>NC_091472.1:128741754-130096754 GCF_036971445.1 Narcine bancroftii
TTGCCGAGGTTGCCCCCTGCAGTAGGCCGGCGCTACACTCCCGCAGGTGCCGAGGTTGCCCCCTGCAGTAGGCCGGTCGCGGTACACTCCCGCAGGTGCCGAGGTTGCCCCCTGCAGTAGGCCGGCGGTACACTCCCGCAGGTGCCGAGGTTGCCCCCTGCAGTAGGCCGGCGGTACACTCCCGCAGGTGCCGAGGTTGCCCCCTGCAGTAGGCCGGCGGTACACTCCCGCAGGTGCCGAGGTTGCCCCCTGCAGTAGGCCGGCGGTACACTCCCGCAGGTGCCGAGGTTGCCCCCTGCAGTAGGCCGGCGGTACACTCCCGCAGGTGCCGAGGTTGCCCCCTGCAGTAGGCCGGCGGTACACTCCCGCAGGTGCCGAGGTTGCCCCCTGCAGTAGGCCGGTCGGTACACTCCCGCAGGTGCCGAGGTTGCCCCCTGCAGTAGGCCGGCGGTACACTCCCGCAGGTGCCGAGGTTGCCCCCTGCAGTAGGCCGGCGGTACACTCCCGCAGGTGCCGAGGTTGCCCCCTGCAGTAGGCCGGCGGTACACTCCCGCAGGTGCCGAGGTTGCCCCCTGCAGTAGGCCGGCGGTACACTCCCGCAGGTGCCGAGGTTGCCCCCTGCAGTAGGCCGGCGGTACACTCCCGCAGGTGCCGAGGTTGCCCCCTGCAGTAGGCCGGCGGTACACTCCCGCAGGTGCCGAGGTTGCCCCCTGCAGTAGGCCGGCGGTACACTCCCGCAGGTGCCGAGGTTGCCCCCTGCAGTAGGCCGGCGGTACACTCCCGCAGGTGCCGAGGTTGCCCCCTGCAGTAGGCCGGCGGTACACTCCCGCAGGTGCCGAGGTTGCCCCCTGCAGTAGGCCGGCGGTACACTCCCGCAGGTGCCGAGGTTGCCCCCTGCAGTAGGCCGGCGGTACACTCCCGCAGGTGCCGAGGTTGCCCCCTGCAGTAGGCCGGCGGTACACTCCCGCAGGTGCCGAGGTTGCCCCCTGCAGTAGGCCGGCGGTACACTCCCGCAGGTGCCGAGGTTGCCCCCTGCAGTAGGCCGGCGGTACACTCCCGCAGGTGCCGAGGTTGCCCCCTGCAGTAGGCCGGCGGTACACTCCCGCAGGTGCCGAGGTTGCCCCCTGCAGTAGGCCGGCGGTACACTCCCGCAGGTGCCGAGGTTGCCCCCTGCAGTAGGCCGGCGGTACACTCCCGCAGGTGCCGAGGTTGCCCCCTGCAGTAGGCCGGCGGTACACTCCCGCAGGTGCCGAGGTTGCCCCCTGCAGTAGGCCGGCGGTACACTCCCGCAGGTGCCGAGGTTGCCCCCTGCAGTAGGCCGGCGGTACACTCCCGCAGGTGCCGAGGTTGCCCCCTGCAGTAGGCCGGCGGTACACTCCCGCAGGTGCCGAGGTTGCCCCCTGCAGTAGGCCGGCGGTACACTCCCGCAGGTGCCGAGGTTGCCCCCTGCAGTAGGCCGGCGGTACACTCCCGCAGGTGCCGAGGTTGCCCCCTGCAGTAGGCCGGCGGTACACTCCCGCAGGTGCCGAGGTTGCCCCCTGCAGTAGGCCGGCGGTACACTCCCGCAGGTGCCGAGGTTGCCCCCTGCAGTAGGCCGGCGGTACACTCCCGCAGGTGCCGAGGTTGCCCCCTGCAGTAGGCCGGCGGTACACTCCCGCAGGTGCCGAGGTTGCCCCCTGCAGTAGGCCGGCGGTACACTCCCGCAGGTGCCGAGGTTGCCCCCTGCAGTAGGCCGGCGGTACACTCCCGCAGGTGCCGAGGTTGCCCCCTGCAGTAGGCCGGCGGTACACTCCCGCAGGTGCCGAGGTTGCCCCCTGCAGTAGGCCGGCGGTACACTCCCGCAGGTGCCGAGGTTGCCCCCTGCAGTAGGCCGGCGGTACACTCCCGCAGGTGCCGAGGTTGCCCCCTGCAGTAGGCCGGCGGTACACTCCCGCAGGTGCCGAGGTTGCCCCCTGCAGTAGGCCGGCGGTACACTCCCGCAGGTGCCGAGGTTGCCCCCTGCAGTAGGCCGGCGGTACACTCCCGCAGGTGCCGAGGTTGCCCCCTGCAGTAGGCCGGCGGTACACTCCCGCAGGTGCCGAGGTTGCCCCCTGCAGTAGGCCGGCGGTACACTCCCGCAGGTGCCGAGGTTGCCCCCTGCAGTAGGCCGGCGGTACACTCCCGCAGGTGCCGAGGTTGCCCCCTGCAGTAGGCCGGCGGTACACTCCCGCAGGTGCCGAGGTTGCCCCCTGCAGTAGGCCGGCGGTACACTCCCGCAGGTGCCGAGGTTGCCCCCTGCAGTAGGCCGGCGGTACACTCCCGCAGGTGCCGAGGTTGCCCCCTGCAGTAGGCCGGCGGTACACTCCCGCAGGTGCCGAGGTTGCCCCCTGCAGTAGGCCGGCGGTACACTCCCGCAGGTGCCGAGGTTGCCCCCTGCAGTAGGCCGGCGGTACACTCCCGCAGGTGCCGAGGTTGCCCCCTGCAGTAGGCCGGCGGTACACTCCCGCAGGTGCCGAGGTTGCCCCCTGCAGTAGGCCGGCGGTACACTCCCGCAGGTGCCGAGGTTGCCCCCTGCAGTAGGCCGGCGGTACACTCCCGCAGGTGCCGAGGTTGCCCCCTGCAGTAGGCCGGCGGTACACTCCCGCAGGTGCCGAGGTTGCCCCCTGCAGTAGGCCGGCGGTACACTCCCGCAGGTGCCGAGGTTGCCCCCTGCAGTAGGCCGGCGGTACACTCCCGCAGGTGCCGAGGTTGCCCCCTGCAGTAGGCCGGCGGTACACTCCCGCAGGTGCCGAGGTTGCCCCCTGCAGTAGGCCGGCGGTACACTCCCGCAGGTGCCGAGGTTGCCCCCTGCAGTAGGCCGGCGGTACACTCCCGCAGGTGCCGAGGTTGCCCCCTGCAGTAGGCCGGCGGTACACTCCCGCAGGTGCCGAGGTTGCCCCCTGCAGTAGGCCGGCGGTACACTCCCGCAGGTGCCGAGGTTGCCCCCTGCAGTAGGCCGGCGGTACACTCCCGCAGGTGCCGAGGTTGCCCCCTGCAGTAGGCCGGCGGTACACTCCCGCAGGTGCCGAGGTTGCCCCCTGCAGTAGGCCGGCGGTACACTCCCGCAGGTGCCGAGGTTGCCCCCTGCAGTAGGCCGGCGGTACACTCCCGCAGGTGCCGAGGTTGCCCCCTGCAGTAGGCCGGCGGTACACTCCCGCAGGTGCCGAGGTTGCCCCCTGCAGTAGGCCGGCGGTACACTCCCGCAGGTGCCGAGGTTGCCCCCTGCAGTAGGCCGGCGGTACACTCCCGCAGGTGCCGAGGTTGCCCCCTGCAGTAGGCCGGCGGTACACTCCCGCAGGTGCCGAGGTTGCCCCCTGCAGTAGGCCGGCGGTACACTCCCGCAGGTGCCGAGGTTGCCCCCTGCAGTAGGCCGGCGGTACACTCCCGCAGGTGCCGAGGTTGCCCCCTGCAGTAGGCCGGCGGTACACTCCCGCAGGTGCCGAGGTTGCCCCCTGCAGTAGGCCGGCGGTACACTCCCGCAGGTGCCGAGGTTGCCCCCTGCAGTAGGCCGGCGGTACACTCCCGCAGGTGCCGAGGTTGCCCCCTGCAGTAGGCCGGCGGTACACTCCCGCAGGTGCCGAGGTTGCCCCCTGCAGTAGGCCGGCGGTACACTCCCGCAGGTGCCGAGGTTGCCCCCTGCAGTAGGCCGGCGGTACACTCCCGCAGGTGCCGAGGTTGCCCCCTGCAGTAGGCCGGCGGTACACTCCCGCAGGTGCCGAGGTTGCCCCCTGCAGTAGGCCGGCGGTACACTCCCGCAGGTGCCGAGGTTGCCCCCTGCAGTAGGCCGGCGGTACACTCCCGCAGGTGCCGAGGTTGCCCCCTGCAGTAGGCCGGCGGTACACTCCCGCAGGTGCCGAGGTTGCCCCCTGCAGTAGGCCGGCGGTACACTCCCGCAGGTGCCGAGGTTGCCCCCTGCAGTAGGCCGGCGGTACACTCCCGCAGGTGCCGAGGTTGCCCCCTGCAGTAGGCCGGCGGTACACTCCCGCAGGTGCCGAGGTTGCCCCCTGCAGTAGGCCGGCGGTACACTCCCGCAGGTGCCGAGGTTGCCCCCTGCAGTAGGCCGGCGGTACACTCCTGCAGGTGCCGAGGTTGCCCCCTGCAGTAGGCCGGCGGTACACTCCTGCAGGTGCCGAGGTTGCCCCCTGCAGTAGGCCGGCGGTACACTCCTGCAGGTGCCGAGGTTGCCCCCTGCAGTAGGCCGGCGGTACACTCCTGCAGGTGCCGAGGTTGCCCCCTGCAGTAGGCCGGCGGTACACTCCTGCAGGTGCCGAGGTTGCCCCCTGCAGTAGGCCGGCGGTACACTCCTGCAGGTGCCGAGGTTGCCCCCTGCAGTAGGCCGGCGGTACACTCCCGCAGGTGCCGAGGTTGCCCCCTGCAGTAGGCCGGCGGTACACTCCCGCAGGTGCCGAGGTTGCCCCCTGCAGTAGGCCGGCGGTACACTCCCGCAGGTGCCGAGGTTGCCCCCTGCAGTAGGCCGGCGGTACACTCCCGCAGGTGCCGAGGTTGCCCCCTGCAGTAGGCCGGCGGTACACTCCCGCAGGTGCCGAGGTTGCCCCCTGCAGTAGGCCGGCGGTACACTCCCGCAGGTGCCGAGGTTGCCCCCTGCAGTAGGCCGGCGGTACACTCCCGCAGGTGCCGAGGTTGCCCCCTGCAGTAGGCCGGCGGTACACTCCTGCAGGTGCCGAGGTTGCCCCCTGCAGTAGGCCGGCGGTACACTCCTGCAGGTGCCGAGGTTGCCCCTTGTACCACCACACCCTATGACGGAATTGTGTACTTATCTTGGCAGTTCGCATCCCAGGGCTGGCCACCGCTCGCTCGATTCCTGCGCGCTTGCGCTCATAAACCGCATACTTTTTTAAAAAATGTCCATGGCCTGTTCGGACGGGCGTAAGTCGGGGAGTACTGTGTGGATGCAAAGTGTGTCGATAAAGAAGACCTCATAAATGCATTATGAGCGGTCCTTCCCATCCCATTAAAAGCTAACTGATCTTCTCCAAGGGAATGAATGTTTCTTTGTCGACGACCCCAGTGGTATTTTTGACAGTAATAATGGGAGAATTACAACTTAAAAAAAATTCAGCGAGCTCATCATTGGGTGCAAGGTGGGTGGCGCTGCCCGTCCGGTTGAGGCTCTCGTTCGGCGTCTGCATCTCCGCGAGAGCCCCTGCTCCTGGGAACGTGTCCGGATTCCGGACCCACCAGTCTTCCCGAGAGACCGGGACGCCGCCGCCGCCGCCGCCACTCGCTCTGCGCCGGCCGGTGCAGCGGCTCCTGCTCTGAGATTCAGGCATCACCAAGGAATGATGTCAAACCCTAGACAAGAACATATTGGCTACAATTCACTCCGGAATGAACAGAGGTGCAGAGAAGTTAAAATCTTTCCCGTCACCTTTCGTCCTTCCCAGCAATGCAGTCAGCGCCCTTTCTCTCTAAATATTTGAAATGCTGAGTTCATTCAAAAGATATACATCGTGTTTTTGAAAAAAATATCATACAAACTGTGAATACGTCACCGTCACGTTGCATCGATCGAGCCCAGTGTTCGGAGCCGAATACAGAGAACAACATCGCCCCATGTTTCTTTTATAGACTCGTCATTTGCAAAAAGTTTCGATTCCTGCAACAGGATGCAACAAATAATGAAGTCTCTAGGCGAGGGAGTGTCAGCTTGGACACGGCCGACTCCTAGACTGTATTGATGCTATTTTTCTGTTTGGTCATTTTAAATGATGACCAAATACTGCAACTCAAGCAGTATTGGAACAGGAAATAGAGCTCGGGTTGAAGATCCTTAATCAGAAGGGGGAAAAGGCACAAAAAAAAACAAGTTCGCTTTAGATTTTTAAAAATTCGGTAACTTTCTGATATTCTTTTCCCAATCTCATCCTGGATTCATTCTTTTCCATTCCTCCCCTACCTTGGTTACTTCGAACCAGAAACAAGACAGCAGAGAACCAGGCCCTTCAGCCCATCTGGTCGGCACCAGATTATTATTCTGCCTGGTCCAACTGACCTGCACCTGGACCACAGCCCTCCCCATCCATGTACCTATCCAATTTTTCTTTTGTCTTAAATGTCGAAATTAAGCCGGCCTCGACCACTTCAGCTGGCAATTCCTCCCACTATACTCTGCGTGAAGAAGTTGTCTCTAATGTTTCCTTTAAACATTTCACCTTTCACCCTTAATCCATGTCCTCTGGTTCTGGAATCACCTAATCTCAGTGGGAAAAGTCTGCTTGCATTGAATCTTGTCTACACCCTTCATAATTTTGTAGACCTCTATCAAATCTTTGGCACTCCGGGGAATAAACTCCAAACCTATTCAACCTTTTCCCATTCCTCAGCTTCTCAAGTCCCAGCAACATCTTTGTAAACCTTCTCTGCACTCTTTCAGTCTTATTTGTATCTTTCCTGCAGTTAGGTGACCAAAACTGCACACAATAGATTCCCCCACCTATTTTCAGCTGCCCATCACCTCCCCACCTTGTCTCTTCTCCCCTCTCCTACATCTGCATTTTTTTCCTTCTTGTTTCCATCTATCACCTACCAGCCTTTGGCATACGAACCAAACTGCTGGAGGAATTCAGTGGGTCATTTAGCATCTGTGGAGGCAAGAAGCAGTTAAGGGAAGATACCAAATGTGAAAATGTGAGAGGGAGGGGTGAGATGAGGGCTGATAGGTGGAACTAATCGATGTGGGGAATAATTGCAAATGGAGCCAGGTGGAGGAAGGGGATGTTTTGATATAGAGGCTGGTGGGAGATCATTGAAAATAAGCCAAAGAAAAATCAAGAACAAATGAATCCAGGTGGCAGAGCTGAACATGGTGACATGGAGGCTGGAAGGTGATGGGTCTTTCTTCTTTGGCTTGGCTTCGCAGACAAAGATTTATGGAGGGGTAGAATGTCCACGTCAGTAGCAGGCTCGTTTGTGGCTGACAAGTCCAATGCGGGACAGGCAGACACGGTTGAAGCGGTTGCAGGGGAAAATTGGTTGGTTGGGGTTGGGTGTTGGGTTTTTCCTCCTTTGTCTTTTGTCAGTGAGGTGGGCTCTGCGGTCTTCTTCGAAGAAGGTTGCTGCCCGCCGAACTGTGAGGCGCCAAGATGCACGGTTTGAGGCGATATCAGCCCACTGGCAGGCACCAAGAGATTTCTTTAGGCAGTCCTTGTACCTCTTCCTTGATACACCTCTGTCACGGTGGCCAGTGGAGAGCTCGCCATATAACACGATCTTGGGAAGGTGATGGTCCTCCATTCTGGAGGATAAAACTCAGATAAAAGAGATGTTTTTTTTATTTAAAAAATTTAGACATAACAGCATTGTAACAGGTCAATTCAGCACATGAGCCCCTGCTACCCAAGTACACCCAAATGATCTGCAACCCCATTTGGTTTTGAACAGTGGGAGAAAACCAAAGCCCCTGGGGAAAACCCATGCAGACATGGGGAGAATGTACAAACTACTTACAGTGTGGGATTTGAACCTGTCCCAATTGCCAGTGCTGTTACACTGTGGAAAACTACGTTAACTGTGCTGTCCCTTTAAGTATTCCTTTGTGGTTTAATGGATGGCTCAGAAATTTATATTTTTTATTGAAAATTTCAGACTTTATCAGGAACACATGTAACTTTGAAAATTTTAAATGGCTTCAAATCTGAAACAAAACCAAGAAATGCTGTAATGCTTTATCTGACAAAATGTTTTAGACCTGAAATGTTAACCTTTTCTCCTTCCGCAGATGCTGCTTCACCTGATGAGTGTTTCCTACTATTCCACCCCATTTCTTTCAAAGGCAGTAAACCATTTGGTTTGGTAGATTTTAAACTAGTTGTCATGCTCGTATACTTCTGTCGACTTTGTTATTCTACATACAGGCAACCTTCAACCCCCGCCCCCAATCTCCCACTTTACATGAGTATTATGTTCCTAGAAAATAGTCCGTATTGTGAATTTCCATACTGTAAAAATCATAATCTTTGCATGCTTCAAGAAAAGTGAGAAATTTTTTTCATTTAACTTCTGTAAGAGCGAAATTTTTCCATATCTAAAATTTTTGAGTAGTAGTTGATTAATTTTGTAAGTGTGAATTTCCATCATCCAAGTGCCTTTAATAAAGAAGTTACCTCTAAATGGGGAACTATTGGGCATGAAATTGTCAAGTTTTAGAAAGGAGTATGTTTGGTGAAGAAAAAAAATCAGTGGTCAAGATTTTAAATATTAATGTGAAGAATTGAATCAATTTATGACATATAAAAAATAAATTATGGCATATTAGTTCTGCCTTTTATGAGCAAATAAGCTAACCCTTATTTGAATGTTGGTCACACTAGACACACTAATTTACAAGGATACTGTGAATGTAGGAAGAGTATTAAAAACAGGTTTGCTAAGGTAAGAAGCTCTTCATGATGACTTACAAGTTGAAACTATTCTTGGTAAAGTGTATTGAAGAGTTTTAATGAGATTAAATAGAAAGGACACAAATTTTCCAGCAGGTAGCATCATTCACTAATATATATGAAATCAGTTCTGAGGAGCCAAAGTAGCCACTGCAACTTGGTGCCTCACCATCTTGGAAAACTGTTTCAGTAAAATGAGTGAAGTATATTGTTGCTTTACTCCATCCTGGCCCACCTGGAGAACAACACCTCATATGCAATGCTGCTGTTCATTGATTTCAGCTCGATGTTTAATACGTTCATTCACCAGAGGCTGGTGGAGAAGTTGTCCTCGCTGGGAGTCAACACCCCTTTCTGTAACTGGATCCTGGACTTCCTAACAGTAAGACCACAGTCTGTCCGAGTCGGTAGCAGAATATTGAGCAGCGTCACGCTGAGCACCTCAGGGCTATGTACTCAGCCCACTCCTGTTCACTCTACTGACCCATGACTCACATCACCAGATTCAGCTCCAACAGTGTCATCAGTTTTGTAGATGACACAACAGTAGTTGGCCTTATCAGTAATAAGAATGAGTCACACTACAGAGAAAGGGTGTAAAATCTCATGAAATGGTGTGAGAGTAACAACCTGAGTCTCAACGTGGACAAGGCGAAGGAGATGATCGTGGACTTCAGGAGGACCAGGAATGATCATCCACCACTACACATCAACAACTCTGTAGTAGAGTGGATAGCACCAAGTTCCTTGGAGTTCACCTAACTAGTGACCTATTGTGGACACTCAACATTTTCCTCAGTTATCAGGAAGGTGCAACAGTGGCTGTACTTCCTGAGAAGACTGAAGCAATCACCATTATGCCAACCTTCTATATGAGCTCTATCCAGAGTGTTCTGGCTCTGTGTATCACAGTGTGCTACAGTTGCTGCAGAAAAATGAACTGGAGGTCAATCCATGAGTGGCAGAGAGGATCACTGGAGTCTTTCTCCCCCCCCCCCCACCTCCGTTGTCTGAAGAGGGTGCGCAAAATCTTTCCGTCATGCATACAGCATCTTTCAGCTGCTCCCTTCAGGGAAGAAATACAGGAGTACCAGAGCCAGCACCACCAGACTGAGGAACAGTTTCTTCCCATGGGCAATGAGAATGCTGAATGACCAAAGGAACTGCTCACACTAACCATCTGAGACTCTCATTTGTACAAAGCAATATATATCTTTATTTATTTATTTTTATAAATACAATACTTGTCCTGTATATGTACTGTTTGTCTGGGTGTGTGTTATGTCTTCATGTTTTTGGACTGAGGACCAGAGAAAGCTGTTTCATTGGGTTGTACTTGTACAATCAGATGACAATAAATTTGACTTGAAATTAAAAGTATTTATTTTCAGCACTTTTAGAACAGTGAATGTCCAACAAAAATGTTGGTGGAAGCAGAACACAGTATCTAATGATATCCACTTCTTCTAAAACTGGCCAAAGATAAAGGATTATGATTAAGAATAGTAAATTGTAAGATTCTAATTGACTGGGAATACACTGAATGATGAAGGACAAAAAGAACCAGATGGGGGAGGGGATAGGAAAGGTAGGCCAAGGCAGAGGAACCTAGATGGATCTATGTGGGTGAAGAGCCAATTGGGGGAAAGTATTGAAATTAGGTGGGGAAGAATGGAATGGAAAAGTTGAACAAAATGACTGAGAAGCTAGGTGGATTGGTAGCAGGGGGAAAGGGACATAGGAGTGTAGTTACCTGAAACTGGAAAATTCATTGTTCAAATCATTTGAGTTGTACACTGTCCATGTGTGAACGGCAGCCCGTGCTGTAATAAAACAAACTTGTAAGCGTACTTACAACAGTTTCTTTATTCAACCTTGATAACGCTAGCAGGAGTGAGGGGTACAAAAAAAGAGTTCAGTAACTCATTCTCTGCACTGAGATCCACACAAAGCATACAAAATGTTCACCTCACTTTTATACATCTTTGGGCAGGGGTCTGTATGAGACCCTACATGTTTCACACATCTGGCAATACTTGTTTTTACACAAGTTCTCTTGTGTTGTCTGCAGATGGCTGGGAAAAGTTAGGGTGGCCTTACTCTTGGTGTATTTACATTATTTGTGGTGTTAGTTACCATCTCACTACAGCACAGGGAAGGCCATGTTAGAAGGCAATTACATTCCCACATTGTTACAAGGCAACTACTGTATTTTCTCACCTAATTCATTAACCTTTTTTAAAATTTATTCTTTTACCAGCATTTTCTGTTTTGCTCCAGATTCCAGCATCTGCAGTCACTTCTATCTCATCTCTAGTTTTAAGGAACAATGAGGGTGGGCAGGAATGCACTGGAGTATGAGATTACATGTAATTGTGTGAGACAAGGGTCGCTCTGGATGAAATCACCTGGATGATGGCTTTATTATTGGGCAAAGGGGGAAAAAAAACCCTCGGGGCAGAAAAATGCCCATCAAATCAAGCAGTCAGCAGAGGAAAAAAGTGGAATTAATATTTCAGTTTGATAAGCTACAGCAGAGATTGCCAGCTCCTGAGATTTTCTTCATTTTGTGACCAGTCCCATTCCCTTGCTGACATGTCTGTCCAAGGTCTCATGTACTGCCAGACTGACATTTTCTGACTGGGCACCCTCCAACCAGATGGCATTAATATTGGCTCCTCTGGCTTTTGTTAAAATCCCCCAACACCACCTTCTTCCCCGTCCTCTCTCCATTCCCTACCTCCTTTTGCACAGACATCATGAATTCTACCTCGTCCCTTATCACATCCAATTAGCACCTTTTGTTGGTCTGGATTCCTCTCCCATTGTTTGAATTCTGAAACTTTCCGATAGATGCTGCTTCTACCTTTTCTGGTTTTTCCTTGAAGGAGGACTCGGGCCCGAAACATTGGGAATACATCTTTGTAAAATGGA
This sequence comes from Narcine bancroftii, assembly GCF_036971445.1. NCBI lineage: Eukaryota > Metazoa > Chordata > Chondrichthyes > Torpediniformes > Narcinidae > Narcine > Narcine bancroftii. The sequence continues at coordinate 128,753,106 of NC_091472.1, forward strand.
TGCTGAAAAGACCAGCTGAGTTTCTCCAGCATTTCAGTATTTTTACTACAAACACAGCGACTGCACCCTATCGTGTTTGCCCCTCTCTTGCTCACCTTTGGCTAACTTGCATGCCTTACTTCGCAACTCACCATCTTCTCAGCTCATCCGAGCATGAACTTAGCCCTCCCACCTGAACAACATATATTCTGCCTGGGAAGTCTAAAATCCGACGGCTAATCCCGATCCAGTTCCACTCTTTCCATCTGTCCTTCACTTGCTCCTGTTCTAACTTCACACTTTCCCGCCCCATCCCCTTTTCCTTCCTCGCCTATCCATCTCTCCGTCCCCAATTTCATTCATCACGCAGCTCAAACCCCAAACGTTTCAGATGCTGGAATCTCGAGCAACTAATAATTCTTGTTCATTTTGCCAGCATCCCCTTGCTTCAGCCCCTTTCCTCCCCATTTTTATGAGCCCACTTTCCTTCCCACTTCAGGCTCTCGATAAACGTTGACTGGCCCACTGAGTCTCTGTCTCCGGATTTCCATAATCCGCAGTTTCTGTGTGTTCTCTCCCTGTCACATTTGTGGCCCGAAATGTGAAATTGATTACACCATCAACACATGATTTACCTGTTGAACATCAGCATGTCTTTATTTCTCTGCTTCCATTATTCCACCATTTCGCACCTGCATACAACGCTCGCATGCCCTTTTTACTTCTGGTCAGGTTAATACCTCAATCTCTATCTACATACATCTCATGCATATTCATTATCATGACATCCCTCCTTTCACCGGAAATAAACTTTATATCTTTGTGTCTTAACCTTTCAATCTAAGTGTATATCTTGTATGAATATCACCGAACATAATACATTGCTGTGTTTCTTTCTGCTTAAATGCAAACACTTTAACACTATCAATAGCATTTTTCTGCCTTCAAACCAACAAAAACAACATCAAATTCCCTCTTCACAAAATGTAACGTAACCATGTTATAACCAAATGTAATCTAATGGCTCAACATTTCTCCTGTAGTTATACTAATACAATGGTCACCTCATATGCAAAATGTACACGTTTAAAATTATACTTTTTTTTCATTTAATACCAAATAGTCGACCAAATCAAAAATGCAATTCTTACAGCACTCATACATGTACTTTATGATGTATTTATCAAAATTACTGTCCAAATGTTCCCCTTATCATTCCTCTTCCTGCATCAAAATACTTCTGATTGTTGGTTATTGCTACTGATGGTCCAAAGTCAAACCATGTCAAGTATAAAATAAATATTGGGCGCACAGTTTTCTTTTTCTAATAATGCTAAACACAACAAAACAGCGATGATCCAGGTAATCATAGCACAACTTCGCAAAGGACTCTTTCTCAGAGTTCGCGATAGTTTCTTTCCTGACCTCCACATATACACATTCACTGCATTTTTCACAAGGGCAACTTTTTTTTTCCACAATCATCACACATTTCCACTTTTCCTTGGCGTGTATCATTACTGCACTTCCACCAAATCAATGCACTTTTTTTTCTTCATTCAAACTCATTCTAACTATCACAAATTTTCACTTTCATGATAATGCGGGCACGATTAGAAAAATGGCACAAAATCTTCATATCGCTTAGGTGGTTTCCTGACCCGTCTTATCCTTCCTGCAATGCTACTGTCGCGACTTGGTTGCTCACCCTTAGCACCGGAAAAACTGCTCGCTACGGCCTCTGGTGTTGCTAGTACTCTGGCCACTTCATCGGGAAAACTGGTAACTACCTTTGGAACGTCGTCTGGTCCCTCAGGTTGAGCAACTCGTACTGGATTTCCAACCATTTCACTCGGTGCTGCTCTGGATTGGTACTTTTTGACATCAGACCCATTTCTTTTGTAGAGGACTCCAACTGGAGACCTGACTGTCACCATACTGCCGCTTCTGGATACAACAGTGTAAGGTTGATGGTAATAAGGTGTGTCTAGCTTACCACCACTCTCTTGCCTCACAAGAACATTATCTCCGGGCATGATGTCTGAGTACCTGGCCCCACGTCTCGAGTCTGCATCCAGCTTTCCTGCCCCCTTCTTTTCAGCATCGTGGTCCCTCATCTCCTGGTCATCCCTGATTTCCTTCAGTTTGGGCATTTCTGTGCGGAATTTCCTCCCGAAGAGTACTTCTGCTGGACTTTTTCCTGTGGTTGCATTAGGGATTGCCCGATAGACAGCTATATAGGATAACAATGCTTCTCTTCAGTTCTATCCTTCTGCATGAGCGATCCGTAGTCGTTTTTCGATGGACTGATTTTATCTCTCTACTTCTCCGTTGGCTTGCGGCCATTTAGGAGTTACTTTGTGATGGTGGATGCCTGTGGTCCTCATATATTCAGCAAATGTCTCTGAGATGAACTGTGGACCATTGTCAGAGTATAGCGTAACAGGCAATCCATGTCTCGCGAAGATCTCTGCCAACGCTTGTATCATTTTTTTCAGTGGTCGTTGACCTCATCACAGAGTTCTCATAGTATCTGCTGTAGTAGTCCACCACTACCATGATTGACTCGCCAGTTGGTAAAGGTCCGAGAAAATCAACAGCTACATTGATCCACGGTCCTGTCGGGAGTTGTGTACTCCGGATCGGCTCTGGGGGATTACTCCTACTTGTGAGTTGACACCCATGGCAGGTTTTGATGAATTTCTCCGCGTCTTTATCACAACCAGGCTACCATACTTTACTCCTGAGGTTTTGCTTGGTACCAACAATACCTAAGTGTCCTTCATGAGCTAATGATACGATCTTCGGTCTCAACCTCTGTGGTATCACCAATCTACAACCCCTCAACACACACTGCCCGATGCAACAAAGTTCATCTCTAATGGGAACATATGCCTTGTGAGTGCACTTGTCCCATTGTCCACTTTGGAGACATTCTCTAACTTCCATGAGTTCTGGGTCATGTTCGGACTCTCTCTCGACTTCCCTCGTTGTCACAACTCCCGGTGTCGACTGGATAGCTATGAAGTGTACAAAACTCTCTGCTTCTGTCTCCAGTTCTGACTTGGATTGTGGGCATCCATCTTTCAACAATCTGGACAACGGATCAGCAACTTTCGCTTTCCCAGCAATGTGGACTACTCTGTACTTGTACTGTTGGAGTCTGAGCACCCATCGTTCTATCCTGGCACATGGTTTGGACCTGGCGGTGTAGATCACCTCCAATGGTTTATGGACTGTGATGAGTTCAAATTCAATGCCATACAAATATGCATGGAATCTCTCGCAGGCCCATACAAGTCCGAGTGCTTCTTTCTCTTTCTGAGAATATCTCCTTTCAACGTCTGTCAAAGATCTGCTGGCATAGGCAATGATTCTTGGTTCCTCATCATGCGTCTGGACCAACACGGCTCCTAAACCAACAGGGCTAACATCCGCTATGACTTTGGTTGGTGCAGCCGGATCATAATACCCACGAGTATCAGCATTCATCAGACTTTGTTTCAGAGCTGTGAATGCTTCCTTCTGCTCAGGGCCAAAATGGAATGGTACTCCTTTTCTGGTTAGTTTCCTCAGTGGTTCTGCCAGTGTAGAAAAGTTAGGGATGAACTTTGTGCAATAATTGACCAATCCCAAGAAACTCATCTCCGTTGCATTCTGGGGTTCACGTGCATCGGCAACAGCTTTATCCTTGGCATCAGCTGGGTTCAGTCCTTCCTGTGTAAGCCTGTGTCCCATGAAGTCCATCTCTGAGACACCGAACTGGCACTTGTCTCCATTCACAGTAAGGCCTGCCCCCTGTAGTCTGGATAGCACAATCCTCAACCATCTGTCATGCTCTTCCTGTGTAGCCGCATGGACTATGATGTCATCAGAAATGTTGATGACTCCAGGAATGCCTTGAATCACTCGATGGATTTCGTACTGGTAGATCTCAGGAGCTGCATTGATGCCGAACGATAGCCTCTTGTACAGGTACAATCCACAGTGAGTCACAAATGTTGTCACGTCCCTGGATTCTGGGTCCAGCTCTAGTTGATGATAGCCCCATTTTAAATCAATTTTTGAGAACACCTGACTGGTTGTTAACTCCTGGAGTACTTCTTCTACTGTTGGTATCGGGTGTCATTCTCGAATTATAGCTTCATTGGCCATCCTCATATCAACACACAGTCTCATGTCACCATTTGGTTTGGGCACAATCAATACTGGGCTGACCCATTGCGTTGAATGTTCTACAGGTTCAATAATGTCTTGCTCAATCAACTCTTTGATTTTGGCCTCGACTTTCCCACGAAGTCCAAATGGGGTTCTGCGCACTGGTTGCGCCTTGGGTTTGACCGTTTTGTCCACTGCTAGCTTTAGTTGTCGACTTTTCAGCTTTCCTACTCCCTGGAAAACTGCGGGGAATTCTTGCTTCATAGCCTTGAATGACTGAACTGAATTGACACGAGCTCCAATATGATCTTGCGCTGTGCGTCTACTCAGCAATGGTTCTCCCTTCTCGTCTATGACAACAAATGCTGCTTCGGTGTGCTTGTCACCAGCTTCAACAGTCGCAGTGAAACATCCAATGGTCTGCAATGGCTTGGTTGCTGTGTATGGATACAGTTTCTTTGAACACTTCTTTGACGTACAAATGATCTTTTGTTTTCAATTTCTCCCATCAGTGTCGGTCAATTACATTACTGTCACTGCCTGAGTCTACAATGACGGGAACTGTCACACCACCAATTATCACTGGGACTTTCTCATGATGGTCATCATTCAATGTAAACTGATAGTATTTCTGCCCATCCTGGTTGTCGTCATCATCGTCACTTTCTGGGTCACCTTCTATATGGCGAATAGTGGCTTGCTTTCTCTGTCAATAATTGCCTTTCTTTCCAGGAGACTTTCCTTTCCCCCAAGCTTTGCCCTTAGAAGCTGTACTCTTCCCATTCTGGTTTGCATTTGACTTGCTTTTGCATTTCTTTGCAAAGTTGTCTTTACCTCCACACTTTCTACAAACTTTGCCTTTTGCTGGGCAGCATGGCTCTTTTCCAAAATGACCTCTCTCTCCACATCTGTAACACGCCAAGTCACGTGTCGGCATATTTCTTGGCTGGCTATGGCTATGCGAGAGCCTATTTACTTGTTGATCAACTTTGTCTTTACTGGGCTGGCTTGAGTTGTCTTTCAGTTTCATGGTATGAAATTGCCCCTCAACAGCCTCTAATGCAGCAGCAATTGCTAAAGCATTGGTAAGTTTCAACGCACCCCCTTTTTCCAGCAATCGCCTTCTGAGTTTGTCTGATCTGCAGTGCTGCACGACTTGATCAGCTGCCACGTCATTGCATCCAAAAGCCAGTTGTCGCAATCTCGTCACCTACTGGGCAACCGTTTCCCCATCTTCCTGTTTTGCGAAACAAATGGCGTTGAAATGTGGCATTTGGTGTGTCACTACATAGTGTGCATTCAATGCATCTACAGCTTTCTGGTATTCCTCCTTCCAGTATTCGAAAGCATCTTAAAAGTTTCCCGAACTGCAGGTCCTGCGGTGAAGAGAAGTAACGCCCTCCGCTGCACTTTCTGCTCCGGCGTACTCCCATCGAGAAATAGGCCACAACTGTCGGCATAAGCTTCGAACTCTTCAAGCTATGCCTTCCACTTTATGCTTACATTGCCTGTCGGGTCAAAATGAGGAACACCGCGAAGTGCTAGAAATTCAGCTCCAATGACTGCCATGATGAAACGTTCCAGCTCAAAGCCACAGATTCAAAATCCAAAATGTTTATCCTTGTCGCCAATGTCACATTTGTGGCCCGAAATGTGAAATTGATAACACCATCAACACATGATTTACCTGTTGAACATCAGTGTGTCTTTATTTCTCTGCTTCCATTATTCCACCATTTCGCGCCTGCATTCAACACTCGCATGCCTTTTTTACTTCCGGTCAGGTTAATACCTCAACCTCTATCTGCATACATCTCATGCATATTCATTATCATGACACTCCCCACCCTAGTGAAGGCTTGTTTGAATGTGAAACAATCATCCCCGGTTAAAAAAAAAAGTTTGAAATTAAGTGTGGGATGGATAGTTAATGAGTTCTTTCAATGCCCCTATGAGTGTTTGGGGTGTTGTTCTGCCAGTGGGATACTTCGAGGGTGCAAGAACCTTGACCTGAAGCGTGGAGAGGCGAGAGCCACCACCCTGAAAGGCCAGACCTCAGCCCCGACTCGGTCAGCGCCAGAATTACTCTGGGAATTCCGCCAGTCCCTCTGCAAAAAGTCGGATTTCGCCAATCAACAAAAAAAATCATTGGAATATGTCCGTCCAACCTCCCGCCGTTGATTCAGGGATGAGCGAGAGTCCAAAGAGGAAATGTTTAGTCTGAACCAGTTCCCGAGATCGGGTGGAGTTTTGATTTCCAAGTCTGACGTTGCAAGTAACAATGTAAAGGTCAAGATGACACACAGAAAAATACTGCAAGCTATCAGCAGATCATGCAGTAAGTGAGGAAGAAGTGCCAGGTTCTGGTTTCTCCTGCCATAGAAACTGTTGGTGTTCTTGTGTCAAATTTGCATCATCTGCCAGTTTTCAGATTTCCTTGCTCTGAATAAGTGGAGAGGTGTCAGTTTGGACACTGGTGGATTATTGATTCATCCCTTACAAAGGGAAAATGTTGATAAACATGCATAATTTGAGCATTTCATGAGACATTTAGGTAGGGAATGATAAATATTTCAGTTCAAAGCTTTAAGCAAGGAGACATGAGGGGAAGCAAATGGTGGAATCTGGACCAAAAAAAAACTGTTGTAAGAACTCAACAGGTCAGCAAGCATCTGTCAGTGGTTTGATCGAGGCCCTTGTATCTCTCCTGATGCAAGATCTCAGCTCTAAAATACCAATCATACCTTTTTATTTATGAAAACAAATTAATTTTAAGTAGCAGGGGGGCAAAGGGAATACTAATAGGGTGAGGCCATGGTTGTAGTGGAGATGAGCAGTTAATGAAGGCATGGATAAGAGAGAAAGATACAAATAAAGGTAAATGCTATGAAATATTGGCAGGTGCTACCTTTAGATCAGGCTGTGTCAGTGGAGAGAAAATGTTGAATTATGTGGCAGATGAAAATCAGCATGTTCGTGTTTGAGCATAGGAACAATTTTTTTTTAGTTCCTCAAAGCTTTTCCACCATACAATGTAATCATTGCAAACTATTCCCTCTGTCCTGATTGCCTGACCCCTCCCCTTTATGCCCTATTACTTCTGGTTATCAAAAACCTATGAAAAAACTTAAAGTAAAATTAAAAATGAGACTCACATCAATTGTGAATCATGAATAAAAATGTACAGCCGGACCAACAATAAATGCTGATCTTTGTAGGAGAACAATAGCCATTATTTGGAAGAGGGATTTGGAGACTGGGGTGTAGATTATCCACTATAATCTATTCCACTATAATCTTTCGAGTATGATATCTTAGGGTTTCAGATCAATTTGCCTTTAATACTCTATGAGGATATTGTTCCTATTGGAAACACCCAAGCGGTGATGTGTAATTTGATGGAGAAGCAACTCTGTGTACAGTGAAGCAATCTGAAACATTAGGGAAAAGACAGGTTTCCTTTGCCTTTAAGATGCTCCACTTACCTGCATAAAAGGTCCAAAGGTGGATTGGCGGGTCCAACATGATCCAGGTTCCCTCTGCCAGGGATGGTAGTGAAGTTGCTCCACCTCCTGCATAAAAGGATCGTTGCCGAAAGCAGCTCCAAACAGGAAGGTAAGCTGCTTGACATCATGCTGACAGCCCCATCACCCCTCTGCGCTGTCACAGAAAGGCTGGTGGAGCTGTCAGGCTGTGCTCACTCACTCCACCCCGCTCCTTCACGCCACATTGCTCCCTTGGCCTCCTACCTCGCGCCACCCCGCTATTGACAGGGCTGTCAGCTGGCAGGGCTGTTGGGATGGAGCAGGGCAGTGGGATCGGTGTGGAGGTGATAGGGGGGAGATGGGGCAAGAGGAACTTGGAAATCGAAGAGAGAGGGAGGGGAATGGAGGAGGAAAGGAGCGGGGTGACGGGGCTGTCAGGCAGCCACTCCTGTGCTACACATCCCACTCTCCTTTGCTCTGGGAAGCTACTGCGCTGCTCTGGGCTACAAAAAAGGACTGCCCTCCAGGACAGTCATCGCAGGTTCATAGTTCATGCAGTCCTTGATGGCCTGGAAAGCTCGTGGGCCCAGCTTGGTGCAGAGCTCCATGAGCCATTTCTGGTTGGTGTTGATCACCTCAGCCTGTGTTAGGATGAGCGCCTCATTCACATGCTTCCAGATCTCGAAGCGTTCCTTGACATCCGGGTGTTGGGGGTTGATCTCCAGGCTCCCGATCATCAGAACCTTCTCCAGTGTCTCTCATTAAATTTTTACTGGAATAAACTGTGGTATGCTGAGTTTACCTTCACTAATAACTAGGTCCTTCACTAGCATTGAGAGGGAGCACAACTCCCAATCTTTCCAGGGTTTGTCCTATTTTCTCCAGCTGTTGACCTCTTTCCCCTTGACCACTAATACTACATTTTCAAATATCCATCAATCTCTCTATTAAAATCAACAATTAAATTAGTCTCAACTGTCATAAACAGAAGAGAGTTCCAAGTTTTTTTTTTTATTATCATCAATTCAGAAATGTTTCCTATATTTAATCCTGAGAGAGGTCTTTAACTTTCAGATCATATGTGACCACATTGTATTCTCCCTAATCCTGTTAAATTCGATGGAATTCAACAGAGGTTGTACAATCTCACCTCATAACGTAAATCTGGTGTCCTGAAATCATTCTGCAAAATCTTTGGTGCACTCCCTCCAGGCACACACATGGATAGAGACATCACATCTTGCAGAACAGAAATTGACTGCAGAATTAATGACAAAATCATTTGCACATCTAAAAATCAAACAAATTATTAGCTGAGAGCAATATTCACAGCACAGACTCTGCGATCATACAGGAAATGTTGGGTGATTATCATTTCAATATACAAAATCTCACTGATTCACTTTTGCTTCTCATTCTGCAAGTGGATGAGCCGAAGTGACTTGTCTGAAACCACACTACTACAATTACTCCAGACCATCGCCTTCCCAAGATAGTGTTCTATGGCGAGCTCTCCACTGGCCACCGAGACAGAGGTGCACCAAAGAAGAGGTACAAGGACTGCTTAAAGAAATCTCCTGGTGCCTGCCACATTGACCACCGCCAGTGGGCTGATATCGCCTCCAACCATGCATCTTGGCGCCTCACAGTTCGGCGGGCAGCAACCTCCTTTGAAGAAGACTGCAGAGCCCACCTCACTGACAGAAGAGGAAAAACCCAACACCCAACCCCAACCAACCAATTTTCCCTTGCAACCGCTGCAACCGTGCCTGCCTGACCCGCATCGGACTTGTCAGCCACAAACAAGCCTGCAGCTGACGTGGACATTACCCCTCCATAAATCTTCATCCGCGAAGCCAAGCCAAAGAAGAAACAATTACTGCAATGTTGAAGCAGGAATTAGGAGGCAAATAATTTGGTCTCAGTCATACATTAATTTGTTCAAATCATCTTTATTTGATCCAAACTAAATAATCTTTTAAACATTAAAAACAGCTTTATTTAATTGCTAAATATGGCAGAAAGTACAAAATACAGTGAAAATGATGAGCATCGAGTTAAATTTGATCAGAGCTGCTTTTCCTGTCAGCGAAACAGAGGCTGCATCTGCTGTTATTCCCACAAGCAAAGTACAATGATTAAGTACAGATACTTTCCCTGCCAAAAATTCAAAAATAACCACAAATGTCTATATTGTTTTTGAATTTTACATGAGCATTCACAAGTTGAGTTGTGGAGATTGCTAAGGCAAGCCAGAGTTTAAACTGCCAAGTGGAGAGGTGACCACATCTGTTAGTTGAAGTCTGAGGGGTACAAAGAATGTGCACCAATCGCACAAGAGCCATAAATCACCCACCCCAGTGTAATGAGCAGATATTAGTCATATCAGCTAATCTGGAGAACAAGTGGTCAGATCATGTTCCAGCAGAAAATGTCCTTTTCAAAAGAAAGCATTCCAGCTCCAACCTGCCATCAGTTAGAGAATTCTGATTCAACCTAGATTTTAAGCTAATAATTACCTCCTGTATATTAAAGACTTTATTTATTTTCAGACTATTTGTGATTTATGAATTTCAATGCCACCTCGCAAACGTAGGTTGACTCTAATGGTAGAATGTTGCCTGATACCATAATATTGCAGTGAACGGTCATCTTCAAGTGGCCTTGACTCAAAGGTTAAGTAGAACTGCTTGGATGTAAGTTGCTCCAGGGATTTAATTTTATCTTTTAAACTGGAAACCTTGTCAGTGGGTGAAACCTGAATTGTCAATATACGATTATTTGAATCGACAAATATCTCTATTTTGTTCACCACGAGTAGACGAATGCTCGAATCAGAGAAAATTCTGGAATTCAACAAGGTGAAGCTATCAGTCAGAGGCCTGCAATTGAATTCCAGCTGTTGTTGTGGAGCTGCAATGTTCCATTTTTCCTGGATGATGCATTTGATCTCAGACACCTTGTTGAAAATGTTGACATTTTTTAGTAAAGTCTTTCCATTCAGCGTCACAGTAATTGTAAACATCTTCACTGGCTGTAGTACACACAAAAAGTGAAATTTATTATCACAGAAAACAGTGGCAGAAGGCTATTCAGCTCTTCGAGCCTACTCCATTCAACAAAATCATGGCTGGTCCCACAACTTCAGTATTCTCCTCGCTTTCTCTCCATACCCCTTAATCCCTTTAGCCAAAAGGGCCACATCCAACTCAGTTTTGAATATATCCAATGAACTGGCCTCAACAACTTTATGTTGAAGGGATTTCCACAAGTTTACAACTGAGTAAAAAATATTTCTCCTCACCTCAGTCACAAATGGTTTACCCCTTACCCAGAGACTGTAATCCTTATTCTGAATTCCACACCATCAGGAACATTCTTCCTGCATCCAAGCATTTTAGCCCTGTCAGATGATATCAGAAAGTGATCTCCTCCCATTCTTCTAATTTCCAATGAGTATAACCAGTGTCTATCCAGTCTTTCTTCGTAAGACAGTCCTGTCATTCCAGGAATTAGTAGGGTGAACCTCCACTGCACTCCCCCCCTCCCCCCCATGGCAAATGTTTTTCCTTAGATTTGGTCAAAACTGCACACAGTATCCAATGTGTGGCCTCACTAAGGCCAGGCTGTAGAAGGAAACATGACTTTAATCAAGTAGATGCCAAGACAGAAGTGGGTGAGGGAGTAACTCACACGAAGCTGTTGGAATGTGATAAGGATGTGTCCTTATCTGTTTCCTGCTTTTCAACCGGTCTTGTAACCATACTGTGTGAGAGGGAGTACATATTCTGTAGCAATTGATTGAAGACTTGTTTGTTTCGGGTTATAAAAGCTTGTTCTCTGCCTGATACAGGCAGAGTCTCTGTTGTGGACTCTCCAAGGTTAACCTTGTCAATAAACTCTTCCAAAACGATCTCCTGGGCTGTGTTTTTGATTTAAATAATTAGAGTCCCGAAGAAATCGGCGGTACACGTACAACTTCAACACAAACTCCTTGCTTCTGTATTCAAAACCTCTTGCAATAAAAGCCAATATGAAGTTTGCTTTCTTCAACACCTGCACTGCCTGCATTCTATCCTTCAGTGACTGATGCACCATGACACCCAGGTCTCAATGTACTTCTCCTTTTCCCAATTTCTCACTATTCAAATAATAATCAGCCTCCTTATTTTTGCCACTCAAGTGGCTAATGTCACATTATACAGCATCTGTCATACCTCCTAGAATCTTCCTCACAGCTTTCATTGCCCTCCACTCAGTGTCTTCTGTACATCTGGAGATATTATGTATATTTCCTTTATCTAGATCATCAACACATTGTAAAAAGATGGGTCCCAGCAGTGAACATTGTGGTTTCCCCATTAGTATCTGATAAAGACCCATTGAGGACTGCATTTTGCTTCCAGCCTGCCAACTAGTTTCTAAGTCAGTAGGTTACCTATACCATGTTCCTTTTCTATTATGAAGATACAGAAAAGAGATAAACATTTTTTAGGTGCTCTTGCACAATGTACACACTGTGCATGAAATGTGATGGCTAAGGTGAGTGTTCACATGCAGAGTGGGAACGTTAGCTGCAATAATGCAGCCTAGACAGTCAAAGTGTCAGAGACAACTCTGATTTTCCAGAAATTCTGCCAGCTTAGATCTCTGCTTGCCAATAAGGATCTCTCAATGTTCCACAGCTGAAGACAGAACCAGCAAAATTAAGGAACCCAATTCAGTATTAAAGGAATGGTCATTGCAGGTTAAGTGCTGGTTGATTTCACCTGCTGCAATTCTGCAAATATTTGTGGCTGTTGATATTTCTTACCATCAGCTGAATTCAAGGAGCTGAGGAGGAACCTGCAACATTGAACAGTACAATACACCGAAAATGCCAAATTAAACAAATTCTGCTGATTGTACAGGATACACATTTTGCTATTACCTATAATTTCATGTCCATCTAGAAGCCTCTTAAATGTCATCAAATCTGCTTTCACCAATATCCCTGAAAGACTGCTCCAGGCACCTACCACTCATTGTTTCAAAAACTTGGCCCACACATCTCCTTTAAACTTTCCACCCATCAGCTTTAACATATGTCCTCTCAGGTGAGATTTTTTATTCTGGGATAAAGATTCTCACTGCTACCCTTTTTATGCCTCTTAACTTCAAGTCGTCCTTCAGCTACCGATACTTCAAAGAGAACAACCCATGTTTGCCCAATCTCCCCTTATAGGTCATACCCTCTTATCCAGGCAGCACCCTGATAAATTTCTAAATGTACCCTTTACAATGCCTCCACATGCTTTCTGTAATGGGGTAAATCAGAGCAGAGAAAAAAAAATGGGGACAACCTAAAGAGCTCCTTCCTGCCTGGCTTCATCGGAGTGTAATTGTACTGACTGTGGCCTCAACTCCTTTCACAAATAGTGCTAGATACAGTCAATGATCGTCACAGTAATCCCAAATGGTTCAGAAACATTTCAAACTAAACACCCACCTGAAAACATTGCACCATGCACACAAAGCTACACATTTACCAAGTGCCATCATGTCTACACCTTTTTTCCAGCTCAATCCTCCAACCAGTGAGAGGCACCGCAACAGGGCTACATGTTTTCACTGGCAGAGACTGCAATCAACCTCGGGGTCAACTCAAGCAGCACCAGGGTGGAGGGGGGGGGGGTGGTTGGTGGGTGGTGGTCAGAAGGCCTGCAACAAATTGGTTCATCTCCCATTGGGAAGTGGAAAGTCTGCAACAGTCAGGCATTGACAGTGTGGCAGAGGTGAGGAAATGAAAGCATTGTTCCAATCCTGGTTATTAAAGCATCATTTTTTTTCCCCAAATAATTTTACCTGGACATCCCACATGCTGCTGTTCAACACACAAGGTATGTTTAGGCATTTTCTCGCTTCATCTTGCATCACCCACCATCCAGAAGATAAAGCCACATTATTAGTTGGATCCGCTGGATCAAGAATTATTGGTCTGAAAAATAAAATTAATCCAATAGTGTTTGCTGATAGTGTGGCAGTCTTGGTGACTATTAGTGAGAAGTGTTGAAATTGCTGGAAACTTTACACTATTCCAATACTGGTTTTGAAAGATCTACATCTTGTCATCCATCCATCTCCCCAAATGTAATCTAGAATTGCAACATTTGTATATCATTTTCAATCCAAACTTATTTGAGAAATGTATTGTGCAAACTAAAGATACTTGCCCACCTCAGTAAACCACAAAACAAGAGGGTATTGTTAGGCAAGGATGGAGAACATTGCTCATAATAGTATCAAGGGGTGGAGGTAAAATAGGTTGGGGAAATAGAGTTCAACAGATGAAGACAAAGGAGGGAGCGGTCATCAGAGTGGGCCAAGTCAGAGTGGTCAGGCTTTGGCGAGAACAGACGAGGTGAGGAATAGTCAGCGTTGAAGTCAGAAAAGGCCACCTTATTCAAGGAAAAAAGATTTAGCAGGTAGGCACAGGTAAGGGTAGCATTTTTAGATATCATATTTTGGGATTTTTTGAATATTTTATTTAAGTTTTAAGAAAATACAGAACTCATAATAACAATAATACACTGAATATAAAAATCATAGAAAAACATTCACAAGGTCCAAAAAAAGTCCCTCTTCTCCTAGCGCCCAGATTTGAAAGAAAAGGGGACCAACAGCAGGGAATAGAGGGAGATAAAAGAAAATAGAAATGAAAAAGCAACAGGAACAAGGTTAGGGGGACAGACAAGAAGTTCTGTGGAAGAGACTGAGTATTCAGAAAGCTATGTGCCTCCCTGGTGCAATGGTCTGAGATATCTCAGGTCAAGTTCACTGTATTCTCAGAAGGGAGGGTGAGCAGCCAGATGTCATGTTCCACTTAGGTACCAATGACGTGGGTAGGAAGGATGAGGAGATCCTGTAAGGAGAGTTCAAGGAGTTAAGTGCTAGGTTGAAGGACAGGTCCTCCAGGGTAGTGATCTCACGATGGCTACCTGTTCCATATGCTGATGAGGTTAGAAATAGGATAATGCAGCTTAACATGTGGTTAAAGACATGGTGGAGGAGGGAGGGCTTCAGGTTTCTGGATCATTGGGATCTCTTCCAGGGAAAGTGGGACCTATTCCAATGGGACAGTTTGTATCGGAACTGGAGGGGGGGGGACCAATATCCTTGGGGGAAGGTTTGCTAGTGCTGCTCTGGTGGGTTTAAATTAGTTTTGCAGGGGGAGGGGAACCAGAGCACCAGAACAGATAGAGGAGAGGGGGTTGGGGGGGGTAAGACGTTAAAATTGCATGCACCATTCGAAGTCAAAGGGTTGAATGTGGTGGAAATATTCTCAGGTGCATCTATTTCAATGCAAGGAGTATCGTAGGAAAGGCAGATGAGCTTAGAGCATGGATGATGATATTGTGGCAATTAGTGAAACTTGGCTACAGGAGGGGAAGGACTGGGAGCTCAATGTTCCGGGTTTCCATTGCTTTAAGACACGATAGAACTGGGGGTAGGGAAAATGAAAGGGAGGAGGGCCATGGGGGTTGTATTATAGACTTCCCACTAGTCAGTGAGAATTGGAGGAGCAAATCTGTAAAAATAACAGAAAGCTGCAGGAAACAAAGGTTGTGATAGTAGGAGATTTTAACTTTCCACATATTAACCGGAACTCCCATACTGTAAAAGAGCTTGGAGTTTGCCAAATATGTTTAGTAAAGTTTTCTAATATATTGAAGTGCCAACTTGCTCACCATCTGTAACCCCAGCTAATACTTTTCTTTTACTTCCAACTAGAGAATGCAATACTGGATCTCTTATTAGGAACAAGACTGGACAAGTGATGGAAGTATGTGTAGGGGAGCACTTTGGGTCCAGTGATCAGAATGCCATTAATTTCATGTTAATTATGGAGAAGGATAGGTCTGGGCCTCAGGTTGAGGTTCTAAATTGGAGAAAGGCTAATTTTGAGGAAATGAGAAAGGATCTAGAATGTGTGGATTGGGATAAACTGTTTTGAGCAAGAATGTTTGAGGTAAGTGAAGGGCCTCTAAAGGTGAAATTTTGAGAGTACAAAGTTTGTACTGGTCCTGTTCCAGTCAGAATCAAAGGCAAGGTTAGAAGGCATAGGGAACCTTGGTTTTGAGAGATACCTGCTTACCTTTACCCTATCTATACCCTTTTTGCAAATCTTCCCTCATCCTCTGACACTCCATGGAATAAAGTCCTATTCAAATTTTCCCCTACAACTCAGCTCCTCAAGTCTCAGCAACATCCTTGTAAATTTTATTTGTATTCCCCTCAATCTTATTGATGTCTTTCCCGTAGGTAGGTGACCAAAACTGAACACAATGCTCTGAATTTGGGCTCTCGGATATCTTATGCAACAGGAACATAGTATCCCAACTTCTGTACTCAATGCTTTGATGAACACCAATGTGCATTATCTCTCTTTACAACCCATGATGACACTTTCTGAATTATGTGCAGATGGAACCCCTTATCCAGTGTTCTGTAGTCCAGCAACTCCCTTGGTCTACCACATTTTGAATCTGTTGCCATTAATTACGAACTCCTGATAGACAGTGCAGGACTCAAACCCCATGTCCCAAGCACTGGTGCTGTAAAGGTTGAATCTGCCGCAATCGGGACCAGGGTTCGAGTGCCGCACCATCTGTAAGGAGTTTGTAGTAATGTCCTGAGCCCTTGCACCTTAAGGGTGTGGTTCTAACTGCTACTCTAACCTTGTTATCCCACAGTATCATTTCCTGTTTTAAGCTTTGTTCTACCTTTGACATGTTTACTTAGGGGGTTCCTTAGGAGTCAATTTCTGTTTTCTGGCATTTTCTGTGGTCCAGCAATGGTCAGGTCTTGATGTCACCAGATTAAAAAGAGTTGAACCTGTATACGACTCCACAGTGGCCTACTTTCATCATTCATGATGGCATTGTGATTCTTTACAGCAGTTCAGATTTCAAGAGCTAATAATTCAATTTGTTTTATGATGAAGATTAAGAAAATATGAGCACAAATAACATTTGAAGAATCCTTGTCGAGATTTTTTTTGGTGCATTTTAATGTGCGGGCAAGCTGACAGAAAATATTACCGCTGCTGGAAAACAGACAGAAAGTGAAATTGGGATACGAGATAGTACATAGTAGACATAGGGCATAGCGAGTTGATGAAGGATAGCTTGTGAGGCTGATGTGATTTGTAAACAAGGCTGAAGAGTTTGAATCCAATTACCTCAGCATGGGTTGGTTAGTTAGTTGAGAAATGAAGAACACGGAGGTACTTTCAGATGTTATAAGAATGTATTGCAATGTAATATTCGATGTTTGACCCGTGTACACAAGTTGAGAAATTGGACACAAATTGTTATTTTTTTTTAATATAAAAGAGCTGCAAATGGCACATGTTGAAATGTTGTGAGTCCTTACCTCCTTTCCTGGACCTTGCGGATTAAAAATGTTGCCAAGGTGGCATTATTGACATCATAATAGTCAGTCCAGTAGATGCACAGTTCCTGGTAGTTGCAGATCAGTTGTAGGACTGTGTGGAACCCTGCAGCTGTGTCAAATCTCTCTTGATGATTACCTTGTTGCCAGGCATAGATAGTCAATAACTCCAAAGCATATTTTGCAGGCAATCGTTCTCCATTTTTCAACTCTGAATTCCGTGGCTTGACATACTAGTGAAAATTATTGACAAACAAATAAGTAAATGCAACATTAAACACATTCTGTATTTTTGGTATTATGCTTTTAAATCATTATTTTCTAAGATTGTACAGCTTCCTTAAAACTATAGGCTATGGCCACACCCAGACCAATGAGGACATTTCAGCAACCACAAAAAAAAATCTGAGACTCTCTAGAGTGACCCTTAACCTCATATTTTGAACTCTCAAATTGCCAAATCTATAGTGACAATCAGAGGAGGCCTGGGTCTGATCAACCACCATCGTTTTGAATGATAGGCCAGGTTTGAGGGGCTAAGTGGCTTACTCCCACTTGGATCTTCTTACAAATGCTTGTGTGGATTATAAAGATTTAGATTTAAGCATCCAATTTGCTTACAGACATAAAGTTCCCTCAAATAGAAACAATGAATACGACTCCGACAGATCTGAATTTGGTCCGTCATTAGTCCAAGGTTCCCCTACTACTAATAGTTATGCAGCGCTTTTATCCATCTGAAAGGATTGTCAGATCTTCAAATAAAATCTAAATTAAATCTCAATTAACACATAGTCAGTTACAAATTTGTTTCTAACCATTTCAAAACTGAACTCCAGAAAAGGTGGGAGGATACACTAGGATACTGTGGAGTTCATAAAAAAATGTAGCACTGTGACAGAGTATATAGATATGTTTTTGGGAGATAAATTGGGAAAGGTTTGTTAGAGTAGGTTACATACAAACAATTTAAAACAGATCTTATTTGAAATACTGGAGCTCTGCCCCATGCTAGACATGTCAGGGCCAACAGTTTTTGTAAAAGCTTTGAAGAGTGCTCAAGAGACTTCACTAATGGATTGTTGTCTACAAAAGGCAACAGATGAAAGGCGACTGGAACAGGACAAGCTGGAAAGTCCCATTTGGAAGACAGCCTGGTCAAAGCCTTTGTGGTTTATGCAAGAGGAGAGGACTGGCTGTCTAATGTTTCACTTGGAATAAGAGAAAAAGGGAACTCTGTGGTGACCTGAAAGAAAGAAGTAATCATCTGGAGAACCTTGATGGGGCGTTTCTTTGGCAAGACACTGAAGTGGCTGATGGAAGTAAATGTACAACAAATCGCTCTCT
The DNA here is from genome assembly GCF_036971445.1 of Narcine bancroftii. Taxonomy (NCBI): domain Eukaryota; kingdom Metazoa; phylum Chordata; class Chondrichthyes; order Torpediniformes; family Narcinidae; genus Narcine; species Narcine bancroftii. The sequence goes on from NC_091472.1 coordinate 128,771,507, forward strand.
GAAAACCAACAAGAACCTTCCTGAGAGGTAACCATCTACCTTTCAAGCACCAAAGCCTGTTGAACTTTATAAACGTTAAAATCTGTGCACAGTACAAGAATTGTCTGCTCCAGTGAACGTGAAGGAATGAGAAATGAGATTGGACTGTGAACCAAAGTACTTTTCTGAACTTACACATACTATACATACACGTGCACTTAGAATTAGAAGGGGGTTAAGTAAGTCAATAGGGATAAGTTAAATTCTATTTTCATGTTTTAAAGATAATTAAAAGCAACTTTTGTTTAAGTACCCATTCGTCTTGGTGAACAGCTATTGCCGCTGGGTTTTGGGGGTCCTCTGGGCTTTTAACACCACAATCAAAACCATTTTGCAGGGGAGCTACAGTCAATCATCAAACATAAATTGAAGCTCATGGGTTCCCCAGGGATAAAGTTGCTTCTCCTACAATGGAGAATGTTAGATCCTGGGGGAAAAAGAAAATGGTATAAAACTGCAAGGAGTATTTGAACTGTGTATGACATGTTCAGCCTATGTAGATATACTGGAGCTCTCCTTCCTCCAAACTTTGTTCAGTGGCTTTGAATTGCACCTGAGTATGGCAAAGGAGAATGAAAATCTTTAATTATTCTAAATATTCTCTCAAAATTTCAGTAAGTTCTCCTGATATACCATTAATAGGTAACCAATAGAGCTTCGAGAAACAGTAATCGTACTTTAAAAGTAATCTCAAAAATACAATCATTGCAGGTATCATCAAAAAAGGGTAATTGTAGATTAATCCTTATTCAACCAAGTGACAATTAAAGTTTACATTCAACATCTACAAGATGAGGAATCCTCCACCTGCTGCTTTACATTGCCTGCCAATAATAGAATTCACAGGAAAACATGAAGCATATACCTAGAGACCACCTCACCACAAAGATAGTTTCACAAAGTTACCTTTGACTTCAATGCACTAGCATAGGTTTTGGTTGATTTGTGGAAAAGGAGATTGTGGAGCAAAAACTCAGACTTTCCACAAAAATCCATGGTCGACGAGGCAGAAGTGATGCCTGCCCTCCTTTATGGTTTTGTGGCCTGGACTAATACATGTAAAAAGCCTCCAGATTGCATGGGAGGGATGCGAACCTAAAATCAGCATCATCTTTCAAATCTCAGTCAAGATACAGGATAGGCAATGAGCTTGTCATCAGCCTCTTAAAACAGAGAGTCTACATTCCAAGCTGTCAAGTCTACCAGGTGAACAGAGGAAAGATTTAATGCACAATGTCTCCTTGAGGGAATGCAACATCCCCATTAATTCCTGGGAAACCCTGTCCCTTGACCATTCAAAGTGGAGAACAATAATTCAGGATGGTATTAAGAACTTGACACATTACACTGGGTATACACATAGGCCATGACTAAGGTGAAAGCTGAGATACTGAGCTACCATTTTAGTTTTGGTGCAACAATACTCCCAACATTTTCAATGATTAATAATCACTGTTCTCCTGTCACTCACCTCCTTGTACCAATACTTCAGCAGGCGGATCAAGTCTTTAACTTTTGAACTGTAACGTTTCACAAATTTCCTCTGAAGCTCAGTGAAACAGGCAGAAAATTCTCCATTTTTACTTAAAAATCCGATTAGTTTGAGATGTGCTTCAGTTACATTATATTGTGCAGCTGCAACAAATAAATTAATGAGAGCATGGGTGAAAGACAATAATTGAACAATAACAGTGCAATTAATTCTTACAGGACCAAGTGGACCAGGGGTGACTAATCTTTTACTGGGTGGCACGGACTCATGGGCCAATATGGCCTGTTACTGTGCTGTACGTCTAAATTAAACACTCCCAAACTGGGCATCACAGTCACACATTTTATTTGATGCTCACCAGTTTCTTTAATCTCAGGATAGTTTTTGACTTCCCAAAGGTTCCCACAAAGAATTGGCTATAAATGGCATAAGATTTCTCCAAGGAATTACAAGTAAATTCAGGTGCTATCTGATGTGGTTTTCCATCTGGATAGAAAATAAATGTTTCACAGGTAGAACCACCCATTTTCCATCTGATCTTTTGGAAGCTACTTGCTCATTGCTGAATATCAGTGGTGTATAGTGAATATAACAGGGTAATTAATTCATGTTAATCTGAAGACATCCAATTATGAGAACTATGATATGAGAAAAACAGAGCAAAAAGGTTTCTGATTTCAGTTCTGACTTTTGCCATTGTCTTTGATTATAGATCAACTTAATACCTTATTGGAGAGGGAGAAACTGTAGCAGGTATTTGGTTTCTGGGTGCAACTTGAGATTTCTTCTGGAAAGTGAACTGCAAATATTCTATTGTCTCCCATCTCCTACTTGGCACTTTCCCCTAGAATCATTAAATGGTAATTCTGTAAAAACTTCCAAACTAAAAGGTTTTTTTTGTGTGGCTGAGGAAATGAATTGTTTTCTTTAAAAAACAAATGAAGGAAAAAAAATTCAAAAAAACATGAATTTAATTTGTTTCAAGAGTTGGTGTCTTGCTTTGCCATGGACTTCATTTTAATTCCAAATGGGGTTAATATCAATGGTAAAACAATCCCATTCAAATCCAGATTTAATATTCCTTGTTATTTCCCATATGAATGAATTCAATGTGTCCTTGTCAGACATAAAGTGCTCTATAGTATATTCTTCCTAAGTAAAAGCGGCATCATTTAACTAGGGTGGGACAATGGAGAGAGCAAAAGACCCAAGCTCCATTCTTCCCAGTGGCAAAAGACAAAATTAACAGTTCGGATTTAATAACGCGCGTGTTGATACAAGGTTACTATAACTTATTACTTAATACATCGTAGGTTGGCAGAACATCAAAGGACACACTCTCTAAACTCTTCTTTGATTTCATTTCAAAGCTCAAAGATTTTGGCGGGATGTTGCTGTTTGCCACAAAGGTGATATCGATATCACGGATCTCATATGCAATGCTTTCAGAGCACTTTTTCAGCATTCTCTGAATTTCCTCGAGAATTTCAAGCCTGTTGTCTCTCTGATCCTGGAAACTACTGAAGCAACTGAGAAACACAACAAGATCTGCATCGGAGTTATTTTTTAATGCCGTTCCTTTTCCCGATGATCCACTCTGTCAACAAAAAAAAATATAAAACTTATTTTAAGTATATACAAACCTACATTGGTCTCTCTTCCTGAAACTCTTAATGAGTCACAGTTCAAAAGATTTCAGATGAGTCTGGGATTAGAAAAATTTCAACTTGCTTTTGTATATTTAGCATTATCTGTAGCGAAAAAATGTATTGCTAGTACGTGGAAAGATACAAATATGATTGATATTAATAGATGGCATAATGAGATGAAACATTGTTTAATAATGGAAAAAAATCACTTGTGTTTCATGTGATAATTAGTTTTTTTATTAATAAGTGGTTGTTTATATTCAGAATATTTACATTTTGATTTACATTGATTAGATCTTAACATGTATACTTAAATTTTCTTTATTTTTTTCCTCTCTTTATGGCTCTCCTTAGGAGAGTTGGCTGAAAGGGGGGTCTTTTTTTTTCTTTTATATATAAAATATATTGTTCATGTTTAGTTTATTGTTATATATGTTACTTATATGTATTTTGAACGAATAAATAAAGTTTAAAAAAAATTTCAGATGAGGAGGTTCAAAGCACACCTCTTTTGAGAGAATTTTATATCAGAGTACATTTTAAAATGAGGGGTCTCCGCGATGAGTAGGAGGTCATCCTTGTCCAGAGCGACTGACTGGCCCAACAGATAGCGGAGGTACATTGCTAAGGCTCCCGTGGGACTTTCACATGTTGTATTGAGGGTGGAGGTGAAATGAACCATAATGCCTATCAGTCATTTATAACCGGATGATTTCGAGGGAGACTCAGTGCAATAGCTCCTGTTTTTGCACAGCCAAAACAAAATCATTTTGCAGTCAACATCATTTAAAATCATTGAAAATTTGCAATTTGAAAAAAAAGGATGGTGCTTGGTATTTTAAATGGCGCAAAGAAAGAACTAAGTGACTCACCTTAATGGATCGAATCACTTTAACGTTGGGTTGTCCGATGAAACATTGATTCTTTAAGAATTCACAGACCCTGTGCACGGCCTCTTTCACAGAAGTTTTGAATCCGGTGGGCTCCAGGTTCCTTTTAATGAAATCGTCCAACTTCTTGGGTTCTAAGGTGTACAGATCCATCGTTCAGTGCCGTTTCTGGTTCCCTTCGAGCTCGTACAGAAGCAACTGATGGCAGGAATGAGAGGTTGCATCCGCCTTATAAACCCGTCCTACGAATGATTCCAAGCGGCAAGATGAAACAAACCCTCTCGATACAGAAAATGTGACACACGTCACGGACCCGTGAGTATCTTTCTGGTCGCCGCTCCCCGCCCTGTTTCGATTTCCGCGGAGGAATCCGGACTTTGGGTTTCATTTCTTCCATTACTGTCCCTCTGGTTTTCTCCTTCCATTAACTCATGACCCACCGGAGCTGATCCGTTCGAACCCGAACTATAGCGCTCACCCCCTGCCCTCCGCTCGGTCTGCTGTGCCTTGAAGGCACCCCGCGGGTCCAACTGCGAGGAAGACGTCTCTCTGAAATAGGTTTCATATCCTGAAAGGAAATTGTTAGGAAGCCCGGGTCCCTCTACACGACAGACTGCTGAACCCCCCCCACCCCTTCAATTCAGAGTCCTTTCCTCTATTTTCAATGACCGCCGTTTTGCCCTTTTGGGATATTTGGCACAAAATTAAAAAAAAATGACATGCAGCCCAGTAACAGGGCACTTCAGCCCACAATTCCATGCTGTCCAATTTACACCCAATTAACCTACACCCCCCCCCCCCCCGGCACGTTTTGAATGGTGGGAGGTCACCCACGCAGACACGGGGAGAATGTACAAACTCCTTACGGGTGTCACATTTGTGGCCCGAAATGTGAAGTTAATAACACTAATAACGCAGGTTTTACCAGTTAAACATCTCCGTGTCTTTATTCTCCAGTTTTCATTGTTCCTCCATTTCACGCTCTTCTCTCTCCCTCATACCATGTGACTTCCGGTCAGGTGAATACATCTCATACAGATTCATTATCATGACATCCCTCCTTTTACCAGAAATAAACTTTACATCTTAATGTTGAAATGTAAACACCGTCACCTTATCGATATCCCTCGGAACCAACAAACAATGTCTAACAAACAAACAAACAAGTTCAAACTCCTTCTACACACAATGTAACATGAACATGTCGTAACTAACTAATACAATAACTCAACTAAACAAAATGTACTTCATACAGCACTCATACACGCACTTTATGATATATGATCAAATCACTGTCCTAATGTTCTTTTATCATTCCAACCGTCACAAACTTTCCCTGTTGTGATAATGCGGGCACAATTAGAAATACGGCACAAAGTCTTCGTATCGTTTAGGCGCTTTCCTGTCTCGTTCCGGCCTTCCTGCGATACTATCATCACAACTCGGTTGTTCACTCTCAGCGTCAGAAACACTGCTCGCCACGGCCTCGGGTGCTTCTGGCACTCTGGTCACTTCATCAGGAATGCTGGTAACCGCCTCGGGAACATCATCTGGTCTCTCAGGTTGAGCATCTCGTATGGGACTTACAACCACCTCGCTTGATGTCTCTCTGGACTGGTACCTTTTTACACCTGACACATTTCTTTTGTACAGGACTCCAGACGGAGACTTGACTTTTACCATACTGCCGCTTCTGGATACAACCATGTAGGGTTGATGGTAATAAGGTGTGTCTAGCTTACAACCACTCTCTTGCCTCACCAGAACATTATCTCCAGGCATGATGTCTGAGTACCTGGCTCCACGTCTCGAATCTGTGTACAGCTTTGCTGCTCCTTTCTTTTCAGCATCGTGGTCCCTCATCTCCTGGTCGTCCCAGATTTCCTTTATTTCGGGTATTTTTGTGCGGATTTTTCTCCCAAAAAATGCTTCTGCAGGACTTTTTCCTGTGGTTGCATGAGGCGTTGCCCGATAGACAGCCACATAAGATAGCAATGCTTCTCGCCAATTTTGTCCTTCTGCGTGAGCAATCCGTAATCGTTTTTCAATGGACTGATTTTGTCTCTCTACTTCCCCGTTGGCTTGCGGCCATTTCGGAGTTACTTTATGATGGTGGATACCTGTTGTCCTCATGTATTCAGCAAATGTCTCTGAAATGAACTGTGGATGTTCATGAACTGAATGAACTGAAATGTCAGAGTATAGCGTAACAGGCAATCCATATCTCGCGAAGATCTCTGCTAATGCTTGTATTGTTTTTTCAGTGGTCATGGACCTCATCACAGCATACTCATAGTATCTGCTGTAGTAATCTATCACTACCATGATTGATTCACCAGTCGGTAAAGGTCCAAGAAAATCAACGGCTACGTCGATCCACGGTCCTGTCGGGAGTTGCGTACTCTGGATCGGCTCTGGAGGATTACTCCTACTTGTGATTTGACATCCATGGCGAGTTTTGACGAATTTCTCTGCATCTTTATCACAACCTGGCCACCATACTTTACTCCTGAGGTTTTGCTTGGTACCAACAATACCTAGGTGTCCTTCATGAGCTAAGGATACGATCTTCGGTCTCAACCTCTGTGGTATCACCAATCTACAACCTCTCAATACATACTGTCCGATGCAACAAAGTTCGTCTCTAATGGGAATGTAAGCCTTGTGAGTACACTTGTCCCATTGTCCACTCTGTATGCATTCTCTTACTTTCATGAGTTCTGGATCACTTTCAGATTCTCTCTCGACTTCCTTCGTAGTCACAGCTTTCGGTGTCACCTGAATAGCTACGAAGCGTACAAAGCTCTCTGCTTCTGTCCCCAATTCTGACTTGGATTGTGGGCATCCATCCTTCACCAATCTGGACAGCGGATCAGCAATGTTTGCTTTCCCGGCAATGTGAACTACTTTATATTTGTAGGGTTGGAGTCGGAGTACCCATCGCTCTGTTCTGGCACATGGTTTGGATCTAGCGGCATAGATCACCTCTAATGGCTTATGATCTGTGATGAGTTCAAATTCAATGCCATACAAATACGCATGGAACCTCTCACTGGCCCATACAAGTCCGAGTGCTTCTTTCTCTGTCTGAGAATATCTTCTTTCCACATCTGACAACGATCTGCTGGCGTAGGCAATGATTCTTGGTCCTACATCATGCATCTGGACCAACACGGCTCCTAAACCAACGGGACTAGCATCCGCTATGACTTTGGTTGGTGCAGCTGGATCATAATATCCAAGAGTATCAGCATCTGTCAGACTTTGCTTCAGCGTTGTGAACGCTTTCTTCTGCTCCGATCCAAAATGAAATGGTACACCTTTCCTGGTTAGTTTCCTTAGTGGTTGTGCCACTGTAGCAAAATTAGGGATGAACTTTGCACAATAATTGACCAATCCCAGGAAACCCCTCACCTCCGTTGCGTTCTGGGGTGCACGTGCATCTGCAATAGCCTTCACCTTGGCCTCTGCTGGGTTTAGTCCTTCCCGTGTAAGTCTGTGTCCCATGAAGTCCATTTCTGACACACCGAGCTGGCACTTGTTTCCATTCACGGTAAGGCCTGCCTCCTGTAGTCTAGATAGTACACGCCTCAACCCTCTGTCATGCTCTTCCTTTGTAGGTGCATGGACTATGATGTCGTCAGAAATGTTGGCAACTCCAGGAATGCCTTGAATCACTCGATGGATTTCATACTGGTAGATCTCAGAAGCTGCATTAATGCCGAACGATAGTCTCTTGTATCGGTACAATCCACAGTGAGTTACAAATGTTGTTACATCTCGGGATTCTGGGTCCAGCTCTAATTGATGATAGCCCCATTTTAAATCAATTTTTGAGAATATCTTACTGGTAGTTAACTCCTATAGTATTTCCTCCACTGTTGGTATAGGGTGTCGTTCTCGAATTATAGCTTCATTGGCCATCCTCATATCAACACACGGTCTTATGTCACCATTTGGTTTGGGCACAATCACTACTGGGCTGACCCATTGTGTCGAATGTTCCACAGGTTCAATAATGTCTTGCTCGATCAACTCTTTAATTTTGGCTTCGACTTTCCCACGAAGTCCAAACGTAGTTCTGCGCACTGGTTGCGCCTTGGGTTTGACCGTTTCATCCACCGCTAGCTTTAGTTGTCGACCTTTCAGCTTTCCTACTCCTTGGAAGACTGCGGGGAATTCTTGCTTCATATCCTCGTATGACTGAACTGAATTGACACGAGCTCCAATATGAAGTATTGCCAGGTCTTGCGCCGTGTGTCCACTCAGCAATGGTTCTCCCCTCTCGTCTATGACAACAAACTCTGCTTCGGTGTACTTATCACCAGCTTCAACAGTTGCAGTAAAACATCCAATGGTCTGCAATGGCTTGGTTGCTGTGTATGGATACAGTTTCTTGGAGCACTTCTTTGAGGTACAGATGATCTTTTTCCTTTTCAATTTCTCCCATAAATGTCGATCAATTACATTACTATCACTGCCTGAGTCTACAATGACCTGAACTGTCACACCACCAATGATCACTGGGACCTTCTCATGATGTACATCATTCAATGTAAATTGATAATATCTCTGTCCATCCTGGTTATCATCATCATCGTCACTTTCTGGGTCACCGTCTATATGGCGAATAGTGTCTTTCTTTCCAGGATACTTTCCTTTCCCCCAAGCTTTGCCTTTGGAAGCTGTGCTCTTCCCCTTCTGGTCTGCATTGGACTTGCTTTTGCACTTCTTTGCAAAGTGGTCCTTCCCTCTGCACTTTCTGCAAACTTTGCCTTTTGCTGGGCAGCATGGGTCTTTTCCAAAATGACCTCTGTTTCCACATCGATAACACTCCACGTCATGTGTCGACGTATATCTTGGCTGGTTATGGCGATGCGAGAGCCTCTTAACTTGCTGGCTTGAGTTGTCTTTCAGGGTCATGGTATGAAATTGCCCCTCAACAGCCTCTAATGCAGCAGCAATGGCTAAAGCATCGGTGAGCTTCAACTCACTCCCTTTTTCCAGCAGACGTCTCCTGAGCTTGTCTGATCTGCAGTGCTGCACGACTTGATCCAATAATTGGTTGTCCAAATCAGCTGCCATGTAATTGCATCCAACAGCCAGCTGGCGCAATCTCGTCACGTAATGAGCAATTGTTTGTCCATCTTCTTGTTTCGTTCTCTGAAACAAATGGCATTGAAATGTAGCATTCGGTGTCACTACATAGTGTGCATTCAATGCATCGACCGCTTTCTGGTATTCATCCTTCCTTCCTGTATTCAAAAGTGTTTTAAAAGTTTCCCGAACTGCGGGTCCTGCGGTGAAAAGAAGTAACGCCCTCCTCTGCGCTTTTTGTTCCACCGCACCGCTATTGAGAAATAGGCCACGACTGTCGGCGTAGGCTTCAAATTCTTCCAGCCATGCCTTCCACTTCACACTTACAGTGCCTGCATCACCCATTGGGTCAAAATGAGGAACACCTCGAAGTGTTAGAAAGTCAGCTTCTGCGCCTGCCATGAGGAAACTTTTTTCAGCCCAAAGCCACCGAATCAAAGATCAAAATTCTTATCACATTGAAGATCCAAAATGTTGTTGTTTTAATCCTCGTCGCCAATGTCACATTTGTGGCCCGAAATGTGAAGTTAATAACACTAATAACGCAGGTTTTACCAGTTAAACATCTCCGTGTCTTTATTCTCCAGTTTTCATTGTTCCTCCATTTCGCGCTCTTCTTGCTCCCTCATACCATGTGACTTCCGGTCAGGTGAATACATCTCATACATATTCATTATCATGACAACGGGCAGCACGGGATTTGAACCCCGATCCTGATCACTGGCGCTGCAAAAGCGTCACGCCATGCTGCCCAAACTGAGGGTCATTGCTGCAATTTGGTCATCGGTGTCCAGCCTGACCTCATACGGTAGATCATTTATGGCCCTGCTGCACCCATATAGCTCAACTGTTCCTGCCACTCAAAGCAAAGCACTTGATCCATCAAGCACCTTCTGCTTCTTCTGTTCCTCCACCAGCTTCCCGGAGGAAAGAAGGATAAGCCACCTGTGGTCTTTCATAGATTGGCATAACTGTCCAAACCCTAAATCCTCTGCTTGCCAACTCCATTACCACTCTATATTTGGGGCTCAATTTGTAGCTTTCTCAACACTGTGGGAAACAGACTCGCCAAGGCAAATAGCGCCTTTGGAAGACTACACAAAAGAGTCTGGAAAAACAACCAACTGAAAAACCTCACTCCTGTTCGGCTCCGAATCATGGGTCCTCTACCGGCATCACCTACAGCTTCTAGAACGCTTCCACCAGCGTTGTCTCCGCTCCATCCTCAACATTCATTGGAGCGCCTTCATCCCTAACATCGAAGTACTCGAGATGGCAGAGGCCGACAGCATCGAGTCCACGCTGCTGAAGATCCAGCTGCACTGGGTGGGTCACATCTCCAGAATGGAGGACCATCGCCTTCCCAAGATCGTGTTATATGGCGAGCTCTCCACTGGCCACCGTGACAGAGGTGCACCAAAGAAGAGGTACAAGGACTGCCTAAAGAAATCTCTTGGTGCCTGCCACATTGACCACCGCCAGTGGGCTGATATCGCCTCAAACCGTGCATCTTGGCGCCTCACAGTTCGGCGGGCAGCAACCTCCTTTGAAGAAGACCGCAGAGCCTACCTCACTGACAAAAGACAAAGAAGGAAAAACCCAACACCCAACCCCAACCAACCAATTTTCCCCTTCAACCGCTGCAACCGTGTCTGCCTGTCCCACATCGGATTTGTCAGCCACAATCGAGCCTGCAGCTGACGTGGACATTTACCCCCTCCATAAATCTTCGTCCGCGAAGCCAAGCCAAAGAATAAAGGGAAACAGAAGGATCAGCTGAATCATCTGATCACTCTGCAAGTGTGACATCAAAGTCACCATCAAATGTACTTCTAATCTCACTGGCTCTTTGACCCGTATCAATCAATGATCATATCTGCACAATCAATTCAGCCTTCCTATTGTGAGAGCCAGAACTTGCAGGATCATCTTGCAGGACTGGGGGCCTTTCCCATCATCACTTACCATTTTCCCAGCTGCAAGGGGACTGGGATGGTGAGCTCCAAATTCCGGAGACAGTGAAGTTCAAGCGGTGCATTGGAACAATAAGAGCACAGTAATCTGTGGCCTTAGGTAAAGCTGATCAAGCACTATCCATCACAAGTACACCACAAAACATGTACTCCTCACTGGGTTTGAGTAATAGTGCTGTTGGGGTGGGAAGGATTAGGCTGACTTGGCAGGCGAGTGGGGAACTGCAGTTAGAATAAGAAGGGAAAAAAGATGAGCTAAGAATAGAAAATAAGGGTTTTTGTGAAGTGGTATTTAGATAAACAAAAGTGAGATATAAGAAAAATAAGAGCAGTTGGAGGCTGTCTGGCCTTTGGAGTCTGATCCTCCATTCACCATGATCCTGTTTGAAATTCAATCTTAATGCCATTTCTGAATTTCAAAAATCTATCAATGCCAGTTTTGAATTAACTCAATGACTGAATCTCCACAGATCTCTGAGGTGGAGAATTCCAAAAATTCAGCAGTCTCTCTGTGAACACATTTCTCCTCTCAGTCCAGAAGGTCTACCCTTTATTCTGAGACTGTGATCACAGATTCTAGACTCGGAGGAAAAATCTTCTCTGAAACCAATCTGTTAAGGCCAGTGGAACTCTGAAAGTTTCAATCAGGTCACATTTCATTATAATAAACTCTGGTGAATACAGCCATGGACTTTAACAATAACAATAATGTTTATTGTTATATATATTGAACATATGCACCAAAATTCATACTTGATGCACCAAATATGAACTTCTTTGAAAAAGTCCAATAGTATACAGAAATTGAATTAAAATGAGATAATAAATACAAAAGGTAGGTAGATAATAAATATGCACAGTTAGAATAAATATTCACAGTTGGACCTGGAGGCAATCTAGTGAATATTGGCTGTATTCCCAACATGGCAAGTATATTTTAGCAACAACTAAACACAATGCTCCAGTGTTGTGCAATCGTTGACATAAAGTTTTAGCAAATGGAAACAGCTGTTCAGCACCCCACCCCCCAGCCCCCTCCCTTGTCCATGTTGATCAAGTTGTCTACCCAAGGTGACTCTATTTTTGTGCATTTGGCCCATATTCCTTGAACTTTCCTATCTATGTATCTGTCTAAATGTTTTTAAAATGTTACAATTAAGTATCTGTCTTGATCACTTCCTCAGGGAGCTTATTCCATTTACCCGCATCCTCTGCATAAAAAAGATTCTCTTCAGGCCCTTTTTAAACCTTTCACTTTAAATATACAGTGAAACCTCATTAGAACACGATTCGTTAATCTGCGGAATTGCTTATAGCATGGGTGTCTGTGGACCCCAAACATTGATTTTAGGAGCCAGGCTAACAGTGGGTAACAGCCACAAACTCAAAAATGGACTCTCATGACTCATTTACAAGATGTGTATGTTAATATGTGGAGTTTAAAGGTCTTATTATAGGGTTTGAGTCACAGTATTCTGTTTTCCTGCTTCATGAATCATGACATGTATACATCTGTTCCGCAACTCGGCTGTAACGCGGTATGAAATCTTGGACCCCAACTATCGCATTCTAATGAGGTTTTACTGTATATGGTGTCAAATGCTTTTCAGGAGACAGTACTAGAAAAATCCATCAAGAAGTACCCCTGCCCTGTTAACTGCCCTCTGTTGGAGGTGCCTAAGGTAAACCCCGCGATATGGGACAATTTGAAGGTCCTCACCAGGGCAAAAGGCATGAAATTGCAAAGACTACAGGGGTCACTGGTTAAAGGTATCACTGCATTCGCACAAACGCTCTCACACAATTTATCAGAGACCCAACAAGATGCTCGGGGGCTGTTATCCCATGCAAACTATGAACTGAATGCCTTCAGGAAGGAGCTGATTAAGCCCAACCTAAATGTAAGATATGCTCATTTGTGCAGACCATCTAACTCTGTAACAAAATTTATATTTGGTAACGATCTCAGCAAACAGGTGAAAGATTTGAATGAGCACCAGAAGGTAGTGCTGGTGTGGTCAGAGGTTTGAGAGCATAGGCTAGAGAACCTGTTATGTTTCACCCCTATTGCAGGTATGCGGGGGAACTTAAGTGGGTTATCCGAGATGGTTTCCCGCTCCAACAGCTACCAAGCCTTTTTTAGGGCAACTCCCTCCGTGGAGAAAGCGGCAGCAGAATTTTCCCGCTCAAAGTGCCGCGTGGAGGTGGGCCCAGAATGCACCAGCTGCCAGACAAGGCGGGTAGAGGAAGTGAACACTACGCAATTACAGTTAAGTGCACTTAATAATTACAAGGCTTTAAAGGTTGGCAGTCAAGTAATGCTATTCTATGATAGATGATTGTAATATTACCATTGATGCTTCTATTTGGCAGACAGTGAAGGGGTAGAAAATCAAATTTGATCCACAGAAAAACCCTTCCAATAAGGAGGAAGGCTCTACATACCTATATACGAAGACTGCAACTGACGGAGGCTGTACATGCCGAGATCATGGCGTTAAAAAAGAAAAATGTTATTGAACATTGTAGCTATGAAAAATGAGTTTGTATCAAACATCCTCACGCGAGCCAAAAGAAGTGGCGGCACTTGAGTGATACTGGATCTATCAGACCTTAATGAATATATCTTGTGCAGGCATTTTAAAATGGATAACATATTTTCTGTGATGCCACTGTTAAGTAAGGGCTATTACATGGCCTCGATAGATTTGCAAGATGCATATTATTTGATCATGATCTGCCCACAGTACATGAAATTTACCTGGAAGGGAGAGCTATGACAGTATAAGGCCTTGCTGAATGGGCTGAGCTCGGCACCCAGAACATTAACCGCTACTGAAGTCGGTGTTTGCAAGGCTCAGGAAAGGGGGGTACATGGTAATGGGTTACCTAGATTATACCCTTATAATCATTTGAGGAAACAGAAAGGACAGTAGCAGCCACCTCGAGATTATTAAGCCATGTGGGGTTGCTTAAACATCCCGAGAAATCGGTGCTGGTGCTTATTAAGAGGTTAAAATTCCTCGGCTTCATTATTGATACAGAAGACATGAAAGTTACCCTACCAGAGGATAAAGTGGCAAAGATTAGGACTGCCTGCAGAGGGCTCATGATGGAGCCTCGTCCCTCCATAAGAAAGGTGGCCAGGTTGACTGGGAAACTGGTGGCAGTTTTCCCGGTTGTACAATATGGTCCTCTAAAGGGAAAAAATATCAGAGACAAAATATCAGCTCTTAAGGCAGCTAGGGGACATTTTGACAGGCCAATGAGGCTAACAAGTGAAGCCAGATCCAACCTGGCATGGTGGATATACTATATCTCGTGGGCTTACGCAAGGATCGAGCTCAGAAAGGTGGACCTGGAGATCAGGTCAGATGCTAGTGACGAAGGTTGGGGAGCCACGAATCTAAAGGTCTCTACTGGAGGCCTCTAAATCAGGCATCAATTATTTGGAAATGCTAGTGGGGTTTCTAGCATTTAAGTCTTTCTGTGCGAGAGAAGATGACATTCATGTATTGCTGAGGTTGGATAACACTTCAGCAGTGGCTGGCCTCAATAATAAGGGAGGTCTCAAATCTCCTTCCTGTAACAAGTTAGCCATTGAGAGTTTGCACTGGCTCATTCAAAAAAAACATTTGGGTTACTGCCGCCTACCTGCTGGGTCGGATAAACACCCAAGCGGACCTGATGTCCAGAAAATTCAATGACAGTACTGAGTGGACTCTGGGTAAGAAATACTTTAAACTGCTAGCAGACACCTTTGGAATGCCAGAGATAGATTTGTTTGCATCCAGGCTTAATGCCCAGGTTCCGAGGTTCGTGTCATGGCTGCCGGATCCCCAAGCAGAGGCCATTGACGCCTTTACCCTAGACTGGTCAAAATATAACTTTTATGCTTTCCCCTCCATTCGCCTTGACGGCGAAGTGCCTGAATAAGATACAGGAAGACCATGGCACGGGATTGCAGGTAGTGCCTAATTGGCCTTCCCAATGTTGGTTCCTTAGGCTCATGGTGGGGAGTCCATTGGTATTCACGAAAAGCAGAAGTCTGCTCATCCAGTGTCCTTTATATGAGTTTTGATGAGCTGGGAGAGGAAATGGTAAAAGTGGGGACCTTTGCAACATTCATAAGCCATTTCGACAGGTACACCGACAGGAAAGGTTTAGAGAGATGAGGGCCCGATGGGGCTGGCTTGGTCAACATTGACAAATTGGGCTGAAGGGTTGTTTCCTTACTGGAGAACTCGATGACTATTTCTGCGCAAAATAGTCCATGCATGGTGTCACCAGGGTCTTGAACGGTTGTAACATGAGATCCCGACCAGGCCCTGTATCTGGGGAGTAAGCTATCTTTATTTCTCAACTCAAATGATGTCAGACTCGCAGGCAACAGACCAACTGTTTTCTGCTTCTGCATGTGGGTGTTCGGGGCTCTTGAACATTGCCGATCTCTCATTCCGCATTCCGGACTTGCGGATTTTGGAAAGACCTTTGTGTGATATAGAGAATTTAGGTTAAAAAGACTTAAGTTAAAATGTGATGATTAATCATAAACAGGGAAGCCAGAACGGACAGAGAGTTTACTAGCAGTCAAGGACAGAAGGAGCTGCTGAATATGTTTTTTTAAACCTATTTTTTCATGGTCATAGTGAGAGACATGCAGGAGACAAAGGATTGATAAGAAGTGTGAGAAACAGAATTCAGTGAATGTAGAGTTCACAGCGTACGTAACGAACGTGATAATTAATAATGCAGTTATACTTAGAATGTTTTTGTAATACTAACCAATTAAAACAGTATTAATAAGAAGGGGAAGGGCAAATAATAAAGGTATAAAAATCAATGCACTCTATGTATCGGGGCTTAACTGGTGAGAAACCAGTTGAGTCCAACTCTGCAGACTTGTAAATAAAGCTTGTCGTGTCATCAGTTTTAAAGAGACTCATGTGTGAGAAGTTTTATTTCTGACAAATGGGGGCTCGTCCGGGATCTACACTCCGGCCGTGAGGGGAGGCGAGAAGAGGGACATCGGAGGCGGTGCACCCCGCTGAGTTCAGCGGCTCCTAGTCCCTTGCTCGTCGCTTCGGGCGGCTTGAGCGAGTGGTATCCGGACAGGGTGACACGACAAGACGGAGAGGAGAAGGGTAACGGTTCAATCCCCGGGAAGACACCGGTAAGTGACGACTTACGATTGTGGTGTGGGGATTGGGTAACAGGTGTAACAGGATACACCTGTTTGGATAAAAACCTAACGGAATAGATTAAGTATAGATCTTTTGTCGTTGTGTGAGGACCCTGTCGCGGGACTCTAGGATAGACCCCAGGGAAACCTCGGCGGTAACCGAAGGAGGGACAGCACCTCCGACGAAGTGCCGAGAAGAGAGGGGTCAACCCCAGGAAAACCTCAGCGGTAACCGAAGGAGGGACAGCACCTCCGACGAGGCGTCTGAGAGGAAGGGAGTAGGGTCCAGAGCGAGAGGGTCCTCAGCAACGATAAACAGATCTAGGTGGGAAAATGGGAGGATCAAAATCTAAGGGCTCGTCTGAAAATTCAGGACAAATCCTGGGAGTACCCCTTGACAGCCCTTTGGGGAGAATGTTTGAAAATTGGGATAGTAATAGATATCGGGACAAAAACAAGAAAAAGATGGTCCAATATTGTCTCCTTTGGTCAAAACAACCTATTAAAGGTTCCTCGGTCTGGTGGCCGAAATTTGGATCTGATGAGGATTGGGTTAGACAAGCATTAAACATATATGTAAATTCGAGACCAAAGGTGAATCAAGAAGAGTCAGCATATGCATTTTGTTGGGTTCCCTGGCCAGGATCCTTAACAGAATGTTTTAAATTGAGAGTGGCAGGAGAAAAGAAATGGGAACCTCTGGACAACCTTCCCCCTCCTTATATTCCCCCGGTGCCTACTGCGCCCGAGGAAAGCTTATTACCGGAGGGGAAAGGTGATGAATCTGATTGCCCCGAAGGGGGCCGGGATAAAAAGGATGAATTAAGGGAGTCGGACCCTAAACTTCCACCGGTAAACCGACCCTGGACAAGATCCCAGACTGGTCCAGGACCATCAAAGTTTTCAATAAACCTAAATCCCCTGAGAGAAGTTCCTATGGGAGGACCGGGAGGGGGAACGGGATATGTGAATGTTCCCCTAACTAGTACAGAGGTGCGGGGATTTAAGAAAGAAATGAAAAAGTTATTGGAAGATCCTATAGGACTGGCTGAACAGCTTGACCAATTCTTGGGACCAAACACATATACGTGGGAAGAGATGCAGGCAATAATGGGAACATTATTTTCACCCCAGGAGAGGCAGATGATTCGACGGGCTGCCCTCCTCATGTGGGAATATGAACAACCTGGGGACCCTAGACCCCATGAACAAAAATATCCCCTAAATGAACCCAGGTGGGACAAACGAACACCCGACGGATTGGCAAGTATGAGACAATATAGAGAGTGGACAATTAAAGGGATACGGGAGGCTGTGCCAAAGGGTCACAATTTTACCAAGGCATTTGGGAACCACCAGGGGAAAGACGAGTCCCCTACTGATTTTTTGGAGAGGGTGAGAAAGAATGTCCAACAGTATGCTGGTGTGGACCCTAGTACACCAATGGGTGAACAGCTTATTCGAATTGAATTTGTTTCCAAATCATGGCAAGACATTAGAAAGAAACTAGAAAAGGAGGAGGACTGGAGTGAAAAACCCCTAAGTGAACTGTTAAAAAAGGCACAAAAAGTATATGTGCAGAGAGAAGAAGAAGATCAAAAGAAGGCGACAAAGGTTATGGTACAGACTATCCGACAGATGAATGCTGAATCCAGAGGGGAAAGAAAACAAAACCTTCCTCTAAACAATCCAAAATATCCAAGAGAGGGAATGCCCCCGATACAAGAGGGAATTGCGTGCCCTCGAACTTATGGAAGAAGATTAGGGGTGTCAGGGGTTCCAAATGTTAGGGACCAAATATAAGAGGGAACCCCTGGTAAAACTAAAAATTGGTCCCAAGGGAGAAGAGGTGGTGTTTATGGTGGACACAGGAGCGGAACGAAGTAGTGTAATAACTGTGCCAATCGGAACTGAGCCTATAAAAAGTAATTTGACAATTTCTGGGATAGAAGGAGCTCCCAGAATGGTATCAATAATTCCCCAAGTAACAGTGAAACTGGAAGAAAGAGAAGGGGTACAAGACCTCTTGTTATTACCTTCGGCTGGATTTAACCTCCTAGGAAGGGACTTACAGGCTCTCCTAGGTTTGGGTGCTCTCCCTGTGGACGGAGAAGTGCGAGTCCACCTCTGCGCTTTAAAGGAAGAGGATGAACAGCAGATTGACGAGAGAGTCTGGTATAAGGAGGGAAATCGAGGAGGTCTGGACATCCCACCTTTACATGTCACATTAATACCAGGTCATCAGCCGGTAAGGAAACGTCAGTATCCTATTTCTTTGGAAGGGAGAAAAGGGCTACAGCCGGTAATTGAGACTTTAATACGAGACGGACTATTAGAAGAATGCATGTCACCTTATAACACCCCTATACTCCCAGTAAAAAAGTCAGATGGATCCTATCGCCTAGTTCAGGATCTAAGAAGTTTGAATGCTATTGTTCAGACCCGCCACCCAGTGGTGCCTAATCCCTATACTATTATGAGTCGGATTCCCCCAGACCATGAGTGGTTTAGTGTTATCGACTTGAAGGATGCCTTCTGGACTTGTCCGTTAGAAGAGGAAAGTAGAGATATGTTTGCGTTTGAATGGGAAAATCCATGGACAGGTAGACGGAGACAGTTTCGGTGGACTGTATTGCCCCAAGGGTTCACTGAATCTCCAAACCTGTTTGGACAAATGCTAGAACAAATCCTGATGGACTATCCACAATCTGATGATTCCCAACTAATGCAGTATGTGGATGATTTACTATTATCAGGACCCAAGGAACAAGAAATGAGGAGAGAGACCATTAGACTCTTGAATTATCTGGGGAAAAAGGGTCTACGAGTGTCCAGAAACAAGTTACAGTTTGTTGAGAAAACTGTGATATATCTGGGACACCAGATAAGTAAAGGACAGAAACGGATTACCCCTGAACGAATTGCGGGAATCACTAGAATGCCTTTACCCCATAATAAGAAGGAAATAAGACAATTCCTGGGACTCTTAGGATACTGTAGGTTATGGATAGAGGACTACTCAGTTTTGGTGAAGTTTATGTATGATAAACTGACAAATGAAAATGACTATCCATTGAAATGGACCCAGGAGGAGGAGGGATGGTTCGAGGACTTGAAACATCGCCTAACACGAGCCCCAGTGCTCACTCTGCCCTCTTTAAAACAGCCCTTCCAGCTATTTGTCACTCATAACCAAGGAACAGCTGTGGGAGTTTTAACACAAGAAAAAGGCGGTCAGCGACACCCAGTAGCTTTCCTTTCCAAAATGATGGACCCAGTGTCTCGCGGATGGCCGACGTGTATCCAGGGAGTAGCGGCTGCTGCTCTGTTGGTAGAGGAAGCACGTAAACTTACTTTTGGAGGAAAGATGACTGTGTACACCTCCCATTCTGTGAGTGTTTTATTAACACAAACTGCCCATCGATGGCTGACTGATTCTCGCATATTAAAGTATGAAACCATTTTAATGGTTGGAGAAGATTTACAGTTTGCAAAAATTAATAGCTGCAACCCAGCTCAATTTTTGTACGGCAGTGAAACAGAGAAAGAGGTGGAGCATGACTGTGTCGAGTTGACAGATCTTCAGACCAAGACCCGAGAAGACCTTTGCGATACTCCACTGGGAGAAGGATATGAATTCTACATTGATGGCTCCGCCAGATGTGTTGACGGAATGAGAAGAAATGGGTATGCTATAATAGAAGGAAATACTTGGAAAGTAGTAGAATCCACGAGACTACCCGGAAGCTGGTCAGCACAATCCTGTGAACTATATGCCTTGCAGAGAGCCCTCAAAATACTGGCAAAGAAAATTGGAACGATTTACACAGATTCCAAATACGCATACGGAGTAGTGCATACCTTTGGTAAGATCTGGAAGGAGCGTGGTCTAATTACATCAAGAGGAAAGGAATTGGCACACGAACAGATGATTACTCTGACTCTAGAAGCCTTAACATTACCCCAAGAAATAGCAGTGGTCTACATACCAAGCCATCAAAGGGGAGATAACCCGACAGCAATTGGAAACAGACTGGCTGATGAAGAAGCCAAAAGAGCAGCCATGCAACAAGAAGTCCGTTTGCTGACTTTAATCCCAATAAGGCAAGGCATAAAGACAGCTCCCATTTTCACTGCTAAAGAAGAAAAGAACATGGATCAGCTGGGCGCAAGCCAGTTACCTGATGGAACATGGAAAACACCAGATGGAAGAATTGTTCTAAATAAAGAAATAACTCGCAATATTTTAAAACACCTGCATCAACAGAGCCACTGGGGCACCCAAGCCTTATGTGACACAGTGCTTCGAGAATATGTGTGTAAGGGAATCTACACCTTGGCCCAACAAGAGGTGCAAAATTGTTACCTATGCACAAAAATTAATAAGAAGATAATGAGGACAGGGACCATGGGAGGTCAACCATTAGCCATACGCCCTTTTCAACGTATCCAGATCGACTTCACAGAGTTACCTCAAGTTCAAAGATGGAAATATCTGTTGGTGATAATAGATCACTTTACCCGATGGGTAGAAGCCTTCCCAACAATAAATACTACAGCCTCTACAGTAGCTCGCCTCCTCCTAGAGCAGATAATCCCCAGATATGGTATAATGGATTCTATAGACTCAGACAGGGGTCCACATTTTTCTTCAAAAATCCAGCAATTGATTTGTGATGCATTACAGGTCTCTTGGAAATTACATACCCCTTGGCATCCACAAAGCTCAGGGAAGGTCGAGCGTATGAATGGAACACTAAAAATCCAATTGACAAAGTTAATGGTGGAAACTAAAATGCCTTGGATAAAGTGTCTGCCCCTAGCCTTATTGAGAATTCGTACTGCCCCACGAAAAGATGTAGGGCTGTCCCCTTATGAAATGATGTTTGGGCTTCCCTTCTGGAGTACAGTTGAGGGGTGTCCCACCTTGGGGGAAGGGGATATATTTGTTAGGAACTATTTACAGGCACTGTCACGCTCTCTTACAGATTTACGAAAGAGAGGACTATTGGCACAAACACCGCCTCTAGACTTTTCTTTACACAAAGTGGAACCAGGAGACTGGATTCTTATCAAGACCTGGAAGACTGAAAAACTCCAGCCCCAGTGGGAAGGTCCATACCAAGTTCTCTTAACTACAGAAGCTGCAGCACGAACAAGAGAGAAGGGGTGGACACACGCATCCAGATTTAAGGGACCTGTAGAGGCGCCACAGGACCCTGATACGAACTCAGATTGGACTTGTATTCCTGGAGAAAAACCTCTTACCTTACGATTTCGCAAAAAGACTTAATTCACAATGTTATTGTTATGTTCTTTGATTTTTCTTAGTTTGCCTATGTCTTTATCAGGTGTGAAATGTAAGAAATGCAGAGATACAGTGGTCCTGTTTCAGGACCACATTTGGGGAAGAAAGGAAGGTAATTTCATTTCCCATACC
Organism: Narcine bancroftii; assembly: GCF_036971445.1. Lineage (NCBI taxonomy): Eukaryota > Metazoa > Chordata > Chondrichthyes > Torpediniformes > Narcinidae > Narcine > Narcine bancroftii. The sequence goes on from NC_091472.1 coordinate 128,793,269, forward strand.
TCAGTTCCTGAGAAATGTTGGGCAGAAAATACCACCGAACATCCATATACCCCTTGTGTGGAAAAAGAAGGAAATAATATGGGTCATTATATACAGATTCCTAATACCACTCCTTTCCCTCTTAACGGTTGGAAAGGTGACTCAAGCCCACCATGCCCTGATGGACTCTGGTTTTGCATACACCAACGTACTGTTCCAATGAGAAGTTACACTCCACACTCGAAATTGCCTGTCCCTTTAAGACAGCCGGACTTAGTTCGAGTCCATCCAAATAACCATGTAAGTTTCGGTAATGTAATTGGGGGAGATAACCTTTTTGTAGATCTGGCAACTAAAATTGCAGGAACTTTTAATGTAACTAATTGTTGGGTCTGCGGGGGTCCACGGATGTCAGAACAATGGCCTTGGTGGGGAGAACCTCTCAATTCATTGACCATGATTTCCCGCATTTGGACAACTAACCGAACGAGATCAAGAGAAACCTGGTCTCTCTCTAATGTCCCCTCTGGTTTTTATTGTCTCTCACGAGCCGGCAAATACCCAGTAGGAGAAAGTCCCTGCAAGGCTGTATGGATTCACATTTCGCCTGGTGTTTTCACTTGGTTTCCTAAACCTCAGACTTGGTTCTTATCCACTGTTTTTAAAACTAATTGCCTACCCCTGTCTAATAGCAGTATTCAGTTTTGGAATTGTACCACTTCCACCATCACAGGACCATACCAATCAAATCCTGTTCTTAAAAGAGTTTGGGAAAGGGGATATGGAGTATCCCCAAATGGATTATTCTGGGTATGTGGTAATAAAGCTTATACTCGTCTTCCCTCACAGTGGAGTGGAACTTGTTTCCTAGGAATAATCCGCCCAGAATTTTTCCTTCTACCCCACGATCACGGTCATAAATTAGGCGTGAAGGTCTTTGATACATTACATCGTGAACCCCGCTCTACCACGGTACATTTGGGAGAATGGAGAGATGATTGGCCTCCAGAGCGCATAATTCAATATTATGGTCCCGCTACATGGGCTCAAGATGGATCTTGGGGTTATCGTACTCCTATATATATGTTAAATCGCATAATTCGCTTACAAGCAGTGCTTGAAATTGTTACAAATCAAACAGCTATAGCCCTGCAATTACTTGCATCCCAGCAAGGTCAAATGCGCTCTGCTATATATCAGAACCGTCTAGCCCTAGACTATCTCCTAGCCACGGAAGGAGGTGTATGTGGCAAACTTAATTTGACTAACTGCTGCTTACAGATTGATGATAATGGAAAAGCCATTCGTAAAATCGCTGATAATATTCGTACATTGTCCCATGTACCGGTTCAAACCTGGCATCCTTTCCCACAATTTAATTGGATGGACAAATGGTTTGGAGGAACCTGGTGGCGTACCTTCTTGTGGGTCATCGGAGGTATTTTATTCCTCCTACTTATTTTGCCCTGTATTATTCCCTGTCTACGCAGCTTGGTGATTTCCATGGTCGAACAAGCTATGCAACCAGGGGGGATGGGAGACCCTGTAAGACTTTTATTTCAGCGTGAGATTAATGTATCATAAAACATTTCTCTTCCCTAACTTAGAATCCCCATTCATATCTATACATATATTCAACACATTTTAAAGAGAGAAAGGGGTGGATTGTGATATAGAGAATTTAGGTTAAAAAGACTTAAGTTAAAATGTGATGATTAATCATAAACAGGGAAGCCAGAACGGACAGAGAGTTTACTAGCAGTCAAGGACAGAAGGAGCTGCTGAATATGTTTTTTTAAACCTATCTTTTCATGGTCATAGTGAGAGACATGCAGGAGACAAAGGATTGATAAGAAGTGTGAGAAACAGAATTCAGTGAATGTAGAGTTCACAGCGTACGTAACGAACGTGATAATTAATAATGCAGTTATACTTAGAATGTTTTTGTAATACTAACCAATTAAAACAGTATTAATAAGAAGGGGAAGGGCAAATAATAAAGGTATAAAAATCAATGCACTCTATGTATCGGGGCTTAACTGGTGAGAAGCCAGTTGAGTCCAACTCTGCAGACTTGTAAATAAAGCTTGTTGTGTCATCAGTTTTAAAGAGACTCATGTGTGAGAAGTTTTATTTCTGACATTTGTTTTCAGGTTCCGGCCGCGGAAACAAAACTGAAAGTGAAATGGCGGCAGATGTAACTATTTCCCCGCCACTTACAGCGGCAGTTCGGAAACGAAACTGTTTGCCCACACAACAGCCCCGTGTGGTGACGTTCAGAAAGGGGCGGCAAACTAGAACCGGCCGGCTACACCGATGGCTCCAGTCTCTCACCGCGGCGGAGCAGGGAAGGCGTGTGGGTCGTCGCTCTGCAAAGGGTGGGAAAACACTCCGCAGACCACAGTTTCTTGTGCGCCTGGTAAAGATTGGATGACTTGAGCTGAAGAGCTCAATGTCTTCGGGCGGGTTTGTCTGGAAACAATAGCAAATTGAACCCTATAAGTTATACGATAAATGATTAAGATCCGCTGATCTGGGCGGCAAATGTCATCTCTGTTTTACCACTGGTCAAGATTGAGCAGAGAAAGACACAGCTGATAAAGCCCGACGGATGGATGGGGGGGGGGGGGGGGGGGTTTAGTGCGGGTAAGTCGTGGCGCCGGGTCGAACGAAAGGAGGTTTGAAAGCAGTGGAGACGCGGGCCAAATGCCCGTCTTTCCATCGCCTTCGATTCTGTGGCGCCTGCTTCTCCGTTATTTGACGGGTCGGCGCCATTCGCTGGTAACAATTCCCTGTAACAATTGCTCCACATTCCATTAGAGGGAGAAGGGTCGGTTCAGTTGGTTTCATTCATTGCCCGATGACCCGAGGCGAGAAGCCTCGTTTGTTTCTGTTGAACGCGGGTTTAGAAAGTTCCCCAGGTAATATAATCACGAACATGTCCTCCCTTTTGATCTTCCTGGACAGAATCTCTTCGCCGATCCTTGAGGGAGAAGATTGGGAGAATAAATTGACGGTAGAGAGGATCCAGCGGAGGATTCCGGGAGTGGTTCCTGGGTGAGGAGTGTTTGATGGCTCGGAGTCGCTACCCGCTGGAGTACAGAAGGATGAGGGGGCGACAGATCGAGTGGACGTGGGGGAGATGTTTCCAGGAGGGAGAGAGTCTGGAACCAGAGAGCGCAACTGTTATATATAGAGAATTTAGGTTAAAATGGCTTAAGTTAAAATGTGATGATTAATCATAAAAAGGGAAGCCAGAACGGACAGGGAGCTTACTAGCAGCCAAGGACAAAAGGTTCAGCTGGATATGTTTTTTTTAAACCTATCTTTTCATGGTCATAGTGAGAGACATGCAGGAGACAAAAGATTGATAAGAAGGGTGAGAAACAGAATTTAGTGTATGTAGAGTTCGCAGCGTACGTAACGAACGTGATAATTAAAAATGCAGTTGTACTTAGGATGCTTTTGCAATACTAACCAATTAAAACAGTATTAATAAGAAGGGGAAGGGCAAACAATAAGGGTATAAAAATCAATGCACTGTATGTATCGGGGCTTAACTGGTGAGAAGCCAGTTGAGTCCAACTCTGCAGACTTGTAAATAAAGCTTGTCGTGTCATCAGTTTTAAAGAGACTCATGTGTGAGAAGTTTTATTTCTGACAAATGGGGACTCGTCCGGGATCTACACTCCGGCCGTGAGGGGAGGCGAGAAGAGGGACATCGGAGGTGGTGCACCCCGCTGAGTTCAGCGGCTCCTAGTCCCTTGCTCGTCGCTTCGGGCGGCTTGAGCGAGTGGTATCCGGACAAGGTGACACGACAAGACGGAGAGGAGAAGGGTGACGGTTCAATCCCCGGGAAGACACCAGTAAGTGACGACTTACGATTGTGGTGTGGGAATTGGGTAACAGGTGTAACGGGATACACCTGTTTGGATAAAAAAAACCTAACGTAATAGATCAGGTATAGAGCTTTTGTCGTGGCGTGAGGACCCTGTCGTGGGACTCTAGGATAGACCCCAGGGAAACCTCGGCGGTAACCGAAGGAGGGACAGCACCTCCGACGAAGTGCCGAGAAGAGAGGGGTCGACCCCAGGGAAACCTCAGCGGTAACCGAAGGAGGGACAGTACCTCCGACGAGGCGTCTGAGAAGAAGGGAGTAGGGTCCAGAACGAGAGGGTCCTCAGCAACGATAAACAGATCTAGGTGGGAAAATGGGAGGATCAAAATCTAAGGGCTCGTCTGAAAATTCAGGACAATTCCTGGGAGTTCCCCTTGACAGCCCTTTGGGGAGAATGTTTGAAAATTGGGATAGTAAAAGATATCGAGACAAAAACAAGAAAAAGATGGTCCAATATTGTCTCCTTTGGTCGAAACAACCTATTAAAGGTTCCTCGGTCTGGTGGCCGAAATTTGGATCTGATGAGGATTGGGTTAGACAAGCATTAAACATATATGTAAATTCGAGACCAAAGGTGAATCAAGAAGAGTCAGCGTATGCATTTTGTTGGGTTCCCTGGCCAGGATCCTTAACAAAATGTTTTAAATTGAGGGTAGCGGGAGAAAAGAAGTGGGAACCTCTGGACAACCTTCCCCCTCCTTATATTCCCCCGGTGCCTACTGCGCCCGAGGAAAGCTCATTACCGGAGGGGAAAGGTGATGAATCTGATTGCCCCGAAAGGGGCCGGGAAAAAAAGGATGAATTAAGGGAGTCGGACCCTAAACTTCCACCGGTAAACCGACCCTGGACAAGATCCCAGACTGGTCCAGGACCATCAAAGTTTTCAATAAGCCTAAATCCCCTGAGGGAAGTTCCTATGGGAGGACCGGGAGGGGGAACGGGATATGTGAATGTTCTCCTAACTAGTACAGAGGTGCGGGGATTTAAGAAAGAAATGAAAAAGTTATTGGAAGATCCTATAGGACTGGCTGAACAGCTCGACCAATTCCTGGGACCAAACACATATACGTGGGAAGAGATGCAGGCAATAATGGGAACATTATTCTCACCCCAGGAGAGGCAGATGATTCGACGGGCTGCCCTCCTCATGTGGGAATATGAACAACCTGGGGACCCCAGACCCCATGAACAAAAATATCCCTTAAAAGAACCCAGGTGGGACAAACGAACACCCGAGGGATAGGCAAGTATGAGACAATATAGAGAGTGGACAATTAAAGGGATACGGGAGGCTGTGCCAAAGGGTCACAATTTCACCAAGGCATTTGGGAACCACCAGGGGAAAGACGAGTCCCCTACTGATTTTTTGGAGAGGGTGAGAAAGAATGTCCAACAGTATGCGGGCGTGGACCCTAGTACACCAATGGGTGAACAGCTTATTCGAATTGAATTTGTTTCCAAATCATGGCAGGACATTAGAAAGAAACTAGAAAAGGAGGAGGACTGGAGCGAAAAACCCCTAAGTGACCTGTTAAAAAAGGCGCAAAAAGTATATGTGCAGAGAGAAGAAGAAGATCAAAAGAGGGCGACAAAGGTTATGGTACAGACTATCCGACAGATGAATGCCGAATCCAGAGGGGAAAGAAAACAAAACCTTCCTCTAAACAATCCAAGATATCCAAGAGAGGGAAGACCCCGGAGGTTCATTAAGTGCTATTATTGCAATGAGGAAGGACACTTTAAGAGGGAATGCCCCCAATACAAGAGGGAATTGCGTGCCCTCGAACTCATGGAAGAAGATTAGGGGGGTCAGGGGTTCCAAATGTTAGGGACCAAGTATAAGAGGGAACCCCTGGTAAAACTAAAAATTGGTCCCAAGGGGGACTGGGAGACCCCGTTAGAATTTTACTTCAGCACGAGATTAATTTATCATGAAACGTTTCTCTTCCCCGAGTTAAAATCCTCACATATATATATATAATACACACATTTTAAAGAGAGAAAGGGGTGGATTGTTATATATAGAGAATTTAGGTTAAAATGGCTTAAGTTAAAATGTGATGATTAATCATAAAAAGGGAAGCCAGAATGGACAGGGAGCTTACTAGCAGCCAAGGACAAAAGGTTCAGCTGGATATGTTTTTTTTAAACATATCTTTTCATGGTCATAGTGAGAGACATGCAGGAGACAAAAGATTGATAAGAAGGGTGAGAAACAGAATTTAGTGTATGTAGAGTTCGCAGCGTACGTAACGAACGTGATAATTAAAAATGCAGTTATACTTAGAATGCTTTTGCAATACTAACCAATTAAAACAGTATTAATAAGAAGGGGAAGGGCAAACAATAAGGTTATAAAAATCAATGCACTGTATGTATCGGGGCTTAACTGGTGAGAAGCCAGTTGAGTCCAACTCTGCAGACTTGTAAATAAAGCTTGTCGTGTCATCAGTTTTAAAGAGACTCATGTGTGAGAAGTTTTATTTCTGACAGCAACCTTAAATAGAAATAAGGAAAACTTTCTTCAGCCAGGGGGTTGTGAATGTGTGGAATTTGTTGCCACAATCCTACACAGTGGAGGCCAAGGTATCAGGTTGATAGGTTCCAAGTAAGGGTGCTAAAGGTTATGGGCCGAATGGAGTTGGCAAAACAGGCTGAAGAGCCTAATTCTGCACATAATTCTGAAAAATATCCGGTTTCAAATGGAGATAGGAGAGGCTGAAGATGATATAACCGGGTCCAAATCCAAAAATGTTGGAGGAACTCGGCAGGTCAGGTATCATCTGTGCACAGGCATTAGAAATCCCTAGCAGGTTGTGTGAGGAAGCAGATTTTTCCTGCTTGTTCTCAATTTCCCAGAACCAGGCAACTCAGTGTTGAGCATTACCCAGCTCACTGACGACCACTTCAGTCAGATGCCCGGGGTGTCACTTAAAATTCAGGATGATTGGCAGCAAAATCATTATGTCTGTGTTAAAAGCTCAAATTAAAAATCTGCAGTTTCTGATTTGTAAGTTAAGAGTTTGTAAAGGAGTCATTTCTTCATTTGCAGTCTAATTGAGTTGGTATTATGGGAGAGTTAGTTTCCAAGTGCTAGGAAGTGCACTAACCATCTCTTATTTCCCAACAGTGATTTGACAAGATGAGACTCATTGTGAAGCAGTTAATCGGACAGACCATCGCACTTGATGTGGATCCTTCCATGGAAGTGTCGACTCTCAAGATGAAAATACAAGAAAATATTAAGGTGCCCGTTTACCTACAACATCTGATGGTGCAAAATGTGGAGTTGCAGAACAGCAGGAGGCTGTGTGAATACAACCTCACTTCCTCTCCCACTGTTATGCTACTGATCAAGAAAGAAGAACCCATGCAGATATTCCTCGTGAATGACAAGGGAAGAACCACGACATACGACGTGATGCCTAGCAATTCTGTGGAGGATTTTAAAAAGCAGGTCCATCAGCAGGAAGGGGTCACACCTGACCAGCAGCGCCTAATGTACGAAAGCAAACAGTTGCAGGATGGCCATTTGCTCTCTGATTATAATATTGGACCTCAGTCAACCATTCATCTCTTGCTTCGTCTCCGTGGTGGTTAATAGACATACAGAGGTTAATAATAAAAACATAATGACATTTTCACTATATTCCTATTTTATGTTGCTGATCTTGTTCAATATATTTTACATCTTTATCTGTCTATCTGCACATCTATTATCCTACAAAATAGGATCGTTTTAGGAGGAGGTCTCCTTCCTGCATTCTCATCTTGAAAAATCACACTGACTGTTTAGATCTGACACTTTTGTTCAAAATTCAACTCTTTCCTCTAGCTCAGAGCTCCAACCTGTTACCTGGAAAGGCTCATCTGAATCTTGTCCTCAAGCTGCCATGTAAAATGGGGTTAACCAGTTAGCGCTCCACTCACACAGCAGCTTGAAAGGGTCTGACCCAGTCTGCGTGGTCCTAATCCAACCAAGTCCCTGACCTACCTCAGAGGTAGTCAGGGACCCCATTAAACTTAACTAGGTCGTGTCCATTGGCGACTTGAACAGGAAAATGGCCGACACTGTTACTCCTGTAATGTCAGCGCTTGTGCGCTGGCGTCACAGGGAAACCTGGGGCTGAAGTGCCTGCCACAATTGGGGAGAGAGGGATCGCTGCTCCGGGGTGGGGGGGAAGAGGGGTCGCTGGCATGGAGGAAGAGGGGTCGCTGCCAAGGGGGGGAGAGAGGTCACTGCCATGATGGGGGGAGTGGGGGGGGGGGCTGCGAACTGCTGCTGCGAATGCCACTCCAGTTCACAGTGACAGCTCAACATTGCTGGTGGGGGTGCCGATTGACAGTGGGGGTGGCGACTGATGAGGGAGGGTGACTGATTAGGGGGTGGTGATTGACGGCAGGTGGTGACTAATGGGGGGGTGACTGATGGCCAGTATGGGGGGGTGGGGGAGACTTCCCAATAGTTCCCGTGAGTGCATCACTTACCATGTCACCGGGGGGTGGGATCCACCTTCAATTGGCAGGTTGGCGATTTAATGGGTTGATCTCCCTGCAGCTTAAAAGATGCTTGCAGCACCTTTGCCCCAATAATCACACCTGGGTCCCAGGAGGGCTACCCAGGTGCTTCAGTTTCAAAGATCCTATTGAGTCAACCATGCAAATCACTATTGGCCTTCTTGCCGTGAGGGGACAGAGAATAACCAGTCTTGCAATTTCATATATTACAATGTGCATGAAAAACATCCTCATAGAAATATTAAAAATGTAATGTTGCTCTTTAAAATGTTTCTGGTCTTTGAGGAAATAATTATGTCAGCATTGATTTGTTCAGGTCAAAGTTTTGAGTGCGGATGCCACATCCCATCTGTGAAAGTCACGCCTTTCATTGAGTCAAACAGAATTGGGCCTTTGGTCCAACTTATCCACACCAAAAATGGCCCATCCAATTAGTTCTACCTGTGTTTCCAAACCTATCCTATCTATGAATTTCATGCAAATAAACATTAATTTTGTGAACATTTGTGCTTGTCTGTTGTCAGTGAACTTTTTTTCATGTCATTTAGCACCCATGTTTAAAATTTGTCCTTCAGTATAGTACCCTGAATCTGAAAAGATTGGACCAGATGTTGTTTGGTTTTTGGAACAAACCGAAAAAACCCGAAAACAGAACAGTAGCATTAGCAGAATACTTGTATCAGCGGTTAAACAGCAACAACAAGTAACGACATGAAAATTCACATGAAATAATGTTTAATTCGTTCTGAAAAAATCTTTTTTTTTTCGAAATTTATTTATAGTATCTCCATACATTCATTTCAAATTGACTTAGTATAATATTACATAATAGATACTAAATAATTTTCAAATTTTCACCCCCCCCCCCACCTCCCCTAACCCCTTAGGAAACCACCTTGTGGTGGCTAATTCCCAAAAACCCAAATGGGTGTGGTATAAACCACAAGTGGCATATGACTATCAGGAGCAGAAGTACCACTCACTCCCCCCCCCCCCCCCCCCAGGCAGACAAAATACACGTATAAACCGAAAAATCATCATTTCTTATATCCATAAAACCCCGGTCCATCAATTTAACCAATCTTATTCATAAACTCTTTTTTTTGAAAATCCAAACTTGATATTAAATTTTGCACCCATTCCACGCTCCCAACACTGAGTTAAACATTGTTTACAATCAATAAAAGTTTTTTTTTAAATGTTTTTTTCCAAGTCTTCCTGAATTTCATCCACTGAATTAAAACACCTCTGAACATCCCAGTTCAACACCGAATCTTCCATTCTTCTCAGTCTCAAGTTGAATTTGTAGCTTACTTTCAAAAAAAGTTTTTTTCAAATCTTTTAAAATTTTCTTGAACATAATTCCTTCGGTCTTGATCTTCTAAAGCATCAATGTTATTCATAAGTTCTTTCTTCTGTGTTTCCCAATTTAATACCAAATTTTCCACTTTGTCAATCTTCTCAATGTTAAGTTGAAATTATTGTTTATTTTCAAGAAAAACTTATTCAAAATTTTTAATTCTTCTTGGACATTGCTCCTTCGACTTTAATTTTATAAATCATCAATCTTGTTCATAGTTTCTTTCTACTGAATTTCCAAATTTAATAATAAAGTTTCCGTTTTTTCCAATTTTCTCAATATTAAACTAATCTTGTTGTTTAGTTTAAAAAAAACCTTTTCAAAACTATTAAAATCTGTTTGCAATGTATACATACTCACAGATAATAAATTCACTCTTCCAATATTCCATCCAAAAAAAAATCACTGATAAACCTTATTGCAGGTCAAGGAGTTCCATATATATGTTTATCTTCAGAAAATATTTCAAATATTTCAAATCAACATTCGTCGCCATCTTTCAAAAAGGAGTCCGAAATCAACTTTAATAAGTTCTGTTCTTGAGAAAATTCCAGCACCAACTCCGGCTCTGTCTGGGCAAATAGGTCAAATTTCTTCCAAAGTCAAAGAATGTAATTTTGTTCTGTATTTATAGATAATAAATTCATCCTTCCGATATTCCATCCAAAAAAAATCACTAATAAATTTTAATATTATCTGGATTTTTAAAACTCACGGGCAACCAATGCCAATTACTGAAATTTATCTTCATAAAACATTTCAAATCAATATTCATCACCATCTTTCAAAGGGGTGTCCAAGGCCAGCTTATCCGACAGTCCAATTAATGAGCTCCGTTCTTAAGAAAATTCCAGCCTTGACTCCGTGGTTCTGTCTGGGCAAGTAGGCCGAGTTTCTTCCAAAGTCGGAGAGTGTAGTTTTGTTCTGTATTTGAACTCTATTTTCCTTAATCTTTGTTGCCATTTTAAACATCTTTCAAAGGGGTGTCCAATGCCAGCTTATCCGACAGTCCAATTAATGAGCTCCGTTCTTAAGAAAATTCCAGCCTTGACTCCGTGGTTCTGTCTGGGCAAGTAGGCTGAGTTTCTTCCAAAGTCGGAGAGTGTAGTTTTGTTCTGTATTTGAACTCTATTTTCCTTAATCTTTGTTGCCATTTTAAACATCTTTCAGAGGGGTGTCCAAGGCCAGCTTATCCGACAGTCCAATTAATGAGCTCCGTTCTTAAGAAAATTCCAGCCTTGACTCCGTGGTTCTGTCTGGGCAAGTAGGCCGAGTTTCTTCCAAAGTCGGAGAGTGTAGTCTTGTTCTATATTTGAACTCTATTTTCCTTAATCTTTGTTGCCGTTTTAAACTAAAAACAATTGATAAACAAAACAAAGACTTTTAACAGAAAAGAAATATTCTTAAAACGGGTATTTATATAACTGCCTGGGGGAGACCGGGAATGCACGTCCGCTCCCTACGCCATCTTGCCACGCCCCCCGTTCTGAAAAAATCTTGATCTCTGCAGCCGCCACCGGTCCCCGACTACGGTCCCCATTCCTGTCGGAGTCCGAGGCAACTTCTTTGATGTGGACAGCACCGCACCCAATGTTGAGAATAGTCGTTGGCTCTGGCTTCCCCCGATGCTGAAGACTTGGACTCAGTTCCATTTGGCATCTTCCCACCCAGAAGCAAAGATCTGTTTTTTTTTTACTGTGCCATCAGAGCCCCACATGGGAAAGTCAAATGTTGAATTTTTTTTCTACTTGTGACATCACGTTGGCACTAAAGAGGTTTGGTTTTTGGATTTTTTCGGTTTTCAGAACTTCGGATAAGGGGTACTCAATCTATATTGAATGAGATATTCAAAAAATTAAAACATTACATAGATGGATGCATTTAAACCATTACAAGAACCAAATTTTGATGAGGGGTTCCGAACCTAAATGTCAACCATACATTTTCTTCCACTAATGCTGCTCAACCTGCTGAGATTCTCCAAAGTATAGTGAGAAAGTTTATTTTGCAAGCAGTCTGGCTAGTCAACACATACATAGTATAGCAGTTAGAAACAGTGCAGAGTTACAGAGAAAGACCAGTTAGTACAGAGGAAAGGAAACAATTGGTTAAACAAGGAAGTTTGCAGATGCTGTGATTGTAGTTTAACACACAAAAGTGCTGGAGAAACTCAGCAGTTCACACAGCATTCATAGGAAGCAAATATATATAACCAATGTTTCAGGCCTGAGCCATTCATCAAGGTATGAGCATAAAGCAGGCATGTGCCAAATAAAAAGGTGAGGAGAGGAGGGAAAAGGGGGCAGGTGGAGGAACACAGGCAAGAGGTGGATATGGGTGGGAGTGCAGAAGAGGAAAAAAAGCTGAGAAGTGATTGGATGTGTGGGATAGCACTGAATGAATGGGGAGATGGAGGCAAAGGGGTAAGGGCCTAATCAAAACTGGAGAAGTTGATGTTAATGCAATCCAGATGAAGATTGCCCAGACAGAATATTAGGTTAAATTCCATTTTGTGCATGGTTTTGGTTTTTTAAAAAATTTTTTATTTTTCACAACATAAATAACATTAGCCATGATACACACTTTTTCATTTTCACACATATACAGTGACATTTTCTCCCCCCCTCCCTCCTCCCAACCCACCCCCCCACCCCCCCTCCCATCCATTTAAGGTATACAATCTAGGATACATTAAACCAGTCAGACAATGTTGTCACTCAACAAAAAAAAACAGAAATTCTACTGAGTCCATTCTTTTCTTTCCTTCTCCTTCCATCAACTTAGGTAATGATTGTCCTCGGTAGGTTTTCGCTATTGTAAGGCTCCCATATTTGTTCAAATATTTCAATATTATTTCTTAAACTATATGTTATTTTTTCTAATGGAATACATTTATTCATTTCTATATACCATTGTTGTATTTTCAAATTATCTTCCAATTTCCAGGTTGACATAAAACATTTTTTTGCTACTGCTAGAGCTATCTTAACAAATCTTTTTTTGTGCATCCTCCAAATCAATTCCAAATTCTTTGTTTTTTATGTTACTTAGGAGAAAGATCTCTGGATTCTTTGGTATATTGTTTTCTGTTATTTTATTTAATATCTGGTTGAGATCTTCCCAAAATTTTTCTACTTTCTCACATGTCCAGATTGCATGAATTGTTGTTCCCATTTCTTTTTTACATCGAAAACATCTATCAGATATTGTTGGGTCCCATTTATTTAACTTTTGAGGTGTAATGTATAGTCTGTGTATCCAATTATATTGTATCATACGTAGCCTCGTATTTATTGTATTTCTCATCATTCCAGAACATAATTTCTCCCATGTTTCCTTTTTTATCTTTATATTTAAATCTTGTTCCCATTTTTGCTTAGTTTTACCATTTGTTTCCTCATTCTCCTTTTCTTGCAGTTTAATATACATATTTGTTATAAATCTTTTGATTATCATTGTATCTGTAATCACATATTCAAGGTTACTTGCCTCTGGCAAACTCAAACTGCTTCCTAATTTATCCTTCAAGTAGGATCTCAATTGGTAATATGCCAACGCTGTATCTCCAGTTATATTGTACTTATCTCTCATTTGTTCAAAGGATAAGAATCTATTTCCTGAAAAACAATTTTCTATTCTTTTAATCCCTTTTTTTTCCCATTCTCTAAAGAAAAGGTTATCTATTGTAAAAGGGAGTAACTTGTTTTGCGTCAATATTAGTTTTGGTAATTGATAATTTGTTTTATTTCTTTCTACACGAATCTTCTTCCAAATATTGAGGAGATGATGTAATACTGGAGAACTTCTATGTTGTACCAATTTTTCATCCCATTTATATAATATGTGTTCAGGTATCTTTTCCCCTATTTTATCTAATTCTAATCTCGTCCAGTCAGGTTTTCCCCTTGTTTGATAAAAATCTGATAGGTATCTTAATTGTGCGGCTCTATAATAATTTTTAAAGTTTGGCAGTTGTAAGCCTCCTTGTTTATACCATTCTGTTAATTTATCTAGTGCTATCCTCGGTTTACCCCCTCTCCATAAAAATTTCCTTATTATTTTCTTTAACTCCTTGAAGAATTTTTCTGTCAGTTGTATTGGCAATGCCTGAAATAAATATAATATCCTTGGAAAAATGTTCATTTTAATACAGTTTATCCTTCCTATTAGTGTTAGTGGTAAATTTTTCCAATGCTCTAAATCGTCCTGTAATTTTTTCATTAGTGGATAATAATTGAGTTTATATAGTTGGCCGAGATTTTTATTTATTTGTACACCTAGGTATCTTATTGCCTGCATTTGCCATCTAAATGGAGATTCCTTCTTAAATTTTGAGAAGTCCGCATTATTCATAGGCATTGCTTCACTTTTATTTACGTTTATCTTGTAACCCGACACTTCTCCATATTTCTTCAATTTCTTATATAATTCTTTTATTGATAGTTCTGGTTCTGTTAAGTACACTATAACATCATCCGCAAATAGACTGATTTTATATTCCTTGTCTTTTATTTTTATCCCTTTTATATTATTATCTATTCTTATCAATTCTGCTAGTGGTTCTATGGCTAACGCAAACAATAAAGGTGATAGTGGGCATCCCTGCCGCGTTGACCTGCTTAAGTTAAATTGCTTTGATACATGTCCATTTATTGTCACTTTCGCTAACGGTCCCTTATATAATGCTTTAATCCAGTTAATATACTTCTCCGGTAAACTGAATTTTTGCAATACTTTGAACAAATAATTCCATTCTAGTCTGTCAAAGGCCTTCTCTACGTCTAAAGCAACTGCTACTGTAGGTGCTTTATTTCCTTCCACTGCATGAATTAAGTTAATAAATTTACAAATATTGTCTGTTGTGCGTCTTTTTTTGATAAATCCAGTTTGGTCTAAATTTACCATTTTCGGTACATGCTCTGCTAATCTGTTTGCTAATAGTTTAGCTATTATCTTATAATCTGTGTTTAGTAAAGATATTGGTCTATATGACGCTGGTAAGAGTGGATCTTTCCCTTGCTTTAGTATTACTGTAATTATTACTGTTTTACATGAATCTGGTAAGCTTTGTGTTTCATCATTCTGGTTAATTACATCCAGGAGGGGCGGAATTAATAAGTCTTTAAATGTTTTGTAGAATTCTATTGGAAATCCGTCCTCTCCTGGTGTCTTATTATTTGGTAATTTTTTTATTATCTCTTGTATTTCTACTATTCCAAATGGTTCTGTTAATTTATTTTGTTCCTCTATTTGTAGTTTTGGTAGTTCAATTTTAGTCAGAAATTCATCTATTTTCCCTTCTTTCCCTTCGTTTTCAGTTCGGTATAATTGTTCATAAAATTCTCTAAAGTTTTCCTTAATTTCTTTTGGATTATATGTAATTTGTTTGTCTTTTTTCCTTGATGCCAATACCATTTTCTTAGCTTGTTCTGTCTTAAGCTGCCATGCTAGGATTTTGTGCGTTTTTTCACCCAGTTCATAATATTTCTGTTTTGTCTTCATTATATTCTTCTCCACCTTATATGTTTGTAATGTTTCATATTTTATTTTTTTATCTGCCAATTCTCTTCTTTTAGTTGTATCTTCCTTCATTGCTAATTATTTTTCTATATTTACTATTTCCTTTTCCAACTGCTCTGTTTCCTGATTATAGTCCTTCTTCATCTTTGTTACATAACTTATTATTTGCCCTCTAATGAATGCTTTCATTGCATCCCATAGTATAAACTTATCTTCCACTGATTCCGTATTTATTTCAAAATACATTTTTATTTGTTTTTCAATAAATTCTCTAAAATCCTGCCTTTTAAGTAACATGGGGTTTAATCTCCATCTATACATTCTTGGAGGGATGTCCTCTAGCTTTACTGTCAATATTAAGGGTGAATGGTCCGATAGTATTCTAGCTTTATATTCTGTTTTTCTTACTATATCTTGCATACTAGCTGATAACAAAAATAGGTCTATTCTTGAGTATTTTTATGTCTAGCCGAGTAATATGTATATTCCTTTTCTTTTCGGTGTTGTTTCCTCCATATATCCAAAAGTTGCATTTCTTCCATTGATTTAATTATAAATTTGGTTACTTTGTTCTTTCTGTTAATTTTTTTCCCAGTTTTATCCATATTTGAATCCAAATTCAGGTTGAAATCCCCTCCTATTAATATGTTCCCTTGTGTATTTGCTACCTTCAAAAAGATATCTTGCATAAACTTTTGATCTTCTTCGTTAGGTGAATATACATTGAGTAGATTCCAAAACTCCGAATATATCTGACATTTTATCATTACATATCTCCCTGCTGGATCTATTATTTTCTCTTCTATTTTAAATGGCACATTTTTACTAATTAATATAGCCACTCCTCTTGCTTTTGAATTATACGAAGCTGCTGTTACATGTCCTACCCAATCTCTCTTTAATTTCTTGTGTTCCAATTCAGTTAAGTGTGTTTCTTGCACAAATGCTATATCAATTTTTTTATTTTTTCAGTAAATTTAGCAGTTTCTTCCTTTTAATTTGGTTATGTATTCCATTAATATTTAAAGTCATATAGTTTAACGTAGCCATTTTATACTTTGTTTATCTTCCCTTTCCGTTTTTCCATCATTACCTTTCCTTCTTATCCATTTCTGTTTTCTTGTTTTAAACCCTTTATAAGACTCCCCCCCACCCAGCCCCCCCCAGCCCCCCCCCAGAAAAGATTTCACTTTTCATATGTAACAAAGGTCACTCTTTTAGTTCCCTCCTTATTCCCTCTATTCCATTTCCTTCCCTTATTAATTCTTGTCTATACTATCTATATTTTCCTCTAAATACGGATACATTCACATATGCACATTATACATATACACACTTATACCTCTTTACCCACATACATATAAATCGTGGTCATTTTTACTCTCATTACACATCTTCATCCCTCAGTCTATTTTGTAATTGTTCTGCAAATTTTCGTGCTTCTTCTGGATCCGAGAATAGTCTGTTTTGTTGTCCTGGAATAAATATTTTCAATACTGCTGGATGCTTTAGTATAAATTTATACCCTTTCTTCCATAAAATTGCCTTTGCTGTATTGAACTCCTTTCTCTTCTTTAGGAGTTCAAAACTTATATCTGGATAAATGAAGATTTTTTGCCCTTTGTACTCCAGTGGCTTGTTGCCCTCTCTTACTTTTTCCATTATCTTCTCCAGTACCTTTTCTCTTGTAGTATATCTTAGGAATTTTACTAAAATAGATCTTGGTTTTTGTTGTGATTGTGGTTTAAAGGCCAATGCTCTATGAGCCCTTTCTATTTCCATTTCTTGCTGTAGTTCTGGACATCCTAGGATCCTAGGGATCCAATCTTTTATAAACTCTCTCATATTCTTGCCTTCTTCATCTTCCTTAAGGCCCACTATCTTTATGTTATTTCTTCTGTTATAATTTTCCATTATATCTATTTTCTGAGCTAACATATCTTGTGTCTCTATAACTTTTTTATTAGATTCCTCTAATTTCTTTTTTAAGTCCTCTACCTCCATTTCTACTGCTACTGCCCGCTCTTCCATCTTGTCCATTTTCTTTCCCATTTCTGTTAAGGTCATCTCTATTTTATTCATTTTCTCTTCTGTGTTGTTTATTCTTTTTCTTAAATCATTAAATTCTTGTGTTTGCCATTCTTTAAATGACTCCATGTATTCTTTAATAAGAGAAAGTAAATCCTTTATCTTGCCTTTCCCTTCTTCTTCTATTTCACTGTACTCTTCCTCTTCCTCTTCTTCTTCCTCTGGGTTGGCCATCTGTTGTTTCTTTGTTGCCCTTTTCTTCTCTTCTTTCTTGTTTCCATTGTCTTCTGTGTTCTCTTCTTGCTGCAGGTGTTCTGCAGCTGTCGTTGCCGGCTGTGGAGATCGACTCCCCAGCTGGTCACCTCTCCCGTCGGTGTGTATTTTTTCATGTGCACCGCGCATGCGCGATGAGTCGCGCATGCGCGGTTGCGCACTTTTACTCGGCTCAGCGAGCCATTTTTGTAGTCCAGTTTCTACCGATCTGAGGGAGCAGGTTTCTCTCTCCACCGCGGGCCTCTTCGAACAGGTAAGGCCTTCTTCTTCTTCCTCCGTTGTCTTCTCTTCCTCTCTTCTTACCGTTGCTTTCGATTTTTCTTTTTTTGTCGCCATCTTCTTTCCACCTTTATACTCACTGGTCTTTAACTTTTATTTCTATGCCTTTGTGTTTTCCTTTGTTTTTTCCGACTTTTCTGGAGAGGGCTGGAGTTCACCGTCCGGCCACTACTCCATCACGTGACTCCCTCCTGCATGGTTTTGGTTTGACGGGACATGGACAGATTTGTCTGTGTAGAAATGGGATGGAAAATTGGAATGGCTGGGCCCTGGGAGGTCACTGCTATTGCAGCAGACAGAAAAACGTAGTCAATGAATTATCTCCCAGTCTGTCTGATTTAGGGGAGGCCAAAACGGGAGCAACACATGCAGCAGATGACGACCCCTGCAGAATCAGAAGTGAAGAGTTGCTTCACTTATAAGAACTGTTTGGGGCCTCGAATGGTGGTGAAAGAGGAGGTGGCGCAAGTGTAGCATCTCCTGTAGTCACACGTAGGTACCAAGGGGACGATTAGTGGGAAGGAATGAGTGGACGAGGGAGTCACAGAGAGAACAATCCTTGCAGAAGGGAGAGAGGTGTTTATAAACATTTTTAATACCCAAAAGTGTTGGAGTAATTCAGATTGTGCAGCATTCATCAAAAGCAAAGATAAATAACCAACATTTCTGGTATGAGCCTTTCATCAAGGTATGAGAAAAATGCAAGCAGGTGGCTGAATACAAAGATGGAAGAAGGAAAGAAGGTACAGGAGGAGGAGCAGAGGACAACAAGCAAGAGGACATTATGGGTATGGATGGGACAGAAGAGATCAAGACTGAAAAATGATAGAGGACAGATCTGAATGGAGATGGAAGAGGGATAAGAAAAGTAAGAGAGAGGAGAGGGGTCTCACGGAAACCAAAGAAGTTGATTTTAATGCCATCTGGATGGAGAATGCCCAATTTATTAGTTTATTATTTTTCAGGAATCTGATAGGGAATCACAATGCCCCAAAATGTAATGGCATATTTGACTATTGAATTAGTGTAGTGCGCATCGAAAGAACCAGACTTGTTGATCCAAACCGAGCCTTTTATTAATTAAAAGACTGGAGCATATCACAAGTAGGTCGACCAATCCAGAATGACCTCGTCTGGTGAGGAGCAATCCTTTAAAACCTGCCAGTAGGTGTGGCTACACTCTCAGCCAATCACAGTCATCCTGCACTCTTCTTTCTTTGGCTTGGCTTCGCGGACGAAGATTTATGGAGGGGGTAAATGTCCACGTCAGCTGCAGGCTCATTTGTGGCTGACAAGTCCAATGCGGGACAGGCAGATACGGTTGCAGCGGTTGCAGGGGAAAATTGGTTGGTTGGGGTTGGGTGTTGGGTTTTTCCTCCTTTGTCTTTTGTCAGTGAGGTGGGCTCTGCGGTCTTCTTCAAAGGAGGTTGCTGCCCGCCGAACTGTGAGGCGCCAAGATGTACAGTTTGAGGCGATATCAGCCCACTGGCGGTGGTCAATGTGGCAGGCACCAAGAGATTTCTTTAGGCAGTCCTTGCATCTCTTCTTTGGAGCACCTCTGTCACGGTGGCCAGTGGAGACCTCGCCATATAACACGATCTTGGGAAGGCGATGGTCCTCCATTCTGGAGACGTGACCCACCCAGCGGAGCTGGATCTTCAGCAGCGTGGACTCGATGCTGTCAGCCTCTGCCATCTCGAGTACTTCGATGTTAGGGATGAAGTCGCTCCAATGAATGTTGAGGATGGAGCGGAGACAACGCTGGTGGAAGCGTTCTAGGAGCTGTAGGTGATTCCGGTAGAGGATCCATAATTTGGAGCCGAAAAGGAGTGTGGGTATGACAACGGCTCTGTATACGCTTATCTTTGTGAGGTTTTTCAGTTGGTTGTTTTTCCAGACACTTTTGAGTAGTCTTCCAAAGGCGCTATTTGCCTTGGCGAGTCTGTTGTCTATCTCGTTGTTGATCCTTGCATCTGATGAAATGGTGCAACCGAGATAGGTAAACTGGTTGACCGTTTTGAGTTTTGTGTGCCCGATGGAGATGTGGGGGGTGGGGGCTGGTAGTCATGGTGGGGAGCTGGCTGATGGAGGACCTCAGTTTTCTTCAGGCTGACATCCAGGCCAAACATTTTGGGAGTTTCCGCAAAACAGGACGTCAAGCGCTGAAGAGCTGGCTCTGAATGGGCAACTAAAGCGGCATCGTCTGCAAAGAGTAGTTCACGGACAAGTTTCTCTTGCATCTTGGTGTGAGCTTGCAGGCGCCTCAGATTGAAGAGACTGCCATCCGTGCGGTACCGTATGTAAACAGCGTCTTCATTGTTGAGGTTTTTCATGGCTTGGTTCAGCATCATGCTGAAGAAGATTGAAAAGAGGATTGGTGCGAGAACGCAGCCTTGCTTCACGCCATTGTTAACGGAGAAGGGTTCAGAGAGCTCATTGCTGTATCTGACCCGACCTTGTTGGTTTTCGTGCAGTTGGATAACCATGTTGAGGAACTTTGGGGGGCATCCGATGCGCTCTAGTATTTGCCAAAGCCCTTTCCTGCTCACGGTGTCGAAGGCTTTGGTGAGGTCAACAAAGGTGATGTAGAGTCCTTTGTTTTGTTCTCTGCACTTTTCTTGGAGCTGTCTGAGGACAAAGACCATGTCAGTAGTTCCTCTGTTTGCGCGAAAGCTGCAGTGTGATTCTGGGAGAATATTCTCGGCGACACTAGGTATTATTCTATTTAGGAGAATCCTAGCGAAGCTTTTACCTGCAATGGAGAGCAGCGTGATTCCCCTGTAGTTTGAGCAGTCTGATTTCTCGCCTTTGTTTTTGTACAGGGTGATGATGATGACATCACGAAGGTCCTGAGGCAGTTTTCCTTGGTCCCAACAAAGCTTGAAAAACTCATGCAGTTTGACATGCAGAGTTTTGCCGCCAGCCTTCCAGACCTCTGGGGGGATTCCATCCATACCTGCTGCTTTGCCACTTTTCAGTTGTTCAATTGCCTTATATGTCTCATCCCAGGTGAGGACCTCATCCAGCTCTAGCCTTAGGGACTGTTGAGGGAGCTGGAGCAGGGCGGAATCTTGGACTGAGCGGTTGGCACTGAAAAGAGATTGGAAGTGTTCTGACCATCTGTTGAGGATGGGGATCTTGTCGCTGAGGAGGACTTTGCCGTCTGAGCTGCGCAGCGGGCTTTGGACTTGGGGTGAGGGGCCATACACAGCCTTTAGAGCCTCATAAAAACCCCTGAAGTCGCCAATGTCCGCGCTGAGCTGGGTTCGCTTGGCGAGGCTAGTCCACCACTCATTTTGGATCTCCCAGAGTTTGCGCTGAAGATGGCTGCATGCGTGATGGAAGGCTTGTTTCTTCTCTGGACAGGATGGCTTTGTAAAGTGAGCCTGGTGGGCAGCTCGCTTCTTTGCCAGCAGCTCCTGGATTTCCTGGCTGTTATTGTCAAACCAGTCCTTGTTTTTCCTGGAGGAGAAGCCCAGTACCTCTTCAGTGAATTGCAGTATGGTAGTCTTCAGCTGATCCCAGAGGGTTTCAGGGGACAAGTCCGTGAGGCGGATTGCATCCTCGAGCTTTGCTTTGAGGTTTGCCTGGAAGTTTCCTCTCACTTCGTCTGACTGCAGGTTTCCAACATTGAACCTCTTTCTGGGGGCTTTACTGTTCCTGGGCTTTGGCTTGAAGTGAAGGTTGAGCTTGCAGCGAACCAGCCGGTGGTCAGTGTGGCATTCCGCGCTGGGCATGACCCTGGTGTGGGGCACATCTCGTTTGTCTCTTTCTCGCACCAGGACGTAGTCCAGGAGGTGCCAGTGTTTGGATCGGGGATGCATCCAGGTAGTCTTAAGGCTGTCCCTCTGCTGAAAAAGGGTGTTTGTAATGACAAGCCGCTGTTCTGCGCAGAGCTCCAACAGGAGGCGCCCATTGTCGTTGCACTTGCCGACACCATGCTTGCCCAGGATTCCTGGCCAGGTTTCTGAGTCTTTGCCGATGCGAGCGTTGAAGTCGCCAAGGATGACAACCTTGTCGGCTGTAGGGGTGTGTTGAATGAGGTTGCGCAGGTCAGTGTAGAACTTGTCCTTTTCTGCTGGTTCCGCCTGGAGGGTTGGAGCATAGACACTGATGAGGGTGATGCGACACTTGTTTTGAAGGGGGAGTCGCATGGACATGATCCGGTCCGAGTGGCCTGTCGGGAGGTTTTCGAGTTTGGAGGCAATGGAGTTCTTGACCATGAAGCCTACACCAGATAGGCATCGTTTATCCAAAGGCTTGCCAGACCAGTAGAGTGTGTAGCCCGCGCCGCGTTCTTGGAAGCTACCTACATCTGCCAGGCGGACTTCACTGAGAGCGGCTATGTCGATGTCAAGTCTGAGGAGTTCATGTGCAATGAGGGCAGACCGACGTTCAGGTCGGTGGCTGTCAGCCTTGTCTAGCATGGTTCTGATGTTCCAGCATGCTTGCTTGAGTTTGTGAGCATCTTTTGAGGGGGAGGACGTGGAGGGGGAGGACGTGGAAGGGGAGGACGTGGAGGGGGAGGACGTGGACCTGTCCTCGGGCCTGCGCAAAGGAGCTTTTAGGTGGAGTGCAGTGCGCGCAGTACTGGCCCCACCCTTTACACCCATGGTTCGTGTGCCGTGGCCAAGCAAGCTGGGACGTGGCAGCGAGGTCCTTGGGTCGTAGGTTTTATATCAGAGTGGCCTTCTCCTATGCAGGTTTCTTACCCGGGCTGGAGGGGTCTGCCTCCCCTCCTAGGTCGGTCCATACTGCCCGGACCGGGGCCGAGGCCGCCGCTGCTTTCCCTGTGCCCAGACCGGGGCCGCCACCTCCAACTTTCTGCCCGGACCGGGGCCTCCGCCTGCCTCACTCGACCGAGGCTGGGGCCACCGCCTCCCCTTTGCTCTTGCCCGGATCGGGGCCGCCGCCGCCTACCCTCTGCCCGGACTGGGGCCGAGGCCGCCGCTGCTTTCCCTGTGCCCGGACTGGGGCCGCCGCCTCCAACTTTCTGTCCGGACTGGGGCCTCCGCCTACCTCACTCGACTGAGGCCGGGGCCGCCACCTCCCCTTTCCTCTTGCCCGGATCGGGGCCGCTGCCGTCTACCCTCTGCCCAGACCGGGGCCGAGGCCGCCGCTGCTTTCCCTGTACCCGGACTGGGGCCGCCGCCGCCAACTTTCTGACCGGACCAAGGCCTCTGGTCCGGGCAGAGGGTAGGCGGCGGCGGCCCCGATCCGGGCAAGAGCATCCTGCACTACCATCTGTCCATATGTACATATATACATTGGTGATGGAATCTGTACTATCACAATTAGTACACAGTAAAATCCCTGATATCTGGAATTCAAGCAACTGGCAGCCTTCAATAACCAGCAAAAAAATTCATGGAAAATAAATGGGTAAAATAAAACGGAAGTTTAAAATTGGCACCTCATTGCGATCAGTTTGCAATATTGCAACATGCAATCTCAAAATAATGGAAAATTCACTTATCCAGCATCTAGCAATCCCCGAATACTGGGGTTTTACTGTACAGATAGTCCTCAACTTCTGACCTATGCAAGTTATCCCCACCCGCACATATGACCAAAAATCTTTTTAAAATCTTCATTAAAAATACTGTACTGTGGTGATACACCACCGGCCAACTGCAGCGGGCAACCTCTATACCTGCGGGAGTGTAAGGGGACAGGACAACATCTGGCCAGCTGCCAATCAGTCGGCCTGAATGGATCAAGCCCCACCCAGTCGGGTGTCAATCACCCTCCGAGATAGAAGTCTGCGCCAGCCTCCCGAGGCCTCACACTGAGTTGCTGCAGCCACAGCCAGCCTGGCTCTGTGGAGGTCTTTGTGGATTAAGCTTGTTGTACAGTCTTTACCTTGTGTGTGTCTGATTCTGTCTAACAGCGCACCACAATTTAATCCACAAAATTTTCCACAGCTGCATGGAAAAACTCCTCAGCGCAGGGAGCCTCAAGATTGACCCACACCACCCAGAAGCCCAGACATGCTTCGAGATCTGGCAGCACGTGGTCGAGGCAATCATTGAAGCACACGAGGGCGACATCCTGGACTCCGATCAGGAGAGGTTGGTCCAACTCAGGTCAAAGCTGGGTCCACGCGCCTTCCGGGTAACCAAAGGCTGCTCCACGTACAAGAGCCCAATGGACACTCTCAAGAACTTGTACAATCCCCACATGAATGTGGTCTGTGCAAGGTACCTCCTCAACACCTGAGCCCAGCAACTTGGGGAGACGGCTGAGTCTTACCTGGTACATTTATGAGAGTTGGCCCGACAGTGTCTGGCTGAACCCGGGGTAGGTGTAGAGGAGGTCGAGAGGCTGATCTGGGATGCCTTCATCCGAGGGCTATGCTCGAGGGCCATCCGGCAGAAGCTGCTGGAAGACAACATCTATGCCCTAACCAGGATTGTGGAAGTGGTCCAAACCCTGGAAGCAGCAGCCCTGCACGTCGAAGCCTTTGATTCCAGGTTCCCCCAGGCTCCCTCATGGTCCTCGCATACTGCAGCTGCAGCCCCAGGCCAAGCTGAGGAGGAGAACATCGCTGCGCCAGGAGCCCGCGCCCCTGTAAGTACTGTGGCTCCAGGTGTGAGTCAGATTGACAATCACACCAAAACTGCACAGCTAGGAACCAGTATTGTTCCTGATGCGGCAAGAAAGGGCACTTTGCAAAAGTGTGCCTCTCTAAACCTGTCGGGAGCTCAGCGGCCTTCTATGACCTCCCTACCTCCCCCGCGGACCCCCCACGTGTGCGTACTGGGTGGCACCATTGTCCCCGCGGTGACTTCCCTCTTCCCCGACTTCGACTGTGCAACATCCAGCCCCACCAGCAACGGTCACAGCGTGTGTTACGAGCATCTGCACCAGCCCCGCCCTCACTGGCACCGCTCACTGAGAACTACAGCGATGTCACTTCCGGCTCATGGTGTGATGTCACTTCCGGCTGACGTAACAACATCACTGCCGCCGGCCGTGATGACGTCACTTCCCCTGGCGCAGCAGAAACGGCTGTGGAAGGAGGCCAGCCACACAGCAGCTCCCCACGTACCGCCGCCATCTTGGGCCAGGCAGCGCCTGACACGGACGCCCCCGACGATGTTGAGAACAACGTGGTCAACACGAGCGATGACCAGGCTGCCCTACCGATACTTCCCATGCCTCCGCGTGCCATCAGCTGCCGCACACCACACCCAGCAACTGACAGCAATGTGGTCAACATGGGCAATGACCAGGCCGCCCTACCGACGCTCCCCACGCCTCCAGAGGCCATCGGCTACTGCACACTGCACCTTATGACCGATGTCGACTTGGTCAACACGGGCGATGACCAGGCCGCCCTATCGACGCTTCCCATCCCTCTTGATAGCGATGACTCCAACTCTGAGACGGTCCTGGCCGCCACCACGCTAACCAGGGATATCCACCATGATCACGGGCGCTCGATGATGGACGTGCAAGTCAACGGGCAGGTAACAAAGTTAAACAATCCCAAAGTTCAAAGTTCAGTCTTTCAAATTCAGTGTTGAAGTGTAGGCCTTTGAAATTTGATGCCCAGAATTAATGTTGAACTGATAAAAGACTGGGATTGTGGCTGCTACAGACTCTCAATTCTTCTTGCGCTGCCTTTGAAGAAATGTCCATCCACATGAGCTGTGGTCACAACACTCCTGGTCCTTTTGTTGGCAAGACATTAAACTGGCGGCCCCCACAAAGCTTCCAAGACCCTGGCACCAGTCTCTCCAAGTAACTTCACTGCTAGTCACACTGAAAATGAAACCGTCTCTCCAAGTGACCTTCATTGTTAGTTACAATCAAAATGAAGCACTTTGCTTCCCAAAAAGGCCCTCCTGGCACAGGTCAATCAATCGAAAAGGCTCAGTTATTCACAGAGCATGCTTTGCTCTGAATTCCATGGAATAGCTGGCCACAAGAGCTGCTTCAACAAGCTGTATTCTCTCCAGCAGTCAGAATGGATATCTCCCTGAAGTTTTGGGAGAGCAAAATTTTGAAAATCCAGTTGAAATTGAAAGCTCATGGAGCTCTGAGACCAAAACTTTTTCCAAATCAGAGATTTTAATTAAATTTTTACGTTATCAAAACAGAGAAAAGGTTTTATGTCTTGCTATGAAAGGGACAAGGGAATGTCAAGGCCCGCTTTGATAGGATAGAAATAGAATTTTATTCTATCTTGATGTGGTCGGACCACCATTAGTACTGTTTGGTCTGGCCTGCCCCTTGCTGATGCACCTGTGGCTCCTCCTCCTTGATTCCCCTAATAAAGGCGGCAATGCCGTAACTCCTCCCCCAGAACAAGCTTGGGTCTTGGGTCAGCAACATGAGATGAGCCTTCTGTTTTTGGTAATAAAAGCCTATCAGTCAGGTAACTTCTAGTCTTTGGAGTTATTGATAGTGCATCACCTGACCTGTGAAGATTTATCGAAGAGATTGAAAGAATTTAACCCAGATAAGAAAGTTCTTTTCAATAAAGGTTATAAATTTGTTCTAGATTACCCTAAGACTTTGAAGATTATTGTATCTGGAGATCAAAATAGATTATTTTCCAATTTTGTTCAAGCAGAAGAATTTTCCCAGGATCTTCCTAGAGTGCAACTCCAAGAAGATACTGTGTCTCTGATGGGATGAACTATTTATTTTCCCCCCTGTTTCATTATTATTGGAAAAGGGGAAGTTTGTAAAATGAAAGAAATAAAAAAAAAGAATTATTCTTTTTTCTCTTATTTTTTCCTTTCTGATTTCTGGAAAGTTATTTCAGTTGTGGATAACTGAATAATTAAAGTTTTTTTTATTAAATGTGCCAGGGAAGTTGGGAAGAGTGCAAGGTGCTGATTGCTATGGGATTATATTTGTTTTTGTCTCTTTGGTCACAATCCATAAATGGAGGGAGGTTGTATTTTATATTTAAACAACACTTACAGAGAGGACTTTCTTTTATATAAATACATTTATGTGTGGAACTATATATTTTCTGATTTCTTATTTGTCTTTTTTTCTTCTATTTGGATTGCTGGACGGGATGCATATTGACACATAGGATATTAAACAATAGAAATAGGAGACTTGTGGGGGAGGAAATAGAAGGGATTTGATTATACTTTAGCAAGATGAGTAAGGTAATGAAGTTTGTAAATTTTAATGTTAATGGGTTAAATGGAACTGTAAAGAGGAAAGAGTGTTAATGTATATTAAGAAAATTAGTATTGGTTATTGGAGTTTTATTCTTTTAGATAAATGGATTGATAGGGTTTAATTATGATTATCCTAGATGATATCTCTTGATTTTTAGATACTGTATTAAGGTATAGTGAGGTTTATTATAATATTATTTAACTGATCTATACACATAATCATTTTAACAAACAATCACATTTAATAATTAGGGATGAAATATACAATTTATCATATTTGCATTTATTTGAATTATATGCTATGTGTGTGTTATCATAGTTGTTTGTTTTATTAATAACTTGTATATGGATTATTATGTTAAACTCAATAAAAATATTTTAAGAAAAGAAAATGGGTTATGTAACTTTTCTTCAAGAAACGCACTTGACTGAAAAAGAATATTTGAAATTAAAAAGGGATTGTGTTGGACATGTAGTGTTTACTTCATTTAACTCTAAGGCAAGGGGTGTGGCAATTTTGATAAAAAAGAACCTTCTAATTAAAATTCAAAATGTGATGGACCCAGTAGGGAGATATGTAAGGGGCATTGTCAAATATACTCTGGATTGTGGACTTTTAAAAATCTATAGGCTGCGAACATTGAGAATGAGAAATTTATTCAAGAAACATTTCTTAATTTGGCAGAGGCACATGATGTAAATAGGAGGGGATTTTAATTTTTGTTTAGCTCCATTATAAGAGAGGTCTACTCGAGTAGTGATGAGAATGAAAACAGCAAAGGCTACATTGGTTTTAATGAGATATATGAATTTAATAGATGTATGGAGGAAGATCTATCCTAGAGAGAAGGATTATTCATTTTATTCAAGTAAGCGTGACTCCAAGAATTAATTTATTTTTAATCTCAGCACAAAGGCAATTTAGGATTTTTGAAGCTGATTATAAAGTGAGAATTCTATCAGATCACTTGCCTTTATTAATAACTCGCCTGATAAGAAGAAAATGATTTATAGTTAGAGATTGAATTCTTTATTTATGAAAAGAAAAGATTTTTGTGAGTTTGTCAGAATGCAAATTTGGATATTTTGTGACACAAATTTGAACTTGGTAAATTATAAGTTTATTATATGGGATGCTTTGAAAGTGTATTTAAGACGTCAAATTATAAGCTTTACTTGTAAAGTTTTTTAAAAAGGATATATGAGAGAGATTAATCAATTAGAAAGAAAAAAACAGTTTTGGAAAAGGATCTTCAAAAACAGGTTTCTGAAGATAAATGAAGGCAAATAATTAATTTTAAAAACTTCAGTAAGACATATTACAAACAGAGAAAGCCATTAGATGAACAAAACAAAGATATTATGAATCAGGTGAGAGATTACGTGAAGTACTTGCTTAGCAATTAAAAGTGGATCCGGTTCTGAGAACAATTAATGCAATTAAAAAGCTTACTAATATTGTTACTTAAAAACGTCACGAAATAAATAAATTATATAAGAATTTTTATTCAAAACTATATAGCTCTGAATCTTTAAAATAAAGTAGATAGATACTAATCACAAATAATTTTGCCTAGATTAAGTTTGGAAGAATGAACTGAACTGAATGCTCCTTTCACTCAGGCAGAGATGAGGGAAGCTATGAGTTCATTACAGAGTAATAAATCTCCAGGAGAGGATGGATTTCTGGTTGAATTTGAATTAATTCCTATTTTTATGGAAGTATTAGATCAAGCTTCGGAAATATATTCTCCCAGAATAATTTTCAATGGTAATAATTACAGTAATTCTAAAAAAAGATAGAGATCCTTTAAAGCCTTCATCTTATTTCATTATTAAATGTAGATTATAAAATTGTTGTAAATATTTTGGCAAAAATAATGACTAATCTGTTGCCTAAATTAATAAATATGGATCAGATAGATTTTGTAAAAAATGAGACAGTTATCTGAAAATGTAACTAGGTCACTTAGTATAATTCACTTAGTGTGAAAAGAGAGGAAAATTGAGTGTTGCAGTGATTCTAGATGCAGAATAGCTATTTGATAAACTGGAGTGAGATGTTTTGTTTAAAGTGCTGGAAAAATTCAGATTTGGATTGACCCTTGTGAACTGGATTAGGGCATTTTATAATAATCCTAAAGCTAAAGAGGTGACTAATGGACAAATATCTACACCATTTCAGTTGGCGAGGTCAAGTAGACAAGGATGTCCCTCATCTCCAGCTTTATTTATTTTAGCTATAGAACCACTTGCTGAAGCAATTTGGAGTGATTTGGAAATTAAGGGATTTAGGATTGGTCAAGAAGAGCATAAAATTAGTTTATTTGCAGATAATGCTTTAATATATTTGCCTGAGCCCAAGACGTCTTTACGAAAATTATATTTTAAATTGGAAGAATATGGAACAGTTTTGGGTTATAAAATAAATGGAGATAAAAGTGAAATTATGCCATTAACAGAAGGTGATTATATCAAATGTCAAAGAAATGCTCCGTTTAAATGGCCAAAAGAGGGTATTAAATATTTAGGCATTCGCACAGATAATAATCTGAAAAATTTACATAAATTGAATTATTTACCATTACTTAAAAAGATTGAGGAGGATTTTTTTTAAAAAGGATTAATTTACTAATAACTTTAGTGAGAAGAGATAACTGTATTGAGAGGAATGTATTCTCAAGATTAAAATACCTTTTTCAAACATTACCTATTTTAATACCCCAAGAATTCTTTCAAGTATGAAGGGGGGTGGCGTCATGCCACATGATAATGTGGGGTTAGACTGCAAATCCCTACTCTCCTCAAAAAAGTTGAAAGAAAGAGTAAAAAATGTTAGCAAAACTTAAGAAAAATAGAAGAAAGAAGTATTGGAAGCCCTGTAGAACATTTAAAAATGGCACCAAAGAAAGAAAAGCCAGCTGTTACAGTACAAGAAACTGAGCAAGTAAAAGATTGAGATAAGGAAGAAAGGCCTTCCTTGAGGAAGGATCATAAGGTACTGCCCAGGGGAGATAAGCCAGGAAATGGCGAGACCTTGGAATCTGCAGTACAGGGTCTCTTCAGCCAATGGGCGGCCGACTCAGGTGACTCCTCACGCATGTGCAGTGCACGAAAAAACAGAGGCAACTAAAAAGAAACCATGCAGATTTCCAGTTCCAGTGAGGAAGAAGAGGAACAGGAAGAACAGGAACTTTTGTTTACACATAATCCCAAGGCCACACAGCTGGAGAAAATTAAAGAATTATTTATTTCTGCAGCAGAAATGAAAAAATACGTGGAATCTTCCCAACAAGATAGGAAGTTTATAAAGGCAGAAATAAAAAGATATGGAGAAATTGTGGCTGGAATATTACAGAGATAGATGAGAAAATGATGCAGCAGGTAGATAAAAGATTTGAAGTTATGGATGAGAAAATTAAAGGTAATGAATTTGAAATTCAAGGAGAAAATGAAACTGGCACAAGCAGAAGCAACTGCAACAAAAGATCAGCTAATGCAAAAAATAGACATTTTAGAGAACTGCAGCAGAAGAAACAACAAAGATTACTGGACTTAAAGAAGGTGATGAAAGATAAAGAATTAAAAAGTCTTTACAGCGTTGGATTCCGCAATCTTTGGGAGTGACTGAATTTCAAGGAGACGTTGAAATTGAGATAGAGCATTGAGACCAAAGCCACAGCCGGACCAGAAGCCACATCTGATACTAGTCAGATTTCTTTGAAAAGAAGTACGAGAGAAGACTTTAGAGCTGGTGGCGAAGCAAGCAAAAGAACGACAGTCACCCATGATTTATAATGGAATAAGATTTTTAAAAATCCTGATATAAGTTCTGAGTTGTTGAAAAAGAGGAAAGAATTCAATGCAGTTAAAAATGTGTTATGGAAGAAAGGTTATGCCTTTGTCATAAGGTATTTTACAGTTTTCAAGGTCTTTGTTCCAGAAGGGAGAAAAAGGTTTTTCATGGAACCTAATGAGGCAAAGGTGTATGCCGATTCATTGCCTGAAAAAGCAAGACAGGTGGATGCTGATACTTGAATGTATTATCAGATGGAAAAAGTTTTGCTGTAACTGGGAAAAAAAGTAATATTTTGAGAGAGTTTATAGGGAGGAGGGTTTAACCTTTAAGTGATCTATATATATTTTAAATGATCTATGAGAGAATTAGAATCTATGATAAAACTAGAAAAAGTGATTGTTTGATGTATCGAGTGAGTTGGTGGGGACCATGAGCCTAACCACTGCGAAGTCAGTGCATAAATGTGATTTGGATCACATCCCGAATAGATCAGGGGAATAGAGACATAACAACATCACGTGCTTCGGGGGACAGGGGGAGGTTGTTTTCTAGTTCTTTTTTCTACCTTTTCTTATTTTACGCCTGGATTGACTAAGATTATTGTAACATATGCTGTTATATTAGTGGGAGTGAGAGGAGTAGGAAAGGGATGATTAATGGACAGAAGATTTAATATTGGTACATAATGACAGGAAAATTGAATTATTTTGAAAATTTTATTTATTAATCGATAAACCATACAATTAAAAATACAGCTTAAGAAAAAAACAGAATACATACATGATATTTTAATGTAAATAATACCCTCTACAACCCCCACCCCCTACCCTAATCCACCCATCCCTCCACATCCCCTTCTAAATTACCCCCAAAAAAAGAAGAAAAGAAAGAAAGAGGAGATCACATAACATAAAACTCATCAATTAATTTCCATGGTTTGGAACAATACCACAAATGTGTGGAAAGGACATTAATAATTCAACCCCATTTAATCCAAATATGGGCTCCATTTTAACAAAAAGGAATAATTATTACATAAATTATATGTTATCTTTTTCCAATGGAATACAAGATCTCATTTCCAAATGCCATCTCAAAATACTCAAATTAGTCTAATTTTTCCAAGTAATTGCCAAACATTTTCTAGTCACAGCTAAAGCCAATCTCAAAAATTGAATTTTATTAGAATTAATATTAATGGAATTCAGAATCAAATAAAACAAAAAATGTGTTAAATGATATGAAAAATATTAAAGTAAATATAGCTTTTTGCAGGAAACTCATTTGACTGAAATAGAACATGGGAAGTTAAAGAGAGATTGGGTTGGATCTGTATTAGCTTCTTCATTTAATTCCAAGGCCAGAGGAGTAGCTATATTAATAAATAAAAAAATACCAATTAAATATTGAATATAACTATAGATAAAGAAGGGAGATATGTAATAATTAATTGTCAAATTTATTCAGAATATTGGACATTAATGAATAAATATGCACTAAATGTGGATGATGGGAAATTTATACAAGATATTTTTATACAATTATCAAGTGCCCAGGGGAAAATAATAATGGGTGGAGACTTTAATTTTACTTTTGATTTAAAACTAGATAGATCAGGTGGAAATATTGTTAAAATAAAATAGTTAAAATCATGACAGATTTAATGAATGAGATGAGACTTGTTGATAGTTGGGGGAAAATTCATCCTAATGATAGGGAATATTCTTTTTATTCTTTTAGACATAAGACTTATTGATATGTTTTTAGTCTATACACAATTACAAGCTAGAATTCAGAAGATTGAATATCAAGCAAGAATATTATCAGATCGTTCACCTTTAGTGATGTCAATTGCGTTGGAAGAAGAACAAAACATAGGTTATAGATGGAGATTTAATACATTACTTTTAGAGGAAAGATTTTTGTGAATTTATGAGACAACAGATAAAGATTTTTCTAGAAATTAATGAACACTCAGTAACAAATATTTATTATATGGGACACTATGAAAGCCTATTTAAGAGGACAAATAATAAGTTAAACATCTAAAATAAAGAAGGAATATATGAACGAAGTAGATCAATTAGACAAAGATATATTGTATTAGAAAAGGAATCGTATGTTCATAAAAATGAAGAGAAACAAAGATTATTGGAATCAGAAAAATTGAATCTTAATACAATACAGAGATATACTACACACACAACAGAAGTATTATGAATTAGGTAATGGAGCCCATAAAGTTTTAGCGCAGCAACTCAAAATATCAAGAACAATAATAGCAACAAAAAGAGAAACTGGCAAATTACATATAAAACTCAAGAAATTAATGATGATTTTAGGAATTTTTATAAACAATTATATCAGTCTGAATCTTTAAAGGATGAGGAAAAATTAGATGAATATCTATCACAAGTTACAAAGAATTTAAGGAGTTGTTAATTCCTGTTTTTATGGGACTTTTGCATCAAATGAGAGACTCTAACGACTTACCAGAATCTTTTAAAACTGCATTAATAACAGTTATTCCAAAAAAATGGAAATATCCTTTATTACCATTATCTTGTAGACTGATATCATTATTAAATACAGGTTATAAAATTGTATTCAAATTATTGGCTAGCAGATTAACTAAACGTTTACCTAAATTAATAAATATGGATAAGACTGGCTTGATGAAACATAGAAGATCTGCGGACAACATAGTTAAATTTATGTTTATTAAATGTGGCCCAGAAAAAGATACCAGCGGTAGTGGTGGCTTTAGATGCGGAAAAAAGCTTCTGATAAACTAGATTGGGAATTTTTATTTAAA
The DNA here is from genome assembly GCF_036971445.1 of Narcine bancroftii. Lineage (NCBI taxonomy): Eukaryota > Metazoa > Chordata > Chondrichthyes > Torpediniformes > Narcinidae > Narcine > Narcine bancroftii. The sequence goes on from NC_091472.1 coordinate 128,826,887, forward strand.
GTATTGAATGTTTTCAGAATTCTAAATGATTTTATAAATTGGATAAGAGCTTTGTATAATCATCTAAAAAACTAAGGTGGTCACAAATTGACAAGTATCTAACCTTTTTCCATTGGAAAGGTCTTCTAGACAAAGATGCCCATTATCACCATTTTTATTTGCATTGACTATAGAACTATTGGCAGAAGTGATAAGAAGAGATAAAGAGATTAAGGGTTTTACACTAGAAGATAGAGAACATAAAATTAGCTTGTTTGTAGATGATGTTATATCTTACCGAACCAGAAATATCATTGAATAAAATAAACGTACGATCGACAGAATATGGTTTTATATCAGATTATAAAGTCAATGTAGGTAAGAGTGAAGTGATGCCTGTGAATGATGGGGACTTTACATTAGGTAAGCAGGTGATGAAGTTTAAGTGGCAAAAGGAAGCTATTAAATATTTAGGAATTAATATTGATAGAAATTTAAATAATTTATTTAAATTGAATTATCTACCATTACAAAAAATATTAATGAAGATTTAAAGAAGATGGAAAGATTTACCAATAACTTTAATAGGAAGGGTAAATTGTATAAAGATGAATATTTTCTGAGGTTGCAATATTTATTTCAGTTGTTAACCATTCCTATACCAACAAAGTTTTTTTTCAAGAATTAAATGAAAACGTAAGAAATTTTATTTGGTGTGATAAAATGCCAAGGATAGCTTTGGAAAAACTAACTTGGAAATTTGATCAGGGAGGATTATAGTTGCTGAATTTTTAAAATTATTAAAAAGGAGCTCAATTAAGATTTTTATCTTCCTGTTATCAAATTGGGGAGAAGACAGCATGGGTACATATTGAAATGAATAGCTAGGAGAAACTAATCCAGAACATTTTTTGCATAAATGAAATGAGGAACTTTTGAAGTGAGTACCAATTTTCAAACATTTATTCAAGATATGGAATGGAATACATATACAAAGAGGAATTAAGAACTACCAAATAGCTAAGATGATATTAAAGCATAATCCACGTATTCCTTTTGCTTTAAATAATCCTTTCTTTGATATCTGGCACAATAACGGGATAAAGAGGATAAAAATGTGTTACTTAGGTTCTTTTTTCTTGACTTTTGAACAAATGTAAGAGAAATACAATATACCAAATAAAATTATTTCTTCATACTATCAGCTTAAATCATATTAAAAAAAATAAATTAAATGCAAATTTTAGACTTTTGGAACAGAGCCCATTTGAGTATTTAGTAATTCATACATATATTAAGAAATTTATTACTAATATGTATATATAATTACAAGACACAATGCAGAAAAAGGAACTATACAAGTCAAAAAATGGGAAAAAGATTTAAATATACAAATTCATGATGAGGCCTGGTCAAGATTGTGCCAGGAGAGTGTAACCAATACAATTAATGTTAGATATCAAATGGTACAATATAATTTTTACACCAATTATACTCTCTCTTTGGCTTGGCTTCGCGGACGAAGATTTATGGAGGGGGTAAAAAGTCCACGTCAGCTGCAGACTCGTTTGTGGCTGACAAGTCCGATGCGGGACAGGCAGACACGATTGCAGCGGTTGCAGGGGAAAATTGGTTGGTTGGGGATGAGTGTTGGGTTTTTCCTCCTTTGCCTTTTGTCAGTGAGGTAGGCTCTGCGGTCTTCTTCAAAGGAGGTTGCTGCCCGCCAAACTGTGAGGCGCCAAGATGCACGGTTTGAGGCGATATCAGCCCACTGCCGGTGGTCAATGTGGCAGGCACCAAGAGATTTCTTTAGGCAGTCCTTGTACCTTTTCTTTGGTGCACCTCTGACACGGTGGCCAGTGGAGAGCTCGCCATATAACACGATCTTGGGAAGGCGATGGTCCTCCATTCTGGAGACGTGACCCATCCAGCGCAGCTGGATCTTCAGCAGCGTGGACTCGATGCTGTCGACCTCTGCCATCTCGAGTACTTCGACGTTAGGGATGTAAGCGCTCCAATGGATGTTGAGGATGGAGCGGAGACAACGCTGGTGGAAGCGTTCTAGGAGCCGTAGGTGGTGCCGGTAGAGGACCCATGATTCGGAGCCGAACAGGAGTGTGGGTATGACAACGGCTCTGTATACGCTTATCTTTGTGAGGTTTTTCAGTTGGTTGTTTTTCCAGACTCTTTTGTGTAGTCTTCCAAAGGCGCTATTTGCCTTGGCGAGTCTGTTGTCTATCTCATTGTCGATCCTTGCATCTGATGAAATGGTGCAGCCGAGATAGGTAAACTGGTTGACCGTTTTGAGTTTTGTGTGCCCGATGGAGATGTGGGGGGGCTGGTAATCATGGTGGGGAGCTGGCTGATGGAGGACCTCAGTTTTCTTCAGGCTGACTTCCAGGCCAAACATTTTGGCAGTTTCCGCAAAGCAGGACGTCAAGCGCTGAAGAGCTGGCTCTGAATGGGCAACTAAAGCGGCATCGTCTGCAAAGAGTAGTTCACGGACAAGTTTCTCTTGTGTCTTGGTGTGAGCTTGCAGGCGCCTCAGATTGAAGAGACTGCCATCCGTGCGGTACCGGATGTAAACAGCGTCTTCATTGTTGGGGTCTTTCATGGCTTGGTTCAGCATCATGCTGAAGAAGATTGAAAAGAGGGTTGGTGCCAGAACACAGCCTTGCTTCACGCCATTGTTAATGGAGAAGGGTTCAGAGAGCTCATTGCTGTATCTGACCCGACCTTGTTGGTTTTCGTGCAGTTGGATAATCATGTTGAGGAACTTTGGGGGACATCCGATGCGCTCTAGTATTTGCCAAAGCCCTTTCCTGCTCACGGTGTCGAAGGCTTTGGTGAGGTCAACAAAGGTGATGTAGAGTCCTTTGTTTTGTTCTCTGCATTTTTCTTGGAGCTGTCTGAGGGCAAAGACCATGTCAGTAGTTCCTCTGTTTGCGCGAAAGCCGCACTGTGATTCTGGGAGAATATTCTCGGCGACACTAGGTATTATTCTATTTAGTAGAATCCTAGCGAAGATTTTGCCTGCAATGGAGAGCAACGTGATTCCCCTGTAGTTTGAGCAGTCTGATTTCTCGCCTTTGTTTTTGTACAGGGTGATGATGGTGGCATCACGAAGATCCTGAGGCAGTTTACCTTGGTCCCAACAAAGCTTGAAAAACTCATGCAGTTTGGCATGCAGAGTTTTGCCGCCAACCTTCCAGACTTCTGGGGGGATTCCATCCATACCTGCTGCTTTGCCACTTTTCAGTTGTTCGATTGCCTTATATGTCTCATCCAGGGTGGGAACCTCATCCAGCTCTAGCCTTAGGGGCTGTTGAGGGAGCTGGAGCAGGGCGGAATCTTGGACTGAGCGGTTGGCACTGAAAAGAGATTGGAAGTGTTCTGACCATCGGTTGAGGATGGAGATCTTGTCGCTGAGGAGGACTTTGCCGTCTGAGCTGCGCAGCGGGCTTTGGACTTGGGGTGGGGGGCCGTACACAGCCTTTAGAGCCTCGTAGAAACCCCTGAAGTCACCAATGTCCGCGCTGAGCTGGGTTCGTTTGGCGAGGCTAGTCCACCACTCATTTTGGATCTCCCGGAGTTTGCGCTGAAGATGGCTGCATGCGCGACGGAAGGCTTGTTTCTTCTCTGGACAGGACGGCTTTGTAAGGTGAGCCTGGTGGGCAGCTCGCTTCTTTGCCAGCAGCTCCTGGATTTCCTGGCTGTTTTCGTCAAACCAGGCCTTGTTTTTCCTGGAGGAGAAGCCCAGTACCTCTTCAGTGGATTGCAGTATGGTAGTCTTCAACTGATCCCAGAGGGTTTCAGGGGACGGGTCCGTGAGGCGGGTTGCATCGTCGAGCTTTGCTTTGAGGTTTGCCTGGAAGTTTCCTCTCGCTTCGTCTGACTGCAGGTTTCCAACATTGAACCTCTTTCTGGGGGCTTTATTGTTCCTGGGCTTTAGTTTGAAGTGAAGGTTGAGCTTGCAGCGAACCAGCCGGTGGTCAGTGTGGCATTCCGCGCTAGGCATGACCCTGGTGTGGAGCACATCTCGACATAGCCGCTCTCAGTGAAGTCCGCCTGGCAGATGTAGGCAGCCTCCAAGAACGCGGCGCGGGCTACACACTCTACTGGTCTGGCAAGCCTTCGGATGAACGACGCCTATCTGGTGTAGGCTTCATGGTCAAGAGCTTCATTGCCTCCAAACTCGAAAACCTTCCGACAGGCCTCTCGGACTGAATCATGTCCATGCGACTCCCCCTTCAGAACAAGCGTCACATCACCCTCATCAGTGTCTATGCTCCAACCCTCCAGGCGGAACCAGCAGAAAAGGACAAGTTCTACACCGACCTGCGCAACCTCATCCAACGCACCCCTACAGCCGACAAGGTTGTCATCCTGGGCGACTTCAACGCTCGTGTCGGCAAAGACTCAGAAACCTGGCCAGGAATCCTGGGCAAGCATGGCGTCGGCAAGTGCAACGACAATGGGCGCCTCCTGTTGGAGCTCTGCGCAGAACAGCGGCTTGTCATTACAAACACCCTTTTTCAGCAGAGGGACAGCCTTAAGACCACCTGGATGCATCCCCGATCCAAGCACTGGCACCTCCTGGACTACATCCTGGTGCGAGAAAGTGACCAATTATACTACTCTTCAAATAAATAACATGGACTTAATTCAAATTGTTCTGACAAATGTTTCAGATGTAACAAAGAAACAAGTACCTCATTACATGCAGTTTAGTCTTGTGAAAAAATGGGGAAATTTTGGGAAGATTTGAATATATTATTGGGTCAAATTATGAAGATACAGATACCAAAAGATCCCAGAATAATTTTGCTTTGTGATTTATATGACACTGATACTAAATTGAAATTAGACAAATATCATCGAAAATTTTTGAGTGTAGCAATATAAATGGCATGGAAATGTATGGCAGTAACATGGAAGTCAGATAATTTTATAAAGTTGGATAGATGGCATACAGAAATTCAAAATTGTATACCATTGGAAAAGATTATTTGTAATTTAAGGATCAAACTGAGAATTTTTAAATGATTTGGAAACCATATATGGATTTCATCAGTAAGAGTCTATCCATATTATCCATAACACCCACTCCTCCCAGGAAAAATAATATGTTAGGAATAGATGAATAGTGAATGATAAATAAATTCAGGTGTTTTCACTTTTTTCCCTTTTCTTTTTCTTTTTCTTTGGGGGAGTGGGAATTAAAAGAAAAATTTACATATAATTTTGTATCATTTTTATTATATTGTATGGTTATATGATGAAGAATTTAATCATCAACATGGGTCATCCCTTCACAAGTGAAGAATTTATATGTGCAAATGAAAAATAAAATTTTCAACAAAAAAAAACTGAATAAGTATGTCTGGAAAGGTAAAATGCCAAAAGTTTCTATAGAGCAGTTACCATGGAAATATGAATTGGGAAGCTTACAGCTTTTTAATTTTAATGTTGAGTGGCATAAATGAGATTTCTTACTTCTTTCTTTCAAAGAGAAGAGAAGAAAAACCGACATGGGTTAAAATATAATTGAATTTAAAAAGTGAGAGAAAAGCAGAAAAAATTATATGTAAATGAGATTCAAAATTGATGACTGATGATGAAGAAACACCATTGCTGAAGCATTTGATTAATATTTAGAATAAAATAAATGAAGAAATTGATGTAAGTGGGTGTATATCCACCAAAAATGCCTTTAATTAAAAATTCTCTTACATCTTTTTCAAAAGAAAATCAACTTTTGGATATTTGGTTTTGTAAGAGGATTATAAATTTTGAAGATTGTTATAAAAGGGGCCAATTAATATCATTTGAGCAATTGAGAAATAAATATGGAATAACCCAAAACACTCTTTTTTGTTATTTTCAATTAAGAGTATATTTGAGAAAGTTAAGACCAACCATGTTGTTGCCTGGTTGCACTGAAGTAGAACTTCTAATTAGGAGGGAAATTTTAAAGAAATTTACATCTATGATATATTCTTTATTTCAAGTAGGAATTCCTAAGTGTAAAGTTCATAAATCCAGACAGAGATGGGAATTAGATTTGAACATTGTAATTGATGAACAAAGATGGATAGATCTATGTAGGGATTGTATGACCAATACCATTAATGTAAGGGATAGATTAGTGCAGTATAATTTTTTTTACATCAGTTATATCAGAAATTGAATAGATTAAAATAAGATTTATCAGATCAATGTTATAGCTGTAGTGAAGATGTAGAAACTTTTTTTGCATTCAACTTGGTCTTGTCTTAAGATTTAAAAAACCCTTTTTGGCTGGATTTAGCTTTTTTTTTTAAACAGGTTACAGGTGTCGTATTTCTGCAAAATCCAGATTTATTTTTATTGGCAAATATTGAAGGAACAAGACCTAAATTAAAATTATCAATAAATTAATTGGAATTTGTTGAAGTTGTATTAGCAGTGGCAAGGAAATGTATTGCAGTTACTTGGAAATCAGATATAAGTTTGGAAATGAAAAGATGGAATGCAGAAATACAAAAGTTGTATTCCGTTTGAAAAAAAATTACATATAGTTTGAGGAATTCATATTCTATGTTTTTGCAAATTTGGTGCAGTATACTCAGATATTAGGTTTAAATTTGTAAAATTATCCTTCCTATGCCTCTGGACTGGCAAGAATATCCTCTGTATTATGTTAATGAATTTTTAAAACATGTGTGTTAGGTGGCATTCCTATGTGCAATCCTGAAAATTCCCTTTTTCTTTTTTTATATAACTATATTCTTCTTTTTATATTGGTTATTTTGAGGAAGGGGATTTGGAGGAGGTTTGATGGAGGGTGGGGTAAATATAATCATGTATGTAATTTTTAATTTGTTTTCTTTCTGGAACATGTATTACTTTATTAAATCTTGATTACTACATGTACGGAAAAACTTTAAATAAAATATTCAAAAAAGATCTTGGAGCAGGTGTTTCTGGATGTTAATGTGTTGTTTATCTCATCAGAACAGAAGCCCCAGGGGCAATACGAAACAGCCATAAAATAACAACCTCAATTCCCCATCAAATCTCTTTCATTATGTGGAAGTCATTATTGAAAACCTCTTAACCCCCTGCAAACATAGCAAATATACCACAAATTGGAAAATGCATATCAACTACTTAGTCACTCATGAAATGGTAGTACTTAGGGTGGCTAGTAATGTGTCATCACTCTGCAGATATGCTTGGATGGCCAGCCCGAGCCCTTTGGCAACTGTTAATTGGAAAGTAACAAAACTAATGTTGTTAAATGTTAATAATTTTAAATCAGAGATAGATTTAATCAAAACCAGAGGACTTAATGGAAATTCACAGTCAACTTAGGATTTCATTGGATTGTAACAGCAGAACTAACAGAGTGAGCCAATCAGAATGTGCAAAGTCCCAGCTGGTCAAAAATAACAGGAAAGGAGGTGAGAGGAGGGGAGGAGTTTGATGAAGATAAGATACCATGAGGTAGCAATGCTGGCGGAGAGGACAAAAGAGGAATAAATTAAGTCAGAGAGAGGACAATTTACAAGGGAGGAAACCTGAGGAGACGAACTGGGGGCAGAAAAGTTGAAGTAGAAGATTAACCCTCTTCTCTCGGGCTATATGAAAAGAGAACCTGAAAAGATTCTGCAATTACCTTGTCTCACGTGGAACTAGCAATTACGGTGGGTATATTTAGCATTTATGTAGAATCTATGTTCCAGTGTGGAAAACTGATTATTCAGAATATCAGGAGTTTGCATTTTCTAAAATATAATTGCTTATTTGCAAATGAAAAATCAAATGCAAAGTAATATTTTTATGTTATTACTAATGATCAAATATACTTTTTACTGAGCTGAGTCATTACATAAGATGTTTTGTAAATCCTTTGATCATTGGTAGTCTGCCGGACCCCCCGCTTTCCTTTTTCTGACCCAGCAGCCCTTACAGTTTTTATTCCTGCTTTTCCAATGAACATTAGTGGGATGTATTTGGTTGTTTTTTTCACTTCATCATGGATGTTAAATTCAATTGATGGTTAATATTTATACCATAATATTTATGGCCTAATGGTAAATAATGGAGATCTGTAGCACATTGACTGATCATTCAAAGAACTAGCATTGAGATAAGATTTCATATAGGCAGAGAGTTGGTGCAGGTGAGATCCAGAAATAGAAATGGGCCCAAACTTCTCAGAGTCCCTGGAGAATCTTCTCATGAGATGCCATTATCTCACAAGCTATCTTGCTGAGATAAACACAAGTGAGAAGTATACCTCAGCGAGCTTCCGCAGGTTGCTCTGTCTGGTCTTGTTCACAATGCAGTTTTAAGGGGATGCAAAAAAGAGAACAGGAAGACATTATAAATAGAAACATGATTTCACTCTCTGGCCTTTCAAGCATGCTCCACCCTTCAATAAAATCATGACTGTAGACTCAGATCCATATACCTGCCCTTTCACCGTAGCCCCTAATTTCCCTATTATTTAAAATTCCATTTCTCTGTGTCTTAAACAAATTCAATGTCAGTCCATTGTCCATTTACTTAGCCTATCTATATTTTTCTCCAAGACTCTGTGACTTGCTAGGAATAGTTGGAGCAAAATGAGCCAGTTCCTTATTTGAGATAAAATATGCGGAGATCAATCTGCTGTTCCTGAAGGAGACGATGATCACATAGGTTGTGACAATTTCAGGGTCCAGTGTGCAAGATATTATTGTATGCTGGACAAGGCATTATTGCATGTTGATGATGAAAATACGATTTTCTGTGGGCTTTCTGTCTTACATTTGCAGGGGCCTTTCGTGACAACTGTTTTACTGTGTTTTCTCAGTTGCACTATAAGTGATAATAACATGTTTCTCTGAATATTCATTGTTTTTTTTTAATGGAAGGAGAACATTTGTAGGCAGTTTATCCTCCTGCTATTTTATTTTTAAGTTCAGTCTGAACCTGTCCAGATGGAGAAAATCAGACAAGGCTCACAGGGCAGCACAATGCAGAACTCTTAAATTGTTTATTAAAATGTGACCAAATGGCACAAATAATATAATATAATGTTTATTGTCATAGGCATTGTACAATGTACATACTTACATACTTGCTGCAGCCGAACAGGTGCTTGGTAAAAAATATCAATGACAAAAGAAAATATAGTTGAATTAACAAAAGACAAAAAATGCAAAAGATAAATAGATAATAAATCAAAATATTCAATTATCCTAGTGCAAAAAATGCAAACACTACTAATTAAATTATCAAAGGTATGGTATAAAATGTAAGTTATTGTGTGCTCAAACAGGCCCTTTGTCTGCTGTTAACTTTTAAATGTACCAACTGGCCTCTCTCTTTCTTTCTTTCTCTCTCTTGTGTGTGTGTGTGTGTGTGCGTGCGTGCGTGTGCGTGTGCGTGTGCGTGTGCGTGTGCGTGTGCGTGTGCGTGTGCGTGTGCGTGTGCGTGTGCGTGTGCGTGTGCGTGTGCGTGTGCGTGTGCGTGTGCGTGTGCGTGCGCGTGCGTGCGTGTATAAATATAAATATATATTAATAACTTTTTTCTCTCTCTCTCTTTCTCTACATCACTTGGCTTTAAACTCCAAGAGACTTTAGAAGGAATGACCAATAATGTCCACTCAGGACATTCTGCCTCTGACATCTTGCAAGGCATCCCTGACAAGACTTTAACCTTTAACTGCTGTGGGGCCCCACACTCTCAGCACTGTTTACTTATATTCTCAACATCTCACCCATGAAAATTTAATGAACACAACCTTCTCTCTCAATGGTACCATTACAATTTCTGTCCATGTCCAAATGTTTGATGTCTAACCAATAGCAGCAGTCCAAAGCTTGTTCTCTAACCTTCATATATGCCCATTGCAGACAGAGCCAGACACTCTGCCATTATCTTTTTATCCATACCAAATAAATCTGCTGGAGGAATTCAGCGGGTTATTTGTGTAATGGATTGATTCTTGGATGAGAAGGGAACCCTTGTCCTTTAAACAAGCACACAGTTCAGGGTTTTGTCTCCAACTTATGGTCTGTTTGAGAAGTTTAGTTCTAGCTCTGGCCCCATGGCACCTTGGGATAAAAACTTTAGTGAACCTTTTGGTCAAATTTAGGTTCACACATCAGTGTGAATAACTAGTGAAGCACCAACTGACCAAGGGACAAAGAGTGTAATGAATTTTTATTTCATTGCCAGATTCAAGTGCTGACTGGTCCATTACAAAGAGAAGGAGAAGAAATTGTGTCAACAATGGGCAACAACACGAGTGACAACTACAGCGACTTTGATGAATTTGACTTTAGCGATGGAGAAAGTCGTCTAATCCGTGATGTCTCATCATCTTCACTCGACTTAGATCAGGATGAGTTCCTGGAACAGAATAGTGCAATGATTTACATGTATATCATGGGGGAGGCAAAGACATCCTTTTATAAAGTTGGTCACACCATCTTCCCACAGCTGCAACAAGCTAAAATTCAAGTCGGAAATCCACGGAAACTTATCTTCAAGAGTGTCCTAAAACTAAAGCTATTAGGGAAAAAGCAAGGAGACTTTTTCAAATTGAAGCATTTAGCTGAGTCCATTGAAGATGACATTAACAAGGAGCTGGCAGACTATCGCTGTGAACGTGAGGAACCCACTAACTGGTTTGAGTTCACTCTGGGGACCAAGCCTATACTGTATGATATATTTCAGAGAAGAATTTATAACATTGTGAATCTGAACAAAGAGTGGGTCAAAGTAGAACCTGTTCCAAAGAAACGCTGAAGATGAGAAACCTCCATCAGTGGGCAGTTGTTTGATGGAATCAACATCCAATCTTAGACTCCAACTTCTCCTTTTAATGAGCTATTAAAAATCGCAATTAGATTCCAATCTGTAAAAAAAATAGCCTAAACTTTCTAACTAATCTTTGTTTCTTGACCAGATATTGACACATCACTCAGTCTTTACAAACTAGACTGGACTCAGCCAATTTGGGGTCATTTTCACTGAATGGGTGTTTTGCTAATGAGACATAACTATTTGAATGTCTGAAGTAAGAACTAATTCTGGTTACAATTTTTGTGTAGAGCAATAGTGAACTGCTGGCCATCTGCTTCAACCAAAGGCTTCATATGCCACATTGAAGATGTAAGATCTCAGCTTCCTGCTGAACAGGGGACATCACATGCCCAGCTGGGAGAGAATGATACCAGCTTGCTTTCCTGTCCCCCACTTGCAGGATATAATTGCACACAGTCTGGCCTCATATCCTCTTCTATTTTTCACCCGGATGAGTGAGGAATTCTAGCAAGAGGTTCTTGACCTAGAACTCAGATTCCCTTACAAAAGTAAAAGTTCTCAGAGAATTTCCAGACAAAATGCTTTTGGTGAAGTTTTGCTAATGAATTTATAATAGCTTTCAAAAATCCTTGTTATAGCTATAGTAGTAAGAACATGTTTAATTTTTTTTTGCTGCAATGAATTGATTACTGTTATGAGTCCAGAGGACCCTAAAACCCAGCAGCAATAGAAATTCCCCAAGACAAATGGTTCTGAAACAAAAGTTGCTTTTAATTTTCTTTAAACATAAAAACAGGATCATACTTTAACTTATTACTATTAACTTAACTTAACCTAACCTAACCTAACCCCCTTCTAATTCTAAGTGCACAAATATGTCATGTTCAGGAAAGTCCTTTAATTAACAGTCCAGTCTCACTTCTCACTCATCAAAGTTCACCAGTATCAGGCAATTCTTATACTGTGCACAGAATTCAACATTTGTAAATTTTCACTTGGCTCTGGTGCTTAAAGGTAAATGGTTACTGCTCAGGAAGGTTCTCGTTGGTTTCAGAGAGAGATTTGCTGCACATTGGACAAACACAAACTGAATCCCTCCAATCAGCCACTTCAGTGTCTTGCTGAAGAAACTTGCCCCACCACGGTTTTCCAAATGATAACCTCTTCTTCCAGGTCACCAAAGGGTTCCTCTTGTTTTCCTTTTTTCAGGAGAAACACTCGAGCCAGCCATTTCCTCTTGTAAGGACTACAAGGGTTTTCAACAGGCTGAACTCAGAACTCACAACCTGTCTTCAAAATGGGGTTTTCAACAAGCCTTCCAGCTTGCCATGTTGCAGCCTCAAAAAGCCACTGCAGAACTGTCCCCCTGAATTCACTCTCTCTCTTTCTCTCTCTCTCATCTCTCCATTTGCAAAACCACATGACCCCTCTTAGAACAGCAAACTGCAACCAGACAGATTGCTGGCACTGGATTAAGTTTCTGCCTGGGCATCTGTTAATTTAAAGACAATAGTCCATTTACTCCACAACACAGTTCAATTAACACCTACTTGTGAAGTCTCCATAGGCATTCTGCAAAGTTTCTGTAAAGTCACTGTGGACATGAAGTTTCTACTTATGCATAGCTCTTGCATTTTAAATGAGATGTCTTTTGTGAAGTGTTACTCTGTTTGTAAAGTGACCTACACTCTAAACTCCCACAATCTATCTCTTTTAAAGACATATTTATATATAATATAATATATAATGTGCGCCAAAATGTTTGGCCTGGAAGTCAGCCTGAAGAAAACTGAGGTCCTCCATCAGCCAGCTCCCCACCGTGACTACCAGCCCCCCCACATCTCCATCGGGCACACAAAACTCAAAACGGTCAACCAGTTTACCTATCTCGGCTGCACCATTTCATCAGATGCAAGGATCGACAATGAGATAGACAACAGACTCGCCAAGGCAAATAGCGCCTTTGGAAGACTACACAAAAGAGTCTGGAAAAACAACCAACTGAAAAATCTCACAAAGATAAGCGTATACAGAGCCGTTGTCATACCCACGCTCCTGTTCAGCTCCGAATCATGGGTCCTCTACCGGCACCACCTACGGCTCCTAGAACGCTTCCACCAGCGTTGACTCCGCTCCATCCTCAACATCTATTGGAGCGCTTACACCCCTAACGTCGAAGTACTCGAGATGGCAGAGGTCGACAGCATCGAGTCCACGCTGCTGAAGATCCAGCTGCGCTAGATGGGTCACGTCTCCAGAATGGAGGACCATCGCCTTCCCAAGATCGTGTTATATGGCGAGCTCTCCACTGGCCACCGTGACAGAGGTGCACCAAAGAAAAGGTACAAGGACTGCCTAAAGAAATCTCTTGGTGCCTGCCACATTGACCACCGCCAGTGGGCTGATAACGCCTCAAACCGTGCATCTTGGCGCCTCACAGTTTGGCGGGCAGCAACCTCCTTTGAAGAAGACCGCAGAGCCTACCTCACTGACAAAAGGCAAAGGAGGAAAAACCCAACACCCAACCCCAACCAACAAATTTTCCCTTGCAACCGCTGCAATCGTGTCTGCCTGTCCCGCATCGGACTTGTCAGCCACAAGCGAGCCTGCAGCTGACGTGGACTTTTTACCCCCTCCATAAATCTTCGTCCGCGAAGCCAAGCCAAAGAAAAAGAAGAATATATAATGTACTCTGTAACAATTACCCTCAAACATATGGCTTATTTTTGAAAATAAATTCAAGAGAAAATTTTAAAGCAGACACTAGCCACCAAAAGCACTGTCCTTCATTGGGTCCAAATGGTAATTTTAAGTGGCAATCAATCTCTTTGTGACCCTCTTTGTCTGGTTGTTACAAACACTGGCTTCAATAATTTTAATCAAATTGCTTCCTACACTGAATACGGTTAGCGCAATGCCTTTACAGCACCAGCGATCGGGACCAGGGTTTGAATCCCACACTGTTTGTAAGGAGTTAGTACATTCTCTCCACATCTGTTTGGGGTTTCCTTGGGGGCTCCAGTTTCCTCCCACTATGGGGGGGGGGGGGTGTAGATTAATTAGGTGTAAATTGGGCTGAATTGGCCTGTTACCATGCTGTATGTCTAAATTTAAAAAATTAAAATTTAAAACTAGTACCTTGGCTCAAGATTTAGAAGATTGTGAAACCTCCATGCCATGTTAAAGAAATAACTCCCAAGACATTTAACTTAAGCAGGAAGTGAAAATGAAATAGTTACTGCTTTTATTATAAGCTTGCAAATACTTACATGGCGATCCACTGATGGGACTGGCCTAGGCAATATAAATTTGCTCAGAGACATTCAGGTGGCACACAATTGTAGGCCTTCACCTCCCACTGCCTCAGGAAAGCAGCCAAATTAAAGGACATTTCTCACCCTCTATTCTCTAACCATCATTCAGGGAGAAGATACATGAATTTGAAATCATGCACCTCCAGATTTAAAGACAATTTTAGAATCAGAATCAGGATTTATTGTCATGAACAAGTCATGAAATTTGGTGTTTTGAGCAGCATCACAGTGTAAACATTTATATTATAACCATCTAACTACATTACTATAAATAAAAAAATTAAAATAGTCGTGCACGAAAAGTAAGGCAGTGTCTTTGGTTCATTGATTATTCAGGAATCTGATGCTGTGGATTCCTGTTCGTTCGGCGGACCTCACAAAATGATGATACCCAAACTTTCATCCTGGTCAGACTCTTTTATTCTGCAGAATTGTGAGCTATCTGCTCACCTCATAAAGATGTTTTCTCTATAAAGGCAAGCAGAGAGACTGATCTCGCGTTTCATAGCATTTTCCTTTGTTCAGTGTACACATGGGTCGGGTTACATTTGGCCCAATCAAAAGTCTACACAATACATTCTTACCCAATCCAATTACTACGAAGTAATTATTCCATTGCTACATAAGATTGACAGCCTCTTCTCAGATCTGCTCGTTGATTGGTTCAGAGTAAATTCCTATAGTTAGTCATCATGCTAATTGGTCCTTTAGAATTGTCTTGCCCACCTTACTAGAATGCTGTAAAATCTAACTCTGTGTTCTTTACTTGCTGTTAACCCCTTTCTTCCTCATTGGCAGTGGGGAAGAAGCTGTACTTGTGCCGTTGAGTGCTCATCTTTAGGCTCCTGTACCTTTTCCCCAGTGGTAGCAGAGTGAAGAGAGCATGGCCTGGGTGGTGGAGATCCTTGAGGATAGAGGCTTCTTTTTTAAGATACTGCCTTATGTAGATGTCCTTGATGGAATGAAGTCTGGTGCCTGTGACATCGCAAGCCGTGTTAACAACCCTCTAGAGATTATTCTTATCCTGAGAGTTGCCGCCTCCATACCAGGCAGTGATGCAACAAGCCAGAATGCTCTCCATACTCCACCCGTAGAAGGTTTCAAAAGTTTTCATTAACATACCAAATCTTCTCAGATACCTCACAAAGGATATTTGCTGGTGAGTCTTCTTTGTGATTGCATCACATGGCATCTCCAGGACAGATCCTTGGAGATGTTAACACCCAGGAATTTGAAGTTCTTGACCTTCTCCACTACTGAGCCCTCAATGAGGACTGCGTCGTATTCCCCTGACTTCCTCCTGAAGTCCACATTTCTTTGGTTTTGCTGACGTTGAGTGCAAAATTGTGGTCATTACTCCATTCAACGAGCTGATCTATCTCTCTCCTGTACACTTCTTCATTGCCATTTTTGATTCTGCTGACAACTGTAGTGTCATTGGCAAACTTGTAGATAACATTGGATTGTGCCTGGCCACACAGTCATAGGTGTATAATGAGAAGAGCAGGGGCTAAGCATGTATCCTTGGGGTGTACCTGTGTTGATAATCAGTGAGGAGGAGACGTTTCCAATTTGTAGTGACTGTGGTCTTTCAATGAGAAAGTCAAGGATCTGGTTGCAGAGTGGGGTACAGAGGCCTAGAGTTTGTAACTTCTTGACCACTACTGAGGGAATAATGGTATTAAAGATCGAGATGTTGTCGATGAAGAGCAATCATATGTATGAATTGTTGTTTTCGAGCTGATCCAGAGCTGAGTGGAGATCCAGTGATATTGAATCTGCTGTGGAGCAATTGTGATGATAGGCAAATTGCAGTTTGTCCAGATCTTTGCTTAGGTATGTGTTAATTCCAGTCATGACCACCCTCTAGGGGACGAGTCACATGATGGAGTAGTGGCTGGTAGGAGAATACCAGCCCTCTCCAGAAAAGAAGAAATAAAGTGAAGAAAATACAAAGTTCAAGAAACACAAAACATAACAAATAAAAGATAAAGTTGTGGAGAAAAGAAAGAAAATCGCACGCAAGAAGGAAAAAGTAAAAACAACAGGAAAAAAAGAAGAAAAGACACTAGAAGAGAAAGGAGAAGGCCTTACCTGCATGAAGAAACAGGGAGCCATCGTGGAGAAGAGAGCCCGTTTCCAAAGTTGCTGACGACCCCGCAGAGTCGCGACCTCCCGACCGCTGGAGTGCAAAAATGGCTCTCTGAGCCAAACAAAAGCGCACATGCGTAGTGCGTTCACTGAGAAAAAAGAGAACACCGATGGGAGGGGGGCCCAGCTGAGGAGCGAGCAAACACAGCGTGACCAGCTGAGGTATGCCCAACACCAGGGCTCTCAGCTGGAAGAAGAGGAAAGCGACAGGAAAGGGAGTGATAGGAAAGAAGAACAGCAACAGGAGGCCCAACAGGTGAGTAGCCCAGAAGAAGAGGACCAATAGCAAGAAGCCAAGCAAGAAGAAGCCCAGCAAAGTGAGGCAAGCAACTCAACAGGAAAGTCAGAAGAGACACAGTTACAAGGAAGAGAAGTAGAAGACACAAACACAGGTGCAGACACAGAAGAAGAGGAAGAAGAAGACTAAGATCTGCACAGAGAATAGAAGGTAAAATAGATGGACAGAATATAGATAATTTTTTTTCAAGAACAAATGAGAGCATTAAAAGAATGGTTGACATTAGAATTTAGTGAAATGAAAAGTACAGAAGAAAAAGTGAATAGATTAGAGCTGGTCATGACAGAAATAGGGAATAGATTGGAAAATGTGGAAGAATGAGAAACGGCTGTAGAAATGGAAGTGAATGACTTAAGAAGAAAATTGGAAGAAAGTGACAAAAAAGTTAAAGAGTCACAAGAGTTGTTAGCTCAGAAGATGGATATAATGGAAAACTATAGTAGGTGAAACAACATAAAGATAGTGGGCCTAAAGGAAGATGAAGAAGGCACAAATATGAAAGAATTTATAAAAGAATGGATCCCAAAGGTCCTGGGAATGCCAGAAATACAGGAAGGAATGGAAATAATAAGGGCACACAGAACATTAGCCCCGAAACCACAGACACAGCAAAAGCAAGATCCGTTTTAGTAAAATTTCTGAGATACACAACAAGAGAAAATATACTGGAGAGGGCAAGGAATAAAATTAGAGAAGACTAAAAACCATTGGAATACAAAGATCAAAAAATATTTATTTACCCAGACATAAGTTTGGAACTCTTAAAGAGGAAGAAATTTAATACAGCAAAATCGATCCTATGAAAAAAAGGTTATAAATTTATGTTAAGATATTCAGCTGTGCTTAAAATATTTATCCCGGGGGAGCAAAACAGACTGTCCTCGGATCCAGAAGAAGCATGAGAATTTGTAGAATACCTGCAGGACAGAAGAAGATGAAGAGATGTAACAAGAACGAAGAACAATGATAAAATACATATAAAGATGTAAAAATAATGTATATGTAAGAACTAAAGAAGGGAAGAAAGGAAGTAAAGGGGGAAAAACAAAGAAGGTGAGCTTTGTTATAGGTGAAGATAAAAGTCTTTTCTGGAGGGGGTTGGGTGGGAGAGAATAACCGTCACTGTGAAATCAGTTGACGCTTGCGAGCGGGTTCACAATCCAAATGGAGAGGGGAGTTGTGGTTGCCCAGCAAGGGATAAGGGGCAACTCAGAGGGGGGGGGGGGGCGGAACATTTAGGGTTAAGGGAATTTTAAATGTAGGAGTTGTTGAAGTACTTTATGTTTTAAAACTGTTGTCATACATTGAGTTCAAAAAGGGAAAACTGAGAGATGAAAATGGGGAAAAGGGCTGAGGAAGCGGAAATGAGGTGTAAACAGGATATGAGATGGCCATGTTGAATTATATGACTATAAATATTAATGGAATACATAACCAAATTAAACAAAAAAGGCTATTAAATTTCCTGAAAAAAGATAAAAATAGACATTGCATTTGTGCAGGAAATGCATCTAACTGAAGTGGAACATAATAAATTAAGGAGAGACTGGGTGGGGCACATATCAACAACATCATATAATTCAAAAGCTAAAGGTGTAGCTATATTAATTAATAAAAATGTACTAATCAAAATAGAAGAGGAAATAATAGATCCAGCAGGGAGGTATGTAATGATAAAATGTCAGATATATTCAGAATTCTGGAATTTGATCAATATATATGCACCGAATGAAGAGGATCAAAAGTTTATGCAGGATAGTTTTTTGAAGATTGTAGATACGCAGGGGAATATATTGATAGGAGGGGATTTTAACCTTAACTTGGATCCAATGTTGGATAAAACTGGACAAAAGACTAGCAAAAATAATAAAGTGGCCAAATTTATGGTTAAATCAATGCAGCAAATGAAACTTATGAGGCAGCACCCAAGGGAGAAGGAATACACATATTATTTGAGTAGGCATAAAACATACTCAAGGATTGATATGTTTTTGTTATTGGCCCATATTCAAGGGAGAGTTAGGAAAACTGAATATAAAGCTGGATTGTGACCTGATCACTCACCCCTGTTATTAGCAACAGAACTGGAGGACATCCAACCAAGAACATATAGATGAAGGTTAAACTCCTTGCTACTTAAAAGACAGGAATTTAGAGAATTTATTGAACACCAAATTAAAATGTACTTTGAAATAAATACAGAATCAGTGAAAGACAAATTTATATTATGGGATGCAATGAAAGCCTTCATGAAAGGGCAGATAATAAGTTATGTAACTATGATGAAAAAGGATTACAATTGGGAAATAGAACAGTTGGAAAGGGAGATAGTAAGTACAGAAAAAGAACTAGCAACAAGGGACGATATAACAAAAAGGAGAGAATTGGCGGACAAAAAAAAATGAAACATTACAAATGTATAAGGTTGAGAAGAATGTAATGAAAATAAAGCAAAAGTATTATGAGCTGGAGGAAAAACACACAAAATATTAGTCTGGCAACTTCAAACAGAACAAGCTAAAAGAACTGTATTGGCATCAAGGAAAAAGGACAAACAAATTACAATGGAGATTAATGAGAACTTTAAGGAATTTTATGAACAATTATACCAAACTGAGAACGATGATAAAATAGAAGAGCTTTTAGCTAAAATTGAACTGCCGAAATTGCAAGAAGAGGAACAAAACAAACTAATAAAACCATTTGAAATAGAGGAAGTACAGTATATATTAAAAAAGCTGCCGAACAATAAAATGCCAGGAGAGGATGGATTTCCAATAGAATTTTATAAAACATTTAAAGAATTATTAATTCCTCCTCTCCTGGAAGTAATGAACCAGATAGAAGAAACACAAAACTTGCCAGATTCATGTAAGACAGCAATAATTACAGTAATACCAAAGATGGGGAAGGATCCACTAACATCAGCATCATATAGACCAATATCTCCACTTAACTCAGACTATAAGATAATAGCAAAATTATTAGCAAACAGATTGGCCGATTGTGTACCTAAAATAGTAAAACAAGATCAAACTTGATTTATTAAGAAAATATGAACAGCAGACAATGTCTGCAAACTTATTAATCCACGCAGTTCAAGGAAATAAGAAACCAACAGTAGCAGTTGCTCTAGACACAGAAAAAGCCTTTGACAGGGTAGAATGGAACTATTTATTCAAAGTATTGCAGAGGTTCAATTCAGCAGAAAAATATATAAATTGGATTAAAGCATTATATAATGGACCATTGGCGAAGGTGACAGTAAATGGATATGTATCGAACCAATTTAAATTAAGTAGGTCAACTAGGCAAGGATGTCCACTATCTCCATCACTGTTCACTTTAGCAATAGAACCTTTGGCAGAACTGATAAGAATAGAAAATAAAATAAAAGAGATAAAAATAAAGGAGGAGTATAAAATCAGTTTATTTGCAGATGACATCATAGTATACTTAACAGAACCAGAAATATTAATAAAAGAACTACATAAGAAATTGAAAGAGTATGGAGAACTATCGGGGTACAAGATCAAAGCAAATGAAAGTGAAGCGATGCCAATGAGTAATGCGGATTATACAGAATTTTAAAAAGAATCACCATTAAATGGCAAACACAAGCAATCCGATACCTAGGTATTAGATTAGATAATAATTTAAGCCACCTGTACAAATTAAATTATCAGCCATGAATAAAGAATTGCAGGAGGACTTAGAACATTGGAAAGAATTACCACTAACATTGATAGGGAGGGTAAATTGCATTAAAATGAATGTCTTCCCAAGGATACAATACTTATTTCAATCATTACCAATTCTTTAATGAACTAAAGAGAATAATAAGGAAATTTTTATGGAAAGGGGGGAAACCGAGGATAGCGTTAGATAAATTAACAGAGAGGTACAACCAAGGTGATTTGCAGTTACCAAACTTTTAAAATTATTTTAGAGCAGCACAATTAAGGTATTTATCAGATTTTTATCAGACAAGGGAAAAACCACATTGGACTAAGATAGAGCTAGATAAAATAGAGGAGAAGGTACTGGAACATATATTTTATAAGTGGGATGAAAAGCTGATATGATATAAAAGCTCACCAGTATTGCATAATTTACTCAATATATGGAAGAAGCTTCATTTAGAAAGGAAAAAAACAAATTACCAATTACCAAAATTCTTATTGATGCAAAATCAGCTAATCCCTTTTACAATAGATAATCTTTCCTTTAGAGAATGGAGAGAAAAGGAATTAAAAGAATAGAAAATTGTTTTTTGGGAAATAATTTATTAACATTTGAAGAAATGAAGTACAAATATGGAATAACTCATGGTACAATCTTTGCATACCATCAACTGAAAGGCTACTTCAAGGATAAATTGGGAAACAGACTGAGATTACCAGAAGGAAGCAGCTTTGAATATGTGATTACAGACACAATGATAATAAAAAGATTTCTAACGAACATGTACATCAAGCTGCAAGAAAAGGAAAATGATGAAATAAGCTATAAACCCAAACAAAAGTGGGAAAAAGATTTAAACATAAAGACAAAAAATTAAACATGGGAAATGTTATGCTCTGGAACTATGAAGATTATAATAAACACAAGGTTACACATGATACAGATTAATTGGTTACACAGGTTATATATCACACCCCAAAAGTTAAAAAAAATGGGACCCAACATTATGTTTTCACTGTAAGAAGGAAATGGGAACAACAGTACATGCAATTTGGGCATGAAAAAGTTTTGGGAAGATCTAAATCAGGTATTAAATAAAATCACAAAAAGCAACATACCAAAAAACCCAGAGATCTTTCTTTTAAGTAATATAAGAAGTAAAGAATTAGGCTTCAAACTGGATGAAGCGCAAAAAAGATTTATTATGATAGCCTTAGCTGTAGCAAAAAAAGTATAATGTCAACTTGGAAATCAGAAGAGAGCCTGAGAATACAGCAATGTTACATGGAAATAAATAAATGTATTCCATTGGAAAAAATAACATAAAATTTAAAAAATAAAGTCACATTATTTGAACAAATTTGGGAACCGTACATGGAACATAACAGAGAGGGCTTGCCTTGGACCTCCACCCCTAAAATGATAAAATGATAAGAAGACAAAATGACTTGATCCATTGTGTGAAAGTAGATGACACAATTTTACTGTTTATTTTCATTGTGTGATGACATTGTTTAATGGTTTTATTGTATTGCATATGTTGAACGTTTAATGGATTTGGAGGGGGGTGGGAAGGAGGGAGGGACGGTAGGGGGGAAAAAAGGGGAGAAAATGCCACTGTGTGTATTTGAAAGGGAAATGTTTGCATGCATTTTGATTGATATGGTTCACAGTGTGAAAAATAAAAAAAAAATTAAAAAAAGACCAGCCTCTAAAAGCATTTCATAACATAACAACATAACATAACAATTACAGCACGGAAACAGGCCATTAGGCCCTTCTAGTCTGCACCGAACCAAACACCCCTTTCTAGTCCCACCTCCCTGCACAATGCCCATAACCCTCCATCTTCTTCTCATCCATATACCTGTCCAACCTTTTCTTAAATAATACAATTGACTCCACCGCCACTATTTCTCCCGGAAGATGATTCCACACAGCTACCACTCTCTGAGTAAAGAAGTTCCCCCTCATGTTACCTCTAAACCTCTGCCCCTTAATTCTTAACTCATGTCCTCTTGTTTTAAACTTTCCTCCTCTTAACGGAAATAGTCTATCCACATCCATTCTGTCTATCCCTTTCATAATCTTAAATACTTCTATCAAATCCCCTCTCAACCTTCTACGCTCCAAAGAATAAAGACCCAATCTGTCCAATCTCTCCCCATACTCCAGATGCTTAAACCCAGGCAACATTCTGGTAAACCTTCTCTGCACTCTCTCCACTCTGTTTATATCCTTCCTATAATTAGGCGACCAGAACTGCACACAGAACTCCAAATTAGGCCGCACCAACGTCTTATACAATCTCAACATCACCTCCCAACTCCTATATTCCATGCAATGATTGATAAAGGCCAGCATACTAAAAGCCTTCTTCACCACCCTATTCACGTGAGTTTCTACCTTCAGGGAACGATGTACCGTTACTCCTAAATCTTTCTGCTCTTCTGTATTCCTCAATGCTCTCCCATTTACCACATATGTCCTATTCTGATTCTTCTTACCAAATGAAGCACCTCACACTTATCAGCATTAAATTCCATCTGCCATTTTTCAGCCCACTTTTCTAAGCAGCCCAAATCCCTCTGCAATCCTTGAAAATCTTCTTCATTATCCACTATTCCACCTATCTTAGTATCGTCTGCATATTTACTAATCCAATTCACCACCCCATCATCTAGATCATTAATGTATATAACGAACAACAATGGGCCCAATACAGATCCTTGAGGCACACCACTGGTCACCGGCCTCCAACCTGACAGACAATTATCCACTACCACTCTCTGGCCTCTCCCTTTCAGCCAATGTTCAATCCATTTGACTATCTTAAAATTTATACCTAAAGACTGCACCTTCCTAACTAACCTTCCATGTGGTACCTTATCGAAGGCCTTACTGAAGTCCATATAGACAACATCCACTGCGCTACCCTCATCCACATTCCTAGTCACCTCTTCAAAAAATTCAATCAGATTGGTCAAACATGACCTTCCTCCCACAAATCCATGTTGAGTGCTCCTGATCAGACCCTGTCTATCCAGATGTTTATAAGTACTATCTCTAAGAATTTTCTCCATTAATTTACCTACCACAGACGTCAAACTTACAGGCCGATAGTTGCCAGGCTTCCTCCTTGAACCCTTTTTAAATAACGGAACCACATGCGCAATGCACCAATCCTCCGGCACTATCCCCATATCTAATGACATTTGGAAAATTACCGCCAGAGCCTCTGCTATTTCTGTTATTTCCTCCTTCACTTCTCTCAATGTCCCAGTAGAAGTTAGTGCTACTGGGTGGTCGTCATTGAGGCAGCTCACTCTACTCTTCTTGGTTACTGAAACCCTTTAGAAGCAGGTGGGATTCTCCGACTGCAGCAATGAGAGGTTGAAAATGTCCATGAACACTCCAGCTAGTTGGTTGGTGCAGATTTTCAGTACCCTGCAGGTACACTGTGAGGGCCTGATGCCTTGTGAGGGTTCACCCTCTTTAATAATGTTCTGACGTCCTCTTCAGAGACAGATATCACAAGGTCATCAACCTTTTCAGGGATTCTATTAGACACGGTTTGGTTGTTCTTCTTCTTTCCTTCTGCTTCCAGACTCTTGAAAGGACCTTCCATTGGTAGGAGATGCTGCCTTGTAGTGTTTAACTGAGCTTTTCTCTTTCACACCATACCCTGCAGTTGTATTTATTGTCACACTAGGTTTATATTCTTGCACATACTTGCCTTGATAGCATGCAAATTCACTCTATCTCAGTACACATGGTTCAATTCAATTACAGTGTTTCACAGACTTGACAGGCCTGGTACTAGGTCTCTCTTTCAAGAGAATGTTCAAATGCCATGAAGGTTCCCACCTCTGTTGGCTTTATGATGTCTGAAAACTTCAGGGATTAATTTTGCTCCACAGCCAAAGCTTAACCTGATCCAGGGACTCCAACTGAGACCCCAACAACCTGCTAATAAGTGAGAATCTGCTTAAATTGTGGCGCTAAAAACAGGTGTACACATGCCTACTGTCCTTATTAGATCCTATTCCAGTCACATCCCTTTCCAGTTGCCTACTCCTTTGTGTTCCCCACCCTTCTCCACCAAACCTTCTCAAACCCATTGACAGAGTTCACCAGTTAAATAGTCTGCCGATGCTGGGATTGTAGTGCAATGCACAAAAGTGCTGGAGAAACTCAGCAGATCATCTATAGGAAGCAAAGGGTACCCAATATTTTGGGCCTGAACCCTTTTTAAAGGTATGAGCAAAATACAGGTAGGTAGGAGGAGGAGAGGAGAGGAGGGAGGAAGGGCAATGGGAAGATATATAGGTGAAAAAGGCAGAAGATAAAATGTGGAGAGTGGGGTAGCTATGAATAAAGGGGGATAGGAAAGTGTCATGGAGCTAGGGAAAGAAGACAGAGGGTTAGGGAAAGAGAGAGATAGGGGAAGGATTTAACAGAAACTGGAGATGGTTGGAGAATGCCCAGACGGAATATTTTACCTAAATTCACCTATGACCTCTCACCCATTAGCCTTTGCTCCTCCTGCTGCTCCTTCCTCCCTCCTCTCCTCTTCCGCCCCCTCCCCCCGCCATTCCCCCGACTTTTTATTCAGACGCTTGCCTGGTTTTTGCTCGTACCTTGTGTAACGTGATCGATAGTACTCGGAAACTTGTGAGAAGCACAAACATGCTTTTATTAACTTACAACTAACGGCCAGTATTTACAGAGGTCTTCAGGCAAATCTGGGGTAAGGTGGGAAAACCGGGTTTATATTGGGACCGATGGGGGCGGAGCCAAGTGGAAGAGTCGGCCGTCTACTTTACACACAGATAGTGAATTCCAGTTCATTGCATTCACCCCTTCCTTTAGAAAAGAACCTATGGGTGAAAACAGAGTCCACTGTCAGAAGGAAAACATTTTTACAATTATTTACAAGTTGAGTCTGTCAGGGGGCCTAGTTATTCTGGTCAAGCACCTTAGAACTGGTGGACTTTGATCTTCTAGAACTTCCTGTGGTTCTTGTGTCGTTGGGCTCAGTGGGGGGGGGGGGGTGCTCTGGGGTCCCGGGTCCAATGTTAACTCATTTGGAACCATGTCGTCTGGAACCCTGTGCAGGGAGTTTGGAGGTTCCAGGCCTATTGAGGGCATCGGGACTTCAGTTCCTGAAGGTGCCAGATCTCTGATCGAGACAGTGTCCTCCCTGCCATCCGGGAATGCCACACAGGCATACGATGGATTTGCATGCAGTAGGAGCACTTTCTTGACCAGTGGGTCCGTTTTGCTTCTCCTCACATGTTTTTTCACCAGGACCGGTCCTGGTGTTGTTAGCCATGCTGGAAGAGTGATCCTTGGGAGTGCAAACATTAGCTCATGAGGAGTCACATTGGTCGTGGTGCAGAGAAGCGACCTTATGTAGTGGAGCGCGGTGGGCAGATCCTTTTGCCAGCGCAAGTCTGGAAGGGCTTTAGACTGGAGGGCTAGCTTTACAGCCTTTCAAACCATTATGTTCTCCCTTTCAACTTGTCCATTTCCCCTATGGTTGTAGCTAGTCATCCTGCGATGCCTCTTGTGAGTAGGTACTGGTGTAGCTCTCCGCTCATAAACGATGAGCCCGGTCACTATACATAAAGCTGGGTACACAAACATGGTGAAAATGGAGTGCAGAGCTCTGATGACTGTGGTGACGGAGGTCCCTGGTCAGAGGATAGTGAACGGAAAATGCGAGTAGTCATCGTTATCATTGAGAAAGTGCACGTCTCCATTCGTGGAGGGAAGGGGCCCTTTAAAGTCAACGATGAGTCATTCAAAAGGGTGGGAAGCTTTAATCGGGTGCACTTTGTTGGGGCGGTAGAAGTGCGGTTTGCACTCAGCACAGACCTGGCATGACCTGGTCATCTTCCTGATCTCTTCGATAGAGAAGGGCAGGTTGTGTGACCTAACGAAGTGAGCCATCCAGGTGATGCCCGGGTGGTAGAGTTCGTCATTGAGTGGCTGCAACTGGCTGCACAGTTTCCTCGGGATAGGCCATCTGGAGGCTCATTGAGTGGACCTGGCCTATACACTATCTCATAGTTATAGGTGGAGAGTTCAATCCTCTACCTCATGATCTTGTTGATTTTTATTTTACCCCTATACGTATTAATGAACATAAATGCCACAGATCGCTGATCAGTGAGCAGAGTAAACTTCCTGCCAGCCAGGTAGTGCCTCCAGTGCCTGATGACCTCCACAATGGCTTGAGTCTCTTTCTTCACAGATGGGTTTTGGAGCTCATGGCCTTGTAGGGTGTAGGAAAAGAAAGTTATCGGCCTGCCCGCCTGGTTAAGGGTCACAGCTAGAGCTACGTCAGAGGTACCCACCTAGAATGGAGCGTTTTCGTCCACCATATCCATGTGGCTTTAGCTAAAAGCTGCCTGGGCTTTGGCCAACAATGGGAAAGAGGTGAATTTTATGAGGGGCGGACCTTGTCAACGTAATGAGGTACCCACTGGGCGCAGCATGAGAAGAAGCCCAGGCACCTCCTTAGAGCCTTTATGGTCTGCGGGATAGGGAAGTTTAAGAGGGGGTGCATTCGCTCGGGGTCTGGGCCAATTATGCCGTTCTCCACCACATATCCCAGGATAGCTAGGCGTTTGGTCCTGAACACGCACTTACTTGCATTGTATATGAGGTTCAGGGATTTGACTGTGTGGAGAAATTTCTGGAGATTGGCGTGTGTTCCTCCAGATCATGTCTACAAATGGTGACATTGTCAAGAGAGGGAAAGGTAGCCCTTAGTCCATATTTGTCTACCTGTGGTGATACATAATTACACCATGAGGTCACCAGGGGTCATCCCAGTGACCTTGTATATAAAGCAGAGCTACAGTCTAGCCTTCCAGGTTCATCTTGCAGAGAGACAAAACCTCAGTGTACATATTAGTTTATTAAATCTGTCTTATACTCGCACTGCTGGTGTGATTATTGTCAGTACAATTTAATAAACTAATATCATAGCTACTAGGATGGAAGCTGCTTCTGCTCCAACGTGCATTTCCGACCAGCTGGAGACTCTTCCTGAGGAATGGAATCTTGGGACAACCAGCACACACATGCATCTGAGGACAGAGATGGCGAGGGACCGCTGTACTGGAATTGTGATGGAATGCGGGGAAGACCACAGAAGTATGATAGAGCAGGTAAGAAACAGCCAAGAGCCCTGCTTGCCCATGGGTTCACCAGTACAGGCACCACCAACCTAAACCCAGGTCTGATCAGAAAGGGGCCACGACAAGCGCTGGTGGAAGGATCACCATGTCTTGCTCCCAATTGCCACATATATGCAGAATTCCCAACCACTCCAGAGCTAGGGAAAGCAGACACTGCTACCGTCACTCCCCCAGCAGCAGTTTGCCCAGTACCACAGAGACGTGACGCTACCGCTGGGATCCCCCCTAAATCCGCTGCAAACGTCCCAAAGCCAGAGACTCAGCCAACAGCCCCAAGCACCCAGGTTACTCCTCCCGGAGAGACAAGCCCCACAGAGGCTCTACCAGCAGCTCCCAGTACCCCAGGGTTCGCCCTTGCTACACCTAGACCTAGAGATCATGTGGAGACCGGAAATGACCCCTGGGGTGCCCCCATATTACTTAAGGGACCAGAGACTGCGGCTTAGCCATGTGCTGTGATCAGACAGGCTGGAGCTTGACCCCAGAAATCCCAGAGCTGGCATGCATTTCAGCCACTGGCAGAGATGCTTTCTGAATTACATGGAGGGTGCTGAGATATCGGATAAAGAGTTATTAATGCTGCTGTTAGCACAGCTGGGAGACCACCCTTACTTCCCTATACAGGATGCCAGGTCCTACCAAGAGGCAATGAGGACTTTACAGAGGCATTACAGTAAGGGGCAGAGTGAACTCCACTCCGGTACAGGCTCATGACCAGGTCACAACAAGTTAAGGGAGTCTGCCAGAGACTTTATACTCTCTGAAAGATCTGGCAAAAGGCTGCAACTTTAAAGCAGTATCAGCCCAGGAGTATGCGGAGGACCTTATTAGGGACAGAATTGTTGCGGGCATACGGTCCACTGAGACAAGACATCGATTACTGGAGAAAGGAATGGTGGGGCTAGATGAGGCAGAGACTATTGCAGAGGCTTTAGAAAGCACCAGGAAAGAATTGGAGGAGTACTCACAGGACCCTGCGGCTGGGACAAACGTCACACTGCTGCCCCTCGAAAAGAAAAGTATGGTGCCTTACAGGAATTCACAGCAGCATCAGCACCTTGAGGATCCAAAGTGCTTTTTCTGTGGACAAAGAAAGCACCCCAGAGCCTCTGCCCTCCCAGAGAAAATGGCTGTTCCAACTGTGGAAAACGTGGGTATTATGCAAAAGTCCGCAGAAGCCGCAAGGGCACAGCCAAGGCCCATTCTCATGCTAATGAGAGATGTGAAAGCTCTTGCTCTTCTTTCTCCACAGACAAACAGAAGAAGAAGAATGCCATGTGCAGCCGGCCATCATGGATAAATGCCACAGAGCAGAGGACACAGTCTTCAGGAGACGAATATGACGCCGAGTGCTATCGGATGGATGGACATGAAGGATACGCCAGACTTGCTTCCCTACACATGAATCAGGCGAGTCCACACAATTTATCTGATGCCACTGTGATGTGAGGGTAAATTGCTTAATAGATAATGGAAGCACTGAAAGTTTTATTGACCAGTGGTTAGTCAACCGCCTTGCCCTCCCCACACGCCCGAGTGAGCACTGGATTCTGTTCGCAGCCAGCAGCCTTGCAGCTGAGGTAAAACAGTTTTACAGGGTTACTCTAGAAATCCAGGGCACAAAATACGAAGGGTTCAAATTACTAGTACTCCCTCACCTTTGTGCCCCGAGACTATTGGGGTTAGATTTTCAGTGCCAGTTAGAAAGCATTACAATAGTGCACCACGGGCCTCACCCTCCACCATGCCTTACGAAGAAACAACACTGCAGCCTGTCTGTCCTGAACATAGAACCCCCTCCACTGTTCACACACCTGACCCCAGAATGCACACAAAGAGCAGGAGGTACAGCCCAAGAGATAGAGCCTTCATTAGGACAGAGGTCTGCAGGCTACTTCAGGAGGGCATCATAGAGCAGAGCACCAGCCCCTGGAGAGCCCAGGTGGTTGTAGTAAGTCAGGAGAAAAACTGCGCATGGTAGTGGATTACAGCCAGACAATCAACAAATTTACACAACTGGATGCCTACCTCCTGCCACACATAGCAGACATGGTCAACAACATTGCGCAGTATAAGGTGTTCTCCACCATGGACCTGAAGGCAGAATACCACCAACTGCCCATTAAAAACAGTGATCACATTTGAGGCAGACAGCAGGCTGTATCAATTTCTGTGACTCCCCTTCGGTGTCACCAATGGAGTGTCCCTGTTTCAGAGAGAAAAAGGACCGAATAGTAGATGAGTTCCGACTGAAAGCGGTGTTCCCCTACTTAGACAACGTGACAATCTGTGGCCACACTCGGGAGGATCATGACATGAATTTAAAAAGCTTCTTTCAGGCAGCCGAGAAAAGGAACCTAACGTACAACAGGGACAAATACATCTTTAGCACCAGGAAGTTGCCAATCCTGGGCTACGTAGTGCAGAATGGGGAAATCAGCCCAGACCCTGCACCCTCTCCTAGACCTCCCAGTGCCACACATGCTGAAAGCACTAAAAAGGTGTTTGGGACTGTTCGCTTACTACGCCCAATGGGTCCCCAATTACGCCAACAGGGCCCGCCCACTTATAAAAGCCTCCATTTTTCCACTGTGCCCCGCAGCCACCAGAGCTTTCAGGAACATTAGGGACTATATCGCTAAAGCTACCATGTGGTCCACAGATGAGTCAATCCCATTTCAAGTAGAAACAGATGAATCTGATGTGGCTATGGCAGCCACCCTGAACCAAGACGGATGAGCGGTGGCCTTTTTCCCACGAACCCTACAGGGGTCAAAGGTAAGACACTCAGCAGTAGAGAAGGAGGTCCTAGCCATTGTGGAAGCAGTAAGGCACTGGCGACATTATCTAGCGTGCAAACACTTCACCCTCGTCATGGACCAATGGTCTGTAGCTTTTATGTTTGATAACCAGAACAGGGAGAGAATTAAGAATGACAAAATCCTACGCTGGTAGATAGAATTGTCTACATTTAACTACAACGTTCTATACCACCCCGTGAGACTCAACAAGCCCCCGGATGCTCTGTTCAGAGGCACTTGTACCATCCTTAACCACACATCCCAGTTGAGAGTTTGCACAATGAGCTGGGCCATCCGGGGGTCGCTAGACTGCTTCATTTCATTAAAACCCAAAACCTCCCATTTTCGGTAGAGGAAATGAGGTCAGTGAACAAGAGCTGCCTCATCTGTGCAGAATGCAAACCGCAATTTTACCGGCCAGACAAAGCCACCCTGATAAAAGCTACCAAACCTTTTGAGTGCCTCAGCCTCGATTTTAAAGGCCCGCTCCCATCCAATAATAGAAATATCTATTTCCTAAACATAATAGATGAATATTCCCATTTCCCCTTTGCAATCCCGTGTTCTGATGTATCAGGAGCCACGGTTATAAAATGCCTCCAACCCATCTTCAGCATATTTGGGTACCCGAACTACATACACACAGACAGGGGTGCTGCATTCATGAGCAATACCTGCATGAGAGAGGGATTGCTACCAGCCGCACTACAAATTACAATCCCAGGGGGAATGGACAAGTCGGAAGGGAAAATGCCACTATCTGGAAGACGGTCCTCTTGACTTTAAAAGCAAAAGACCTGCCTGTTACTAGATGGCAAGAAGTGTTGCCAGAAGCCCTACACTCTATACATTCTTTGTTGTGTACTGCCACTAACATGACCCCACATGACCGTACCTTTTCTTTCACAAGGAAAGCCACGACGGGCACAGTGGTGCCTAAATGGAAGATGACACCGGGACCTGTTCTCCTCCGGAAGCACTGCAGACCCCACAAAGCAAACCTACTGGTGGATCCCTCAGTACGCCTTCGTCACATTCCCAGATTGAAGAGAAGACTCGGTGGCCACCAGGGATCTCGTGCTGGCCAGATGCATGAGCAATGCGGAGGAAACACAGATGTCTACGGATCGACAAGGAGCGCAGCAGCAGTCACTAGAACAGTCGTCCATTGAGTTACCTCAGGGGACTATACCACCCACCCCGGAAATCAGGACCCTGGGTACACCCGCCCCACAAAATATCACCATCCTAGACTTGGTAGCAAGACCTAATCCCATACAAGAGGATCCATAGCCCATACGGCCACATGACCAATCAGTACTTTCCACTCCCAAACCTCCACCAAGAATGGCCGAAAGGCAGATCGCACTCCCCACCCCTATACCACTACTGAGGAGGTCCAGAAGGCAACAGAAGCCATGAAAAATTTGGACATGATCTTACATACAAGGGAAGGAGGACAGGGGTGGGGGGATAACAATTTTTTAAGAGGGGTGTAAATGTGGTGATATGTCATTACACCACTAGGTCACCAGGGGTCAGGGTCATCCCAGTGACCTTGTATATAAAGCAGTCCAGAGCTACAGTCTAGCCTTCCAGGTTCATCTTGCAGAGAGACAAGACCTCTTAGTGTACATATTAGTTTATTAAAGTTGTCTTATACTCGCACTCCTGGTGTGGTTATTGCCAGTACATTATCATGTCGTCCATCTGCCTCTGGAAGACAGAGACCCCATTCGTAATGCCAAAATGGACCCTCAGGAACTGATAAAGCCATCCGTCTGCCTTGAATGCAGTATAGGGGCAGTCTTCAGAACGGATTGGTAAATGGTGATGTGTAACTTTCAGGTCGATGGTCGAATAGACCCAGTACTGCGCAATTTCATTTACCATATCTGAGATTCAGGGGAGAGGGGTACGTGTCCAGGAGTGTGAAGTGATTAATAGTTTGGCTATAGTCAAAGCCTTGGCTTTTCTTTCCCTCTAATGACCACCACCTGGGCTCTCCACAGGCTGTTGCTGGGTTCAATGATTTTTTTTCCTTAAGCAACTGCTGTGTTTCGGCTCTAATAAATTCTCTGTCCCCTGCACTGAATCACCTGCTTTTTGTGCCTATCGGCTTACAGTCAGGGGTTAGTTTCTGAGAAGGGTGTGGAGGGGAGGGAGTTTGATATTCAGTGTGGAGAGACTGCATATAGTGTCTGGAGTTTGGGACCTTCCGTTCTGCACCATGATTGGGGGAAGTGGGCCAGAGTACTCCATGGTCACACTTTTAAGGGGACACAGGAACTCCAGGCCCAGCAGCACAGAAGCACACAAATCCTTCAGTACATACAATCAGAACTTACAAAAATTCCCCCCCTCCCCCCTTTTATAGATAAGTGCACAGTACAATACCCCTGAATAGTCGCCGAATACGATTGAGACGTTAGATAAATACAGTAGTCCGTGGGGAAAACCTTTAAGTTGTACCATTGAGTTGTCATAGACTTTATAAAGCTCTCTGTCGAGCCAGTGTCTATTAAACAGTCTGTCAGATGTCTGTTTACCCTCATCTCCAGCATCGAGTTGCTCAGCTGGTGAGGTTTCGCTTGGTCGAGGACAACTGATGCCAGTGCTTCGAAGACTGCATTGGTCCCTTTGCCTCTGTCGTCTTGATCCGAAGGCCAGTGAGATGGTATCGATCATGAGGAGTGGCAAGATGGCTGCTGTTGCTTCTCTTCCAGTAGCAGTGATGGCCGCCATTCCTGTTGTTGCTTCTGTTCCGGTAGTGGTTCCCACCACGAAGCACAGCAAGATGGTGGCAGCGAGCAGCATGGAGAGGCGGGGGTCCATGCTGTCATGATAATGAATATGCATGATATGTATTAACCTGTCCGGAAGTCAGATGGTATGCACTGGAGGTGGAAGGTGCAGGATGATGAAATAAGGGAAGCAGGAAAATAAAGACACAGATGTTCAACTGGTAAAGCATGTGGTGATGGTGTTATTAATTTCACATTTCGGGCCACAAATGTGACATTTGCGACGAGGATAAACATTTTGGATTTTAAATGTGATAAACATTTTGGATTTTAAATGTGATAAACATTTTGGATTTTGAATTGGTGGCTTTGAGCTGGAAGGTTTTCTTCATGGCAGTCACAGGAGCTGAATTTCTAGCACTTCGAGGTGTTCCTCATTTTGATCCGACGGATGATGCAAGCACTGTGAGTGTGAAGTGGAAGGCATGGTTGGAAGAATTTGAAGCCTACGCCGACAGTCGAGGCCTATTTCTCGATAGCAGTATGGCGGAACAGAAAGCGCAGCGGAGGGCATTACTTCTCTTCACCGCAGGACCCGCAGTTCGGGAAACTTTTAAGACGCTTTCGAATACTGGAAGGAAGGAGGAATACCAGAAAGCCGTAGATGCATTGAATGCACACTATGTGGTGACACCGAATGCTACATTTCAACGCCATTTGTTTCAAAAGACAAAACAAGAAGATGGAGAAACGGCTGCCCAGTACGTGACGAGATTGCGACAACTGGCTGTGGGATGCAATTACGTGGTAGCTGATTTGGACAACCAGTTATTGGATCAAGTCGTGCAGCACTGCAGATCAGACAAACTCAGAAGGCGACTGCTGGAAAAAGGGGGTGAGTTGAAACTTACCAATGCTTTAACAATGGCTGCTGCATTAGAGGCTGTTGAGGGGCAATTTCATACCATGAAACTGAAAGACAACTCAAGCCAGCCCAGTAAAGACAAAGTTGGTCAACAAGTAAATAGGCTCACACATAGCCATAGCCAGCCAAGAAATATGCCGACACATGACTTGGAGTGTTACAGATGTGGAAACAGAGGTCATTATGGAAAAGACCCATGCTGCCCAGCAAAAGGCAAAGTTTGTAGAAAGTGTGGAGCTAAAGACCACTTTACAAAGAAGTGCAAAAGCAAGTCAAATGCAAACCAGAATGGGAAGAGTACAGCTTCTAAGGGCAAAGCTTGGGGGAAAGGAAAGTATCCTGGAAAGAAAGGCACTATTCGCCATATAGAAGGTGACCCAGAAAGTGACGATGATGATGACAACCAGGATGGGCAGAAATACTATCAGTTTACATTGAATGATGTACATCATGAGAAGGTCCCAGTGATAATTGGTGGTGTGACAGTTCCAGTCATTGTAGACTCAGGCAGTGACAGTAATGTAATTGACCGACACTGATGGGAGAAATTGAAAAGAAAAAAGATCATTTGTACATCAAAGAAGTGTTCAAAGAAACTGTATCCATGCACAGCAACCAAGCCACTGCAGACCATTGGATGTTTCACTGCGACTGTTGAAGCTGGTGACAAGTACACCAAAGCAGAGTTTGTTGTCATAGACAAGAGGGGACAACCATTGTTGAGTAGACGCACGGCGCAAGACCTGGGAAAACTTCATATTGGAGCTCGTGTCAATTCAGTTCGGTCATACGAGGATATGAAGCAAGAATTCCCCGCAATTTTCCAGGGAGTAGGAAAGCTGAAAGTTCAACAACTAAAGCTAGCAGTGGACAAAACGGTCAAACCCAAGGCGCAACCAGTGCGCAGAACTCTATTTGGACTTCGTGGGAAAGTCGAGGCCAAAATCAAAGAGTTGATCAAGCAAGACATTATTGCACCTGTAGAACATTCAACACAATGGGTCAGCCCAGTAGTGATCGTGCCCAAACCAAATGGTGACATAAGACTGTGTCTTGATATGAGAATGGCCAATGAAGCTATAATTCAAGAACGACACCCCATACCAACAGTGGAGGAAGTACTTCAGGAGTTAACTACCAGTCAGGTGTTCTCAAAAATTGATTTAAAATGGGGCTATCATCAATTAGAGCTGGACCCAGAATCCAGGGACGTGACAACATTTGTGACTCACTGTGGATTGTACCATTACAAGAGACTATCGTTCGGCATCAATGCAGCTCCTGAGATCTACCAGTACGAAATCCACCGAGTGATTCAAGGCATTCCTGGAGTTGCCAACATTTCTGATGACATCATAGTTCATGCGGCTACAAAGGAAGAGCATGACAGACGGTTGAGGTGTGTGCTATCCAGACTACAGGGGGCAGGCCTTACCGTGAATGGAGACAAGTGCCAGTTTGGTGTCTCAGAGATGGACTTCATGGGACACAGGTTTACATGGGAAGGACTGAACCCAGCTGATGCCAAGGTGAAAGTTGTTGCCGATACACGTGAACCCCAGAATGCAACGGAGGTGAGGAGTTTCTTGGGATTGGTTAATTATTGCGCAAAGTTCATCCCTAACTTTGCTACACTGGCAGAACCATTGAGGAAACTAACTAGGAAAGGTGTACCATTCCATTTTGCCTCTGAGCAGAAGGAAGCATTCACAGCTCTGAAACAAAGTCTGATGAATGCCGATACTCTTGGGTATTAAGATCCGGCTGCACCAACCAAAGTCATAGCGGATGCTAGTCCTGTTGGTTTAGGAGCCATGTTGGTCCAGATGCGTGATGTGGGATCAAGAATCATTGCCTATGCCAGCAGATCTTTGACAGATGTGGAAAGGAGATATTCTCAGACAGAGAAAGAAACACTCGGACTTGTATGGGCCTGCGAGAGATTCCATGCATATTTGTATGGCATTGAATTTTAACTCATCACGGACCATAAACCATTGGAGGTGATCTATGCCGCCAGGTCCAAAGCGTGTGCCAGGATAGAACGATGGATGCTCAGACTCCAACCGTACAAGTACAGAGTAGTCCACATTGCTGGGAAAGCAAACATTGCTGATCCGCTGTTCAGATTGTTGAAAGATGGATGCCCACAATCCAAGTCAGAATTGGGGACAGAAGCAGAGAGTTTTGTATGTTTCGTAGCTATCCAGTCGATACCGGAAGCTGTGACAACGAGGGAAGTCGAGAGAGAGTCCGAACATGACTCAGAACTCATGGAAGTTAGAGAATGTATCCAAAGTGGACAATGGGACAAGTCCATTCACAAGGCATATATTCCCATTAGTGACGAACTTTGTTGCATCGGGCAGTGTGTATTGAGGGGGTGTAGACTGGTGATACCACAGAGGTTGAGACCGAAGATCGTATCATTAGCTCATGAAGGACACCTAGGTATTGTTGGAACCAAGCAAAACCTCAGGAGTAAAGTATGGTGGCCAGGTTGTGATAAAGACGCAGAGAAATTCGTCAAAACCTGCCATGGGTGTCAACTCACAAGTAGGAGTAATCCTCCAGAGCCGATTCGGAGTATGCAACTCCCGACAGGACCGTGGATCGATGTAGCTGTTGATTTTCTCGGACCTTTACCAACTGGCGAGTCAATCATGGTAGTGGTGGACTACTACAGCAGATACTATGAGTACTCTGTGATGAGGTCAACGACCACTGAAAAAAACAATACAAGCATTGGCAGAGATCTTCGCGAGATATGGATTGCCTGTTACGCTATACTCTGTCAATGGTCCACAGTTCATTTCAGAGACATTTGCTGAATACATGAGGACCACAGGTATCCACCATCATAAAGTAACTCCTAAATGGCCACAAGCCAATGGGGAAGTAGAGAGACAAAATCAGTCTATCGAAAAACGATTACGGATTGCTCATGCAGAAGGACAGAACTGGAGAGAAGCATTGCTATCCTATGTAGCTGTCTATCGGGCAACGCCTCATGCAACCACAGGAAAAAGTCCAGCAGAAGTACTTTTTGGGAGGAAAATCTGCACAAAAATGCCCGAAATAAAGGAAATCAGGGATGACCAGGAGATGATGGACCACGATGCTGAAAAGAAGGGAGCAGCTAAGCTGTATGCAGACTTGAGGCGTGGGGCCAGGTACTCAGACATCATGCCCGGAGATAATGTTCTTGTGAGGCAAGAGAGTGGTGGTAAGCTAGACACACCTTATTACTATCAACCCTACATGGTTGTATCCAGAAGCGGCAGTATGGTGACAGTCAAGTCTCCAGCTGGAGTCCTGTACAAAAGAGCGACACCGAGTGAAGTGGTTGGAAGTCCAATACGAGATGCTCAACCTGAGGGACCAGATGATGTTCCAGAGGTAGTTACCAGCATTCCCGATGAAGTGGCCAGAGTACCAGAAACACCAGAGGCCGCAGCGAGCAGTGTTTCCGGGGCTGAGGGTGAACAACCAAGTTGCGACAGTAGCATTGCAGGAAGGCCAAGACGGGACAGGAAACCACCTAAGCGATATGAAGATTTTGTGCCCTATTTCTAATCGTGCCCACATTATCACGAAAGTGAAAGTTTGTGATAGTTGGAATGAGTTTCAATGAAGCGCAGTAATGTTACTCACCAAGGAATAGAAATTATAATGGGAACATTTGGACAGTGATTTAATCAATACATCATAAAGTACATGTATGAGTGCTGTATGAATTGCATTTTTGTTTAGTCGACTATTTGGTATTAAATGAAAAAAAAAACAAAAGTATTGGAATTTAAACATGTGAGGTGTATAAATTTAAATGTTTACATTTTGCATATGAGGTGAGCATTGTATTAGTATAATTACAGAAGAACAGTTGAGCTATTATATTACATTGGGTTATAACAGGTTTATGTTACATTTTGTGAAGAGGGAATTTGAAGTTGTTTTTGTTTTGAATTTGAAGTTGTTTTGTTAGTTCAGAAGGCAGAAAAATGCTATTGATGGTGTTAAAGTGTTTACATTTAAACATAAAGATATAAAGTTTATTTCTGGTGAAAGGAGGGATGTCATGATAATAAATATGCATGATATGTATTAACCTGAACAGAAGTCAGATGGTATGCACTGGAGGTGGAAGGTGCAGGATGATGAAATAAGGGAAGCAGGAAAATAAAGACACTGAGATGTTCAACTGGTAAAGCATGTGGTGATGGTGTTATTAATTTCACATTTCGGGCCACAAATGTGACACACGTCTCTTGGCTTGGGCATGGGGAGTACTGTTCAGGGGGCCGTGCATGTGGTAGCCTTCCTGGGGTTCCCCTTTGTCCGACAGACTTCTGCCCAATGTTCCCTCTTATCACACCCGGAACACATGGGGTCTCTCATGGGACATCTGGCATAGGAGGTGTTTGGTTTTTCCGCAGAAATAGCACTCCCGGTTGCGTGTGGCTGCGGTAGTTGGTACCTGGGACAGCTGTGTCCGTAGGCCTGGCTTTCCGAGTAGGTGTCGCTTTCGTTAGTGAGGTGGTCGGCTCCCAGTTGGGCCTGTTTGATGAATTCGCTAGATCAAGGGTACTGGCGAGGTCCTTCTTCCCCAACTGCAACAGTCACTGCCTCATGTACCTCAAACTCACTTCAGCCAAGAGAGTATCTCGAACTTGTTCCTCTTCCCTCACCCGGGCTGAAACCGCCTCTTAATGGCACTTTCTTGACAGTGTTCATAGTTCCAGGATGCAGTCATCCAGCGATTCACTCAGTCGTTGCCGACGTTGTGAGAGTTGGTGTTCTGGGGCCTCATGTAGGGGGCCTTCAGGCCTTTGATGACCACCTCGTACATCATGCAGTCCCTGATGACCGTGTATCCCTTGGAGGCGATTCGAAAGAGGAGGGCCAATCTCTGGAGGGCATCAGAGTGGAAGACTTCTTGGGTAGCTCCTATATAGGACTGCAAGCATTCCAACTAGTAGGCGAATTTCTCAGGGGCCTCTGAGGACAGAGGGTCGATCTGGAGCATGCCTGGTTTTAATAAGGCTTCCATCCTGTCTTCAAAAGTAAGCTAATAAAATTGTAACGTGATCAATAGTTCTCAGAGACGTAACTTACAACTAACAGCCAGTATTTACAGAAGAATCTGGGATAAGGCAGAAAAACAGGGTTTATATCAGGACCAACGGGGGCAGAGCCAAGAGGAGGGGTCAGCTGTCTACTTTACACACAGACAGTGAATTCCAGTTCACTGCACTTGATGAAGAACTCAGGGTCGAAAAGCGGATTACCCTTTACTTCCTACAGATGCTATGTGGCCTGCTCAGTTTCTCCAGCACTCTGTATGACAGCGCTCACTAGTGAACTTTCTGGAGATGTCAGCAAATGTCTTTCTAGCTTGATATTAATGAGGGCCCAGGTCTAATATCAAATTGGCTTTGGATTTATGAACACGTATAAAATTCTAAGTCTATATTTTTAATAGAAAGCTTTGGATTTGAGAGCTCCATTTATTAAATCATTTTGCATCAGCTTTCAGCTTCATTCAGTTCACAATGCTATCAAATAACATTGTAAGATCCACAGGATCTTTCCTCGTCATTATTCTTTTCTTCAGTGCTCTCACAGTATGGCTTATTCCTATCCAGTTCTGTGAGTTCCAAGGTGGTGTATGAAGCCAATGTGGGACCCTTGTTTCTACCATAACAAGGACAAAAGGTGGTTGACAGGATGGGCAGTGAAGAGATGGCACACATCCTCTGCTGTTTGCATTGTGTTTCTGCATGCTCTCAAATAAAGATGGTCTTCAGTACAGTCAGAATGCTCTATCTGCATTTTCAGGAGTTGGAGATTCCAGTACAGATAATACACCTGTACTGACTCAGACAAGGATGATGGAATTCATAATTTCTTTTAGCATGGCAGGCCAGCTTTATGACAGAAAATGTATTTGACAATCAAGACCTCAAATCTGGCACAAAACTTATAGTCTACTGGGTGGTAACGATCCCTGCCCTTTTGTACACTTTGGACACATGGACTACCTACTGCAGATGCCTCAAAGCATCAGAGATGTACTATCAATCGCACCTCTGCAAAACCCTTCAAATCCATTAATCATTCATTAAACCAAGATGGCTATCCCTATTTTATATATGCAATGTGTTAGTTCAATTTAAAACCTCTTTAGGTTAAAAAAAAGTAACTCTTGTAAAACTCAATAATTTTAATTAAAATTAAATATTAGTAATGATATTTAATGCAAAAAGAAATGTCCACATATGTAAAGCCCCTATGCTGCTTTCAGGATTATCCAAAACATGTAACAGGCAATAAAGGACTTTTTAGTTGTAGTTGTTGATTAATGTATCAAGATTACCACTGAGATTTTTACATTCACTTGTGTAATTTATTTGCTCAGTAGAGGGTGCTGCATTGTCACAAATGTGTACACTTCAATGTGACAGTGCATTCAAAGTTATTTGTGTACAGTTTGGTTTGACCATGTAGAAATTACAGCACTTTTTATACATAATGCCCCCATAATATTTGAGACATAGTCATGTTTAGTACTTTGGATACAATGACTGCTTGAAGCCTGTGATTCATAGACATCACCAAGTGCTGAGCTCTACTGCTCTTCAGCTCCTGTTTGTTTCATGGGCTTGTCCCCTTAAATTTTCTCTTCATCTTATGCTCAATTGGATTTCGATTGGGTGACTGACTTGGCCATTCAAGAATTTTCCAGTTTTTAGTTTAATAAAATTGTAACGTAATCAATAGTTTTAAGTTATTAAACTTTTAAGTTTAATATTATTTGTCACAAAATATGTCGTACAGTAAGAAGGGTTCTTCTGTGAGCAGACTCAGGTTATTTTCGACATTCATACAGCTGTGTAAAGAGGACAGATTACAAAATATAGGATTATAATAAAGGGGGAGATTAATTTGCACTGATCAACACTTGCTGCTGATGTAGTCATCAGGAACCACAAAGAGGTGCACTAGCTCCCACATCATGCAGCTGGTCTTAAAGTTGATCTGTGCTGCAATAAAACAACAGCAGAACCAATGTTATTGTTTATGCTAGCGGGAACAAAGGGTATAAAGAATGAGTTGACAGTGTTACTTGTTCCCTGCACTGATCCCTACTCAATTCATACAGCATTTTAGTTCACTTACATAGTCCTATAGATGGGTGCTACATGTAATTTTACAGGTTTCTTGAAGCTGGTTGTTCTATATCTTGCATCTGGTTATTCATGTTTTTTGTTATATCTTGACCTTGTCTTGCATCTTTATCAACTTTAGATTCACTAATCTTGCTCAGGTCTGGTCAAGCCATTTTTGTCAGCTCACACCATAGTCTTGTAGCTTTATTTTCAGTCATGTCATGCGACCTGGTTTTTGTGCAGCCTTGCTCAAATATTTCTTAATCATGGTTTGCAAGATTTGCAAGACTAGCAAATCTCCATTAGCCTACACCTAACAACAGAAAATACTTCCCTTAATGCATTATATTCTTTCACATCCCCTCCTTTTATCATTATGTGATAATCATTTATAGCAGGTTGGTCTTAAAACAAGAATAGAGTGACATTAATCCAATTCAAAGTGGTGCATTGTGTTCACATGTCCAAAGATCAGATGGCTTGTATCTTTTCTAATATTACCCCTATTTGTGACAGATGCAAATCTGATATTGGTACATTGGCACGTGTTTCTGTCTTATCCAACTTTAGAAATCTATTGGAAATAAATTTTTAATATCTTTTCAACAGTATTTCAGGTGGAGTTACAACATAATCCAATAACTACTCTTTTTTGGGGTTATTGAACCAGACATAGGGAGTTTTTCTGTACCTGCATAATGGGTTTGGCTTTCTCTACATTGTTGGCTAGAAGAGCCATCTTATTCAAATGGAAAGACCCTATACCTCCAACGGTGTTCCAATGGTTCTCTCCTGTTTGTTTAGAAATAAAATAGATATCATGTATTTGATTCATCAGTGAAATTTGAAGATACATGGCAAACATTTGTCTTATTTTCATTTGATGTACATGTTTTTAATGTGATTAGATGTACTCAGTCTTCCGGCTGAGATATAGTCTTACCTTTGTTTTTTTAAATGTGGTAACTTAGGGGTGTGTGTGTGTGTGTGTGTGTGTGTGTGTGTGTGTGTGTGTGTGTGTGTGTGTGTGTGTGTGTGTGTGTGTGTGTGTGTGTGTGTGTGTGTGTGTGTGTGTGTGTGTGTGTGTGTGTGTGTAATATCCGTCTTCATCCAGTGCAGTGGAGGGGGGACTGAGTTTATACTGTTTGAAGTTTTATCTTGATATATATGTACATGTGTGATATTGTATTTTAAATTTTGTTCCATTTTCTTTATTGTACTGTATTTATTATAAAAAACCAATAAAAATATTGAAAAATAAAGAATAGAGCAAATAAAAGAATAGTATGACCAACACAACCAACCAACAAAATGATAGCCAGGATACCCGGTGACTGAATAAACATTTCCCACCAACCCTTAAAAGGCCACCAAGATGGACCTGGGGTTGAGGGGTTATAATAACAGAACTGATCCCCTATCTCTTGGACATAGTTCCCTGATGTTGCTTGCTAAATGAGCGATATTTTTAGCAGCATCAAGAATATAGGTACAGCATTCTTGCCCTACCACGGGACATGTACCACCCTTTTCTGCTAACAGTAAATCGAAGGCCAATCGGTTCTGCAAAGTCACCGTTCATTTAGCCACCTCCTCCATAGTGAGTTCACAAATTTGGATTTCCGTGTTTTCACCCATCCTGGCAGTATTGTAAGGCACTACCAAATTGATCAACTCCTGATCTACCTTAGCCACACCATAATTGGGAAGGAGAATCATAAAGAATCGCTCAGTTTCAGAGACGGCTCCTTTTACTCTACTTTGTACAAAAGGGTGGTCTGTAATACCCTCAAAATGCCATATTGCTGGGGCAAGGTAAATTAAATATTAACACCCTTGCCAATAGTATGGGCAGCTGTGGATACATTTTCCACCCATCACAAAGATAGCTCCATTTAAGGTTCTTTCTCCCATAAGATAGCTAAATTTGTTGCTTAAGTGAGTACAATGGCCTGTTCTAGTCCTATTCTCATCTTCCCTGCACAAACAGGTTTCCCCTTTAGTGTACTTGTTAAGTGTAAAATATGAGGCTATTCTGGACAGGTCATATTTGGGCTTATACCAAGCACCAACCCCTCATTGGTGCTTGCAAGGTGCTCTTGTCCTCTGGAACTCAGCCGGAATGCCATAACTGCTCGTTGTACTTTTTCCTTTGTAATGTTTTTATGAAGGATGCAGTTCTGTTTGGCAGGCACTGCATTAATATCGCATTAAGCTGTGCAGAGGGCTGGTCATTGTTTTAAGTCTGGTCACCTGCATATGTCTGGTAACGAGCAGTAAAGCACTCCCAAAATTACTTTGCCGTCTCCTTTGGTGTAGGCTTACATTCCAAAACTTTACTCATATTGATGTGTCTTCTCAAACTTTATGAGAGTGCTGTCAGCATAATGCTGACCTGATTTTGTGGGTTCACATTTACATTATTCAAATCCCTGTTGTTATTGATGGATGTCCCACTGGGTCCCTGCATAGCCCAACGCCACTTGGCATTTTCTTCTGAGTTTAATACGTCATGGCAAAGGGAAATCAGATCTTGTGGTTGTGCACCGTACATGATCTGGGTGGAGCGGATATAATTCACCAACCCAACAGGATCTCTATTCCTGTCTGGAGCATGATGTACTATCAGCAACATTTCCATGGTATATAAATCTGGACTGTAGGTTGTTGTCCTGCATTATGGGCCTGAGGATTACGGAGAAATCAAAGGAGAAACATGTCGCCCCCCCACCCCCCCCTCCATCTTCTGTGATGGCTTCTTCAGCTTCATTTCTAGGATGTCTTTACTCATTCGCTACTGAGGATTTTTCATCTTCATTAACATGCAAGAATAGGGTCGCCATACCAGACAGTGGGTCCCCAGGTTTGTATGATTTTTTTATTACCTGCTTTAGTGATCATCTGGTGCTGTGTCTTACATTCATTGTTTCTGCGCTTTTTTTCCTGGTTATCGTGCCACTCACACTCAGATTTCAAAACTTAATCCTAAGGTTCACCCTTCTTTGTACATACCTCTATCCCTCTTCTACTTTCATTGTCTCTCCAATTAATTTCCTTTGTCTTTATTCACTTTTAATCCTTGTTCCTTCCATTCTCCTATCCATATCTTCCACTTCTTTCCTGTGTGCTTTTCCCATAATAATTGTTCTGCTTTCTCTATTGTCCACACAGAGCATGTACTGCCAATTGGCCATTCCTCATTGCCTAACCTTTTTGTTAATACTGCTGACAATTGTCGATATTCCT
Source organism: Narcine bancroftii (assembly GCF_036971445.1). Taxonomy (NCBI): domain Eukaryota; kingdom Metazoa; phylum Chordata; class Chondrichthyes; order Torpediniformes; family Narcinidae; genus Narcine; species Narcine bancroftii. The sequence continues at coordinate 128,871,212 of NC_091472.1, forward strand.
TTGATATAATGGGTTAAATAACACATTGGTTGAACCAGGGTTCCCCCATCACTTTTGTCTAATGCTTGTCCCATAATGTTACATGGCTGTTGTCCAAATTGTACTTTATCCTGTGCCACAGTCTGAATTAAAATTTATCCCAGCCCTCAGGCATCAATCCTTATCCCGTGCTTATTAAGATTTGCTGTGAGCTGAATTATTGTTTATTCCAGCTACTATGGCCATTGTCCGAATTTACAATTTATCTCAGCATCAAGCATGGCAGGGAACCAAGTCTACCTTGGATGAGGCATCATAATGCTCCCGAAGGCTGATGTAGGAGTCAGATGCAAAGGATCTGAAGGCACCTTTATTTGTCCCTTCAACTTCTTGAATGCCATCTGCCATTTACTCAGTTCAAATTAACTCAGATCCTGAGTTAATTAACTCAAGATCCTGTCGACAATGACAATGTTAAAATCAACCCATGCTGCAATAAAACAACAGCAGAATGAATGAGCATACACCAGCTTTATTGTATTACACTCGTGGGAGCAAGGGGTACAAAGAATTAGTGGACAGCGTCACTCCTTCCCTGCACTGAGCCTTACTCAACTCATACAATCTTTTAGTTAATTTTATATAGTCCTTTAGAAGGACGCTACGTGCAGTTTTACGTTTCTTGAAGTTGGTTGTCCTTTATCTTGCAGCTGGTTATTCTTGTTTTTGTTACATCTTGAGCTTGTCTTGCAGGTTTATCAACTGTGGCTGCTCACCCACGCAACAGGCGAACTAGCTCATGGAGTCGCAGGAAAGTCCGCGACAGATCTGACAGTGAGAGCTCCTGGAGGCTAATGTCATAAAGGTCCCAGGAGTCACAAGCAACATTGGATTCCAAAGGCTTGAAGCGAACGTGAGAGTTCTACTAAAGTTGGTTGGTTCAACTCATTTTCGACTTTGTATGGTTCTTTCACTCACTGCATGCCTAGCACGACTACATTGGTGACCCTAAAGGTATAAAATGGAATTTGGACACAATGATGACCGACCCAAGCACGTAGAATGCAGTTTCACTGAAACTACAGACTTTCTGGACCTCACAGCCACTGGTCTGGTTTGAACAGGGCATAGCCCAGTTCCAGGTCAGGCAAATCATCTCATATGCCACAAAGTACTTCTATGTGGTCAGTTCACTCAACCAGGAAACATCAGGCTGAATCATCGACTTCCTACACCAGCCACTGGTTGTGGACAGCTACGAAACAATAAAGGTGCTCCTCATCTGTACGTTTGTCCTCTCCTGCCATGAGTGCACAACGCACTTGCTCCACGTGGACGGCCTAGGCAACCGCGCGCCATTGGCCTTAATGAAAGAGATGCTGGCACTGGCAGATGGCCATAAACCATATTTACTATCCAAACAAATATTTCTTGAGCAGATTCCAGAAGATATCCACCTCCTCATCATTGACGACAATTTCAGTGACCCACGCAAAGTAGTGGCACGCGCAGATGTCCTGTGGCACACCAGGCAGTATGGTGGGGTTTCCATTAATCAAGTTGCTATATCACACCCTAAGGCCCGGGCCTTCCCCACACCACCAACAAAGCCAGTGACACCTGCAGCAGGGAATTACTCCAGTTCGGACCGTTGGTGTTTTTACCACCAAAAGTGGGGTTCATGAGCATACCATTATCACTCACCCTGTTCTTTTCCTAGAAACACCAGGCCCAGCCATCGCTAATGGCTATGGTGGCTGGCCGCCGTGATAGGATCCCTTTACTTATGGGACTGACACACTGGGCGTAAGTTCCTTGTAGACATAGGGGTGGAGGGTAGTGTCCTGACCCCCTCAAGCCATGACACCCACACTGGGAAGTAAGGACCAGTGCTTACTGCTGCCACATTGGCAGTATTCGCACATATGGCACGCGAACCATCTTATTACAGTTTGGTTCCAGCCATTTCACCTGGTTGTTTACGCTGGCAACAGTGTCACAGCCATTGTTGGGTGCAGATTTCCTCCAGGCGCACTGCCCTCTAGTGGACCTCAAGGGACGGTGCCTGGTGAACACCAAGACCTTCCAGACCTTCTCCTTGGCAAAGCCAAGTTACCAGCCCCACGCCTGGACTCTGTGACTTTTTCAGGCAACAAATTTGCCAGAGTACTAGTGGAGTTCCCAACCATTATTATGCCACAGTTCTCCACAGACCCACCCTAAGCATGGAGCACCACATTCCTACTCAAGGACCACCACTACACGCCCGGGCACACAAGCTCCCACCCGACAAACTCTGCTTCGCCAAGGAGGAGTTCAGGAAAATGGAGGAGATGGGGATTGTCCAGTGCTCAGCAGCCTGTGGGCCTCTCTGCTGCACTTGGTGCCCAAGTTGGCTGGAGGATGGAGGCCATGCAACGACTAAAGAAGGGTCAACATTGTCACCATGGCCAACCACTACCTAGTGCCCCATATTCAGGACTTTATGGTCAATTTACATGGGGCACGCATCTTCTCCAAGGGTGACCTGGTCTGCGAGTATCACCAGATTCCTGTCCACCCCAGCAATATCCCGAAGCCAGCGCTCGTCACTCCGTTTGGCATATTCAAGTTCCTGTGGATGCCTTGTGGACTCAAGAACTTGGCACATACATTCCAATGGCTCATGGGCTCAGTGGGGTGCAGCTTGGATTTTGTCTTCATCTATTTAAATAATATGATTGCCAGCCACTCGCACCAAGAACATTTGACGCACCTGCACCAACTCTACCACCACTTGAGTGGGCTGTTGGACATTGATTACCTTGGGCACTGCATCAACCAGCATGGAGCAGTCTCCTTGCTGGTGAAAGTTGAGGCCATATGCCAGTTTGCCAGGCCCAGAACAGTCAAGGGCCTACAGGAGTTTGTGGGCATGATCAACATTTACCACAGATTCCTACTGTCAGCGGCCTGAATCATACGACCCCTGTTCGGCCTGATGTCCAACAAGGTCAAGGAAATTATCTGGGACGAAGTCAGCAGCAGGTGTCGAGCAGGCCAAGGATGCCCTTGCTGGTACACCGACGGATAGATGCCCACATCCTTCACGGTTGATGCTTCCAACTCGGCAGTTAGCGGCACTCTGGAACAACTAATTGGGGGTCAGCGGAAACCACTCGTGTTCTTCAGCCAGAACCTTTGACCCCGGGAGCTGAAATACAGTACCTTCGACAGGGAGCTGCTAGCCCTCTACCTCACCATCCACAACTTTCAGTATTTCTTGGAGGGGCAAGAGTTCACAGTCTTCACTGACCATAAACCCTTCACCTTCACATTCACCAAAGTATCAGATCCATGGTTGGCACAGCAACAACATCTTGGAGTATTATTATAACACCACCATCAAACATATCTCTGGGAAAACAACGTCATGGCTGACACACTGTCTCACACCTCCATCCACTCGGTGCATTCCCTGTCCCCAGGGTTGGACTACACAGCGCTCACTTAGGCACAGCAGCTGTATGTAGAAATTCCAGCCTACCGCACTTCATTCTCGGGCCTGCAACTTGAGGACATCCCCATCAGCCCAACAGGCAGCAAGCTCCTCTGTGACGTGTCCACTGGCCAACCCTGGTCCATAATTCCAGCCACTTGGAAGCGACTCATTTTCAATGCACTACATGGTTTGACCCACCCATCCATTTGGGCAACCATCCAATTGCTGGCAGATAGATTTGTTTGGCATGGCCTACGCAAGCAGGTCAGCCACTGGGCCAGGTTATGCATACACTGGTAGTCCTCCAAAGTCCAAAGGCTCGTGGAGGTCCTCCTTCAACCCTTCCAGCTGATACACAAGAGGTTTGAGCACATCATATGGGCATCATCGGTCTGCTGCTGGTCTCCTGTGGGGCAAGGTACCTGTTCATCATGGTTAACAGTTTCACCAGGTGGCCAGAAGCCATACCATTCACCAACACATTCACAGAGTCCTGCGCCAGAGCCCTCATCACAACCTGGGTAGCTCATTTTGGCCTGCCTGCCAACATCACCTCAGATAGGGGGTCAAAGATCATGTCCAGCCTATGGTTGGTGCTGGCACATCTGCCTGGGACCTAGCTGCACCACACCACGGCCTACCTTCTACAGTCCAACGGTATAGTGTTTCCACCAGCACCTGAAGTCAGCCCTAATGGTGTGCCTCTGAGGCCTGGATTGGGTGGACGAGCTCCCATGGGTGCTTCTTGCCAAAGAAAACTTAGCCACATCTTTGGTATACGGCACCCCACTCACAGTTCCAGGTGAGTTTCTGCCAGCGGCCCATGGTACAGAGAAGACACCCACAGCAGTGCTCATAAGACTCTGAGAGAAGGTAGGATCATTAGCTCCTGTCCCAACCTCGCCCCATGGCCCAACACCATCCTTTGTCCCCAAAGACCTCCGGGACTATGACTATGTTTTCATTTATAGGGGCATGCACTCCAGCGGTCATATGAGAGCCCATATACAGTGATTCATCAGAATGGAACATGAGCGGCCATGAGGAGTCCTTCACCATTGACCGCCTCAAGCTGGCATGCCTAGATCTGGAACTCCCTGTGACTGTGCCACCTCCATGCCGACGAGGTTGGCCACCCAAATGGGTGGACTCCACACCTCCTAATGCCAGTTCTGGTGTGGGGGGAGGAAAGGGGGATGGAGTCAGCAAAAGGTGAAGTGGCTCACGAGATATCAGGCAAGTTCATGGCAGACCTGACTGTGAGAGCTCCAAGTGGGGGGAAAGCCCACAGCCTGATGGCTGACATCGGGATCTGAAGGATTTAAGCACACACAAGAGTTCTATTAAAGTCAGTTGGTTCAACTCACTTTCGACTCTGCATGGTTCTTTTGCTTGCTGCGTGCCTAGTACGACCACATAACTTTAGATACGCTAAACTTGCTCAGGTCTGGTCAAGCTGTGTTTGTCAGGTTACACCATGGTCTTGTGGTTTTGGTTTCATATGACCTGGTATTTGTGCAACCTTGCTCATATATTTCTTAATCATGGTTCTTCATCTGCAATACTACTAACAAATCTCCATTAGCCTACACCTTAATGCATTATATTCTTTCACTGTAACACTTGATCCTGCATGCCTACTTTATTTAATTACCTTTAATATGGTGACTTCTATATACTCATTGCAAAACTCTTACCTGCTCCTCACCTGTACATGCTCGCCGAAGCCTTGAGCCAAAGCTTTAAGTTCCCATTTCTTCACCGTCCATTCACACAATGGCCTCTCCATTTGTCCTTGCTTTTACTTTTATTTGCTCCTGCTCCTGTGTGTAGCTCCTGTGATAAAATAATATACGTGTTCAAGTAAACAGGCGCGTGGTTATTCTGCTGGTTACCAAACATGGATTGGGTGACCACTCTCCTGAGCACCTGTGTTCAATGTGTCAGGCCATCCTAAGCTTCCTGCTGATCAAGGTTTACAATAATAGAGAAGATCCAAGAGTGATTTATGTTTGGAACGTGTTTCCAGTTGGGAATTGAATGCAGAAAGGCGATTGTACACACACTTGAGAAACATGTTGTGTTTGGGAAGTATCAGGTTAGTTGGGTTCATGGAGAGAAGAGTCTAGACACAAGTGTTACAATCAAATGTAACTTTATTGAACATACGGGATACAAACAGGGGAAGGCGTCAAACAATATTTAATTACTCTACTACTAAATTATGAAATAGATATCCAGGTTGAATTCCAATACCAGTGGCTGCCTATCTTCTATGAGACTAAAACTATAATGGTGCAAGTAGACACATCGGGCATAAGGGACTCTGATACTGCTTACCCGACCACATTGTCTCGCACGTGTACACACCTCATAAACAGGAATTTTCAGACACACTCCCAATTCCCTGTGCCAGTGGGGGTAAGACTCTCTGCAAGCACTGATCTATTGCAGTATTATGGCTCAATTCAGAGTAGTGCACACCTCACCCACAAGTCCTCCAGCAATGTCCACAGTAACGACCTGGCATGGAGTGATGTTCTGGACTTGGACCAAGAGGTAAAGATGGAGAAATGTGCTATGCATCTATGTTTATATTGTTTTGAGCTGGGCATCTGACCAATGATGCCACTGGGTCATTTAAATGAACCAATGATAAAGTGTGCACTAATAGATGGCCTAGAGTCCAGCCTTGATTGGCAGGTTATGCAACTTCTAAATAAGTTTTAGTCAGGAAGGTCACGTGACTCTCGTCAATCCATAATGTTCCAGATGGGGAGACCACGTGTTTCTCCATATTCCACATATAACAAAATACAAGAACAACAAAATGCAAGAGTGACACAGCAGGTCAGGCAACATTCATGGAGAGAATTGGACTGTCACTGTTTCAGGTTGAAAAAGCTTTTCAAGCCAAATAAACTCAATACAACTCTTTGCAATGAAATCACTGGGACAAACAGTTGGGAAAATTCAAACACCTCAGCCACCACTGGGCAGGATGAAATTGCTGTGCAACGTGTTGTTTTGGTCAGTTAATTTTTTAGGAATTCAGTGATGGAGTGTAGCTTTTTGATTACTATTGGACCAGGCAAAGCATTTTCCGTCCCCAGAAAATCCCAACATTACTGAGTGAAAGGGAACTGAGTAATTTCCTGGAATAAATGCAGTGACTGGGAGGATTCTGAGAAATAAATATCCTAACATGAGAACTTAAATGAATTGGGGGAACCTCCACTCATTAAAGCAAGCAATAAGGTTGCTCCAAAGGATGGGATCATCAGTTGGAACTCTGAAATTTTACACTGTTGATGGTTTATTTACCACTAGCAATGTTCACCAAACAGTTTACACAAAAGTGGTGGAGAAGCTCAGCAGGTCATGCAGTATGAGGTGCGTTATTAGACAGAATCAGACACACACAAGGTAAAGACTTCCACAGAGCCAGGCTGGCTGTAGCTGCAGCAACTCTGAGTGAGGCCTCAGGAGGCCGGTGCAGGCTTATATCCCGGAGGGTGATTGACACCCGACCGGGTGGGGCTTGATCCATTCAGGCCGACTGATGTTGTCCCATCCCCTTACGCTCATGCAGGTCCAGAGGTCGCCCCCTGCAGTAGGCCAGTGATGTACCACCACATTCACGCCCTGGAGGCCGCCAGGTTCTCTGTGGACTGGCTCCTGGTCACTGGTCAGAGAAGAAGTGGGGGGGGGGGCTGGCGGCAGGGGTGTGTGTGGCTGGTGTGGTGCCGTGCGGAGGGGTGGCCAGGGGAGCCGGGGTCGACTTATGTGAGTCATATTGAATGGGTGAGGAGGCCGGTTCGTCTCCTAAGGCTGAAGCGGGCCCATGGTGGTCAAGGAGGCCCTGCGTGCCCCATAGCTGCCTGGGGTCGGGGATGCGTGCCCAGTCAGCGTCGTCCTGGGTTGGAGGGTGGCGTGGTGTGGTGGGTGCTCCTGCTGGTGCCAGGTCCCTGGTTGAGACGGTGTCCTCCCTGCCACTGCCGAACCTAATGTAAGCATAGTTATGGTTTGCATGAATGAGGAAAACCTGCTCTACCAGGGCTTCGGCCTTGTGTGTCCGTACATGCTTATGCAGAAGCACCAGTTCCGAGGACGTGAGCCATTCTGGGAGTGACATTCCAGTTGCTGACCTCCTGGGGAATGAGAATAAGCATTCGTGATCCAAAAAGGAACCTGGCAGAACTGGTACAGGCACCTGTCCACCTCAAAGGCGGTGTAGGACTTGTCCTTCGGGTGGATAGGGATTTGGTGATATGCTGACTTCAGGTCAATCGTGGAGAAAACCCGGTAGCAGGCTATCTCATTGACCATGTCGGCGATCCTCAATGGGGGTAGGCATCCAGCTGGGTGTACCGATTAATGGTCTGGCTGTAATCCATGACCATCCTTGGCTTACTTCCCCCTTTGACCACCAAGACTTGGGCTCTCCAAGGGCTGTTACTGGGCTCTATAATGCCTTCCGTCAGGAGTCGCCGCACCTCCGCCTTGATGAAGTCTATGTCTGCAGCGCAATAGCACCGACTTCTGGCGGCGACTGGCTTGCAGCCTAGTGCAAGATGTGGAAAGAGCGCCGGTGGGGTGATGCGCAGTGTGGAGAGGCCGCAGGTTGGCCAGGGCTGGTAGGTTGGCATGCTGTGCAATGTGAGTGGAGGTTGGGGTCCCTCGAAGGCAAGGGTGACACTCTGCAGGTGGCACTGGAAATCCAGGTCCAGGATGAGTGGTACTAGGAGTCTGAATCCTGTGTAAGTCTCCCCTCCCACCATTATATTGACCGAGCAGCGTCCGAGGGAACCAACAGTCTTATCCTTGGTGGCAAGGGCAATCGAGCAGGTGGTGGGGTTGTCCTTTAACCTTAGGGAGTGGGCCACGTTCGGGTCAATGAAGCTCTTGGTGCTGCCACTGTCCAACAGGCACTTTGTTACCTGCCCGTTGACTTGCACGTCCATCATCGAGCGCCCGAGATCGTGGGGGATGTCCCTGGTCAGCGTGGTGGCGGCCAGGACCATCTCGGAGTCATAGTCGTTTCTATCCAGAGGGATAGGGAGCATCGATAGGGCGGCCTGGTCATCACCCATGTTGACCATGTCGACATCGGTCGTGAGGTCTAGCACGCGGTAGTTGATGGCCTCCGGAGGCATGGGGAGCGTCGGTAGGACAGCCTGGTCTTCCCCCATGTTGATCACGTTGCTGTCAGTCACTGGGTCTGGCGTGCGGCAGCTGATGGCACCCAGAGGTGTGGGGAGCGTCGGTAAGGCGGCCTGGTCATCGCCTGTGTTGACCACGTCATTCTCAACGTCGTTGAGGGCCCTTCATGTCAGTTGCTGCCTGGACCAAGATGCGGCAGCATGTGGTGAGCCGCTGTGTGGCTGGCCTCCTTCCCCAGCTGTGTCCGCTGCACCAGGGGAAGTGACGTCATCACGGCCAGCGGCAGAGACGTCAGCCAGAAATGACGTCCCGCCATGAGCCGGAAGTGACTTCACTGTAGTTCTCGATGAGCGGGGCCAGCAAGGGTGGCGGCTGGTGCAGATGCTCGTAACACACACTGTGACGGTCGCTGGCGGGGCCAGATGTTGCACAGTTGAAGTCAGGGAAGGGGGAAGTCATCGTGAGGACAATGGCGCCGCCCAGCACACGCATGTGGGGGGGTCCACAGAGAAGGTGGGGAGGTAATAGAGGGCCGGTGAGCTGCCAGCAGGTTTAGAGAGGCACACGTTTGCAAAGTGGCCTTTCTTGCTGCATCGGGAACAATACTGGTTCCTAGCTGGGCAGTTTTGGCGCGGTCATCAATCTGACCCACACCAGGAGCCACAGTACTTACAGGGGCACCGGGCGCCTGCTGCAGCATTGTTCTCCTCCCCAGCTCAGCCTGGGGCTGCAGCTGCAGTGTGAGAGGGCCATGAGGAAGCCTGGGGGAACCTGGAATCGAAGGCTTTGACGTCCAGGGCTGCTGCTTCCAGGGTTTGGACCACTTCCACAGTCCTGGTTAGGGCATAGATGTTGTCTTCCAGCAGCTTCTGCCGGATGGCACTCAAGCGTAACCCTCACACGAAGGCATCTCAGATCAGCCTCTTGACCTCCTCTACACCTACCCCGGGTTCAGCCAGACACGGTCGAGCCAACTCTTGTAAGTGTCCCAGGTAAGACTCAGCCGTCTCCCCGGGTTGCTTGGCTCAGGTGTTGAGGAGGTACCTCACGCAGACCACATTCATGGGTAGAACTTGTACAAGTTCTCGAGAGTGTCCATTGCACTCTTCTACATGGAGCAGCCTTTGGTTACTTGGTAGGCGCAGGGACCCAGCTTTGACCGGAGTAGGACCAACCTTTTCTGATCGGACTCCAGGATGTCGCCCTTGTGTGCCTCGATGATTGCCTAGACTGCATGGTGCCAGATCTAGAAGTGTGTCTGGGCTTCTGGGTGGCATGGGTCGACTTCAAGGCTCTCTGCGCACAGGAGTTTTTCTATGGCAGCCATGGGAAAATTTTGTGGGTTAAATTGTGGTGCGCTGTTAGACAGAATCAGACACACACAAGGTAAAGACTGTACAACAGGTTTTAATCCACAAAGACTTCCACAGAGCCAGGTTGGCTGTAGCTGCAGCAACTCTGAGTGAGGCCTCGGGAGGCCAGCGCAGGCTTTTATCCCGGAGGGTGATTGACACCCGACCGGATGGGGCTTGAACCATTCAGTCTGACTGATTGACAGCCGGCCAGGTGTTGTCCTGTCCCCTAACACTCCTGCAGGTACAGAGGTTACACCCTGCAGTAGGCCAGTGGTGAACCACTACACGGTAATAACCAATGTTTCAGGTCTGACCCCTTTGTCAAGGTATCAGCAAAAAGCAGGCAGGTGGCTGAGTTTCTCCAACTCTTTTGTGTAAACTACAATCACACCGTCTGCAAACTTTTTTTTGATCATCAAACACTGTGCAGTTTTATCTTGTTTATACTTTAGTTTTTTTCACAAAGCATGGATTTTCAAAGGGATTTAATGTTGAGGATTGAATCTGTGGCATTAATAACCTACACAGTTCCAAACAAAAAATCTGTTCATTTAACCTTCTTGAATGGAAGAAAATATAATTCAAGTGTGGTTTTGGATATATAGGAGGAATACAATATGGAAAACAGTGAGGACGTCCACTTTGTTTGTCTTTCTCAGGAATGTCTTCGGGAATATCAATAATAATAATAATGTTGACATACCGATAAGTATAAGGTGCTCAGGTGTTGAAATTCTTTCAAAACAGTAGGTAAAATACACCAACTACAATGGGGTATGTTAACTTACCCCAGTGTGGAAAGAGACAAAAATATAAAGGATAGATAGGTAAATATCCACAGTCACAATTAGTGCAAGAAAAGAAAATAGAGTTTGAATAGTGGAGATGACTTTTTGGAAGTCCCAGTTTATTGTTATGGTAGTAAGGTGATGTTCAAGAGCCTGTCAGCCATTGGATAAAAATTGTCTGAGAGGAGCTGGACTTCAGGTTTCTCTGCCTTCTTCCCAAAAGTAGCAGCATAAAAAGGTTGTGACCAGAGTGATGAGGATCCTTTATGATGTTGGCTGCCTTCTTGAGGCAGCGCTTCATACAGATATCTTCAATGGATCAGAGTTTGACTAGGTTTGGTACCCTCTGCAGCCTTTTGCATTCCTGGGCATTCAAATAATCAAACCAGGCTGTGATGCAACCAGCGTACACTTTCCACAGATCACCTGTAGAGATCTGATTGAATATTCAATGACATACCAAACCTCCTCAGATTTCTTATGAAGTAAAGGCATTGGTGTACCTTCTTCACCCGTTGCCTCAATGTGTTGTATCCAGAAGTGCTCTGATCTGTGGATTCCCAGGAACTTGAAGAAAGAAATCTTCTCTATCACCACCCTGTCATTGAAGACAGGTGTGTAGTCTCTCAATATAATTAAAAAAGCTAACTATATCGTATTTTCATTGAAAGTCATACAACACAGAAACAGGATTTTTGACCAATCACATGCCTGCTGACCATTTTGCCTTTCGTCACCAAATTCATTTTACCTCATTGAACCATACCCTTCTATGCTTTTTATTGTGAGAGGGAGTGAACATGAAAGAAGGAATGCTATTCTTCAGTTACATAAAATATCACTGACACCATATCTGGACTATCTGTACAGTTCAAGTCACAAGCAGTTTAGAGTAGGTTTATCAGACTACTACATGGAATAGGAGTAGATTGTCTTATGGGGAAAGATCAGAAGGCAAGACTTGTATCCACTGAAGTTAAAAGAATAAAAAGAGGATTGATTTAAAAAATATGAGATCTTGAGGGGTCTACCATGAGTAGAAATTGATTCAGCCAAAGAATGAGGAATGTTTGGAGGCTCAGTTATTGAGTATATCCCAGACAATAATTGATAGATTTTTGGAACCAAAGATGTGGAAAGAGTTGTAGAGGCAGAAGCTAATTATTATTTTTATTGAGTGGTACAGAAGTCTTAGGGTCCAAATGGCCTACTTTGCTTATATTTGTTATGTATGTCCTTTACAATGTTGTTAAAAAAAATTCAATCTTAAGGACATCACTGTCCAGCACTGTTCATAAGGAGTTTGTATGTTCTCCTTGTGTTTGAGTGGGTTTCCTCTGTGTACTCAAGTTCTCTACCACTGTTTAAAAAGTGTACCGAGGGTATAGATCAATTGGGTGTGTTACAGAATGAGTTAATAGAATTATGATAAAATATATCTTAAAAAGAAATAGATTGTGGGGGTTTAGCTTAGGTCACACTTGGCAACCAGACATCTCAGTTACAGTTCACAAACAAACATCTCATTTGGAATTCAAAAACCTGTGCAGATGGAGTCTCAATGTCTGCCATTGACTTGACAGAAACCATGAAGAGATGTCCAGGTTCAGAAACTTATTAATCTTTTATTGCTTAACTGGTGCCAGCGATCCAAATTTCTGGTTGAAGCCTGCTGTTCTAGGAAGGGTCATGTGGTTTTGCGAACAAAGAGAAAAAAAACATGCCTTTCTTTGGGGAGAAAGAAAGAAAGAGTGAGAGAGAGAGTCGGTTGACTGCAGCATTTGGTGTTGAAGACTGCAAGATTTGCAGACCTGCTGCAAAATCCCATTTCAAGCCAGGTTTTGAGTTCTGAGTTCAGCCTATTCTAAGCCCTTGTAGTCAATTATAAGAGGTTGTGGCTGGTTATTGTGTTTCTCCTGAAATTGGGGAAAAAGAAGAACTCTTTGTGGTAACCAGGAAGAAATGGTTATCTTTTGGAAAAACCCACAAGGGGGAAAGTTTCTTCGGCAAGATATTGAAGTGGCTGATTGAAGGAGATCAGTTTGTGTGCCTCTAACGAACAATGAAGATCTCTCTCTGAAACCAACAAAGACCTTCCTGAGCAGTAACAATTTAAGTTAAAGCACCAGAGCCTGGTAAAGATCATAAATTCTGTGCACAGTGTAGACAATTGTCTGATACCAGTGAACTTGGAAAAGTGAATGATTGGACAGTGAAACAAGGAATTTTCCTGAGCACATCCGCATTACAAACACATGCACTTAGAATTAGAAAGGGGTTAAGTTAATGGTAATAAGTTAAATATCTTATTATTATGTATGAAGCAAATTAAAAACATTTTTGTTTAAGTGACCATTGTTTTGGTGAATTTCTATTGCTGCTGGGCTCATAACAATTGTAATTGAGCAGCATGGGCTCATGGGTCGAAAAAGTCCTGCTACAGGACTTTATATCTTGTATATCTAAGTTTAAAAAAAAAATTTTTCTCACATTTGCACTAATTTGACTTCCTGCCCTTAGGCAATTTATTTCAAGCAAATTTTCATTGTTTATTTTAGCTATTTAGAGCCTTGAATTCATCCTCTTTGTTGTTTGGGTTGTCAGTATTTGTGAAGCTCAGTCTCAAATCAATCTTAGCCCAGAGAGAGTTAGTTTTGTTCAATTCTGATCTTTGAGAAATACACCAGAAGAATTCAGGCCTTAAAATCCATTCAGATATGATCCACAAACAGTTGCTGCAGTGAACAGGGCAATGAGCAGAGAGCAGGAAAAACCAATGCATTTAGTTTGGAATAAAGCCAATAGAGCAAAAAGATTTTGATGGGAGCAGTACTGAGAGTCATTACAAAGTAAACCTACAATAATCACCAATAGATCTAATAAAAATTAATTCTTTTATTCATATTTCCCCAAAAGTAGTCCTTTCGGTCTATCGAGTCTCTTTCAGCCCTCAGAGCATGAGTATTTCCCTCTAATATGTTCTCTCATATTCCCATCAATTCCGCTCGCCTTCAGTAGGAGTATTTATAATAACCAATTATTATTGGGAGGAAGGAGGGCCTGCAGAGGCTATTCATGTGGTCACAGGACGGATGTGCAAACTCCGCAGACAGTTCCAGGGGTGAGAAGAGGAGACAACAGGACCAGAGGCCACGCCACTATGCCTCCTGTAATCTAGGGAATTGCTAGGATATAAGAAATAACAATTCCATATCGCGCCTTTCAAAGCATGAAATAAAGTGTTTGAACTGTCACTGAGGTGTGTTGAAGTACAGTCCCCAAATGTACTTCACAACCTGGAGTAACTGAGACCAATGGCATTGATGCCTTTTTAAGAAAGAAAAAGAAGTTCTGCAACAAGAATAAAATTAAACAAGAAATTTGCTGGAGAAACTCGGGAGAAAAAGAAAGGTCAATATTTATGTTGCTTCAGATATGGGGTGGGGGGTTTGCTCCAGATTCCAACACCCTCTCGTGTCTCCAGTAAACTGCAAGGAGTCTTGTGTTGAGCACAAACGCAGACGAAGATGCTGAGCTGTTTCACAATGTCAATTCGCCTGTGAAGTGACATCATGGAAGTTTTTGGGACTCCAAATGGTTAATTTGGAGTTAATCGCTTCAAAGGAAATTGCCCGAGGACAAGACAAGTTATAACAAATTTAATGCAAATCAAGAGTTAAAGTTATTTTTGCAAGAAGAATGGGGATAATTTGTAATAAATTAAAAGATTAAATTAAATTGGAATTACTCGGGTTATGTTGTGGAAATTCGGGATCTTTCGGAAATGCTCAACGCAAACTTTGATGAAGTTCCTTATTGTAAATGATCTTGAGATCGCATGAAAGCAGTTGGAGGGAAGCAGCGCTTGCGTGAACCTGACGGAGCGGGGGGGGGGGGGGAGGAGAAAGAGGTGGGGAGTTGCCAAAGTTCGGTTCTCAGGCAACCATCAAGCTTGATGAACTCAGCGCCGGGGTGTGAATAGGTGAGAGGAGGGGCGAGGTGTTCACTCCTTCGGATCCCAACAGTATTGCAGAAGGATTTAAAACCATGGGCTACAAGGACGCGTGTAATTTATGCTGGGCAGATTTTTGGAAGTATGAAACTCCCAAAGTTGTTGTGGTTAAGAACCGAAATTTAGGAGTCATCTACAGGATCATCCAGCTTGTTATCATACTGTACTTTGTCGTGTAAGTATACTCTGGAATTCTTAGGTTGCATGTTTTATTTAACTTTCCTACTTCTGATGAACCTGAAATGTTAATCGGAACCACCGACCCCCCCCCCCAGTTTGTTCAGCTTCATACCGATTCCCCCTCCTCCCCACAATATCTGCATTGAGTTTATGTGGAGTAAATCAATTCATCAACTTGCACTTTAATAATTATTTGGTCAAACTGTAGTTGTTTTATGCATGTTAACTGATTTCCCAACCTCGTTTCTTTCAAAATCATTTACCGCAAACAGTTGTCAATAATATGAATTTGAATGTTAACAATTTCCCCCCAACTTAATTCCCTGCTGTGTGGGAAAGACAGTCAACATACTGAAAGACCCAGCACAACCCCGACACACTCTCCTCAAAGGAGAGGATGGAGGCTGAAGGGTGTGAAGGCATGCACCAGCGAACTGAGAGGCAGTTTCTTCCTGGCAGCCATCAGGCCTCGAAATGAACCCAACAGTGCTAATTTTCAGTGCAATCATATACCTTGTAATTTGTCCTCTTTACAATGCTCTATGAATGTTTGAAAGAATCTTTCTTATTGTGCTCTATGGCCATGTACTCAGCCAGACTCACTTCCAACTCTTATTATATCCAATGAACACTTCTTGCCTGTTGGTCTGGACCCCCCCCCCCCCTTCCTTCCAGTCTTTCATTTTGATGCCTACTTATACTTTGAAGAAGGGCTCAGGCCCGAAACGTCAGTAATTTATTTTTGCCTCCAATGAACACTGTGAGACTGTTGAGTTCCTCCAGCATTTCTGACTGTTTTCATTGTACTTGGTATTTTTTGATTTAAACTACAAACAAACTTGAGTCGTTGAGACTTCATGGAGTTTGAATAATCTTTTTGAATATGGGGATCTGGAGTAAATTTCTGGCCTCAATCTAAAGTGGAGATGGTTGTTCAGAATAAACTTTGAGTTTCATGATATTTTCCTAAATTTAATGATGCCACAATCTGATTTTGTTCTTTTGAACATGCATACTCTGAGATGGTCCCAAAGATCAGGAGTGGCATAAGATTCAAGATGATATACTGCTGCTTTGTCAACCTACTAACATTGTGTTTGACTTTCACCTCGAGATGGGGGTTATTTAGTCTGTCAGTGGACCCATGGGTCAGCTGTGAGATTAAAACAGGCCCTAGGCCATTTTGGCAAGACATCACAGAAAAAATAACCAGGATAGCAGGAGTGGCCTTCACAGGTAACCTGGAGAGATATCTATTAGGTAGTTTTATGGAAATAAGAAAAAAATTGAGTAAATATCAATAATTTATAAAAATAGCACTGGCAGTAGCGAAAAAATGTATCCGTGATCACTTGGAAGTCCAACTCCCCTCTACTTATAGCACAATAGACTGCGGAAATGAACAGCTGTATACCTATGGATAAAATCACATATAACTTAAAGAATAAATGTGACACTTTTGTAAAGATCTGGCAGCCATACCTGGACCACATTGGAGCTCAAATACAGTAATTTTAAAAAAAAATACATATCCAAATGTGTTTTCCCCAATTGTATTTTACAAATTTGAAAGATATGTAAGCTTTGACAGTGTGTTGGTCCGAATGTTTGGAATGGGGGTAGGAAGGAGGGAATGTTTTGTTTTTGTTGTTTTTGGTAAGAAAAATAATAATATATTTTCAAGAAAAAAAAAACAGAAACAAATCCTTCTGTAGAACTAGGAAAGAGAGAAGACCAGTCAGTTCTAAGTTTCAGAGAGGGTAGGTGAGGATGGATAGAATAGAGGAGATATTTTAAAAAACCCACTGAAATGCTAAAGGAACTCAGCCGGTTGTTTCAGCATCCATAAGTGACAAAGATATATTGCTAACATTTCAGGCCTGAGTCCTTCTTCAAGGAATAAGCCAGAAGCATAATGTCATAGAATTCAGACAGTGCTGGCGGGGTGGGGGGTGGGTGGGGGGAGAATCCAGATATTTCTGATAGAGTGATGAGTCTTGTCATGGTGATAAGCTGTTAATGAAGTCATCTGATTGGTAGATAGGACTTTTGGTTAAAAGCTGTAAAATGCAGATGAGAACTGTGGGAATGAAGGGCTCAAGCCCAAACCGTTGGTTATGTATCTTTACCTTTGCTACATAAAGTACACTTTGACGTGCCAAGCTTCTCCAGTATTTTGTGTTTTTACTTCAACCACAGATTTTTGTGATTTACTTCCCACAGATCAAGTAGTGCATATGCAGAGAGAGAGAGAGAGAGAAATGAGAATCACAGATAAGTAATCTGAAACAGAGGGAATTATTACTTGAAATTGCTGAATTTAATGTTGAGTCCACAAGGCAGCCATGTGCCCAGAAATGAGATGAGGTTCTGTTCCTCAGGAATATTTGCTTTTCTAGGAACCAGACAGGAAGCCACATAAGGATAGATAAGAATGAGAATGAGATGGATAATTAAATAAATGGGTAGCTGGAAGGTCATAGATCCTACTGAGGACTGAATGCTGGTGCTCCACATATGATCAACCATTCTGCCTTTCTCTGGTGTACAGAACAGCACATCATGAGCGCTGAGTGCAATACCACTGACTGGAAGGAGTGCAGGAAAATCATTGCTTCACTTGAATATCCTTTGTTTTCTGACAAACTGTCCACATTATTAACAGCTTATAACCATTCCAATCTACATACTTTGCTTCCTGATCCTGAATGCTTGTACTTACAATCTTTTCAGAAAATGCAGTTCATGTGATTTTCATATTGTTGAGATTGTTGAGTTGTATTAAGGCGCATTAGCTACATTTAATATGAACTAGATGAGTCTCTTCTAACTCTAACCACTGAGAATAGATTAAAAAAATAGAAAATACCTAGCAAGGAATTTAAAAAAGTGCATTATTTTGTGAACTATAGCTAGCTTTATATTTACTACTGTTTATGTCACAATGTTATCATATTCTTCCCCCTCACATGATTTTCTTGCTCTTTTTTCCTTCTCCTGAGATTGAACTGCTTCAGGGGATTAAATGGTCTGTATCCAATGCCTCCATTGGTATCAACTCTCCACCTGCCCATCAGCCAAGTCCATGTATACAACATTCACTGTCCTATCCTCATTAATGACCTTGTCACATCCTCAACAAACTCCATCAAATTGGTAAGAACTCATTTGCCTCTCACAAAGCCATGCTGACTAATCTGACCAAGACTTTCCAAATGCACAAGTCCTATCGCTAAGTTTCCTTTCCAGTAGTTTCCCTACCACTGAAGAGAGGAAATTCTTATACAATTCTCTTAAGGTACATTTTTTCTGAAATACTTCACAAGAATTTATGTTAGGAAATTATTATACATTCCCCAACCTAGTCCAAGATTTGCAGAAACCAGTAAGTACTGGATATACAACTTCCTTATCTCAATAGGTCAGAAACAGATGGAGCAGAACATTAACCAATTTAGAACATCAGGTCATTTCACCCATTTTAAAACCAAACTGCTGTAAAGAATTCTAATTAAATTCATCTGTAAGCGTCCTTGACAATTGAGACTCTAATTGAAAATTGTCAGAAAAAATGGTCATATATAATTACCACCAGCGATCCTTAGTGTCTCCACGCACCTGATGTTTTTGGGATCTAATGGCACAAAATTAAATTATTCTGGATATAGTATCAAATGCATTATTGGGAAATGTCTCATTAGCTAACTTAGCAGTCAGTGGCTTATTTATAAAAATGGAATAGAATTCCCTTTAATACTGTAAATTTCCTCTGCAACTGTACACATTTACCAAATCTTTGGTTATCTTCATATCATCTTTCCCCTTTTGACTTATTGTCAGTTTTCTTCAGACTGCTGTGAAATGCCGGTCTAATTCTGAAACTGAAGGTTTCATAAATGTAATGTGTTGTTTCTGCTTGGGTTCCATGGCCAAACAACTGCATAAAAAGTGCTACTCAATGACAGTACCTCAGCCAAATCCATCTGCAATATTTATCTTTCATGCAACTTGCAATTTAATCCTCCATTTGCCTTCAGATTCTCTGCTCACTATTCCAGTTTCCTTTAACTGGCCTTCTTTAATATAGATATTTTTTCCTATAACAATTAATAAATGCATGATTTTGTGTTATCACCACCCTACCTAAAAGTGGTAGAAAAGTAACACAGAAAGGGAGTGCCAATTTACCAATGGGTCACTGCACATTTGACATTTTAGGAAATTTCTTTATTTAAATGTTGAGAGCGTCCACGAAGAGAAAACAGTGCCCAATTAATAAATGCCTGTAGCTTAAATGTCAGTCATTAACCCTCACCCTGGCTTTGATTTTAGCTGTGGAATGACACCATTCATTCCTGATCTTGTCCAAAAAGTTGGGAGACCACCATTTTTGAGCATTACCAGCGAATTTCAAATAAAATGTAAGGTGAAAAAGTTTTGGAGAAATGCTTTCCTTGTTATTATACAATGATCATTTTTCTCTCCATTATTAGGCCAATGTTAAAGTGCTAATTTTCAGTGTAAAATGTTTTGAAATCTTGATCCATTCTTTTTTTCCTGGGGGTATTTCCAGCATTCCCATTTTGTGTGGAGGAGAAGTAGAATCGGCAGAATGATGGTATGACAGAGATCACAAAGAGAACACATAGAGCGAAGCATGCCTGTGAAAATTATAATTGTAGAGGTCTTTGAGGAACAGCTCACGACAATAGCTGGAATCAACTGCTCAAGCTTCTACACTGTTAGCTGCAGTAGTCTAATTTTTTCAATCGCTTAGTTTTTCTTTTGGTGCCTTTCCGTCTGTGACAAACAAAAATGCAGTTACTACTGACTCTTGATTGATGTATTTTAAAACAAATATTAGAGAAATTTTCAATTGGCTGCCTTCCACTTTTCACTTGAAAAACAACCTAATTGCAGCCGACACCTCTGGTCAGATCTTGCATGCCTAATTGTCCTATCCAAGTCAGCTTTCCAAGGCTCCTAGTCCTCCCACTCAAAATTGGGAGAAAGTCGTTTAAAGAATCGGATGCCTTTTGAAAGGCCACCATTGCAACTGACAGATGCTAGATTTTCCAGGCACTGAAAGTTCTAACTGATAATGCTTAAAAAGACACAGAGACCTTTCCCCCAAAGATATCCACCATAACAAAACAGCTCAATGATATTGTTGTGTGGACAATGCTAATTTCATTGGGATGTTATCTAAGGCTTTCTTTGGGTTCAGTATTCACAGTGCTCATTTGTTTGGCTGTCCTTCATCAGTTCACTTTATTTTCTGTTCTGGTACCTGGTATATGTAAAATTTAATTGAGCAATCTGAATTTTTGTTTCAGCATGGAAAAGGAAAATGTATGTATCATGGTCAATGTGGTTTACGGTGTGAAAAATAAAAAATTTAAAAAAAAATGGTGAAAAATTTGACTATGCCACACGTATGAGATTGGCTCTAGGCCTGCAATTAATAGTCTTGATTTGTGTATCTAAACTTAAATAGATTAAGATCCAAGAATCAGCTTCAAGTTCCTGGGTGTCAACATCTCTGAGGATCTGACCTAGGGCCTCCACGTTGATGCAATCACAAGGAAGGCTCGCCAGTGGCAATACTTTGTGAGGTGTCTGAGGAGATTCGGGGTATGTCACCGAAGACTCTTTGTAAACTTCTACAGGTGGACCATAGAGAGCATTCTGGCTGGTTGCATCACCGTCTGGTATGGAGGTGCCAACTCTCAGGACAAGTATAAACTCCAGAGGGTTATTAACTCAGCCTGCAGCATCACCAGACTTCACTCCATTGAGGACATCTACATGACGCTGTGTTTTAAAAAACCAGCCACTATCCTCAAAGACCCCTGCTCTCTTCACTCTGCCTCCATCAGGGATAAGATACAAGTGCCTAAAGATGAGCACTCAATGGCACAAGGACAGCTTCTTCCCCGCTGCCATCAGATTCTTGAATAATCAATGAACCAAAGACACTGCCTTACTTTTTGTGCTCTATTATTGTATTATTTTATTTTTTTTTATATAGTAATCTTGGTTATAATATGAGTGTTTACACTTTGACGATGCCGCAAAACATTGAATTTCATGACTTGTTCATAACAATAAATTCTGATTCTGATTTTGATTATCTTGTAAATCAAAGCCAAAAGAATGTTGTTCTCATTTTAACTATTGTGGAGAAGCTGAGAGGCAGAATTTGACATGCATGAAAGAATGGCAGAAGATAGGCTGACACAATCAGTCATTAACAGTGAAACAAGAAAAGCAAAAGCCATTTTGAAGATAATTGTACCAATGGAATTAGGTTTTGGGATAATCCAGTTGAGAAATGAGAGCCCCATCATGGAATAGGAAAGAACTAAATTGCAAAATAAAATATTTATTTAATGCCTAAATTAATAATTCTTATTTCTGATTTATGCAGGTATGTGTTCATCATCCAGAAGTCATACCAAGAAAAAGAGAATGCCCCTGAGAGCTCAGTCATTACGAAGGTCAAAGGAATTGCAATCACAAATAACTCTTTGGAAAGAAAAATATGGGACGTGGCAGAATACATTAACCCACCAGAGGTAGGGGCAACTGGTGTGATGCTGTAGAACCTCTCACTTGGTCTAAGGGGATCCTGGCCCCTTATGTGTCCCAGTGAAACCTAATTATTTTTGAATGGTTCATTATTAAGTTGGAAGAAAATGTCAAAACAAAACAGAAACTGGGTCACCCAGCAGGCATTTGTTCAGAGATGTGCGGTGCCCAAATGGAATTTTTTTAAAAATCCACCTCCAGGTGAAACTATGCAATCTGCAAAATTGGATTGGGCACTTCTAGTCAAGATCCATGCTGGCTGGTTACATAGCATCAGATGTTCATGCAATTTTTTAACAAGTACAGGACCATACTTTACCAACCAAAATTCAACCTATTGTATTGTGAGAATGTTTATGAGCCACAGAAATAAACAAGGAGCACAACCACCCAGGATCGCCAGTTTATACTTGTCCTGAGAGTTGGCACCTCCATACCAGACGGTGATGCAACCAGCCAGAATGCTCTCTATGGTCCACCTGTAGAAGTTTACAAAGAGTCTTCGGTGACATACTCCGAATCTCCTCAGACACCTCACAAAGTATTGCCACTGACGAGCCTTCTTTGTGATTGCATCAACATGGAGGCCCTAGGACAGATCCTCAAAGATGTTGACACCCAGGAACTTGAAGCTGATTCTTGGATCTTAATCTATTTAAGTTTAGATACACAAATCAAGACCATTAATTGCAGGCCTAGAGCCAATCTCATTGGAAGTACTTTACAAGTGTGGCATAGTCAAATTTTTCACCATACTTTTTCATGCTGAAAAAAAATTCAGACTGCTTGATTGAATTTTACATGTGCCTGGTACCAGAACGGAAAATAAGGTGAACTGATGAACTAATTCATCGCCATGAATTAAAAGGGCTCCATTCTAACATCTGTGTTCACACATAACATCTATTAGCCTCAGGCTCAAGATACTTCCAGATGTATTTATTATTGTTTATTCCATCAATAATTGCAGTTTAAAAAAAAACTTAGGTGCCTCAGTGAAACATTCTATAAAAAATGCTGTGAACATTGCTTCATTGATAATT
Organism: Narcine bancroftii; assembly: GCF_036971445.1. NCBI lineage: Eukaryota > Metazoa > Chordata > Chondrichthyes > Torpediniformes > Narcinidae > Narcine > Narcine bancroftii. The sequence continues at coordinate 128,893,804 of NC_091472.1, forward strand.
GTATACCTCAGTGGGCTATAAGAGTATTAATAGCACAGGACACCAAAAGGGTAGACTATCATAACGAGGACAGGGTGGTCCAACACAAATATTATTTGGTCCATATTTTCCCTCAGACCCATGTCAGAGCTTGTAGAAATAATCTTTTAAGGTTTGACAACCTTCCCTGAGAATGGTTGGTGAACATGGAGTCAAGACTTGTGCTTCTTTTGACATGGAAGTATTGGTGGAACGCTTTCAAAAAACTTTTCATCCAATGAGGAATTTTAATTAGGGGGCACCTGAACTGTTAGCATTCAATTTTGAAAGTATGCTGCCATAACTCATGTGGTTTGGAAACTGGTCTATTTCAAACATGTTAAATATCTACATTGATTGAAGGTACTGATTGTTAAAAACGTTTATCATTCCAGGGTCGAGATATCTTCAGCATTACTGTGCAAACGGTAACAACCCCTTTTCAAAGGCTGAGCACTTGTCCGGAGGTAAGATTGAAGGTTTATAAAACTTGTTAGCCCCAAAATTCTTTATCATGCGTAGGAATGCTGCCAGAAACATTCAACAGCAAACAAGAGACATCAGGATGCCTGCTGCCGCATGGCTTCCATGAATATCTTCCAAATAGTAAGGCAGAGCTTTAATATGAAGCACCTGCATTTCATACAGCAAATCCATGGAAATAAAACATTTCGGACAGCAAGGGTGTGCCCAAAAGGGTTGGGTTTATGTAGTACCAGGCCTCAATTGAATTAACATGCTTCCTGTCTTTATATTTTTGATAGCATTAATTTCTTCTGAAATATGCCATTCCTCATGATTTTATGTTCCTCCTTTATGGATATAGAAAATGGAGCAGTATTCCAATTGAATCCAACCTCTTTCTAGATTGTTATCACCTCAATATTCCAAACACATAGTTTATGTGCACCAGTAATGTTTCCTACAACAATCAGCTCAGGCCGAGGAGTCACGTGATGGAGTAGTGGCCGGTAGGGGAACTCCAGCCCTCTCCAGAAAAGTTAAAAGATAGAGAAAAAACAAAGGCACAAACTTAAAAACCAAAACAAAGTGAAAATAAAAGTGTGAAGAAAATGGCAGCGAAGAAAGAAAAACCAAAAACAACAGGAAGAAAAGAAGAAGGAAAGACGTCGGAAGAAGAAGGTGAAGGCCTTACCTGTCCGAAGAGGCCTGCCGCGGAGAGAGAGGCCCGCTCCCACAGGTCAGTGGAGGTCCCGGGCTCGGGACTACAAAAATGGCTCGCAGAGCCGAGTAAAAGTGCGCAACCACGCATGCGCGATGCGCATGAAAAAAAACACACTGACGGGAGGGGGGAACAGCTGCGGAGTCGATCTCCACAGCTGAGAGAGACACCTGCAGCACAGCAGCAGGTGCAGAACACAGACAATAACGACAACAAGAAAGAAGAGGGTAAAAAGAAAACAAGGAAACAACAGATGGTCAACCCAGAGGAAGAAGAAGAAGAAGAACAGAAAGAAGTGGAAGAAGAGAAAGGCAAGACAATGGATGTATCTTTTTTTAAAGAATATATGGAATCAGTGAAAGAATGGCAATTACAAGATTTGATGAGATAAAAAGAAGAATTAAGAATGCAGAAGAAAGAATGAATAAAATGGAAGTGGCCATATCAGAATTGGCAAAAAGAGTGGAAAATATGGAAAAACGAGAAACATTTGTAGATATGGAAGTAAAAGACTTAAAAAAGAAATTAGAAGAATCTAATAAAAAAGCTAAAGAGGCACAGGAGCTGTTAGCTCAGAAGATAGATATGATAGAAAACTATAATAGAAGAAATATATAAAGATAGTGGGCCTTAAGGAAGATGAAGAAGGCAAGAATATGAGAGAATTTATAAAAGATTGGATCCCCAGGGTCCTGGGAAGACCAGAATTACAGGAAGAAATGGAAATAGAGAGGGCACATAGAACTTTAGCCCTGAAACCACAACCGCAGCAAAAACCAAGATCCATTTTAGTAAAATTCTTAAGATATATAACAAGAGAAAATATATTGGAGAAAGCAATGAAGAAAGTAAGAAAGGACAAAAAGCCACTGGAATATAAAGGTCAAAAAATTTTTTTCTATCCAGACATAAGTTTTGAACTCCTGAAGAAGAGGAAGGAGTTCAATACAGCGAAAACGATCTTATGGAAAAAAGGATATAAATTTATGTTAAGGTACCCAGCGGTACTTAAAATAATTATTCCAGGGCAACAAAACAGACTATTCTCGGATCCAGAGGAAGCAAGGAAATTTGCAGAACAACTACAAAACAAGCAGAGAGATGAAGACATGTAATAAGAGTTAAAATGACCACGATCTATATGGATGTGTGTAAAGGGGTATATGTGTGTATATATATATATATAGTGTGCATACATTAATGTATCCGTATTTAGAGGAAAATATATAGAGTATAGACAAGAATTAATAAGGGAGGGAAATGGAATAGAGGGAATAAGGAGGGAATTAAAAGAGTGACCTTTGTTACATATGAAAATTGAAATCTTTTCTGGGGGGGGCTGGGTGGGGAGGAGTTACGGTCACTTCAAAATCAGCTGACGTTTGCGAGTGAATTCGCAAATCCAAATGGAGAGGGGAGATGTGGTTGTCCGACAAGGGATAAAGGACAACTCAGGAGGGGGAGGGGAGATTGGGGTTAAAGAAGTTTTAAATAGGAGAATAGGGAAAATGTTTGATGTTTTAGAAATGTTGTCTTATAAAGTGTTCAAAACAAGAAAGCAGAAATGGATAAGAAGGAAAGGTAATGATGGAGAAACGGAAAGGGAAGATAAACAAAGTATAAAATGGCTACGCTGAACTATATGATTTTAAATATTAACGGAATACATAACCAAATTAAAAGGAAGAAACTGCTAAATTTACTGAAAAAAGAAAAAATTGATATAGCATTTGTGCAAGAAACATATTTAACTGAATTGGAGCACAAGAAATTAAAGAGAGATTGGGTAGGACACGTAACAGCAGCGTCGTATAATTCAAAAGCAAGAGGAGTAGCTATATTAATTAGTAAAAATGTGCCAATTAAAATAGAAGAGGAAATAATAGATCCAGCAGGGAGATATGTAATGATAAAATGTCAGATATATTCGGAGTTTTGGAATCTACTCAATGTATATTCACCTAACGAAGAAGATCAAAAGTTTATACAAGATATTTTTTTGAAGATAGCAGATACGCAAGGGAACATATTAATAGGAGGGGATTTCAATCTGAATTTGGATTCAAATATGGACAAAACTGGGAAAAAAATTAACAGAAAGAACAAAGTAACCAAATTTATAATTAAATCGATGGAAGAAATGCAACTTTTGGATATATGGAGGAAACAACACCCAAAGGAAAAGGAATATTCATATTACTCGGCTAGACATAAAACATACTCAAGAATAGACCTATTCCTGTTATCAGCTCGTATGCAAGATAGAGTAAGAAAAACAGAATATAAAGCTAGAATATTATCGGACCATTCACCCTTAATATTGACAATAAAGTTAGAGGACATCCCTCCAAGAATGTATAGAAGGAGATTAAACTCCATGTTACTCAAAAGGCAGGATTTTAGAGAATTAATTGAAAGACAAATTAAAATGTATTTTGAAATAAACACGGAATCAGTGAAAGATAAGTTTATACTATGGGATGCAATGAAAGCGTTCATTAGAGGGCAAATAATAAGTTATGTAACCAAGATGAAGAAGGACTATAATCAGGAAACAGAGCAGTTGGAAAGGGAAATAGTAAATATAGAAAAAGAATTAGCAATGAAGGAAGATACAACTAAAAGAAGAGAATTGGCGGATAAAAAAATAAAATATGAAACACTACAAACATATAAGGTGGAGAAGAATATAATGAAGACAAAACAGAAATATTATGAACTAGGGGAGAAAACGCGCATGGCAGCTTAAGACAGAACAAGCTAAGAAAATGGTATTGGCATCAAGGAAAAAAGACAAACAAATCACATATAATCCAAAAGAGATCAAGGAAAACTTTAGAGAATTCAATGAACAATTATATCAAACTGAAAACGAAGGGAAAGAAGGGAAAATAGATGAATTTGTAACTAAAATTGAACTACCAAAACTACAAATAGAGGAACAAAATAAATTAACAGAAACATTTGGAATAGTAGAAATACAAGAGATAATAAAAAAATTACCAAATAAAAAGACACCAGGAGAGGATGGATTCCCAATAGAATTCTATAAAACATTTAAAGATTTATTAATTCCTCCCCTCCTGGAAGTAATCAACCAGATTGATAAAACACAAAGCTTACCAGATTCATGTAAAACAGCAATAATTACAGTAATACTAAAGCAAGGGAAAGATCCACTTGCACCAGTGTCATATAGACCAATATCTTTACTTAACACAGATTATAAGATAATAGCTAAACTATTAGCAAACAGATTAGCAGAGTATGTACCGAAAATGGTAAATCTAGACCAAACTGGATGTATTAAAAAAAGATGCACAACAGACAATATTTGTAAATTTATTAACTTAATTCATGCAGTAGAAGGGAGTAAAGCGCCAACAGTAGCAGTTGCTTTAGACGCAGAGAAGGCCTTTGACAGAGTAGAATGGAATTATTTATTCAAAGTATTGCAAAAATTCAGTTTACCAGAGAAGTATATTAATTGGATTAAAGCATTATATAAGGGACCATTGGCGAAAGTGACAGTAAATGGATATGTATCAAAGCAATTTAACTTAAGCAGGTCAACACGGCAGGGATGCCCATTATCACCTTTATTGTTCGCGTTAGCTATAGAACCACTAGCAGAATTGATAAGAACAGAAAATAATATAAAAGAGATAAAAATAAAAGACAAGGAATATAAAATCAGTTTATTTGCGGATGATGTTATAGTATACTTAACAGAACCAGAACTATCAATAAAAGAATTATATAAGAAATTGAAGGAATATGGAGAAGTGTTGGGTTACAAGATTAACGTAAATAAAAGTGAAGCAATGCCTATGAATAATGCGGATTTCTCAAAATTTAAGAAGGAATCACCATTCAGATGGCAAATGCAAGCAATAAGATACCTAGGTATACAAATAAATAAAAATCTCGGCCAACTATATAAACTCAATTATTATCCACTAATGAAAAAATTACAGGACGATTTAGAGCATTGGAAAGATTTACCACTAACACTAATAGGAAGGATAAACTGTATTAAAATGAACATTTTTCCAAGGATATTATACCTATTTCAGGCATTGCCAATACACCTGACAGAGAAATTCTTTAAGGAGTTAAAGAAAATAATAAGGAAATTTTTATGGAAAGGGGGAAACCGAGGATAGCACTAGATAAATTAACAGAATGGTATAAACAAGGAGGCTTACAACTGCCAAACTTTAAAAATTATTATAGAGCCGCACAATTAAGATACCTATCAGATTTTTATCAAACAAGGGAAAAGCCAGATTGGACTAGATTAGAATTAGATAAAATAGGGGAAAAGATACCTGAACACATATTATATAAATGGGATGAAAAACTGGTACAACATAGAAGTTCTCCAGTATTACATCATCTACTCAATATTTGGAAGAAGATTCATGTAGAAAGAAATAAAACAAATTATCAATTACCAAAACTAATATTGATGCAAAACAAATTACTCCCTTTTACAATAGATAACCTTTCCTTTAGAGAATGGGAGAAAAAAGGGATCAAAAGAATAGAAAATTGTTTTTCAGGAAATAGATTATTATCCTTTGAACAAATGAAAGATAAATACAATATAACTCAAGATACAGTGCTGGCATATTACCAATTGAGATCCTACTTGAAGGACAAATTAGGAAGCAGTCTGAGTTTACCAGAGGGAAGTAACTTTGAATATGTGATTACAGATACAATGATAATCAAAAGATTTATAACAAATATGTATATTAAACTGCAAGAAATTCTCCTCATTCTCCTCATTCTCGAGGAAACAAATGGTAAAACTAAACAAAAATGGGAACAAGATTTATAAAGATAAAAAAGGAAACATGGGAGAAGTTATGTTCTGGAACGATGAGAAATACAATAAATACGAGGTTACGTATGATACAATATAACTGGATACACAGGCTATACATTACACCTCAAAAGTTAAATAAATGGGACCCAACAGTATCTGATAGATGTTTTCGATGTAAAAAAGAAATGGGAACAACAATTCATGCAATCTGGACATGTGAGAAAGTAGAAAAATTTTGGGAAGATCTAAACCAAATATTAAATAAAATTACAGAAAACAATATACCAAAGAATCCAGAGATCTTCCTCCTAAGTAACATAAAAAACAAAGAACTTGGAATTGATTTGGAGGATGCATAATAAAGATTTGTTAAGATAGCTCTAGCCATAGCAAAAAAATGTATTATGTCAACCTGGAAATCGGAAGATAATTTGAAAATACAACAATGGTATATAGAAATGAATAAATGTATTCCATTGGGAAAAATAACATATAGTTTAAGAAATAATATTGAAATATTTGAACAAAAATGGGAGCCTTACATGAAACACAATAGCGAAAACCTACCGGTGACATTCACTACCTAAATTAACGAAAGGAGAATGAAATGAAAAGAATTGACTCAGTGGAATTTCTTGTTTATTTTTATTGAATGACAACATTGTTTGACTGGTTTAATGTATCCTAGATTTTGTACTTTAAATGGACGAGGGGGGGGAGGTAGGGAGGGTGGGATGGGAGGTGGGGGGGGGGGGGAGAAAATGGCACTGTATATATTTGAAAAGGAAAAAGTATGTATCATGGTTAATGTGGTTTATGGTGTGAAAAATAAAAAATTAAAAAAAAACAATCAGCTCAGGCCAATCACAATTATTATCCAGATCTGCAGTACATTAATTAAAACCCATTACCAGTGAGAAGAATGATGTAACTCAACCCATAAGGTTCACCCTCAAATCCTGTTGGTTCCCCACTTTTAATAGTAATCAGTATTTTACACTTTTTCTTAGAGTTTCAATTTTTCTTCAAATTTATCATAACTGTTTTGAGTTCTTCTAATTAGTTATTTTAGAGTCGTAATTTCATTGGAATAAATAATATATGCAGTTTGATAGTGGTCTTATATTGTATCTTATCTTAAACTATTACTTTGTGTGACAGATTATGCTATTTTTATATTGTATATAGATATGTTTTAAAGGAGATAAATTGTGCCAGGTTTTTTAGTTAGGTCACATGTGTATTTTGGTCAATATGGTTCATAGTGTTAAAAATAAAAATTAAAAAAAAAGATCTCATTTTAAATGCCAGAGCTCTGCTCAAGCCAGACAGCCCAGGCTCTGTGGGCCTTTATAAAAATTTTGAAGGATACCTATAAGGACTTCACAAGTAGGTGTTAATTGGACATGCTGTAGAGTAATGGATTATTGTTCTGGAAAGCAACAGATCAATGAACTCAGAAGATTAGATCCAGAGCTGCAGTCTGTCTGAGTGCAGTTGGCTGTTCTAAGAGGGTCATGTGGTTTTGAGTCTGTGTGTGAGGGAGAGAGAGAGAGAATTCAGTTCTACAGTTCAGCAGTAGCAGCTGGGACTGGAACAGGACAAGCTGGAAAGCTTGTGGAAAAACCCCATTTTGAAGACAGATTGTGAGTTCTTAGTTCAGCCTGGTCAAAGTCCTTGCAGTCCATACAAGAGGAGATGGCTGGCTGTATAATGTTTCGCTTGAAATAAGGGATACAAAAAAGAACTCTTTGGTGACCTGAAAGAAAGAGGTTATCATCTGGAAAACCCTGATGGGACAAGTTTCTTCAGCATGACACTGAAGTGGCTGTTCAGAAGGAATCAGTTGTGTGTGTCCAACGAGCAACAAATCTCTCTCTGAAAACTAATAAGAACCTTCCTGAGCAGTAACTATATACCTTTCAAGCACCAAAGCCTGGTGAAATTCATGAATGTTAAATTCTGTGCACTGTATGCCTGATACCGGTGAACCTGGAGTAGTGAGAAGTGAAATTGGACAGTGAATCAAAAAACTTTTCTGAACTTACACACACACATTACATACACGTGCACTTAGAATTAAAAGGGGGTAAGTTAGGTTAAGTTAATAGTAATAAGTTAAAGTTTGATCCTGTTTTCATGTTTAAAGATAATTAAAAGCAACTTTTGTTTAAGTAACCATTTGTCTTGGTGAATTTCTATTGCTGGTGGGTTTTGGGGTCCTCAGGGTTCAATATTTGTGATGGTTAATTACTTCCTGTTAAATTCTTCCACAGAGTGACGATGTTCCTGGATCTAATTGCACGTCAGACCTGGACTGTGAATCTGGAGAAATGGACTTGCTTGGAAATGGTACAGTCTGAAAAGACTGGGTTGTGGGGAAAAGGTGTGGAGAGGGAGGACTAATAGAAAACAAAATAATTTTCATATTTATTATGACATTAAACATTACAGATAGAAAAAATGGGCTTAAATTTCAGGGAAATAATGGCAGTTCTGCTTAGAACCACTTGTTTCCCCATGAATGTGGCAGCAAGTTTGGGATTCCCATGCAGGTCTTTGTGATCAAGGAATTCCTGTCTCACCAGCTGCCTTTCAGCAATGATTTCATGTCTGTGCTGTCCAGTTGATTCCTCATGGAGTGCAATGTTGGAGCAAATCTCCAGCACCAATGCAGGGAATTCACCCAAAGAATCAATAAAGTAAATTGTTAAATATATTGATTTTCTTTAAATGTTTGAGTTTATTTCATGTTTTAAATGTTTTAAAAATCTTTCATCAAATTAAATTGAGCTTAATTATTAGCCAATTGGTACTTTGAAAACTAGCTCAAATAGAGGATGTGGATAATCCAGCTGTCATCGTTTTTTTTTGACATATCACGGTCCGGATTGTTCTTGCCCCTGCTAGATAGCTTCCTGAGACTGGAGCCTATACGACCCAGCAAATTAGCCTTGGGCAATTGTGGTGATATCTCTCAGCTCACTGCTGATCACAAATAGGAGGTCATGATTGCAGGTTTCTCACTGTTCAATGTTGACTAGACAATAAACCCAGAATTCTATTACATTTCATGTTTCAGTGACTTTACAGTTAATGCCTTGTAGTCTTCTTTGGCTTGGCTTCGCGGACGAAGATTTATGGAGGGGTATTTGTTCACGTCTGCTGCAGGCTCGTTGGTGACTGACAAGTCCGATGCGAGACAGGCAGGCACGGTTGCAGCGGTTGCAAGGGAAAATTGGTTGGTTGGGGTTGGGTGTTGGGTTTTTCCTCCTTTGTCTTTTGTCAGTGAGGTGGGCTCTGCGGTCTTCTTCAAAGGAGGTTGCTGCCCACCGAACTGTGAGGTGCCAAGATGCACGGTTGGAGGCGATATCAGCCCTCTGGCGGTGGTCAATGTGGCAGGCACCAAGAGATTTCTTTAAGCAGTCCATGTACCTCTTCTTTGGTGCAGTCTCTTCAATCTGATCGACTGCAAGCTCACACCAATGCCTTGTAGTACTGTTCTGAGAATTCTGCTTAGTTAGTCTGAAAGATTCAAGTACTTCTCTCCTCAGAAGTCAAAAGCCACTGTTTCCTGATTTTTAATGTGCATCAAATTCTGTTCAACTAATACTCATGTCCACATTGACCAATATTTTCTGACTAGGATCTTAACAGCGGCAATATCTCATTCCCATCATTGTATTCCCCAGGTTAACAACCTTCAAAATCTTTATTCTTCCTCAGTTCCAGACTGTTGCAAGTTCCATTTTATAATAATGTAAGAGGGCATTGTTTCAGCAGGCTTGGACCAAAGGTGTAGAACATTGTTGCTGTAACTATCTGACATTTTAAATCTCTCATTCTTTGAAGCGCACCTTCCATCCTATCTCTTGGAGCAGAATTTTATCATTTCTCTAATGTTTATCTCATTTGAAACAGAGTTAAAATTGTAAGATGCATATCCATGGGTGATTTGAAAAATTGAAATAAAATATAAATTCAAATTACTATTGCTATTCTGTGCATACTTACCAGGTATCTGAGCAGGTATCAATTAACATCTAAAACCGAGATAGTGTTCCCCTGATCCGGTACAAAAGCAGCCTAACCATACAATCAAATTTCGGAAACCAGGCAATGATACAAGGAGCGAGGTTACAGCTAGATGTTATAAAATGTTTAACAGTTTCGGGTGAAGAATAACATTCCCCGAGCCTGAAGGGCCGCTGCAGACTCTGTTTGCGCAGATTTCATCAGGTCAGTTACCGACCCCTCCACAGATTTGTCCACCAGTGTTAGGGAACCCAACTACCACCCAGTCATAAGTTTATTCAGCCCGAGCCCTCCAGCGCCATCCCTCCCATGAGGCCCAGATGTCGCAGCCTCAAGTCCTCCATTTATCCACGAGGCCTAGGCACGTCTCTCTGGACCTCCAAGCCCAGAAAGGCTCTACAATGCTCGTCGCACCGGACGCTGCCTCCAACTCTGCAGCTCGTCCTTTCCGCTCAGCCCAACAATAGTCATTTCCGACAATGCTCCAAAAAGCCAAGGAACCTCTGGTCTCCAACAATGCAGGTCACTCTGTCTCCTCCTCTCAGCCACGTCAAACTCCATACCTCTGTTGGGTGAGTTCCACAACTCTGCAGCATCTGCTCGGATCCACTCCCATTCAGCGTGCTCCACTGGCAACACCCGACTCCATACAGTCCAATGTCCACTTAATTCAAACTGATCAGATTTCCATTTTTCTGTTAGGGTGATGGGAGGGGGCTGTTTGTAATTCTTGTCATTTTCCAGAAGACCCCAGGTACCACTACCTGATTTCAGCTGGTGTCAGCTCTCCTGAGGAACATCAATAGCATGAAAGAGGAGCAAGCAATGAGTTTCCAAGGCAGTCTTTTTACTAAAAATTGTTGTAGTAAACAAAATAAAGTTTGCATTGCTATTGGTGATGTTTTAAATTGCTTTTCCTGCACAGGGATAAAAACCGGAAGATGTGTAATTTACCGTGATTCGATAAAGACATGCGAAGTCTATGCCTGGTGTCCAGTGGAGAATGAATCATCCAAGAGGTTTTTATAAAATACTTTATAGTCACTACAAGAGAGAAAGAGAGAGAGAAAACAAACATTCAGATCCAAAACTACTGGCTTCAAGTTAAATGAAGTTCATGTGCAAGTTGACTGTCATCTAACTGTATACAACCACACAATGCAGTGTTTCTCAGTTCATGCATGTAAACACACAAAACACCGAATAATAACATATATACAGTACATAAAAATATAATTTAAAATAATATATATATATATATATATATATATATATATAAATAAATATTTGGAATGATTTATTGTTGGAGGATACTGTTCATCAATATTACTACCTACAGGAAGATGTTTCTCAGCATGGCAGTCTAATTTTGATATTCTTTTACCTCCATGATGGTAGTGGTTTAGAGATAATGTGTGCTGAATGGAAAGTGGCCTCAATAATTCTTTGAGCTTTATTTAGGCAATGCTCCCTGTAAATATCACCAGTAGAGAAAAGGAAGATCCCAGTGATCTTCTTGGCCTTTATGGTGGTCCTCTTTATTGACTTTCTGCCTGATGCTTTACTACTGTAATTTACAATGATGTATTCAGACAGGGCATTCTCAATTGTGCTCCTGTAAAATGTCAAGATGGGGGCCAGTAGCCTTGCCCTCCTCAACATCCTTAGGAAGTGTAGGCACCACTGAACCCTCTTGGCTAATGAGGAGGGGTTGTGGGTCCAGGATAAGTCATCCTTTATATGCACAACAAAGAATTTTGGGCTCTCCACTCTCCCCACAATGATGTGTAATGGAGTGTGGTTGACCTTTCCTCCTTAAGTCTAAAATCATCAAATTGATGGGAATGGAATGCATGAAATTGCTCCTTCCAGCCACAGTAACCCATTCCAGTTTATCTACTGTCCAAACCAATCCACAGATGATGCAATAGCCTTGACCTTCCACTCCATCCTGACCCACTTCGAGAACGATGTCTCCCTCGTCCACTGGGCTGCTGTTCGTTGCCTTCGGCTCGGCATTCAACATGATTACACCTCAGATTCTGGTGGATAAACTGTCCTTGCTGGGACTCAACACTCCTCTCTGCAACTGGATTCTGGATTTCTCGATCAAAAGATGACAGTCAGTCTGGGTTCATAGCAAAACCTTACACCCAATCACACTGAGCATCGGCACACCTCAGGTTACAGCTGTTGACTCACAACTGCACTGCCTGATTCAGTTCTAACAGAATCATCATTTGTGAGTAGCCCCTTTTCCACTGGCATCCCAGTTAATTGGCCGTGCAGTGTCCTGGGATAGGAAGCCCCTTGTGCTGTTTCCACTAGGCCACCATTAAATGGGACACTAATAGCTTTCCCACTGAACACAACTCATCCCTGGGGATCGGAGTGTTCTACCTTCAAATGGAAATGGGTGAATTTCTGCTCTCCCTTTTCCACTGTTTTGTATCAGCACGCCGACATCAGCAAACACCGGGGATATGAGTAGGAATAGAGGTGGTTAATCCCCGGCACGAAAAGATGTCACTTGACGCCGGCATTTCCACATGACCCTGTCCCAGTTAATTTCTGGGACAGGGTGCCAGTGGAAAAGGGACTGCTGATTCAATGGTAGCTGGGCCTCTTCGGCAACAGTGACAGGTCAGCTTACAGAGAGGAGGTTGAGCAACTCATAGAATGGTGCAAGAACAACAATCTGCATCTCAATGTGGACAAGTCTAAAGAGATGAGCCTATGAAGTTAATTACAAAGGTATGAAGGTAGTTTTGTCTGGCAAGGAGTGGGTTCGCCACTCATTGTTAAAATTTATGTGATCATTAACTTGGTTTAATTTCTCCTTGGCTCAATGTTTTCACAAAGAAATTGCTGAAGCTGCTTTCTATAGGATCTTGTTTATATGTAGACTATTAGAGAATTTTATTCTGCATTTTAAAAATAGGTTTTTTTTTCTTCTCTTTTTGCAGGAACTCAGCTCTAAAAGGGATTCAGAATCTTACTTTGTTCATCAAAAACAGCATTCATTTCCCGAGGTTTGGGTTTTCAAAGTAAGGTGGGAGCTGTTCCCGTGAAGTGTATCTCAGGCTCAGGATATCCCAAGTGTTTCATGATCAGCAGCAGATATTGATCAGTTTTCATGTTGCTCATGAAGGGCCAAGCAACATGTTCTCCATCCAGAGTTTGAATGGGATTTCATTGTCTGATATTTCCATTTCTTGCTGATTCACTGAGCTGAACTTGGGCTGTCGTTGAGGATCATTGCTAGTGATTTCCTCCAGGGTTATCCTGAATAACTACTGTAACTTTGTCAGATAATCAGTGGACACCTTAATTCCATGCATATCTGAAGGTTATGGCAAACTCCCTCAGCCAATGCTTGTTGCATTTAACAGCACAACTAAGGATTATATATGTGCAAAATTGAGGGTTATATACTTGTGAAAAATTGATGTATGTGCATTGCCATCAATGAGTGTATAGTTATGCAAATATACCTTTCATAGTTGTAATCATGCAAGACAATTTGTTTTCCTTACAAATTATGCATAGACAGTACTATTTTCCATTAGTATTTTTTTCTCTCCCCTCATGAGGATATTGAATTTGTGTATGTCATCATTTCAGAGGGAGCTTCCACCCTCTTGTACCATGTGCAACTGCCTTGCTCCGATACAGGAGCTTAGGTTAATAGGTGTTGAGAGGATACAGGGCAATCTATTCAATTTTGTTTGTTCTTACAACACACCTATAATTGTTACTAATCTTAAAGATTAGTCGACTTAGTAAAAAAAAATCTATGGATCATTTTGGAGATCTTTCTTGTTGCGCCGTCACAATCATCCAGGCAATTCGAGAGATTGTATTTTGCATAAGACTAAATGGGAAGTCATTTGGTTAGTTGAGCGCTGGTTCTCAAAGCAATCTCATCAATCCTATTCCCCCTATTTTCTCGTACATGTGAAGCACTTGGTCCTAATTCTCCTTTAACACACCAACATTAGGGGTTATTTACTGTAACTAATTGGCATCCCATTCAAAAGGCCTTTGTCATGTGATAGGAAACTGAGGAATCTTGGTAAAATCTCTCTGGTCTCTGGGAAAATGTGCAAACTCTGCGCAGGCAGCCAAGAGGTCATGATCAAATGCAAATGACAGGAGCTGAGAGCCAGTAGCTGACACAAAATGTTGGACTATTCTGCTGAACAATACTGTGATGACCCACAGAAATAGACAAATAATATGAATTTCCTCCATACTTTGTTTGCTCTTACAACCTTTATTTATATCAATCTTTTAATGTACAAAACAGTTTGCAGGAGGTTGTAGGCGACACATTTTAAGGATATATATATATATATATATATATATATAGAAACTAGGGCCTAGCTTGAGCCCTTTTGTGCTTTACTGGCCCACCAATAAAATACCAAATATCAGATATCTGCATCTATTGTTTCTTTCCCTTCTCTTTCTCTTTTATTTAGCACAGTGATTTTCATCCTTTTTCTTTCCACTCACATACCTCTTTAAGTAATCACTATACCATAGGGGCTCTGTGATTAGTAAGGGATTGCTTAAGGTGGTGTGTGGGTGGAAATAAAAAGTTTGCAAACCACTGTTTTAAATGTACTAATTGACTCGTTATGTGCACGGTTTCATAACTCCAAAGGAAATGGGCCAATGACAATTTTTCTCAAGCAAATTATTTCAGTAACAATTGGGTCTAGAGCAATGATTCTCAACCTTCCCTTCCCACTCACATACCACCTTAAGTAATCCCTTCATAATCACAGAGCCTCGATGGCATAGGGATTACTTAAAGTGGTATGTGAGTGGAAAGAACAAGGTTGAGAACCACTGATGTAGCATGTTTTGGTACTTTTCATGCCGAGACAGGGACAAAGATTTCTTGGGGAGATTCACATGGAATTAGAAAGACAAGAATGCATTTAGAGTTTGCAATGCATTTAATAGAAAAGGCTTTTGGAATCAGGGTTGTAATTTTCAAACAGTGGAATCAAAGTGATGTGTATGATCAGGGTTATTTTTATAGGTGGGGTATCTATGAAAAGGTAATGCCCACCATGTAATATGGGTGCCAAAAAGCTCAAAGGATGTGGGTCATCTGTCCTTATTCCCAATCCTTTAGGGAATCTCTACGTTCCTGATATTTCAGAGGATTTATCTGTGTCTCTGACCCTTTAGCGGATCTCTTTCAGTCTCATAAATTATAAATTGAGTCTCCCACGATCCATCCAGTTCTTCACTGAATATTAATCCTTCCTGATTCTCCAGTGAGCTGGTCCTTCTCTTTCTTTTCCCCCTCTATTTCGCTTTCCTCACTTCCTATCTGTAAGTGAGTGTTTCCTTCACACACTTTACACAAAGGTGGGTACTCACATGGTGAGGCTCCACGAGAGCAAGCTGACATAAGAGGTCTTAGTGGCATCATATCCAACAGACCAGAAGTATTGTGCAGTAGACTTCAAAAAAGATCAACTGCAGTTAACTAATGAGGTTTTGTTTCTTTATTTCATAATAATGTAATAGGCTCCACATTTAAAAAGAAAGACTGATATTTTGTAAAAGAGGTCTTGTAATTAGATCATACTTAGCAAGGAAAACAATTTTACACGTGAAAGGATGTTCAATGTATTTTTACTTATTGAGCATTTAAAAATACTTATTGACTATGAACAGCATTGCATTTCTGATTCTATCATTTAGCATATTCATTGCATTTCTGATTCTATCATTTAACATATTCATTGCATTTCTGATTCTATCATTTAACATATTCATTGCATTTCTGATTCTATCATTTAACATATTCATTTTGCTTTCTTACATTTTATCCCCAGAGGAAATATGAAGAAAAATTCAGAACCAAGTTATTTGAGGCACTGCACGTTTGATGAGGTCACCAATCATTATTGTCCCATTTTCCCACTTGGCTTCATTACTGAGAAAGCTGGAGAGGATTTTGATAATCTCAGCAAAAGGGTACAATTTATGTTCACTCTTCTAATCACTAGTTATCAAAATGCAAGAGGAGGTTGAAGAGGGAGTGGAAGAAGCAGTAACAAGAAAAAGTGTTTTAGAGGCATTTAGACAAAAACGTAAATAGAAGGGAATAGAAAGATACAATGGGCAGACAGATGAGATTCATCCTCTTGGGATCATAGTTGACATAGGCATGATGGGCTGAAAGGCCTGTTCTAAACTGGATCGTTCTATGTAAGGGTAATTTTTCTTTGTGATATCTTACACATTATCTCTGATACTTTTAATAATATGATAGTATTTTTTGAAGAATGTAGTTTTGTGTTTTAAAGATAAGCAAAGCAAAACTGATTGTTCATGTCATTTGGAGGAGCTACAACTGTTCTTATGGGGAAAACAGCTTTTCATTTCATTTTTCTGGAATGCAGAGCTTTGACTTTTTAATGTCTTTTTAAAATCCTACATCACTTCTGGTAATTTGTGTCACTTTTCCTTTATATCTTCCCATTAGAAACAGATTCTATGCAATGCTCTCCAACACTTAGCTAAATTGAAATTAATATGGTAATTATACATCCATTCTCTTAGTTTTAATGTTAGAAAGCTTTTAAGGAAGTCTAACTCCTAGATTCCTTACCCAAAATGAAATACAAGCCGAATTATGGAAATACTGAGGTTTCTGGTCTTCTCTCCAATCTGTCCAACTCCCAATTATTTGATCTCAGTGACTCACCATGTAAGATAAGACGTCATGATATTAGGGAAGTGAGCAAGGATGAATTGAAAGATGGTTATTGTGTATAAGAATGAGAATCACAATTAATGTATTTTTTTTAGACTGGAAGGATTTAATTTGTGGAGTGCCCCAAGGACCAGTTCTTGGCCCTGAATTTTTTATAATTTAATGTCCAAGAAGAGAAGGCAGAGTGCAGATAAATAAACAAGTTTGCAGATGTTATGAGAATAGGTAGGATGGCTGATGTGATGAGAATATTTGTACTCAACAACTAGATATTAATAGATTGAATAATTGGGGCAAAAATTAAGCAAGCAGGGTTAATGTGGGAAAGTTTAAAGTTATCCACTTAAGTAAGAGGAATCTAGGGTAGAAATATTATTTAAATGGAGAAACATTGCAGCCAGGCAAATTATGTCTTGGTACTCTTGTGCATGAAATGCAGAAGGTCAGCAGGCAGGGACAGCAAGAATTTAGGGAAACCAATTGGCATATTAGCCATAATTATAAGAGGGTTAGAGTTTAGAAAAAGGAAAGTATTATTACTACCATACAGTATGTTGATGAGGCTACACCTCAACTAACATGAATAATTTAGTCCTGAGATTTAAGAAAGAATAGTATAGTATAAGAATAGAATTTAAGTGAAACATTGGAGGCAGACACCTCTCATTATTCTTTGGAGGTCTAGAAGACTCATATCAAAACATATAGGATCCTTTGGAACATGACAGAGGAGATGTCAAATTGTTTCCTCAAATGGGAGAATTCCAATCAAAGGATACAAGATTAGCAGTCATTTAAAATTAAAATGCACAGAGATTTGTTTTTGCAAGGATGGTGAATTTTCTCTCTTGGAGGATTCTTGAGTGCACTTATGAGGTAGACTTTTTTTTTCTAATGTCTTGTGTTTTTAAACCTCTAAATTTAATGACTGATGGGGTGTATCTCAGGAATCAGTTTGTGGATGTGTCTGCATGAGAAAGTGTATGTGCGTGTGAGAGAGTGTGTAGTGAGAAAAGTGCTTGTGTGTGTGTGTGGAGGAGGAGGAGTGTGTGTGTGTGTGTGTGTGTGTGCGTGCGTGCGAGGAGTGTGTGTGCGCGTGCGGAGGAGTGCGTGCGCGTGCGGAGGAGTGCGTGCGCGTGCGGAGGGAGTGCGTGCGCGAGCGGAGGAGAGCTGTGCGCGAGCGGAGGAGTGCGTGCGCGAGCGGAGGAGTGCGTGCGCGAGCGGAGGCGGCGTGCGCGTGCGAGGCGTGCGTGCCGTGCGGAGCGTGCGTGCGCGTGCGGAGGCGTGCGTGCGCGTGCGGGAGGCGTGGAGTGCGCGTGCGGAGGCGTGGGTGCGCGTGCGGAGGCGTGGGCGCGGCGGAGGCGTGGGTGCGCGTGCGGAGGCGTGGGTGCGCGTGCGGAGGCGTGGGTGCGCGTGCGGAGGCGTGGGTGCGCGTGCGGAGGCGTGGGTGCGCGGTGCGGAGGCGTGGGTGCGCGGTGCGGAGGCGTGGGTGCGCGTGGCGGAGGCGTGGGTGCGCGTGCGGAGGCGTGGGTGCGCGTGCGGAGGCGTGGGTGCGCGTGCGGAGGCGTTGGGTGCGCGTGCGGAGGCGTGGTGCGCGTGCGAGGCGTGGGTGCGCGTGCGAAGGCGTGGGTGCGCGTGCGGAGGCGTGGGTGCGCGTGCGGAGGCGTGGGGTGCGCGTGCGGAGGCGTGGGTGCGCGGTGCGGAGGCGTGGGTGCGCGTGCGGAGGCGTGGGTGCGCGTGCGGAGGCGTGGGTGCGCGTGCGGAGGCGTGGGTGCGCGTGCGGAGGCGTGTGCGCGTGCGGAGGCGTGGGTGCGCGTGCGGAGGCGTGGGTGCGCGTGCGGAGGCGTGGGTGCGCGTGCGGAGGCGTGGGTGCGCGTGCGGAGGCGTGGGTGCGCGTGCGGAGGCGTGGGTGCGCGTGCGGAGGCGTGGGTGCGCGTGCGGAGGCGTGGGTGGCGTGCGGAGGCGTGGGTGCGCGGTGCGGAGGCGTGGGTGCGCGTGCGGAGGCGTGGGTGCGCGTGCGGAGCGTGGGTGCGCGTGCGGAGGCGTGGGGTGCGCGTGCGGAGGGCGTGGGTGCGCGTGCGGAGGCGTGGGTGCGCGTGCGGAGGCGTGGGTGCGCGTGCGGGAGGCGTGGGTGCGCGTGCGGAGGCGTGGGTGCGCGTGCGGAGGCGTGGGTGCGCGTGCGGAGGCGTGGGTGCGCGTGCGGAGGCGTGGGGTGCGCGTGTGCGGAGGCGTGGGTGCGCGTGCGGAGGCGAGGGTGCGCGTGCGCGAGGCGAGGTGCGCGTGCGGAGGCGAGGGTGCGCGTGCGGCGAGAGCGAGGTGCGCGTGCGGAGGCGAGAGTGCGCGCGTGCGGAGGCGAGAGTGCGCGCGTGCGGAGGCGAGAGTGCGCGCGTGCGGAGGCGAGTGTGCGCGCGTGCGGAGGCGAGTCTGGCAGCGCGTGCGGAGGCGAGTGTGCGGTGCGGGCGAGTGACGTGCGGAGCGGAGTGTGTGCGCGCGTGCGGGAGGCGAGTGTGCGCGCGTGCGGAGGCGAGTGTGCGCGCGTGCGGAGGCGAGTGTGCGCGCGTGCGGAGGCGAGTGTGCGCGCGTGCGGAGGCGAGTGTGCGCGCGTGCGGAGGCGAGTGTGCGCGCGTGCGGAGGCGAGTGTGCGCGCGTGCGGAGGCGAGTGTGCGCGCGTGCGGAGGCGAGTGTGCGCGCGTGCGGAGGCGAGTGTGCGCGCGTGCGGAGGCGAGTGTGCGCGCGTGCGGAGGCGAGTGTGCGCGCGTGCGGAGGCGAGTGTGCGCGCGTGCGGAGGCGAGTGTGCGCGCGTGCGGAGGCGAGTGTGCGCGCGTGCGGAGGCGAGTGTGCGCGCGTGCGGAGGCGAGTGTGCGCGCGTGCGGAGGCGAGTGTGCGCGCGTGCGGAGGCGAGTGTGCGCGCGTGCGGAGGCGAGTGTGCGCGCGTGCGGAGGCGAGTGTGCGCGCGTGCGGAGGCGAGTGTGCGCGCGTGCGGAGGCGAGTGTGCGCGCGTGCGGAGGCGAGTGTGCGCGCGTGCGGAGGCGAGTGTGCGCGCGTGCGGAGGCGAGTGTGCGCGCGTGCGGAGGCGAGTGTGCGCGCGTGCGGAGGCGAGTGTGCGCGCGTGCGGAGGCGAGTGTGCGCGCGTGCGGAGGCGAGTGTGCGCGCGTGCGGAGGCGAGTGTGCGCGCGTGCGGAGGCGAGTGTGCGCGCGTGCGGAGGCGAGTGTGCGCGCGTGCGGAGGCGAGTGTGCGCGCGTGCGGAGGCGAGTGTGCGCGCGTGCGGAGGCGAGTGAGCGCGCGTGCGGAGGCGAGTGAGCGCGCGTGCGGAGGCGCGCGTGCGCGTGCGGAGGCGAGTGAGTGCGCGTGCGGAGGCGAGTGAGTGCGCGTGCGGAGGCGAGTGAGTGCGCGTGCGGAGGCGAGTGAGTGTGTGCGGAGGCGAGTGTGTGTGTGGAGGAGTGTGTGTGTGGGGAGGAGTGAGTGTGTGTGTGGAGGAGAGTGTGTGTGTTTGGAGTAGAGTGTGTGTGCGTGTGTGTGTGTGTGTGTGTGTGTGTGTTGCACAAGAGAATATAAAACAATCATTGAAACTTATATTTAAGTCTTTCCAGTCCTCCAGGCAAGCAACACGAAACATAAGTAACTATAGAAGACCTAACAGTCAAAATTAAATGAGAGAACTCTGTTATATTCTGTTATTAGTGATGCCACAATTCCACATCCTTTACTTGTATGTTTCTGTACTCTGCAGGGAGGAGTTCTGGGTGTAATTATAAACTGGATGTGTGACCTGGACAAGGAAGCTTCAGAATGTAACCCTCAATATTCCTTTAGAAAGCTTGATTCAGGATACAACTTCAGGTTAGTTCATCTTTGGTTTTCAGGTGTTTGCACGTATGTATGTAAAGTTGCATAGAATTTCTATATAAGAATTAAGCTGTGGATCAAGTGAACAATGTTTTTTTTAAACTGCAAAGCCTTATTGGATGGACCAGTATATGGAACAAAGAATGGAATATTACAAAGGCTGAGAATAAACTGAAACAACAGATTAAAGGAAATAGTAATGCAACTGTTGGTTAACACCAAGCTTGAGTCTAAACTACCTCTATCATGTAACAACAGCATGACAGATAATGAATTCAGAACTTAGGATGAGTATCAGTTCAAAAGAGTAGGTGAGTGAAGGTTTGATTCTTGAAGACAATTGCTGATTTAGACAATTCACAATTGCACTTTCATCGATTCTATGTCGAGCACTCAAAATTATGAAGCTGAGGAAATGCACATCTTGCCACAAGCTTTGATGATTTGAGTAGGAACATGCTATTTGTTCACGTTGATAAGAATAACGTGAATTACATAAATAGCAATAGAAAAGTCTGAAAAGTTTGCAAAGCTCTCTCTGTTTGGTAGCAAATCCACTTTCAGTTGCCTACATTAAATTTACCAAGCTTGAATATAGAACAAGAAAGTTTTTTTTAACAAATATTTGTTCTTTTTTATAAAGCTACATTTTATAATGTTGCTTAGTTTTGCTGATATTCTTGGCAGACTTTCTATTAGTAACATTTGGAGGTTGAGGGACCATATTTGTAAAATGTGCAATATTTGACACACTTAGCAGAATTATAAAAGTGGAATCTCTTCCCCAACAAACTTACCCCTTTGCCTCTTCTATTAGTTTTCAGGTCTATTATTATACAATGAATATATTGTCCTCACTGAGAATGATGAGGTGGAAGGACTTGGTGGGGCAGAGAAGGTCAGCCAGTGAATCCTTAGTGTTTAGCATACTTTCTTTTTTAAACTATATTTACATATTCTCTTGCTGATAGTCTCTTCTCCAATTTGCTATCTTTCTAGCTCTTACCTCTGTTTTTTCTACATGGAACATCATTGTCACCATTCTCTCTCATTGATGCTACCTTACCGAGTGTGCTCTTCAGATTTTTCTGTTGATGTAATTCATGTTGTTCTTATCAAGGTGAACAAATAGCTTGTTCCCACTCAAATCATCAAAGCTTGTGGCAAGATGTGCATTTCCTCAGCTTCATAGTTTTGAGTGCTCGACATAGAATCGATGAAAGTGTAATTGTGAATTGTCTAAATCAGCAATTGTCTTCAAGAATCAAACCTTCACTCACCTACTCTTTTGAATTGATTCTCCTCTCTTTTAAGTTCTTAATAAGCAGTTGAATCAGAATCTATCTAGTAGCTGCAAGGAACCCAATTTAATGTTAGTTTTCTATACAGTAAGAGCCCATTTTATCCTCACATGAATCATAATTAAACAAATGGAATGTTTGTTGTACCCAGTCATTAATCAATTCCATGAAACATTTTATTGTTATGATGAAATGGAAAAATGCTTTGAAGATGTCCGGGAGAAATTGCATAAAGATAGATTTCTGTAAATCACATTATTCCTGTAAGTTAGACCATAAATTCAGGTGTAAAATTTAAGCAAAGCCTAGCATCATATAATAAACTCTATTTTCCTGTTGCGATTTTACACCTGACTTATAGGTCTACAAAGTACTTCACCAAGAACGGCATTGAATACAGGACATTAACGAAAATATTTGGGATAAGAATTGAAATTATTGTCCACGGTGAGGTAAAATCATTTTTATATCCTGTTCCCTGGCTGGGATGACTAGAACCAGATTAATTTTTGACAAACAGCCAACTAAGTACTAAAATGGTCCTAGCTTAGAGGAAATTAATCTTTGAAATTCTGTATTCGGGAAGATTGAGGTAATTCAGTACCTGAATATTTCAGGACAGAAATCGATAGATTTTTGGATTTTTTTAAAAATAATTTTTTATTTTTCACACTATGAACCATATCAACCAAAATATGTACAAATGTTTCTCATTAAATTTACACATTGGTCTTTTCTCCCATTTTTTTCCCCCTTTCCCTCCCTCCCCTCTACCGATTTTGGATATTAAGGGAATCAAGGAACATGGGCTTAATGCAGAAAAGTGGTACTAAGGTTAAAAAAAAAATAGCCCTTATTAAATGGCATGAAGGGCTGAATAAACTACTCGTGTTTCATTTATGTTCTTATTCATAATAAATAGGTTTGTGCTTGATTTTGATGCATCTTGAACTCCTCAGCTCTTTTGATATACTCAACAACTCATTCCAACCTCTCCAACCAAATGGCAATAACAGTGACTTCTCTGGTTTCTGCTAACCTACTCTCCATTCTCCTTCCCTTCCCTTTCCTCTTGTCTTCTTTATTTTAGCTCTCCACCCTCTTCTTCTCTAGTCACAGAGCCATCCCTCTCCCCCTGGTTGCTGCTGTCCCCTCCCTCCCTTATCCACCTATTACCTCCTTCCCCTATCCCTCCATCCCTACCATTTTGTTTGGGCTCCTGCCGAGACTTATCCATACCTTGATGAAGGGCTCAAGCCCAAAACATTGGTTATGTATCTTTATCTTTGCTACATAAAGATTAGCAATGCTGAGTTCCTCCAGCATTGTGTTTTTACTTCATATTGTAAATCATTCTTCGCAATGAATTTCATCTAACTCTATTGGCAATGTGATTTCAATCTTATGAGCTTAATCTTAGATATGCTGGAGTGACTTGTTATCTGGTATGTGCGCAAACCCGGCTATAAATATTTTTTTTAATTTAGAGATACAGCATGGTTATAGGCCCTTCTGGCCTTAGAGCCTGTGCCATCCAAATATACCCATGTGACCAAATACCTACCAGCCCTGTACATCTTTTGAACGAGGCAAGAAACCTGAGCCCCTGAAGGAAACCTATGCAAGCAAGGGGAGAACATACAAACTCCTTGCAGACAGCAGTGGATTTCAACCCCTGTCATTAATGTTGTGCTAACCTCTACGTTAACTGTACCACCTGAAAAGAAAAACTCATGATATCTACTGGCAACAAGGAAGGACAAAGGAAGTTCATGCATGAGAACGTCACCATTAACTGTTTCCCTCCATCACACACAATCCTGACTTGCAAGCACATAGAACCATAGAATACTACAGCACAGAAACAGGTCCATTTGGCCCTTCTAGTCTGTGCCAAACATTTTTTTTTCTAGTTCTATTGATGTGCACCCAGTCCATCACCCTCCACACCACTCCCATTCATGTACTGGTCCAAATTCTTCTTATATGTCAAAACTGAGCCCACATTCACCACCTCAGGTGGCAGCTTGTTTCACATTTCCACCACTCTCTGAGTGAAGAAGTTCCCCCTCGCATTCCCCCTTTCACTCATAACCCAACGTTTATAATACTATGGCTCAGCTTCAGTGCAGGGCACACCTTACCTTACCCGCAACACTTCCAGCGATGTCCACAGTAGTGACCCGGCGTGGAGCGATGCCGTGGATTTGCTATGCATCTATGTTTTATACAGTTCTGATTTGGGCATCTAGCCAATAATGACCCTAGGTGATTTAAATTAGCCAACGGCAAGGTGAGCACTAATGGGTGGCCAGAGTCCAACCTTGATTGACAAGCGATGTGACTTCCTTATAAGTTTCAGACAGGGAGGACACATGACTACCCACAGTACACACATTCCAGATAGGCAGGGAGGCCATGCTTCCTCCACACACAAGGCCCAGATCTATTCTTCTCCAAAATTAACTTGAACTAATGTCAATATGATCACTAAATCCAAAATGTTCCTCTACACAAACTTCTGTCACCTGTCATGTCCAGTACTGCATTCTCTCTAGTTGGTTCCTCTATATATTGATTTAGAAAACTTAACACATTTGACAAACTCCAAGCCATCCAGCCCTATTACAGAATGAGGTCCTAGTCAATATGTGGAAAATTAAAATTCCCTACTATCACAACCTTATGTTTTCTGCAGTTGTCTGCAATTTGCTCCTCCAATTCTCATTGACTATTGGATGGTCTATAATATAACCCCATGAGTGTGGTCATACCTTTCTCATTCCTCAGCTTTGCCCAAGTAACCTCAGTAGATGAGCCCTTTGGTGTGTCCTGTCTGAGCACAGCTATGATATTTTCCCTGACGAGCAATGCCACTCCTCCCCCTTTCATCAGCTCCATTCTATCTCAACTAAAGCTACAGAAGCCCAGAACAATGAGCTGCCACCCCTGCTCCTCCTGCAACCAAGTTTCATTAATTGCCACAATGTCACAATTCCTCAACATTTCTCTCAATAACAAGTATACTATTTACGATACAGTTGGGGGGAGTGACTTACTAGGGCAAGCCACAGCAATCAAATCTCTGGCATGGATTCTGGTCTCTAAGAAGGGAAGGGAGGAGAAGAGGTGAGCTCTAGTGATAGGGGATTCCATAGTTAGGGGGACAGATAAGATGTTCTGTGGGAGAGATCAAGTATCCCAGATGGTGTGTTGCTTCCCTAGTTCCAGGGTCTCAGATCGAGTTCATGGCATTCTCAGGAGGGAGAGTAAGCACCCAGATGTTGTGGTCCATATAGGGATCAATGACATGGGTAGGAAAGGTGAGGAGATCTTGCAAGGAGAGATCAGGGAGTCAACATGCTCTAATCTCGTCTGGCTTTCCTACCATCCTCCTTGCAATGAAATAGATGCACTTCATAAAATTTCCACCATGTACAACCTGTTGACTTCTCATGGTGCCTGTAATTTTCACATCATCTTTTCCCTCCTCCACTCTTCTGTCTGTTCTGGCATTTGGTTCCCCTCCCCCTGCAAATCTAGTTTAAATCCACTGGAATAGCACATGAAACCTTCCTGCAAAGATATTAGTCCCCTCCAGTTCAGAAGCAAACTATCCTGTCAGAACAGGTCCCACCTTTCCCAGAAGAGAGCCAATGATCTAGAAACCTGAAGCCCTCCCACACCATGTCTTGAGCCACATGTTAATCTACATTTTCCTTCTATTTCTAACCTCACTAGTACGTGGCATGGTTAGCAATTCCTTTAACTTAGCGCCTAACTCCCTGAATTTCCCACTCCTCTATTTCATATGGTTTTATCAGTTTGTTTTGTTCTTCTTCTTGTAATTTCAGCAGTTCAATTTTTGCTAAAAACTCTTCTATTTTATCATCTTTCCCCTCATTCTCAGTTTGGTATAATTGTTCATAAAATTCCTTAAAGTTCTCATTAATCTCTATTAGGTTATATGTAATTTGTTTGTCCTTTTTCATTGATGCCAATACTGTTCTTTTAGCTTGTTCTGTTTTATGTGTTTTTTCTCCCAGTTCGTAATAATTTTGCTTTATTTTCATTATGTTCTTCACAACCTTGTACATTTGTAATGTTTCGTATTTTATATTTTTGTCCGCCAATTCTCTCCTTTTCATTATATCATCCCTTTTTACTAATTCCTTTTCTGTACTTACTATCTCCCTTTCCAATTGCTCTATTTCCTGATTGTAGTCCTTTTTCATCTTAGTTACATAACTTATTATCTGCCCTCTAATGAAGGCTTTCATTGCGTCCCATAATATAAATTTGCCTTTCACTGATTCCGTGTTTATTTCAAAATATGTTTTAATTTGGTGTTCAACAAACTCTCTAAATTCCTGACTTTTAAGTAGCATGGAGTTTAACCTCCATCGATATGTTCTTGGTGGGATGTCCTCCAGTTCTATTTATGCTCTTGGTGGGATGTCCTCCAGTTCTATTGCTAATAACAGGGGTGAATGATCAGATAGTAATCTAGCTTTATATTCAGATTTTCTAACTCTCCCTCGAATATGGGCTGACAACAAAAACATATCAATCCTTGAGTGTGTTTTATGCCTACTTGAATAATATGAGTATTCCTTCTCTCTTGGGTGCTGCCTCCTCCATATATCCATAAGTTTCATTTCCTGCATTGATTTAACCATAAATTTGGCCACTTTATTCTTTTTTCTAGTCTTTTGCCCAGTTTTATCCAATATTGGATCCAAGTTAAGGTTAAAATCCCCTCCTATCAATATATTTCCTTGTGTATCTACAATCTTCAAAAAAATATCCTGCATAAACTTTTGATCCTCCTCATTAGGTTCGTATATATTGAGCAAATTCCAAAATTCTGAATATATCTGACACTTTATCATTACATACCTCCCTGCTGGATCTATTATTTCCTCCTCTATTTTGATTGGTACATTTTTATTAATTAATATAGCTACACCTCTAGCTTTTGAATTATATGATGCTGCCGCTACGTGTCCTACCCAGTCTCTCTTTAATTTATTATGTTCCTGCACAAATGCTATGTCTATTTTTTTTCTTTTTTCAGTAAATTTAGTAGCCTCTTCCTTTTAATTTGGTTATGTATTCCATTAATGTTTATAGTCATATAGTTCAACGTGGCCATCTCATATCCTGTTTACACCTCATTTCCACTTCCTCACCACCACCATCCTCCTTTTCCCCATTTTCATCTCTCAGTTTTCCCTTTTTAAACAAAATGTATGACAGCACATTTAAAACATAAAATACTCCAACAACTCCCACATCCAATATTACCTTAACCCCAAATGCCCCTCCCCTCTCTGAGTTGCCCCTTATCCCTTGCCGGGCAACCACTACTCCCCTTTCTATTTGGATTGCGATCCTATTCACGTGTCAACTGATTTCACAGTGACGGTTATTCTCTTCCCCCCAAACCCCCCAAAACACTTTTTTACACATATAACAAAGTTCTCCCCTTTTTTCCCCTTTACTTCCTTCCTTCCCTTCTCTTTTCCTTCTTTAGTTCTTTACATATACATTGTTTTTACATCTTTATATATATATTTTATCGCCGTTCTTCATTCTTATTACATCTCTTCATCTCTCCTTCTGTCCTGCAAGCATTCTGCAAATTCTTGTGCTTCCTCCGGATCCGAGAACAGTTTGTTTTGCTCCCCAGGGATAAATATTTTAAGCACAGCTGGATGTCTTAACATGAATTTATAATCATTTTTCCAGAGAATCGATTTTGCTTTATTAAACTACTTCCTCTTCTTTAAGAGTTCAAAACTTATGTCTGGGTAAAAAAATACTTTTTGACCCTTGTATTCCAATGGTTTATTATCTTCTCTAATTTTATTCTTTGCCCACTCCAGTATATTTTCTCTTGTCGTATATCTCAAAAGTTTTACTAAAATGGATCTTGGTTTTTGCCGTAAGTGTGGTTTCGGAGCTAGTGGTCTGTGTGTCCTTTCTATTTCCATTTCTCCTGCATTTATGTCATTCCCAGGACCTTCGGGATCCATTCTTTTATAAATTCCTTCATATCTTTGCCTTCTTCATCTTCCTTCAGGCCCACTATTTTTATGTTGTTTCGCCTACTATAATTTTCCAAGATATCAATTTTCTGAGCTTAAAGAGTGTCTCTTTAATTTTTTTGTCACTTTCTTCCAATTTTCCTCTTAAGTCGTTTACTTCCATTTCCTCAGCCGTTTCTCGTTCTTCCACATTTTCTACTATTTTCCCTATTTCTGTCATGACTAATTCTAATCTTTGCATTTTATCTTCTGTTCTTTTCATTTTTCTTTTAATTGCACTGAATTCTAATGACAACCATTCTTTTAATGCACTCATTTGTTCTTCAAAAAAAGTTTTATCTATATTTATCTATATTCTGTCCATCTGTTTTACCTTCTATTTCTCTGTGAAGATCTTGGTCTTCTTCTTCCTCTTCTTTTGTGTACCTGTGTTTGTGTCTTCTTCTTCTCTTTGTATCTGTGTCTCTTCTGATTTTTCTGATGAGTTGCTTGTCTCACTTTGTCGGGCCTCTTCCTGTTGGTCCTCTCCTTCTGAGCTGCTCATCTGTCAGGCCTCCTGCTGCTGCTCCTCTTGCCGTTCACTGGGCCTGAGTGGGTGGGTAAGCAGGGGTGGCCAGAGGGTGTAGGTGAGGAGTAATGGGCAGGGGAAGTTATGGTGGTGCGAGGGGCAGTTAGAGGGAGGGATGAGTAGAAGGAGGGGTGGATAGGGAAGAGGTAAAAAGGGAGGGCCAGGGCGGGGAGGGCCAGGGCGAGTAGGGGAGGGGTGATTAGAGGGTGAGAGACAGGTAGAGGGAGGAACAGGTTGAGGGGAGAGGCAGTAGAGGGGTGTGTATAGGATGGGGTGGGTAGAGGCAGAGAGAGTGGAGTGAGGGGTGAGTAGAGGTTGGGTAAAGGACTGGTCAGGTAGAGGGATGGTGGGTCGAGGGTGAATAGAGGCCTAGAGCCTGAGGAGTGAGCAGGAAATGCTGAGTCCTGATGCAGGCCAAAATGGACACAGCCTGTGAATGCTGACTACATCTCCACAGGGACCAAATATGTTTCCCTCAGGTCAAGCAAAGGGTGAACTTGAGCTACCTCCTCCTGACCTGTAACATTATCCTCCTAAAGTTATATCCTAAAGTTTAACATTACATATGTTGAAAGAAGAGAAAACATGCAGATGTTGTTGAAAATTTTCAATAAATATTTAGTTCGGCCCTCGACTTAGTCCAAGTTTTTAATTTTGGCCCTCCGTGAATTTGAGTTTGACACCCCTGGTCTAGTGACTTGTACGTGGCAGCCCGTCAGACTCTCTCCATCTTGGATTGCCATATGAACAGGAAAACCACTCTGGTAACCACCAGGACAGAAGTGCAGGGGACGGGCCACATCTGTGCCACGTACAGCAGTTCAGAGAGAATCTCACACCTGATGACCAGGTTCTTCCCCATTATTGAGAGAGACCACTGTGTCCACAGGCCCAATTTTTGGTGGACCTTCACGATCCACTCTAACCAATCCTTCTTGCATGCCCCGGTCCCTCCAAACCAGATCCCAATGCCTTCAAGTAATATGGTGTGTCTGCAAAGAGTATGGTCTACTAGTTGGATGTTACCGAAGAGCATTGCCTCGCTCTTGTTCTGGTTTACCCTGGCACCCAATGCCAACTCAAACTGGCTGTGGATGCTAATCAATCTGTGGGCTGATCATGTGTCTGAACAAAAGACAGTGACAATGTGATAGTACAGATCTATCACCAATGTACATCACCTCTTTTCCCCTCTCGACCGAAGCCACAGCGGCTTTCGATCGAATCAAATCTGACATCGCTGCTGCGACGCTGCACGCGATCGATGAGTCTGTCCCGTTTCAAGTCGAGAGCGATGCATCCGACTTCGCCCTGGCAGCCACCTTGAACCAGGCCGGTCGGCCTGTAGCCTTCTTCTCCAGAACCCTCCAGGGTCCGGAGAGTAGACACTCCTCGATCGAGAAGGAGGCCCAGGCCATAGTTGAAGCGGTACGTCGTTGGAGACATTACCTCGCTGGGAGGCGCTTTACACTGTTGACTGATCAACGCGCGGTCTCCTTCATGTTCAGCAACACCCAGCGTGGTAAGATAAAAAACGACAAAATCGCCAGATGGAGAATCGAACTCTCCACCTTTAACTATGACATCCTGTACCGGCCTGGTAAGCTCAACGACCCGCCTGACGCGCTCTCCAGGGGGACGTGCGCCAGCATACAGATGGACAGACTACGGAAACTCCATGAGGCGCTCTGTCATCCAGGGGTCACTAGGTTTGCTCACTTTGTCAAGGCGCGCAACTTACCCTACACAGTCGAGGAGATCCGCTCCATGACCCTAGCCTGTTCGGTGTGCGCCGAATGCAAGCCCCACTTCTTCCGTCCGGATAACTCCCACGTTATCAAAGCCACCCGCCCCTTCGAGCGTCTTAGCGTAGACTTTAAGGGACCCCTACCGTCGACCAACCGTAATACCTACATCCTTACGGCCATCGACGAATACTCCCGCTTCCCATTCGCTGTGGCCTGCCCAGACACCACTGCCACCTCAGTGATACAGGCCCTTCACAGTATTTTCACCATCTTCGGGTACCCCAATTCCATCCACAGTGATAGGGGGTCCTCATTCATGAGTGCAGAGCTGCAACAGTACCTTCTGGAGTGTGGTATTGCTTCAAGCAGGACCACGAGCTATAACCCACGCGGTAATGGCCAGGTCGAGAGGGAGAATGCCACCATATGGAGAGCGGTTACACTGGCTCTCCGGTCTAAAGGTCTCCCCACCTCTCACTGGCAGGAGGTTCTCACTAGTGCCTTACACTCCATCCGCTCCCTCCTATGTACTGCAACAAATGCCACCCCCCACGAAAGGATGTTCCTTTTCCCGAGGAAATCCGAATCGGGAACCACTGTACCGGCATGGCTCACCGTCCCTGGCCCCGTCCTTTTGCAACGCCACGTCCGGCACTCAAAGAACGACCCCTTGGTGGACCGAGTGACTCTACTCCACGCGAACCCACATTACGCATACGTGGAGTTCCCAGACGGGCGGGAGGACACTGTTTCGGTGCGGGACCTAGCTTAGGACGCGGTAGACCCAGCAAACCCCCCAACTCCTTATGCTCCAGGCCCCGTGCCGCAACAGAAGGACCAACAGCACCCCAATGACCCGGGCCACCCTGCCGACAAAACGACTGGGGAATTGAGTGACGGAGCAGTCGCACCCGATGAGCCCGCTGGCGACACCACTCCAGCGACCCCAATCCCGGCACCACGGCGGTCATGCCGGATGGTCAGACCCCCTGACCGCTACAGTCCTTGACCTACCCCTTCCTTTTCATTCTCTCCCTCGTTTTTGTTTTTTTTCCCAGGGTCAATTCTCCAAGAAAGGGTGAATGTGATAGTACAGATCTATCACCAATGTACATAGTGTATATAGTTACTGTATCTAGACTGTGCTTACAGCGATTGGCTGAGAGCTAAGCCACACCTATTGTTTGGGCCTTAAAGGGTTGTGTCCCTAGCCAGGTCGGATCATTCCGGACTGGTCGGCCACCTGTGAAGAGCTCCGGTCTTTTGCTAATAAAAGCCTTGGTTTGGATCAACAAGTCTTTGGTTCTTTCGACGAGCTCTACAGGCGTCATCTATGTTCAGGGAAGCCTTGACTTGAGTTACTCCATTGCCTGGCAATGTCACTCCTCTTATGCTCTCATCCTTCCTGTTGAATACAGCAAAGGGCTTTATGTGGCACACAAATATGACTGGAGAGAGTGGGCAGCCTTGCCTAACTCCAGACATGATGGGGTAGCTATCTGTTCCTCCACCCCCCCCCCCACCCCACAGAAGTACTTTGAGAGCAATTTTGGATACCTACCCTAAAGGCCATTTTGGAGAGCACATCCATCCATTGACATGGCCAGCAGTAAGTCAGGCTACGAAGGGACATTTGAGCTACCAAGCTCTGCCTTCATATGCAATAACTAGTAAACTAGTGGACCAAAAGTTCGCTGAAGCTCCTAACCACAAAATTAGATAGATTTTTTGCTTTCCTTGAAGCTGACAAAGTTAAAATTATGCCCATTTTAAGAAATGATGCATTTTCAAAAGTTGTCACTGAAAGTCATTTGCAAATCGTCAATTGTAAAATCTAGTGCTCAGGACTGTAGCTTAAAAAAAGAGAGAGGTCATGAAATACCAAGAGTCACCAAGTTAGGGCAAATTTAGTATTTTTCATCTTGAAGTGCAAGGAAGAATTATTCATTTGATTTTTTTCTGGGTGTGGAAGTTTTTTTTAAAATGTATGAACTTAAGCTAATCATTAAGCATTAGTTAAGGTTGTCTTTTTTTGTAGGTCCTGGGTTCAGGAAGTAACAGGCAGTTAAGTCAAACTCCTATTGAAAACAAATGGCCTACCATGGTTGTCATAGAAATATTTAGAAATAATAGCATCTCCAATTCGACATTCACCTTCGAAATAAATCTGGAAAAGTGTTGGGTGTAATACATCAGATTTCAGATTTATTTTCAGAGTACATAAATGATATCCAACCTTGAGATTTTTTTTCTCTCCTGGACCAGGCAGGATTACCACTTATTGGTAATGCAAAAAAACTGTACTCGGCGTATAGGTGTAAACAAATAAATAACTGTAAATAGATAATGAATGTAAACAAACTCTGCAATTAGACAAAATTTAAAAAAAATGATAAAGTGCACAAGTAAGAGTCCTTAAACGAGTCCTTGATTGAGTTTGTCGTTGAGGAGTCTGATAATGGTGGAGTAGCAGCTGTTCCTGAACCTGGTGGTGTGAATCTTATGGCACCTACACCTCTTTCAGAATGGAAGCAGCGAGAACAGAGCGTGTGCTGGGTGGTGTGGTCTTTGACGATTGCTGCTGCGCTCCGACAGCAGTGTTCCCTGTAGATGTTCTTAAGAGTGGGGAGGGTTTTGCTTATGATGACCTGGGTTGTGTCTATTACCTTTTGCAGAGCTTTACGCTCCCATACCAGACCTTGAGCTCACTTTCCACAAACTCCTAGAGGGGCTGATGTGCTTTCTTCACCATGTCATTAGTTTGTTGGGTCCAGGAACGATCTTCCGAGATAGCATCTCTCAAGATCTTAAATTTGCTCACCCTCTCCACCTTTGATCCCCCAGTGATCATTGGATTGTACACCTCTGGCTTTACTTTCCTGAAGTCAACAATCAGCTTCTTAGTTTTGGTGACATTGAGTGCAAGGTTGTTGTTGGTGCACCATTCAGCCAAGTTTTCAATCTCCCTCCTGTACGGTGACTCAACCCCATCCTTTATACAACCCAGTACCATGGTATCATCAGTGAATCTGTAGATGGTGCTGTTGTCGTACCGAGCTGCACAGTCATAGGTATAAAATGAGTAGAGCAGGGGGTTAAGAACACAGCCCTGTGGTGCTCCAGTACTGATGGAGATTGTGGAGGGGAAGTTCTTGCCAGTCCTCACTGATTGTGGTCTGGAGATAAGGAAATCCATGATCCAATTATACAGGGGGTTGTTGAGTCCCGGGTCATAGAGGTTGTTGATCAGTTTTGAGGGGATGATGGTGTTAAATGTCGAACTGTAGTCAATAAAGAGCATCCTTATGAATGCATCTTTACTGTCCAGGTGTTTCAGAGCTATGTGTAGAGCCTGTGAGAAGGCATCCTGTTGCTGCGATAGGTGAACTGTAATGGATCCTTGTCACCGCTCAGACAGGAGCTGATCTGCTTCATCATCAGCTTTTCAAAAACACTTCATCACTGTTGATGTAAGTGCTACTGGTCGATAGTCATAAAGGAAGGTTACTACGTTCTTCTTGGGCACCAGTATGATTGACACCTGTTTGAAACAGGGAAACATTGAAGATATCTGTGAATACATTGGTAAATTGGTCAGCACAGATTTTTAATATTTGGTCAGATACTCTGTCTGGGCTGGATGCTTTCCTCAGATTCACTGTCCTGAATACAGCATACATGTCATTCTCAGATATGGACAGGATGGGATCATCAGGGGATGTGAGGGTGTGGAGGAGTGGTTCTTTGCTGTTACTGTTATAAAAAAAAGTCACAACTTCAAAAATACAAGAAACAAGACATAAACATTAAAAGAAAAAAAAGAAAATGGCTCTGAAGAAAGAAAAATTCACAACAAATAACAAGAACCAAAGAAATCACCAGAAAACAAAAAAGAAGGCCTTGCCTTCACACTGGAACCGGGAGCTCTCCTGGGCAAGGTGGCCCGAGCTGGGAAACCAACAGGTGACAGCATCGGCGTGAGAGATCGCAGGGCGGGCTCCAGTGATGGCTGTCTGAAAAAGGAAGTGGAATGCTAATGCGCAAGCACGAGGAGTCGCACATACGCAGAATGAACTTCAGTCAGGACACTGAAGAGAACAGTCACCAGCAGCAAGCTCCTGCAAGCACAACAATAAGTAAAGCAAGAGAAATGGCTCTGGAAACAGACTCTACATCAAGTGAAGACACAGAGTACGAGATAGAAGATTTGGAAGAGAATAAAGATACAGAAGAAAACTAAAGGTAAAAGCCAAAAACAAACAGTAGGCACAAAGTACTTTGACAATCAGATGAAACTGATAATGTCAGAAATCAGACTTAATAGAGAATGTGTACTAGAAGCAGATATAAAATTTCAACGTATGGAAAATGTAATAAGGGATATGAAAAAGCAATGTGAAGAAGTAGAAGAGAGAGTGAAGGGTGTAGAAATGGGAATGACTGCCTTAAAGGAAAAAGCAGAAACAAGGAATAAAAAGGTCACGAAGACACAGGATTTACTGGCCCAAAAAAATGACATTCTTGAAAACTTTAATAGGCATAATAATATTAAAATAGTGAGCCTGAAAGAAGGTGTAGAAGATATGGACAGAAAATGATTTTTAAAACAATAGATCCCACAAATTCTGGAGACAGAAGAACTTCAGGAAAAAATAGAAATTGAAAGAGCCCACAGAACATTGGCACCAAAGCCACAGGCACAGCAAAGACCATGCTCCATCATGGGAAAAAATATTAGGGCTGGCAGCCAGAAGAACAAAAGAAATTAAAGGTCCATTGAAACATAATGAGAATAAAATATTTTTCTACCTGGATATGTTATGAATTTTTAAAGAAAAGCAAGGAATTTAACCCAATAAAAGACACATTATGGAGAAAAGGTACAATATTGTCTTGCAACACTCAGCAGCGTTAAAAATATTTATCCTGGGTGGACAAAATAGACTGTTTGATGACCCAAGAAAAACTCAAGACTTCATTGAACAACTGACAAATACATAAACAAATCAAGAGAAAAAAAATTATTGACATCACTAAAAAAGGGAAAAACAGATATAGCATGTGTATAGGAAACTTATTTAGCAGAAGAATATCTTAAATTGAAGAGAGACTGGGTAGGTGATGTGGTAACATTAGCGTCATCTTACAACTCAAAAGCTAGAGGGGTAGCTATCTTAATTAATTAATGAAAATTTGCCTATTAAACTAGAAAAAGTAGTTACAGACCCGGTTGGGAGATATGCTATGATAGTATGCCAGATTTACTTGGAATCATGGAAATTATTCAATGTATATGCGTCCAATGAGGACTTTATGCAGAAATTTATGCAAAATATATTTTTACAATTGGCAGATACACAAGTATATATCTTACTGGGTGGAGATTTTAATTTTAGCTTTGATCCATTTTATTAAATAAAATTGGGAACATTAAAAAAAAAGCAGCTAAATTTACATTAAGTTCAATGCAAGATATGAAAATAATAGATATATGGTGAAAACAACACCCAAAGGACAGAGATTACTCACATTATTCTAACAGACACAAGACTTACTTTCAGCCCAAATATAAGGGAGAGTCCAAGATGTTGAACATAAAGCAAGATTCTTATCAGATCACTCACCCTTCCGGCTAACAATTGCACTGGAGGATACTCCAATTAAAGGATACAGATGGAGACTTAACCCCATCTTGCTAAAAAGACGAGATTTTAGGCAATTTGTAGAACAACAAATTGAAAAATATTTTGATATGAATGCAAATTCTGTAACAGATAAATTTATATTATGAGATGCAATTAAAGCTGAAATCAAAAAAGAATATTACCAAGAAATAGAAATAGAAAAATTAGAAAATGGTATAGTAAATTAGAGAAAGATTTAATGGAAGGATAAAATATAGAGAAAAAGAGACAATTGACAGAGAAACAATTGAAATATGATACGTTACAAACATACCAAGTGAAAAAAAACAATGAAAACAAAGCAAAGATACTATGAATTAGGAGAGAAAACCCACAAAATCTTGGCTTGGCAATTAAAGACAGAGCAAGTAACAAAAACTCTTGTAGCAACAAGGAAAGGAAATAATCAGATCTCATATAAACCACAAGAGTTAATGAAAATTTCAAGTTATTTTATAAGCAATTATACCAATCAAGAGATCCTAGAGAAGAATAGGGAAATAGATAAATTTTTATCAAATATCGAGTTACCCCAGTTAGACTCAGAAGAACAAAGTAAATTAGCAAATCCCCTAAAGATGACGGAAATATACGACACATTAATGACTCTACGAAATAATAAAGCAACAGGTGAAGACAGATTCCCCACGGAATTTTACAAAACTTTTAATAACTTATTAATTCAAAATGAATATATTTCCACAGTTACAATATTTATTTCAAATGCTACCTATTCCTTTTTTTTGAAACTTTAGTTAAAGACTAAATTAAACATAATCAAACATAACAGAAGAAAGACAAATCAATTTTTATATATATAAAAAAACCACCTACCCTCCCCCCCCCCACTTCAGCCAGCTCCCTTAAGGGTAGCCAAATATAAAAATAAGAATGTAGACAGTATTTCAGTATTTCAAAGTACTTCTAAATTCATGTACTCCAAATAAGACCACATTTTAACAAAGAAAGAATAATTATCATGCAAATTACATGTAATTTTTTCCATAATCATACAAGTTCTCAATTCATTATGCCAGCGTATTATATTAACCTCCACATTATCTTTCCCAGTACTAGCTACACATTTTTGTGCTATGGATAACCCTAGACGTACAAATGCAATTTGAAATTTATCCAACCCTAATCCTTTAAAAGAAACCATATATCCCAAAAAAAGATTGACGGGTCTAAAAGTAATTTAATCAAATAATTTTTCAAAAACCAATCTAATTCCTTCCCAAAATGGTTGTACTTTAACACAAGACCAAACAGCATGTAAAAAAGTTCCAATACATAGTCTGCATCGAAAACAAGAGTCCGAATTACTAAACCTATATTTTTTCAATTTCTCTGGAGTCAAATATAACTGATGTAAAAAATAATTAACCATTCCATATCTGACATTCGCCAATTTAGTTACACTATCATGACACATAACCTCCCAATTATCTTCCAGAAAAACATAGGTTAAGTCATTTTCCATGCTACCTACTCCTGTAACAAGGGAATTTTTACAAAAATTAAATAAATTGATTAAAAAAAAATTTATAGGAAGGCAAGAAACCAAGAATAGCCTTGGAAAAGCTGATAGGGACATATAAACAAGGGGATTGCAGTTTCCAAATTTAAAATATTATAGGGCTGCCCAATTAAGATTCTTATAAGGTAAGAGAAAAGCCAGCCTGGCTTAGGATGGAACTATATAAACTATGGGAAAATGTTCCAGAACATATACTCTTTAAGTGGAATGAGAAATTAGTGCAACGTAATAATTTACCAATACTACACCATATATTAAAAATATCGAATAGAATACATATGGAGCAAAAGTTAATAAACTAACAAATATGTTGCTAAAACAAAACCAATCAATACCTTTTACAATGAATTTGAACAACGAAAAAGATAAATATGGAATATCGCATGGTTCAATATTTTCATACTATCAATTAGAAATATATTTTAAAAAAGCTGGAAAATGATCTAAGACTACTGGAAGGTAGTAGCTTTGAATATATAATCAAAACTATGATAATTAAAAAGTTTATTATAAATATGTATATTAAATTACAAGACAAAGGAAAAGATGAGGCAATATATGGACCCAAACACCATTGGGAAAATGACTTAAACATACAAATAAATAATGAAACCTGTAAGGAATAATGTCCGGGTACCATGACAAATAACAATAAATGCTCAGTATCGTATGATACAATATAATTGGCTTCACAGACTATACGTTACACCTCAAAAATTAAAAAATGGAACCCGACAGTATCCGATAAATGCTTTTGCTGTGAACAAGAAATTGGTACAAATATACATTCAGTTTGGACATGTGCAAAAGTGAAACCCTTTTGTGGGGATTTAAATTCAATACTAGATCAAGATACAAAAATCAAAATACCAAAAGACCCAAAAAAGTTTCTGTTAAGCAATATAAAAGTTGATGTTAAAATTAAATTTAAACAGATTCCAAAATTGATTTATCAAGATTGCATTAGCAGAAGCTAAAAAATGTATAATGATAACTTGGAAAATGGAGATACCCCTGAAAATATGGCAGTGGCTCACAGAAATGAACAAATGTATTCCATTGGAGAAAATTACTTAAAATTTTGGACACTTTACAGGGACAATATGAACAAATTTTAGACCCAACTCTTAATGAAATAAAAAGTATATGCAAGGAAAAAGTGAATCACATAATATGTAAATGACACTCCCTTTTCTTGTTTTTTTTTATTTTCTCTTTTCTTTCGACTGTTTTCTCTCTATAGTTTTATATATCTATATATATATAGATATATAAAGTTTGTGTAAATATTGTTAGAGATTGGTTATATTGTGACGTATTAAATAATTTAAAAAAAAGGGTGTGTAAGGCATTGAGTTCCTTTGAGAGCGAAGCTTTGCCATCTGCTATTTCATCGGATTTGGTTTTGTAGCAGGTCATTGCGTTTAGGCCCTGCCATAGCTGTCAGGTGTCCCTTGTTGGCTCCATTTTCATCTGGAATTTCCATTTCGCTCGGGAGATAGCTTTTCACAGGTCATACCTGCTTCTTCTGTATTGATCTGGATCTCTGGACTTAAATGCCTGTGATGGTTCTCAGCAGGTTCCGGATTTCATTGCTCATCCAGGGCTTCTGTTTGGGGAAAACCCTGAACGATTTGGTGGGAACACACTCATCCACAGTTGTTTTGATAAAGTCTGTGACAGCCCTCAGCTAAGTCCTTGAACACCACCCAGTCCACTGACTCAAGCAAGTCCTGTAACTGTTCTTCAGCCTCCTGTGACCATCTTCTAGCTGTCCTGATCTCCAGAGCCTCTTTTTTTAGGCTCTGTCCGGCGAAGGAGGAAGAAATATCACCAGGTGATCTGTCTTGCCAAAAAGAACAGCAGCTCTTCCTTATCATGGTGTAGGAGTGATCAGGTTTGCTGGGACCTCTTGTACAGCAGGTTACTTGCTGGTGGTACTTGGACAGGGTTTTCTTAATGGTTAAAGTCACTAATTAAGATATGTAGTGCATGGGGTGGGGCCATCTCTTGTTTACTGACCACATCATGCAGTTCTGCAAGTGTCTGTTTGTAATTGGCATTGGGAGGAATGAAAAAACTCCGGTGAGAATCAATGAGAACCCTTGGGGTAGATAGAAAGATCTGCATTTAATCAAGATTTGCTCTAAGATATTAGAGCAGAAGATCAACATAACCCCAATGTCCATGCACCACTCAGTATTAACAAAAAGCACACACAGCCTCTTTCTCCTTTTTCCAGAATCTGTTATGAATGGTGAAACCCTCTTGTCGGATAGCGATGTCTGGTGTGTTCTCTGTTAGCCAGGTCTTGGTGCAGCAGACATCTGAGATTTGTCTTACCTGCCTCTATTAAAGTAGCCTTGCCCTCAGGTCGTCAGTTTTATTCTCCAGTGACTGAACATTCGCCTGGGTCTCAGACCCCTGCTTTTCAGTCTTAAATATAAATATCCTTTACCTGCATATTATGCAAATATAACAACAGCATGGTTACACTTCTCAGGACACTTTACAGGGATGTTAATGCACAGTATGTATTTAATGATAATTGTATATAAGTGTCAATTAACAATTTAGCAATTTGTTTTTATTATGTTATTCAAATGTTTAAATTAATGTATTAATTCACTGATAAAGAAAAGGAGTTGTATACACGCCAATGAGTTATTTGCCATTTCCAGTGTGATCAGAATACAATGTGTTGTGGTATCTTACAAATTCTTATATCAGAAAATTGTATCCTATCTTGTCTTTCAACAGAAATATTGAGACGACCAGATTCTTGAGTTTCCATCTTCGAATGCACAGGTGACCCTGATTAGTGGCCAAAGCAGTGAAAATCTGCCACAGGAAAGATACTTTGCAAAAGTACCACCTCTCTATATTGCAGGAGGTGGCAAGCAAATCCCAAATATTTCTAGCATTATATCCAAGATCTGCAGATCTATGGTTTAGAGAAGTGGTTTTCAATTTTTTTTCTACTCACATACTACATCAAGTAAACCCTATGCCATTGGTGCTCTGTGATTTGTAAGGGATAACTTAAGGTGGTATGTGAGTAGAGGGAAAAAAAACAGTTGAGAACCACTGCTCTAGACCCAATTGTTACTGAAATATTTTGCTTGTGAAAAATTGTCATTGGCTCATTTCCTTTGAAGTTATGAAACTGTGCACATAACGAGTCAATTAGAAACAATTAAAACAGTAGTTTTCAAACTTATTTTTCAATTCTCATACCACCTTAACTCAGCACCTATGGCATAGGGATTACTTAAGGTGGTATGCGAGTGGAAAGAAAAAGTTTGGAAACCACTGGATTAGAGGAACACTAACCTAGTGGCTTCAATTTCACACTTTAAAACTGCCAAGATGCCATACTCAAAGACAAAACTTTTCTAGTTAGTGATTTTATTACATGATATAATTTTAATTTAAATGCAGTAAAAAGTGGAAATGATCAGGTGCAGAATTAAATTCAATAATAAACTAAAATACTTTACTTTCAAATTTTAGGCAGGAAGGTTTAATATCATTCCAACAATTATTAATGTTGCTTCAGCTCTCACATCTATTGGGATTGTAAGTACCTTTTGTTTACATCCATAAAACATTTGTGAATTGTATGATAAGGCTGCATGATTTTACAATGCTAGGAAATTTTATCCAACAATATGATGTATTGAACTGGAACTATTTACATTGGTCTAGATCAGTGGTTCTCAACCTTTTTCCACTCACATACATACCCCTTGTCTTTTTTTTTTCTTTGGCTTGGCTTCGCAGACGAAGATTTATGGAGGGGTAGAATGTCCACGTCAGTTGCAGGCTCGTTTGTGGCTGACAAGTCCGACGTGGGACAGGCAGACACAGTTGCAGCGGTTGCAGGGGAAAATTGGTTGGTTGGGGTTGGGTGTTGGGTTTTTCCTCCTTTGTCTTTTGTCAGTGAGGTCTTCTTCAAAGGAGGTTGCTGCCCGCCGAACTGTGAGGCGCCAAGATGCACGGTTTGAGGCGATATCAGCCCACTGGCGGTGGTCAATGTAACTAATCCCTAATTTACACAGAGTATCTATAGCATAGGATGCCACTGGTCTAGATTATTATATATAGTACAATAATGCTATTTCAACACATTCTTAGATGATACACAATTGCAGTAAATTTGTTGATTGGAAGAGATGGTGTCGAGATATGTGATATTCAATGAGAGGCTGAATTAAACTGAAGTCTTGCTGGCAGTTCTGTGAGGGGAATAAAGGGAGAGCCACTGGCTTGCTCCAGTGTGCATGTTTCAGACCTCTGTGCTTGTGCATTGCAAGCCATATTTCACCCACTGCTGGACCCTTAGCCTCAGTACAAGAACCTGGGGCAGTTTCTGATGCACTAAACTCAGGAGATCATTGGACTTAATTGCTGGTTCTCAGCTTGGGTATCCACCATAGGCTTATTTGTTTGAGCAGGATCATAATATTTATTAGAATGGGAAGTGAAGGGCTCCCTCCTTTTATAAATTATTGTTTGTGTTTTAAGTAATTTATTCATTAAGCACATCATTAAATATATTTTACCTAAAATAATCAT
Source organism: Narcine bancroftii (assembly GCF_036971445.1). Classification (NCBI taxonomy): domain Eukaryota; kingdom Metazoa; phylum Chordata; class Chondrichthyes; order Torpediniformes; family Narcinidae; genus Narcine; species Narcine bancroftii. The sequence goes on from NC_091472.1 coordinate 128,935,935, forward strand.
TAATGTTTAAATGTCCATCAATTGCTTTGAAATATCTTTGATCTCAGAGGCCTGAGTGTTACGAGCCCAGAGGACCCCAAAGTCCAACAGCAATAGATATTCACCAAGACAAATGGTTACTTAAACAAAAGTTGCTTTTAATTATCTTTAAACATGAAAACAGGATCAAACTTTAACTTTTCTCTATTGACTTAACTAACCTAACTTAACCCCCTTCTAATTCTAAGCACACGTTTATTTAATGTGTGTGTACATTCAGAAAAGTTATTTGATTCGCAGTCCAATCTCACTTCTCATTCCTCCAAGTTTACTGGTTGCAGGCAATTCTTATACGATGCACAGAATTTAACATTTATGAAATTCTCCAGGCTTTGGTGCTTGAAAGGTAAATGGTTATCGCAAAGATAGGTTTTCAGAGAGAGATTTGTGGTCACTGGACACCCATAATGGATTCCCTGTAATCAGCCACTTCAATGTCTTGCTGAAGAAACCTGGCCCATCAGGGTTTTCTAGATGATAACCTCTTTCCTTCAGGTCACCAGAGTTCCTTTTTGTTTCTCTTATTTCAAGTGCAACATTAGGCAGTCAGTCCTCTCCTCTTGTATGAACCACAAGGGCTTTGACCAGACTGAACCAAGCACTCACAACCCATCTTCCAAATGGGGTTTTCCACAAGCTTGCCAGCTTGTCTTGTTCCAGTCCCAGCTGTTGCTGCTGACTGTAAAACTGCAGAATTGATCTCTCCCTCAGAGAAAATCCTGTTTGACTCCCTCTCTGCTTGCAAAACCACATGACCCTCTTAGAACAGCAAACAGTACTCCCAGACAGCCTGCATCTCTGAACCTACACCTTTCATCTGTTGCTTTTCAAAACAACAATCTATTAGTGAAGTCTCTTGAGTACTCGCCAAAGCTTTTGCAAAGACTTTTGGAGCTGGCCTGTTTAGCATGAGCAGAGCTCCGGTATTTTAAATGAGATCTGTTTTGAAGTGTTTGTATGTGACTTAAACAAAAAAAAACTTGCCCCAATTTATCTCCCAAAAAAACATATCTATAATCTGTCACATGAGGTATATGGACAAGTTGAGCAGGCTTGGACTTTATTCCTTGGAGCACTGGAGGATGAGGATGATCTCACAGACGTGCAAAATCATGAGGGGAATAGATCAGGTGAACACACAGTCTTTTGACCAAAATAGGGGAAATTGGTAACTAGAGGACATATATTTCAGGTGAGGATGGGAGGGGGATGGGGGAGAGAGATTTAACAGGATCCTGGGGTGCAGTTTATTTTTGTTTTTTTTTAAAACACACAGAGGGTGGTGACTATATTGAATGAGCTTCAGGAAGAGATAGTTGAGACAGGTACAATGACAACATTTCAGAAATAAATGGACAGATATATGGATCGAATAGGTTTAAAGGGGTATGGGTGAAACACAGGCATTTGGGACTAGTGTGATGGGATATTTTGGTCAGTATGGACAAGCTCAGACAAAGGGCCTGTTTCTATACTGTACAAGTCTATTACTCTATTAGACATTTGAAATGCACTGATACATGTAATGCAATAAACCAGCAGTACAATAGAGCACATCAAAATGCAGCTGGAGAAATGGTGTAGGAGGAAGGGCTTTAAGTTGTTGAGGAATTGGGGCTGTGTCTGAGTGGTTAGGGGTTAGGATCTCCACAAGCCAGTGAGTTATACCAGAGTGGAAGCAGGACCAAAGTCTTCACAAGGCATTTTGCTTGTGCTTTTGTGGAAGGTGTATTTAGGAAAGCTAAGAGGAAGGAAAAGGCAATGGTGCAAGACAACCAGAGGGTTCACAAAAATCAGTGTGGGTCAGGAAAGGAAAGACAAACCTAAGAGTGCACCAATTTGTTCGAGCTCCTGGCTACATTTTGTCAGACCTCGATGAAGGGCTCAAGCCTGAAATATTGGTTATGTATCTTTATCTTTGCTAAATAGAGTATGTTGTTTGATCTGCTGAATTTCTCCAGCATTGTGTTTTACCAAGAAATAAAAGGTCTAATCTCATGGATGTGGCTACAAAGTGATCAAGGTGAGGAAGTGAAAACTATTGTGTTGGATATTTGCAGAAAGAAATTAAATGGTATCACTCTGTTAAAGAAGGGATATATACACCATTGCAATTATAAGGAATGATATTGGCTCATAAGATAGGGAGTGAAAAGAAACAGTAAGAGTTAGAAATCACTTGTGGGAGTAGTATATAGGTGAACCAACAATATCTCGGTTGTGGGACAGAATGTAAATCAAGAGATAATGAATGCCTACAAAAATGCATGCCTACTTCTTTCATCAAGGGCGATTTTAATGAACTGGATCAATCATACTAAAAAAAAAATGCCCTCAGACAGCTTGAGCTGTCCGAAAGATACAAGGATGGTCCATGAGTAGAACTGGTTTGTGCCAGCTGGTGCTCAATTTGTGTCTCTGGACCACTCCCACTTGTGAGCCAGCCACAGCACAAGGCAGCTGGATTACACAGCAGTAAAAGATAGGCAAAATGAAGTATGACCTGTACCAACAATAGGCAGTAATCTTAGATTTGAAAGATTAGGTCTCATCTCATTCCCATACCTCTGCCAAGTGTCTATGCCTTATTAAACAAAAAATAATCTCAGACCACTCAATTATAGGGTGAGTGATAGTAGGACTTACCTGCTCTGATCTCCCTCCCACTGGCTCATACTGAGATGGGGAAACTGAACTTGAGGGCACAAATGAAACGGGCGAGGCTCCTAGATGATAAAACCATTTTACAAGGTTTATATTCATTAAAGTGAGAGCAATTAAAATTTGCATGGAGAGTTCCAAAGTGTATGCAAATCTTTTGTATAATTAATTTGCCTCCCTGCATTTAGGGCTCATTCCTGTGTGATTGGATTTTGCTGACCTTCATGAACAAGAATGATGTTTACAGCGAAAAGAAATTTGAAGAGGTGAAGGATCCAATCGACAAATTTTAATTTCTCCTGAAATTAAAAGATTGCTTGCGTTTCTCTAATCCAGGGATTTTGCAGTTTACTTGTCCATCTTTGCTTTGATCAGACGGAAAAGAAAGAAATTATTTCAAGTAATTATACAATACACTGGTGAGATACCAAGTGCTAAGTACCTGGGGAGAAAAGTACTGTTTTTATCTCCATCACCAATGAAGAATCTAATTCTGACGAAGGGTCTTTGACCACAGGTTCTGCCTCATTCGTTGAATTTTACATTTCAAGCATCTGCAGTTTTTAATTTCTGTAGAATCTAGTGGCCTTGGGATGAGTGCAGCACAGATCTCAGAGATGGAGTCTTGGGATGTGAGGAAAGATTGAATTAGACTATCCTGTTGCTCACTCCAGGCACTTCCAAGCAAAGAAAACACCTGTCTGTAAAGGTGTAGGTCCTTCACCCTTACAGCTAAAGATGTACCTTTCTGAATGTGCCGTGGCCGGCTCCGAGGTGCTGATTCCAACCCTTTTCAGGGAAGGATAATAGGCAGAATGCTGGACTCCACTGCCTGACCTGAATGTACAGCCATTGCAAACAGCTGGTTAGGGGCAGGCTGATGACGCCATCAGCCTGCAACCCATTTCCCCGCTCATCCCTCTCCCTCCATGACCCCCTCAAGGCAGGGGCAGCAGGTGGGAGCCATTGGGGCAGCAGTGGCTGGAGGCAGCAGGAGCCATTGGGGGGCGGCTGGTGTGGGCTGTGACAGCCTCACCGGGCCGCTTCAGCTTTCAAGGCTGCTCTTTGTGGCTCAAAATATGGCAGAGCAATGGTGGTCTTCCCTACCCATAATCCCCCATGCAACTGGAACTGTTCTGGGAACCACAGAGCTATTCCAGCTGCATGGGGCATTATGGGTAGGGAAGATGGCCATTGCTCTGCCGCGTATTTATGACGGGTTACGCTATGGCACCAGTCGCCCCGCCTCCATCGGCTCCAGAAGGCACTATGAGCTGCCTCTCGATGTGAATGCAACACTGGAGCAGCCTTTTAGGGCTGCTGTCAGAAAGGTATGTTTTAGGTTTTCGATCCTCCAGGCAGAGGCCTGACAGGAAATGGCCTGTCCTCTCTCTTCCCTTTTCCCTGTCTCCTTTAGTTCAGCTCTGCATTCACAGAGCCAACCTCCACCGCACCCCCCCCTCCACCACACACTCCTCCCTATCAAGTCTTTTCTTTCTCCTGGCCTCTTCTCCATATCCAATGATCTCCTATCACTTGTTGGCCTGTACTCCTCCCCCTACCATTTCTTTTATATAGAGGCACTGCCTGCTTTTTCCATACCTTGAAGAAGGGCTCAGGTCAGAAATGTCGGTTATACAGTATATCTTTACCAGCTATGGGCACTGCGAGATTTGCTGATTTCCTCCCTCATTTCTGTGTTTTTATTACATCACCGCGTCGACAGACTTCCGTGTTTCACATCTGACATTCTGAGCTGATCTCATTCAGTCATAAAATGTTCTGAAGGGGATTTACAGGATTAATACTGTTTGCTCAGATTGCAGGATTTAAAACAAAGATGAAGATAAATACGTTTACTCAAAAGGCTGTAAATTAGTGAAATGATTTACGCTAAAAAAAATATGGTTAACTCATTGAATAAATAATGACGCCAATGTGTGTACAGACATTTTCCTTTACCCAGCAATATTGGGATTTCCATGGCATACAAAATTAATTTTGAAAACTTTAAAAAAGTATTTAAGATTTGAAAATGAAAAGCATGTTACAAATAGAACTATTGTGCTACATTAGACTCCCTACATGTGCAATGATTCCATTAGGTTTTACTACTTTGTGAAACACACATTCATGAAACTTTTTTTAAAAACACCACAGGTAATTAAGGAAGAAAATAAACTGGCACATAATGAACAAGAAACCGCAGAACAAGAATTGAGACCAGTACTATCACAAAATTCCAAAAATTGTTGATTTTTAGGTAGGTAAATCAAAGTAGAATAATTCTTGGACAATCAAATCAAATAGATGACATTGAATTTTCCAAGTTATGTTTAGAGTGAAAACTGCTTTCACATTTTCATTTGAGTCTTTGGCCACAAAAGTCAGCTCTGCAGTCTTCAACTTGATCATTAATTCATGTTGAAAAAGAAATCAAGATCAAACAAATCCTTCGCTGATTGTTTGCTGATGTTAGCAAGTCTGATTGTGTAACCTCGATGGTCACTGTCATTTGGTTGAAAGTCCTACTTGATATTTTTTGGAAACTATCACTGTGAACTGTGCAATGTTGTTCAGGTGCAGTACACAAAACTGCCGCTGAAATTCAGCAAGTCACACAACATCGAAAGGAAGTAAAGGGTAACCGGTGTTTTGGGCCTGAGCCCTTTGTCAACGTAGGAGCAAAAAGCAGGTAGGTGCCTGAATAAAAAAAAGAGGGGGAGGAGAGGAGGGAGAAAGAAGCAAGAGAAGAAGTAAGAAAACAGGTAAGAGGTCATAGGTTGATACAGGTGGGAGAGAAGAAGAAAAATATGCTGTGATAGGGGGAGGAGGTAATTCTGAATAGAGACGGATAGGAAGTGGGTAGGGAGGTAGAAGAAAGCAGACAGAGGGATAGGTTTAACAAAAACTGGAGGTCGATGTTAATGCTGTCTGGTTGGAGAGTCCAGATGGATTATTAGGTATTGTTCGCCTCGGTCTGGCAGCGTTTGGCATGGGAATGGTGCGTGGAATTAAAATAGTTGGCCACTGGGAGGACCTTGTTATTGTAACGGAGAGAGTGAAGGTGCTCAATGAAATTATCTCCTAGGAAGCAGTCAATCTCTTCAATATAGAAGCCTGAAACATTGATTACCCTTCCCCTAGACGCTGCACGACCTGCTGAATTTCTCCCGCACATTTGTGTATTGCGCCACAATCACAGCACCTGCAGGCTTTCCTGTTTAATTAGTTGTTCTTGTGTCCAGAATGGCATTGCCTAGAATTGAACATACTGGGCATTTGGTCAGTAAATGTAGAATATTGAGAGTCAAGAACTGAATAGCTGCATCAATGGACCAGCCCCACTGATAATCACTCCTGAGTTTTATAACTAGACTTTACTTTTTTACCCTACAAGTGATCAAAACAAACCTTGGTGATAAAATGGAACAAATGCAATCTACAAAGTCCCTTCCACACAATTTACTGTACCCAGCCAAGAACTGATCCAGTCACTTCCTGACTGAACATACATCCACCAGTTGGCAACACATTTCCATCACAATATCCCTGGAAAAGATCCACTTTACAGCCTATTGAATCATTCTCTTGCAAATTTTAAATTTGCCTCTCCTGATCCTCCTCAATCTGCAAAACTAAAATTGTGTTTCAGTTTCAAGTCCACACAGCTTTCATGTACATAAATCAGCACGTTCCAATAAGAAAGGACAAGTAAAAGAACCTTGGATGACAAGAGAGATCACGAATCTATTCAAAGAAGAAAACATGCAAGGTTTACAAAACTAGACAGGGTCCTGGAGAAATACAGGATTGCAGGAAAGAGCTCAAGCAGGGCACGAGGAAGACCAAGAACATCAAGAAATGTCTTTGGTGAACAGGATTAATCCCAAGCCATTTTATACTTAAAAAAAAAGGATGACGAGGGAAAATATAGGACTACTCAAGGACAAAGGAGGAAATTTATGGTTGGAGTCAGAGGAGGTGAGCAAGGTACAAAATGAATAATTTGCATCAATATTCAATTAAGGAAAAAAGACATGGAGAATAGCAATACGAAGCATAGTGTGGAGAATGTTAATGTGTTAGGGCAATTCGAGACCAAAAAAGCAATGGTGCTGCTCCTTTCAAGAGCATTAAGTACCCTTGGCCAGATGGGATATATCCCAGGTTATTATGTGCCAGATGAGAAGATTGAGGGCATCTATGGAATGTAGTAAGAAAATTGTTACTATAATGAAGATATTTAAGACCATAGGATGTACACTCAAGGTAAGGAGTAGAAGAATAGAGGAAATCAAAGAATTTTTTTTCCAGCTCGAGAAGATGGTGAAGGTAGGTATTCTCACATTTAAAAAATGTTTGGTCAAACACTTGAATTGTCAAGGTGAAGAGGGCTACAGACCAGATACTGGTGAATGTTACTATTATAGATGGGTATGATGTTTAGCATAGTCATGTTTGATGGAAGGACCTGATTTTATGCACTCTGAATATAATTTTCAGTTTAGCAAATAACAAATGTATTGCAACAATGTTTCTGGCTGATGGATGTCAGTGGGTAAATGTGAGAGTTAGTGGAGAAATAAACAAGATAGAGTGGGACAAGATTCATATTTGGGATTAATTGATTTGGCAGTCTGAAAATTTCTATTAGCTTCATTACTTTGGGATACGAAGGGGAATGTGACAAATTCTAAATCTTTCTATTGAATTATTTTTAAAAATAAGGGGATGTGTATTTTGGTTGAGAGCAACATTAAATTGGCTTTTATGCTTCATCTGAGGGGGAACCATTGTACCGTGTATGCTCGCATATAAAATCCAAGACACCAGAAACCTGAAGCTCAGCATGAACCTCAAGAAGAGGACAAGGTTGAAATGACTGATCTGCATTGACATACTGCAACTGTTACAATGTGTATGATTTCACTGTCTTTATATTTTACAAGGATCATATGTATTTTCTTCTTCGTATTTACTTTCTCAGTTCCTTTCTGAATTATGATTATTAACTGGCTGCTTAATCTTCTACTACATTCTTAACCTATTGCAGTCGTGACACAAAGCACTAAAACTGTCCTCTTCAAGTCAATTAAATTGTGGTTTACCCAAAACTAAATTAATGAGAATCCCTTTTTATTCACATTTCATAATATGCACCTGTGCATCATTTAAAGCAGGGCTTCCCAAACATTTTAGCTCACAGAACCCTTTTGGGGAACACTTGGAAATCATCAGTTACAGTTTAAAAGACCTGGTATATACACAAGCAGAGTTAGAAAATAAATAAACATTCTCCACGTTGAAATCATTTGTTGTTTGTTCCACATAATTTTACCACATTGTGCATCTGGTGCCTCTTTATTCCTGGCTGAGGTGAATCCAATCCACAAAGAATTTTCGCCATACCTTTGTTTCTTTATAACACATGATCTTTCCAATAGAGACATTATCGAAGGATCTTCATGAAAAAACAGTGGCACCTCAGTACTTTCTATCCTGTCTCCTAGTTTTTTTTTAATCCATTGATCCATGAATCTTAATATTGCACAGGCGGAAGATCTTTAAAATATGGCTAGCGATGTGCACAAAAAAAATTGTGCTCATTGGTTGAAAATGATGCGCACTCCTGACGTCTGCGCTGCTGCGTCAGGTCTCATGACGCCATTTTGTTTTCTTAGGGTGGAGTGTACTGTTTGCTGCCATCCCAGAAACAAATAGAATTGAAGACAGAGATAAGTAATTTGAAGAAAAACAGGTAGATCATCGTTGCTCCCTGTCATTTCTTCCCCGGAACCCAGGTTGGGAAACCCTGATTTAAAGGATCCTCAATTGTGACAAGGTGCTCTGGTACTGGTTTGGAACATCATCATTAACATTCTGACCAGTGAAAAATTTGGGAGATTGTTTTAAAGAGGGTAAATGTTTATCTTTTAATCAGATGAGGGAAGGTTTTGGTATTGATAAGAATTCTTTGTTTCTATATTATCAAATTCGATCTTTGGTAAGATGTATGTTTGGTAGAGATATGATTTTACCTGAAGTGACTAAATTTGAGACTTTTCTTATGAAGGTACCAGAGAAGGGATATATTTCATCTATATATCAAATATTACAGGATGGTATGGATAAAAAGGGTTGGGATAGATCTAAAAGTAAATGGGAAGCGGATACTGGTTTTATTTTTCCCGAAGATGATTGGTTAGATATTTGTTATGATAGTGTAACTAGATTGATAAATGCACGTTATGCAATGATTAACTATAATTTTTTACATCAATTATATTTAATACCTGAAAAATTAAAAAAGTATGGTTTTCATGAATCAAACTTGTGTTTTAGATGTGGTGATAGAGTTGGAACTTTTTTTCATGCCGTTTGGTCATGTATCTTTTTGGAAGAAAATTCAATCGTTTTTAGAATATCTGTACAAGATTAAAATAGTTTTAGATCCAACAGTATTTTTATTGGGTACTTTGCAACCTCTGAAAGGTTTGGAATTAGTTAAGTTTCAGCTTGCTTTTGTATATTTAGCTTTATCCGTAGCGAAAAAATGTATTGCTAGTACATGGAAAGATACAAATATGATTGATATTAACAGATGGCATAATGAGATGAAATATTGTTTAATTATGGAAAAAATTACATATGTTTTGTGTGATAATTATAATATTTGTATTAATAAGTGGTCGTTATATTCAGAATATTTACATTTCAATTTACATTGATTAGATCTTAATATGTATATTTAATTTTTCTTTAATATTTTTTCTTTTTTCTTTCTTTATGGCTCTCCTTATGAGAGTTGGCTGAAGGGGGGGTCTTTTCTCTTTTTTTAATATATATAAAAAATAATGTTCATGTTTATGATTAATTGTTGTATATGTCATATATTATTTGTTTTTTGAACGAATAAATAAAGTTTAAAAAAAATTAACATTCTGACCAGAATTATATTTGATCCACCAACATCATTGTGGTGGCAATGAGTGATTGATTTTCCGACTGCTTCTACACAAGGAATGCTATTGAGATTGGAGGTTTTGTGCTGCTGGAATCAGTGCTGGGCCCGTTGTTTGTCATCGTGAGAAATGATTTCAACATCAATCTAGTCACTGTGGTAACATTTGCAAATGGCACCAAAAATTGGAGGTGTGGTGGACAGTGAAGGTTATCCAAGAGTACAGCAGGAGGTAGATGAACTGAGAAAGTGGGCCAAGGAATGGCAAATGGAATTTCTCTCAGACAAGTGTGAAGTAAGTGTTGCATTTTGGCATGTCAAACCAGGGCAGGGTGTCCACAGTTAGTGGTAGGGCCTTGGAGAGAGTTGGATAGGAGACCTTGGGTACAGGTACAAAATTCCATGAGAGCAGCAACAAGATGGGATGTGGGTGTCTGGCACACTTGTCATCGTTGGTCAAGGCATTTAGTAAAGGAGTTGGGATGTCATGTTACAAGATGGTGAGACTACACTTAGAGTATCCATGCTAAAAGCTTACACAGACAAGACTCCTCAACTCTTCCTCTGGTATATCAATGACGACATTGGGGCTGCATCATGCACCTACGGTGAGTTTGTCAACTTCATCCACTTCCCGACCAACTTCTATCCTGATCTCAAACTCACCTGGTCCATCTCCAATAAAACTCTCCCCTTCCTGGATTTGTCTCCATCTCGGGAGACAAGCTTTCCACCAACATATACCACAAACTCCCCAACTCCCAGGACTACACATCCTCACACCCTGCCCCCTGCAAGGATTCCATCCCCTGCTCTTAATTTCCCCTTCTCTGGCACATCTGTTCCCAAGATGAGGTCTTCCAGGCCAGATCTTCCGAAATGTCTGCCTTCTTCCACAACCATGGCTTCCCCTCCACCACCATCAACTCAGCCTTCACCCACATCTCTCTTTCCCACTCATCTGCCATGGCTCCCTCTGCCCCCAGACGCAACAAACATAGAATCCCCCTCATCCTCACCTACTACGCCACCAGCCTCTGCATCCAACACATTATCCGCCAGAATTTCTGGCACTTACTATGGGATCCCATCACCAGACACATTTTTCCTTCTCCTCCCCTCTCAGTCTTCCACAGGGATCACTCCCTCCCTACCCATCACACCCCTGGCACCTTCCCCTGTACCTGCAGGAGGTGCAACACTTGCGGCCACACCTCCACCCTCACCACAGTCTGGGGCCCCAAAAAGGCCTTTCAAGTGAAGCAACACTTTTAAATCCAGAGAACTTAGTCACTGCATCTGGTGCTCAATTTGTGTCATCAGAGAGACTGGTTGCAGACTGGGAGATCACTTTGCTGAGCACTTCCGCTCTGCAACCTTCCAGCAGCCAACCATTTCAATTCCGAATTACACTCCGAAGTCCGTCCATGGCCTGATGTACTATCCAACCCAGACCTCCTGCAAATTAGAGAGCAATACCTTATTTTCTGTCTGGGAATCCTCCAGCCAGATGGTATTAACTTTACAGCTTTCCACAAAAGCTGCTCACCTTTTCTTTCCCCTTCCCCTTTCCTGTCTTTCCAGTCCTTCAACCCACCTAGCCATCCCTCCTCCCCCTTTTCTCCACCTATGATCTCCTGCCTTTGTCACCCCTCCCGACTCTTTTGTTTGGATGCCTACAATATTTTCTCATACTTTGATGAAGGGCTGAAGTCCAAAACATAAAGTACAATGTTTGACCTGATGAACTTCTCCAGCATTTTGTTTTTTTTTTATTTCAACCACAGTGTCGACAGATTTTTGAGATTTTCTATGAGTATCCAAAGCTGCTGTGGCTACCACATAACAGGAAGGATGTAATTATGCTGGAAAAATGTTGCAAAGATGTGACAAGGAGAGATTAAAAAGGCTGGGATTTTTTCCTCTGGAGTGTATACAGTCTTGATATGATGAATGGTTACATTCCTAGGTGCCAATTTCTAAAGCTGGATAGCACAGATTTGAGAAGGGGACAATTTAAAAGGTACCTGAGGGGAAACTATTTCCATACAAAGTGGTGCGTGAATGGAACAAACTGTCAGAGGAGGCAGTGGAGGCAGGTACAATTGCAACATTTAAAATAAATAACACAGAGGTAAATAGATAGTGATGTGGACCAAATACAGTCAAATGGGACTAGCACAGATGAACAACTTGGTCAGCACGGACAACTTGGATCAAAGGATCTGCTGCCATGACTGATACTCAGTGGATCTAGGAATTTCCAAATTAAGTACTATCCTGACTTGGCAATACAACACCATTCTTCCACTTGAGTTAATAGCTGCCATCAGTGAAATCAGTTTACCATCCTCAAAACAATAAAGACAGTCAGGCAGCTGAGTTATGGCCATCTACATCCATTCTGTAGGCAATCAACTTCACCTCACCACCTCTCACTTGACTCTGGTTGTTCAATTGTCTAAACATTTAGAACTGGATGGGTTGATTTCATTCAACTAAATATTGGGATGACTAAAGCCAATGTTGTTTGTTCCGGCTACAAACTGTTTTCTGTTTTACCCTTCTCTCTGCAAACATTTGAACGGAACTATTTGTACTACAAACTGAATTTCCTTCTTATTTAGTTCATCAATATAAATATCTCCTTGCACATTTATAACAATGTCCATTCTCCAGCCTTGATTCAACTTGTCTGTAGCTGATACCCTCTTGTTTGTTACTTCTGGTCATGACTATTATAATTCATTACAGGCCAGTTCCTTTGTTCAATTCTCCAGAAACGAGATTCAACTTGTAGCTGGTATCATTCAATAACTGATACATTAACAAAAAATGGCACCACCACTGTAATGGACCTGGGAGAATTGAATGTGGAGATAGAGCACTGTTCCGAAGGGTTCAACTGCCTGCTGGTCCTAATGCTGGCAGCTCCGTACAGCTTTAAACAGCATGTTAAAGAAGCCAATAGTGTTAACCATAGAACATTACAGCACAGAAAACAGGCCCTTCTCATCTGTGCTGAACTATCTTTCTGCCAAGTACCACTGACCTGCTCCCAGTCCATAGCACTCCATACTTCTTCCATCCATGTACCTGTCCAAATTTTTTTTAATGTGAAAATCGACTCCACATTGACTTCAGCTGGGAGCTTTTTCCACACTACCATTACTCGGTGTGAAAAATTTCCTTTTCACCCTTCACCCATGTCCTCTGATTTGTATATCACCTTTTTTCTTTGGCTTGGCTTCACGGACGAAGATTTATGGAGGGGGTAAAAGTCCACGTCAGCTGTAGGCTCGTTTGTGGCTGACAAGTCCGATGCGGGACAGGCAGACACGGTTGCAGCGGCTGCAGGGGAAAATTGGTTGGTTGGGGTTGGGTGTTGGGTTTTTCCTCCTTTGCCTTTTGTCAGTGAGGTGGGCTCTGCGGTCTTCTTCAAAGGAGGTTGCTGCCCGCCAAACCGTGAGGCGCCAAGATGCACGGTTTGAGGTGATATCAGCCCACTGGCGGTGGTCAATGTGGCAGGCACCAAGAGATTTCTTTAGGCAGTCCTTGTACCTTTTCTTTGGTGCACCTCTGTCACGGTGGCCAGTGGAGAGCTCGCCATATAACACGATCTTGGGAAGGCGATGGTCCTCCATTCTGGAGACGTAACCCATCCAGCGCAGCTGGATCTTCAGCAGCGTGGACTCGATGCTGTCGACCTCTGCCATCTCGAGTACTTCGACGTTAGGGATGAAAGTGCTCCAATGGATGTTGAGGATGGAGCGGAGACAACGCTGGTGGAAGCGTTCTAGGAGCCGTAGGTGATGCCGGTAGAGGACCCATGATTCGGAGCCGAACAGGAGTGTGGGTATGACAACGGCTCTGTATACACTTATCTTTGTGAGGTTTTTCAGTTGGTTGTTTTTCCAGACTCTTTTGTGTAGTCTTCCAAAGGCACTATTTGCCTTGGCGAGTCTGTTGTCTATCTCATTGTCGATCCTTGCATCTGATGAAATGGTGCAGCCGAGATAGGTAAACTGGTTGACCGTTTTGAGTTTTGTGTGCCCGATGGAGATGTGGGGGGGCTGGTAGTCATGGTGGGGAGCTGGCTGATGGAGGACCTCAGTTTTCTTCAGGCTGACTTCCAGGCCAAACATTTTGGCAGTTTCCGCAAAACAGGATGTCAAGCGCTGAAGAGCTGGCTCTGAATGGGCAACTAAAGCGGCATCGTCTGCAAAGAGTAGTTCACGGACAAGTGTCTTGGTGTGAGCTTGCAGGCGCCTCAGATTGAAGAGACTGCCATCCGTGCGGTACCGGATGTAAACAGCGTCATTTACTCTATCTATACCATCATAATTTTGTATAGCTCCATCAAATCTCCCTTCATTCTTCTACGCTTCAGAGAATAAAGCCCTAACCTGTTTCACCTTTTCCCTGTAACTCAGTTCCAGAAATCTGGGCAACAATCAAGTAAATTTCCTTTGCACTCTTCCAATCTTATTGATAACTTTCTTGTAGTTAGGTGATCAAAACTGCACACAATACATCAAATTTGGCCTCACCAATATGCCAAAAACTCTCTCCTTGAGCCTATCTACCTGTAACACCACTTTCAGTGAATTCTGTAATTGTATTCCTTGATCCTTCTATTCATCTACACTTTGAAGTAAAATCCTGCAACTGCAGAGGTCTGTGTCCAAGATGGCAGCGCCTGTGCTCAGCAGCAGCCCCAGGTGTTGCAAACTCGGGAAGCAGCAGAGTAGAAACTGGGAGAACATCCTCCGTTGAGCAGGAGAGGTGGAGGAGACAACCCTACAAGATGGTGACCACAGCAGCAGACTAGCGAGAGGGTCAGCAACTGAGGTACCCCCATTGGCAGCCAGAGTCTGGTTCATGGGAACCATGCATCAGAACCTGGATTCAAGATAGTGCTGAGGTCAGGAAGGGTTCCCAAGGAGTCTCAGACACTGAAGCCTTCCTGATTGCATTGGAGGTTTGAATCTGAAGTTCAGGTTGCCGAATGATCGAACAGGAGTCTGTACAGCTGGAGAGGCCACGGGAGTGTTGGAGGTGAATCCATGGACACTCAGTGACTCTCTTTTGCTTCCCTTTCTCTCCTACTGTAAGGGGCGCTGGCCAACACTAATGGTGTCTGTCTTACAGCAGGCAGAAGGAATTTTGAGTAATATTACATGTTCTATAATAACATGACAATAAAGGAATCTGAAATGTGATTATGCAAGGAACTAGGCCTTGATAAAGCAATCACTTGAATTTTCAAATCATTACGATCTTGCACCACCCATCTTCTCCTGCCCTGTAACATTTTGATTTCACTGAATTCTTCCCATTCTGCTTGTCCCCAAATTGTCCTTCCATTGAAGGTTGTACTATCAGTTGCTAAAGATCCAAATTCTGGAAATTCCTTCTTAAATTTCCCCACCTTTCTATCCACCATATTCTTTAAATTGCTCCAAAAAGGAAACATTTTTGAGTAAGATTTGGTCATCTGCCTATGCCTGTCTACGATCTATATGTTTTTTTATTGCCTTCTCTCATTATGCCATTGTGAAAGGCTTTGGCACATATTTGATATGTTAAAGGTACATACATTAAAATTATTGTGGCCGTTACTGGAATGTCTCACAATATTTTGATAGATGATAAATTGCACTTGACAGCACATCTTTAGATTTGAATCTTTTATCCCCCCCATACAATTAAACCACATAACTGGAGGTTGGGTCAGAAGTTTTTAAACAGATCTGCTCTCCAGAAAAATCTAGTTTCACAGTTTTAATGTGGAACTCACTATCATAAAAATGTTGAGTCAAATAACACAAAGACATTCAAGGAGAAGTTAAGACAATGCCGCTTTAGTTGCCCATTCAGAGCCAGCTCTTCAGCGCTTGACGTCCTGTTTTGCGGAAACTGCCAAAATGTTTGGCCTGGAAGTCAGCCTGAAGAAAACTGAGGTCCTCCATCAGCCAGCTCCCCACCATGACTACCAGCTCCCCCACATCTCCATCGGGCACACAAAACTCAAAACGGTCAACCAGTTTACCTATCTCGGCTGCACCATTTCATCAGATGCAAGGATCGACAACGGAGTCTGGAAAAACAACCAACTGAAAAACCTCACAAAGATAAGCGCATACAGAGCCGTTGTCATACCCACATTATCATTCGGCTCCGAATCATGGGTCCTCTACCGGCATCACCTACGGCTCCTAGAACGCTTCCACCAGCGTTGTCTCCGCTCCATCCTCAACATTCATTGGAGCGCTTTCATCCCTAACGTCGAAGTACTCGAGATGGCAGAGGTCGACAGCATCGAGTCCACGCTGCTGAAGATCCAGCTGCGCTGGGTGGGTCACGTCTCCAGAATGGAGGACCTTCGCCTTCCCAAGATCGTGTTATATGGCGAGCTCTCCACTGGCCACCGTGACAGAGGTGCACCAAAGAAAAGGTACAAGGACTGCCTAAAGAAATCTCTTGGTGCCTGCCACATTGACCACCGCCAGTGGGCTGATATCGCCTCAAACCGTGCATCTTGGCGCCTCACAGTTTGGCGGGCAGCAACCTCCTTTGAAGAAGACCGCAGAGCCCACCTCACTGACAAAAGGCAAAGGAGGAAAAACCCAACACCCAACCCCAACCAACCAATTTTCCCCTGCAGCCGCTGCAACCGTGTCTGCCTGTCCCGCATCGGACTTGTCAGCCACAAACGAGCCTGCAGCTGACGTGGACATTTACCCCCTCCATAAATCTTCGTCCACGAAGACAAGCCAAAAGAAAGTAAACAAATAGAGAAAGGAATATGTTAATTGTATTGAAAGAAGCACAGGAAGAGGCTAGTCTGGAGAATAAACACTGACAAAGATCTAAATGTAAGCTTGAAGGACATCATATTATATTCTTCCCAGATGACCTTAATCTAACATAATGAAGACTGATTTTTCCAATTTTAGGTAATCCCCTTCTCTACCCAGTTCCACCATTTCAATTTTTCCATCATTAGCTCCTCTAACCTTTCCTTCCCTGCCCCAACCATGGTCTCCTCCCCTATTTGCTTCTGCACCTCTCCCATCATCTCTTGCTCACTCTCCTCTTCTCTTGCCACCATCCCCCACTTCCATTTTTATGTTCAACATCTCCCCTTCCCACTTGTCTCAATAATGGGTTCTGACCTGAAATGTCGATTGACCAGTTCTCTTCATGGATGCTGCCTGATCTGCTGAGTCCATCCAGCTTCTCTTTGTTCTCTCAAGATTCTAGAATAATTGTTTTATCAAAATGTTTACATGATGCAAAAGATCTCCACTAGATACAATTACTTAAGAAACTTAAACCAAGCCCAAATCATTGGAGTCTGTAATTTATTTTAATTACATCTTAAAATCAACAAAAAATGGTCATATAATTTAAGAACAAAATTCAATTGAGAATAAAATGTTTTGATCTTTTGATTATTCAAAAGCAGTACATTTTGCAATAAATAATCCTAAAATAAAACATACATTTATATACTAATTATCACCAACAATGAATAAGTAAAACACAGTCATGCTTGAATGACAACTGAGAAAATGGATCTGAAGTCACCTCAAATATTCTTCTACACAGTTGATTGCTTATCACCCATATTCTTTCTTAGTTTATCCAAAGTTTCCAGAAATGATAGATTAAAGAGTTCAGACAAAATTTAACCAGTCAACCCAAAGGTTAAGCGTGGTGAAATAACTTTGCAGTTCAAACATATCTATTTTTTTTATCCTTCATCTTCAGCTGAATGTGAGATAAATGTAGAACCATTAATACACATTAATAATCATCAAACACATTTCACCAATTTAAAAATAATTCTTCAAACTTTTTCCTTAGTTTCATTTGGTGGTTTTCAATCTCTTCTCTGGTAAAATCAGAGGGGTGGCCCATGAACTAATTTAAAATTGATTTTATAAGAAACATGATAATTAATTACCAGTATATATTTTTTCTTTTCCTTTTTTCAATTTCCCCTTGAATAATACTGTTGCACAAGGAAAAGTTTTTTTGTCTGGCATATTGTGCTTGTCTCCTCTATTCCAGTTTGTATTAGTTTTATGCATCATTCCTTGATGTATGTATGTATGTATGTATTAATATATAAAATTCAATAAAATATTGAAAAAGAAAAAAACAGGAAAGATCACTAAGTGTCTGCTAATGGTAGAACTGCATGACTAAACAATTATGCTCCATATCACTGAACCTAAGCTCGCTTGAAAACATTTAGGCCAAGCACAACTTTTTATTTGCATCTGTTAGAGTATTTTCTTGAGATATAACTTATTCTGCTTACATGGACCACTTAGAACTTAACCAAATTATTTAATAAATTTCATTTAAAAAATTCTACCTTTTATGATTTAAGATGTACTAAAAGTGAAATAGGATAAAGAAAACATTTTGTAGCCTGCAAGTGAATTTCAGAGCAAGTTTTATCTTATATTGTACAATATAAAACATACAAGATCACTAATTAAGACACTGGATATTTCCTCAAATAGTGCTTTCAAGGATTACTAAGTATAATCAAATCAATGGTCAACAGTTTTCTTTTAGTTTCTCACATAAAATATATGGAGCAGTTATAATCTATACTACTTGAAAATTTCTTACATATGATGCATGACTGCTCCATGATCTTGTGTTAAAACCAGTGTTAAACATTTTTGAAAGAAGGAATACCTTCTGTGAATGTTGTTTCAAATTTTGTACAAGCATCTACAAATTCAATATCCCACAAAAGGTCTCATGCATTATTAAATGCTTTGCTAATTTCACTATATGGCAGGGACAGAATTAAATCCAAGGAATTGACCTCTTTCAGGCAAAGTTCATGAACTGCTTGGCCATAATTGAAAGTTTATGAAACTTAAACTCTATTAAATGTGCATGTTTGGACATCCACAGATATAAATTGCAAGTCAATTTTAATTTATGAGGAAAAGGATACATCAGGAATGTAAAGATACTTTTTCAAGAAATTGGTTTCTTATATCCTTTCTTTGGCACTGTTGGAAATTTGCCAACAAAACTGATCCTTGAAATGTCCAATTGGCCAGCCACCAGGTCTTCTACCAGAATGGAGGAATGCTTGAATAGTACCTCAATCAAACAATTCAATTCAACAATCCTTAAATGGGTTTACAGCCAGTGGTGTCCATAATTTCATTCTACATACATGCTTGTCCTCCATCTAGTTAATTCTTCTGTCTTCATGACATCAAGTGTCTATTCATCCTAAACATCCAATCAACAGTTTCCATCAGGAAGGGCATGCTGTAATGCTTGGCAATATTTCTAAACAGCTGGATTTGCTCCATAAATCCCTGTATATTCACAGAAAAACAAAAAGGACAAATTAGGCAATATTTTATCATAGCATCTACACCAGCCATTTTCAGCGGGGGCCACACGACCCCCATGGTGGCAGGGGGGGGGGGGGGGGTGAGGCAACAGCACATTTAAGGGAAGTCACGGACTAAAATCCTAAATAATGGGGTGCCAAGATGTATAGGGGACGTGGAAACTGAATAAATTAAACATTTTTGGGGAAGGAAAGGACTTTGCTGCTAGGCTTTGCCATATAGTTGCCAAGCTACACAAGATTTTGTCAAGGTTTGAGGCAGCTGGAGATTGCCTAGAATAACTTAAATGAATGCTGAAAATTAGCAATGGTTTCTGAGCATTCCTTGCTTCGACATAATTCTTTTTGACTGACATGGAACCACTTTTGGCTATGAATTGCCTTTCACATAGTTTTCCTCTTTTATTGTCTAATTTCATGAAATAAGCGTGCAGGCTGAAAATATTTGCACCATATTCCTTGTGTTACAAGTACCCTTATTTTGCTTTGAGCCTTTGTGATGGGTGGTGAATGTATGTCTTCCTTCTGCTATTGTTTTTAATTGAAAGTATGAATTGTTCATTATTTTCCATAAAATTTACGGTATCTTTTGAGCTAACCCCTTTAAGAAGTGCTTTCGTTTTGTTGATTTTTGTTACTTTCAAAATAATTTTACCCATGAGTTCCTCAGCAAAAAATAACTGTATTTGGTGGAATACTTATGGTATAGTTTCATAACATCTCTGAAAACCCTTCTTTCCCCATATCTTTGATTTCTTTGAGTAAATTTTCAAACGAAAGCACGAGGCCAAGCAAGCTGAAACAACATTTAGAGACGACGGGAATTTTCACAATTTCCAAATTTTAATGTAGAAGCACTGCAGGACGACGGTATTTCTGTTTATGTGAAATAAGCATAGATTCTCAAGGTGCGGCATGGGAATATTTTGGTGGGTTGTGGGGCTTAAGAATATTTTTGTGAGGCGTGAAAATATTTTGGGAAATAATTAGTTTGAAAAATAAACTCATTATGTTGGTGTGAAAGGTGTGACTTGGCAACATTGTCAGTACAACACAATGGTGGTAACTTCCAAGTAAAATCACTGTTCTTTTTATTTTCATAATGTGTTTTTGCTCTTCCAATGTTTCTCTGTTGTTTCTCCATTGTTTCTCTTATTTTAACTGTTGTTCTCCTTGGTTAACATTATAATTACATATTTTCTGACTGGTCTTATTATCATCCATTCCAAATTATCTCATTGGTGATGAAGATTTCAAATATCTCAACAATCATGTCTCTGTTCATACCCCTTTACTTTTTCAGTTCAGTAGTGAGACCGACCTGTATCTTTGTGCACTAGCGTATTAATATGGGGGGAGGGTGGGATCTGCTCCAGCTGCCAGCTTGAGGGGGACGCTAACATTGGGGGAAAAAAAGGGACCTCAGAAGTAAAGCATGAGTCTAGTGCAGTCTTGATGAACTCTCTAAGAAAAAAATGTCAGAAACAGCTCTAGTGATATTTTTTTCCATTTTTTTTTAGGGTCAGTATTCTTCCTTTGATTCGATCATTACCTTTATTACATTTTTCAATTCTAAGACATAATAAAATATTAATTAATGTCTTCCAGGGAGCTCATGATGTTGTATATTCAAAATGAGCAGGCCAAGCAAGCAAAAGGTTCGTGAATATTCAGTGGTGTTCTTGAAGTACCTGCTGTACACGATGAACGTGTACCTTTTTGCCTATTATGCCAACAGACTTTGACAAATGAATTAATGAAAGCAGGCCATCTTGAAGCTCATTTGAGGGTAAAACATCCTAACCACGTCAATCACTGAAAGAGAAGTTTGAAAATAGATCAAAAATCACTTCATTCGCTGCGCAAACTGAATTGCACCCTTGAAGCTACCTATGAAATTTTTCTGCTGACAGTAAAACATGAGAAGAATCATACGATTGGGGAGGAACGGATTAAACCCACAATATCAATGTTTCTCAAAACAGTTCTACAAAAGGATGACAAAGATGTCCGAGCAATGCCATTGAGTAATAGTACTGTCTGCAACAAAATAGATGACATGGATTAAGTTAAAAAACAGCTTACTGAGAAATCACAAAAATTCTCAAAACAACTGGATGCATTTGCCGTATGGGACAGTGAGGGTCTGTTATTGGCATACATGAGATATATTGATCAGGAAGAGTGTTAGAGATAGAGAATTTAGGTTAAAATGGCTTAAGT
Source organism: Narcine bancroftii (assembly GCF_036971445.1). Taxonomy (NCBI): domain Eukaryota; kingdom Metazoa; phylum Chordata; class Chondrichthyes; order Torpediniformes; family Narcinidae; genus Narcine; species Narcine bancroftii. Next base: position 128,957,225 of record NC_091472.1, read on the forward strand.
TAAAATGTGATGATTAATCATAAAAAGGGAAGCCAGAACGGACAGGGAGCTTACTAGCAGCCAAGGACAAAAAGTTCAGCTGGATATGTTTTTTTAAACATATCTTTTCATGGTCATAGTGAGAGACATGCAGGAGACAAAAGATTGATAAGAAGGGTGAGAAACAGAATTTAGTGTATGTAGAGTTCGCAGCGTACGTAACGAACGTGATAATTAAAAATGCAGTTGTACTTAGAATGCTTTTGCAATACTAACCAATTAAAACAGTATTAATAAGAAGGGGAAGGGCAAACAACAAGGGTATAAAAATCAATGCACTGTATGTATCGGGGCTTAACTGGTGAGAAGCCAGTTGAGTCCAACTCTGCAGACTTGTAAATAAAGCTTGTCGTGTCATCAGTTTTAAAGAGACTCATGTGTGAGAAGTTTTATTTCTGACAAAATGGGGGCTCGTCCGGGATTTGAACCCTAACCCTAACCCTAACCGTCACCCTTCTCCTCTCCGTCTTGTCGTGTCACCTCGTCCGGGATCTACACTCCGGCCGTGAGGGGAGGCGAGAAGAGGGATATCGGAGGTGGTGCACCCCGCTGAGTTCAGCGGCTCCTAGTCCCTTGCTCGTCGCTTCGGGCGGCTTGAGCGAGTGGTATCCGGACAAGGTGACACGACAAGACGGAGAGGAGAAGGGTGATGGTTCAATCCCCGAGAAGACACCGGTAAGTGACGACTTACGATTGTGGTGTGGGGATTGGGTAACAGGTGTAACGGGATACACCTGTTTGGATAAAAAAACCTAACGTAATAGATCAGGTATAGAGCTTTTGTCGTGGCGTGAGGACCCTGTCGTGGGACTCTAGGACAGACCCCAGGGAAACCTCGGCGGTAACCGAAGGAGGGACAGCACCTCCGACGAAGTGCCGAGAAGAGAGGGGTCGACCCCAGGGAAACCTCAGCGGTAACCGAAGGAGGGACAGTACCTCCGACGAGGCGTCTGAGAAGAAGGGAGTAGGGTCCAGAACGAGAGGGTCCTCAGCAACGATAAACAGATCTAGGTGGGAAAATGGGAGGATCAAAATCTAAGGGCTCGTCTGAAAATTCAGGACAATTCCTGGGAGTTCCCCTTGACAGCCCTTTGGGGAGAATGTTTGAAAATTGGGATAGTAAAAGATATCGAGACAAAAACAAGAAAAAGATGGTTCAATATTGTCTCCTTTGGTCGAAACAACCTATTAAAGGTTCCTCGGTCTGGTGGCCGAAATTTGGATCTGATGAGGATTGGGTTAGACAAGCATTAAACATATATGTAAATTCGAGACCAAAGGTGAATCAAGAAGAGTCAGCATATGCATTTTGTTGGGTTCCCTGGCCAGGATCCTTAACAGAATGTTTTAAATTGAGGGTAGCGGGAGAAAAGAAGTGGGAACCTCTGGACAACCTTCCCCCTCCTTATATTCCCCCGGTGCCTACTGCGCCCGAGGAAAGCTCATTACCGGAGGGGAAAGGTGATGAATCTGATTGCCCCGATAGAATGAATTAAGGGAGTCGGACCCTAAACTTCCACCGGTAAACCGACCCTGGACAAGATCCCAGACTGGTCCAGAACCATCAAAGTTTTCAGTAAGCCTAAATCCCCTGAGGGAAGTTCCTATGGGAGGACCGGGAGGGGGAACGGGATATGTGAATGTTCCCCTAACTAGTACAGAGGTGCGGGGATTTAAGAAAGAAATGAAAAAGTTATTGGAAGATCCTATAGGACTGGCCGAACAGCTCGACCAATTCCTGGGACCAAACACATATACGTGGGAAGAGATGCAGGCAAAAATGGGAATATTATTCTCACCCCAGGAGAGGCAGATGATTCGACGGGCTGCCCTCCTCATGTGGGAATATGAACAACCTGGGGACCCCAGACCCCATGAACAAAAATATCCCTTAAAAGAACCCAGGTGGGACAAACGAACACCCGAGGGATTGGCAAGTATGAGACAATATAGAGAGTGGACAATTAAACGGATATGGGAGGCTGTGCCAAAGGGTCACAATTTCACCAAGGCATTTGGGAACCACCAGGGGAAAGACGAGTCCCCTACTGATTTTTTGGAGAGGGTGAGAAAGAATGTCCAACAGTATGCGGGCGTGGACCCTAGTACACCAATGGGTGAACAGCTTATTCAAATTGAATTTGTTTCCAAATCATGGCAGGACATTAGAAAGAAACTAGAAAAGGAGGAGGACTAGAGCGAAAAACCCCTAAGCGACCTGTTAAAAAAGGCGCAAAAAGTATATGTGCAGAGAGAAGAAGAAGATCAAAAGAGGGCGACAAAGGTTATGGTACAGACTATCCAACAGATGAATGCCGAATCCAGAGGGGAAAGAAAACAAAACCTTCCTCTAAACAATCCAAGATACCCAAGAGAGGGAAGACCCCGGAGGTTCGTTAAGTGCTATTACTGCAATGAGGAAGGACACTTTAAGAGGGAATGCCCCCGATACAAGAGGGAATTGCGTGCCCTTGAACTTATGGAAGAAGATTAGGGGGGTCAGGGGTTCCAAATGTTGGGGACCAAGTATAAGAGGGAACCCCTGGTAAAACTAAAAATTGGTCCCAAGGGAGAAGAGGTGGTGTTTATGGTGGACACAGGAGCGGAACGAAGTAGTGTAATAACTGTGCCAATCGGGACTGAACCTGTAAAAAGTAATTTGAAAATTTCTGGGATAGAAGGGTCTCCCAGAATGGTATCAATAATTCCCCAAGTAACAGTGAAACTGGAAGAAAGAGAAGGGGTACAAGACCTCTTGTTGTTACCGTCGGCTGGATTTAACCTCCTAGGAAGGGACTTACAGGCTCTCCTAGGTTTAGGTGCTCTCCCTGTGGACGGAGAAGTGCGAGTCCACCTCTGCGCTCTAAAGGAAGAGGATGAACGGCAGATTGACGAGAGAGTCTGGTATAAGGAGGGAAATCGAGGAGGTCTGGACATCCCACCTTTACATGTCACATTAATACCAGGTCATCAGAGGGGAGATACCCCGACAGCAATTGGAAACAGACTGGCTGATGAAGAAGCCAAAAGGGCAGCCATGCAACAAGAAGTCCGTTTGCTGACCTTAATCCCAATAAGACAAGGCATAAAGAAGGCTCCCATTTTCACTGCTAAGGAAGAAAAGGACATGGCTCAGCTGGGCACAAGCCAGCTGCCTGATGGAACATGGAAGACACCAGATGGAAGAATGGTTCTAAATAAAGAAATAACTCGCAATATTTTAAAACACCTGCATCATCAGAGCCACTGGGGCACCCAAGCCTTATGTGACACAGTACTTCGAGAATATGTGTGTAAGGGAATCTACACCTTGGCCCAACAGGAGGTGCAGAACTGTCACCTATGCACAAAAATTAATAAGAAGATAATGAGGACAGGGACCATGGGAGGTCAACCATTAGCCATACGCCCTTTTCAAAGTATTCAGATCGACTTCACAGAGTTACCTCAAGTCCAAAGATGGAAGTATCTGTTGGTGGTAATAGATCACTTTACCCGATGGGTGGAAGCCTTCCCAACAGTAAATGCTACAGCCTCTACAGTAACTCGCCTCCTCCTAGAGCAGATAATCCCCAGATATGGTATAATGGATTCTATAGACTCAGACAGGGGTCCACATTTTTGTTCAAAAATCCAGCAATTGATTTGTAATGCATTACAGGTCTCTTGGAAATTGCATACCCCTTGGCATCCACAAAGCTCAGGGAGGGTTGAATGTATGAATGAAACCCTAAAAATGCAATTGACAAAATTAATGGTGGAAACTAAAATGCCTTGGATAAAGTGTCTGCCCCTGGCTTTATTGAGAATTCGTACTGCCCCACGAAAAGATGTAGGGTTGTCCCCTTATGAAATGATGTTTGGGTTTCCCTTCTGGAGTACAGTTGAGGGTTTTCCCACCTTGGGGGAAGGGGATATATTTGTTAGGAACTATTTACAGGCACTGTCACGCTCTCTTACAGATTTACGAAAGAGAGGACTATTGGCACAAACACCGCCTCTAGACTTTTCTTTACACAAAGTGGAACCAGGAGACTGGATTCTCATCAAGACCTGGAAAACTGAAAAACTCCAGCCCCAGTGGGAAGGTCCATACCAAGTTCTCTTAACTACAGAGGCTGCAGCACGAACAAGAGAGAAGGGGTGGACACACGCATCCAGATTTAAGGGACCTGTAGAGGCGCCTCAGGACCCTGATACGAACTCAGATTGGACTTGTGTTCCTGGAGAAAAACCTCTTACCTTGCGATTTCGCAGAAAGACTTGATTCACAATGTTATTGTTATGTTCTTTGATTTTTCTTAGTTTGCCTATGTCTTTATCAGGTGTGAAATGTAAGAAATGCAGAGACACAGTGGTCCTGTTTCAGGACCGCATTTGGGGAAGAAAGGAGGGTAATTTTATTTCCCATACCTCAGTTCCTGAGAAATGCTGGGCAGAAAATACCACCCAACATCCATATACCCCTTGTGTGGAAAAAGAAGGAAATAAGATGGGTCATTATATACAGATTCCTAATACCACTCCTTTCCCTCTTAACGGTTGGAAGGGTGACTCAGGCCCACCATGCCCTGATGGACTCTGGTTTTGCATACACCAGCGTACTGTTCCAATAAGAAATTCCATTCCACACTCAAAAGTGCCTGCCCCTTTAAGACAGCCGGACTTAGTTCGAGTCCATCCAAATAACCATGAAAGTTTCGGTCACACAGTTGGGGGAGATAACCTTTTTGTTGATCTTGCAACTAGAATTGCAGGAACTTTTAATGTAACCAATTGTTGGGTCTGCGGGGGTCCACGGATGTCAGAGCAATGGCCTTGGTGGGGGGAGTCCCTCAATTCATTGACCATGATTTCCCGAATTTGGACAACTAACCGAACGAGATCAAGAGAAACTTGGTCTCTCTCTAACGTCCCCTCTGGTTTTTATTGTCTCTCACGAATTGGCAAATACCCAGTAGGAAAAAGTCCCTGCAAGGCTGTATGGATTCGCATTTCGCCTGGTAATTTCATTTGGTTTCCTAAACCCCTGACTTGGTTTTTATCCACTGTTTTTAAAACTAATTGCCTACCCCTGTCTAATAGCAGTATTCAGCTTTGGAATTGTACCAGTTCCACCATCACAGGACCATACCAATCAAACCCCACTCTTAAAAGAGTTTGGGAACGGGGATATGGAGTATCCCCAAATGGATTATTCTGGGTATGTGGTAATAAAGCTTATACTCGTCTCCCCTTACAGTGGAGTGGAACTTGTTTCCTAGGAATAATCCGCCCAGAATTTTTCCTCCTACCCCACGACCACGGTCATAAATTAGGAGTGAAGATTTTTGATACATTACACCGTCAGCCCCGCTCTAGCACGGTACATTTGGGACAATGGGGAGATGATTGGCCTCCAGAACGCATAATTCAATATTATGGTCCCGCTACATGGGCTCAAGATGGATCCTGGGGTTATCGTACTCCTATTTATATGTTAAATCGCATTATTCGCTTGCAAGCAGTCCTTGAAATTGTTACAAATCAAACAGCTCTAGCCCTGCAATTACTTGCATCCCAGCAAGGTCAAATGCGCTCTGCTATATATCAGAACCGTCTGGCCCTAGACTATCTCCTAGCCACAGAAGGAGGTGTATGTGGAAAGCTTAATTTGACTAACTGCTGCTTACATATTGATGATAATGGCCAAGCCATTCGAAAAATCGCTGATAATATTCGTATTTTGTCCCATGTACCGGTTCAAACCTGGGATCCTTTTGCAAAATTAAATTGGATGGACAAATGGTTTGGAGGAACCTGGTGGCGTACCTTATTGTGGGTCATCGGAGGTATTTTATTCCTCCTACTTGTTTTGCCCTGTATTATTCCCTGTCTACGCAGCCTGGTGATTTCCATGGTCCAACAGGCTATGCAACCAGGGGGACTGGGAGACCCCGTTAGAATTTTACTTCAGCACGAAATTAATTTATCATGAGACATTTCTCTTCCCCGAGTTAAAATCCCCATTCATATATATAATACACACATTTTAAAGAGAGAAAGGGGTGGATTGTTAGAGATAGAGAATTTAGGTTAAAATGGCTTAAGTTAAAATGTGATGATTAATCATAAAAAGGGAAGCCAGAAAGGACAGGGAGCTTACTAGCAGCCAAGGACAAAAAAGTTCAGCTGGATATGTTTTTTTAAACATATCTTTTCATGGTCATAGTGAGAGACATGCAGGAGACAAAAGATTGATAAGAAGGGTGAGAAACAGAATTTAGTGTATGTAGAGTTCGCAGCGTATGTAACGAACGTGATAATTAAAAATGCAGTTGTACTTAGAATGCTTTTGCAATACTAACCAATTAAAACAGTATTAATAAGAAGGGGAAGGGCAAACAACAAGGGTATAAAAATCAATGCACTGTATGTATCGGGGCTTAACTGGTGAGAAGCCAGTTGAGTCCAACTCTGCAGACTTGTAAATAAAGCTTGTCGTGTCATCAGTTTTAAAGAGACTCATGTGTGAGAAGTTTTATTTCTGACAAAGAGTATCAAGAAGAGATGTTGTTTTGTGAATTATTAGAAACAACTACTACTGCAATTGATATCTACAGCAAGTTCAAAAATTATTTGGATGAAAATGAAAAAACCAAAAGGAAACATTGTATCTTGTGCTGCAGATGGTGCACCTGCTATGATGGGTTAAAAAAAGCACAGGATGTTTAAAACTAATGAAGGATGAAAATCCAAACACATTGGTTGCGCATTGTGTTATCCACCAAGAAAACTTAGTTGCCAAGAAAGTTTTGCGGTTCTACACGAGATACTGCAGTGCATGATCAAGTGTATCAATGCCATCAAAACTAATGCCAAACGTGAACATCTGTTTCAGCAGTTTTGTGTCGATTTAAAAATGCAGAACATGTGAGATCATTTTGCTTCACACTGAAGTAAGGTGCTTGTCAAAGGGAAACTGCTTCAGAAGGTTTATGGAACTGTTTGATCTCCTCAGCAAGTTTTTGAAGGACAAACCTGAAATGAAGCTCTTGCTAACAACAGATGGCAAAGCTTATGTGAGTTACTTGACGGATGTTTTTGAGAAACTAAGTACATTGAACAAGCAACTCCAAGCACCAAATATGAAGCTCGTTGATGCAAAAACAAATATATTTTTTTGGAATTATGGCAAAGAAATATTTCTGCAAGAAATTTCAGTCAATTCTATTGGTTGAAAAAGTGTTAGGTAACTAATGCTGCTACAAACATTGTTGACTATTTCAAAATGTTGGTTATTGACTTCAATGATAGATTTTGTGATTTAAAGGCAATGGATTATCCCTCTTGGTTAACTCACCCATTGTTGGTGGACTTATTTGAAGTTCCAGTGCAATACCATGAGGAGTTATCTGAGTTACAACATGATGAATCTGTGAAAACTCTGTTCAAAGTGAAAGGAACGAGGAGTAGTGGCTGGTCAAGTTCAAACGGCCCTCTCCAGAGAAAAAAAAGTTTGAAAAAACAGAGCTCAATAAACATAAAATACAGGAAGAGAAAGATAAAGTTATTGAGAAGAGACAGAAGATGGCATCCAAAAGAGAAAAAGTAGAATAACAGAGAAAAGTGAGGAAGAAAAATCACTGGAGGAGAAAGAAGGTCTTACCTGCACATCGGAGCAGAGAGCCACCATGGAGAGGAGCAGCCGATCTCCAATGTTGATGAGTCCCCAGAGGAGCGGTGTCCTCCCGACCGACAAACTTCAAAAATGGCTTTCAAAGCCAAGAAGAGATGTGCAAGTAAAAGAAAAGGTTAACACTGGTGGGAGGGGAACTCAGCTGAGGAACAGCCAGCTGAGAGACGCCCAGTATTGGGGCGTTCAGCTGGGGGAAGCAAACAAGAAAGAGTAAGAGTGGTGAGAAAGAGAATGAAGGGCGGGAAGAGGATGAGCAGCAACGGGGCGACCGGCAGGGAGACGACCTGCGGCAGGAGGCCAGCAGTGGGTCGGCCTGCAGCAGGGGGTACAGCAGCGGGTCGACCTGCAGCAGGAAGCCCAACAGCAGGAGACACAGCAGCTGGAGGCCCAGTAAGGATACAGAAGCAGGTCACCAGAGAAGGATGAAGATACACAGCATACAGAAAAAAAGAAGACGACAGACATAGATACAGACACAGGAGGAAGAAGACCAAGAATTTCAAAGGAAAGAAGAAGGTAAAATCGAAGGACAAAATTTAGATAAAGTCTTTTTTGAAAAACAAATGAGGTCATTAAAAGAATGGCTATCATTAGAATTTAGTTCAATCAAAAGAAAAGTGAAAAGAGCTGAAGACAGAATGCAAAGCTTTGAGTTGGTCATGACTGAAATAAGGAAAAGAGTAGAAAATGTGGAGGAACGAGAAGCTGCTGTAGAAATGGAGATAAATGATTTAAGAGGGAAGTTGGAAGAGAGCGAAAAAAAATTAGAGACAAGATTTATTGTCGCAAAAAATTGACATATTGGAAAACTACAGTAGGTGAAACAACATAAAAATAATGGCCCTGAAAAAAGGCAAAGAAGGGTCAGATATGAAGGAATTTATAAAAGGATGGATCCCGAAGGTGTTGGGAATGACAGATTCACATGAAGAAATAGAAATTGAAAGGGCGCATAGAGCACTAGTACTGAAGTTACCACCACATCAAAAACCGAGATCCATATTGGTAAAACTTCTAAGATATACGACAAGACAGAACATACTGGAGCAGGAAAGAAAGAAGGTTAGAGAAGACAATAAGCCGTTGGAATATAAGGGACAAAAAATATTTTTTACCCGGACATAAGCTTCGAACTTTTAAAGAAGAGGAAGGAATTCAACATGGCGAAAACAATCTTATGAAAGAAAGGTTATAACTTTATATTAAGACATCCAGAAGTACTCAAAGTATTCATTCCTGAGGAACGGAATAGACTGTTTTCGGACCCAAAGAAAGCGCAAAAATTTGTTGAACATTTGCAGGACAGGAGAAGAGAGGAGGAGGAGTGACAAGAAGGAAGACCGGCAAGTAAATATACAAAAATATGTTAAAATATTAAGTAAAGATAATGTATATATAAAGATTTAAAGATGAATAAGAGAAGGGAAAGAAGGGGAAAAAAAGAGAGCTTTGTTATATGTATAGGAAAATAATGTTCTCTGGGGGGGTTTGGGGGAAAGGGAGAATAATGGTCACTGCGAAATTGGTTGACGCTTGTGAATAAGTTCACAAACCGAATGGAAAGGGGAGTTGTGGTTGCCGTCAAGGGACAGGAGGCAATCCAAGGAGGGGAGGTTCATTTGGGGTTAAAGGGTTATTGATTGTGGGGATTGTTGGGGTATGTCTTAAATGCGTTGTCATATATTGAGATTAAAAAGGAAAACTTATAAAACAGTAATGGAAAAAAAGGGGATGGAAGTGGTGAAGAGGCGAAAAAGAAGTGAAAATAAAGATATAAGATGGCCACGTTGGACAATATGATTATAAACATTAATGGAATATATAACCAAGTTTAAGTGATTCCCATTGGAAAAAAAAAATCACATATAATTTAAAAGGCAAAGTTACAATGTTTGAAAAAAAACCTGGGAACCATTTATGGAACATAACAGAAAGAGCAGGCCTCGGACCACCACCACCTAAAATGATAAGATTTAATGTGTATGAGTAGATGATACGGCTTTTTTGCTTGTATTCTTTTTGTATAAAGATATTGTTTTATTGTTCGATATTTACTGTTTTTGGAGGGGGTGGGAAGGAGGAAGGGAGGGATGGGGAAAAAATGTCACTGTGAATATCTAAAGAGATGCATCTGTAAATATATTGGTTGATATGGTTCATAGCGCGATAAATAAAGAATTACAACAAAAAAGTGAAAGGAACCACGATCTGGCTGTCTAACGAGATTGAAAATAAATACCCAAACTCAACTACTTTAGCAAGGGCACTATTGATATATTTTCCATCGTCTTATTTTGGAGAATGTGGCTTCAGTACTGTTAGTAATTTACTACAAGCTAAGAGAAACTGACTGGAAATTACAAAAATTGGAGATTTAAGGATGAAACTAACAAAATTAGTCCCTCAAATCAAAATAATCTGCAGCTAGCATCAGGGGCAAGGTTCCCACTGAAGTGACAATTGCTGAATGTGTGTTTGTGGTGATATGACCACCAGCCAACTGCAGGGGGTGATCACTGAACCTGCAGGAAGACCACCAAAGGGGCTGGCTCCAACTGGCCAGCAGTCAATCAGCTGACCTGAATATAAACCTGAGCCAGCCCCTCCTGAGCCAGTCACACGGGGAACCATCGGGACTGAAACTGGTGTACAAACTTTTACTGGAATAAAGCCTGTTATAGTCTTTTGAGTTTTGTACTTGCTTGCTGCTACCTCAGTGCACCACAATGTTTGAGACGGTTGACATATTGAAGTCATAGTTGAATGTGAAATATGTGTTCCAGTGTATTCCTGACCTTAATTGCATTGAAATATACTTGCAGTAAATGATTTCATAAAAACTTCTTTGGAATATATAACTTTTTTCTGCTAATGGTGGGGCGTACATTTTTTTGAAAAATTAAAGTGGGGTCTTGGGCAAAAGAGGTTGAGGACCACTGACTTAAAGCAAATACACAGATCTGCAGGAAAGAATTAATGACCTGTTAAATTTCAATACCCTGTATTGGATATTAGATCCATTTGAGGAACAATCCGTCGATGTTGACACAAAGAGAGCTCGATTGATCTTCAGAGAGTTATAATTGCATGCCGCAAGTTCAATCAATTAAAAAAATATTTTAGAGTGATCTGTTAAATATATTTTCAAAACCATGGGAAAAAGGCCTAAATATTTTTCTTTGCCTTTCCCTCAACAAACTTAGTTGAATGTGGATTCAGCCATGTAGTTTCCTTGACAAAACCCAAGAACAGACTTCATCACAAGAGGTCACCCTAGACCAGGGGTGGGCAATCTTTTTTAAAAATTCACATTCCATCTTTAATATTCCCTATGCCATAACTGCCCAAAAAACTTGGAACAGGAACATCAAGCTCAAGGATCCTACTAATATTTTAATTTCATAATTTTTTTTTAAAGTTCTAATTTATTGTTTTCACATCCTCAAATTTATGCTTAAAGTTCCCTAATGACTCATTGTGTACAGACCATTGTGCTCTGAATCTCTTTTTAAACTTTTTGTGATCTACATATTCATGTTTTCTTCTTTCCTACACATTCAACAAGAATGATTTCTGATTTGTCTCTTGGTTCTGGAATCACAAATCACAGTTGTTATTTTCTTTTCACTTCACGTAAAAAATTTTTTTTTCTTGTAGTCAGTGGGAGGGAAATATGGAAGAAACCAACTAAATTTGACTGTTTCACAGGGAAGGGTGCCACAAACCCTGAGCAAAATCTTAATGGGGTCATAGTTACAAAGATTGAGAATGGCTGATATAAACCAGAAGGAAGTCTGCAAAGTAGCTAAAATTCCAAAAATTCAGATTAAAATTTCTATGCACTTAAATTTTTTTCTCAAATTTGAACCAATTTTAGTATACTTAACATGCAGCAATATGGACTTCGCTGACTGTATACAAATAACTGTTTTGATCTTTGATGGATACCAATTTGGGATGGTCTCTGTTAGAAAAGCATTTGCAGACTTGAGTGAAATAAATTTCCAAAAGGATGAAATTCAGCCTCCACACATTTTTTAAATTTGTTAACCATAACCATATAACCATTTACGGAGCGGAAACAGGCCTTGTAGATATAATAAAAATCGGAATAGTAGTAAAAAGAGAAGTTATTTACAATCAAAATCACGAAAAAAAAATCTGTTTCATGTCAAGCTTTTAATCAAATACGCCGGAATAGGAGACCTACCTTCAATGAAATAGTTAAACCAAAATCCCGAGCACAATTACAGTAGATCGGCATGTTAGCTTCTTTGATGCCTTTACATTGTGAACAAACCTAGAGATACAAAAAGGAAATTAAATTACAGCAGGTCCTCACTTAATGTTGTTGATATGTTCTTGGAAAGTGCAACTTTAAGTGAAACAATGTTAAATGAAACCAATTTTATATTGTGGTCAAATACTGCAATATTTTAATTTTTTTTATTTATTCTCATTACCACTACAATGAAACGATGATGAACAAAATGACATTATTCAAGGACTTACGGTACATTTTTGAAAGTCATTTTGAGCAAACTTTTTTTTTATTGCCATTCTACATCTACCATGAAGAAGGATATCAATTGAGATGTGGTAATTGATGGTTTAAATTACCAACCAACAAATGCATTAAAATAGCAAAAAAGGTTAAAACATTACATATAAGCAGACTAGTATTTCAAAATATAGTTTTGTAATTGAACGTCTAAATAACCATCATTCCCCCCCCAAAAAAACACCATCTCTAAATTTTCTGGTGCTACCACGGAAGTGGGCAGTAAAAAGGAAGGGGAGGAGTCAGCGTACACGATGGAGATTGAAAACTTGGCTGAATGGTGCATCAACAACAACCTTGGACTCAATTTCACCAAAACTAAGGAGCTGATTGTTGACTTCAGGAAAGGAAAGCCAGAGACAAACAATGCAGTGATCATTAGGGAAATCAGAGGTGAAGAGGTTGAGCAAATAGGCGTTCTTGGGAGTCACTATATCAGAGGATCTTAAAGAACTTCAACGACTCTACTTCCTCAGAAGTTTTCAGAGGTTCAGCATGACTTCAGAATCCCTTTCCACACAGATGTGGTGGAAAGTGTGCTGACCAACTGCATCATGGTCTGGTATGGAAACACCAATATCCCTGAATACGAGGCTCTCCAAAAGATAGTGGACACGGCCCAGGACATCACAGACAAAACCCACCTCACTAATGAGTACATCTAGAGGAACAATGGTCACAGCAGCAATCATCACCACCCAACACACACTCTGTTCTCGCTGCTGCCATAAGGAAAGAGGTAGAGGTGCCACAAGACTCGCTCCACCAAGTTCAAGAACAGCTGCTGCCCCTCCACCATCAGACTCCTCAACAACAAACTTAATCAAGGACTCTGACTTGTGCACAGTTTGTTTACATTCGTTGTTTACATTGTGTGTGTGTGTTTTGGTGGGTGAGTGTGTGTGTGTGTTTTGGTGGGTGAGTGTGTGTGTGTGTTTTGGTGGGTGAGTGTGTGTGTGTGTTTTGGTGGGTGGGTGTGTGTGTTTTGGTGGGTGGGTGTGTGTGTGTGTGTGTCTGTGTTTTGGTGGGTGGGTGCGTGAGTGTCTGTGTTTTGGTGGGTGGGTGCGTGTGTGTCTGTGTTTTGGTGAGTGGGTGCGTGTATGTCTGTGTTTTGGTGGGTGGGTGCGTGTGTGTGTCTGTGTTTTCGTGGGTGGGTGTATGTGTGGGTGTGTGTGTGGGTGTGTGTTGGTGTGGTAGGCCTAGGGGAGGATTTGAAGTTAGGACTCAGAAATCAGGGTCTGGAGCTCCGGTGTCCGGGGAGACAGGAGGTTTCTGGTGAGAATTAAACATTTTAATGCTTACAAAGCCTTCCTTGTGTTCGTTGTTTTAAAAATATTGATACAAGTAATTTCCTTTTGCTACTGGGCTGTATTTAAAAATGGCCAGTTCTCCAAAAGAAAAGTTTATCCGACATAGGCCCAGTCCTGACCATTTCAGATAATTGGAGTTGTACGGTATATGAAAGAAATAATTATTTGCAATCTATATTGATGACCCTGACACAAAGCAACAATAATGCAAAAGATTTTCCCTAATAATCAACAATGAATCCAATACATGGTACAACATGTTATTTAGGGTGGTAAACATACCAAATCCTGAAGTGTATAGGCCATCATTTTCTTTTTCAATGCTTCAACCAGTGTCATTTCTATAGCATCTGAGTGATATGCAACTTGGCAATTAGTGCAGCACCATTTGGGTAATACTGTGCCATCCTGTCAAAAAGAAAAACATAACTGTTATCCCAAAAAATACAATAACAACTGAATAAGTTTTTTTTTTAATACAGAATTTTATATTCTGGAAATATTTTGGAATTATGGAAGTATTGGTGGTATATTGAGCTTTAAATATTAATAGTAAGAAAAATGCCAGTGATAGAAGGCTAATTTATTCACAAGAAAACTCAAATATTTGAAATAACAAAAAATTGCTTCACATAATGCTATCCTTCCTTTGGAGTTTTAAAAAGCAAAGGTTTGGAAATGAGCTGTAATCCTGACCTTGCAGTGCTGTTGTGACCATTTCTATGGATATATTTGCCCTTTAACAAAATTCTATTACTCATTACAGTAACACCATCATTTATTGTTCGCCTAAGTTGCCAAATACTACATCTCATGAACCAGCCACCTATATCCTTTTGCACAACAATACTTAACAGCTTCAAACAATTTAAAAGTACTGTATTTCTCTATTCTTTCAATCAAGTGCATCATCTCACAATAATAATCTATTTCTACCCATTTACCCATTGAAAGCTTTACAACCTCCCTCAAGATCATTTTCCAAGATACAGTAGTCATGCATCATTGACAAAATTCTGAATGAAGAAATTAAGTCGTTTATAGCTAAGTACTTGCTATACCATCATTAACCTGCCCATTTGAAGATGTCAATTTGCAGTTTCCAGTCAAACTTCTCATTCCAATATTATCCATAACAAATCAAAAATGCAAGAGCAAGGAATACAAAATAAAAACAGAAAATGTTGGAATTATTTTGCATCTGTGGAACAAGAAACAGAGATGATTTGCCAAGTGATTCCAGCATTTTCTGCTTTTAAATCATGCAGCAAATATTTTGAGGTGTTCTAGAATTTTTGGATTTTGACTCAATAATCACCAAGGTGCCTCAAGATTGTTTCAATTCAGGAAGATATCTTGAAAAGAATTTCCTCTAAGTTGAAGTCATGCACTTTGAGATATGCCATTGACGTTTAGGCTGTGATGGAATATTTGGGAATGTTTTTGGGAGATAAATTGGTAAAATTTGAGAAGGTTACATACATACACACATTTTAAAACAGATCTTATTTGAAATACTGAAGAATTCATATTCAGTGACTTTACAGAAACCATGGAGAATGCTATGCACATTTCATAAGTAGGTGCTAATTGAAATGATGTCCTGAAATGAATGGACTGGAGCCAGGTTGTTTGTTTTGGACCTTTTTGCAAGGCTTTTGACCTCTCTGCAAAGTGCTCACTTAGAGGTTTGTTTACCTAAAACAACAGATGGGAGCAGAAGACTAACTCCTATTGTTTGCTGGAAAAGGTGGGGGGGGGTTTTTGCAAGTGAGAGAGAGAAAGACATGTGGCTGGCAGTTGGAATCTCAGAGAGAGGAAGAGACTGAACAGTGTCAGCCAGGAGAAGCTTATTGGAACTGAAACAGAAGCTCCAGAGTGACAGATGGCTGGAAGTGCTATCTGTTTGATGTTTCTCTTGGAATAAGTGAAACAGAAAGGAACTCTGCGGTGGCCTGAAAGAAAGAGGTTATCATCTGGAGAACCCTGATGGAGCAAGTTTCATCAGCAAGACATTGAGGTGACTAATGGTGGTACCTCAGTTGTGGAAATCCTGGAACCACACATCTCTCTCTGCAAATCTACAAGAACCTTCCTGAGCACCAAAGCATCGTGATCTTTATACATGTTAAATTCTGTGCATAGTAATAAGAATTGTCTGCAACAAGAGAACTTGGAAGAATGAGAAGTGAGATTGAACTGTGAACCAAAGAACTTTTCTTATATTTACACACACATTTCATACACATGCGCCTAGAATTAGAAGGGTGTTAAGTTGGGTTAGATAAGTTAATAGAAGCAAGTTAAAGTTTGATTCTGTTTTCATGTTTAAAGATAATTAAAAACAACTTTTGTTTAAGTAACCATTTGTCATGGTGAATATCTATTGCTACTGGGTTTTGGGGTCCTTGGGGCTCGTTACAAGACTAGTTAATATATGGTCATCTGAAGAAAGATAAATGGAATTGAATACACAATTATAAAAAAGCCTCTCTAACCTTATGATGGAGGAAAGATAAATGAAGATTGATGGGTCAAGAGCAATGCTCTGGAGAACAGTTGCAAAAGTATCTCAGTGCTGAGACATCTTGCCTCCAATAACCATAGCCATATTTCTTTATGCTTCTTTAATTTTAACCAATGAAGTAATCAAAAACTCATTCAGTTACATTTTATTAATACTGTTGGTGCTCTGGAACTCATCTTCCTCGCCATGTTTGGTCCAAAACTGTAAGATCTTGAGCCTGTGCAACCTGAGGAATGTGGGCAATCCAAGAGTTAACACATGTTGAGGGTATAGTGTATGCCACTCTATGAAGGCAAAGTTGGGCTGTGCTGGTCATGGAGACAAAGGATGCTGCAGCAAGCCAAACTGCAATACCTCATTTTTTTCCAGGTGGAGAAGAACTTGAAGAAAAAGCTTGTTAACAGGAAATTCATTGGATAATGAAAATTTTGCTTCCTGAACACTTTTGGGTGTATTTTATGAATTTTGGGCTGCTGATCACAAAAAAAATCACCTTAAAATTTCCGACCATGTACCTTTTTTTTGGATATAATCAATTTACCAAACTACATCCAGCAGACTGACAACATGCTTAAGCATACAAAACCATGAAGTGCAAAATGTCATTGAAAATTCATTTTCTGCATTTGCACTTGGACTTATTCCTTGCTGATCTTTGATCTTGGTGCAGGCATTGACAAACATCGTGGAAGGTTTCACCAAGACTTCACGGAAGGTTTCACTAGGACATTGTGACCATGGAAAAGCGATTATTAGGGGAATCGGAATCCATCAGTGCTGGCCAAATGTTGTTGGACACTAACTCAAAAGGCATCAGATTCTAAGTACAAACGAAAATTAGCGGCAAAACATTTTTTTAGCTCAGTTGAACTAATGCAATGTTAGTTATGCGATTATCATTATGCGATTAAACATGCTAAATTTAATGAAAATTAATGTTTCTCCAACTTCCTATGTGATACAGCAAATCTGAAATTATATTTGTGTTCAGCTTGAAATTGTCGATCATAATCACCATATGTTTTTTCAGGAAGCAAAACTATTGACAAAGTTTGTTGTCCAGTGTTATTAGCCCAGAATGTGCATGTTGAGTGTTCCCTTTCTTTCACTAATCTCCCCTGTCCATCAACTCCTATCAGCCACCTAAATGAAGAATAATATAGAGCAACAAAATAACCTGACAACCTGCATGTCTTTGGAATGTGGTAGAAAACCAGGGCTGCAAAAAAATCAATGGTGTCCAGGGAGAATTTGCAAACTCTACAGAAAGTATGAGAGAGCTGTGAGACAGCAGTACTACCAGTTGCACCACTTCGCGCTCTGGAATACGATATGCAAGAATGTCAACATGGTGAAAATGACCCTATGTAAAGCCAAAGAAAAAGGTCATTAGGACATCTCTTTCAAAGAGGTGGTACAGTAGCAGAGGGATTTGTATTGTCCATTTTTGTTTCTTCCTACAAATGATGAGCGCAAAATATTTCCTGTAAAAAATGCAACATTTCAATGAAATGGGGCCCAAAAAATCTAATTCTTAAGTTCTGACACTATAATGCAATTTAATACAAATGCTGCACTGCATTCCACAGACTGACAGTTCAGTGTCTTTTGAAAATCCTAGTTTCTTCATTATTTGCAAATGGATGTATGAAGTTCAGATTTTCAGATTTCCACCTCCATCCCTCCAATCACACCTTCTTAAACACTGCCAGAAATTACAAATGACATCCAACTCACTTGTAAGATTGAAGGGTCTTTGCAGAGGTCCAGATCTCGGCAAAAATTGCAATTCCTGCAAATAATCTCTGGGATTATGTAGGATCGGCATGGATCTTTAAATTGTGCTTCTTCAGAGAATTCACCCACATCGATTAGACGTAAAAGATCCCTTTTTAATTTGTTCACCTGATTTGTTATGTTTGAATCCAGAGATAAAATCTGTATAAAGATAAAAAGAGCATTACAAATATATATTTTCAAAAAAATACACACAATCATCAACAAGGCTGCTTATTCAAAATTCGACAGTATTATTTATCCAAGCTTTATCCTTTAAAAATGATCAAGACCCAATATTCATTTGCAGACAAATGCAATTGATAAAAACAATGTGTACACTTTAACATTGCAAGTTTCCTTCCAAATTTCCAAAACAGAAAATCTGAAAATGTATTTGTACCATCATAGGGAAATTTTCAGCACCGTTTGCCTCACCTTGCAGACTGATTTGATGAATTCCAAAGATGGATTATTGAAGGGAAGGTAGGATCCTGGCAGAACTGGGAACATTTCAGAGGATTCAATGGAGTGTCTATTACTGCTCACCTTCTTCTGAATCTTTTGAGTAATAGTGAAGAAGTTTTGAGTGAGTTCATTTGATACGTACTCCTGAGAGAAGGTGATCAATCCTACAGAATTGAAGAGCAATATGGTTACCTTGAATTATTTATTTATTCTGTTACACATCTTTCTGTTCCTTTATTAGTCTTGTGTACATCTCGTGGTTCATAAATTCATTCATACGATAATAGTTTATGATTTTTTTTAAAAACAAGACTAGCATTTACTATACATCCTTATCTGCCCTTTAAGAATACAATGGTAATATTAAGTGGCTTGCTGAGCCATTTCAGACAGTCTTCTGTTACCCAACCACTTAAGGTGGATCTGAAGTTAAATAAAAGCACTCTCCAGTAAGAAACATCTTCATCCTCTTCAGTGCACTGCCTTTAACATTTTTACATGCAGTTGAGATGGGGAGCAAGGTCTCTGCTTAACATCTTTATTGGATGCATCGCTGACAGTGCTCCACTCTTGTAGTATTGCTCTGGATGTCAGCCTATGACTGTCCTTTAAATGTTCTGAAATAGAACTCTTCAGAGGGACAAGTATGCTATTAATTTGATGCATTGTTAATTGAAAGCAAGAGTGACAACCATTATAAAACAGAATGCAGTATGATGACTGACTAAAAAAATTATTTCCAAAGCACTGTTAAAAAGCGTATCGTTGCAATAAGTACAGCCTATGAAAATATTCTTTCCACCACCCATAATTTTTCTCAAATAATTTAAACACTTCCAGAAGCGTGGAGCAAAAATTAACTATATGCATCTTTTAAAACTGGCGGGTATTGATTGGTCAATTAAACAATTTGCAAGTGGTTGTTTTAGATTTCTGACACACAAAGATATTCTTTTCACATTTTCCTTAGGCCAGTCCTTCAAATCTCAAAACCGAATGCTTCATCATGAACAGTATTTTTTGTTTTGAATTTCTCACCTGCTAAAGTACCAGTTTCTCCTGGTGGATCTTGCGAGATCTGGCTCATTCCTCGCTTCTTGACAGGAGTACACCCTGGGGCATTGCGTCTCAGCTCTTCTTTCATGCTGTGGTACACTGCTACGATATAAGCTGCAGTAATACATTTCATTATGGTCAGGCAGAGTAATGAATAGCATAAGATCAATGCAGTATGCAAAAAGGGGAAATACAACTGTTATTAGGATTCAAGAAAGCCAAATTCATTGATAAAACAATGTTCAATAAACATATGGGGGTTATAGGTTAATTGGGGTATTTGGGCAGCAGGGCTAGTGGGCTGGAAGGCCTGTTATCTTTCTATATGTCTAAATTTAAATTAAGTTCTGACACTATAATGCAATTTAATACAAATGCTGCACTGCATTCCACACACTGACAGTTCAGTGTCTTTTGAAAATCCTAGTTTCTTCATTATTTGCAAATGGATGTATGAAGTTCAGATTTTCAGATTTCCACCTCCATCCCTCCAATCACACCTTCTTAAACACTGCCAGAAATTACAAATGACATCCAACTCACTTGTAAGATTGCAGGGTCTTTGCAGAGGTCCAGATCTCGGCAAAAATTGCAATTCCTGCAAATAATCTCTGGGATTATGTAGGATCGGCATGGATCTTTAAATTGTGCTTCTTCAGAGAATTCACCCACATCGATTAGACGTAAAAGATCCCTTTTTAATTTGTTCACCTGATTTGTTATGTTCAGGGGTACAATGTCAGTACATTACTTTAAGTTCCTTTTTATCCCGGTGTGATACAATTTTTTAAAATTTTATTTGGGATGGATCTCTACTTACCAGAAAGAAACAAACCTAAGAGATGAAAGCACAAAGCAAAGAAAATGAAGAAAATAGATGCTGATGCTTGGAATAAATACAAACAATAAAAAGTCAGTGGTTAAATGATCGGATGTATAATCTGGAGGCCTGGAATAATAATATCCAAAAATTGGAGTTTTCAGTTCACCATCGATTATAGTTGGGGCATACAATTAAATAGCATGGAATTAACAAAATTACTATTCTCAGAAATGGTAATGGTGGCACATCTTGAATGCCTGAACCCAATGTACTTTGGAGAAAGAAATCTGACGTCCTCATCCATTCATGTTATTGGTGAATCCATGGGCCATTTCAACATGAATGGCCCTGATCTGCGCTGCAAAATTGCTGGGAAATAAATCAGGTGGATCAAAACCACAATACTAAAATACAATAATAAAATTAGATAGGCAACCTGGTATTAACAAGTTTAATGGTCTTAAACAGTGGCTTGGTCACCACCATTCTATAAGCTAACCAAATCTCGACAAACACAGGAAGTTCCCAAGTTACGTCAGGATTCCATTCTGTGACTTACAAATGCAAAACAAACAGAAACTGATAGGATAGGTAAAACAAAATCGCTATTGCCGGTAGGAGTGCAAGGCACAGTTGAAAAACTGGAACTAGTACCTCTAACAGGGAAGTCAGAAAAATGTTCCGTAAATGAAACACCCGAATTTACCCATCATTGCCTCAAACTAAAAGGATGACAGAAGTTTGGAAGAATTGATGATGGGTTAATTGTTAATTGCTAGGGTAAACAAGAAGAGAGAGGCAATGAGAGGTAACTGGCCCGACAGGTCCTCCATCCTCTTCACAGACAGATCTGACAACCTAAAGGTGCTGGGGATCTGGTTTGGAGGGGCTAGGTCGTGCCACAAAAATTGGTCGGAACAGATTGTAAAGGTCCACCAAGAATTGGCTCTGTAGGTGCAATGCTCCCTCTTGAAAATGGGAAAGAACCTGAGGCTGATATTATTGGCCGTTGCAGCTAATGTGTGATTGGTCCTCTGAATGTCAATCATTTGTTAGATCTGCCCACAGGTAAGACTGATGTGTGATTGGTCTGAGCAGGTCACGTGAATGGGCCCTGCATTGAAAAGCTACATGGAAGCTTGCTCATCCTCTTATTGCTGCTGCCTCATCCATCACTGAAATCCAGGCTGCTGGCCACAGGCCAAGCTCCAGAGCGCTGACTGCAATGGGCCCGTCCCAGATACCAAGCCATGGTCAATGTTGGAAACCAGATTCATTTGATATACTTGTTAGTTGTAATTCATTTATTGTTCATTTGTGTGCTATACTTGTGGGCGGATGAGCATTGTGTGTTTAACCCTTGCATTTTTTAACCCTTGCATTTCCAATTGGGAGTTGAGAAGGTTTAGCAGCAATTTATTTGCACCTGATGTGTAGTTATTTGTGTATGGTTCCAAGTTAGTCTGTGAGTGTGTACCCCTTTTGTGAGTCCCCTGTGCATGAATAAAATTTGTTGAAAATACACGATTCTCGTTGAATCTATCAAACATATTCTGTTCACAACAGTCAGGAAGTGGGAAAGCGTAACAAGAAACAAGGTGACGATTACTAATTAAAAATTAAAATTGGGAAGGAGAATCTTGACCAATTTAGGAGCAACTCATTCACAATGTCTTTTTTCTTCTTTGGCTTGGCTTCGCGGACGAAGATTTATGGAGGGGGTAAATGTCCACGTCAGCTGCAGGCTCGTTTGTGGCTGACAAGTCCGATGCGGGACAGGCAGACACGGTTGCAGCGGCTGCAGGGGAAAATTGGTTGGTTGGGGTTGGGTGTTGGGTTTTTCCTCCTTTGCCTTTTGTCAGTGAGGTGGGCTCTGCGGTCTTCTTCAAAGGAGGTTGCTGCCCGCCAAACTGTGAAGCGCCAAGATGCACGGTTTGAGGCGATATCAGCCCACTGGCGGTGGTCAATGTGGCAGGCACCAAGAGATTTCTTTAGGTAGTCCTTGTACCTTTTCTTTGGTGCACCTCTGTCACGGTGGCCAGTGGAGAGCTCGCCATATAACACGATCTTGGGAAGGCGATGGTCCTCCATTCTGGAGACGTGACCCACCCAGCGCAGCTGGATCTTCAGCAGCGTGGACTCGATGCTGTCGACCTCTGCCATCTCGAGTACTTCGACGTTAGGGATGAAAGCGCTCCAATGGATGTTGAGGATGGAGCGGAGACAACGCTGGTGGAAGCGTTCTAGGAGCCGTAGGTGATGCCGGTAGAGGACCCATGATTCGGAGCCGAACAGGAGTGTGGGTATGACAACGGCTCTGTATACGCTTATCTTTGTGAGGTTTTTCAGTTGGTTGTTTTTCCAGACTCTTTTGTGTCGTCTTCCAAAGGCGCTATTTGCCTTGGCGAGTCTGTTGTCTATCTCATTGTCGATCCTTGCATCTGATGAAATGGTGCAGCCGAGATAGGTAAACTGGTTGACCGTTTTGAGTTTTGTGTGCCCGATGGAGATGTGGGGGGGCTGGTAGTCATGTTGGGGAGCTGGCTGATGGAGGACCTCAGTTTTCTTCAGGCTGACTTCCAGGCCAAACATTTTGGCAGTTTCCGCAAAACAGGACGTCAAGCGCTGAAGAGCTGGTTCTGAATGGGAAACTAAAGCGGCATCGTCTGCAAAGAGTAGTTCACGGACAAGTTTCTCTTGTATCTTGGTGTGAGCTTGCAGGCGCCTCAGATTGAAATATACCTACTGAACGAATACAGCACGTGGAGTATGTAAATCCATTTTAATGACAAACCTTGGATGTTTAACCTGCTGTTCCTCGTCTTGCTCCTAGTCTGTGGGGTAAACAATAGAACCTGCCTGGATCTCCAATGCTCATTAGTGCCCACTCATTACATAACTTGGTTGAATGGTCAGCACGTTAATGACCTTGTTGTAAACATCACAGATAAAAGACGATCCTTGACAATATGTAATAGATGTTATTTCCCGCATCGGACTTGTCAGCCACAAACGAGCCTGCAGCTGACGTGGACATTTACCCCCTCCATAAATCTATTTACTGCATTAATAACAATTAAAAATGAAAGAACATAAAAAAAGAGAATTGATTTTTTTAAAAATAATGCTAATTCTTGGTAATTTGTGCTCATTCCATTGTTTTTCCACGGGCAAAATCACCTAGCTATTTTTAGGATGTGCCACAATCATAAATAGCAACAGGAATAAAACAAAAGGCAAATGAGATGAATGCTAAAAAAAATACACACATAGATATATCACTTGGCAGCAATGGATGGAGGGAGAGTGAGAAGCACAAAGTACCTGAGACAATCATGAGGAAGTAACTCTGGCATGACGCAGCCTGTGGCAGATACTGCATAATATTCCAGTTATTGTCCAAAACATCTTCCATGTCAGTATTATCTTCTTCATCCTCTGAATTAACTTCTTCAATTTCATCATCATGGTCTTCCTTACCAACAGATTTCTCGGTTTCTTTATTGCTCTCAGCCTTTTGCACAATATACATCACACATTTGAATTTCATTATAAAAGCAGAAACTGAAGTGAATTGGCAAAACATTTAACGCTCTGCTTGTCCCCATCTTCCTTTGTGGCAGGGTCAGAGCTACCTTTCCATAACCAGTACAGCAACCCTTGTTGATTCGGACCCTGCTCTGGGACCTTACTGGAGTTCTTTGTATTTGGTTGCCATGAAAGTCACCACAAGCTAATGGCAACCGTGTTATTAGCTCAAACCTCCAGAAGGCACAATGGATAAGCAAGCTGTAAGTATCAGGATTTTACTGCTTGCCAAGGCAGTCTGGGCAGAACTCTGCCACTTGTCTTTTGCACTCACTGTAGTGATGTTGTGAAGCCAACAAGAATAAAACTTCCCAGCACCGACCAAGGTATCAGATGTGGCCATAATAACAATGCTCTTGGGGCATTTGCCTTTACACATTTCCCCAGTACCTCAGTTGACAAATATAAATATTGAAGATATACACTGCACACAACCTACTAACTTGGTAGAACTCAGTATTGTTTGTCTTATTAATTGCTATACAGCAAGCCAAATCCTGGTCTTCAATTTGCAAATCCCTTTCAGCTATTCCTTCAATAATAATTGAAAATTCGAAAATAATTACTCAGTATACAGATATACCCTACTTTACGAAGAAACAGCGTTACTGAGAAACCATTTGTTAAGCAAAAATTTGTAAATCGAAGACCCATCGACTTCTAATGGAGGCAATTTTCATTACAGCAAAAACCCACTATAATTTCTTGGATATCGCAAACACTAGTTTCTTCGTTAAAGTGAATTTTCATGAAGTGAGTGTGCGCAAAGCAGGGTTTACCTATATCCTAAAATTTTCTTCTGATCATTAATAACTTGCACATCTCAGGACTGAATTACATTCACCACAGTTGGAACAAATGGCAAGTTTTGGTTATGAATTTCAGTAGTTTTTGGATGCTTCATCAGATCCATTTATTTCTCCCTGTTGATTTAGATAATTTGCAAATTTGAACAATTCCAGTGAGTTTCTGAAACAAAGTTAATTATGATCAGTAAAAAAAAGCGAATGCTGGAAATCCTAATCAGGAGAGACAGAATTTGTGGAAAAGGAAACAGTGAACATTTCAAGATAAAGACCTTTTGTTGGAGTTACTTCAACTTGAAATTTTCACTCGATTTCTTCTTCTGCCTGATTTGGCAAATGTTTCCAGCAAATCCAGTATTGCTCAAGTTCTTCCTCAAGCTTCAACAGCAATTTGAGTCAAGGCAACACAAAGTGTACAAAGCTATAATCATCCCCAACATGTTTACTTGTGCGTTTCATTGGATTCAGAAACAGAATCTGATCAGGGGTGGCATGGTTTGAGTAGTGGTTAGTGCAATGGCTCTGCAGCGCCAGTGATTTGGACCAGGGTTTAAATCCTGCTCTGCCTATAAGAAATTTGTACATTCTCCCTGTGTCTGCGTGGGTTTTCCACGGGGGCTCCTGTTTCTTCCCACCATTCAAAACATATTAGGGGTGTAGGTTAATTGGCTGTAAATTGGGTGGCACAGACATGTAGGCTGAAATGACCTGTTACCATGTTGTATGTCTACATTTTTTTAAAAATTTAAATTTAAGAACCAATTTTCTATTCCTAATGACAACTGATTAAAGGATCACTGCAGCAAAAAAAATTATTTAAGCTGCAAAACTTTATCCTTCATGTTCTACCAATATCTATTTATGCTTATATCTGATAATCAAATAGAATATATATGATCTACAAAGATCATCTGATAATTTTAGATTAAAGGAAGACTGCATACCTCTCCATCGAGACTGCCAGAAAGAAATTTTCCCTTAATGCCTCCATAATTGGCAGGGTCCATCCAAAGCATGAATTCCCAGCAGCGAGAATACGTGATAGAGAGGGAATGAAAAATCTCACGGGAATGAATGCTGCATTTTTGAGAGTTAAAAAAAAGAGAAATGACTCATTCCATTTCTTTTGCATATGGCATTATGATTCCAGTAGCATTCATGAAAGAATTAGGACACAAATCCATAGGAACAGAAATCTCAAAGTGCATCACATTTCTCAAATCTCTCTCCCTGTGACATTAGCTCAAAGGCAGTACTCAGAGTAACATTTTTATTTCATCTGTAATGAAACAAGAAATCAGCACCAAAGCAGAATCTATTACTGCTTTACTAGTGCATAAAAACAAGAACAAACTACCACTAAAACAAATCCTTGTTCTGGAATCCATTGCAAAACATCAGTAACTATTTGAAGAAGTCTCCAAAAAAACAAATTGATTGAACCTTTATCTGAATATGTCTAAATCAAAGAGAATAAATTTGCAATCATATCACATTTCATCATATCCCCCAATATTCTAAAGATTTGGGAAACAAATAAATTTCTTTGAGTGGTGTCAATATTAAACAAGCAAACATAACAGAAAATTAATACAATGGATCTCCAGGCAGCAAGTGAAAGGGTGATTATTTTTGGTACTGGTGTTTACTGGAAAATACCATCATTGAATTTGGAAAGAGCTAATAAATACTTACATTTACCTGAACAGTAATTAATGTCTGATATTAATATATCACCTGAAATTATTAGCTACTTCAGACAAATCAAGACTTCTTCATCCAACCCAAGATTCTGGTTGATTTATAGGACAAGGTGTTAATATCCCTGACATTTCAGATTGGTTAGATTAATCCTCTTAGTGGTAGAACAGTCAGATGCCTCAATTACAATAATGGAGGATGACCACTGTCAGTTTTGAAACAAAAATTGATTCAGCAAATCAAGTACTGCCAAATGAACCAAGCTGAATCTAGGCAATCTAACCAAAAGCAAGTTTAATACATCAACCACAGGCAGGGAGAGCCACGGTAACTAGGAGTTGGGATGGCAAAAGTAGATCAAACGTAGAAAAAGTATATATTGGACATTTTTAGGGCAGCAGAACACGATACTCTAGAAGATCATTGATTTTAAAGACTCTTTCAAAGAACAATATTTTCCAGCATTATTAATAGATTATTGTTTGAAGCATCTTCTTATGCGTATGTTTATAAGCACATCATGGTTAATTTAAAAAATCTATTTGCATTATTACCTTCTTGTGATGTATTCCACATATGCAATTGAATCCTCAATACGTCGCTTCTTTGTGCATAGTATTATGCGGTTGAAATTGGCATAGATAACTGATGAACCCAATCTTTTAAACTCTGCTATCAGTCTACATGATGAAAAATGAAAAAACAATGTTTACTCAATTTGAAAGGACACCTGTGGGTGAGTTGTTTCTTAACCATTTTACATTGTACAAATTTTAACTCATGTCTGTAAAATGACATTCTTCAAAACTGCTTGGATATTTTGAGTACACTGTTGATGTGAACTCAAGATGAAAATTTTGGGCACGTTACACAAGTCATCTGTTCGCAAATAAATTTATTATCGTTAAGTAATCTATAGCAATGTGGGTTACTTCAACTGTACTTCTTTTTTGAAAGTTGTTGCTCATTAGTTCTCTGCCACTTTTCTATTTTTATGGAATGTTTAAATAAATCGATTGCTTATGTCTAATCTATTGAGTTACTTTGATTTTCTGCAAATGCAATCAATTTGGACCTGGAATTTCCACTAAGATTAACTAATTTAATTTTTACATTTTTTCCAAATAACTTGTGCATTCCTGACACTCAAGTAGCACAAAGCATCTATTCAGTTCCCCTGTTGCTACTATACTATATGGTTCTGTTTACCATATCTGCTTTTCAGTTAAAGTTGTAGTTAGAGGATGTGATAAAGCACCACCTGCTTAAAGAAAATGAAATAATTTCTGGAGTTGACAGTGTTTGAAGTTTGTTTTATTTCTGCTAATTCCTCGTGAATGGGTTGTGCATAAAAAAAAACTGCTCTTGAATCAAAGGGAATCAATACTTGATTTGGAGATGGTATGTAGCACTGTGCCGGAAAGGGACCTCAGAAAATACTAAAAGCTAACAAAGTTTGTTTGTTACATCTCATATTGTAGAAAATTACCTCCAGTATAAATCTGCACAAAAACATAACAGCAAAATTAAACCAATGCCAAAAAATTAGTGTTGTAAGCATAGACTTTCCTTGCAGTATAGAACACAACCCATTTAAAATCAAAATCAGAATAGCTGATGGTATGGTAATCTTTCCTTGCAAAATAACTCTGCTGCCATCTTTCAACTTTATGGAAGCAAATTAAATACTGATGAGAAAAAGCATCCTGAAAATACAGCAGATTGGGGATAATCCATGGAATGCAAAATCCATGTTTCAGATTGATAAATTGCATTTCTATTTACAGTGTGTTTGTTCTATTACTTTGATTTCATTATATTTAAAACTTGAGATCATCTCAACTTGCTTGTACAATGATCCTTGAATCACATGACAAGATGTACTTTTTCTGACAAGAACAATAATTTTGCTTTTAAAGTTTATTTTGTTGTTTTTGCAAGATGTGAAAGGAACCAATCTTGTAGCTCACCAAAGCTACATGATAACACATCTTTAGAAAATACCTTCATGAGACAGAAGTAACCCATTTTGTGTACTGCTTCCACTTCAATAACAATGGGAATCTTACAGCAATTGACAGTCAAGCAAATATACTGTACATACAGTACATGTGAAAAAACAATGTTGGAAGTACTGAACAGTACTGAAGAGAAAGAGGCTAATGTATCCTGTCAATTAATTAAATAACAAACTCTATTATTAGTGTGGTTTTACTCTCCACAAATGCAGTCTGATAAGAGTATTTCCTGAACACAATTTTAATTTCAGAATATCTGTTATCTAGCTTTATTTTTTTTTTAAATCTACCAGTACATCTTGTTTGCTACTGCTTATATAATGTAAGCTTCAAGTGCAAGTATACTGCATGAATTGGTTCCTCTTGATCAACACAATTATAACACATTAAAGTATCTGGTTCTGCCACTAGAGATCTAGACAGAACAAAGTGTGCATTTAATAAGAGCTTAAAGCAACTTGTGAAACTTTAAAGAGCATAGATGCATTAGGAATACCGTCTACCTCCTTCAGAAAAATGCTGTAAAGCTTTGCATGGCTTTTAGTTCATTTTTTAGTATCTATTCTTTCATATCACTGTTTGCCAACTTACTGCAGAAACAGTTTCTTCATCATATTATGGAGAGTGCGATGTAGTGCAGGGTCATACAGCAGTGAAGAGGGCGAACGCAGCCAACGATAAAAATGCATCACTTGATTATCAGCATACACATTCTGATAGTGTGTGATCTCCTTCACCCAACCAACAACCATACTCTTTAAAATTCTACAGCACAACAGGAAAGCATTCATGAGTAACAAAGCAATATTTTATCAAGCCCATGCATCACAGGACTCAGCCTTATGTTTAACTGATCTGTAAGAAATTACCAAACAGAACTTGGCTGATAGGATGAAAGGAAGGCTAAAATAATGTCTTAGTAAAGTTTCCTGCCATCCTGCTCTGAACCAACTGGCAGATCAAAGAAAGCACCTACCCGACCCCGCTAGCCTCAGTTGGAGAGGGCAATGAAGAAACAATAAGCCCAAAATAACATTTCATCAGGCTTCAGCACTTAACCTATTTTCTTGATACACATTTATGTCAATATTCTAAAAGCTTAACAAACAAACATTAAAAAAATAGCAATGGAGTAGCTTAAGGCAAGTTGTTAAAATATCTGGTAGTTATGTTAATAAAAATCAATCATATTTTTCAATTCTTGATTACTTCTCATTCTCCAATGAACTTCAGGCCAGTTGGATAAGGAATGTTGCTCAGGAACATAAATATCCATTTTACTGGAGAGCTTGAGTTATTTATATTTCAATGAACTATAATATCAAAGGCATTAACTTTCTCCAAAACAGCCACCTGATTAATAGCAAGTATAATATTTGATGGCATACAAGATCCATGAGCATATCTATTGTTTGGGGCTGGTGGGGGGGGCTCTCCCGGTGGCCCGCTGTCAGTCCCCGCACTGGTCCCGCTGCCCCACTCCCCCCCCACCAACTTTTCAGCTGGAAATATTAAGAATTTTTTTTAGTGTATTTATGGGCAAGCATTTAATGTTATTGAAAAATGTAGCAACAGTATAGCAGAAAGAAAATGGGCAAAACATGCCACTAGAACAGGAAAAATATTTTTAATAATACTGCTGTAATTTTCAAGAGTAAACAAAAAGCAGCTTAGCTATAGCAGAAAACATTTTATATAAACAAACCTGCTGTCGGTCCCACTGTCCTGCTCTCTCCCGGCAGCCTACTCTCTTCTGGGGAGCGGAGTAGTGGAATCAGTGTGAGACGGTGGGATCAGTGTGGGGACTTGTGGCAGGCGGTCAGGGTGGGGGAGGGAGTGGAGCGGTGGGATCAGTATGGGGACTGATGGCGGGCTGTCGGAGGCGGGGCGGGGGTGGTGGGATCAGTGTGTGGACTGGTCGGGCTGTCAGGGGTGAGCAGGGTGATGGTATCAGTGTGTGGACTGGTGACGGGCTGTCAGAGGTGAGCAGGGTGGTGGTATCAGTGTGTGGACTGGTGGCAGGCTGTCAGGTGGGGGGATGGGGAGTGGGGCAGCGGGACCAGTGCGGGGACTGACAGCGGGCCACCGGGAGAGCCCCCCCACCAGCCCCAAACAATAGATGGCATTACTCACCATTATGAACCTAATTTCAACTTTGCATACAAGGCCCACAGGATATTTTTGAGCCATTTTGGGGGGAAAAAAAGTGGGTCTTATATGCCATCAAATACGGTACCTAAAGACATTCTTAAAATATTCCCCCAAAAAAAACATCAGCACACAAACTTTGGTGAAAGGGACCAGTGAATATACAGTGCCCTCCATAATGTTTGGAGCAGACACTTTTTTCATTTCTTTGCCCCTGTGCTCCAGTTTTAAATTTACAATCAAACAATTCACATATGATTAAAGTGGACATTCCAGATTTTATTCAAGGTTAGTTGTGTACATTTTGGTTTGACTGTGTAGAAATCACCGCACTTTTTATACATTGTAATCAAACAATTCACATGTAACAATGTAAAAAAGTGCGGTGATTTCCACACAGTCAAACCAAAATGTACACAATTAACCTTGAATAAAATCTGGAATGTGCACTTTAATCATATGTGAATTGTTTGATTGTAAATTTAAAACTGTGGAGCACAAGGGCAAATAAAGGGAAAAAAAAGTGTCCCAGACATTATGGAGGGCACTGTATTTCCAACACAAATACCTGAAAGAGTGTGAGCACAATGCTGTCTCATCATAACTTGCTATTGCATTAGCCACTTGGTTGCCAGTCATCATATCTTCAAACGAAGCTTGTTGGATCACGTCAAAGCTGATGCCCATGCTGGATGCTCCCTCCATATCGTTGATGTGATGAGACTGAAGGATTGTATTTACAGCCAGACTCTGAATATCCAGTTCAACAGAAACTAGATGAGAAAAAAAATATTATTTTGAAGTTTCCGAGGATAAATCAGAATGCATTTTGATCCTCAAAATTCACGTCAATACATCCATGCCAATGAAGTAAAGACCTATTCAGGCAAATTCCATTTTCCAATGTGCTGTACCAATAAAGCTTAGTTTTAGTTTGAGCCTTACTAATTACAGCACATCAACTGCTCACACTAATTTTTAAACAGCAACATTCTTTTCTTCTTTGGCTTGGCTTCGCGGACGAAGATTATGGAGGGGTAATGTCCACGTCAGCTGCAGGCTCGTTTGTGGCTGACAAGTCCGATGCGGGACAGGCAGACAAGGTTGCAGCGGTTGCAAGGGAAAATTGGTTGGTTGGGGTTGGGTGTTTCCTCCTTTGTCTTTTGTCAGTGAGGTGGGCTCTGCGGTCTTCTTACAAGGAGGTTGCTGCCCGCCGAACTGTGAGGTGCCAAGATACACGGTTGGAGGCGAGATCAGCCCACTGGCGGTGGTCAATGGGGCAGGCACCAAGAGATTTCTTTAGGCAGTCCTTGTACCTCTTCTTTGGTGCACCTCTGTCTTGGTAGCCAGTGGAGAGCTCGCCATATAACACGATCTTGGGAAGGCGATGGTCCTCCGTTCCAGCGCAGTTGGATCTAACTTTGTAGACTCTAAATAATTTCCAGAGGACTACCATACTACAGAGATTTCTTTTTTCCTGAAAGTTTATTAATGTTCTCCCATAATTTGATGGATGTCCTGGTGATGCTTATTCTGGGACATGAATGAATTGTTGTGGAAGGAGAAATTTTGAATTTGTCTGAAAAAGCCACAAGTCATTAATTACATCGGTTTAGATTATATTAATCGCAGTCCCTCTTGCATCTATTTATATGGGGAGAACAAGGGTGTCTCGGAACTCATAAAAGCAAAGTAAGTTTCACTGAGTATAAAAACTAAGGCAAGCAATTGATGACAGGAAATAGTACTCTAATCTTCAAAGATAGTCCCCTTCCTTAACCATTTGACACCCTGAGTTTAATACAGAAACACTGTTATTACTTAAAAATAAATAAATTTGGTTTAAGAACCAAATTGGCACCACATGAATTTTATAATTTGGGAATAGGAATATGTTTGCTAAATGCAGAGCATTTTCTTTGTTAGTGGATAACAAGGCCAATATGGAATTAGATTTTTCTTAAATATTTGTGTTACTTTAACTTCAAATTCATCCTTGAGAGCACTACATTCTGTCAAACAAACACTTCCTCAGCCATTAATACAGAACATGATTTGTATACAAATATTGCAGAATGAAATGACACTAGACTCAGAGCCAGACCGAATAGGTATCTTGTGAATACATCAAAGGTGATTACCACGAGTGAAGGCAATGACCGTTTCCCTTTGATTACCTATGATACATTTCTTCAGGCATTTATTTTGCTCTTACTCGTTAAGGTACTCTATAGAAACAACACCTGGAATAAACAAAAAAGCCATTTTGCATTTGTAAGCTTCTGTGAACCATGTAGCCATATTTTTAATAAAATTAAACAAATGAAAGTTGCAGTTAGATTGTTTTTGTTCCCTGCAATTCTCCATGCTTTATCTAAATTTCTTTCTTTTCCTTCATTTGAGTTATTCTGTTGGTCCCTGCTTCAAATGAAGGAGATAAAAGTGAATAATCTGCAAGACTATGAAGCATAAAAGAAATTGACACTGTTAATATGAAGCAGTGTTTACTACAGTAGCCCATGTACCTGTGGAATAACACCCTGGATTATTAATCTCAACTGTTGACCGCTCATCAAATTCCATGACCAGATGATTATCATCTGCTTCTTTTCCTCCTAGATCAGGGCGGGATGTTGGCGAAAGCCACAACAGATGGTTGTCTCTTCGAAGATGTCTGGAAAAGAAGAGGTCTGATCCAAAGGTAGAGATGTCATCTGGGAGATTTCCAATGGGAATGTGGTAATATCTGGAATGGAATTATGCATTTAATACAAAACAGCATTTGTTTTTTTCCCTGACAATAAAGTGAAGTACTCTTCAATTCTGTCATTTTTGTTTAGTTATTCATTGGAGATCTTCCTGATACAAGTGCCTTGCCATCACTGAATTCAATTAAACAATAATAATTGACTGCATCGTAGGATTCTATTAGCATCTGGCAATCACTTTAATTTGGATAAGTGAATGGATTTTCCCTTTCTAGCTACAAGTTTGAAAATCTTTTTTCACCTGCTGTATTTCCCAGCCCAATATCTCTCCAGCGAGTCACGTGGCTCATTATGGAATTTGTTTTCATACATCTACCATTGTTATTGCTTTAATACACAAGACCTACATTAATATGAATCTTAATATTACATCGAGATTGTCACAAATTCATGGTTGAGAAAAGCCAAATTCACAAGTTCCACCAATGGTAGAATCTCACTTTTTTTTCCTTATTAACTTCCACAAGGAACAAAGTGAAAAATAACAACTTAACCAATGTTATCCATTGTACTCTATAAAATTGAAGCAATTTTTTTCTTGGGGACTCAATAAACTAGAATTTCAACCTTCTCCAACACCTATGCATCTGCACATTCCTGTAAAGATCACCAGTTGGGTAACAGGAGTAGACAGCTTGGTTGATTAGTACTTTCCAGAATCTTGGAATACCATAGTATTTGTAGATCCCATCATTCTGCTCTGCCAAATTCAGTACAGCGGATAGATAATCAGTGCTGGTCTGACACTTGGAAAAAAGCTACACCCAACTCTGTACTTAAGACTTTGATAAAGCTTGGCCTGAACCAATTCAATATACACTAATGTTGCCAAGCAACTGTTGGAAACAAAAAAGTTCCTACCTGGCCATTTCAAATGCCTTGGACAATATGCTATCCAGACTGAGGTAGTGTTTAATCATTCTACGCACACCATGACGCTGCCAATCCAATACACCATAGTTAATGTCATCAATTACATTAACTGGCACCAATGGGAAGTCATCCAGAATTGGCATTCCATTGGTCAACCTCTTCAGGTCCCACTTTGACTGTACAGCTATGATAGTTGGGCCTCTTCTTTCATCCTGAAGAAAATAAGAACTAAAATATCAATTTTACTCTACTCCTGAATAAACTTAAAAATAAATTGAGTATGAAATCTAAATGGCTCTGATCCAATGAAGCGCAACAAACATGAATTAAAGTTAACATACAATTGTAGCCCATCTCTATTTGCAAAGAATGGATAGGCAATAGCATCAGGAGAACATACTAAATGTCTTGGTGGTATCAAGTCACAACTGATAGGTGAAAGTATTAGGAGTCAAATAATCTGTACCTGTCAACATTTATAACCTACTTGGAGTAACAAATGGACTTGACGACAGAGATGTCACTGAGCAATAATCTCAAGGTGATAAATAAATCTAGTCAACATAAAATTTGAACATATTATAGATGAAGATTAACTAGTAAAAGCTGTCCTCCAAAACAATCCTTTTCCCATGCATCAAATCAATGACTGAAACACAAGTTATGGGGTACAGAACTATAATATTTCAAGAACAAATTAATTTAAAATCAATTCCACAATAGTTTTACTTTCCTCATCCAAATCTGAACATTTTAAAATTAAAACTGCTTAACACAATCTCAATGGGTTTAGTTTTAATATTTTTGCAATTTTATAATTAAAAAATTAAACACTAAACAAAAAGATAATTGAAACTATTATTTCATAGAAACTATGAGGCATGTAGTTATCATATCTGCCAAATTCCAAAATTACAGACTTATTCAACCTGAAACTACTCCAGTTTGAAGCTCATAAATCGTTCAATGTAGACAATCAAAAATTATTAAATCACATTAAAATAAAAAAAATCACATAAATAACTTTAAAATATCCGAACACTCACATACACTCAAACACGCACTTAAAAATTCTAACAATGGAGAAATAATACTATATTTATCTACCAGTCACTTTTAATTTTTCCAACACTACAACTTGCCTAGAGGCCGAAGTCAATACCTTGTAGCTCAGGAGAAGCCGCTGAATTGCTCTGTAGACTATTTTTGAATCCTTCTCCGCTCGAACTTCAAATGTGTGCTTATCAGGTGGCAGCAGCTCCTCATCCAATTTCTCCAGCATGGCAGTCCGCTCAGCACTGTAAAGGTTGCTCAGATTTGGCATCTGATTACTGCGTACCTAGTGCAATACAACATGCAGATAGGTTTGGATCAAAAAATCTAAACAAAAGTTAAAATATCTTTTTGCTGGCAAAACCAAATGTCAAATTAACCACCAACAGTTGCTATTAATAAAAGGTATTGTCAAATTAACAAGAAATAACATGCTGAATGGCAATTTCAGAATCTGCACAATGGAATTGTTATGTTTATAATTATCATGCAATGATAGTTGCTAAATAGGTGTCCAATTTCTTTAATGACAATAGGATGTGATTGGTGGCATATAATGCATCTTCGCTCACAGGCAAATCAGGTAATAACCAATTAAACAGAATTCATCATTACCAAGATAATCTAAATTATAATGTACTTCCAATCTTATTGTGGTATGGTTGGCGTAGCAGTTAGTGCAAGGCCTTTACAGTGCCAGCGATCAGGCCTGGGGTTCAAATTCTGCGCTGCCCTCAAGTAACATATTTGAAAGTATTGCTCAGTATATATATATATAAAGGGAGCAGAGATTTATGGCCATAAAATGCACTTATGTACCTGAACCTCAAATTCACCGAGTTCATTGCATGAGCAAAGGCTCAAATATCTTTTTAAACAATGTGTAATGTACAAGAACTAGATTACAATACATTTTCTCCATTCAGCATGATAGCTTTAAAACATAGAACACTGCAGCACAGTACAGGCCCTTTGGCCCTTGATATTGTGCCGACCCATATATCCCTAAAAGTACTAAACCCACCCTACGCTGTAATCCTCTATTTTTCCTTCATCCATGTGCCTAAGAGTCTCTTAAATGACCCTAATGTTTCAGAATAATGCAACTTTATTCTTGCATCTTTTTTAAAAAAAGCTGAATTTCCCATTGCTGAATGTGCAGTTCTTCTTGGTCTAGTGTCTGTCAAACCTCAACTACAAAGCCACGACTTACCTTCACTGACAACACATTCGGGAGTTACCACAAGCATATGGGTGAAAGTGTGGCAAATGTTACTCTCCCCTTCTTGTGCACAGAGGTCAAATTAATTCAGTTGACTGATGCAAGTTATTTTGGTCATATACTTAAAATCACTCAGGCATACAATACAACTTCTTGCACCAGGTCTACCTCACACTGCAAAATATCTGGAGATGTCAGAGTTGTGCTTTAGGTGTGGGATGGAGATGGGAACGTTTGTTCACACAACCTGGTTCTGTGTAAAGGTGGCCCCATTTTGGCAGAATTTAGCTAATATATTAACCAGGATAACGGGAGTAGCCTTCCTGCCAGTCCTGAAGTTGTACCTTTTGGGGAATCTTATGGACATAAGCTACAAATTATCCAAACTCAATTCATATTTGTTGCATTGTCCATTGCAAAATGTTGTACAGCAATGATCTGGAAGTAGCAGTCGGTGGATTACAGAGATGTATAACTGTATTCCCATGGATAAAATCACGTATAACCTTAGAAACTGACACAGCACCTTTGTTAGAATATGGCAGTCATATTTGATGCACATGGGAGCGGAACTGTTGCACACCCCGACAAAAATACCAATAGGTGGATTAATAAAAGAAATTATTTGAGGGGTTAACTCCACTGCTTCTCTGGATGTCCCTTGGAGTACCGACACCATATCTACTTTTCTCTCAGGTTTTTTTTGTGTGGCCAGTCCGATCGAATAGGTGGTAGGTTTAAATTTTTCCTTTCAGGGGCTTTTCTTTGGTGGGGGGGGGAGGGAAACATCACATATTTGCAATTAGATACTGGATATTTGTATAGATTGAAGAAAGGTGTGGCATTGTTTCTTTTACATTGACAAAAAACAAATAATTAAATATATTTTTTTAAAAACTCATGCACAGCTAATTCTTTGATGAAACTGAAATCCTTAAAATTACTCACAGTGTCAAGAACAAATACAGAAGCTTTCCTTTGAGATGGTATGAACAATCCAAAGAGAGCCTTATTCCCCTGTTCATTGTGATAGAAATAAATATGTCGAACACAACCTACAAAAATAAGTTCAAGTACAATAATTTTAGTTGTTCTTGTTCCGGGGTAAAGAGATGCAAACAGAACCAAAAGACAAATACAAATTAGAATTCAGAATCATCTGAACTCTTATACTGTGTTCAGAAGATTGTAATATGCCAAACTGAAAGATAAAATGCTGTTCTTTAATTTTACACTGATCAATTAATAAGCTGACAATAAGAAAAATGATATTATAATAAGCTATTTCCAGAAGTGTTATCTGGTACCTGATAAAAGATGACATGAAATATAGGGAAAATTGCAAACTGAAGAGCTAATCTCCAGTTTATCTTCCCAGGCCAAGGGAAACTGTCTGGAGACCACAGCTTACACAACAAACTAATGCTAGTGAAAGTTAACAACAATTCACCTGGAATTAATATCTGGAGCCTGAGAGAGGAGGAAAGCAGGAGGCAAAAAGGGTATTTGTTGCATTACCAAAAAGTGCCATCAGATCGAGCAGGAATATTAGTGATGATGGAACACAAGATTGTATAGTGGGAATAATTTCCTCTAACTAACTAGATGCAAATGTAAGGCATTTGGCACGGGTATTGTGCTGTAGGAACCATGATTACCTATTGGGTATTGAGAAAGGACAGGATTTGCAGGAAACAGGACATAGTTGAGAGGATTCAATATAGTGGGAAGGGCACTTGCTTCTTGGAAACACAGGCAATGATAGTATTCCATCAAAACAGATGCAGTAAAAAATGAGAAAAAAAACCATTACAAGATATTGGGTAACATTTGTTGGATATTGAGACTGATGAAGATCAAGGGTACCTATCATGGTTCTGAGAGAAAGGACAGGATAGGCAGGAAACGGGGCATAGTTGAAGATCCTGTAAGTGGAGAAAGGCACAATTATTGAGAAAATGTTGATAATTAGGAGGTTTATAGTGTATACATACTGTTAAGCAATGAGATCTGCTGACATTGCTGTTGAGTCAAAAAATTGACCAACCAGACAGCAATAATTCATATGGCTACTTCTGAAAAAGTGCCCAGTTAAGAAAAACAAATTAGAACTACTTATCTGAAAATGGAGTCAGTTTCCTGAAATGTAAACACCTTTAAAACAGAAATTTAATTTTGGACTTTCCCAATGATCTCTTGATGGATCTTTAATGATGTACTGCTATATTTTTAAGTGCACTATCACCATTCAAGTACACAACATTAAGAGTGGAGATCTTCAACTGCTGTATTTCGGCAATGCATTAGCTTAAAATTCTTACTAAAAGATTCAATAATTTTTTAAAAATTAAATTAGTCAGTACAGTTCTGAAATTGTTCTGGGTATGGAATTCAATTCATCAATTCTTATTAAATTAAAATCTCCCTAAGGTGGTCACTGAATAAAATCTCCTGCAACAGTAATATGGGCCATTCCCCTTGCCCAAAGCCTGAAGGAAGACAGAGGCCATTGTTTGATGTTGACAGAATAGAAGAGATACATAATTTGAACTCGGACATTACAAATGAGTTACCTTTTTTTTTAAAACCAGAACAAATGTAATTTTTCACAATTGCCTGGAATTAACCATCACTTTATTTAATAGATCACAAGATCCCACAAAGAATAAATACATATTTGAAAATTTATAGGGTACACTAACTGGAGTCTATTTTCAAAACTGAAATGAATAAGCAAAACTCTTATTTTTAAGAATTGGTAACACATTCCAAAAAGGATTAAAGCAATATTTGTTCAAAATGTACAAGTAACATTGGAAACATTGTCAAATTCTAATAATTCATTTTTGTCAAAAATATTTATTTTAAGTACTGCAGTTGAAAGATGAGAATGGTTTTAACTTTACCTCCTCAACAAAGGTAGCTTTAAAGCTCCAAGTTTGTCAGTTCTGAAGAAACTGCAATTCCAATTCACATTTACCAATTCTGGAAGTTACAAATAATTACCATCAAACATAATCACATTTCCAACTCTTGAGATGAGTGACTATGCTGTAATTAATTTGTAACATTGATTTCTGCAAATGTGTGGGCGTTACAAGAGTTATTCAGTTTCATTTTCTCTTTCTTTGCAGGGAGGCAAACAAAGTTTTACAAAATTTCTTGCATACTTGTAAGATATTATTTGAAAAGTCAATAGGATTATTACCTGGTTCCAAGTAATTAAACTGTGCTAATGAACACATTTCCAGATACTCCAACTCAAAGCTATCTGCTTCTCGTCCTGCTAGATGGAACGCCAATTGCTTATTGACCACACAAACGCACCCAAGCTGGACAAGAGCACGAAAGAGGAGAGGAACCTAGGATTAAAAAAGGAGAAAGCCTTGTTAGCAGTAGCTCTACAAAGGTTATGAATTGTTAGGTCTGCTTTGTTCATGAATGAGTGAGACAAACACCAGACTGAGTCGAAATCAGGGTTCTTTGTTCTTTATTACCGGATTGTAACACTTGCAACTAACAATGTTAGTTGGAGAATGCATTCTGCCGTTATCAGCAAAATGGTGATTTTTTATACCCTTGGATATGTGCTTAGAACATCATCATATCATTACTTGTCCAATGACTAAAACTGTTGCTATCCTTTCCCTGCTAGCTTCCTGCCTCTCAATCCATCAATGTCTCTCTTATCTTGTAAGTACAAGGATGCATTCACATCTTGTTACAGCCCTGCACAGGGTAACTCCTTACACATTCCCATCTCATGATGTTTTACCTTACAGAATGCAGACCAAGGACAGTCATACATATGAACAAGGTCCAATAATATTAAATTCAAAAGTCCAACGAACGCACAATCAATTGTTCCTACATGCAGCAGAACTAGTTTTTTTTGCAATTGTTCTTTTTCAGTCTAAAATACTTTTGATAGCATTGATTATTGATGGCTAGATATCTCATTATTTTTGTGCATTCCCAACATGGATAAATTAGACTTATGGATGTCTGTAAAAACAGAACCAGCTCATTACTGATGGACGACTATTGGTGCAGTAACTGTAAAATGTATTCACGTGTGCTGAATGATGCCTTAATGCAGCCAATAATAAATTATCTTTCAAAAGTTAATGTAGTATATATTGTTTGCAGTTTTATATAAAAAAAAAGCACCAAAATGAATTTCCTTAGTAGGTCAACCTGACCAAAGCCACCTCAAGACACTGTTGCAGTTAAAATACTAGTGACATTAGAATAATATAACAAAGAATAATTCTTCTGCCATTGTAAATACTGAATTAATATAAATTTGAAGTAGTTTCTTGTTTGGGGTACATAATTCCACATTTTCTTGAAGACATTTACAAAAGAAAATGAAAGCACTGCACCCTTTATTATACCTCATTTAAAAAGGTTAAATATTTAAACAGAATGGATTTGACTGAAAAATAGTAGGCATGAATCAAATGAAAGATGAAACAAGCAATATGCCAACACACAAGTGAAAACAGGAAGCAGCCACGCTGCACCATGAGCCTACTCCTCCATTGGATAAGAGTGTAGCACATCTGGCTACAACCTCACTTTTTCCATCTATCCACGGTTACATTTCAACTCTGCTTATCAAGCAGCCATCTAACTTTGTCTTAAAAATGTTCATAGACTGTCTCCTCCATCTGGAGAAAGAGTTCCAAAGATTCATTGGTTAATGAAACAAAAAAAAAATCACTTTATCGATCTTATACAGTGACTGTAATGGATTTGTGCTAATATTAAATTTAAAATCTTGAGTTATAAAATACTTATTTCTTAAAGTTAGTTTTGGGTGGACAGGGCGCTTTTACATTTTACAGACACCACAAACCCTTATACACTCAGAGAGAAGCCTTTTGTGAAGATGAAAAGTGTGTTAAGCCATTGTTCTGCTGGAAGCTTGTTTGCTTAAAGGCGGAAGTGGTTTCTTAATTGAAACACAAGAACAATGGGTTTTTGCTTAAAAGTATTTGTGTGTATACACAGCATTCTGCTGTGCTGCTGTTTCAAACAAGCAGGACTTTTAATTCAATGGTCTGCAGCAGGCCGGAGTCCGTAGACTCATAATTCATACTTTTGAAATGGTTCCAAGTGGACAGAGATGCTTTTAGCATATATATGTGAAGTGACTTCAGAAGGCCATCTGCCATGATTCATGCTTTTGGAGAAATGAAACAGAAACATAAATGA
The DNA here is from genome assembly GCF_036971445.1 of Narcine bancroftii. Taxonomy (NCBI): domain Eukaryota; kingdom Metazoa; phylum Chordata; class Chondrichthyes; order Torpediniformes; family Narcinidae; genus Narcine; species Narcine bancroftii. The sequence continues at coordinate 128,998,860 of NC_091472.1, forward strand.
TGTCTCGTAACAAGTGATGAGACATGATACAGTTAGGTATTAATGGACCAGCATGTTTGAACAGTGTCCAGGCTCAAGAACTGAGAAATCTTTTGCTGCTCAATTGGTGCTAGAGTTTAAAATTTCTGTTTGAAGTTTGTTGTCCAAAGAGGGACCATATGGTTTTGTAAACAATATGAAAACATCCATTGTTTGGGAGAGAGTGACAGAGTATTGTGCAGCAGTTTGTGTGAAGCCTGCAAGTTGGCAGAGCTGCTGCAAGACCCCATTTCAAGATGGGTTTTGAGTTCTGAGTTCAGCCTATTCTAAATCTCTGTAGTCAATTGCAGAGGCCGTGGCTGGTTATTGTGTTTCTCCTGAAATAGGGGAAAAAGAAGAACTCCTTGTGGTCACCTGGAAGAAAAGGTTATCTTTTAGAAAAACCAAGAGGGGACACTAATATCTCTCTGAAACCACAAAGACCTTCCTGAGCAGTAACAACTTAAGTTAAAGAACCAGAGCCTGGTGAATATAATATATGTTCAATTCTGTGCACAGTGTGGAAAATTGTCTGAAACCAGTGAACTTGGGAGAAGTGAAAAATGAATGATTGGATGGTGAAAAAGAACTTTCCTGAACACATAAACATGACATACACGTGTGCTTAGAATTAGAAGGGGGTTAAGTTAGGTTAATTAATAGACAATAGGTGCTGGAGTAGGCCAATTGGCCCGTCGAGCCAGCACTGCCATTTATCGGATCATGGCTGATCTTTCTCTTTTCAATCCCAGCCTTATCCCCATAACCCTTAACTCCCCTGCCCACAAGAGCCTTATCCAACTCTCTCTTAAATCTATCCAGCAAATCTGCCCCCATTACCCTCTGTGGCAGTGCATTCCAGATCCACAACTCTCTGGGTAAAAAAATTCTCCTCATTTCTGTCTTAAATGGCCTTCCCTGTATTCTTAAAATATGCCCTCTAGTCCTAATCTCACCCATCATTGGGAACATGTACTCTGATTTCACCCTGTCAAGCCCTTTGATAATCCTAATTACCTCAATCATGTCTCCCCTCATCATTCTAAACTCCATCGCATATAATCCCAGCCTTTCTAACCTATCCGCGTATGACGATCCTGCCATCCCGGGAACTAACCTTGTAAATCTGTGTTGTACTCCCTCTGTAGCAAGTATGTCCTTTCTTAAATATGGGGACCAGAACTGGACACAATTCTCCAGCTGAGGTCTCACCAGAGCCCTGTAGAACTAACTGCAGGAGGGCTTCTCTACTCCTATACTCCAATTCCATCTTTATGAAATCCAACATACCGTTCACCTTCTTCACCGCTTGCTAAACCTGCATGTTAGCTTTCAATGACTGGTGAACAAGTACGCCCAGATCCCTTTGCATTACCCCACTCCCTGGCTCAACTCCATTTAAATAATATTCTGCTCTCTTGTTTCTACCTCCAAAATGGACAACCTCACATTTACTCACATTAAACTTCTTCTGCCATTTCTCCGCCCACTCCCATAACCTGTCCAAGTCCCCCTGCAATTTCCTGACATCCTCCTCAAATTTCACACTGCCACTCAGTTTAGTGCCATTTGCATATGTAGTTATTAATCCCCTCCTCAAAATCATTTACATAAATGATAAATAACTGAGGACCCAACACCAATCCCTGCGGTACACGACTCATCACATTCTGCCATCCAGAAAATGACCCGTTTATCCCAACCCTTTGTTTGCTATTTCTCAAACAACTATCTATCCATGACAGAACCCTACCCCCGATACCATGCTCCTTGATTTTGCTAACTAGCCTCCTGTGTGGGACCATATCAAAGGCTTTCTGGAAGTTCAAGTACACCATATCCACTGGCTCTCCCGAGTCCACCCTCCTTGTTACATCCTCGAAAAATTCCAGGAGATTAGTCAAGCAAGATTTTCCTTTAAGGAACCCATGCTGACCAGCACCGATATTATTACTCCTTCCTAAGTGTTCTTCTATTTCTCCTTTAATGATGGATTCCAATATCTTCCCCACCACCGACATCAGGCTGACCGGTCTATAATTTCCCATATTCTCTCTCCCTCTCTTCTTATTATTATGCATTAAGAAAATAAAACCAGTTTTGTTTAAGTAGCCATTGTCTTGGTGAATTTCTATTGCTGCTAGTTTTTGAGTCCTTTGGGTTCATAACAGTATGAAGAAACATTGCTCTGAAAACAACTCTACAAAAGAAATGTGTGAGTTTCAGAGGTCTGATGACTTGATGTTTCAACATTGTTGCTTTTGAGCAACAATTTAAAGAAATTTGATGCTTCACACTTACTCCATAATTGCTTTTGAACTGAACTTTTAAATAATCTCTTCAGAGTTATGCTTGAACTGTAATGGTTTTGGTTTTACCACACACGTACATGTATACATTTGCAGATAGTGGGGTTAAGTTTAGAGTTAAGTAAGAAGTATTATGTTAAAAATAAAAATTATTATTTTTGAAAATACTATTGTCTTGGTTATTACCATTGCTGCTGATCTAGCATCGAGTCCACGCTGCTGAAGATCCAGCTGCGCTGGGTGGGTCACGTCTCCAGAATGGAGGACCATCGCCTTCCCAAGATCGTGTTATATGGCGAGCTCTCCACTGGCCACTGTGACAGAGGTGCACCAAAGAAGAGGTACAAGGACTGCCACATTGACCACCGCCAGTGGGCTGATCTCGCCTCAAACCGTGCATCTTGGCGCCTCACAGTTTGGCGGGCAGCAACCTCCTTTGAAGAAGACCGCAGAGCCCACCTCACTGACAAAAGGCAAAGGAGGAAAAACCCAACACCCAACCCCAACCAACCAATTTTCCCCTGCAGCTGCTGCAACCGTGTCTGCCTGTCCCGCATCGGACTTGTCAGCCACAAACGAGCCTGCAGCTGACGTGGACTTTTACCCCCTCCATAAATCTTCGTCCGCGAAGCCAAGCCAAAGAAAGAGTTCATAACAGTGACCTCTTAGTGTTTTATGTTGTTACCCTCCCAGTTCTGCATTTTGCCCACAAGGAAACATCTACCTTGTCAAGACTCCCTGGAATCTGCCTCTCATTATTCTAAATTTCAGCAAATACAAGCTCACCATGTCCAATCTGCCAAACCCAGATATTAGACTCGCAAACTGTTGGCACATTGGTGCTGCAGTTAATGCTGCTGCCTCAGACTCTAGGGTCCTAGGTTTGATTCTCCTTGGGTGATGTCTATGTTGAGTTTGCACATTCTCCCCATGACCATATAAATTCCCTCTATATGCAAACATGGACTTCTACCCCCTCCATAAATCTTCGTCCGCGAAGCCAAGCCAAAGAAATATGCAAACGTGGCAGAAGCTTAAATAACTCCTCTGAATTATCCCTTGGTGACTGGTGAAGACAAGAGGGAAAAAGATTACAGTAGAGTTGATGGGAATGTGACAGCGCATGTTACAGGTGCAAAGGAAACTAAGAAAGGGGTCTGATGGGATTGATCTGCTGGGAACTGGCATCAACCTGATATTACAATATAGGAGGCTGTTTGGCCTAAGGAAATAAAACCTTCTCTGAACTATTCCCAAAGCATTTAGATCCTTCTTCAATTAAGGCCACCGACGTTACATGTGCTGTACTCCAGATACGTTTTCACTAATCCACTGTGTAAATGAAGCATTTCCTCCCTACTTCTATATTTGATTTCTCTTAGCAATGAACAATAACTAGTTAACTTTTCTGATCACTTGTGCACTTGCATACTAGCAATTCCTGATCATGCTCAAGGATACTCAGATCCCTCTAAATTTCACAGCTCTGCGATATCTCAACATACAAATATGCTACATTTTTATTTTTCCTGCCAAAATGAATTTCATTTTTCTACATGATGCCTCATTTGCCAAATCTTTGCCTATTCATTTTCATTTAACTTAACTTTTATCCACGGTATCTTAAGTATCAGGAAATACAAAAGTTAAATTTCCCACAAAAAATTTAAGCTAATCTATTCATGAACTGAATTTTCATTATCTACACATTTTAGCTTCTGCTCTTTACCTAAATTTTCAGAAGGCTTTAGGTAAGCTAATTACAAAGAGCACAAATTAATAAAGTTTAATATTTTGTAGTTAAAACCCTGTAAATAAAAACAGGAAATGCTGCAAAAATTCAGTAAGTTAGGCAGTATCTGTGAACAGAGAAACAGCTAATGTTCCAGTTCCAGGACATTTGATTGGAGTTTAAATTACATAAAGTGTTAACTATTTCTCTTGAATTACATGCTGGAATCTAAAAAAGATGATTTCTAAATTTGTGGATGATCCCACATTGCGTATTGAGGGTTGAAGCATAAAAGATTTATCAGAAATGCAAAAGTCTATGTAATCGGGAAATGAGGTTTCTTTTCTCTTGAGAAAAGGAAAATGATAGGTTACCAAATAAAGTTCTTTAAAATTATACAAGGTTTTGATGGAGTTTTTAAAGACTGAGTGAGTGAATGAAAGAGAGAAGAGAATAGATGGAGGATATCAATACTACATTACCATGACAACCAATAGGGCATCCAAAAGAAACCTCTCCTCAAGGGAATGGCTCAAGCAAGGGTGAAGAAAATAGAAGATTATGCTGATAGATTTTGATGAAACCCAGGAAGCTTGAGTACATGGATCAGTCAGGAAAAACAGCTGGTTTCTGTGCTGTAGATCAAATATAATTTCCCATTATCCACCAGCACTCATTAAAAAAAACACCAGCAATTGAAGAAATTTATTTGTTTAATTAGCGTAATTTAAAAGGCTGATTTTAATCATAAACTGATAATGTTTACCTTGTGTAAAAGTATAGACTTTGTCACAATTAGGCAGCATTGATTTCCACAATGTTATAGGTAGCCTTCAATGGTTGAGCAAAAGCAGGGTGGTGGGGAGAAAACAGTGAAGATGAGGCAGTGGGAAACTATGGTTGTGTGGAAGAGGGAGGATGTTAGGGGATTCACGCCATACACACTCATTAGCTCATTATGACATCTCAGAAACATTTTGTTTTACTTTTGTCAAACAATATGTCACAAACATCTAATACATTTAAAGAATTTTTCCCATCCTATGTACCATCAAATTCCAAAGGGAGGCAGTAATTTTAAATATATCAAACACTGTTCCATATCATTTTGTTTTCTTTGCTAATATTATTCTTCAAATTGTAAATAAATCAGCAAGTACTTTAGCCTGAATAAAAGGACACAACAGGTAAATATGAAAGATATTATAATCTGAAAGATATCATAAACACTAAGTTTGCCTTAGAAACTATGCTTAACAAGGTCAAGGGAGATGGAGTATGCCAACTCTCAGAAAACAAACAGATTTTTAAATTGTGGGATACAGACTTAGATGACTAAATACATATTAGACCAATTTTCAGTTTTCCATTGACTTCAATTGAATAAAATGTTGAAGTACAAAGCATCTGTTAATTAGTGAGAATCCAACATGATTTTGGTTGATATATCCCAAATCTGTGAAAGATGGAGATGGTGTCAATGCCATAGCCCTCTATCCCCTGATCTTCCAGAAACAATTCTATCCCCACTTTAATTACCAATAATGAGCTAGCCTCCACAAATTTACGTGAGCAAAAAATTTCAGGAGTATAGAGTTCCTCATGGTTATGATCAAAAATGTAAAAACACAAAATGCTGGAGAAGCTCAGCAGGACAAACAGTCTCCTTTACGCAGCAAAGGCAAATAACAAATCCTGTCAATCATTAGTTAATCTGACCTGTGTTTCATAGACTCCTTCAACATCTGGAGCAGAGAGGTCAGCATTGATCTCATTGATGTGTGCCTGGTACATGTCTTCTGGCACAGAATATTCATAAAGGTTGTAAATAATATTGGAACGGGGAAGGATACGATTGACCTGTTAATAAAGATGAAAAACAAAGTGGCATCATATAAAAGTATAAATTTACAGGTACATAAATGGTCACTTTTTAAATTTTCCCATTAAACTCATAATTACCAGTCATACATATATTATCTTTAGTCATTCAAATGTTGATATAGCTACAAAACACCCAGCAAATTTTACAATTTAACTTTTCAGACACTCAAATTATTTTTGTTGAATATTTTATTTAATCAACATATACAGGATCAAATAATTAAGAATATACCAAATTACATAATAGTGTTAACAAATATATGTTGAAACTATATAAAAATTAAAATAAAAACAAAAAAAACTAAAACCCTCTCCCTCAAAAAAAAACTATAAGCCCAAAACTAAAACACAAAGTATTTCATTAAAAAAAAACAATCACAGTTAATTAATTTGGATTACATCAGTTGGCACTCAGAGACCTCAAATACATCACAAAATCATTATATTATTTCTTCACGGAAAACTTCATGGAACAGGAAAAATATTTTAAAAATTTTTTATAACTTTAATTTCATAAATCTTGCATACAGACCCCAAATTTGGAAAAATAAAGAATATTTGTTCCTCAAATTATACGTAATTTTCTCTAATGGAATACAACTTTGAATTTCAGGAAGCCACCGCTCTAAAGTTGATAAGATATCAGATTTCTATGCAACAGTGACACATTTCCTTGCTATTACTAAAGCCAACTTAACAAATTTCAGTTTGGAATCTGACAACAATTCAGGGGCGATACTTTCAAAGTTACCTAACAAAGATAATTCAGGATTTAGAGAAAAATCCACCCCAGACACTCAAATTCTTAAATTTGAATTATTCCAGTCAACACTAGCATATGGCAGTTATGTGGGGAAAAGATAGAATTGTTTGGAAAGGAAAAGTAAAGGAATATGATGCACTTACTTTTTTGTACACAGCGCTATCGTCTGTTTTAGGAATCCGCTGATTTACATAAAAAACACGTGGGATGTTGAGTTTGATGCAATGTAAATCATTACCAACAATAGCCCATAGTTTGAAGAGACCAGGCTGACTTGTTTCTGCAATCTGAACCATTGAGAGAATAGTTTACTTGGTGTTTGAAATTTTACAGAAGTTCAAGTGCAAACTAATTTTAAAGCTTCCAATGCAAAGGTCATATGGATCAACAGAAATGCACAATATAGTGGTAGCAAGCAATTAAATTTAGCAGAACATAGAGAAAATAGCCAGTTCCTAAGTGTAAAATCAGCAATGTGTATTTATTTAGTCCATTATGTAATAAAAAGACCCTCAAAGATTTTCAGAAATATTCACAAAAGGCCACGCAGAAACAAAAGAGAACCAATAATTTTGATGTAGGTGAGATTTTAGGAACCAAATTAAAAGGTGAGTGAAGAGGAAGAGAAAATGCAGAGTCAAGAACTGACAATACATGCCCAAAAATAATGGACCAATACAGAATGATAACTTTTAAAAAGGACTAATGGACATAAATTTCTCAAGAGTTACAGAAGAAAGACAGCAAGGTAAAGACCCTGAAAGGGTTTGGAAAAAAAGATGAGAAATTTTAAGGCTTGCAGCTTTAATGATAAATGAGGAGTGCAGAGTTGCACAGTTGAAGTTTATGGAGAAAAGAATATGACAAATGTATTGATCAGTCAAATATAAAAATGGAAAAACCATCAAATCCTTAGAAACAAGCAGAGTTGAGGCGGAGTCAGCTAATACATTCAAGCAAAAATAAGCCAACAATACTTATGTACAAAACCAAGGTATCTGACAAAACAGCAAGGAGACGAGGATAAATGCCATCACAGGACACAAGAGCAGCAGTAGGCTAATCTGCCCATGGGTCTTCTCTGCCATTTAATCATGAGCTGATCCTTATCTCTCAGCCATGGCCTTCTCCCTGCAACACTTGATGCCCTGAATAATCAAATAACTGTCACTTTCTGTCTTAAATACATCGAATGACCTCGCTTCCACTCCTGCCTGTGGCAACAAGATCCACAGACTCACAACCCTCTGCTAAAGAAATCTCTCTGGATTTGTTTTAAATTGATGCCCTTTTATCTTGAAATTACGGCCTCTTGTACTTGATTTCCTTACCAATGGAAACAACTTTGTCACATCTACTCTATCCAGGCCTTTCAGCATTTGAAATGTCTCTACGAGCTCCCCCTTCATCCTTCTATATTCCAACAAGTACAATCCAAGAGCTGACAAATGTTCCTCATTTGCCAACCTTTTCATTTATGATATCATTCTAGTAAATCTTATCTGAACCCTTTCCAATGGTAGCATATCCTTTCTCAAATAAGGCACCTCAAACTGAACACAGTATTCTAAGTAACAACACACCAGGGCCCTAAAGAGTCTCATCTTTACACCCCTGTTCTGGTATGCTATTCCCCTAGAAATGAATGTCAACACTGCATTTCCTTTCTTCACTGCTGACTCAACCCGGAGGTTAACTCATAGACATGTCCAAAAGTGAGGCCTTTTCGGATGAAAGTAGGGGTATTATTGGAACAAATTACTGGTATTTCACGCCCACAAAATCCTGATCTATTTTGATAAGGGAATGTGGAAGGGATAAATCCTAAACTGAAACTTTCACTAAATCAAAGGAAGTTTGTGAAAATAATATTGGCGGTGGCAAGAAAGTGTATTGCATTTACTTGGAAGTCGGACTCAGGTCTGGGCGCTGACAGACACATGCAGAAATTCAAAAAAAGTCTATCCAGTAAGAAAAAGTAACATTATTTGAGGAATAAGTATAATATATTTACAAATATGGTGCCCATATATTCAAAAGATAGGTATTGTGGTTTAATTTTATCTCTTCCAATTACTGATTTCTACAATCTCACCTGTTAGTGTAAATACTTGCCTGTCAGTTAAAGTCTGTGGTGCGCCATGACCTATCCTAGTCCAATCCAGTAGCTTTTCTAGTTTCTTTCTTTATTATGTAACTCTACAATATGAAAATGTACAAGCAATGATTTTGTTTTGGGGGATTGGTGTTCGGGAGGGTTTTAGTTTTAAGGGGAGAAGTTATATTGCCTTTTGTAGTCAGGATCAATCTGTTCGAATATGATGGTTGTATAAAAATGATTATATACTACATGTATGACAATTCTAAAATAAAGTATTCCTCCCCATCCACCTTACCAAAGTGTCTGACTGTACACTTCCTGACATTGTATTTTATCTGCCATAGTTTTGCCCATTCTCCTAATCTATCGAAGTCTCTCTGCAGCTTTCTGTGTCCTCAGCAACACCAGGTCTACCACCTATTTTTGGTGTCATCCACATATTTAGCCACAAAGCTATCCAAATATATTTTTTTAAACTTACATTTTAAAATTTAAGCATACAACACAGTAACAGCCATTTCAGCCCACGAGTCCGTGCTGCCCCATAGCACCCAATTAACCTATACCCCTGGTTTGTTTCAAATGGTGGGAGGAAACCGAAGTCCCCCCAGGAAAACCCACACAGACACAGGAAGGATGTACAAACTCGGGGTCCCAACTGCTGGCGCTGTAATAGCATTGCGCTAACCGTGCCACCCGACATACAAACATATTTTGTAGTCCACTTTCCAGCTTCTTTTTGGAGAACTGCCATTAGGGTCCTTTTACCTTTACCTTAACTCAACCCATAAGGATTTTACCTCTTCTGATGCTATGCCTCTTCTTTCCAATGATTTGATATTGTTGTTTACCAGCAGAGCCACGCCACCCGCTCTGCCTACCGGCCTATCCTTCCTATTTACATTCAGCTCTCGATGACACCATCCTTTAGCCACGCCTTAGTAATAGCCACAACATCGTATCCTTCAATTTGTAACTGTACAGCAAGATCATCCACCTTGTTTCTAATGCTGCGTGCATTTAAGTATAATACCTTTAGATCAGTTTTTATATACACTGTGTCTCTGTCATCCTTCTGGGTGCAATTTTCACATTACCTGCTTGTTATCCTTGCTGCACTCTATCTTTGGTTTATTTCCATTTTCCCCTTCATCAGCTTTGACACTCTGGTTCTCAACCCCCTGCAAAATTAGTTTAAATCTTCCTTAACAGCTATATTAAACCTGTCTGCCAGGATATTGGATCTCCATCCTTTTAGGGGGATTGGTGTTCGCGAGGGTTTTAGTTTTAAGGGGAGAAGTTATATTGCCTTTTGTAGTCAGGATCATATATAGGTCATATACAGGTCATACCTTACCCAAAAGAGATCCCAGTGATCCAAGAATCTTAAGCCCTGCCCCAGCTTTTCAGAGATGTATTTATCTGCCTGATCTCACTATTTTTGCCTTCACCAGCATTTGGCACAGTGTGAGATTACCACACTGGAGGTCCGACTTCTCAGCTTCCTTCCTAATTCCTTGTATACTCCCTTCAAGACATCCATACTGATCTTTCCTATGTCATTGATAACAACATGTACCAAGACTTCTTGTTGTTCACCCTCTCTCCTCAGAATGTTTTGGACTTGATCGGAGACATCCTGTACCCTGGTTCCTGGGAAGCAACACACAATCTGGGTGTCTTTATCAGGCCCACAGAATCTCTTTTCCATCTTCCTCATTATAGAATCATTGATCACAACTTCATGCTTCTTAACCTTGTGTGTCTCAGTACCAGATTCATTGCCGGAGACCTGGTCACTATGGTTGTCAGCAATACTATCCAGGACGATATACCAGTTGCTGAGGGGGACAGCCACAGAGATGCTCTCTACTAATTTCCTGCTGCTCTATTATCTCTTCACTCTACCTAATGAGCACCAAGTCATCAAGCTGCAGCCCCAGTTCCTTAACACGGTCCCTAAGGAGCTGCATCTCGTGGCACCTGGCGCAGATATAGGCATCAGGGAGGCTTGATGTTTCTCAGGGCCCCCACATCAGACAATCACCATCATGTTTATAAATATACTGGTTTTTAAGGGGTACACAAAACAAGATTAACAAATGAGACAATTTTGAACTGAAGTTTCATTTTGAATAAAATAGGTAATTGGATAAATGAAAGTACAGGAAATATAACATGCATTTATTTTCAGAAGTGCCACAGAAATTTGTTAATTCAATCCAAGATGAAAAGCAATTACAAGGAGAAAAATTGGAGCAAAAATCTAGGATAAATTAGCACATTCAAAATCAGAGAGCTGGAAATGGTGTACCTCAGGAATGAGTGTTAAACCCATTTTATGTAAAGCAGAATTAGAATTAAATCAATTAAGGAATAAAGGAAGAAATCAGCAAATTTCTACAGGAGGACTACTGTAAAGGACTTCAGAAACGCCAAATGAGGATTAATGGAATAGGCAGACAGGCTGCAGATGCAATACACTGGTTCCATTTTTGAGTATCTCAATATAGAAAAACAAAATTACAGAGTCATAAAGATATGTAATGCCAAAGCAAAAACAGCCAGGAACAAAAAAAAAGTCATGAAACACACTGAGCACATGCACTAAAGAGATGGCTCCCATTATATTTGGAGATTTAATATTTTGCATACTTGCAACAGATGAAGAGGGAAGAGCAATTTTTCAACTTTCAGCAATAACCAAGTTTAAGGGAATTCACAGTTACTTTCCAGAGCATTCTAAATGACCCCCTGGAGAACAGTGTCAGTGGAATCAGTGGTTACAGTGTTATGAAAAAGACGAGTTACTGACAGTGATGTTGTACCAGAAAATTGGTATGAACCTTACTCCTTTGCTGTGCAGGGAATTGGCTGAAAGCTCAAACATCTGACAGTACTTCCCGCAACAACGAGGTAGGATGATAGAACAGTACAGCCCTTTGGCCTGTGCCGAACATGAGGTCCAAAGCTCCTGTGGATGTAACAGAAGCTACTTTCTCCCCTTCTGTTTGGCTTCAAAGTTCCTTACTGTTTTGAGATTTATCTGTGGAAACCAGTGCTATGGTCAAATAGTACCTGCCTGTGTTTAGATTCAAGAATCTCGAAGTGCCAGATAGAGCTAAGTGGATACCAGTTAGTTTAGAGAGATTTCAGTATGAAGTGCATTTGGTCAGCACATTGGCAGAGTTAGTATTTCACAGTGCCAAAGACCTTGGTTCAATTTCCAGGGCTGTTTGTGTAGAGTTTGGACATTCCCTCTCAGAACAAAATGGGAATAATTTACAAGTGAGTAATTGATCATCAGTGCAGACAGTGAGCCAAGGGCCCATTTTTCTGCTGTATAATCTATGACAATAGGTAATTGTTGGTGCCGAAAGCAAATGCACATTTCAGATGGATAGATACCAAGCTGTGCCAAAAGCATGACACACTGGGATTAACTTTGAATGCTCAAGAAACATTGCCCAGACATGTGCTAAATTCCTTCAGCATGATTCTTCAGTTCATAAAGTGCAATATTTGTCGGCATATAGGACCTACTGGCATATAGCATTCCCCCACCTACCCCCACCCCAATTTTTAGCGTGAGATTTCATGAATAATTTGTTTCAGTGATTTGCCTTCACTCAAATCAATGGAAACCCTCCAGGCTTGCATGGCTAAGATGCCGAAGCCTCCCTGCACAAGAGCAACAGCAGCAACACGTCCTCCTACCCACCACATGCTTCCCCCCCACCATACAATGTCGATTGATTGACAAGCATGCCAGGACCCACGGGCACTTGAGGGAGAGAAGCCAGGGCAACAGGCAGGGCCCAGGCTCACTGTTGCAGAGCGCTAAGTGGAGCACTGTTTTGGGAATGATAAATTACTGGCTTTGAAGGGAGCGCTGGGCCTCAGTGATCAGGCTCTTTGCTGAGCCTTTGTTCGATAAGTATAGCTCCGCGAACAAACTGAATGAGGCACGAGAGTGGGTGGCAGAGTGAGCAACCTGTTGAGCTGAGCTCGACAGGCCACTCGCTTACTGCCACCCGCCCCTGCGCCTTGTTCAATTTGCTTGTTGAACAAAGGCCCAACACTCCTCTCAAAGCACTGTGGGAGAGCGAGCGGGAGGGAGGGAGAGTGTGAGCGGGCAGAATCAAGCAAGCCTGATCACTGGGGGAAGAGTGCAGCGGCGGCGACTCCGGAAAGCACTAGCCACCCGAGGGAATGTGGTATGCAAAGCTGCGTGGCTGCTTCCTGGACAGCCGCAGCACCTCTGTGGGCTTCTTGAATCTGGGTGAGTAGTTTGAGCACTTTCCTCCCATCACCATCTTGCACAAGAAAGCCTCCAGTACGTTTATATTTCAGTGCCCAAAATGGCGGCACCAAAATGTCACCTTTGTGTATAGAACCCATGGTGGCTCTTAAGGCTTTTTTTTGGGGGGGCGGGGGGGAAAAAAAGAGGTATCATATATGCAGTTAAATATGATAGTTCCAAATCTGAATACCTGTACTATCTGCCAGGGCATATCTAAAATGGTGCGGGCAGTCTGACGTAGAAAGCTACTCAGGCTGTTTGCTGGACCATCTCGAATGAGTCTTCCTGGTGCAGCTGCACCATCATTCAGCTTTCTTCTCTTCCTACGTGCCTTTCTCTGTTTTGCCTGGAGTTCCCATTTTTTCTTCTGGTATCTCAACCATACTAACCGTTCACTCTGTTTTAAAACATAACAGAAATTTTTAAATTACTAGATTTATTAGTATTCTCTTTCCATTTCTGCCAAGCACATGATAGTCTAAAAATAATTGTTAGACAAGAAAATCTGCAGATGCTGGGGGCAAGTGCAATACATAAATGTGCCAGAGAAACATAGCAGGTCCTGCAGCATTTTTATGCAGCATCTGCAGATTTATGACTTGGATTCAAAACATGAATCTTCTATGCATGTTACAGTCTTGTGCGATAAATACTTTCATTCCATCTCCCTGACAATAAATCTGCTTTGCAACACACTTCAAACTCATATGTGAACAAGATTGGAGTTCCAATAACATTACAAATCCAAGCTAATAGTTGAAAGAGTAAATCCATTTCAATAACATGGGAAATAAAAGTTTACAAAATTTCATCAGTAACACTTGGCGACGAAGATTTTGCCTCCTGAACATTTTTGGCTGTATTTTATGGATTTTGGGCTGCTGATCGTGAAAATTACCTTAAAAGTTTCCTATCATGAACTATTATTTTTTCAGATATAACCTATTTTTTGTGAATTATTTTAAGTTTACTTTTGAGCATAAAACAATGAAGTGCAACATTTCATTGAAAATTATTTTGTGCATTAGGACTTGGGACTTCTTCCCTGCTGATCTTGGTGCAATCAATGAAGAACATGGTGAAGGGTTTCACCAGAACATTGTGACCACGGAAAAGTGGTATCAGGGCAAGTGGAATCTATCACTGCTGGCTGACTATTGTAGGATACTGATAAGATAGGCATCAGATGCTGAGTACAAATGAAAATCAGCAGTAAAACATTTTTAAGTCAGTTGAACTAATGCAATGTGTCAGCATCATTATGGTATTAATCGTGTTAAATTCAATAAAAGTTAATTTAACGTTTCTCCAACTTCCTATGTGATACAGCAGATCTAAAATTATCGTTGTGTTCAGCTAGAAGTCGTCCATCAAATTCTTTCAGGAAGCAAAACTTTTGAAAAAAAATTGTCCAGTGTAATCAGGAGGTGAGGCCAACGAGTAAAAATCAGCTAATATTTTAGGTTCATGACCCGTCATCTAATTAGATTATAAAAGCCTGCACTCTTGAAAAGTTAAAGAGGTATGGTTTTGGAGACTCTGATTTGTGTTTTCAGTGTGGAGATCAGATAGGTACTTTTGTTCATTCTGCGTGGAATTGTACAAAGGTTATACATTTCTGGGAAAAGATTATAAAATTTTTGTGAGATTTATTTCAAATAGATTTGTATGTGGATCCATAGTTGTGTTTATTAGGATATACGAATCCATTAGCAGCGCGTTTGGATAAATCTTGGATTGCACTTATTCGGCTGAGTTTGGAAGTAGCTAGGAAGTATATAGTGATAACTTGGAAAAATTATGCTGAGTTGAGTATACAGATGTGGCATAATGAAATTCAATCATATTTATGTTTAGAAACAATTACATACAATTTGCGAAATAATAATTTTTTTTAAAAAATGGACTCCATACTTATGATTTTAGATGTTAAGTAATTTTTTTATTATTCTTGTTTGAATTATTGAAATGATGTATTGCAACCTAACCCACTCTATTTGTTTGTTTTAATACTTTCTTTTGTGTATGTTAAACTCCGGGGAGGGGGGGAGGGATAGTAGGGGGTGGGATAGAGGGGTGGAGGGTGGGGGATATAGGGGGGGGTAATTTAGAGGGGTTTTTTTTTACATTTTTGTATTTAATGTTTGTATTTTGTAAAATTTTAAATAAACTTTTCAAAAAAAAAAAGCCTGCACTATTGACCTAGAAAATACAAGTTCAAGTTCAGCTGGGAATTTAAATGAAGTTAGAACAAACAAAATCTTTCACGATGACCATGAATCCAGCAGATTATCAGGAAAGTCCATCTGACTCACTGAAGCTGTTAAGAAAATTAACCCTGGTCAGGCAGAAATTTAACATCAGGCCTAAAGCAATGCATCTTTGGGACAATTAGGCATGAACAATACATCAGCAAAAATATTCACAATGTCTTCCTTTCCAAAGATCCTGTAATTCCAGCATATTTTGCCTTGATTCCAAATTTCTAACATTAAAAAGCTGCAGACACTGGAAATCTGAAATAAAAATGGAAAATATTGGAGGTACACAGAAGGTCAGGCAGCATCTGTGGAAAAATAAGCAGATTTAATGGTGCAGGGTGAAGATATCATTAGAACAGCGACTGAGGATCATTTTTAATTGCAGTAATCTGGCTTTGTATTGGTAAATAGTGAGAACATCACAAAAATAAAGTCATCCACAAAAATAACTTTTCATATGTTAAATAGTGCCTAATAATAAAAATACAAAATAATAATAAAAGTACACACTAACAATTTCAAGCATTAAGGGAGCACTTCAGGAATTTAACTTTACCATGCAAGATTTTTACTCATATTTTATAGTGCATCTATTCAGATGTATCCTACAGATTATGCCAGAACAAGCAAGCACTTGCTTAGTCCAGATATTAAAATATCAAAGTTTATAAATATCTGTGAAAGATGGCAAATGAATATCACAACAAACTAAGTGCAATGGTAATCAATGCTGTCAAGGGCACACCACAGACAAAGACTTTATATTCATGACTCATTCATAAACAAGTTTCAGCATGTCTCACTTAACTATCAGGTCTTACCATTGAAATAGATGGGAAGATATGCTAGAATGCTCATTTTAATTTGTATTCTATTAATCATGCTAATTAGCATGACATCTGGTCAATAATTATGCTAATTAGCATGATGTCTAGTCAATAATGATTCATGGTTTTGCAGAAGTAGCCATCACTTAATTTGAAATTAAAATTGATATATGAAGAATGAAGGTCTCCCAATTTAGGCTCAATGCTGTACGTAGCATTCATTTTGTGCACTACAAATGTACACAGTCAACTTCCTGAATAATTGGTGAGCAAAGAATAATCTTCTGGAGAAACTAAGCGGGTTGATTAAGAAAGAGGACTGAGCCTCTGAAAGGGAGGACCTTTGAGATATATACCTATTTGAAGAGGGGGGAAAAAATGTTAATCTGATAATAAATCTGGTTAAATTACTTTCTCCCCTTGGCCATGTGAATTTCCACTAGGTGCTCTGCTTTCTATCCACATTCCAAAGACATATAGGGTTTGTTGGTTGATTGGTCACATGGATGGATTTGGGCAGTGCGGGCTCATGGGCCAGAAGGACCTGTCAACGTGCTGTATCTCCAAGTTAAAAAATTAGAATGGCATATGAAAAGGAAAATTGTCAATTATTGTAAGAAATAATGGCAGAAATCATTGACATGAAAATGATCAATACCCAAATCATCACCTTACAAGGGGAATGGACCCAAAATCATGAATAGCAAGAATAACGATGGGTTAAATGTCAGTGGGTGGTGAACAGCTCATTTCTTTTGAAGGAAATTTTCTTCTCAAAAAACTTGGGAGGATTCAATGGCTTGATAGTGATACCCAATTAAAGAATAAATCACATCAAGAGATTACCGTGATGTATACTTCTACTGCTGCAGGTAGACCATAGCACCTAATCAATGGCTAATGCTGAGTCTTTCCTTCATGTTTAATTCAGTTTGGAGAAGTAATAACAGCAGCTAAACAAGGATGGTTGGTGATAATCATGAAGCAAATTTCTTCCCATAGGCCTGGAATCAACTTTGAAATTGCAAGATCTATTCCATCCCTCCTGAAAACTGTTTTGCTGCCGTCAATGGACAGAGACTATACATTGTGTGTAAAGCAAGGGTTGGCTTCTCTTGGTTGTTGTTTGCATTGTCTATGCAACAAATGGTCCAATTTGAATAAAAACAGACATTATTGCCCTAAATGTCATCAGAGTGACTGGCTGACAGAATGGACTTGGAAGCTTCTTACCAACAGTCGTCATGTGAAAAATCTCTATCTGTTGATGTTATTTTCACAATAAAGTACCTGCATGCAGAACTTTTATATTAAATAAGTATTTTTGATTTTTTTAAATTTGCAAATCTGTAAAGAATTGAGCTCTGTGTTCTGTGCTAAAATTGAAGCTAATATATTTCAAAAAGTTGATTAACATTCAAGAATAAATGTTATTCAATTATTGTTTAACAGCACAATTAAAACTGCAATTATAATATTTTCTTTTTTAATCCCCATCACCTATACTTATTTTTGCATCTTTTTAAGGCCCCAAACACAAAAATCTTGATTATCTAAAGCCTCATGTTTTTATTTTCCATTGTTTTTATTTTCCATTGGAGTATCCTGCTACAATTGTATTGCATTGTAGAATTCTGATAAATACTAACCTACTGCCGACATTGTAAGGAGTACACTTCAATTACAGTTAAGCTGAGGTAGTGAAAGGTGTTGCTTAAATGCACGTCTCTAACTTTCATTCAACCTACCATCTACTGTAAAACACATCAAACTGACAATTGCACAAAGAAATAAATAATCTAATTAAACAATTACATCAAGTGCTTTTGCTCAAGCTTTAAAAAAAATTGCAAAAGACTAGGCAAGAAATGTGCTCACTCCTTTGGAGACTTTTTTCCCCAAATAAAAAGTGCAAGAACAATCCAAGCCAATATATTTGACCCAAATGCAAACAGAATTTCTCTCAGTCCATTCTCTTTCTGGTGAAGATGGCAGAACAAGAGAAAATGCTGAGGCCAAAAGCACCAACAAACGAGGTATGTACCAAAACAGGAGAAAAGGACTACCGCACCCAAAAGCAGCAAACCAGTGAAGAAAGTGAACTGCAAGAGGGTACCAATTTTTAAAAAAAACTTTAGGTTTTGCTTCACAAATGTTTCTGATCACGTGGAGGTCCAGAACAAGGAGCACAATCTAAGGGGAAAGCTATTTAGGACTGAGATGAGGAGAAATATTTTCACTCACAGTTGTGAATTTATGAAACTGTCTACTACAGAAAGTTATTGAGGCCAATTCATTAGATATACTCAAGAGGGAGTTGGGTAGGCAAAATAAATCAAAGAAAGGATATGGAGAGAAAGCAAGAACAGAATTCTGAAGTCATATAATTAGTTATGATCTTATTAAATGGTGGTAAATGCTCAAAAGGTTGAATGGCCTTCTCTTATTCCTATTTTCTATGATTCTATATGGTCCTTAAGGGTGGTACAGTGGGTGGAAATAAAGCATAGACCAACGGAATTTATACTTAATTTTTGATATCTAATTCTTGATTATTTTGTTGATTTAATATTGGACCCTCAGTTTAATACTTTTTTAAAAATCAAC
This sequence comes from Narcine bancroftii, assembly GCF_036971445.1. Taxonomy (NCBI): domain Eukaryota; kingdom Metazoa; phylum Chordata; class Chondrichthyes; order Torpediniformes; family Narcinidae; genus Narcine; species Narcine bancroftii. The sequence continues at coordinate 129,017,665 of NC_091472.1, forward strand.
TGTCGAGTATCCCAGACGGCTGGCTCAGGAATTCCTAGATGTACTTTTGAGTGCTAGTTCAAATCAGTGAGGCTACCCTGGCAATGGTTCATTGCACAAACTATGAAAAGCTAATGCAAGAATTTTAACTAGTGCATTTCCAAATAAATCCAAGTATACAAAATTTCCTGAGCAACTTCTTGACATAATTATATTGAAAACTAACTACAGATAAAAGGGATTTCATGGCAAACTTTGAGAATTACAATAAATTATTCTCTTGATAGGTTTAAATTTGATTACAAGATTAAACATGTACAGCTCACTACGGCATAAAAAGCACGAGAAAATGCCCTTCAACAGCACAACAGAAGGCTCCGAGCTGTGCTAACCTAATTTTAATGTTAGATTTTAGATGACAGATTTAATCAAATACTTTTAATTATTTAAATTCTAGACAAGATTTTAAAGCATATGCATTTCACAAACATTATTCTGTCATTGGATGAAAAAAATCAAGACTTTACACTTCCAAGTTGATCCAAATTACTTCAAACCCATTCGAGTATTTTTATTTGGAGTGTTAACTGGCCATGTACGAAGATCACAACACAGTGATAAATATCCAGTTTTAAATAGTAGTAGCCGAGAGAGGAACTTGCAGCCACAACATCAGGAGAACAGAGAACATCGATACAGAGAGGGCCTTAGATTGTCTCACCTATAAGACTTAAACCACTCAAAAAATTTCATCCCTCAGTGTTAGAGTGATTAAAATCACTGGTGGACTTTTCACCCAGAGGCAAGCATAATCAAAGCCTTTTTTTTTTGCAGCCTTTTACCTTTATCAGTGGTGTTTAACAATAGTTTGCAATGTAATTTTCTTCAATGCATTTTAATTTTTACAAGGTAAAACAAGCACGCTAAAAAATGGTGAAGAGATTTAATTTAGTTCTAGCCTCCATGAACAAATTACCTTTGTCTCTCCCAGTGGTGGCGGTGGTCCCAATATCTCTCTCCAAGACTGAGTTAATTCCAGGTCTTGAGATACTTCCTGACTCTCTTCATTCCCACCACGCCTTCTCTTTGTACTGATGGGGACAACTGGGTGAACTCTTCGCTTTGATGTTCCCAAATCTTCCAGGTCACAAATCTCCGATTGGTGACTATTTGTCATATGCAGACTGGCAGTCACCTGAAGAATATAGGACTATTTTCAGGAAACCTTTTTAAGCAGATCTTCTGAAGATATGCAGATCAGTCCCTCTGATTCTGATGTAAACTCCTGTTTATACTTGTGTAATAATAGAGTTTTTGGACCATTTATTTTTAGTCAAGTTTGGGGAAGTTGACTTTTACATCAATCATACCTTTGACCACGGTAGGTACCTGCATCGTTCAAGGTGTCAGGAACTCAGATGGACCGGTAGCCAGGGCAGAGGAGTGACTATGTGGCCGGGTGGGACTTGGATGGGCAGGCAGTCGGGGCATCGGAAGCTTGGATGGGCAGACAGCCAAGGCGAGGATCTGCAGTTGGGGCATTGGGAGCTCAGATGGGTAGGCGGTTGGAGCCAAAATTAAGGGGGGGGGGGGGGCGGGGGTGGAAGTCAACTTGTACACAGGCCATAGAGAAATATCGCAATTTTTGGGCCCAAAAAAAGGGGTTGGGTTGACTATTACTTGGGATCGACTATTAAACAAGTAAATACGGTATTCCAGGTTCAAAACGTTTCTACGTTTCTACTCATGTATATACTCAAAGGATATTTTCAAAATTAAATTTTTATCAATTAAAGGAATACAAGGTAATTGAATGCTAGATCATCAAAAAGAGAAAATGATGGTCATGACACAAAGTTGAATCATAGAGATTCTGGAAAGATGAAATAAAAAAAATAGAAAATGTTAGATGCTCTCAGCAAATCAGAGAGCAGCAATGGTGTAAAAAGTAGTAGAAGTCTACTTAGACAGCCTATATGGCAAAGATTTAGAAGATGACTTCACTTCAGAATTTAAAGTCTCTTCTCTTCACTGTGGAGAACACATACCTGCCTGACTCCAGTGTTTGTGAAGAGTTCATTGATTTTTTTTTGCTTGCAAACATCATTTTTTTCCAGCAATTTCTTGTGAAGCCAATCAGGATGTCTTACTCGTGGAACAGGGTTCTTCACCTGTACGGGAATGATGCTCATTCATCACAAACTATAGAACATACTAGCATGTTTTCAGTAGATAGATGTGCCAGATGTTACTGCCACTGCAATTGTACCCTTTTCAAGTCAAGCAACGGAACAATAGGCATCTTAAGGCAACTAGAAAAATATCAACTTGTCATCTCTGCAATATCCTCCAAATTCACAGGAACGACAAGCAAACAGTATCACCATTTTCCTACTGAGCCAACATCTCCAGTACAGAGATTCCAGTTACACTCAGTCAGCCACATTGGGAAAGCCATATAATTTGCATTTCCATTGTCTTCTAATGCAGACACTACTCTGAGCTTTGTCATCAGGAAAGATAACCAAGTGGACAGAAGTAAATTCAAAGTGGTCAAAGCCTCCTTAAAGAACTGCATCATCTACATTGATTCTTGGAAATCTCAGGCCCATGCCTACTCCAAGTGCTCTGAGATCCTCGAGAAGTGGCAGAAGTGGACCATCATACAAACTACCCACTACCTGCCCTATTTGCCCTATCTGCCCCATTTGTGATTCCCACATTAACCACCTTAAGAACCCACAAATCTGGAAGAATGGAACTAATCCCAAGAGATTGCACAAGACCTTGTTATTCTCAATGTTATTCTGCAAAGACCATGGTACATATTTGTGAAGATGTACAATTTTCAGTTAATTGAAAGTAAAGGACTGAAAAGGTACTGACTTGCTGAAGGGCCGCAGGGATGGTGATAATTTTCTGAATGGCATTGCCAAGACGTTCAATGTAATAACGCCAGTCCAGAATCTAGAAATAATAGAATCATGCTTGCATTTTATTAAATTTAACTCATGCTCCAAGTCAACAACAAAAATTAGGGCCAAACCCACATTGTAGCCCAAGGATTCTTTCTGACTGCTGATCCTGCTGTCACCAGTCACCAAGTCAACCACAGCTCCATTGCATCTGGCACCAGAGAAGGATCAAAGTAACTGTGGTGCAAATACTCTTTCCCATCATTTGTTAATTTTTGCTCTGAGATATTGTAGCGACTTCCTTCCTATTCACTTATATAGCTGCTTGGAGGCCAAATTAGGGATTTGTCTGCAATGCGTTGATAAATTGTATGCTATTGTGTATTTTGTGTATAATGGATACTTGATTGTTTAAATAGAAATGTGACTGGCTGTTGTGTGGCTAAGCAGTTGAAGCTGCTTGTTGGGAGAAATCATAATCTAAGACCTAGAACCGTGGTGTTCTGTTTCTGCATTTTAAGAATGAAAATAACTTAATTTATGGTAGTGCTTTCATTGTGAGAGGACGCACACATTGATTTTAAAAAGGTTACTCAGCTGTAAAGTAAACAATGTTGTTTGACCATTTGTTCTTATATTTACAAATGACTTGCAAATGGTTGGCTGAACTGCCAGGTTGATTTACAGAAACGTTGCACAAGATTGCTCCAAGGAAAGTAAGTCACTCATCATAAATAACAAGATGTGGGAGTAATTAATGATTCTGTGAAACAAGGCTGACAATGAACCAGAAGATTACAGCAAGATAACAGAAAAATGTCTGTACATGCTGATAAAAGAAGGCAATGTTCTTCTTACTTTGAGTGGGTGCTCCAGGGTGCAGAGCATGTATGCTTATGCTCAGCATTGTAATCTGGCCACTCAGATCATGATTTAAGTTGTGTTAGGTATTCTCTCCTCAAGGGAGAGCTGGATGCTCAAGTGAATATTTTCAAAATAAAGATCTGATTACATTTTCCACACAAAAAGAAAACCAAGAGCTGGGCATGAACAGAGTTCAATTGAAGTGTCTGGCCCAATCCAATTGAAAGGCCCAAATGACCCAAAAGATCATGTCTGCACCACAATTCTAACATTGTTTCAGTCCTATTAATGGACTGAAAAATAGTTACGTTTTAAAGCAGTCTTTCCTAAAGTGGGTGGTGGAAAGATCCAAAGTGGCAGTGAGGAAAAAGGGGTCAGTCCAAATGTTTGTTTGCATCCTGGTGATGTGGTTTGGACAGGCCAGCCAGATCAGACAGTAGACATTGCATTTTCACGTCTGCAAGGGCCAAGGCTCTAGGTTTGTAAGCATTGCAAGTCATCTTCAGCCAGGGATGGTGATGGGACCACTCGGGACGGGGACCAGCTGCCTGGGATGATGACTGCTAGGGATGGTGACAGTCAGAGATGGTTACTGGCTGAGGTGGGACCGCTCGGAACAGCAACTGCTCAGGAAGGCTATGGCCAGGGAAGGTGGGATGGGAATCAACCACTCGGGACGGGGAACGACCACATTATATCAAAACCTGCGCTGATCAAAATCATATTATACAAGGTATACCTGCATTTACGTCTCACTGCAACTTTTAATCTTAAGTAGTTCTTAAGCATTTGATTTTTTTTTTGTTTCACATTCGTACTTGTAATATTGTGTCATGTTCTTTTCCAAGTAATTGCATTGTTATTATATTTCTTTTTTTTTCTGCTGCATTTTGTGTGATTGGCATTATTTTTACAAAGAACATATTTTTTATTGCAGAGTAAAATAGGGTCACAGCACAGCAAACAAAAAAGTGCAGCAAATATGGTATGAAAACTGAAGACAATATAGTTTACCCTTTCATAAATTTGTTTACTACAAGTTTTATTTGTGAAATACATATGCTTGTTAATAGTGTTAGGTTAGTTGTTGTTTTAAATTTGCAGTAGACCTAATACCAAGTGTGACGGATTATATCATATTTTATATTGTATATAGATATGTTTTTGAAGGAGATTGATTGTGGGAGTAGTATAGATCACAAACAAACACAAACACTTCATAAAACAGATCTCATTTGAAATGCAAGAGCTATGCCTAAGGTGGAGCCTACAAGTGTGCAGAGTCAATAAAGACTTCTTTGCTAGAGATTTTCACAAGGAGGTGCAAATGGAAGGACCCATCTCAGGGAACTGATAAGATCTTTCAGGAATTGATTTTTGGAGACAGCGATCTGTTTGGTGGCAGTTTGCTGTTCTATGAAGGTCATCTGGTTTTGACAAGTATAGAGAGAAAGGAAACCAAACCGTTGGGGTGAGGGGGGTGGGGTGGGGTGTGGGTGCATATGTAGCTTGTTTAAAAACCTCATTTTGAAGATGGTTGTGAGTCCAAGTTTAGTCTGTTCAAAACCCTTGTGGTCCACACATGAGGAAATGGCTGGCTAGAGTGTTTCACCTGAAATGAGGGAAACAAAAAGGAACTCTGTGGTGACCTACAGAAGAAGAGGTTGTCATTTGGAAAGCCCTGATAGGGCAAGTTTCTTCGGCAAGACATTGAAGTGGCTGATCGGAGGGAATCAGTTTGTGTGTCCAACGAACAACGAATCTCTCTGAAACCAATGAGAACCTTCCTGAGCGGTAACCAATTACTTTTAAACACCAGAGCTTCCATAAAATTCATAAATGTTACAAGAAATGCCTGATACCGGTGAACTTGGAAAAGTGAGAAGCGAGATTGGACTGTGAATCAAATAACTTTTCTGAACTTATGCACATTACATACGCGTGCACTTAGAATTAGAAGGGGATTAAGTTAGGTTAAGTTATGGTAATAGTAATAAGTTAAAGTTTGATCCTGTTCTTTTTTATGTTTAAAGAAAATTAAAAACTACTTTTGTTTAAGTAACCATTTGTCTTGGTGAATTTCTATTGCTGCTGGGTTTTGGGGTCCTCTGGGACCGAACACAAGAAAGAGTGTGTTTGTTGAGTGTGTGCATGGGCATGTGGGATGTGGCCAGAGAGCCTGAAAACGTTTGGGAACCATTGTTTTAAAGCATGAAGGCAGGATGTTTCAACTTGGCTTTGTGTACTTAATTACTGCCAACTAAAAGTAAACAAAGTTAAAACCACCTCAAAATGTTAAAATTGTGAATAATTTTGTAAAAGGGTTTGTCCAGTAAAACTTACTAATCGTATGTCTATGTCCTGCAAGGAAGGATTCTTCAACCATTTCCTCAGATAGTGCTTTCTAACACTTGGCTCTGCCTGGAAAATGGCCAATGGAATTGCTCTGCAAAAGAGGAAGAATTTACATTTGTATTGAGCCTTTCACATCTTTAAATAACTCAGTGTTTTAAAAGTTATGATCCACCCATCATACAAGGAAGTGAAGAAAATGTTTTTGCTGATTTTATATGAAAAATCAACTGACTAAAACTTAGATTTTCTTTCAAATACCACATGAAATCTAATGGCAAGACTTCTCTTTAATGTGCATTTTGACAGATGAAATATTTAACTATGTGGTAGGCCCAACAAAATTATCATGGATTACTAACACCCAATATGAGCCATTTGAGTAAATCTCAGAATTTTTCCATTCATTACTTTGTCAACTTAACGCTCTGGAACACTCAAAGCACTTCAATTGAATGAGTTTTTCTTCACTTCTGATCAACAATTAACAACAACAAGCAGATTAAATAACAAAAAAATAGAAAAATTTGGAAAAGTCTCAAGTAAATTGATGAAGACTTCTTTTTCTTACCTTTCTGTTACTGGAGATCCTTCTGGTTTCTTGGAAATGACAAAACGACAACTCAGTCCTGCATCTTTCACCATTTGATCACCAAGAAACTCTGCAAGCCGTTTGGCAGTGCTAATTGAGGTGGACTTTTGCTCCCCATAATCTTCCAATTTACGAGACATTGATCGATTCTCAGAGATCAGTTCAAATAACTCTGTGTCAGGCATGTTTGCTGCCTGCAAATCAAAACAATGGAGTAAGTCTGAACACTACCTACAACAGCTTATTTCTCACATTCCCATTTTCATTTAAAAAAGAATCATTGCATTGCTCTCAGAGTGTCCCTTACCATACAAAAACTACACTTGGAAAATAATCCTTACTTTTAATACTACTATTGTTTAAAAGTCTTTTCTTTTTAAAAACTAAACACTGGAGGTAAAACATAAAAATCTGCAGATACAGCGTTTAAAGTAGAAACACAAAGTGGTAGAAACTCACTGGGTCAAGCAGTGTCCTTTAAAAATACATAACTGACATTTTGGGCTAAAGCCCTTCATCAAGGTATTGAAAAAATGTTGGCAGACGTCCAAAGAGTGGGTGGGCGGGGGGGGGGGGGGGGGAGGTAGAGGAGGTGCCATTTAAATGAAAGCTGTTCTTGTAACTGACATTTTTCAAATGGGTAAGAACTTTGAAATTATACTTGTGTGCTTAAGAATTCTAGAACTTTAGAGATGTTTTGGCAATAAATTTAATCCTGCTTCTGGATAATAAAGGATCAATAATTTTTATTTGTAATCTTCAAAGAACTAGCATCTCTAAGAATATCTAATGGAGAACAGTTTTTGGATTATTATTTTCTACAACAGAATATTGCAAACATCCTTTGCAGTTCATATCTTACATGCTGAGTATAGTGGTAGAATATTCCACAGGCAACATACAACCAGTTCATATTCTGTAATATCACACAAACGCTCCTGCATAAATTTAAATTTTGACTTTAAGAAAATATGTAAATATTCATTTTCTGATCAAATTCCTATGTCTGATATTTTAATTATTCTAAAGTAACAAAAGTAAATAAATATTCACGTTACAGCTGTAAAGCAACAAATGATATTTTTTTCCAAGTTCTAGATTTGTAACACAGTGATTATTTTTGAAGATCAAAATTTTAAAATTGAACAACAAGGTTAATATTCAATATCTCCACATTCAGCAAAAGCAATTTAAAATGTTATGTTGAGACAAAGTAAGTGCTAGTGTATTGCAAGAGTAATGTTCTGGAAACAATTGCTATTAACCAGGTTTTAATAATATTGTTTTAAATGAAGATTTGGCTAAAGTCCATTTGACTCCATTTACATTACAACTCCAATTATCCAAAATGGTCGGGACTGGGGCTATATCAGATAAAGTTTTTTTGAATAACTGGTCATTTTTTAAAAACAGCCTTCAGCAACAGGAAATCACTTGTAACAGTGTTTAAACAACAACAAACAACAAGGGAAGGCTTTTTAAGCGTTAAAATAATGTTTAATGCTAGTCATTGCCAATCACCGACCTCCCCACTGAGGCCCCCGCTGCTGCCCAGAAGGCCACTCTCCTTGACGACACTGGGACAATGGATTCTTACAACTGCTTGCGGCTGGGAGACAATGGCATGCAGTTTGAGAGGGATAGTTGGAGCGAAAAGTCAATAAGAGAAGGTAAAGAAGAAATGGAAAGAGAGAGGGGAGGGTGTTAGCTGAAACAAGGATAATCATCATTCTAATTTCTTGTCTGGTGAATTTTTTTCCAACCTGTGAGATTAGTTCAGCTCTAAAAAAATTTAAGATAACTGAGGATTTCTGATTTATTTCAGATATCCTAATTTCTCTGAAATTTTAAATATTTTTGGATAAATTAGGATTTTGAAGAATCCGATTTTGGATCATCGGAATTGTACTGTACCAGCAAAACAATATTGTTGCAAATATTCCAAATGAACAGCTTCTGAACAGTTACATTTAATCACAATTATTAAACCAGATCTTATAACCATATAACCACTTACAGCACAGAACAGGCCAGTTCGGCCCTACTAGTCCATGCCGTAACAAATCCCCACCCTCCTAGTCCCACTCACCAGCACCCGGTCCATACCCCTCCAGTCCTCTCATATCCATTTAACTATCCAGTCTTTCCTTAAATGTAACCAATGATCCCGCCTCGACCACATCTGTCGGAAGCTCATTCCACATCCCCACCACCCTTTGCGTAAAGAAATTTCACCTCATGTTCCCCTTATAATTTTCCCCCTTCAATCTTAAACCATGCCCTCTACTTTGAATCTCCCCCATTCTTAATTGAAAAAGCCTATCCACGTTTACTCTGTCTGTCCCTTTTAAAATCTTAAACACCTCTATCAAGTCCCCTCTCAATCTTCTACGCTCCAGAGAAAAAAGCCCTAGTCTTCACAACCTTTCCCTGCAACTCAAACCTTGAAATCCTGTCAACATTCTCGTAAACCTTCTCTGCACTCTCTCTATTTTCCTATAATTTGGTGACCAAAACTGTACACAGTATTCCAAGTTTGTACCATCTTATGCTAGTCATGTGAGGCCTTGTCTTAAGAAAGGATTCCAATTCCTCAGTCTAGTTATTTCAGATTGTTGCTGATGAAGTACAAATCAGAGCTTGCAGGGAACAAAGCATGTTGATGAAAATGTTTTGATTATTATATATATTTTTTTAACTACCATACCTTGGCGTGGCAAGATGGCGTAAGGATCAGATGTGCCTTCCAGTCCTCTCCTGACTCTATCTTATTGTTTTGTCTAGAAAATTCTTTAAAAGTTTAGATAATTTCAGTGCTGTTAATTTAACTTATGATGGTACAATTGGTGGAAAAGAGCAAAAAAAAAACGACAACAGATCATCAAAAAACTACATTTTCCAAAAGTTCAAGTTTTGGAGCCTACCTACAGGAAAGACACCGGGACTCAGCGTGAAATGGATCCCAGGAGAGAGGTACAGTGTTCAGATGTAGAGCTCTATGTTACATCGGTAGAGCCCCCTAAAGAGGGTGCCAAACAGCCTTTAGAACAAAGAGTTACTCAAAGGCATTTGTCATCTGTAGAGGTGGCGCTACAAACTGCATCTCTTGAGATACAAGAACCTGTACAACTTTATGTACTGGGAGAATTTAATACATTATGGACTGGGGAAAATCCCGGCCAGCGTCCTCCAGTCATTGCTGGAGAGGCTGTGGCTGGGGTTTCCACACACAGTCATACTACAAGGAAGGCAACCAGAATGAAGGAAGGAATAGAAGATCCTTTGGAGAAGAAGCAGGAATCTGTTGAGCCAAAATCTCTTCCAATTGAAAAGATTTTTGTGAATCTTGAATCTAAATTATCTTATACAATGCAGGGATTATCCAAGATTATGACTGAACTTGGTACTAGGTTTAATACTTTGGTGAAAATACATTCTCAACAGATGGCTGAGTTTGGAGCTTTTAAGCTTGAAGTGAGAGATAAATTTAATTCGTGTGAAGAAGATATAGATGAAATACGGGATCAAGTTTTTGATGTGACCAAAATGGTCGAAGACTTACAAATTCAAAATAAAAATTTGGTGAAAAAGATTGATTATTTGGAAAACCAATCCAGACGGAACAATATAAAGATTATTGGTTTGCCGGAAGGTATGGAGGGACCAGACCCAAGAAAATTTTTTACTGAATGGATTCCGCAGGTGCTGGGTCAAGAACATTTCCCGGAAGGTATAATACTGGAACGTGCTCACAGAGCCTTGCGTAGAAGACCTATTTCAGGTCAAAGTCCAAGACCTATTTTGGTTCATTGCTTGAATTATTACGACAGAGAAATAATTTTACGAGTGGCTATTAGAAATGCACAACAGAGAAAATCACCCTTGATGATTCAAAATAATCGAGTTTTCTTCTATGCGGATTTGAGTCAAGAAGTTATGTTCCAACGACGGGAATTCAATCCTGCTAAAGAGTTGTTGTGGAAGAAAGGTTACAAGGCAACCTTTAGATATCCAGCTGTTTTGAAGGTTTTTCAAGATGGTTGCCAACCAAAGTTCTTTCATTCTCCAAAGGAAGCTATAGCATTTGCTCAAGAGCTGCCAATTACTCAGTTTCAACAGAGACATAGTCCGCCGCGATCTCTAAGGAGACAAGAGATGGAAGAAAAGAGCCGTGCTCCAAGAAGGAATGGTTGTAATGGTGACTCGGCAGTTGGAGCTGATTAAAAGAAGAGTTGTCCTTTTTTTTAATGTTTTTTTTTTAAAAAAAAGGGATATTAAATAATGAGGATGTTAGTTTAAGATGAAGTGAGAGTTGGGGGAGAGAACTGGATAGGCACTATTTCCTGAAAGTCATCTGCTACGTGTGAGTTATCTCACACCCATTTTTTTTTTGGGAGTTACCACATTGCGTGGTTTTGACGGGAGGGGGTATTTTTAACCTCCTACCTGTTTTTTTTTCCTTTTTTTTGTATTATTAGATTAAAGAGTGAAGGGGTTTTTTTTTGTTTAAATATAAAAAAAGCATAAGAAAGTATTTGATTGTTTAAAAAACTAAAAATTGATGTGGTTTTTTTTGTAAAGTTTATTCAGTAGATAAGGAATATCTGAAATTTAAATGTGAATGGGATGGATAAGTTATTTTTTATATTTTTTCTTTAACTTTAAGGTGAAAGGAGTGGTAATTCTAGTGTATATTATTTTGCTATTTTAGTTATAGAACGAAGGGAATAATGGTGAAAGTTATAAATTGAATTGTACAATTCTTAATGAAGCTTGAATTTTGTTTGTGGTTTATGCTCCATTTGTTGAAGATATAGATTTCGTTGTAGATGTGTTTTTATTATTTGGATATCTGAATTTTAACGTAATGATTGGGGATATTTAAATGTGGTATTGGAGCTTTTATTGGATAACTATTCAAGAGTAAAAGGGAAAAATGGTGGAAGAGTACTAAAATTGAATTGTACAATGCTTAATGAGGTTTGAATTTTGTTTTAAGATGGTGGTTTATGTGACTAATATGATGATAGATGTGAAGTTAATTGATATTTGGTGAAGGTTTATCTCTATAGAGAAAGTTTTTTTTCATCTTTTTTTTCATGCTACAAATTTTTTTTAAGAATTGATTATTGTTTAAGAATTTTTGATAGATAATGTTACTAACTTTACTAATTTTTTATATTAAGTTTGAGTTAAATATATGTTTCATCTCAACTCCGTTTGTTAAATATATGCATTTAAGTTTGATTTAAATATGTTTTTTAAGTCTGATATCTTAGTATTAATTACTTTTTTTTGTTAGTATTTTAATTGGTTATGTTTTTGTTTTTTTTTTGTAAGTGGATTTTTTTTCCTCACATATATTATTAACTTTATTAATTCTTCACTCTTTATTTGGGGAGGGAAGGGGGCTGGACTAATTTGAGTTGGGTTATTAATGTGTAATAATTATTGGGGAGGGTATAATTTATTTAGATTACTGATATTGTATTGTAATTTTATTATTTTATTCTTAATTTTTTTTAAATGTAATTCTATATGTTATTCATGTTATAAAATCTTAAATAAAGTTTAAAAAAAAACTACCATACCTTACTGTAAAGCACGTCCAGCCAGTAATCTGCTACTTTAGCAACAGATGCATACACCTCCTCCAAGTTTGTGCCTTTCAGGAAGGCCTCAAACACAGAAGACTGAAAAATCTTGATGAGTTGCAGTTCTCCACGACGCTTCACTTCAAAACCTTTCAATTCAGCAAGTGAGCCATCCTCATTAAACACCGCATATCTGCCAGGTGCAAAACCATCAGTGTCACTCATAAAAAGCTAATTCACTTTAGTGGCAATCAAAATAGGTTTTCTGGATAAACAAACATCTTTCAAATAACAGAATTCATCATCCAGACACTATATAAATATATCAGTTAAAGCAAGACATGGCTGGACGATTGATATTTAAGAACCACATCAATATCTATCATAGTTATGTCAATCTCAGCGTGGTCCATCAAAGTGAGAACAAGACATTTGTTTTTATTCGCTTCCCAATCGTTGGTTTTAGATCTTGGAGGAAAAGGAGACCAGCCAGTTGAAACCCACACAATCAACACAGAAAATGTGCAGACTCCACACATCCAGCCCTAAAAGTTAATATCAAACCAGGGTCACTGGATTAGTGACTGAACCACTGTGCTACCATTAAAACCGGAAGTCATTTCTTTCAGCTTTAGTAATGTTGTCTTTCACTCAGCAACAAAAATTGAATGATATACAGCTGTGTCCAACATTATACGGTCATAGAGTTTTACAACATGAAAATAGGCCCAACTTTTCCACCCAGCTAACCAATTACCCATGAGTAAAACACAAAAGTCTGCAGACACCATGAAGTAAAAACACAACGCCAGAAAAACTCAGCAGGTCAAACATTATGTAGCAAAGATGAAGATGATATAACCAACGTTTTGGGCTTGAGCCCTCCATCAAGGTATGACAAAATGTAGGCAGGTACCGAACAAAATGGTGGGGGGAGGGGCAGGTGAGAAGCATGGTTCCACAGGCAGGAGGTAATAGGTGGATGAGGGAGGGCGCACTAGCAAGTAGGGAGAGGGGGGGAAGGCTCTGTGAATGAAGAGGGAAGGGGATGGAGAGCTGGAGGAAAGAAGATGGAATGGGATGGGAGGGACAGCGGGGAGTACACTAACAGAAACCAGAGAAGTTCACGTTAATGCCATTCAGTTGGAGAAAGGCCAGACAGAAAATTAAGCATGCTCTTCTAATTTATGGGTGGTCTTGGTATGACTGTACATGAGGCCATGAACAGACATGTGAGCACGGGAGTGGGGCACAGAATTGAAATGGTCGGTCAGTGGGAGATCCCTGTCACTGATTTGGATAAACTAGTTCCATTTGCCCATTTGGCCCAGATTTGTTATATAGATTCTTGCCCAAGTGTCTTTTAATCATAATTTTATCCAGCTTTTCCACTTCTTCCGACTGTTCATTTAACATGCCCAACACCCTCTATGTGAGGAAGTTGCCTCTCTGGTCAGTTTTAAATCTTTCCCCTCTCATCTTGTATCTATGCTATCCAGTTTTTGATTTTCCAACCTTGGAATAAACATAATTACAAGTTACCTTATCTATGCCTCTTGTGATTTTATAAACCTCTGAAAGGTCCCACCTCAGCCTCTGATGCTTCAAGCAGAAAAGCCCCAATATATCTGCCTCTCTTTACAATTCAAGCCTTCCAGACTCAGTAACATTCTTGTGAATCTTTTCTGCATCTTTTCAACCTTAATGATATTTTTCTACAGCTGGGTATCCAGAATTGTGCACCATACACCAAGGGTTGGCTCATCAGCATCTTGCAACATGACATCCCAGCTGTTATACTCAATGTCCTGATGAAGATAAGCTTGATAAACATTTTCTTCACATTCTATCTACCTCTGTTGCTGCTTTCATGCAACTATGAGCCCATATATCCAAATCTTTCTGTTTTGTAATACTCTTCAAGGACCTACCATTTACTGTGGTGACAGATTCTGTTGTGCTTGTATTTAATAGAGATACGTTTTGGGAGATAAATTGGGGCAAGTTTTTTAGTATAGGTCACATACAAACACTTCAAAACAGATCTCATTTAAAATACTGGAGCTCTGCTCAAGCCAGACAGGGTGGCTCCTGGAGGTCTTTGCAAAAACTTTGGGGAGTGCCCAAGAGACTTCACTAATGGATTGTTGTTTTGAAAAGCAACAGATGAAAGAGATCAGGGACGCAGACTGTCTGGAGTGCAGCTTGCTGTTCTAAGTGGATAATGTGGTTTTGCGAGCAGAGATAGGAAAACATACTTTTTCTCTGAGAAAGAGAGAGAGTAAAATCCGTTCTATAGTGCTATAGTGAGTAGCAGCAGCTGGGACTGGAACAGGACAAGATGGAAAACCTTTGTTTTAAAAAAAAACCCATTTGGAAGATGGGTTGTGGGTGCTTAGTTCAGCCTGGTAAAAAGCCTTTGTGGTTCACACAAGAGGAGAGGACTGGCTGCCTAATGTTTAACTTGAAATAAGAGGAACAAAAAGGAACTCTGTGGTGACCTGAAAGAAAGAGGACACTGGTATGTGTGTCCAGTGAACCACAAATCTCTCTCTGAAAACAAACAAGAATCTTCCTCAGTAGTAACCATTTGTCTTTCAAGCACCAAAGCCTGGTGACCTTCATAAATGTTCAATTCTGTGCACTGTATAAGAACTGCCTGCAACCAGTAAACTTGGAGGAATGAGAAGGGAGATTGGACTGTGAATCAAGGAACTTTTCTAAACTTACAGACCCATTACATACATGTGCGCTTAGAATTAGAAGGGGGTTAAGTTAGGTAAGTTAAGTTAATAGTGATAAGTTAAAGTGTGATTCTATTTTATATTTAAATATAATTAAAAACAACTTTTGGGCTCGTAACATTGTGCAAGTCCTACCCTGGATTAACCTGCCAAAAATACAATACCTCGTACTTGTCCAAGTTAAATTCTGACTGACATTCCAGCCAGCTCATCCAGGATCCAACACAATCTGACCTTCTGGACCAGCCTACTGGGCAGGGCCTTGTCAAAGGCCTTATTAATATTCATTATGGGGAGAAAGGATGTGTTCCAAAAGAACAGTGCATAATTGCAACTTTCTGCAATGGAAAGCCGCATCATCTATGCATGCATCTAGAAATATCATTTAAAACAAAATATATTATAGTTTATTACCTTAATTTGCCTCCGATACAAGTTCCGAAAGGCAAATTTTATTCCACATCTAAATGGAATAAAATTGTGTTGTGTTTTGTGAGTTCTCTAAGGGCTAATTTCTGTCATCTGAAATGGATGTAATGTCGGTGTAGCCCATTTCTATTTGCCTCAGAGTGAGGTCAAGCAATGACCTTAAATTAAAGACTTATGAGTGTAAAATAGCACAAGAGCTGTTAACTATCATTGTCCTGCTTTAGTTCACAGTCTCCAACACAACAGGAAGCCTGATCAGCTTACAAACCTTTGCAAAACAGGAAAATCTATCATTGCTTCTGGTACCTTTTCTTGAGTTTTTTCCCTTCCTCTTTGGAAGCTGGCAGAATCATAGCCAGATATGGACCATCAACTTCAAAAAATATACTGTTTTCTCTGCGAGTTTCATAGGTCAATGCTGCAGGGTCCATTAGCTCTTGATATTGTTCATTTGTGAATCTCTCCTGCAACAGTAAAATGTTAACATTTAGCTGCAGCGAAAAATACAATATTACTTGCATTACAATGAGCAATTACTCACCATACATTATAAAAATTGCCATTCTGTTTCTGTTAAACATATCCCATATATAAAAATTATGTCCAAGTTTCTGAAATTGTATTCACCTTTGTGTATTAAAAGACAAACTCTTATAAATTTTGTTTTAATATTTAATTGGAAGAAAGGGTACAAAGTTTTCATACTCAAGCCACACAAATGGTTTATGAAAAATTACACACTGAACCCAGAAGAGTAAGACCACTTTATTAAAGGACATGAGAATATAATAATTTAATACATCTCAGCCAAAATCCTGGCGTGGTCTTCAACTACTTTGTTACTTAGTTGGTTTATCCTTACCTTTACCAAGATATTTAGCATAGCACCTGGGTAGGATATTGTCACTTTTGGCTTTTTGGGATTGTCTGACTTGATGACAAAATTCTCCGGGAATGAGTTAGGAAGGACACACCAAATGCCATCAGTGTCCAGCTCCAAGGGCCGCCTAAAAACGAATTTAAACAATTATCATTTGGAAACTCAAATAATACTCGTCTGGTAAACAGGAAATACATTTCCTCCTGGAAATCAAAATATGTAGTATCTTTGAGTTGATTTCATGAGCTGAGGCCGCAGTGTTCCTTCCCTAATGATACTCGTATTCAGGCTCCCCTTTGGCTTAATTTCCTGTTCTTATTCTATTTATATTTTCACTAGAGTTTACAATTATTTTTATTCTATATTGGTTTATAATTTCAAAACATATGAAATAAAATGAAGGCCAGAAATTTCTGGAGAAGCTCAAGACAGCTACGAATATTTGCAGTCTTGTACATTTTAACTGCTCAATGAGCGTTTTCTTGATGATGAAGCATATTTTAATATTTCCTTACCAGGAGAAAAACAAATAGAAAACCTTTAAAGGATGCAGCCAGACAATGTATCTCAAGTGAATCTCTATGAAATATTGGTTGTTTGCATGTTCTGGAAGTAGACATGTCAATATTCCTTAATACAGTAAAACCCCAGGTATCTGGCATCTATGAGGATTGGTAGATGCCATATAAACAACTATTCTGGTTGCTTGAGACTTACTCTTACAATGCCCAACTAATACACCTGTATAAAGAATAAATCGTACTTACTGTGAACAAAGTTCACTAGCATGAATATAGAAACCTTAAAGAATTTTATTTTATTTTTGATAACATTCTTTGCTGCACCTGCCGGTTCCTCCCCCTCCACGGAGCCACCCAAAAGTCGAACAATAACATTACAGATAATTAATCATCCCTCCCTAAAGTTTACAGATAAAGCCTTACTTAATAACATACTAATAAAGATAATAATAACTTTTTCTAAGCAGGGATAAGGAGACACATTAAGAGAGTCAGCAAATGGTGAATGGTATCAACCATCCTGGGGTGACCCCATTCAAACATCAGCTACAAGCAAAGCATGACCAAGGCACTCTGTTTGCTGAATATTTTCCCCCCATCTTCACCAAAGGTTTATGTTACTTCAGAGAACATTTACTTATACAATTTTAAACTTTTATTTAAATTTTTATTTATTCTTAACGATTTTTTCTTTACATGTTTTTATTTTCCTCGCGTTTTTGCTGGTTGCTTCAATTTTGGATAACAGGTGTTTTACTGTGATATCTTGAGATACCAAGAAAATTAACCTGAGATACTTAGTTAGTCGATGCACTTCAATTTGATGCAACACTGACACAAACAGGAAAAATTAGGAAGATTTAAGGATGTAGAAATAAACCAGGAAATCCACATTCCATAACTTTCTTACCCAATCTGCTCGATCAGTTCTCTGGCCTGCATGATGATATTAGCACCGGTGTGACAGACAATACCAGCCATTTCCATAGAATACCAACGAGCCCTGTTACAGAGTCAACAAAAAGATATTTGTCAGATCTCATGCATTTTAAATGATGCTAATTATAATTTCAACAACTATAAAATCTCTCCTCCATTGGTAGAGGTACAGTTTGAGCATCTTAAAAGGTACTTTGATAGAGTTTCTTCAGTATATCTTTACTGCCAAAAAAAATCCTATTAGTTTGAGCTGGTGGGGGTGGGGGTGGGGGTGGGGGGGAGGTGAAAATACATAGGCAGTGGTTACAAGAACAGATCAGATATTGTGCACCTTCTGCCACATGATTCAGCTCATCACCTCAAAGCCTTTCTTCGATGAGGCATCAGAATTGCATTGGATTACTCTCCCATTGCCAGAATGAGACAGCACCAAAAGCACACAAGCCACTCAACTCCATCGAGGAGTAAGCAATCCGCCTGAATGAATCCTGCCCAACAACTGAAAATATTTATTCCCTTTTCAAGGCATAGTAATTACTCAATATGTTCCAACAACGTCTCCCCAATTCAAAGTTTGGGGATACAATTTCGTATATGATCCACTCCAAATTGAACTGAAAAAGATAACTCCATTCCTTCATTTGCATGAGATCTAAATCATGTGATTTCTTTTCCAAAATTACTTCAGGCCTTTCTCTCTGAGGACTGCAACAGATCAAGATGACAGTAAACCTCCAAAATAATGAAATGCACAATCTTAACAATTTTGTGATTTAAGATCTAGTTTTGGCATTTTGGGTACTGTCGAGCAGGAATAATTCAGGTGATCTGGAATAAAATGGATTTTAAATCGTTTGATTTGGACCTCCATGTCTCCCGGTCGGTGTGTGTGGATTTCCAGTGTTCTGGTTTCCTTCCATACCCCTAAATCATGCAGTTGGCTACTTCAAATAACCTCTAGTCCAAGAAGTTGATGGGAAAATTTGGGGGGAGAATGGTCTGCTAGAGAATACTGAGAACAAGCATAGACTTGGTGAGCCAAATGGTCTCATACTATGTTGTTTGACATGTCATCAAGATCCTAAAATTAGAAAAATAGTTGTAAAACTAAGATGCACTACTGAGCAAAAGTACCACTAAATGATATTCCAATACATTTTCTGTTGATGGTAGTGATAATAAGCTTTACATAAAGGCATTTCTCATTTGTTTTCATTTTGGTACTAACCCTTTACGCATGACGTAGCCATAGAACGAGTTTAGAATACATTTGTGTGCCAGCTGCAAAGACTCGTACAAAATCTCCATGTTCTTACAACGTTTGATTTCTGTAGCATCACCACATTCAACAGCAGCAGATAATTTCTTCTTCCACACCTAGAACAAAAAAGTTTAATAAAAACCACTGTGGACAGAATGTGGTAAAATTCAAAATTAATATCTGCAGTACTCCAAAGTGCTTCACAAAGAAGAACTCTGAAATGAGGTGACCTATAGAGGCAGGTATGACAATAAAAACAGCTTCAAATAAAATAATCTGGAAGATAATATCTCTCAAATGCATCACTCTCAACAGTGCACAAAATTAAAGCCTTGTAGAAAGGATTTTAATTTCAAATTGATCAATGGCAAGGTGAAAGTTGCATCAGTTTCTCAAGATCAAAAACTTGTACAAATTAGCCAGAAGAACCTTGGAATGAATCACATGTAGTTAAATGACTGTTTCAAATGCAATCCCATAAAATAAAACAGGAAAAAGGTGAAATTGGTAATATCAAATATTCAAAATAAAGTAACATGGGAAAAATATTGATGGAGTGCGACAACAGAAAGTATTAAAAAAAGCTCCTTGCCTTATGTGAACCCTTAAATTCATACCGTCTGTCACGGAAAGCTCGCACTGTATCCACATAAAAGGAATTTTCACGTTGACAAATTGTAGTTACTCGTTCCTCTGTTCTAGTGATATGAATTTTCTTGTACGCTTTACGGCAATAGTCTGAAATATACAGGTGGAAGTTCATCAAACAGAAATACAGGTTAACTGGAATTGAGCAAAAACTGGATTTGACATTGGCTATACAAGAGAAGCTCAGAGAGCAGTAGAGAATGATTGCTTCTTAGATTGAAGGCCTGTGATGAGTGGTGTGCTTCAGGAATCAGTGCTGGGTCCATTGCTGTTTGTCATCTATATCAATGATCTGGATGATAATGTGGTAAAATGCAACAGCAAATTCGCAGATGACACAAAGATTGGGGGTGTGGTGGACAGCAAGGAAGGGTTTCAAACCTTAGAGGGTTCTGGACCAGCTGGAAAAATGGTTTGAAAAATGACTGAGGGAACTTAATGCAGACAAGTGTGAGATGTTGCATTTTGGAAGGTCAAACCAAGGTAGGACAGTCACAGCAAACAGTAGGATATTGAAGAGTGCAGTAAAAGAGAGGGACCTTGGAATACAGATACATAATTCCTTGAAAGTGGTATCACAGATAGATAGGATTGTAATGAGAACTTCTGGCATATTGTCCTTCATAAGTCAAAGTACTGAGTATAGGAGATGGGATGTTATGGTAAATTTGTACAAGACATTGGTGAAGTCAAATTTGGAGTATTTTGTGCAGTTTTAGTCACCTAACTACAAGAAAGTTATCAATAAGATTGAAAGAATGTAGAAAAGATTTCTGAGAATGATACTGGGACTTCAGGACTGGAGGTACAGGGAAAGGCTACACATGTTAGGACTTTATTCTGTGGAGCGTAAAAGAATGAGGGGAGATTTTATAGAGGTATTTAAAATTATGAAGGGTATAGATAGAGTGTAAGCAAAATTTTTCCACTGAGTATAGGTGAGATACAAACCAGACAACAAGGGTTAAGGGTGAAAGTGGAAAAGTTTACAGGGAACTTCTTCACAGAGAGTCATGGGAGTGTTGAATAAGCTGCCAGCTGAAGTGGATCACGCGAACTCAATTTTCACTTAATAAAAATGTGGACAGATGCATGGATGGGAGGGGTATGGAGGGCCATGGATTGGATGCAGGTCACTGGCAATAGGGAGGAGAAATCTTCAGCACAGAATAGAAGTGCCAAAGAACCCGTTTTCTGTGCTGTAATGTTCTACGGTTCTAAGTTGAAAATAGCAGAAACCAGTGACTAAAGTGATACTGTCTAGAATGTTTTGAATGGTGGCTGTGGAAATCTCCAACATATATATCTGGAATTCAAACAACCAACAACAAATAAATACATAAAAATAAATAAATAAACAAAAGTTTAGATTTGTAGATGTTCTCGGAAGTAAAACATAATCCTTTGGTGAAGATGGGACCAAATATTCAGCCAGTGGTGTGCCTTGGTTGTGCTTTGCTTGTAGCAGCTGTTTGAATAAAGTTGTGTTTGAATAAAATGACATCGCCCAGGATGAAGAGCTGGTTGATGCTGCTCAATGATGGGGTAGGATAACTCTCTTAAAGTGTCTCCTTATTCCTGCTTAGTAAGTATTTATCTTTGTTAGTATATTATCTGTAAATATGGGGGAAAGGTAGTTAATTATCTATAATACTATTGTTCATCTTTCAGGCAGCTTGGTGGAGGTGCAGCAACAGTTAAATGTTTTTAAAGCATGTAACTTAAAATAAAGTAAATTTCTTTAAGGTTTATGTATTCACGCAAGTGAAATTTGTTCAGTGAAAGTACAATATTATATTTTTGTATTTTAAACTGTTTATTCTTAATGCAGGTATATTAGTTAGACATTATAAGAGTGCGTCTCAAGCCACCAGAAAACTTGCTTATCCGGGATCGACCAGTCCCCACAGATGCCAGAAACCAGGCGTTTTACTCTAATTGTATTCCAAGCAAATGTACAAAGACAAGAAATTACAACATTCCAAAACTGAAAATATTCAAACATGGACAAATAAACAACTCTTAATAGAGAAAAAAAAAATACCTGCCAGTCTCTTTTTTTCATACTTTGCCTGTTCTTCACGGGACAGTTCATGAAATGCTTGTGGCTGACCATTTGGGAAAGCAGGAGGAAATTTCTCAGATTCAAGTTGCTGTTGAATACGATGGTACTCACTCCGTGAAGCAGGCACTGCAAAGAAAGCACAAAATCTGCATTCCATTTTAACTAATTTCCATTAATATTTAAGGGTAAATGAAGGAAATGGCAAGCAGATTGTGGAAAAGTATGCAGTTTACATGGATGCCCAGTTTTAAGCTACTCTATTCATTTCTATTTTGTGCCACACAACTTGATGGAAGAGATTCTTTATTCACGGATTGGTCTTGGTTTCCACAGAATGTGGTGGAGGCCACCTGTCAATGGTGTCAAGGACAGAACCATCCGGGTAAACAGAGGAGATTAAGGGTAGGTGGAAGTTTACGGGGAACTTCTTCACAGAGAGTCATGGGAGATGGATTCTTCAGGATTCAGCTTCCTCAAATAGTCACAAAGCAATCAAACCACACCAGGTGATAGATAATGAAGTCACCAATTCAGAATATATTACGCTCTCCTATTACTTTCAGGGTGTCCTCAAGTATCATTCATCATAGCATGCACAGATTTATTGATTGCCTAAAGACAGTTGATGGAATGTTTACTAGTCCTTAATTTGCTTTTGTGTCTTGTGATATAACAGAGGTTTTCCATGACTATTATCCCCTACTCAAGATATGGATTTTCTTGTAAGCTTTATGGCAATCATCTTAAATATACATCTCAAATATCAAACTGAAATACAAATTACAGTAAATGAGGTAAAATTAATGAGAAGTTGAAAATGACTGAACCAGCAGCTTGAGTGATATTAGCTAGGAAGTTCTCAAAATAAAGTACATTATCTTAAGAAATAATTGAGGGGAACCATTTAAAACAAACTTTACTATAGAAATCATTACTTTTTTGCATCAACAAATGATCAAAGCCTATTGTTTAAAAGGTCTTTATTTATTTTTGAAATAGAATCAGAATAAGAAAATGTAAATTTTTGCTCATGTTCTCCATATTCAGTTAAATCTCACTTGATAGCATAAATTGACAAGGTGTAGGAGCTGCTAACGGCAGCACTACTGAAATGAAGCATGTCCACACAACATGAGGATGAACCAGTAACTGACTTTATTTGAATCTCTTGGCTGGTTTTAGGGGATGACCAACTTCCTGTTTGGGGCGCGCTGGTCTATGGGAGTGACGTCAGTGCATTCCAGCGTCACTGCCTGCCCTGCGACATGCAACCAGGAAGTGGTGACATCTCCCAGGCAACGCATGTTGCCAAACATGGGCTTCTCCTGAGAAGGGAAGGGCGCCCATGCCATCTTGTACCAACCGACTGGGGCGGCAATTCGGCCCGTTTCACTGCACGGTCGCTTGGGTCGCTGCAAAGGATCCAAACAAAATCCACGCTGCTGAAGATCCAACTGCGCTGGGTAGGTCACGTCTCCAGAATGGAGGACCATCGCCTTCCCAAGATCGTGTTATATGGCAAGCTCTCCACTGGCCACCGTGACAGAGGTGCACCAAAGAAGAGGTACAAGGACTGCCTAAAGAAATCTCGGTGCCTGCCACATTGACCACTGCCAGTGGGCTGATATCACTTCAAACCGTGCATCTTGGCGCCTCACAGTTCGGCGGGCAGCAACCTCCTTTGAAGAAGACCGCAGAGCCCACCTCATTGATAAAAGACAAAGGAGGAAAAACCCAACACCCAACCCCAACCAACCAATTTTCCGCTGCAACCGTGTCTGCCTGTCCCGCATCGGACTTGTCAGCCACAAACGAGCCTGCAGCTGACATGGACATTTACCCCTCCATAAATCTTTGTCTGCGAAGCCAAGCCAAAGAGAAGAGACAAACAACATAACCTCAAAGCTTGGCTGAAACCAAAATATCTACGTTCAATACCTGGGTTAATACAGCTCAAAATGATAATCAGGACAGTGATCTATCACCATCAACTGTTGAAATATTGCAACATACCCAAGATATTAATTATTTAAACTTAAACTGCAATAGACAATGCCACCAACTTAAAAAATCCAAACAATGTTTGATTTTTCTTTCCAGAGATATTGCTTGACCAGCTAAATTCTTCTGCTTTTCAGATTCCAGATTCTGCAATTTTATTCGTTTTATCTTAAAAAGACAGTTTTCTACCTTTCACAAAGAGATGCTCAATGCATGCGATATTGACAAATTCGCCTCCACATTTCCTTAGATGTCAGAAGAGGCCATTTCAGCCCATCCAGTCTCTGCTGGCTCAAAGCAATAGTATTTCCTCACCGATTTTCTTTTATCCTATCTCCCCATGTTCCCATCAACTTTCCTCAAATTGTATGACTCATCTAACCATTGGGGGAAGTTTAAAGTGGCCAATGAATCAACTGAACAATTCAAAATTAGATCACCCAAAGGAAAGGAAGTAAAACATTAAAGTCTGCTGGCACCATGGCTGAAGTGAAAACATGATGCTGGAGAAACTCAGCAGGTCAGATAACTTTATATAGCAAAGATAGATACATAACCAATGTTTCCGGCTTGAGCCCCTCATCAAGGTATGGACAAAATATGGGCAGGTGCCCGAACCTGAAGGGAAACTGGTCACAGAAAACATGCAAATTCCACACAAATAGCATTAAAGCTTAGGATTGGACATGAAGTGCTGAAGGTATAAGGTAGCAGCTCGAATAGCTGCACCGCTATGATAACAACATTTTGCATCAAATAAATAACATGGTTTGCATAAAATGACAAAACGGAAAACTACTCTAAATTACTATAGGATACAGAAGGAATGAAAGACTTGGGCTGTCTATTGCTGACTCAATTCAATATATACAATGACACTCACTGAATTCCCCTCTCCAAGTCCAGGTCATCTTGCGCTGGCAGTTTGCACCGGGTTTGTTAAAATCGCAGGCTGCACAGGTAGCTTCATCCACCATGGCTGATGGCTATACAAAAAAAAAACTACTGTTAAATAATTACCAATGGACGCAAATTGAAATTTTAGCCATCTTTTGTTGATTACTAAATAATTTAAACAAGCAAACCACATTAGCTGCAAAGCTAGCATGAGACAAAAAAAATCTCTGGGTATACAAAGATGAGTGCATAATCAGAAAACAGCATAGTTCAGTGAGAGGTCCAGTTGCAAGTAAATAGAAACCATTTGGATTAACCCAAAATATCAAAAGTCAAGTTAGTTGACCTCTGGTCAGTAAAGAACTATATTTCTTTTGGGCCAAAAACATTTGGAAAAATAGTTTTCTTTAAAAATTTGATTCTCCCCACCCACCAACGACAACACATTGATGTGGTGTTACCTTTTAATGGGCGATCAAATTTTAAAAAAAGATTAAATCACTGTTTTAAAACACTATTTTAGAATGCAAGATGCAAAACATTGTTTAAAGGCAGTAAGAAGTGCACAGCTAGCACATGTGGGTCCTGGCAGCACATTGCTGGGGCTGTGAAACTTTTTCCATTTACTTTTCTTGTGGCCAACCATAAATGGACAGAGGTTTGCCTTGGCTATTGTCTGCTGATCGCATTCTACTGCATTGCTCTGCTATATCACTGGGTTAAGCAATAGTGGGTGAAGAGATTGTCTCAAGTGAGTATGTGAAGGCAAAATTCAAAACTTCTTCAGAATTGCTCAAAAGGAATCATCTTTCAAATTCATCCAGTGCAAGCTGAAGGAGATTTACAAAACAAATATAGCAGAACCAGGCCAATACACTTCAGATACTGAAAGTTAATGCCCATTAAAAAAAAACACACACCAATTTACTTTTTGTGATTTTCCAATCTTAAATAACATCCATGATTTCCCCACCCCTTCATTTTGCCACATCAAGTGTTCCGAGTAAGGAAAGCAAAGCTCATTTACTGAGGCAACAGAGAGCCCCACTCTTTCTGATCATTAACAGCATGGTGCTTAGGGGGAAAAAAACTGTCCAGAAGAAAAACTCCCAATGATTGACTTTATAATTTACTTCACAAGGCAGGATTTTTCATTCTTCCCTTGTCTGATTAATTCCCTTGCTCATATTAATTCAACAATCCCAGTACCTGCAAGCGATTGGTCAGAATAATGTTAGGATACATTGCCCCCACATCCAAGTGATAAATAAGGGGGCATTCAATCCGGTTGGGAACTTCCTTCAAACAATTCAGTTTCCTTTTAATTTCATCGCATACCTGTAGTGAAGAAAATAAATAAATCTGAAATTGAGCACAAGCACTGAATAATGTGTATTGTTTCCTTCTTCAGCACCACTGCTAGCCATTTAAAATCGATAATTATCCAGTCCAAATAAGATGTGATTTTCCAGTCAATTTTTACAAAATTCTGCTATACAAAAAAATAACAGAACTAAAGAGGAAAATAAAAATCTAAGGATTACTCCCTGTGCCATATGCAAGAGCACAAGGATGGGAAAAGAGGACAACTGACGCGTGGCAGAGGAGCTGGTGAGGGGAAGGGCTTCAGGTCTTTCAATTTCTTCCAGGACAGGGGTGGCTTGCACAAGAAAGATGGTCTGTCACTAAACTGTAGGGAGATCATATCCTTGCAGGGAAGTTTGTTAGTGCTAATTAGGAGGGTGCAAACTATTGAGGCAGGGGAGTGGGTCCCAGATGTTATTGTAGCAGGTAGGGACAGGTGGGGAAGCATGAGAGGTTGATGGTCAAACTGTGTTTACTTTAATTCAAGGAGCCTCACAGGTAAGACTGATGACCTGAGAGCACAGTTCAGCACACTGGATTATGATAGCATAGCAATTACAGAAATGATTGTGAGATGGGCAGAGCTGCAAGCTCAGTGTTTCGGGATTTAGGCTTTAGAAGGTTCAGGCTTGATAAGTGGGTGGGGGGGGGGAAATGTGGTTAGGGGTTTGGCTATAACAAAATGGGAGGTAGTGTTGCACTGCTGTTCAGAGAGATTATTATGGTTGGACAATAAGTAAAAATTACATCTTGGAGGGACTTAATATGGATAGAGCTAAGAAATAATAAAGGGATTATTTTCATTGAAACATAGGAGGATGACAGAAGACCTTGCAATTTATAAAATGTGAATGAAAACATTTGTCAAATACACACAAATAACATACAGATGCACCAAAATTCATGCATGCTGCAGCCAAATAGGTACAAAGATAAACCATCGATAATTGTAAAACTAAATTACCACAATATGCCAGGAGAAAAAAGGTGATAATAAATAATATTTTTCGTAATCCACATTGGTTTGCTAATAAGACATCCCATCTGTGCATGTTTGACTTGCAGCACGGGTGCCATTTTGAGCACCGACAAAAGGGCAAAAGGAAAGTCGGTAAATCATGTTTAAGACAATCTGACCAACGTATGGAGGCTGAGCACGAACCCCAGGGAGGCTCGCCCTCGAAGGAGGTGAGCAAAAAGCAATCTAGAGCAGCCGGTGGGAGGTTCTCGGGCCCTGAGGTGGGGGGAGGAGTGCAGCAAAAAGGCCACAAGCTCACAGAGCTCCTACAGCGCAATAAACAGGGGGGCAGTCAACCCGCTGAGAAGCAGCCATTGGGGGTTGGATCAGGGCAACCTTATCTACCTCCGTTGAGTGGAGGGTAGGGGCCACGTCTGGCTTCACTGACCTAGCTTCACTGAAGTTGGGGTCTTACGTGTTTGGCAGTGATACAGAAATACCGCCAGAGGAGGCGACCTCAATGACGACACATCTCCTCAGTTCTAGCAGCAGTGATGAGGCAATAAGACAAGGGCCACTCAACGACCAGCTTGTCGGGTGTAGTTAATCTGCCCGCTCAATGGGCGAGGATGACAACCAGCCGCACAAAAGGCCTGAGAAAAGGCAACGCAAGTGTCTCTGATCCACGGGCACTCGCTCATCGGGATCCATCACAAAAGCTGCCAGAGTGCAGAGCCTACGACCAATGGGGAGATCTCGCTAAGACTGGACAAGTTGGGAGGCATGATATCAGCAATCGTGAGTAAACCACGAGTATCTTCTGAGCAGGGGGAGGAATTTTATTTCCAATATGAATGGGACAAGGTAGAGTCCGAGGGGCAAAACATGGAAAATTGAGTTCCCTAACCCCCAATACGCTACTCCCATTGGTCGGGATGAGAGAAAAATTTGCAGTACCGAGGGGCATTGGGCAACCCCTTGATGAAGAAATTGCAGGGTCAAAATCTTATCAGGTATTTAATGTCTTCAAAGAGATGATGCGAGAGGACTCAATTAAAAAATACCCCTGCCCAGCCAATTGCCCTCTGCTGGATATACCAAAAGTAAACCTCGCAATTTGGGACAATTTGAACGTCCCCACAAGAGACAAGGACATGAAAATGCAAAGATTACAGGTCTCTCTGGTTTAAGGTATCACTGCTTTTGCTCGGATAGTCGTCAGATACAACAGAGACACAACAAGATGCACTGGGGTTGCTCTCCCATGCCAATTACGAACTTAATGCCTTCCGAAAGGAGCTGTTAAAGCCTGATCTAAATATTCGGTAAGTTCATTTATGTAAACCCGCTACTCTTGTCTCTTTGGTGATGATCTGACTAAACAGGGAAAGGACCTGAATGAGCAGCAGAAGGCAGCAGCTAGAGTGGTTAGAGGCTCGAGCAACTGCTATGCTAGTACAGGCAAGAGCAACTGCTATGTTTCATCCCTATCACAGGTTAGCGGGGAGAGAGGATATCCTTTCAAGCAGAACCACCACACAGGCATTTTTTTAGGGCAACACCCTCTGTGGAGACAGTGGCAGCAGAATTTTCCTGCCCAAAGCCCCTTGCAGAGGTTGAGCCAGATTACACAGCCACACCGGCCAAACGCGCCAAAAAATTGAGCACCACCTATAGACAGCTGAGTGCATTTTCTAATTATGATGAAAAGATTGTGGGCAGTTGATGAACAATGTTCTTGAGCCAATGGTGTAATATTACTACTGATGCTTATGTATACCTTAGTGTCTGGGTATCAAATTGAGTTTGACCCACAGAAATTCCCTCCAGTTAGGACCAAGGGCTTATACAATTATACATACACTGCCCCCAGCTCATGGAAGCTACACATAAAGAGATTATGACTTTAGAACGCAAAAACATAATAGAACACTGCTGCTGGGAAGAGAATGCGTTCGTATCAAACATATTCACAGACCAAAGAGAAGTGGGAGAATGAGTGATCTTAGATTATCTGATTTAAATGAGTATGTCTTGTACCAACATTTTAAAATGCACACGATTCACTCCGTTATGCCGTTATTACACAAGGGCTATTTTATGGCATCCATCAATTTACAAGATGCTTATTATTCAGTATCTATATACCCACTCTCGAGAAAGTACCTGAAGTTTATTTGGAAGGTTGAATTGTGGCAACATAAGGCACTATCTAATGGACTTAGTTCGGCACCCAGAATATTTACAAAATTTCTGAAACCGGTTTTCTCCCGGCCCAGAAAGAAGGGACATATGGTGATGGATTACTTGGATGACACCATCATGATCTGTCGGTTCATGGGCAAAACACAGAAAGCAGTGAACACCACAATGGCGCTGCTGCAGGAAATGGGATTTATTATACACACACAGAAAAATCAGTCCTCAGCCCAACTAGAGAAATTAAATTCCTCAGGTTCCTCTTAAATATAGAATCTATGAGAATAACCCTGCCAGAAAAGAAAAAGGTATAAATTCTTCAGGCTTGTAGTGCTTTGATTGCAGAATCACGTCCCTCTATTCATAAAGTAGCAAAAGTAATTGGGAAATTGGTAGCTGCTTTCCCAGCCGTTCAGTATGGTTCCCAAAAATATACAAGCCTTAAAGGCCACCAGGGGACATTTTGATAGACCTATGAGCTTATCACAAGAGGCTAAGGCAGGACTTGCGTGGTGGACGACAAATGCATCTCAGGCTTATGCCATGATAGAGATTAGCAAGTTTGACATGGAAATCCGATCAAATGCTAGTGGTGAAGGATGGGGCGCCACAGACTTAACTACCTCTGTCGGTGGCAGATGGACTATTCAAGAGATTAAATTGGTATCAGCATCTGGCATTAACTTTCTAGAAATGTTGGCAGCTCAGATGGCACTGAAGTCATTCTGTGCAGAGAAAAGGGGTATACATGTGTTGATGAGGTTAGACAACACCTCAGCAGTAGCATCTCTGAATAGTTCCCATCATGTAACTGGCTCACAATACAGACATGGGGTTGGTGTATTGAAAGGAATATCTGGATTACAGCTGATATTTGCCAGGGCATCTGAACTATCAGGGGGATGTGATGTCTAGAAAGTTCAATGATAGAATGGAATGGATGTTGGGGGAAAAGAGTTTTAATCTGATGGTTGCCAGAGATTGATCTGTTTGAATCTTGTTTAATGCCCAAGTACCTGATTGCCAGACCCCCAGGCAGAAGCCATAGACACCTTTATGATTGATTGAGCAGAACTGACTTTCTATGCTTCTCTTCCACCTCCCCCCCTCAGTAGTAGCTAAATGCCTGAACAAAGTTCAGGAGGGCGTGGCCACTGGACTCCTGGTGGTGCCAAATTGGCTTTCCCAGTCTTGGTTCCCAATGCTGAATTGGATGCTAGAACAGCCTTTGCAGTTGAGAAGGAGCAAGGACCTGCTCATTCCACCAGTATCTCTCCTTATCCTCTCACTCATCTAGATCTCTTATGTTGCAGGATTGGCGTGAAAAGTTCGATGTAAAAGGACAGAAGCCGAAAACAGTGGATGTTATTTGTGCTTCATGGAGAAAGAAACTCAGAAGCAATATGCCACTTATGTTAACAAATGGCAACTGTTTTGTTTTAATGAGTGTTTAAATGTTAATTACGATTCAGTTTCAGATGTTTTGCATTTCCTCACTGATTTGTTTTATGTTCATGTAGCCAGTTATAGTGCTATCAATATGGCCAAGAGTGCTTTGGCGGCTTTCCTATCTCTACGAAACACCAAACACTCTGTCGGGAATCATCCCCTGATTTCAAGATTTATGAGGGAAGTATTTCACTTATGTCTGCTACGCCATGTTATCATGCTATCTGAGATGTTAAAATTGTATTGGATTTGTTGCGACATTTGTCACCAGCATACACTTTGGACTTATCTGATTAATCAAGGCAATTGCTCAGGCTTGTGGCCTTGACTTCAGACCAAAGAATAAAGACTTTAACTTGTTTACAATTGGACTATATAATTTTGGAAAATGACTTTGTTGATTTTCATGTCATGACTTGTTGAAACATAATACACCTGGTAGTGTGGGAACAAGGTTTAAATTGTATGCTTATCAAGAGGATGAAAGATTATGTGTGGTGTGGTATCTGAGACAATATATTGAAAGTACTCATGATATCAGAGGGGAAGAGAGATTCTTGTTTGAATGTTACAGGAAATCACATCAGTGGGCATCCTCACAGACCTTGGCCAGAAGACTAAAGAGGACCATGAGGTTGGCTGGAGAGGATATCACTTGGTTTGGGGCTCATTCAACCAGAACGGCAGCTATGTCTACAGCTAGTAGAGCGGAAGTCCCCATTTAGGATATCATCCATCAAGCAGGATGGTCAAATGAAAGAACATTTAACAGGTTTTACAATAAACCTCTGAGGACAGAATGGCAAAATTTCATTGCAGCAGTTATGCAGGCTGCCCATTGAATTGTGCCACATACTGGAGGTCTATCAATCTACCCTATGGTTTTTCGGACCATGTGAAAAAGAGACCACTGAACTTTGCAATCTCATATTAGCGAAACAACGAGCATTACAAAAAATAACAGAGCATTAAACAAGAATTTACCGGTTTGAAGTTTGATAATTATTATTTGAGTAATGGGAGTGGCCCTCCTGTAATTACTTTGATCATTTTTAAGGTAGTTCTAGTGTTGCATGTATGCCTCACAATAAAATGCCCTTTTGACAGAATTAAACCAGTGGTCGTCTTTTTTGAGATTCAAAGATTGGCTGTACATGCGCAGATGGGATCTCATATTATCTCACCACTTCCATTACTCAAATAATAATCAAACTTCAAACCGGTAAGTTCTCGTTTAATGTTCCATTATAGGTAAATAAATATCAAAATTCCAGTTCAGTAGAGCAGATAATATTTGTTACTTTCCTCTGCCATTATGTCAGCATATCCCAAATCCCACCACAGATTGGCAACATGGACATGCAAACAACCACCTTCCTTCCAAGTTGTGCACTATCCATAATCAGGAAATACATCATTAAATCCCAGAACTCTTGGTTCAACATCACCACCGCAGAACTGCAGTGGTTCAAGGTGCAGCTCATTGCCAAGATAGATCAAGAAAATTTATTCTATCGGAATTGCTGAAATTCTGGGAAGAAAAGTGAATAAATTAAAATTCAGCAGGCCATGACGAGGATAAATTGCCTGATATATTACATCATGGAACGAATCTTCAGAATAGTATCTCGAAAAGGGCTCTGTATTCACATGGATGATTTTTTAAAAATCTCTCTCTTCCCCCCCTCCCCCCCCACTATAGATTGAATGGTCAAGAAAAGTTGAAGAACAAGTAGTACCTCATCAGTCATGGCTGACTGGTATTTGTGAACAACAGAAGCATTTCAGAATATTTTATTTGAAACCACATCCAAACTAATTAGGACAAAATGATTTTTTTTTAATGGAACACACCGGCCCAAAAAAAAACAGTGTTTAGAAAAACAAGCACAAACTGTCATGCCCAAATTTTTCCTCAAAATGAATTTCTTTCTACTCTATTGAATGCACATAATAGTATTTACCTCTTGGAAATTGGTAACCTGCTCCATTGGAAGCTTCTCCTCCTCCTCAATAGCATGTTGCATAGTGTCCTCTACCCTCTGCAGCAGAAAGTCAAATGCTGCTGGGTTCTTAAAGAAAAATCCATGAAAAAAAATCACAATAAAAACAATTCTAAAGGTCCAATAATTCCCATTATAAATATCAAAACTAGATTTCAAATTGGTCTTGCTTTCTTGATTCACAAGTTGCATAAAAAAGAGAGAACACATTAAAATGGAACAATTGGTTTTTAATACATGGCAGAGATTGTAAATAGTCCTATTCAGAAACCTGGAAACAAAAAATTGCCCAACTCAACCACCACTAGATAGCCAAGATTCTAAGAGGTGACAGCATTGGAAGTTGGAAAGAACACAGGTCTGTCTCCCTTTTGATTTTTACTTTGACGCCATTCAAAATTATGACCTTTGATCAATAATTGGGCCCCAAGCACTCCTCTCTTAGAATTAGAGTATATGAGTATTTTCACTCCTATAACGCGCAATGCATATAACGTGCAGAAAATCATAAATTGCATAAAAATATTTTTGTATAATGCGCACGTGCATATACTGCTCAGGTGTAGTATTTCTGTCTGGCAAAAGCTATTTGCATTTAAATGGGACATGATACAAAGCATACACCAGTATCTCGCAGTTGATTTCCTGCAATTAATACCCGATCAACTTTGCCCAGAGGTGACTATCTCCCATTATATAGATGACATCGTGCTGCAAAACATTAACAAGTTTTAGAGAGGAATCTATTAAATAGATCAAAGACAGGCTTCAGGATTTTAATTTTAATGCTGTCTCAAATCAGAGGCACTTGATGTGTCAATTTCCTCCCTCAGGGTCAGGTCTAGGCAATTAACACTGATAAGGAGCAATGCCCTAGCCAGAATGTCCTGTTTATAGGAATATCTTGGTGTTCAGTACAAAGAGATATTCCCAAAATCAAAATTTCCCACACCTGCTATAAATTATGCATGTTCTTTCATTGCTGCTACTACATTCTCATGCTCGCCATAAATTGTCAGCGCTTCTTTCCCATGCTCGGTATTAATTATGCACGTTCTTTCAACATGTAAAAATATTCTCATATAGCGCACATGCATATAATGCGGGGGGGGGGGAGAATTACCTGGTTTATAAAATACGCATACAATGTGTGCGATATAAAAATATGGTGCTGATCACTGATATTCAAGTTTTCAGCAGTAAATTTTCAGACCAAAGTAACAGTTCTGAATAAATTAATTCCTGGAGCAATAAACAAGCCATAAATTTGATTTACAACTTCAATCCAAAGTTCGCACTCTGGTATAGTCAATACAGCTTTCGGCCATACTTCCAAGAATGAGACACACACAAGATCAATTACAAGCAATCAGCAGTGTTTGGGATGGCACAGTTAGCACAACAGTATTACAGCATTAGTGACCCAAGTTCGAATCTGCCACTGACTGTAAGGAGTTTGTACATTCACCAAGTGTCTGCATGGGTTTTCTCTGGGTGCTCTGATTTTCTCCCTCCCTTCAAAAATATATACGAATTGTAGGTTAATTGGTGTATTTGCGGGGCATAGGCTTGTGGATCGGAAGGACCTGTTACCATATTGTATGTCTAAATTTAATATTAAATTATGTGCTATTGAGTATCGAATTAATCTGTTAATTTACATCCCTGGAAGTCTCAGGGAGCACTAGTCTTAGAGAATTCCCAGATGTATTTTGAGAAACACCTTCCTTCAGCTTTACACAAGTCCATTCATCTGCACTTGATCTTGGAATCCAGCTTCCACTGCAACATCTAAGTAGCTTTGTGCTTTGCCCTGGGCTCAAGCACTGCTCAACAGTCAACAGAACTTGGAGATAGTTGGTTATAACATTGCCTGATAATGCCACCTCTCTTTAGGACAAGTCCTTTAGCAATTGCTGGAAAATCATCAAGCAAAAATAAAAACCTTTTAATCATATTTAAAAGGGTTGTCAAACAAATTAAATTTTAAATTAAGCTTTTCTTAACCTCATAACCATATATAGCACAGAACAAGCCAGTTTGGCCCTACGAGTCCATGCCGGAACAAATCCCCACCCTCCTCGTCCCACTGACTAACACCTCCAATCCTCTCCCCTCCTTGTAATTATCCAGTCTTTCCTTAAATGTAAATAACATCCTTGCTTCAACCACCTCTGCTGGAAGCTTATTCCACATCCCAACCACCCTTTGCGTGAAGAAATTTCCCGTCATAATTTTCCCCCTGCAATCTCAAACCATGGCCTCTGGTTTGAATATCCCCCACTCTTAATTAAAAAAGCCTATCCACGTTGACTCTCTCTGTCCCTTTTAAAATCTTGAACACCTCCCCCCTCAATCTTCTACGCTCCAGAGAAAAAAGCCCCAGGCTGCTCAACCTTTCTCTGTCACTCAAACCCTAGCATCCTGTCAACATTCTCGTGAACCTTCTCTGCACTCTCTCTATTTTGTTTATCACCTTCCTCTAATTTGGTGACCCAAACTGCACACAGAAATTGTTTCCAGAAGGACAAAGCTGGCCAACTTTGGGAGGCTGTCTGGTCCAAGGAGAAGACTGGTAATCTGACAGGTGACCTGAAAGAAAGAGGATCACCTGGAGAACTCAGAAGGGGACAAGCTTTGTCAGCAAGACTAATTGAGAAGGAATCAGTTGTGAATGTCCTGGAAAAGGAATCTCTCTGAAAACCAGCAAAAACCCTCCTGAGTGGTCACCATTTGCCTGTTCAGCACCAAAGGCGAGTGAACTTTGTTCATGCTAACTCATGGTAAAATTAATTTGACAGTCAATCTGATGGAATAGACACCATGCGAACTGACCATTTAATGCCATAATATTTGATGATTTAAAGGTCCATGATCATCAGCACTGCTGATGAGCATGCTTAATGAGCTAGATCAGAGATTCATGCTTTACAACATCTGAAGATAGAAGTACAACACACAAGCAATACCACTCCCTTGCAGCAGACTAATCTTCAGATAAACCCCATAATTTGGGTTATGCGTGCCTAGAACCACAACAGCATTCATTCTTAAATACACACCATTTTAAATCGGCATGGAATGTCACTGCGAAAAACCCCCGATTCCAATGCTTCAACGTGTCCTCCGACATATGTTTCCGAGTCAAGCACGTGACCATCATTCGTCAACTTATTAAAGACTTGTTCCTGCTTGTTTGGGAAGATGATGTTGGCATGAAAAGCCTGGACCATCAGGAGTGCCTCACAAAGTGTTCCAGACCCCTTTCTTAAGACCTGAGATACAAAGAATAACTAAACTGAAGTACATCTTAAAACACATGAGATTTTATTATGGAAAAATGCAAGAAGGTTTCTTCATGCAATTAAACAATTTTAATAAGGTGCAAAAGCTCCTTTGCTGACAACACAAAAACCCCAAGACCATCTTGTCGCAGGAATTATGCAGTGGAAACAATGGTCAAACACAAAGAATTCTTTGAACTTTTCATACTGCTTATCATAACTGAGTGCAACTTCATTTGTTTTACTTGCAAACACCATCAGGTAAAAATGACAAAAGCTGTCACTTGAAAAATGTTCAACAAGCTTTGTAACCAATTACTTTTTGAGCATCTGCAAAATTTTCAAAACCTTTGTACAAGAAAGTACTTCGGATCTTCCTCACGTGCCTCACCAAGTCTCAGCTTCATTGCTTATCTTAATCAGCAGTTATCTCCTATTACAATGATAATGGCAAACTCTTCTGATCACTATTGAGACCATAGATGCCACTAGAAACATTTGCAAGTGGAACAATTTTTCTTAACTCACTGGAAACAAATTGCTATTGACTTGTTGTTTTTAATATTAGTTCTCTCACATCTCAAGTACCTGCAGTCATGTAACATTCTAGTCAGAATAATGAGAATGTAACTTTGCAACAAAAGTCTTTATCTCATGAAGATCTAATTTCAGACTGTAGTTATGTGTCCAACAAGGTTTAATTCCACCGATGGCCTCTCAAAACATTGATTAAATAGTCAATACAGTGTGCTTTACTCTTTCAATTATGTTCCACTTCCCCTTATGTTTTGTTAGCATCTTGGTGAACTTCATGGGTATATTGAAATTTAGCAACCTCCAAAAGGTTTGTCCAAACTGAAAACATTACCCATTTATCTGTTCTGGGATGGTCAAACCCTCCAGATTTTATACACCTACCTCATCAGGCTCCATAGGAATGATTGTGCACAAGGCAAAAATGAAGGGATGTACATACTTCATGTACATGTAATATGTAGCCACAGCATCAGACACCGAGTAAGTTGCTAAAGTCTGAAACAGAAAATGAAAATCGCTGATATTCCAGGGACCCCTTGCTGGTAACCTATACATTTTCATCCTAAAATTGTCAATCTTAAATTCAGCAATGCAAATCATTATTTCATTATATTTCAGTTATTTCAATTTCAGATATGTGCAACTGAAAAATGCATGCCATAATTCATTAAGTATCGATGCAAGTGAAGTCCAAAGTGTGAACACTACCTTTTTGGAAATGTGAAATACCTATAAGTGTTTGCTTTCTAACATTGGCTAAATTTCTTCCTAATTAAAGAATTTGCTCCATTCATCAGCAAATGTAATGCATTCCATCGAGACTCCAGGAAAAATTTTATTAGATTGGTAAATAGCAAATGCATTCTTTTATTCAACAAGGGAGAGAGATAAAGAGCTGAACCACCTGTCATCTATCATCAGAAAACATTGGAAGCCACTGGTAGAGATGCAAGATCAGGGTACAGAAATATTCAAGGGAAGTAACCCAATGTGATTTTATTGAGGTGAAATAATTTTGGACCAATTTAATGGACTTCTTTTAAATGGAAAAAGGGGAACTGATGGATATATCATATTTAGATTTGTAGAATATATCACAAAAAATAATGCAGAAAATAAAAGCTCCAAGTATAAAAGGCAACATTTTAAAGTTAGATTGGAGACTAATTAACTATAAGAAACAGCTTAAATTGATAATTTTCTTGTTCTTGAGAAACAACAAGTGGTCATAGGTCGTAAAACATGTCACCTGACATCCATGGTGACCAAGATACCCTTCTGCACTAATCCCATTTTCCTTCATTTGGCCATATTCCAATACAAATTTCTTATTCGTTACCTGTCCAGGTGTTTTTTTTTCCCAATGTACTTGCCTCTAACACCACCTTTGACAACTTGTTCCATATATCCACCACCCTCTGGAAAAAAACCTCAGATTCCCTTTAAATCTTTCCCTCTCACCTCACACCGATGTCATTCTACTTTAGACTTGCCTAACCTTGGAAAAAGATTGTGATATCCTTTAACCCTCATGATTTTATAAACCTCAATAAGGTCAATTCTCCTGAACTGAAGTGAGAACAATCCTTGGCTTTCCAATCCACAATGGTGTGGTACAGGAATTGGTGCAAGGACAATAACTTTTTGGGATTGAAAATAATAGGCATGTTTGCAAAGTTTGCTCATGACTCAAAGTGACAAAGATAACACAAGAAGATCAACAATGGATACAAATGAATGGGGAAAATATAGCAAATGGGGTATGGTGTGGGAAAATATGAAATTGTGCATTTTTGGAAGGAAAAATATATAAATTGTGAATCAATGCCCACAAATAACTTAAGTAATTAAATTCTTTTTTCATCTCTATACTGGGTTACTTCCTGTACTGGAACATCTCCTTGTCATCTTGCCAGCGCCACAAAATCAACTCCTCTTGAGAGCGCATGGATACTCTGTCTTGGCAGTGTGTTGATCACCACATTGTCCTTGCCAGAGATGTGCCTTACATCTATGGTGTACTCCGAGATGCAAGACAGGCGACGTTTCTGGCAGGTTGACCAGGGACCCGAGATCTTGGCCAAGGCGAAAGTCAGGGGCTTGTAGTCTGTGAAGGGTGTAAAAGTCCTGCCCTCAAGGAAGTACCTGAAGTGGTGGATGGCCAAGTACAGCCCCAGTAGCTTCCTGTCAAAAGCACTATAATTCAGTTCCGGATGCTGCAGATGTTTGCTGAAAAAAGCCAGCGGCTGCCAACTCCCTTCGATCTGTTGCTCCAGAACTCTGCTGATCACTGTTCCTGTTCCATGAAGGCTTCTGCTGACTCCCCGGCCCAGGTGATGTCCTTCACCTTGCCTGCCATCCAGGTGAACAAGGGCCACATGATTCGGGCAGCTGAGGGGATGAACCTGTAGTAAAAATTGATCATACCCACGAACTCCTGTAGCCCCCTGATCGTGCTGGGTCTAGGAAACTTCTGGATGTCCTCCACCTTGCTGGGTAGTGGCATGACCCCTTCATTGGTTATCCAATGGCCCAGGAAGTTAATGGTCTCCAACCTGAACTGGTATTTGGCTTGGTTGATCGTCAGTCTGAACTTGCTCAGCTGGGTGCGGAGGTGCGTCAAGTCTTCTTGCAGCTGAGGAGTCACGTGATGGAGTAGTGGTCGATGGGAGAATACCAGCCCTCTCCAGAAAAGAAGGAAAAAAGTAAAGAAAAAGCAAAGCCCCAGACACACAAACCACAACAAATAAAAAATAAAGGTATGGAGGTAATGGCACCAAAGAAAGGAAAGCCAAAAACAATGCGAAGAAAAGAAGAAGGAAAGACGCCGGAAGAGAAAGGTGAAGGCCTTACCTGTACGAAGAAGCAGGGACCCGCCGTGGAAAGAGGAGCCCACTCCCTGAGGTAAATGGAAACCCCGAAGGATCATGACCCACTGAACGCAGGACTACAAGGATGGCTCACGGAGCCAAACAGAGGTGCGCAACCGCACATGACAAAGACAACACCGACAGGAGGGGGGACCAGCTGAGAAGACCCGATAGTAGGGCTCCCAGCGGGAAAATATAGAAAATAACGGGAATGGGAGGGAGGAGAATGAAAAAAGGAAATCAGAGACACAGCAGATGACCAGCCCAGAGGAAGAGGACCAACATCAAGACACCATTAATTAAAAAAAAATACCCAGCAAACTGAGATAAACAGCCCAACAAGAAAGTCAAAGAGACACAATACAAGGAAGAGAGGTAGAGGATGCAGGTCCTGGAGCAGACACAGGGGGAAGAGCATCAAGCTCCACACAGAAAAAATGGAAGATAAAGGGAATATACAGTACATGGATAAAAAATGTTTTCAAGAATATATGGAAGCATTAAAAGAATAGCTGACACAAGAATTTAGTGAAATAAAATGAAGAATAAAAGGTACAGAAGAAAAAGTGAGTAGATTAGAGATGGTCATGACAGAAATAGGGAAAAGAGTTGACAAGGTGGAAGAACGAGAAGTAGAAATGGAAGTGGACGACTTAAAAAGGAAATTGGAAGAAACTGATAAAAAAATTAAAGAAATACAGCAGTTGTTAGCTCAGAAGATGGATTTAATGGAAAACTATAATAGGAGAAACAATATAAAGATAGTGGGCCTTAAGGAAGATGAAGAAGGCAAAGATATGAAAGAATTTATAAAAGAATGGATTCCCAGGGTCCTAGGAATGCCAGAAATACAGGAAGGAATGGAAATAGAAAGGGCACACAGAACATTAGCCCCAAAACCACAGACACAACAAAACCAAGATCCATTCTAGTAAAATTCCTGAGATATATGACAAGAGAAAATATATTGGAGACAGCAATGAAAAAAATGAGAGAAGACAAAAAGCCTCTGGAATACAAAGGTCAAAAAAAAATTTTCTACCCAGACATAAGTTTTGAGCTCCTAAAGAAGAGGAAGGAGTTTAACGCAGCAAAATCAATCCTATGGAAGAAAGGCTATAAATTTATGTTAAGATATCCAGCGGTGCTTAAAA
Source organism: Narcine bancroftii (assembly GCF_036971445.1). NCBI lineage: Eukaryota > Metazoa > Chordata > Chondrichthyes > Torpediniformes > Narcinidae > Narcine > Narcine bancroftii. The sequence continues at coordinate 129,058,165 of NC_091472.1, forward strand.
TAGTTATCCCGGGGCAGCAAAAGGAGACTGTTCTCGGATCTGGAGAAAGCACGAGAATTTGCAGAATGCCTGCAAAACAGACAGAGAGATGAAGAGATGTTACAAGAACAAGAATGACAACAAACTTCATATGAAGAAGAAGAATAAAGTATAAGTAAGAACTAAGAAGGGGAAGAAAGGGAAGAAAGGAAGTAAGGGGGGAATTAAGAGGAAGAGCTTTGTTATATGTGAAGATAAAAGTCTTTTCTGGAGGGGGCTGGGTGGGAGAGAATAACAGTCACTGCGTAATCAGTTGACGCTTGTGAGCGGGTTCTCACTCGAAATGGAGAGGGGAGATGTGGTTGCCCGACAAGGGACAAGGGGCAACTCGGGGGGGGGGGGGGGCGGGGAACATTTGGAGTTAAGGGAATTTTAGATGTGGGAATAGTGGAAATATTCTATATTTTAGAAGTGTTGTCTTACAGGGCGTTCAAAAAAAGAAAACAGAAAATGGATAAGGAGGAAAGGTGGTAATGAGGAAGTGGAAATGAAAGGTAAACAAAGTATGAAATGGCCATGTTGAACTATATGACTATAAATATTAACGGAATACATAACCAAATCAAAAGGAAGAGGCTGTTAAATTTACTGAAGAAAAAATTGATATAGCATTCGTGCAAGAAACACATCTAACTGAAGTGGAACACAAGAAATTAAGGAGAGACTGGGTAGGGCACGTAACGGCAGTATCATATAATTCAAAAGCCAGAGGAGTAGCTATATTAATCAATAAAAATGTACCAATCAAAATAGAGGAGGAAATAATAGATCCAGCAGGGAAGTATGTCATGATGAAGTGTCAGATATATTCAGAATTTTGGAATTTGCTCAATGTATATGCACCTAATGAAGAGGATCAAAAATTTATGCAAGATATCTTTTTGAAGATTGCAGATACGTAGGGGAATATATTGATAGGAGGGGACTTTATCCTCAATTTGGACTCAAAGATGGATAAAACTGGAAAAAAGACTAGCAGAAAGAACAAAGTAACCAAATTTATGGTTAAATTGATGCAGGAAATGCAACTTTTGGATATATGGAGGAGACAACACCCAAAGGAGAAGGAAAACTCATTATTCGGGAAGACATAAAATATACTCAAGGATAGACCTGTTCCTGTTGTCAGCCCACATCCAAGGGAGAGTTAGGAAAACGGAATACAAAGCTAGATTGTTATCAGATCACTCACCCCTGTTATTAGCAATAGAGCTGGAGGACATCCCAACAAGAACGTATAGATGGAGATTAAACTCCATGCTACTTAAAAGGCAGGATTTTAGATAATTCATTGAGTGACAAATTAAAATGGACTTTGAAATAAATACAGAATCAGCGAAAGATAAGTTTATACTATGGGATGCAATGAAAGCGTTCATCAGAGGGCAGATAATAAGTTATGTAACTAAGATGAAGAAGGACTACAATAAGGAAATAGCAAGTACAGAAAAAGAATTAGCAATAAGGGAAAATACAACAAAAAGAGAATTGGTGGACAAAAAAATAAAAAATGAAACACTACAAACATACAAGGTGGAGAAGAACATAATGAATACAAAACAGAAGTATTATGAGCTAGGAGAAAAAACGCACAAAATACTAGCTTGGCAGTTTAAGACAGAACAAACTAAAAAGGAATCAAGGAAAAAGGACAAACAAATTACATATAACCCAACGGAGATCAATGAAAACTTCAAAGAATTCTACGAGCAACTATATCGAACTGATAACGAAGGGAAAGAAGACAAAATAGATGAGTTTCTAGCTAAAATTGAACTACTGAAATTGCAAGAAGAGGTGCAAAATAAATTAATAAAACTATTTGAAATAGAGGAAATAAAGGATATTTTAAAAAACTACCAAACAATAAAACGCCGGGAGACGATGGACTCCCAATAGAATTCTATAAAACATTTAAAGACTTATTAATTCCTCCCCTCCTCTCCTGGAAGTAATGAACAAGAATGAAGAAACACAAAACATGCCAGATTCATGCAAAACGGCAATAATTACAGTAATACCACAGACGGGGAAAGATCCACTAACACCAGCATCATATAGACCAATATCTCTACTTAACTCAGATGATAAGATAATAGCTAAACTATTAGCAAACAGATTGGCTGACTGTGTACCAAAAATAGTAAAACTAGATCAAACTGGATTTATTAAGAAAAGACAAACAATGGACAATATCTGTAAGTTCATTAACTTAATCCATGCAGTACAAGGAAATAAGACGCCAACAGTGGCGGTTGCCTTAGACGCAGAGAAAGCTTTTGACAGGGTAGAATAGAATTATTTATTCAAAGTACTATAGAGGTTCAACATACCAGAGAAATATATTAATTGGATTAAAGCTTTATAAAAGGGACTATTGGCGAAGGTGACAGTAAATGGATATATATCAAACCAATTTAAATTAAGCAGATCAACTAGGCAGGGATGTCTACTATCTCCCTCACTGTTCGCGTTAGCTATGGAACCACTGGCAGAACTGATAAGAACAGAAAATAAAATAAGAGGGATAAAAATAAAAGAGAAGGAATATAAAATCAGTCTATTTGCAGATAACGTCATAGTATACTTAACAGAACCAGAAATATCAATAAAAGAATTACATAAGAAATTGAAGGAATATGGAGAAGTATCGGGGTACAAGATCAACGCAAATAAAAGTGAAGCAATGCCAATGAATAATGCTGATTTCACAAAGTTTAAGAAAGAATCACCATTTAGATGGCAAACACAAGCAATTCGATACCTAGGTATACAACTAGATAATAATCTAGGCCATCTATACAAACTAAATTATCTGCCATTAATGAAGAAATTACAAGACGACTTAGAACATTGGAAAGACTTACCACTAACACTGATTAAAATGAATATCTTCCCAAGGATACAATACCTATTTCAATCGTTACTAATTCACCTAACAGAAAAATTCTTCAAGGAGTTAAAGAAAATAATAAGGAAATTCTTATGGAAAGGGGGGAAACCGAAGATAGCGCTAAATAAATTAACAGAATGGTACAAACAAGGGGGCTTACAACTACCAAACTTTAAGAATTATTATAGAACAGCACAATTAAGATACCTATCAAATTTTTAATCAAACAAGGGAAAAACCAGATTGGACCAGATTAGAGCTGTATAAAATAGGGGAGAAGGTACCTGAACATACACTATCTAAGTGGGATGAAAAACTGGTGCAACTTAGGAATTCACCAGTACTGCACCATCTGCTCAACATTTGGAAGAATATTCACGTAGAAAGGAATAAAACAAATTATCAACTACCAAAATTATTATTGACGCAAAATCAACTAATCCTTTTCACAATAGATAACCTTTCCTTTAGAGAATGGGAGAGAAAAGGGATCAAAAGAATAGAAAATTGTCTTTCAGGAAATAAATTATTATCTTTTGATCAAATGAAGGACAAATATGGTATAATTCACGGTACAATGTTTGCATACCACCAACTGAAAACCTACTTGAAGGACAAATTGGGAAGCAGACTGAGGTTACCAGAAGGAAGCAGCTTTGAATATGTGATTACAGACACAATGATAATTAAAAGATTTATAACAAACATGTACATCAAACTGCAAGAGAAAGAGAACGAAGAAACAAGCTGTAAACCCAAACAAAAATGGGAACAAGATCTAAACATAAAGATAAGGAATGAAACATGGGAAAAGCTATGCTCCGGAACTATGAGAAATACAATAAACACGAGGTTACGCATGATACAATATAATTGGTTACATAGGCTATACACCACGTCCCAAAAGTTAAATAAATGGGACCCAACAGTATCAGATAGATGTTTTCGCTGTAAGAAGGAAATGGGAACTAAAGTACATGCAATTTGGGCATGTGAGAAAGTGGAAAAGTTTTGGGAAGATCTAAATCAGGTATTAAATAAAATCACGAAAAGCAACATACAAAAAAATCCAGAGATCTTTCTTCTAAGTAATATAAGAAGTAAAGAATTTGGACTAGATTTGGATGAAGCACAAAAAAGATTTATTATGATAGCCTTAGCTGTAGCAAAAAAATGTATTATGTCAACCTGGAAATTAGAAGATAGCCTGAGAATACAGCAATGGTACACAGAAATGAATAAATGTATTCCATTGGAAAAAATAACATATAATTTAAGAAATAACATCACAGTATTCGAACAAATTTGGGAACCATACATGGAACGCAACAGAGAACTCCTACCGTGGACCTCCATCCACTAAAATGACAGGAGGAGATGACGAAATGAACTGACCCAGTATGTAAAAGTAGATGACACAAATTTCTTGTTTATTTTCATTGTATGATAACATTGTTTAATGGGTTTAATGTATCATATATGTTGAACGTTGAGTGAGTGGGGAGGGGGGGAGAAAAAGGGGAGAAAATGACACTGTGTATATTCAAGAGGGAAATCTTTTTGTGCATTTTGGTCAGTATGATTCGTAGTGTGAAAAATAAAAAAAAATTTAACAACTGCAGCACAATCAACTACTAAAGCCAGCTCTAATAGATATTTAGTTCCACTTTGAGATCATTACCTGCGGTTCTTCAGTGGCCATTCGACACATTTCTTCTGGATCCAACTCCACAGGGTCATAACCCAGTTTGGCCTTGGCTGCTGCCTTCAAGTTCTGACTACCAACAGGCAAGTAACTGTCTCGTTTCACCCATCTGACAAGAAAAGAGCATCCAGAAAAATGACATTTCGGTTCTATCCAAATTCCAAGAGAAATAAAAACTACCAGTAAGCAGCTGTACATGCATTTACGCAGAACAGTTGTAATAACAGCAATACATGTTCTAGATTAGGCAATTCTGAGATTTTTGGATAATTTATTCAAATTTTAGGGGTGTAAAAATCATCATCTTCTACATTAATTACTGAGTATCATTTACCTCAACAATTCATATTTATACCAATACCATAACATTAAGGGAGCAACGTCTTTAGTAAAAAGAATTTGACATTCAGTGACATAAATTTATAAGGGAAATTAATCAACAACCTTCAAAGAAGGTTTTATAAACAGCACTAAAAGTGGAGTAAAGCAGGGGGAGTTGAGTCACTCAACAACTATAGGCAAGACTGCCAATTATGCAACTCTTCAGATTAGAGATGAAGTCCAACATTGTAAGTGGTTTGATTAATCAAGATTAATTTAGTGCCTTTGGCTCCCAGAGCTGTTTGTTAATTTGACTCTGAAATCTGAAGGTTGGTTGTATGATGATTATTTTTCAGACCACAGGCCACATGCCATCAAGTGACAATGTATTTTCCATACACAATAATGCAGTGCTGAGTGATGCTGTACAAGTACAATTGAAATCTGGTTCCTTTAACGTAGATCCCCACTCATCTTTAAAATTAAGGAAAATGTTTTGTATTCTTAAGAAAGGGGATTTTTTTAAAATCCACTATTAATCCACTTTCATGGGTTATGAAGCATTATGTTGCTCAGGTATCAAGGTGAGGCATCAATTATTGGGTAATATTAAAACGGTTAGTCTTAAATTAAAATTGACTGTATCAAATTGAATTTTTATGATTAGCTTTAGCTATTTCTAGGAAGTGTGTAGCTATTACATGGAAATCAGATCTAGATTTAGGAATCCAAAGGTGACATACAGAGTTACGATCTTGTATTTCATTGGAAAAAAAATAATTTATCTGACAATTATCATTTCTTTTTGGAGCCCACATTTACAGTATGTTGATTTGAAGATTTAGAACTCTCAATAGCTCATCCGGATGGTGATTTTCAGGTTCACAGTTGTTGAATTAAAGTTATGTATGTATTTCTTGACAATCTCCTTTTCTCTTTTAGGGGTTAAGGGTAGTATGAGAGTGGGGGAGGAAGGGGGTAAAAAATTTTATATATATGCTTATTTGAGTATTAATTGATAATTGTATTTGTGGTTTAAAATTTGTAAATAAAATAATCCAAAAAAAAAAGTTGGGGCATCAGCATCTTGAGGATCTGAAGCTGGTACACCGCTTTGGTAAGATCGCACACTTCACACTTGGTGCACATGCTCATCAGTTTTATTAACCAATTTTTTATTGGGTTAGATGCAAGGCAGAGATCAATTTCATTCTGGCTCATCTGCTGACCCATTTCATAGATAACCTTTCCAAATACCAACTTTACAAATTACTTTGGTTAAGTACCAGGTTTTATATTTGGTACTTGTCGATACTGCTTGCCCTCAAGAACACAGATAATGTCTTGCCAAGTTGGCTTTCCTTGACACATACATCATGTTGTTTTAATATCCTGGTTTCAAAAGAGGATATAATTTGCTGGTCAAAACTGTCATACCTTTTGGTGTTCAGCAGGTGATCTTGCATCACTCATAAAGGTTGAGACATGGAATGATGAGGTGTTAAGAATTGGATTTTCCTTTCTATTCCTATCAACTGCCTTAAGGCATCCTCCATTGTCTGCTCAGGAATAGTCAGCATGGTTTTGTGAAGGGCAGGTCATGAGCAGGCCTCATAAGCCTAATTGTGTTTTTTTTGAGGAACTAAGAAAAGAAATTGAAGGCAGAATATGTGGTGGAAATGGATTTTATTAAGGTTTTTGACAAAGTGCCCCATGGTAGACTCATTCAGAAAGCCATGAGGCATGGGATCTATGGAACCTTGGCTTTGTGGATTATGCTTGCCTGCAGAAATCAGAGGGTAGAAGTAGACGGTACCTATTCTGCCTGGAGGTCAGTGACATGTAGAGTTGTGCATGGATCTGTTCTTGGACCCCTGTTCTTTGTGATCTTTATAAACCACCTAGATGAAGGATGAGTAAGTAAGTTTGCAAATGACATGAACATTGGAGGTGTGGATAGTATAGAAGTTTGTTGAAGGTTAAACAGGATGAAGAGAAGATGCAGATTTTGCCGCAGAAGTGGCAGATAGAGCTCACTCCAGATAAGTGCGAAGAGATGCATTTTGGAAGATGGAGTTTGAAGGTGAAGGATGTGATTAATGGCAGGATTCTTAATAATGTGGAAGAACAGAGGGACTTTGGGTTCCACATCCATAGATCTCTTAAGGTGGCAGTCCAGGTTGACAGGGTAGTTATATAAAACATAGAACAGGTCCTTCAGCCCTTGATGTGCTGACTCATATTAATCCTTCCTAAAAAAATTCCAGTACAACTCCAATTATCCAAAATTGGATTCTCCAAAATCCTCATTTATCAAAAAAAAATGTTTTTAAATTTCAGATAAACAAGGATATTGGAAACAAATCATAAATTCTCATTTATCCAAAATTTTTTCAGAGCTGAATTGACCTCACAGGTAGAATAAAGAATTCACCTGCCATAAAATTGGAACGATGATTGTTCTTGTTTCAGGTAACTCCCTCCCCTCTCTTTCCATTTCTTCTTTACATTCCCCTACTAACTCTCCCTTTCAAATTGTGTGCTGCTGTCTCCCAGCCGCAAGCAGTTAGAAGAATCCCTTGTCCTGGCGTCATCAAGGAGAGCAGCTTCCCGGGCAGGAACAGGGATCTTGGGCTCAGTGGCATTCCCTCCCTCCTCTGGAAGCCGACTCCAAATTCTTCCTTCGGCCTAGGGGAGGATTTAAACTTGGGACTTGGGTGATCGGGTAGACAGGAACCTGCTGACTCAGCAGTGAGTGTTCTACGGGCCCGGGATCAGTGACAGTGGTGGATTCGTGTCGAGGATCGGCAGTTCCATCGGAGGCGGGCATGTGGAGCTTATTTTGGTGATCGGTGGTGGCATTGAGGCCAACTTTTTTTTGGTGAGAATTAAACAATTTTAATCCTTCAAACTCCTTTCTTTATTGTTTGTTGTTGTTTAAACATCGATAAATGTGATTTGCGGTTGCTACTGGGCTGTTTTTTTTTTTAAATGACCAGTTCTCAGGAAAAAAAAGTTTATCGGACATCAACCCAGATAATTGTAGTTGTCTTAAACTAAAAAGTATTATAAACCCTCCCTACCCCATAACCTATTTTACTTTCATCCATATGTCTATCTAAGAGTCCCTTAAATCCCCCCAATGTTTCAGCCTCCACCACCATCCTTGGCAATGCATTTCAGGCACCCACAACTATCTGTGTGTAAAAAAAACCCTGACATCTCCCCTAAACTCCCTCCCTTAACTTTGTACATTTGTCATCTGGTGTTTGCTGATCGTGCCCTGCTGTTCACCCTATCTACGTCTCTCGATCTTGTAGACTCCTACCAAGACTCCCCTCATCCTTCTACGCTCCAAAAAAAGTCTCAACTCTGCTAACCATGCCTCATAAGACTTTTTTCCCCAATTCAGGCAACATTCTTATAAATCTCCTCTGTACCCTCTCCTTCTTCCACATCCTTCCTATAATGAGGTGACCAGAATTGATCATAATACTCTTGACTGCGGTCTTACCAGAGTTGCAACATGACCTCTCTTCAATCCCCCTATTAACGAATCCCAGCATCCAATCAACCTGTGCAGCAACCTTGAAGTATGTATGGATTTGAACCCCAAAGTCCCTCTGTTCATTTACATTCTTAAGTAACCAACCATGAACCCAGTACTCAGCCTTCTGGTTTGTCCTTCTAAAATGCATCACCTCATACTTAACCTGATTGAAATCCATCTGCCATTTTTATGCTTAACTCTGCATCTCTGCCTGAAAATTCTTGTAACCTTTAACAGCTTTCAGCTCTATCCACAACTCCTCCAACCTTTGTGAGAAGGCTTATGGTAAACTGGCCTTCATTAGTTGGGGGATTGAGAGGTAATGTTGGGGGACTGTTGCAACTCTATGAAACTCTGGTTAGACCACACTTGGAACATTGTGTTCAGTTCTAGCTGCCTCATTATAGGAAGGACGTGAAAGCATTAGAGGGAGTGCAGAGGAGACTTACCAGGATATTGTCTGGATTGGAGAACTTGTCCTGTGAGGAAATGTTATCAGAGCTAGGGCTTTTCTCTTTGGAGAGAAGGAGGATGAAAAATGACTTAGAGTTCAATAAGATAATGAGAGGCAAAGATAGGAATGACATCCAATATCTTTTTGCCTGGGCAACAGATTGGGGGGGGGGGGGGGTGCAATCATGTGACCAGGAGTTCAAGTGAAGCATCAGAGCAGATGGTGTGTGAGAGGCATAGTGTGAGAGTGGGATTTTGAGGCTTTGGCTTGAGAGGCTTGGGTGAGAAGAGGTTGAGACGAGCTTCTTTCAGGTAAGCTAAAGTCAGGCAAGATCTTTGCAGATTGACAAAAAATGGGGAATGGAGACAGCAGCTAGGGCAGCGGAATGCTCTGAATGCAGGATGTGAGAAAGAGGTACATCCAGCTGCAGCTCCCAAAAGACCAAGTTATGAAACTGAAGCTGGATGAACTCTGGATCATTCAGAAAGTAGAGGGGGTGATAGACAGTAGCTTCAGGGAGGTCAGCTTCAAAAGTCAGGAGAAAGTGGCTGGGTGACTGTTAGGAGAGGGAAGGGAAATAGGCAGTCAGCACAGAACACTTCTGTGGCTGTTCTCCTCAACAATAAATACATTTTGGATACTGTTGTGGCGGGGGGGGAGGGGGGGAAACGATCAACCAGGGACAAGTCATAATGGTCACATTTCTGGCATAAAGCCTGGCCCTTCGGCTCAGAAGGGATGGGGGAAAAGAGGAGAGTGATAGTGATTTGCTAGTTAGGTGAACAGATAGGAGGTTCTGTAAATGAGAACGAAGCTCCCAGATGGTACGTTGCCAGACATCCGAGTCCATAACATTCTCAACCAGCCATGGTCCACGTTGGTATCAATGACATAGATTGGAGAAGGGGTGAGGTCCTGAAGAGGGAATACAGGATATTAGGAAGGAAGCTGAAAAGCAGGACCACAAAGGTGATGATCTTGGGATTGCTTCCAGTGCCATGTGCCAGTGTGGGTAGAAATGTGGCAGATAAATGCATGGTTGAAGTGTTGGTGCAAGAGTTCAGATTTATGATCATTAGGATATCTTCTGGGGAAGGTCTGATCTGTACAAAAAGGATGGGATGCACTTGTACTTGAAAGGAACCAATATCCTGGTGGACAGGTTTGCTCAAGCTGTTGGGAAGAGTTTAAACTAGTTTGGCAGGGGGATGGGAATCAGAATGGGAGTTCAGAGAATCAGGAAAATGGCGAAAAGCATGATACAATGTGTTGTGAGTTTGTGAGGAAGGACAGACAGAAGAAGAATAAACAATCCGTTACAGGGTTTGAAATGTGTCTATTTCAATGCAAGGAGCACTAGAAATAAAGGAGATGAAGAGTATGGATCAGTTCATGGAACTATGATGATGTGGTCATTACAAAGGCTTGGCTAGCAGAAGAACAGGATTGGCTGACACAGGTACTGGGGTTTAGGTGTTTTAATAGGGTTGGGTCAGAGAGGGGTGGGGAAGGAGAAGGTCAGGGTAGTATAAAGGGAGAACGCTGTAGAGGGAGTGTCTACCAAGTCAGTGTGGGTGGAAATCAGAAGTAGGAAGGAAGCAATCACTCTACTGGGTGTAGTCCATCGACCACCAAAGAGCCCTTGGTACACCAAGGAACAGATACTTGATAGATTTTGGAATGGTGCAAAAATTACAGAGTTGTTATCATGGAGAATTCAACTTCCCTAATGTTGTATGGCATCTCCTGACCGCAAGAGGAATGGATGGGACAGAACTTGCCAGGTGTGCCCAAGCAGGATCCCTGATACAATATGTAGAACAGCCAACAAGAGGAAGGGCCATTCTGGATCCAGTACTGGGTTATGAACCTGGTCAGGTAGCAGACCTCTCTGTGGGTGAGCATTTCGATGTTAGTGACGACAATTCCTCTAGCTTTAGCATAGCTATGGACAAGGATAAAAGCAGACAAAATGGATAAGTGTTCAATTGGGGAAGGGATAATTATAAGGGATGAGGTAGGAACTTGAGAACAGATGTTCACAGGAAAAAGTACAGAAGTAATATAGAGGATGTTTAAGGATGACTTGTGCCAGGTTCAGGTTAGGTTTGTCCCACTGAAACAGGCAAAAGATGGTAGGAAAAAGGAACCGTGGTTGACAAAACAGGTGAGGCATGTAGCTAAGAAGAAAACTGATACTAGATTTAAGAGGCAGGAAACAGGAAGCACTCATGAGAATTATATTGTAGCCAAGAAGGAACATAAAGGATTTAGGAGAACTCAAAGGAGGCATAACACCTTGGCAAGTGGATTAAGGAGAACACCAAGGCATACTATGTGTACATGAAGAATAGAAGGATGATGAGATTGAAGATGGGTCCACTTCAGGATAAAGGTGGCAACATGTGCCTGAAGGTAAAGGAGGTTGGCGAGGTCCTAAATGAATTATTTGCTTCAGTATTCACCAGAGAAAATGACCTTGATCAAGGCGAGATCAGAAGAGAACAGGCTAGTGTGCTGGACAATGTTGAGATTAAAGAAGTGTTGGATCTTCTTAAAAAATTAAGATTGATCCATCCCCAGGGACAGAGTGATATATCCCAGGTTGCTGTGAGAAGAAAGGGAAGAACTATTATTTTTGAGTCCTTCTCGGCCACAAGGGAAGTGCCGGAGGATTGGAGAATGGCAAATGTGGGCATTATAGACTGGTGCGTCTTCTATCACTAGTCTGCAAAGTAATGGAGAAGATTCTTAAGGATATGATTTATGAGCATTTGGAGAAGTACAGTCTACTCAAGGATAGTAGGCATGGCTTTGTGAAGGGAAGATCATGCCTCACAAGCCTAATTGAGTGTTGCGAGGAGGTAAAATATTGATGAAGATAGACGTGGTCTATATAGATCTCTGTAATGCATTTGACAAGGTCCCCAATGAGAGTCTCATTCAGAAAGTCATGAAATCCATGACTTGGCTACATGTAGAAAGCAAAGAGTGGTCGTGGACATAATGTATTCTGCCTGATAAGGTCAGTGACTTGTGGAGTTTTTCAGGGATCTATTCTGGGACCTCTGCTCTTGGGGATTTTCATAAATGGCCTGGATGAAGAATCAGAAGGATGAGCCAGTAAGTTTGCAGATGATACCAAGGTTGGAAAAGTTGTGGATAGCACTGAAGGTTGTCATAGGTTACAAAAGGATATAGACAGGATGCAGAGTTGGGCAGTAAATGTGGCAGATTGAGTGGAATCTGGATAAGTGAACTAATGCATTTTTTTCCCCAAGATCAAACCTGAAGGCTGAGTACAGGATTAATGGTTGGGTACTTAACAGGGTGGAGGAGCAGAGGGACTTGGGATCCAAATCCATGAATCTTTCAAGTTTGCCACATAGGTTGATAGGGTGGTTAAGGTGGTATATAGGATATTTGGCTTCATTAATAGGAGGATCGAGTTCAAGAGTTGAGAGGTCATGTTGCAACTCAACAAATCTCTGGTGGTGAGGGGAGTCACATGATGGAGTAGTGGCCGGTCAGGGAATTCCAGCCCTCTCCGGAAAAGTTGAAAAAAAAACGCACAAAACACAAAGGTACAAGAGTAAAAATTAAAACAAAGTAAAAATAAAGGTGAGAAGAAAATCGCAGCAAAGAGAGAAAAGTCAAAAACAACGGGAAGAAGAGAAGATGAAAGAACGTCGGAAGAAGAAGGTGAAGGTCTTACCTGTCTGAGGAGGCCCGCCGCGGAGAGAGAAGCCCGTTCCCTCAGGACAGTGGAAGTCCCGGGCTCGCAGAGCCGAGTAAAAGTGCGCAACTGCGCATGAAAAAAAAACACACTGACGGGAGGGGGGGGAACAGCTGTGGAGTCAATCCCCACAGCTGAGAGAGACACCTGCAACACAGCAACAGGTGTAGAGCATGGAAAATAACGACAACAAGAAAGAAGAGGGTAAAAAGAAAACAAGGAAACAACAGATGGTTAACCCAGAGGAACAAGAAGAACAGAAAGAAATGGAAGAAGAAAAAGGCAAGACAATGGATATATCTTTTTTTAAAGAATATATGGAATCAGTGAAAGAATGGCAATTACAAGAATTTAATGAGATAAAAAGAAGAATTAAAAATGCAGAAGAAAAAAATGAATAAAATAGAAATGGTCATATCAGAGATAGGAAAAAGAGTGGAAAATGTGGAAGAACGAGAAATAATCGTACAAATGGAAGTAGAGGACTTAAAAGAGAAATTAGAAGAATCTAATAAAAAAGTTAAAGAGGCACATGAGCTGTTAGCTCAGAAGATAGATATAATGGAAAACTATAATAGAAGAAATAATATAAAGATAGTGGGCCTTAAGGAAGATGAAGAAGGCAAGAATATGAGAGAATTTATAAAAGATTAGATCCCTAGGGTCCTAGGAAGACCAGAATTACAGGAAGAAATGGAAATAGAAAGGGCACATAGAACATTAGCCCCGAAACCACAACCGCAGCAAAAACCAAGATCCATTTTAGTAAAATTTTTAAGATATACAAGAGAGAATATATTGGAGAAAGCAATGAAGAAAATAAGAGAAGACAAAAAGCCACTGGAATACAAAGGTCAAAAAATTTTTTTCTATCCAGACATAAGTTTTGAACTCCTGAAGAAGAGGAAGGAGTTCAATACAGCAAAAACGATCTTATGGAAAAAAGGATATAAATTTATGTTAAAGTACCCAGCGGTATTTAAAATAGTTATTACAGGGGAACAAAACAGACTATTCTCGGATCCAGAGGAAGCACAAAAATTTGCAGAACAACTACAAAACAAACAGAGTAAAAATGACCACGAACTATATATATATATATATAGATGTGTATGTATATGTGTGTATACATGAGTGTATCCGTATTGAGAGGAAAATATATAGAGTATATATAAGAATTAATAAGGGAAGGAAATGGAATAGAGGGAATAAGGAGGGAATTAAAAGAGTGACCTTTGTTATATATGAAAATTGAAACCTTTTCCAGGGGGGGGGGCGGCTGGGTGGGGAGGAGTTACGGTCACTGCAAAATCAGTTGACGCTTGCGAGTGAATTCGCAAATCCAAATGGAAAGGGGAGATGTGGTTACCCGGCAAGGGATAAAGGGCAACTCAGGAGGGGGAGGGGAGAATAGGGTTAAAGAAGTTTTAAGTAGAAAATAAGGAAAATGTTTGATGTTTTAGAAATGTTGTCTTATAAAGTGTTCAAAACAAGAAAACAGAAATGGATAAGAAGGAAAGGTGATGATGGAGAAACAGAAAGGGAAGATAAACAAAGTATGAAATGGCTATGTTGAACTATATGACTTTAAATATTAACGGAATACATAAATTTATAATTAAATCGATGCACGAAATGCAACTTTTGGATATATGGAGGAAACAACACCCAAAGGAAAAGGAATATTCATATTATTCGGGTAGACATAAAACATACTCAAGAATAGACCTATTTCTGTTATCAGCTCATATGCAAGATAGAGTAAGAAAAACAGAATATAAAGCTAGATATTATCGGACCATTCACCCTTGATATTGACAATAGAGTTAGAGGACATCCCTCCAAGAATGTATAGATGGAGATTAAACTCCATGCTACTTAAAAGGCAGGATTTTAGAGAATTCATTGAAAGACAAATTAAAATGTACTTTGAAATAAATACAGAATCAGTGAAAGATAAGTTTATACCATGGGATGCAATGAAAGCGTTCATTAGAGGGCAAATAATAAGTTATGTAACCAAGATGAAGAAGGACTACAATCAGGAAACAGAGCAGTTGGAAAGGGAAATAGTAAATATAGAAAAAGAATTAGCAATGAAGGAAGATACAACTAAAAGAAGAGAATTGGCAGATAAAAAATAAAATATGAAACACTACAAACATATAAGGTGGAGAAGAACATAATGAAGACAAAACAGAAATATTATGAACTAGGGGAAAAAACGCACAAAATTCTAGCATGGCAGCTTAAGACAGAACAAACTAAGAGAATGGTATTGGCATCAAGGAAAAAAGACAAGCAAATCACATATAATCCAACGGAGATTAATGAAAACTTCAGAGAATTCTACGAACAATTATACCAAACTGAAAACGAAGGGAAAGAAGGCAAAATAGATGAATTCTTAACTAAAATTGAACTACCAAAATTACAAATAGAGGAACAAAATAAATTAACAGAACCATTTGAAATAGTAGAAATAAAAGAGATAATAAAAAAACTACCAAATAATAAAACACCAGGAGAGGATGGATTCCCAATAGAATTCTATAAAACATTTAAAGATTTATTAATTCCTCCCCTCCTGGAAGTAATCAACCAGACTGACAAAACACAAAGCTTACCAGATTCATGCAAAACAGCAATAATTACAGTAATACCAAAGCAAGGGAAAGATCCACTCGCACCAGCGTCATATAGACCAATATCATTACTTAACATAGATTATAAGATAATAGCTAAACTATTAGCAGACAGATTAGCAGATTATGTAGCTAAAATGGTAAATCTAGACCAAACTGGATTTATTAAAAAAAGATGCACAACAGACAATATTTGTAAATTTATTAACTTAATTCATGCAGTAGAAGGGAGTAAAGCGCCAACAGTAGCAGTTGCTTTAGACGCAGAGAAGGCCTTTGACAGAGTAGAATGGAATTATTTATTAAAAGTATTGCAAAAATTCAGTTTACCAGAGAAGTATATTAATTGGATTAAAGCATTATATAAGGGGCCATTGGCGAAAGTGACAGTAAATGGATATATATCAAAGCAATTTAATTTAAGCAGATCAACAAAGCAGGGATGCCCACTATCACCCTTATTGTTCGCGTTAGCTATAGAACCACTACCAGAATTGATAAGAACAGAAAATAATATAAAAGGGATAAAAATAAAAGATAAGGAATATAAAATCAGTCTATTTGCGGATGATGTTATAGTATACTTAACAGAACCAGAACTATCAATAAAAGAATTATATAAGAAATTGAAGGAATATGGAGAAGTGTCGGGTTACAAGATTAACGTAAATAAAAGTGAAGCAATGCCAATGAACAATGCGGATTTCTCAAAATTTAAGAAGGAATCACCATTCAGATGGCAAATGCAAGCAATAAGGTACCTAGGTATACAAATAAATAAAAATCTCAGCCATCTATATAAACTCAATTATTATCCACTAATGAAAAAATTACAGGGCGATTTAGAGCATTGGAAAGATTTACCACTAACACTAATAGGAAGGATAAACTGTATTAAAATGAACATTTTCCCAAGGATACTATACCTATTTCAGGCATTGCCAATACAATTGACAGAGAAATTCTTCAAGGAGTTAAAGAAAATAATAAGGAAATTTTTATGGAAAGGGGGGAAACCGAGGATAGCACTAGATAAATTAATAGAATGGTATAAACAAGGAGGCTTACAATTGCCAAACTTTAAAATTATTATAGAGCTGCACAATTAAGATACCTATCAGATTTTTATCAAACAAGGGAAAAGCCAGATTGGACTAGATTAGAACTAGATAAAATAGGGGAAAATATACCTGAACACATATTATATAAATGAGATGAAAAATTGGTACAACGTAGGAGTTCTCCAGTATTACATCATCTGCTCAATATTTGGAAGAAGATTCATGTAGAAAGGAATAAAACAAATTACCAATTACCAAAACTAATAATGACGCAAAATCAGTTACTCCCTTTTACAATAGATAACCTTTCCTTTAGAGAATGGGAGAAAAAAGGGATCAAAAGAATAGAAAATTGTAGAAAATTGTTTTTCAGGAAATAGATTATTATCCTTTGAACAAATGAAGGATAAATATAATATAACTCAAGATACAGTGTTGGCATATTACCAATTGAGATCCTGCTTGAAGGACAAATTGGGAAGCAGTCTGAGGTTACCAGAGGGAAGTAACTTTGAATATGTGATTACAGATACAATGCCAATCAAAAGATTTATAACAAATATGTATATTAAACTGCAAGAAAAGGAGAATGAGGAAACAAATGGTAAAACTAAACAAAAATGGGAACAAGATTTAAATATAAAGATAAAGAAGGAAACATGGGAGAAGTTATGCTCTGGAACGATGAGAAATATAATAAATACGAGGTTACGTATGATGCAATATAACTGGATACACAGGCTATACATTACACCTCAAAAGTTAAATAAATGGGACCCAACAGTATCTGACAGATGTTTTCGTTGTAAAAAAGAAATGGGAACAACAATTCATGCAATCTGGGCATGTGAGAAAGTAGAAAAATTTTGGGAAGATCTAAACCAGATATTAAATAAAATTACAGAAAACAATATACCAAAAAACCCAGAGATCTTCCTCCTAAGTAACATAAAAAACAAAGAATTTGGACTTGATGTGGATGGTGCACAAAAAAGATTTAAGATAGCTCTAGCCGTAGCAAAAAAATGTATTATGTCAACCTGGAAATTGGAAGATAATTTGAGAATACAACAATAGTACGTAGAAATGAATAAATGTATTCCATTAACAAAATAATATACAATTTAAAAAATAATATTGAAATATTTGAACAAATATGGGAGCCATACATGAAACACAATAGAGAAAACCTACCGGGGACATCTACCACCTAAATTAACAAAAGGAGAAGGAAATGAAAAGAATTGACTCAGTGGAATTTCTTGTTTATTTTTATTGAATGACAACATTGTTTGACTGGTTTAATGTGTCTTAGATTTTGTACTTTAAATGAATGGGGGGGGGGAGGTAGGGAGGGTGGAATGGGAGGAGGGAAGGGGGGGAGAAAATGACACCGTAGATACATTTTCCTTTTCAAATATATATCTTGGTCAGTGTGGTTTATGGTGTGAAAAATAAAAAATAAAAAAAACAAATCTCTGATGAGATCACACGTACTGTAGATGATTGTGTTTATTTCTGGTCACCTCATCATGGAGACGGGCAGAGGAGATTTAACAGGATGTTGCTTGGATTGGAAAAAAAAATCTGATGAAGCAAGGTTAGCAGAACTGCGACTTATCTCTTTGGAGCAAAGAAAGATAAGAGGAGACTTAGAGTACAAGATTTTGCAAGGCATCGATAAGGTGGACAGCAATGGATATATATCGAACCAATTTAAATGAAGTAGGTCAACTAGGCAAGGATGTCCACTATCTCCCTCACTGTACGCTTTAGCTACAGAATCCTTGGCAGAACTGCTAAGAACAGAAAATAAAAGGGATAAAAATAAAAGAGAAGGAATATAAATATAAAATTTGCAGATGATGTCATAGTATACTTAACAGAACTAGAATTATCAATAAAAAAATTACATAAGAAATTGAAGGAATATGGAGAAATATCGGGGTTCAAGATCAACGCAAATAAAAGTGAAGTGATGCCAATGAATAATGCTGATTTCACAAAGTTTAAGAAAGAATCACCATTTAAATGGCAAACACAAGCAATCTGATACTTAGGTATTAGACTAGATAATAATTTAGGCCATCTATACAAATTAAATTATCAGCCATTAATGAAGAAATTACAAGATGACTTCGAACATTGGAAAGATTTATCACTAACACTGATAGGAAGGGTAAATTGAATTAAAATGAATATCTTCCCAAGGATACGATACTTATTTCAATCATTACCAATTCCCTTAACAGAGAAATTCTTCAATGAACTAAAGAGAATAATAAGGAAATTCTTATGGAAAGGGGGAAACCAAGGATAGCACAAGATAAATTAACAGAATGGTACAAACAACGGGGCTTACAGCTACCAAACTTTAAGAATTATTATAGAGCAGCACAATTAAGACCTTTATCAGATTTTTATCAAACAAGGGAAAAACCAGATTGGACCAGGTTAGAGCTAGATAAAATAGGGGAGAAGGTACCAGAATATATACTATATAAGTGGGATGAAAAACTGGTGCAACATAGAAGTTCACCAGTACTGCACCATCTGCTCAACATTTGGAAGAAGATTCACGTGGAAAGGAATAAAACAAATTACCAACTACCAAAATTATTATTGACGCAAAATCAACTAATCCCTTTCACAATAGATAACCTTTCCTTTAGAGAATGGGAGAGAAAAGGGATCAAAAGAATAGAAAATTGTTTTTTTGGGAAATAATTTATTATCTTTTGAACAAATGAAGTACAGATATGGTATAACTCACAGTACAATGTTTGCATACCACCAACTGAAAATCTACTTAAAGGACAAATTGGGAAGCAGGTTGAGGATACCAGAAGGAAGCAGCTTTGAATATGTGATTACAGACACAATGATAATTAAAAGATTTATAACAAACATGTACATCAAGCTGCAAGAGAAAGAGAATGATGAAATAAGCTGCAAACCCAAACAAAAGTGGGAACAAGATCTAAACATAAAGATAAAGAATGAAAAATGGGGAAAAGCTATGCTCCGAAACTATGAGAAATACAATAAACATGAGGTTACGCATGATGCAATATAATTGGTTACACAGGCTATTTACCATGCCTCAAAAGTTAAATAAATGGGACCCAACAGTATCAAATAGATGTTTTCACTGTAAGAAGGAAATGGGAACAACAGTACATGCAATTTGGGCATGTGAGAAAGTGGAAAAATTTTGGGAAGATCTAAATCAGGTATTAAATAAAATCACAAAAATCAACATACTAAAAAATTCAGAGATCTTTCTTCTAAGTAATACAAGAAGTAAAGAATTAGACCTCAAACTGGATGAAGCGCAAAAAAGATTTATTATGATAGCCTTAGCTGGAGCAAAAAAATGTATAATGTCAACTTGGAAATCAGAAGAGAGCCTGAGAGTACCGCAATGGTACATAGAAATGAATAAATGTATTCCATTGGAAAAATAACACAGAATTTTAAAAGTCACAGTATTCGAACAAATTTGGGAACTGTACATGGAACACAACAGAGAGGGCCTACTACGGACCTCCATCCCCTAAAATGATAGAATGAGAAGAAGACGAAATGAACTGACCCAATGTTTAAAAGTAGATGACACAATTTTCTTGTTTAATTTCATTGTGTGATGACATTGTTTAATGGGTTTATTGTATTGTAGATGTTGAACGTTTAGTGGGTAGGAAGTGGGGGGTGGGAAGGAGGGAGGGAAGGGAGAGAGGAAAAAGGGGAGAAAATGACACTGTATATTCAAGAGGGAAATGTTTGTGTGTATTTTGGTTAATATGGTTCATAGTGCGAAAATTTAAAAAGAAATTTAAAAAAGATAAGGTGGACAGCCAGCGCCTTTTTCCTAGGGTGGGAATAGCAAACACCAGAGGACATATCTGCAAAGTGAAGGAAGGAAAGTTTAAGGGAGACATCAAGGATAAGTTTTTTTTTAAAAATATAGATAAACACAGTTGTGGGTGACTGGAATGCCTTTCCAGAGATGGTAGTTGAGACTGAAACATTAGGGGCATTTAAGTGACTTTTAAGACGGCACATGGATGAAATAAAATAAGGTTACAAGGTGGGAAGGGTTTCGTTTTTTTTTGGTAGGAATAAATCAGTCAGCTCAAAACTGAGGACTAAAGGGCCTGTACTATGTTGCAATGTCTATGTTCTATATTCAAATATAGAGTTTAGGAGAGACATCAGGTGCATCCTTCAGATGCATGGTAATTTGAAGTAGTAGTCCATAAATTAGATTATTTTCTTGGTAAAATGTAACCAAATTAACTCCCACAATGTATCATGTCTAAAATACCACTGATTTTTTTTTCATTGTACATCTCTATTTTTTTTTAAAGCAGAACATACTCAGTTTCATTAACTATTATCTTTCGGAGATCAATCAAGTTCAAATTTATTTGTTCAAACTTACAACAGTGTTCTTCAGTCCTCAATGCAAACATGCATATATAGAGACAGGTACAGTATATGTATACATAAATTTCAAATAAATATCAATAAATAAATAAACATATAGTAGGGTCTCAAACAGTTGTTGCAGCAGTTCATCATTCATTCAACATTCTCACTGCTTGAGGGAAAAAGCTGTTCCTCAGCCTGGTGCTTCTGGCTCTGATACTTCTGTATTTCTTTCCTGACAGGAGTAGCACATGGGATGGTATGGGTACTCACTGATTTCATGAGACCTCTTAAAAAAACCAAAATGATCCTGGTAAACCACATCAATGGAGACAGAGGGAGATTTCAGTAATCCTCTTGTGCTTTTGTGGTCCTGTGATAGACCGCCAATCCAATTCCTCACAGCACCATACCACACTGTGATGCAACCAGCCAAAATGTTCTCGATAAGAGCTCCTGTAGAAAGTAAGTAGAATGGTGGCTGGTAGCCTTGCCAGCCTCAGCCTTCTAAGAAAGTGCAGTTGCTGATGTGCCTTCGTGACAAGTGAAGAGATGCTGTGTGTCTGAGGTGGACTCCAAGGAACTTGTTGCTCTCCACTTTCTCCAGGACTGAGCTATTAATATGTAGTGGAGGGTGGTTTTCTCTGTGTGGTGAATGTCTGCCAAGCTGCCTGTCTCCCCTCTGGCGAGCCTTGCTGTACTAACATTGGCTGTGCATTATCTCTACTGTTAAGGACGCTCCCCTTGGATATAATTGTATATGCATCTATTGTCTTTCATTGTTGTACCATGAGTTTTTGCTAATAAAATTGAAGTGCCAATTGATGAAGTAGGCAAAGACGATGTAGTCAAACAATAATCATGGCTTTTATTTCATGGCTACAGATTTCTGATCAGTGACAAGAGTAAATTTTCTGCTGGCTTGAAACTGTTTCCAGTAGCGAACAGCTTCGATAATAGCCTGGGCTTCTTTTTCAATGGAAGGATGTTTAAGTTCAGGTCCGTGTAACGTGCGGGAGAAGAATACCACAGGTCTGCCCTTTTGATTAAGGGTTCCTGCCAAGGCACAATCTGAGGCATCAGTTTCCACTTGGAATTGGACATCCTCGTCAATGGACGAGAGTGCAGCTTTGGCAATATCAGCTTTAATTCTCTTGAAAGCCTTCAAGGCCATTGGAGAGGGAGGAAAAGATTTAGTGTCAGAGGGCGTGCCTTCGTGGCGTAGTCGCGAACCCATTTGCAGTAGTAGGAAAAGAATCCCATACACCTTTTAAGGGCTTTTGCTGAATTTGGGGGTGGTAACTTCTTAAGGGGACCATTCTTTCCGGGTCAGGGCGTATTTCGCCCTTGCGGACAATGCAGCCCAGAATGGGTAGGCTCTGTCGCGTTGAACACACATTTGCCCTCGTTAAATGTATTGCTAAAATTTTCTTTAAGTTGTTGTCGTGCTCAGCCTGTGTTTTCCCACAGATAGGGACATTATCCAGATAGGGAAACGTACCCTGTAACTCATACGTCCTAACAATCTTATCAATTTCCCTCTGAAACACAGACACACCATTTGTGACCCCAAAAGGTACCCTTTTAAATTGGCACTTCACTCTGGTCTTCCTGAAGTTCACAATCATCTATTTGAGACTCAGATTGTTATTCTTGCACCATTTCAGGACATTTTCCACCTCTTCTCTAGAGTACAAGTCATTGTTGCTGTTGAGGCCATTTACTTTGTATCATCTGCAAAGTTGATGACTCCGTTGGAGCTAGACATGACGTTGCAGTTGTGGGTCAGTGTCACAAATAGGGGCGGACTGAGCACACAACTGTGAGGCACACCAGTGCGCAGAGCAATAGTGCCCAACATTCTGCTGGCATCCCTGACAGACTACAGTCTTTCCATCAGGAAAGACAGAATCCAGTTATAGAGGGGTGTAGAGTCGAGCAAGGATAGTTTCTCCATCAGCCTCAGTATACGATCGTATTAAACATCGCGGTGAAGTCAAGAAACAGCACCTTGGTGTAAGAGGCATCATTCTCCAAGTGGGTCAGGTCAGAGTGAATAGACAAGGCTATAGCCGAAATCAGTCTAATGGCTCTGTTTGCAGGTAAATTGAAAGGTGTCTGGGAAGTGCACCAGATGCTCAATCATTTCATAATGGTGAAGGTCAGTGCCACTGGGCAACAGTCATTAAGGCCTGTTACTATCACCCTCTTTGGTACAGGGATGAAGGTGGCTGCTTTGAAACTTGCAGGAATGACGGACTGCTACAATGAGGTGGTGAAGATCGCCAGAAGGACTCAGTCAATTGATATGTTATCTGGTGCCACTGTCTTGAGTGGGTTCACCTTGGATAGAATTCTCATCTCAGCCACAGCTATGCAAGGAGCCTGTTATTCAGGGGGAGACAGAGTTATGTTTGGTGTCAGCCTATTCTTCTCAAAGCGCACACAGAAGATATTCAGCCTATCCGGAAGGGAAGGGTCATTATCAGTGACTTGAAAGGTTGTCTTGTGATGTCATTCTTTTGATATCTTGCCAACAGTGCGGTACAGCTGACCATGGAACTTCTGTGCATACTCACGGACTGCACAGGAGAGATCAGCCCTGACTGATTTTAGTGCTATCTTGTTTCCTATCCTGAAGGCTGCATCCTGAGCCGAGATGTACATGGACCTTAGCATCACGATTTTTGGTTGGCCCTGGTTGTGTAGCACTTTATCTGTGTCTATGCATTTGAATACACGAGCTCAGTGGCTTAATTAGCATCAGTTTATTAGCTGTTGTAGGTGACTGCCTCCCTGAAACAACTCCTGCCCATCTCTCAAAACAGTCCTGTAGTGGTGATGTGTTCTAGTTCCTCCCTGGCATGTCCTGCTCTCCCTGTCAATTGGTTTGTTTTTCTTTTAAACCAGCACTCTGTATGTTGGGATTAGCAGGACAGATATGTGGTCTGAGTATCCAAGGTGGAGGCAAGTGGTAGCCTTATATACACCAGAGAAAAAATGGTGCACATTTGATCTTGGGTATTCGTTCCTCTGGTAGTGAAATTGACCATGCTGTTGAAACCATGGTCAAATAATTTTCAGTTGGGCATAGTTGAAGTTGGCGAGCTAGTATCACACATTGCACTTCTAACTGCAAATCTAGGTTGCTTATTGCTCAAGTCAACTGCTGTGGCAAGCAGGATAGCACATCTTCAAGCATCTTTTCTTTTTCATCAATTTATATTTCAGAGTGAAATCATAATTTTCAAGCCTTGGGATTAATCTTTGCACTCTTGCTATTACAATTTTGCAGATTTGCTGTGGAAATTATTAAATTTACTTCTGGAGAGATGAGTGTGGACATTCTAATATCTATACATGACCCCATTTCTTCAACATGAATATTTTAAGATGCAATTTTCTTTTCAGCTTATACTTTGAGATATCAACTTGTGAAACTATTTTCCTGTTGCAGTCGATTAGGTTGTCGCAGGCACACCATGTTTTAAGTCTGTTAATGAAATAATTCATGTCAAATTTATCCCAGAAAACTTCTCAGTGCTCCAACCTCATCAGGTTTTCATCTCCATGACTTTCACTGATTTTTTTTTTCCCAAGTTTGGGTTTCCTGGCACTTTGCAAATTTCATGGAGATAACAGTGTGGGTTTTGTCACCCTCTCTGGATAAGGTTGTTATCTACAATAACTGCTTCCTTACATCTTTGATCATTTTAGTTTTATTGTTGTCTAGATCAGTGGTTTTCAAACTGCCCCCCCCCCCCCCTAAACTTACATTCCACTTTAAGCAATTCCTGTGCCATAGGTGCTCTGTGATTAGTAAGAGATGACTTAAGGTCATATGTGAGTGAAAAGAAAAAAATTTGAAAACCACTCTCGTTATGTGCACGGTTTCATAACTCCGAAGGAAATGGACCAATGACAATTTTTTCTCAAGCAAAATATTTCAGTATAATTGGGTCGAGAGCAGTGATTCTCAACCTTTCCTTCCAGCTCACATATCACCTTAAGCAATCCCTTACTAATCACAGAGCACTTATGTCATAGAGATTGCTTAAGGTGAAATGTGAGTTTTGGGGGACAGTTTGAAAACCACTGGTCTGATGATCTGTTAAATGTTGTCAAGATAGAGATTCCCCACCAGTTTTAACTTCCACTAATTATTCCTGACATGTTTGCCTGTGTTGTATATGGTTATTGGTATGTTACCCAAGTTCATACATCTCCACATTTCTTCAACTGCTAATTAGGCTTCTCTCACCACACAGACTTGCCCTGTTAGTAAGTTCATCGGTTTTGATTATTGTTTCTTTATACTCCATTTCCAACAAGTTCCAAGCTTTTTCTTCACCTGAACTAGTACTTAATGTCAAGCTCAGGAAATTACTGGTATTAGTTTAATTTTAGGTAATACTGATAATATGCAAAATTTAAAGCAACTTTTATCAAAATATTCAGGATAGATTTGGTTAAGGTCTGTTTTGCTTCTTCTTGCTGGGCATTTTTCCCCAAACAAACACATGGCATTCAATTCCTAATACTGTCTTTACCACTTATTGCACCAAGCTTGGTAATTTATTTTTGTCTGCAATATAGAATGGATTGTTAACTTTTATTTATTTAAGCATCACTGTGATTTGGATCTTCCCAAATTGTGGAATCTCATCTCCACTATATTCATATTATTTGTTGCAAGACATTATCATTTATATACTCATAGTCTTTCTAGGTTTCAAAGATGGTCTTTTGCTACAATCCAAGTAACATGATGCCATGCGCTTCTACATCTACAGTACTTTCAGCTTGACTGAGGCTTGGTTCCTTGGAAAGTTTTGTGGCCATTATTTCCCTGAAAACTACAATGTATAGCCATTCATGCATTTGTACTTTAGAAATTCCATCTTCCACGCAATAGAAACTTTGGCCATTTCCTTTCCAGTGATCCTTTTACTCTTCCTGTGCACAATGTTTAATGTTTTAACTTTTGATTTACACATCTTTTATCAGTGGTCAAGCTTGCTATGTGATCTGCTCCCTATTCCCAATCAAAAAATCCCTGGGAATGCAAATAAGTACTAATTGACCTGAGGCACCAACCTAAAGAGATTTATTTGTATCACGCTTTTGTTGTTGTACTTTTAAGCCTTAAAAAATAAAAATTAAAAAATCAACATACTAAGTTGGATTACAGACTCAGGTTTGGAACTAGTGTTTGAACATTGTAGGTAATCGTTCTCTACACACAATGCAGTTCACCAAATACATATCCAGTCAACTTGCATCTGTAACAGAGATTCCAATATTGCCCCTGATCAAAACACTGCTCCCCAAATTGCATTGTGGATTTTACTTATTTTGAGGTATAATGAACATTATCTTCATCTCAACTCAACAAGAAATACATCAGAACATCAACTAGTATGGATGCCATTTTTTTTAAAAAAAGAAAAACAACCTATTATATGGATAATAACTGTTGACAATATCTGCCCAAAAGCCAAATCTCAAGATAACAACTAATCATGCTTTAATTGTAAAGAAAGATCCTAATTCTCATACCTGTAGCAGTCCATGTGAATGCTCTGACTGGCTTTGAACTCTCCCTGGCTGTCCTTCTGAAAGCCAATCTCTCTGTACATGCTCAAACCATGTACTGCAGCTCGCGTTTCCACAAAAGGCCTGAAAAATGAACCAAATTACAATTCTGAAGCCACTTTTCCTATCCCCGAAGCAAAATAACATCATAGTTGCAACAAAAAAAAAAATGACCAATGCATTTTACATTAATCTGCACTATACTTGTGACTTCTAGTGATTGAAATATGGTACTGAAGGAAATTATGAATTTCTAATTTTGCTGTTCAGGGAAATTAACCCAGCCCAACACTGCTCCAAAAAGAAATCTCTGCAATTCAGAAACATTTGCTTCTCGAATTTCACTTTTATGCATAAAATGAGTAATCTCTATGGTAGTCTGCAATCTTATAAAACCTGAGAACACAATATCTAGATAAGAGACTGTCCATAAAGGCAAATAACACTGTAAAGTCCAGTAACATAAAATTACCAAGTATATTTGAGGAAAAATTGTTAGAGTTGTAGCATCAATCATTGCATGATGAACAATAAAACACTTACCAATCAAAAGAGTCACCATTATATGTCACAAGTATGTTAGGTTTAGTTTCTTGTAAGTGTTCAAACCATCTCCGAATTAAGCTTGCCTAAACCAAAAAAGTGAAATATCAAATTACCACATCTCATGCCTGATAACATTGTATTGGATTATTCAGCTGAACTTGTAAAAAGCACTAAATCATTCCATACAAACATTCAAAATGTTAGATTAAGCCATCATTAATGAAACACATTTCACCCACCTCATCTGGCTCATTGAATACACAAAAAGGGCCCTCATATTCAGGCTTCGGTGTAAACTCAAAATCCTCAATGTCTTCAGATACAATTTCTCGGTTTGTAATTAAATAGCCCTGAAAATAGGGAGGAAAAAAACCTAAATACATACTTCAATTAAAATTACACATTAGTACAATGCAGCTAATAAGATTCCAACAACATACGATCCTGGATACCTGTACATAAACAATTTCAACACAGTGAACTTTCTCAGCCATCAAAAACTTAAAAAAGAGATTACCAGAAGAGGGAGTTGAAATTTGAGTCAAAATTGATTTTAACAAGCGGGAGCAGTGTAAAGGAAAGAGATTGGGGAATAGGACACAAGGAGCTAAAGATATAAATGTCAACTTTACATGGATGCATCAGATGCTCAAGTTGGAAGAAACAAAAAATTACGTGGGAGGATAAAAGTGGCCAAAATGATGAAATGCATTGTTGGAATGGTGATAAAAATATTTAACAGTTGAATCATTAGGTACTGGGAAAGCAATAAAAAGGTATAATATAGGTGGCTGAGTGGGGCTTGATAATGGGTTTGATTATACCAATGGATTTGAATGAGTGCTGGGTGGGAGTCCAACAAGAAAGCTAGGACTCAGTGG
Source organism: Narcine bancroftii (assembly GCF_036971445.1). Lineage (NCBI taxonomy): Eukaryota > Metazoa > Chordata > Chondrichthyes > Torpediniformes > Narcinidae > Narcine > Narcine bancroftii. The sequence goes on from NC_091472.1 coordinate 129,086,022, forward strand.
GTTGAGCAGCATTTCTGGAAACATAGGATTAGTCGACATTTTAGGTCAAGATGCTGCATAGGGAGAGGGTAAAAACATGACATGCAGAGAATCTGTTGAGTTCTTCCAGTAGTTTGTTTTTTGCTCCAGACTACGGCATCTCCAGGCTCTTGCGTCTCCAATGAAATCATAAAGTTCTATAAGCAGGTAATAAACACGCAGAGTTACATGGTGCATAATGGGGAGCCAAGGAGAGGATTTCCACCTTTCTAAATTTTAATTGGTCTCCGATTGCAATACTCATGTATCGATACGGACTAAAAGACAGGGTTTAATCTTTTTCCTGATTTCATTATAATATGCTGTATTTTACATTTAAGTTTGTAAAGTAAGTCATGGAAGAACAGTGCAGAAATGGTTTTCAACTCTTACAAGATCATCATCTTATTTTAAGTGCTAGAACTAGCATCTTTCACTCTTTATTACAAATATCCAAACAAACCTGTCCATCAATCATGTAGGAAATCATCATAATCTGATCATTTTCAGCATCTGGAAATTTTAATGGTAGTTTTGTGGTTTCAATATCAAAAGCCAAAACAACAGGATCCTGAAAAAGTATGCAAAGAAAATATAAATAATCCATCAACACAAATGAACAAATAATCCAAATATAAAAGACAAGTAAAAACTTTAAATTTGAGTCTTGTATTTGCAATTAGAGTAATTTTTCAGAACAAATCCCTGAAGAGAAATAACATGGAAGATTAAAGATTTACTCTGCTCATCGAAAATAATTATGGAATCATGATCCTTGAGGAATTAACTATAACTGAGACTTTACTGGCAAATTTTAGTTTCAATCAGCAAATGTACCCAATTGACAATTTATTAAAAATAAATAGCTGATAATTGGAGGTGGAATCATCTATAAAATTTGTATTAATCCATATAGTCATGCATTACTTACTGGTCGTTCAACTAAATCATCCCTACGCATTATCTCAGGAGGATAGATACCACCACGGATTTGAATGTTGTACCAATGTGCCTAGAAAGTAAAACAATCACATTGGAACAAAAGAAACATTAGCAGGAATACACTTTCCAGCTTTTTGCCTGCTCTACCATTCCTCTATATTATGGTCGATCTCCTTCCGCAAAGCCAGATTCTTGCACTTTCCTCAGATTCACTTAGTCAGAAAATAAAACAAATTAAAAAATGTTCAAAAATTACAATGTGATTGAAACTGGAGAAATAAACTAAATTATAAACACATTTATGACATTTAAAACAATTGAGCACTTTTCACTCAATTAGAACAAGTCACCAGCAGAAAAAGTGGAACAATAGACTCCTACTCCAAATAATTTATAGTTGAGGTTAAAAAGACTAACAGCCTTAAACTTAAAAGCACTTTCAGAAAAACCAAGCCACGAGCACAAAAGTTCCATTAAAATTTAAATGGATCTTCTGACAACTCCTGGCTACTCAGCAGTCAGACTGGAGAGTCAGAAAACTGAGAACTGGTAACATGATTGCAAATTGCACAAGATACAGGAATCCACCAGAAATAGGAAAATCTGAATGCCATTCAGAATAGTTCAAAACCAGTTTGGTTTCAGATCAAGTTAATAGCTCTCTTTATATTACATCAGAGATAGCCTTGGCCTAATTGGGCTAATGCATACAATAGCAGATATACAATCAAAACACTCACCACTTGAATCTTCAGATCAATGGACACTCGAACATGATAAGGAACATCATATTCTCTAATGTCAATAATGTTTTCCATCTGATCAGAAATTTTTTTTGATGTTCCTTCCTCTTCTGTCAGGTTGCCCCCAGCCAAGACACTACAATGATAAATAAACAAGAAATGCCATACATTCCTCTATAGCACAAATATAAATTGATGGAAACACAACGATTTGGTAATTTGCTAATTATATAATCCACAAAATTTATCCCTGAACTTGTGATTAAATTTTGATCACCAGCTATTTTTAATTTCAGTGCACAAAATTTTTCCTCAATCCTCTGGCTTCTTAGTAATTGGGATAGAATAGGTAACAATTGGCCAAGTCTCTTTCAGAAGGAAAGCAAGAGAAGAAAATTCATGAACTTTAGAACCACCTTCCACAGTTTGGATAGAACAGTGTCAGCCATATGTGCTTCATTTTTTCCCTCTTCAATAAGTAATAAAATTTTATTCTTTCATAACAATATTATGACATCAATATAGCTTTCAGTTAAAAGATGGGCACTCAATGTCCTACAAAATTAAACTGAAGCAAATAGGTATTGTATATTTACACTAAAAAAAATTGACAGTTAAAATAAAAACTGCTTCCATTTATTGTAAAATTGCTTTTTTTGTAAAAAAAAAGAAACTGCCTGAACCGGATACTTCGTTCTTGCATTGATTAGGCAAGTACCCCAGTACAAAAAAAATGTGAAAGCACAGGTAGATTTTCCAACACATTTTAATTATGCTGATTTCACCCCCCCCCCCCCCATAGAAAAGGACATATTTGCAATCTACTATGCAGACACAGGGCCACCAGATAATGTCAGCAATTGCCTTCCAGTCAAATAGCTTTTTTAAAAGTCCTAAACTAATCTGGCTCCCCAACATTTCATTCATCACCAAACACTGGTTTTAGACTAATTAGTTTCCAAAAATTATAATTCTGTATTCAGATATTCTGTTTTCTGCACCTTGATATGCATGAAATTCCATCCAACAATATTCCTCACATAATTTTATACTGATAGTCTCTCAACAAAGGCTATGAAGTTTGTTCTGACATTTGGGTTGCCTGGTCAGTATTTCTTTTTAATCATCCATGTTCTTCAAAGACTCTTTTCCAAACAACTTGCACTCACCTATGTGCAACTGTATCTTCCACCTCTTGGCCCATCCTACAAACTAATCTACATCATCCTGAACAGAACACAAAAAATAGGAGCAAGTCATCTAGCCCTTTAGGCCTGCTCTGTCATTCAAGCTCATGGCTAAGCTTCTCCATCAGTACAACACAAATACCCTCCAGCAATTTTGAATGAGCAATTATTGAAGCACAACATGCTCCAAGATCTAGAATTCCAAAGATTCAACAATCTCTTCTCAAGCCCAAATTGCCTACCACTTATTTGCAAGCTGTGTGGGTCTAAGATTCCTTTGCAAAGTCTCCTTCTTGCATTACTTCTCACCAACACAAATACAACTTCCTTTCATGCAACTCAAATTCCCTCATCACCAAGGCCAAAAAGTTATTTACCTTCCTAATCATTTGCTGCACCTTCACACTTGCTTTCTGTGACATGTTCAAGCAAGTGACATGTTGAATGACAAAATGACACCATCCCTCCCTACTTCCAAATGCTCTGCTTTTCTGTCATGCACACAAACATGAATGACTTTGTGGCAGTACATCTTGAGGCAAGCGGACCGGCCCCGCTTGTCATGTACGCAGTGGGGCAGCCGGCCAAAATGGCACTGTCGGGGGTTTCCTCCCAACCTCGGCACCAGGCTCAGAAGCCCGCGCTTGGGGACCCACGAAACACCCCGGTGATGTCAGGGACCCCCAGCGTGGTTCACAGCCAGGTCCGGGCTGGGAGCATAAGACTAGCCAGGCAGCCTGCAATAAATCAGTTTTGCTCACTGAATTCAACCCGTCTGGTTGTGCGATCCTTCAGTTAGCAGTGTAGCCGCTGCTACAACCTCCCTTTTATTAAAAAAATTCCATTCTTACTCACTTAGCTTGTCATTATCCCCTTAACTTTTTTTTGCATCTTCCTTAATACAAAGTCTGTTCAGTAACATCAGTAAAGTTGAAAATACAGTACATGGCCCTGAATCAAGTTATCAATAAAGAATATGCATAACTGAAGCCTGAGCACAGATCCCTGCAGTACCTCACGATCACAGCCTGCCAGCTGAAAAAGATAATTTACTCCCATTATTTATTTTGTCTGATAACTCTCAAATATTAGTATGTTATCCTTGGTTCAATGTACTTTAGGTTTGCTGTCCCACCTGTGCAAGATCTCAAAAAAAAATTTAAACAATTTAATTTCCACCCAATCTATTTACCCATCACAAAAACTTGTTGCAGTTGAATTGAATTCATTTTGACCCTGTTCAATTCTATTATTCCTTTCAAATTCTTCTGTTATTACATCCTTCAATAGACATTCTAGCATTTTCCCTACCACCAATGCTCGGATAACAGGCCAGTAATTCCCCATTTTCTCTCTTCCTCCTTGAATGGTAAGGTCACAATTGCTACCATCCAATTCACAGGAAAAATTCCAGAATCTATAGAGCACTTCAAAGCTCAAGAAAATACATTTACCAAGTTTTAAAGTTTTTTTTTTAGCATTTGTTCAAAATTAGAATAGAATAATCTGAGTGACAGCAGCAACTAATTTTTTTTTCTACAAGCGATTACTACACAACAATCAAGCATGTCAGGGTTCAAAGTGACCTACAAATGAAATTCCCCACAAAAGGAATTAACATGTTGAAAGTTATCCAGGCAATTTCAGCAGACTCCATTATAAACTTACGCAAAAGTCACAAGTGTTATGTATTACAAGCCATAAAGGGCCCCGAGTGACATAAATGGTGACTCTGTCTGTCTTATGGCAATATTACATGTAGGGTAATATTACATTTTCTGTATTGTTACATGACAGTAAGGAATCTTGAATCTTAAAAAAAACTAAATAAGCTGTGAAACAGCAAAAGCACTTTAATGACAAAAATAAGATGAAAACCATAAATAGCATTACCTGGACAACATAACTGTGTAGGCATCATTTGATTTCTCCCTTTCTTTGTTTTTCATCACTGCTGGAAAAATTTCCTTCCGAACTTTTATCAGGTCATCAACGGTGTTAAAGGCAAGCTTAATGTACATCCTCTTCAACCCAACTAGATGGTTTGGCTGCAGAATAAACATATTTAATGATAACATTACACCATGCAAATGTATTTTTGTGGAGGTGGAATAAAAGCAGAGGGAAGACATAATAAGCCAAGACAACTTACCAAATCCAGGTCCTCTTTCAGAATGGTTGTAATTTTACTTAATTTCCCTTGAAATTTCTTGGACAAGAATGATGACACCTCTCGCTCACATCCCTGTTTAAAATTTAATTTTTTTTTAAAATTTAGACATACAGCATAGTGACAAGCCCCATCAGCCTAATGAACCTGTGCCACCCAATTGACCTACAACCTCCCCCCATATGTTTTGAATGGTGGAAGGAAACTGGAGCACTGGGGAAAACCCACACAAACATGGAGAAAATACAAACTCCTTAGAGTCAGCGGGGGGAATTCAAACTCCAGTCTTGATTGCTGGCACTGTACCAGCGTTGCGCTATCCACTACACCAACTGTGCTGCCTTTATTTTAAAGTTTCAAAGTTATCTTCACTCCAATTCATTTCACTTTTTATTTCACATTTTTTCAATAATATTTTAAAACAATGACATTAATCACAAGTAAGGAAATCATTCTTAAATAGTAAAGATTTTTTGTTAATTTTTGTTCAAATACATTAGCAGCCCCGCCCCCCCCCCCCCCCAAAAAAAAACAGGTACTCTCCAAAATTCAAGTGTTTTAAGTTGATTTTTTCTTCTTTGGCTTGGCTTCGCGGACGAAGATTTATGGAGGGGGTAAAAAGTCCACGTCAGCTGCAGGCTCGTTTGTGGCTGACAAGTCCGATGCGGGACAGGCAGACACGATTGCAGCGGTTGCAGGGGAAAATTGGTTGGTTGGGGGTTGGGTGTTGGGTTTTTCCTCCTTTGCCTTTTGTCAGTGAGGTGGGTACTCTCCAAAATTCAAGTGTTTTAAGTTGATTTACAAAACATAATAAACCCACATACTTAAAAAAAATATTGTCTTATGGAGAGAAAAGGTCCAAGCAATAAACTTGTGGGAGACAAATCTAAACCTTGTTAAGGTTTCTGGATAACTTTCTACATACCTTTTTTGTGGCAACATAGAAATAAGGTTGGAAAGGCAAAGCAACCTGAAAAGAAGAAAGTGACAATGAACTGACAAATGGGATTAAGTAAAACAAGAGCTTTGTTTCTAAATGAAATTCAGCATGATACTTTAATATCAAAATATTGCAGGTATACAAAAATCCCAAAAAAGAAAACCACATTCAATTAATCATAAAAGCCACTGTTCATCCTGTCGATTTTATAGTCTCTATAAATTTAGCAGTTGAGATCCCAAAACCATTAGTAGGTAGAAAAGGTTAACTGTATGGCTCAGAAGAGTAAATGAGAAACATCGGATTTTGCTGGGAGTTTCAAATATGGAACAAGTAGTAAAAACCTGGAAATACTCAGGTCAGTAAGCATCTTGGAGGTAGAAACATTTAACAAGTATTTGAACCAAAATGTTAACTCCTGCACCTGTCCACAAATAAGAGTCACAGCATGGTAATAGGCCCTTTGGCTTATGAGGTAGTGCCATCCAAATACACCAATTAATCTACATATTCTGTATGTTTTTGGAGGGTGAGAGGTAACCGGAATAAGTAAAGAAACCCCATATAGGCACAGGGAGTACATACAAACTCCTTCCAGGCAGTGCCAGATTTGAACTCCAGTCACTGTCACTAACTGCTACGCTAACTATGCCCTCTGCTGGGTATTGCACTCATTCTGGTTTTATTTTGGGTTTTTGCATTTGCAATTTTTATTGGATGACAAATTTAAATTAATATTTTCAGCTGAACAGTTCATTGTACTGTCAGAAATTGAAAACATCTCCATTATGCTAAAGGTACTAACTGGGCAGAATTCTAAATTCATAACATGAAAAAAATATATACACCTAACAAATGCAATCAGTTCATTTTAATAAATCTAAAAATTAGGAACTAAATCTAAACTGCAATTGAAGCTACAAGTTTAATGTGTAATAGAGCTGAAAAGAAGATCTCCCATAAATTCACTGAATGGTAAAATGTACTAGAGGAGAACGTGGTCTTTTTATGCAAGATGTCTTATATCTAAGTTGCCCTCTTAAAATATTGAATTACATGCTATGGGACCATATTCTTTCTCAAATACAAATTCATTGAAGTACAGTAATTTGGCAAATATATGCACAAATTGACAGCTAGACACAAAACTAATCACAATCCTGAAGAGTTTCAGGGTAATAAAGAGTAATCAAGAATATTTGTTAAAATATGTTGTAACAAAAAATACAAGAACCTGGTGTTTATTTCAGAATTGTGCACACTTTTAGTTTGACCGCAGATCACATACAGTACTTCCTACAAATCTAGTCCCCACATTATAGGCAAGACACAATTGTGCTGCAAAGGATGAAGACACTTAGAATTGGGGAAGAAATAATTCACCCAAAGAATGGCAGGTTTTTGATTTCACTGAGGAAAAGGGTAATCGAGGCAGAAATCTACAGACCATAGAAAAAGGACTCCAATGTTCATTTATAATGGTTCTACGTGGATGGTTATGGACCTGCTGATGGAAGGCGAGGAGGTCAAAAAGCTTTTTTCGTTTACAACAGAAACTGACAACCAGACCAAATGATCACCTTCTGTGTCATAAATATTCTATAATTCATGAGACAGAGTCAAATCATATATATCTTCTGTGCATGCAGTCATGGAATAGAAATACAAGTATTTTTCATTAGACTACCACAAACCTTAAATCTGCTTCCATCCTCCTCAACAAAGTAATAATCCACAACACTGATCATTCTCTTGTCTTCATCCAGGATTTCAGCCTGCAAACCAAATTGTACACACTTAGCTTGGTAAACAAAGACTGTGTTTGTTATTACAACTTCGTTATAATGCACAAGATTTTTTTGTTCCCTTTATTAAAAATAAACAAAACTGGGTGCATCATTTACATGTCTACCATTAACATGACCATGGTTACATAGTGGCAATTATTTCTAGTGGTAACAACTAAATTCAGAAAGGCAACCAACTGGATGCATGTTGATCAGCCAGCCTGTTTTCTCTCCTGGATCTTTGAGGCGCTCAAATCCAAATCGTGCATCCATCTCATCTGTCCACTGACTGCGCTCCAGGCGCTTGAGTGCAGGAAGGGAGGAGCCATCATCGCTGGGGATCAAAAGCACAAGAAAGCGTGTTTATGTTATAATATTAACCAGCATACATTGCACAGCACAAGAATGGAACTGGATTCAAAAATGCTGCTGTCATTTTAAGATATGACTTGAATCTTGCTCATCAACATTTCAAGTTTAAAAAAAAACAACCTGCTGGTGAAACTTTGTGAATCAACTGTTCAGAACAAGACACTTCATGAAAGCACTAACTCCAGATGTGGACTGACCTGCTCAGTTATGCCAGCAACTTGTTTTTTTGTTACAAAAAATCTACATTCTCTGGTCTGCAACATTTCAAATGTTCTTCATTGGTTGCAAAACAGCTTGGGATACCACAAGACCATAAAAGCATTAAGATAAAAGCAAAACATTGTTTTTAAATACTTCACTTCCAAATAAAAATGTAATCGTTGAGGCATGCTAATGTCAGCCATGATGATCTTAACAAATGTCAGAGCAGGCTTGAAAGGTCAGATGGTCTATTCTTCCTCCCATTTGTTTTATTCCTGCAATGCTGCTGACAGCAAGAACTTTTATGTAAGGGATGTTATATTAAATTGTATCAGCAACTGATGCAAGTTCATTAGCCTGAAATATTAATCTGTTTTCTCTATTCATGGAAACCACCGAGCTAAAATACATGTCAGTACATTGTGCACAATTTTTAAAAATTTAGACATACGACATAGTAACAGGCCATTTCAGCCCATGAGTGCATGCCACCCAGTTTATACCCAATTAACCTACACCTCTGGCAAGTTTTGAGCATTGAGAGGAAACCAGAGCCCCCGGGAAAAAACCCATGAAGACACGGGAGAACATACAAATTCCTTATGGACAGCAATTTCTTCTTCAGATTCTTTCTACATTCTTTATATTCCTCTAACACCTCAATTAGTTCACGCTGTCCATACTTTTTGTACGTCTTTCTTTTTCTGAACCACATTTCTAATAACCCTTGAAAACCAAGGCTCCCTAAAACTTTAACCTTTCCTTTCAACCTAACAGGAACATACTGTCTCTGTACCCTTAAAATTTCACCTTTGAATCCCTTCCTTTTTCATTCTACATCTTTCCCATTAAACAATTCATTCTCATCTCCTCAAAATGAACCTTTCTCCAATCAAAAAGCTTAACTCTGGGGGTCCAGACCTATCTTTCTTCATAATTTCTTTTGAAACCAATAGTATTGCCATCACTGGACCCAAAGTGCTCCCCAACACACACACCACCATCACCTGACCTCTCCCATTTCCTAATAGCAGATCCAACACTGCCCCTTCTCTAGTTGGTACCTCTACATATCGATGTAGAAACTATCCTGCACACATTTAACAAACTCCAAACCATCCAGCCCATTTACAGTATGGGCATCCCAGTCATTATGTGGAAAGTTAATCTCCCACAATCACAACCTGGTGCTTACTACAAATATCTGCTATTTCCTTACAAATTTGTTCCTTCAGTTCCCTCTCTACATTAGGTGGTCTATAATACACCTCCATAAGTGTTATCAATTCTTCCCACTCCTCAGTTTCACCCATAGTCCTTCTCTAGACGAACCCCTTAATCTATCCCTCAAAAGCACTGCTGTAATACTCTCTCCAACAAGCATGCAACACCTCCCCCTCTTGGTCCCCCTATTCTATCACACCTGAAGCAATGAAATCCTGGTATGTTTCGCTGCCAATCGCTCTCTTCCCGCAGCCATGTTTCACTAATCATAATTCCAAGTATCTACCCATATTCTCAGCTCATCTACTTTTCTCACAATGTTCCTAGCATTGAAATAAATAATTTAAGAAAATCTCCTTCTCTTGCTTTGATTACTAATCAAATTGATTACTAATGGTGCATACAACTTCTGTCTTCAATTTCATCCTTCTCCCCTACATCTGTTATTTCACTATGGTTCCCCTCCTCCTTCACATCTTGTTCAAACTCAACACAGCCACAATAGCAAATCTACCTGCAAGAATATTTGTACCTTTCCAGTTAAGAGGCAAGCAGTCCCTCTGGAATAGTTCCCACCTTCCCTGGAAGGTTGCCTACAAATCTAAAGCCCTCCCTCCTGCACCATATTTTCCAGCCACACATTTAGCTGCACTATCTTTCTATTTTTTACCTCACCTGCATATGGCACTGGTAGCAATCCTGAGATTGCTATCCTGGAGGTCCTGTCCTTTAACCTAGCTCCCTAAACTCACCCTGCATTTTTAATAGAAAAGGAGAAAGAAAAGGGAGGCGAGAATGGGAGATTGTTGAATTCAGAATTGCAGTTCGTGTAGCCAGGTAGATAAAAGGTAGATTTTTAATCTATGGAAGGTGAAGATAACTAAATTGTAGATTAAAATCAAGGAAGTCAGGTTCACAAATTTAGAACATAAGAGAAATTAAATAAAGCTATAAAACTAGACATGTATAAACAGTTAGGGTCAACCTTGACAAAAATCAATGGTCAGCCTGTGTTTGTGAATAATTTTCTAAATCTGGACACTATACTTTAGAATAAATGTCTAAGCAGTGTATCTAACTGTAGAAGGGGATTCAGTTATGCGTAGAGGGAATTTGAGAGTCATGGCAGCAAAGAGTGTCAACAACATTCAGGGTTGTATACAGGGTTCAATGTACAAAAGGTTTCCACTGTCCACTGGAAATATTTCCACTGTCAGTTGGATCCGTAACTTCAGGTCACAGATTTGTTAATTTGTCAAAAAAAAAAAGAGCAATACAAGAAAATAAATCTTTTTAGAAAGTTACCATGGTCTTGAATGCATTACTCAAGAGGATAGTGCAAGCTTCTATCCTCTGTAAGATAAGCTTAACAAATTGGCAACTGAATTTGAACATAGATCATAAAATGATAAAAAACTAAAGGATTATGCTTTAGAAAAAAGAAGTACAATTTCTTGCACAGTTAGTTCGGGACATAATACACAAACAAAGCATGATGATGCATACAACGAGTGCTGTAGAATATGATTTGAATAGAAACGTGGAATACCATGTTTAGTTGAAACTAAATACACGTATACCCTGCTTTACAAAACTAGAGCATTCCTATGAAACCTTTCAGAAGCCAAAATGGCATAAAGCAAAGAAGCAATTACCATAGACTTCTATTGGAAAAATTTTTGAGCATTTCCAGACCTAAAAAAATAACCTGCCAAATCATACAAAATAACAAACAAAACATAAAATAACACGAACATTTATTAAAAGCAGGAGTGATATGATAAATACAGAGCCTACATAAAGTAGAAATAATGCACATAGTGTAGTTTCAGTGACGAGAATTGGAAAGATAGTAAGTTTTGACAGCCTCACCGGCCTGCCCCCACGACAGCCCAGCCCGAAATGGCCTGTTACTGTGCTCTATGTCTAAATTTTTAAAATTTAAATTCTACCAGCTCCTTTTTAATAAAAGTGAAAAACCTTTTGTAAAAGCAGACACAACCCTCTTCATAAAAGCACATTTTTGTAATTTGAGTATTCGTCAAGCAGGATATACCTATCCTGCAAACTGAAGCACAAATAGAATATTTTTCATTTAAGTTCATTCACAACTCAATCCATAAAGCTCATCCCAAAAAATACTTCCCATATGGTCTAACAGCCCAATTTAAACATTTTCCCTATCTGTCAAAATCTTGAAATTCATCATCTCATTAATTTATCTTCAAAGTTTCCACAATTATAAAAAGAACACATTAAATGGAAGATAGTACAAGTGTACAATGAAAGTGAGCTTGCAGGCGCCTCAGATTGAAGAGACTGCCATCCGTGCGGTACCGGATGTAAACAGCGACTTCATTGTTGGGGTCTTTCATGGCTTGGTTCAGCATCATGCTGAAGAAGATTGAAAAGAGGGTTGGTGCGAGAACACAGCCTTGCTTCACGCCATTGTTAATGGAGAAGGGTTCAGAGAGCTCATTGCTGTATCTGACCCGACCTTGTTGGTCCACACCAAGACACACTTGTCCGTGAACTACTCTTTGCAGATGATGCCGCTTTAGTTGCCCATTCAGAGCCAGCTCTTCAGCGCTTGACGTCCTGCTTTGCGGAAACTGCCAAAATGTTTGGCCTGGAAGTCAGCCTGAAGAAAACTGAGGTCCTCCATCAGCCAGCTCCCCACCATGACTACCAGCCCCCCCACATCTCCATCGGGCACACAAAACTCAAAACGGTCAACCAGTTTACCTATCTCGGCTGCACCATTTCATCAGATGCAAGGATCGACAATGAGATAGACAACAGATTCGCCAAGGCAAATAGCGCCTTTGGAAGACTACACAAAAGAGTCTGGAAAAACAACCAACTGAAAAACCTCACAAAGATAAGCGTATACAGAGCCGTTGTCATACCCACACTCCTGTTCGGCTCTGAATCATGGGTCCTCTACCGGCACCACCTACGGCTCCTAGAACGCTTCCATCAGCGTTGTCTCCGCTCCATCCTCAACATCCATTGGAGCGCTTACACCCCTAACGTCGAAGTACTCGAGATGGCAGAGGTCGACAGCATCGAGTCCACGCTGCTGAAGATCCAGCTGCGCTGGATGGGTCACGTCTCCAGAATGGAGGACCATCGCCTTCCCAAGATCGTGTTATATGGCGAGCTCTCCACTGGCCACCGTGACAGAGGTGCACCAAAGAAAAGGTACAAGGACTGCCTAAAGAAATCTCTTGGTGCCTGCCACATTGACCACCGCCAGTGGGCTGATAACGCCTCAAACCGTGCATCTTGGCGCCTCACAGTTTGGCGGGCAGCAACCTCCTTTGAAGAAGACCGCAGAGCCCACCTCACTGACAAAAGGCAAAGGAGGAAAAACCCAACACCCAACCCCAACCAACAAATTTTCCCTTGCAACCGCTGCAATCGTGTCTGCCTGTCCCGCATCGGACTTGTCAGCCACAAACGAGCCTGCAGCTGACGTGGACTTTTTACCCCCTCCATAAATCTTCGTCCGCGAAGCCAAGCCAAAGAAGAAGACAATGAAAGTATGTTTTGCAAATTGGGATACAAGCCTACCAACTACAGGATGCATCTTAAATGATAACTGTATTGAACTTTATCTTTACTGCAACCTAACAAAATAAGTATAATTTCAATCTGCATGGTACTGAAAAGGAAGTGTGGATTATTCTCACAGATAATGTATTGTCTCAAACACTGAACAATGTTGATTTCAAACAATTACAGGAAATGGGCACAATCTTCAGACCGTGATGCTGAGGGAAACAGTGCAATGCACAAAAGTGCTGGAGAAAAAACAGGTATTCATTATTTACCATTAACAACCTCAAAAAAAACATAAATGTTGGAGAAAGTCAGCAGGTCTCACACCATCCAGGACAAAGATATAACCAACATTCAAGCCTGAGCTCTGCAAGGTATGAATTAAAAGCAGGCAGGCACCTGAATAAAAGGCTGGGGTAGTAAGAATGGGTGGGTGGAAGTACAGGCCAACAGATAAATGGTGTAAATTGGACATGAATGGGGCACAGGAGAAAGGAAAGTTAATTGACAGGAGGCAAGAGAGTGAGAAAAAGAGAAGGCATGGGGAAAGATGAGGAGGGGCTTATAGAAACCAGAGAAGTTAATGTTCATGGGAAAATTGAAATGGGTGGCCATTGGATATCACCACAATTGCAGAAGACAGAGTGAAGGTACTCAACAAAGCACAGCCCCCAGTCTGCATTCAATCTCTCCAATGTAGACGAGACCTCAACAGGACCATCAATTGCTGAGGATGACTGCTACAGATCCACAAGTGAAGGTTGCTCGACTTAGAAGGACTGTTTGGAGCCCCATTTAGGAATGATGGTGAGGCACAAGTGGAGCACCTACTGCAGTACAGGAGTAGGTGCCAAGTGGGAAAGGAAGAGTGGACGAGGGTGTCGCAAAAGAAGCGGTCCCTGCGGAAAGGCTCAGACCCTCTCTGGACGCTGGGAGTCAAAATGAGTTCCTCCAGCTGGTTCAGTGCTTCTACTACAGTCACAATATCTGTAGACATTCGTGTTTTACGTTATTAATAATCTATGTCTGGCCAACGCCATTTGGAACAACCTCGGTGTTGTGCAATGATTAAATTCACCGCTGTCAATATCATTGCAACTTCTGACCAGAATTCTATCCTCCAGCACCACTGGTCCAAAGCTCAGAAAAATCGCGGGGACACACCTTTAGCACATTACCCTCATCTCTCGCCAACCACCAACTTTTATGAAACTTACGTATAATTGCTATCAGTGGCGTGAAAACGTCCAGGCCTGAACTTTCCACTATTCTGCAACACCATGACAAGATAGCCTTTCAGTCCTCAGCCACAAACACTCGATTCGCGCGCTCCTACTTCTCTCGCGAGACTTCCCTTCCGCCAACACCATCGCATGGTGATTGGACGACACTGGAGATTTTTCTCATTGGTTAAAAGTGCGAACCCTCCCACTGTGACGGAACGCAGCGGCGGACCGTAATTGTCCGAGTAAACGAGCCTTCCGGTCTGAGCTCTCGCAGGAGCCTGTTTCCGTCTATTTCTGCACACTCTCACTCATTCAATCTAATTCTTACCTCAGATCGTAAATGATCTATTTGATCGCCTGACGATGAATAGCTGTCTTTTGGGTTTTTTTTTTATATAACATCGCTTCTGTTGATTTCCCAACCACAAACATTTAAAAAGTGACCCTTAGTTCCAGTACTTCCTGCATGAGGAAATATTCTATCCACAAACATTCTGTCAAGACTCCTTCCATGTGGGATTGATGGGGAGAATAATGAAAAACAGGAAAATATTCTTTTTCTGTCTTTGGCTTGGCTTCGCGGACGAAGATTTATGGAGGGATAATGTCCACGTGTGCTGCAGACTCGTTGGTGACTGACAAGTCCGATGCGGGACAAGCAGGCACGGTTGAAAGGGAAAATTGGTGGGTTGGGGTTGGGTGTTGGGTTTTTCCTCCTTTCTCTTTTGTCAGTGAGGTGGGCTCTGAGGTCTTCTTCAAAGGAGGTTGCTGCCCACCGAACTGTGAGGTGCCAAGATGCACGGTTTGAGGCGATATCAGCCCACTGGTGGTGATCAATGTGGCAGGCACCAAGAGATTTCTTTAGGCAGTCCTTGTACCTCTTCTTTGGTGCACCTCTGACATGGTGGCCAGTGGAGAGCTCGCCATAGAACACGATCTTGGAAAGGCCATGGTCTTCCATTCTGGAGTCGTGACCCACCCAGCGCAGTTGGGTCTTCAGCAACATGGATTCAATGCTTTCGGACTCTGCCAGCTCGAGTACTTCGATGTTGGTGATGAAGTCATTCCAATGAATGTTGAGAATGGAGCGGAGACAGCGCTGATGGAAGTGTACTAGGAGCCGTAGGTGATGCCGGTAGAGGACCCATGATTCGGAGCCGAACAGGAGCGTGGGTATGACAACGGCTCTGTACACGCTAATCTTTGTGTGTTTCTTCAGGTGGTTGTTTTTCCAAACTCTTTTGTGTAGTCTTCCAAAGGCGCTATTTGCCTTGGCGAGTCTGTTATCTATCTCTTTGTCGATCCTTGCATCAGATGAAATGGTGCAGCCAAGGTAGGTAAACTGGTTGACCGTTTTGAGTTTTATGTGCCCGATGGAGATATAGGGGGACTGGTAGTCATGGTGGGGGAAAATACTAGAGCGCCTCGGATGCCCCCCAAGTTCCTCAACATGGTTATCCAACTGCACGAAAACCAACAAGGTTGGGTCAGATACAGCAATGAGCTCTCCGAACCCGTCTCCATTGACAATGGCGTGAAGCAAGGCTGTGTTCTCGCACCAACCCTCTTTACTATCTTCTTCAGCATGATGCTGAAACAAGCCATGAAAGACCTCAACAATGAAGACGCTGTTTACATCCGGTACTGCACAGATGGCATTCTCTTCAATCTGAGGCGCCTGCAAGCTCACACCAAAACACAAGAGCAACTTGTCCGTGAACTACATTTTGCAGACGATGCCGCTTTAGTTGCCCATTCAGAGCCAGCTCTCCAGCGCATGACGTCCTGTTTTGCGGAAACTGCCAAAATGTTTGGCCTGGAAGTCAGCCTGAAGAAAACTGAGGTTCTCCATCAGCCAGCTCCCCAACATGACTACCAGCCCCCCCACATCTCCATCGGGCATACAGGAAAATATTACCCCTGTATAAAAGACCAGAAACCAAGACGGTTAAATCCACATATAATGCTTTATCAATGAATTCCTATCTTTTCACCAAGCAAAGTGAAAGTGCTGGAAATATGAAATAAAAATATTATAAATCATTACCCAATTATCTAATAATTGGGGAGGGGGAGAAAATTTGCTATTGTGTAGGAAGGAAATAAAAATCTGTTCCATTTCGAAGCATGGAGAGACCGAGCAAATAGCTTTACACAGAAAGAGCTATTTGACTTGTCTGTGTTGCGACATTTCTGAACCCACAGTTACTCAGTGGATCAGGCAGCATCCATGGTGAAAAAGATCATTGATTCTGGTCGATGATCAAAGTTGCTGAGTAAACCTGCCCTGTATTTACAGTGAACATTGTTTTTATTATCTTTCTTTTCTTTGGCTTGGCTTCATGGACGAAGATTTTTGGAGGGGTAAATGTCCACTTCAGCTGCAGGCTCGTTTGTGGCTGACAAGTCCGATGCGGGACAGGCAGACATGGTTGCAGGGGAAAATTGGTTGGTTGGGGTTGGGTGTTGGGTTTTTCCTCCTTTGTCTTTTGTCAGTGAGGTGGGCTCTGCGGTCTTCTTCAAAGGAGGCCGCCGCCTGCCAAAGATGCACGGTTTGAGGCGATATCAGCATTTGTGGGTTCTTATCTTCTGTTTACCCATATGGGTATCCAGCATCTCTCTTTGGGATAACAGACCTCACCACAATTCAGAAGCACGAAAAAAATATCTGACTTTTGGTGAAAGGCCTTTGAATGGAAATTTTCAACTCTGCTTCTCTCTCTTGAGATGCTGCGTGTTCTGCTGTCTATTACCCACTTTTTTTTAACTTTAATTTTGATTTTTATTTCCTTCCTACACAATAGCAAATTTTCTCCCCCTCCCCAATTATTAGATAATTGGGTAATGATTTAAATGAACTTAATATTTTTATTTCACATTTCCAGCACTTTCACTTTGCTTGGTGAAAAGATAGGAATTCATTGATAAAGCATTATATGTAGATTTAACCGTCTTGGTTTCTGGGATGTATATTTGGTCTTTTATACAGGGGTAATATTTTCCTGTTTTTCATTATTCTCCCCATCAGTTGCAATAGGGATGTCATGGAAGGAGTCTTGACAGAATATATGTGGATACAATTTTTCCTCATGTAGGAAGTACTGGAACTAATGGTCACTTTTTAAATATAAGCAGCTATTTATTTAAGAATGTTCAGGCAATAAAAGTTGAAGTGATGGAGTGAAATTTCTCTCAGAGAAATTGGAGTCTTTGGAACTCGTTTTTATGAAAGTCAATAGAATGAGAATCTTTGAATATTTTAATTCGGAAGAAGCTAGGTTCTAAATAAGGATGGAGGTACAAAGCCTCTGAGGTTTTACAGGAATGCTGGGTTGAGGTTACAATTAGATCAACCAGGATCTTATCTGACAAATCAGGCTGGAGAAACTCAGTGGGTCAATCAGCATCAGTCAGAGAAAAAGAATGATCAATGATTTGGGTTGAAACATTCATCAAGCCAACCATTATGAGCATTGAGCATTTTATTCAAATAGAATTACTTCAAACTAAAAAAAACATGAAAAATGATTGGTTACAAGTTAAGGACCAGCTTCATAATGTGAAGTTGTTTCATTGTATGATATATTTTCCAGTCAAGCTTGTTTGATTAGCGACTTAGCAATAGTGATTCTGAAAGAGGAAGACCCTACAAGAATTCCATGAACAACATTTAGACGTGGAAAACCATAAAGGCAGTGGCTAAAAACTTGCCAGTTGACCTGCATGAACTATGCCAGAATGTCACAATTGCTGAACACAACCTCCAAAGACACTACTTAGTGTGAGTTGGTATGCAAGGCAAGCTTATATCAACTATTGTGAGAAAAAAATACGTTACTTTTGGCACTAATTGTTAGACATTTGACATGGCTAGTGATCAAACATATCAGCTTGTGCATGATAATGTATATGGTTGAGACCTGTGATACACACAGTCTGGGTGAAAAAAGAGAGCCAGACAATAAAATTCAGTTTCAACAATTTATTAAGAATAATGGGATGAAGCCCCATTACACTTCTTATCACACAATGGCCTTTTGGGAAACAGGGGAGTCCATTTGCACACAAAAGGAGGATTCTTCATAGTCTATGAAGCAAGATCTTTTGAGTTATCAAATCGCACCTCAATCCTTTGAAGAATATAAACCTAACGAAGCTAAATGGTAATAAATAGGATATTAACATTATAGGAAGTTGAATCTTGTCCAATCCAATTTGAAGAGGAACTGAAAGCAATGTGTCTCAATAAGGGGCTGTGTCTGTACCATAGAGTCTGGGTTCTGGGAGCTTCAAGCAGATTGCCAATGCAAAGAGAGGTAGTGGAGGTACATAAGACTCAAAATTATGTCATACATATTGACAACAGATTCCATGTTGACCACTTACTCCTAGTGTGCACAACCCAGTGGTATTTAAAAAGCAGTAGATCTGACAATTCACATAAAATTTTTGGTGAGGTTTATAAGACATTATTGAATCCCAGGTCCATCATTGGTTCAGTATTCAACTTGATATGTTTACAAAACAGTATTGACATATTAGAGTAATAGTTAATCGAAAGAATGCTCAGGTTGTATCTATAAGTCTGTGTTATCAGTCATATTTTAAAATTTTGTAAAATAGTCAATAGTTTGTCGTAGGACACAGATGCTAGTTTCCTGTAGTGAATCTCACCAGTGCTGATATTCGGACCAGGATTTGATGTTGAAAACATAGAAAAATAGGTGCAGGAGTAGGCCATTTGGCCCTTCAAACCTACATCGCCTTTCAATATGATCATGGCTGATCATGAGATATTAAATTAATTAGGTTCCCAGGGTTTCAAAGAATGAAAGGGGATTTCATGGAAAGCTACACAATTTTAAAAGGAAACAAGAGGACAGATTGGATGCAAGAAGGATGTTTCCAGCATTCATAGATTAAAGATAAAGGAAGATTTTATTGACCTAGGGAGCTGGGAATCCTTGGAATTCTATTCCACAGAAGGCAGTCGATGTCATATCATTAAATACATTATCAAGGAGTTAGAATAGATCCACCCAATATCACATTGAATGAAGGAATAGGCTCAAAAGGCCGAAGGAGCGACTGTTGGTTCTCACTTCGATGTTTCTTGGATTCTGAACCTCCGACGCCATGATTTACGGTAAATGTTCAGCAATTTGTCGATCAGATCGTGTTCACGAGTGGTGTGAGGTTAGGGTTTATGCTTTGCAAGAATGATGTCGGGACATGCTCCATCTGACCGGCCTTTCAACCGACTCCTGCTGCAACAATACTTGTTTCTGCTCAAGAAGTACCCAATATTGACGAAGTCTGTAACCAGGTAGTCATGTTGCAATCGAATCGAGTCCGCGTTTCCCGCGGGACGTCAACTCTAAGTTGCATCTGATTCTTTATTTCATTTTCCGTGTTTTTTTTCCTCCCAAAATATTCGCCTCCGATCATAGATTTTTCATCAATAGTATGTGTTTTATGAGCTCAAGAAAATGGGGAATTATTTTATTTTGAGCAAAGAAAATCGTCTGTCAAGCTGCAGTTACTCGGTTAATCGTCCTTTCACAAGTGTCCGGCTGGCCATGAATTGCATTGAAATGAACGGGACACGTTCTTGTCGGAAAAATTCCACAATACGTGTATATTAAATGTATATTTTGATTAAAATCATGCATTTGCTGACATAATTTTCACTGTTTCTGAAACGGATCTATTCTGCACATACATTTGTATGAAATAATTGATTATAAACTTTTTACCTTCCCTTTCTGAGATTGCATCCGAATGGAGTTTGCAGTTGTCAAATTATTTATTTGGGTTTTGTATATATTCTTTCCTAATATTTCGGACATCTTCACTATAAATATTCAGTAACTCCTTTGACTCCCTTTAGCGCATGATCTCTCTTCTGTTCGCCCTTCTAAGAAGTCGTGCTCTAAAATGATCATTATTTATATTCTGCAAGTCCATAATCATGATACGTAATGTTTCATTTTGTGTTCCAGAGTCAGGCGATTTAGGACCTTGTAACATTAAGCCAAGTGATGGTCTGGCATTTATGTAATTGAAACAGACTCATTGCATGTGTCCAAAAGACATTGTAAAGTCGTTTCAGAGTTTTAATATGGTTATTCCACTGGGCCCACATTGACAACTCGCAGTGATTTTCAAAATGCCCCTCCCCAACTCCCATTCACATTAAGCAATCCCAATACCATTTACTCTTTGATTAATAAGGGATTGCTTAAGATGGTATGAGAGTTGGGGGGGGGGGGGGGGGCGGGGTGGGAGGTTGAGAACCTCTGCTCTAGACCCAATTGTTGCTGAAATATTTTGCTTGAGAAGAATTGTCATTATCCCATTTACTTTGGAGTTATGAAACTATGCTCATAATGAGTCAATTTGGTGTGATTAAAACAGTGGGTTTCAAACACTCTCTTTCCACTCACATACCACCTTAAGCAATCCCTTACTAATCACAGAGCACTTCTGGCATAGGGATTGCTTAAGGTGGAATGTGAGTTTGGGGGGCAGTTTGAAAACCACAGGAGTAATCTCCTGACTCTTTCTTTGGTATTTCTCCATGGACCTTGACATTAATGATAGGAAAAATTGCTGCAGAGGATTCTGATGAACAGGACCTCTTGATACAGAGAAAGCATTTGATAGGGTGAAATTGAATTATCTATTTAAAGTACTACAGAAATTCAAATTACCAGAAAAAAATATTAATTGGATTAGAGCACTGTAGAATGGTCCTTTGGCAAAAGTCGTTACAAATGGATATGTTTCAGACCACTTTAAATTGAGTAGGTCAACTAGACAGGATGTCCATTATCACCTTCCCTGTTTGTTTTGGCTATAGAACCATTGGCAGATCTGATAAGAATGGAATCTATGATAAAGGGAATAAAAATAAAAGAGGAAGAATTTAAAATTAGCTTGTTTGCGGATGATATTATAGTATATTTACAGACCCAGATAAGTCAATAAAAAGGTTATTTACAAAATTGAAAGAATATGGGGCGATATCAGGATGCAAGATTAATATTGATAAAAGTGAGGTGATGCCAATGAACAAAGTTGATTATGCAAAATGTAAAAAAGAATCCCCTTTTAAATGGCAATCGCAGACCATACGCTGCCTTGGTATCAGGATAGATAATAATTTAAATCATTTGTATAAATTAAATTACGAACCATTAATTTAAAAAAAACAGGAAGATTTAGAGAAATGGAAAGTTTAACCATTAACTTTAATAGGGAGAGTAGACTGCATCAAGATGAATGTATTTCCATGGCTAAAATATTTGTTCCAAATGCTACAGATTCCCTTGACAGGGGATTTTTTTTATGAAACTATATAAATTAATAAAAGTTTTTATGGAAGGGTAAAAAATCAAGAGTGGCTTTGGAAAAATTTACATGGGTGTATAAACAAGGAGGTTTGTAGCTACCAAATTTCAAAAACTATTACAGGGCAGCACAGTTAAGATATCTATCAGATTTTTATCAGATGGGAGAAAAACCGGATTGGCTCAAGATAGAATTATGTAAATTAGGAGAACATTTACTCTAGAAATGGGATGAGAAACTGGTGCAACACAACAATCTACCAATACCACATCATATTCTAAAAATATAGAAAAGAATACATCTGGAGTGAAAGATGATAAATTATCAAATACAAAAAATGTTATTAATACCAAACCCATTAATTCCTTTTACAATAGACAATTTATTTTTTAATGAATGGACAAGAAAAGGAATTAAAAGAATAAAAGATTGCTTTTTGGGAAATAATTTATTGGCATTTGAACAATTAAAAAATAAATACGGAATATCACATGGTACAATATTTTCATGCTATCAGTTGAAAACTTATTTAAAAGAAAAGTTGGGAACTAGTCTAAGATGACCTGAGAGTAGCTGTGATGAAACTTAATTAGAGACACTGTGATATAGTAAAAAAAATTATTACAAACATGTACAGCAAATTGCAATACAACGAAAATGAAGAAGCAATGTATAAACCCAAACAAGGTTGGGAAAAAGATTTAAATATATTAATAAAGAATGAAACATGGAAGGAACTATGTGCAGGGACCATGAGTAAGACAATAAATACTCAGTTTTGTATAATACAATACAATTGGCTACATGTGTTACACCTCAAAAGTTAAAAGAATGGAATCCAACAATATTGGACAGATGCTTCCATTGTAAACAAGAAATTTGAACAACATTACTTGCAATTTGGACATGTACAAAAGTGAAATTTTTTTGTAAGGATTTAAACCTAATATTAAATAGAATTACAAAAAATAGGATACCAAAAGACCCAAAAATCTTCCTGTTAAACAACATAAAAGACAAAGAATTAGGTCTAAAATTAGACAAGGTTCAAAAAATATTTATTATGATTGCGCTTGCAGCAGCAAAAAAATGCATAATGATAACTTGGAAAACGGAAACAATCTTAAAATTACAACAATGGTACATTGAAATTAACAAGTGTATTCCATTATAAAAAATTACCTATAATCTAAAAGACAAATATGCTTTCTTTGAACAAATTTGGGAACCATATTAGAAACTGTCAATTTCAGACCTCAATCTCTTAAAACGATAAGATACAAGTATGAACATTTTTAAATATGAAATTTTGGACTACACGATTTCTTTTTTTTCTTGGGGGGATAAAATGAAAATGTCACTGTGTATTTTTTAATGCTGAATATTTGTATATATTGTTATTAACATGGTTCATGGTGAAGTATTAAATTTTAAAAAATTTAAAAGTCAAATGTTAAAATCTAAGTGGGGATTTTTTTTTAACGAAAAAGTTTCTTTTGAAACTGAACGTGATCCTTAAGCAGAAAGCATTCTGAGTTTCACTGAAATCAGCAATCTCAACTAAAATTAATCATTTACAAGATATGGACAAAGTACTCATATGGTTACAGTCTGCAAAACTAAAGTAAGACAAGATATTTACAGCAACGGAGTACACAAAGTTGGACCGCCTCTGTTCATGGACATGATTATGAACAAAGCTTGGACATTATTTCTTCATTTGTTTGTGTACTTTTGAAGTACAAGCAAAGAACACTTTCCACATTTTCTCTAGATATCACATTTGAATACTCACAGTTAAATACAGAATGGCATTAATTATGTGCTTTAAATTGTGGGAGGTGGATTAGAATGGTCCAATAGTCAGGCAAGAAAGATTAACTGGACTTTTAGTGAGCAGCTAGGAACTATGGCTAAGCAGAAGTTTGGGGTTCCAATATAGAAATTACTAAAATCTAGTAGGCAGGTAGAAAATGTACAAGGTGTACAAGGTCCTCGATTTAATTCTGGACACTGAATGCAAAGAAAATCCTGTCCTTTGAATTGAATATATGCAATATAATGGTTTGCGAATAAATACAATGGTTAATGACATTTTGCACTGAGTGTTTTCTTACATATTTTTTAAAAAAAGGAGATCCAACTATGCTGTTTTATATGATAATTCCAACACCTGCAAATTCCACTACAAATGGCACACAGTATTAACTTGGAATTATATTGCTTTTCTTTCATCATTGTCTAGTTCTATTATGGAATTCCAAACACAGATTACAAGGTGGGCCAGCATTGACTGATTGACGGTATCAAGGAATTAGCAATAAATTCACTCCTTACTAGTGATACATATATGTTGTAAATAAATGAATGGATTTTATAGGATTGAAAAAAATCTCGTGTGAGAGTGTTATAGGAAGAAATAAATGTTAGACGGTTATTCAAAGATTATATAAGAAAGTATTTCTCTATATAAAATGTGATAGAAATCTGGAATTCTGTCTGCAAAATTATCAAGGCTAGGTTAATTAAACATTAACAATTGATGGTTTTGTTAGACAAAGAGATAGGGAGTTGAAGAACCAAAATGAGTAGCTGAAGTTATGATACCTATTAGCTTTGTTAAAACTGAATGGCGGAATTGTATCAAGGAATGGAAAGATCTAAGGTTATTCCTATGCAATATGAAAATGAGAAAAAAAATCTCACATGAATATTTCAAAAATTATTGCTGCTGTCCCTTTTCAGCAAGTAGAAAAAGGAAAAAATATGAAACAAAAAAGATTAATTTCCCATTTGTATCTTTCCAATCTTTCAGTACAGAAACCATTAGATCCCTAAAGGAAGAAAGAAAATCAACTTCTGAATGTGCTCATTTGTGTTTATTTTTCCCCTTCCAGTGGTATTCTATCGGGACTTGGAAATGTTTTGTCTCAAGTGATGGAGCAGCGAAATAAGGGTCTAAGTATATCAAAGAATTTAAACTTTGGAGGCCCAGTCAGATTTGGAATATTTGGGTAAGAAGGGTATCATATTTTTATCAACTTTTTAATTCTATATGTCAGACAATTATGTTTAGTCTGACATTTTACCAAATTTTATTAAGTGAAAAATGGAAATTGATATTGCATGAGAAAGGGAAATTGATATTGAGTAATGAGGAAATGGCCGAGACTGAACAGATATTTTGTGTCAGTCTTCATGTTGGAAGACACGTCCAGCATGCCAAAGAGTGGTGTTAGGGGTGTGAAGGGAGGTGAGGGCCTCGATAAAATAATTGTTACAAAAGAGATAGTGATGAGCAAACTAATGGGTTTGAAAGTGGACAAATCCCCTGGTCCTGATGGGATGTATCCCAGGGTACTGAAGGAAATGGTGGGAGTTATAGTTGATGCGTTGGTAGCCATTTACCAAAATTCTCTGGACTCTGGGCAGGTTTTGGCAGATTGGAAGACAGCAAATGTCGCACCACTTTTTAAGAAGGGATGTAGGCATAAGACGGGTAACTATTGGCCAGGTAGCTTAATGTCTGTAATCGGGAAAATGCTTGAAGCTGTCATTAAGGATGACATAGCAAGACATTTAGAACAAAGGGGTTCCATGAGGCAGACGTAGCAAGGATTCAGAAAGGGCAGGTCTTGTATGACAAATGTGCTGGAGTTCTTTGAGGATATAATGGGTGTAGTTAATAGAGGGGAACAGGTTGATATTGTATATTTGGATTTCCAGAAGGCATTTGATAAGGTGCCACACAAGAAACTTATCAATAAGATACAGATGAATGGAGACGGGGGAAGTATATTGGAGTGGATTGAGGATTGGTTTACTGACAGAAAGTTGGGATAAATGGGTGTTTTTCTGATTGACAGATAGTGGGGTGCCACAGGGGTCAGTGCTGGGCCCGCAGCTGTTCACCATTTATATTGATAATTTGGAAGAGGAGACAAATTATACAGAGAATGTGGAGAGGCTGCAGAAGGATATAGTTAAGTTAGGTGAGTGGGCAAAGGTCTGGCAGATGGAGTACAACATTAGTAAATGTGAGGTCATCCACTTTGGTAGGAAAAATAGAAGAGCAGATTATTATTTACATGGTGAAAAACTGCAGCATGCTGTAGTGCAGAAGGACTTGGGAGAGCTTGTGCATAAATCACAAAAAGTTGGGTTGCAGGTACAACAGGCTATTAAGAAGGCAAATGGAATTGAATTCAAGAGCAGGGAAGTCATGCTGCAACTGTACAAGGTACTGGTGAGGCCGCACCTGGAGTACTGTGTGCAGTTCTGGTCTCAATGCTTGAGGAAGGATATACTGGCCTTGGAGGCAGTCCAGAGGAGGTTCACCAGGTTGATCCCGGAGATGAGGGGGTTTGACCTATGTGGAGAGATTAAATTACTTGAGATTATACTTACTCAAATTCAGAAGAATGAGAGGAGATCTTATAGAAACATATAAAATTATGAAAGATAGAAGTAGGAAAATTGTTTTCACCGGTAGGTGACACGAGAACCAGGGGATACAGCTTCAATATTATGGGGAGTAGATTTCAGATGGAGATAAGGAAAAACTGTTTTTCCCAGAGAGTAGTGAATCTATGGAATTCTCTGCCCAGGAAAGCAGTTGAGGCTACTTCATTTAGCATATTTAAGGTTTAGTTAGATTTTTACATAAAAAAGGAATTAAGGAATATGGGGAAAAGACAGATAGGTGGAGTTGAGTCAATAATCAGATCAGCCATGATCTTATTGAATGGCGAACCTGGCAGATGAGCCAGATGGCCTACTCCTGCTCCTATTTCTTATTTTGTAATGTTCTTATAATGCAACCACAAAGGCAGATTTCTAAGTACAAGGTATGGTGATCTGGAGCATTGAATGGCTAGGGTTATAAGTAGTTCTGGGGTCTGACTCCAGATTGTTGCAGTGTAATAGTGTAATTCATATCCTTGTATTTGCCTTTTGTATCTGTTATCTTCAGTCTCGGACGGAATGAGATTATACACAAATATTTGGTATGCTGTATGCTTTTGAACTGAGCTTTAGGTTTCTTAATCTCTTTATTAAAACTTTTTTTCACCTCTCCAAATTCACCTTTTTTTATCAGTCCCTTTGCCATCAAACCCATTTTGTATCTTTTTTTTTGCTTTTTGCCTCTGCCAAATATAGTTTATTTTACAATATGATAGTCCATTACTTGTCAAGTGTCATTTTGGGAATGGTGGCATGATGTCTGCTCATTATTCAGTTATTTGTTTTTTTTTTGATCCTGAGGTGCTTGACTAATAATTATTACTTTGTGTCTCTTTGCCACATATGGACTGATTCATGTAATTAATTCTTTTCCAAACTTTCATTGTGGAAGCCTAATAAGAAATCATCTAAATATTTCCAGTCACTTTCCATCATTTAAAAAAAAATGTTTGCCTTTTTTATTTTCTGTTTCAGATTCATTTTCACGGGTCCCCTAAGTCATTACTTCTATCTATATCTTGATAAGCTGGTTCCATCTAATGTTCCATACTCTCAAGTAAAAAGACTTCTGCTGGACCGACTGATATTTGCCCCAGCATTCCTTGCTCTTTTTTTTGTGGTGATTTCTCTGCTTGAGGTGGGTCTTAGTGATTTTTATTATGCCAAAATGAATATTCTGAGATCGTTGTTTGGCTTGACAGCAAATATGTTGAAGAGGCACAAAATGATGTGGCATGGAGTTATAAGATTTTAGATAGTAAAGTTATAGGCTCTCTGTAAGACAAAATGACCACATCGACTTTATGACTTTGAGAAAAATTATGTCAGAACTTATTCAATGAAAAACAAAATAGTAAATTTTAAACTTAACTTAACTAAACTAAATTAAACTAAACTTAACTAAACTAAATTGTTTCAATTAACTTATTAATCATTCAACCCTGGGGAAAAAAATGCAGTGAAGAATATTCTATAGGCTTCAATTAGCATGTTTTCTGATTAAAACAAAGCTCAATATAAATTTTCTTGTCAATTTACCACCCTCCCAAAACTTCTTATCTGAAAAAAAATATAGTGAATCAGTCAATTTATAAATTTCACAAGAAAGCTATATATCTCCCACTGCTGTAGTTTCGTGATCTGTAATTACAGCTTGTTGTTATTATCAAATAATTTAATAAATGCATTCTATCATATCAAATTATTGGAGCTCTTTGAAGATATAGTATGCACTGTGAATAAAGATTTTTTAAAAATCAGTGGACAAATATACTTATATTTCCAGGTGGTATTTGATAAGGTGCTGCATCAAAGGTTATTGCAGAAAATAAAAGCTCATGGTAGAGGAAGCTAACTCCTTGATGTGGAGAGAATAGCTGGCAATCAGGAAACCCAGTAGGTAAAAATGGTATTCTTGTTGACAAGATGCATGCCACAGGAATTGGTGTCACAGGAAGAGGATCAACATTTTGCAGTTTATATAAAAATGCTGAAGACACAAGGTTGTCAACATAGGGAAGCAATAGATGGGATAACAGAGTTGGAAAAAATCTGGCAGATTGTGGGAAAATGTGAAATTGTCCATTTTGTAAAGTAAAATAAAAGATAAACTTGTTATTTAAATGGACAAAAATTGCAAAGTTCTGAGCTACAGAGGGATCTGGGTAATGAACGAGTAATTTGGAAAGCCATGAGAATGTTAATTGCTTTTTGTGAGGGGAATTGAATAGAAAATTAGGGAGGCTATACTTTGGTGAACATTGGTGAGACATCACCGAGTGTAATGAAGACAGTAAAAACATAATGCTGGAGAAACTTTGCAGGTTGTTAGGTAAAAACATCATGAGCTGGGAATGAAGAAGGAGTCACCCAGTGCTGGGCCGTAACAAGATGCAGTTGTGACCTTGTACTCTCAAGATAAGAGTGGTAATGACAAATTGATGTGCAGCAAGCTAGCAGAGAAGGATAGCAACAGTTTATTCATTGGACAATGTAATAATGTAATGGTATGATAATTTACTAAGTACGTATCCTGAGGTATAAAAAAACACCACTTGCTGATAACGGCAGAATGCGCCTTCTCCAACTCACACTGTTAGTTGCAAGTGTTACAATCCGGTAATAAAGAACAAAGAACCTTGATTTCGACTCAGTCTGGTGTCTGACTCACTCATTCATGAACAAAGCAGACCTAACAAGGTGAAACAGTGTATTTTTTAATAGCAAAGATAAAAGTACATAACTAATGTTTCAGGCTGGAGCCCTTCATCAAGGTATGGAAAAATGTTGGCAGGTGTGCAAATAAAAGGGTAAGGGGGGAGGTGTGGTTTCAAAGGCAGGAGGTATAGGTGGAGAAGGGAGGGAGGGCACAGCTGCGATCAAGGGGAGGAGGGATGGCTAGATGAATAGAGAGGGAAGGGAGTGGAGAGCTGACAGGGAGAAGAGAGGGTTAAAGGAGAGCAAGTTAGCAGAAACCGAAAAAGTCAATGTTAATGTCATCTGCCTGGAGAGTGCCCAGAAGGAAAATCAGGTGTTGTTCCTCCAATTTATAGGTAGTTTTGGTGGAATAGTACGAGCCCATGGGCAGACATGTGAGTACAGGAGTAGGAAACAGACTGAAATGGTTGGCCACCGGGAGGTCTCTGTCACCGGTGCAGACAGAGCGAAGGTGCTCAGCAAAGTGATCTCCCAGTCTGTGCCCAGTCTTTCCAATGTAGAGAAGGCTACAAAGAGAGCACCGGATGCAGTAAATCAATCCTGCAGATACAGAAGTTAAATGTTCCTTCACTTGAAAGCCTTGTTTGGGACCCCGGACTATTGTGAGGGTGGAGGTGTGGATGCAAGTGTGGCATGCTTTGGGGGGGGGGATTTGTGAGGAGGGGTGAGTGCATGAGTGAATCAATGAGGGAGCGGCCCTATGGAAGGTAGAGAGAAGAAGATGTATTTGGTAGTGGGATCTTGTTGTAAGTGCCAAATTTCCTGGAAGAAAATGTGTTGGATTTCACAAGGAAGTCACGGAGACAGTATTTATACTCCTGATTTAAAGAAAAATGGTAATATTTTAGAACATTTACCAGACTATCACGTCACACTGTTTTCTCCCACCTTCTATTGAGCAAACATGCACAACTTTGAAAATTAACCTCCAGATTCAACCACAGTTTCTTTCTATCATACTTTTGAAAGGTCCACTCATTAGTAAAAGATAAGATCTTTGCATTGCTTATCTGTACTTTTCTCTATATCTTACACTTCGTTTGAGTAAGTAAATATTCTGCATTTTTTTACGTATTATAACACTGTACTCTGCAATTTTGTTTTATTTTTGCTCTATCTATTACATTGAAATATGGGTTGAATTGCCTGGATAGCAGGAAAAATAGCACTTTTCAATATATTTTGGTAAACATGACAATTAAAAAAAATCAATTCAATAATATTTTGAATTGGTGAGATGTCTTAAGGAAAGCTGTACAGATTAGTCAGTGAGAGTTTGCAAGAGTGAGAGACAACTCACTCTTAAATATGTGAGATCCTTACTGATGGACAATGAGATGATGTTTCTACTTGTGTGAGTTTCTAAAGCCTTCTTTTCTCAGATGATCATGGATGTTTGGATCTCACTTCTTCAGAGAGCATCTGAATACTGAATCTGACTATTTGTAAAGCAGAGATAGATCATTACTTGATAAAGAAGGATGTGGAAGGTTACCTTGGTAGATGGAAATGCAGATTGAGATGACAGTCAAGTTTGAAATAATCTTATTAAACAGTGAATTTAGGAACTAAGTGACTACGCACTGCTTTATGTTCATGTGTAGTAGTGGTAAAGCAAAGAGCATATTGAATTAATTTGATTCAAAAGACTATGAATTTGAAAGGTTTAAAATTAAACCTTATGAGCTACAATTCTAAACATGAACTATTCTGGCATCACCAAAAGATTTGTCTGCACTATTAAAACTACACTTTTTTTTGCATTAACTCCAACTGTGAATATATCTCCTTTTTCCTTTATCATGCCCATTCAGTTTAACATAAACAAAATGCAATGCAATCTTGAGATATATTTTTTCAAAAGAAGAATGAAGTGCCATGAATAATTTAATTGGGCTTTAGTATTTATTTGGTGCAGTAGCAGGACTACTATCTCTCGGTTGTGTACTCAAATCTCATGCAACAGTGCAGTGAAGGTTAGATCATCAACACAGCATTGTGGGATTACTGCAGTGCTGGATATGCTGTCCAATGAGAGATGAAACAAAGGTTTTGTCAACATGTTTCAGTGACTTGGGTGGTCATGAAAGATTCTATGGAACTATTTGAAGAAAGACAAGAAGTTTTGCAGATGATTTTCCCAATATTCTCTTCTAATCAGTATAATCTGTTTGTGGGACAATGTGGAATGCAAACTTGCCTGCTCATTTGAAAATTCAGTGGAAATGTAGTTAATTTTATAGTGCTTTGAAGTGGTTTATTTTACAAAATGTCAGTTAGCTATAATGAGCAGAATGAATTACAAAAGTGATTTTAAATAAAACATAATCATTATGTCTGTAATAGGGAAAGAACTTGAAGTCACTGAAGGACAAGATGCAGACTGGATACTGGGTAGCACTGAAAATGAATTGGAAAGTTTGGACCATCTTTCAGTACATTAACATTAATTATGTGCCTGTTCAGGTAAAGTACATTTGCTGACTGGTATTGCATCTAGATGTTTTGTCTGGACCTTTGAGTACTTTCAATATGTTGGAGCAGACATTTTCAAATGCACCTGCATAGAGCTATAAAACATTCAGAATTATCAGCATTGTTGCTGATAAGAAAGATTATGAGCAAGCAATTATATATTCAACTCACCTACCTTTTACACTAGTCAGTTACTTACACATTTATGATGTCTCAACAGCATACTCCTCATGGATACTCAGAAAACCTCAGCAGCTTCCCTTGACTCTCCCATTGTTTGCAATGGATTCCAGAGGGCACAGTATATGATCTTTTAGTGTCAGCAGTATATGTTGATAATAACTAAAATGTCAGGGGCAATGATAAGGAAACTTTTTGATAATTAAAACATGTCATCAATGAAAAGAAAAGCCTTAGCTTGCAGGAGTAAATTGAGATCAATTGGTGAAAATGATTAGCAAAAGGAATTCAATCTCCAGAATTTCAAGGTACCTGTAATGCTTTTGGAGAACTGTTGCAAGCATAATAAATGAGAGGATACTGAGAGTTGCAGAGAAATAGAAGGGCATTGGGATTCAGTTCCACAGATCTTCAAAAGTAAGCAGGATACCTCAATACAATAGTTAAAAAGGTGCAATTGGTCAAATAATAAAGGAGAATGGAATATATATTTATGTATTGCATGATGTAAGTCACAACCTAAATAACGTCCACAATTCTGATCATCATATTGCAGGAAATTGCTGCCAGAACTGTTCAGAACCAGAATTTATTGTCATGAATATGGAACACAGTGCAAACATTTCTATACACTGTACCACATTTCAAAATAAATTAAAAGTTGCAGGAAAAAGAAGAAAAAAAAGACAAAGTGAGGTAGTACATGTGGGTCATTGTTCATTCACAAATCTGTTGGCAGAGGGGAAGAAGCTGTCCTTGTGCCTCTGAGTGGTCATCTTCAGACTCCTGTACCTTTTTCCTGTTGATAGCAGAGTGAAGAGGGCTTGGCCTGGGTGGTGGGGGTCTTTAAGGATAGAGGCTGCTTTCTTAAGACACTGCCTCTTGTAATGTCCTCGATGGAGTGAAGACTGGTGCCTGTGATGTCGCAGGCTGAGTTAACAACCCTCTGGAGTTTTTGCCTGTCCTGAGCATTAGATCCCCGATACCAAACAGTAATGCAATCAGACAGAATGCTCTTCACCATACATCTATAGAGGTTTTTGAGGGTCTTTTGTGACATACCGAACCTCCTCAAACTCCTCACAAAATATAGCTTCTGGCGAGCTTTCTTCGTGATTACATGACAGATCCTCATGTTGATATCCTGATCCATTGACAGTAAAATGATAGTGCAGGGCAAATACATTGTCTAATATCCTATTCCATATCCTTCGCTGCATGAGATCATAACTTCAAGAATATAAACAGAACATGCAGTATTTTTCGTTCTATATATTAAACATGGGCAGAGGTTAAAATAGTTTTCTTATAAATGCCTTCATCGCAATGTTTGTTCGCATTCCCATTGTTGACCATTTGTGTTCTTTAATTGCTTTTTTTTTTCTATGACTGAATATTTTTCCTTATATGGTGTAAACCGACCACATACACTCCGTGCTTTTCTGTGCACAGCATTATGTATCCCTGATCACCATATATTTTACATTCTCTGTTACAAAACACACTTAATAAATTTCAGATACTTCTTTGACAAAAAGTTTCAATTTCAGCATATGCTTTTTTGGATAGATTAGTAGGAAGCAGATGAAATAATTTTAGGGATAAGTTTACAAACCCCAAGTATTGAAGCATTTGAATCATCAATGTAAAGGGAACGGTTCATTTTTCCTGGTACTTAATTGCTTTTAGATTATTGCAAATGTCATAACAATTAGGATGAAATACTTGTATGCTTATTATTGTGTTCTTTGCTATTTGTTTTCCAGTTCCGTGTGCTGTTTGCAAATTTGGTAGCTCTGTTCTGGTATGCATACCTTGCTTCAGTGAGAAGATGAGGCCTCATCGTTAATATTAACCGCTATCTGGTTGTAATGGTTTCTTTCACTCTGAGAATAACCTTGACATAAGGCTGCAATGAATAGACATGGCCAAATACTAATATAATTTTTAATGATTTCCCAAAACATTTCACAGATGGATAACTGTTTTACTTGGAAAATGTGCTTTTGTGTAAGCTAGATGAAGCATTTACTGTTAACTGGATTTTTTTTTTAAACTGTTGGAGATCAACTAATCTTGCAACTATTGTCAACATTTTTTTTCAGTACCTTTGATTTATAATTACAAGGTGGTATTTAATCAAGGGTGTATGTTGGGGATATAAATTGTTAAAACAAAGCAAGAATGCCTGTGATAACTGCAAAATATAGACTACATTTAGGAATCTTATTTAATGTAATTATTTAATATATTTGGTTTTAGTTTGCTTAGAATCTGTCAAATTTTAAAATAACATTTAAATGAATTTACCAATATATCTAGAACCAGAAACTAATATTCCAAATTAATTGATAATGTAATGATAGTGTATTTGATTGTATAGTATTACATTTTTTTTTTAAATTAAACATACAGCATGGTAACAGGCCATTTTAGCCCATGATTCAGTGCTGCCTAATTTACATCCAATTGCACGTTTCGAACAATGGGGGAAAACTAGAGCTCCCATGGAAAACCTATGCAGACACGGGGAGAACATACAAACTCCTTATAGAGAGCACAGGATGTGCTGAAAAGGTGTTGCCCCTTAAGAGAAAGTAGCAGACGATAATCAAATTAATTTTGGATATAGTACCCAAGATCATCATGGATTAATTAAATTTGTCTTTGAACAATGAAATAAAGAAAAATAGAAGCAAAAGTAGGGAAAACGGTTTTTCTTTTCACCATTCTATAAGATCATGCCTGGTCAGATTTTGAGATCAATGCTAGTTTCTTACCAGATCTCTTAACTTGATTCCTCAATTTTTATTATTTTTAATGAATTAACATTCTGTAAAGAATTTCAAAAATTCCCTCCTTTTTCAGTCTTTTTTCCCCAGTCCATGCCCTTTTCAAATTTGCCCATAAAGGAAGCTTGTTTACATGTTTCATGTCCCTGGAATACTTTATGTATCAATAGTTTATGTATAAATTAGATCAACTCTCATTCTTCTGAATTTCTTTATTCTGAATATCTATGATGGTGAAGATTTTAGGCCACAAAGGAGTTTGGGCTATGGGGAGAGAATAAAAATAGTCTTGCAGTCAAAAGTGTATCAACCATAATCTTATTTTCTTATTGAGTGGCAGAACAGGCGCAAGAGATCAATTGACTGGTGCTCCTATTTCTTATGTTCTTGATGTTTATGGTGAGTATATCTAGTTTGCTTTCCCAAACTATGAAGCTGCACAAATCATGAAGCACTTGTAGCAAGATGCTAGATTTACCTATCCCATGGCACAAATGCAGAGTGCTCTTTTTTATAAATAAAGACAAATTATCCACTTTATAGCATTTTCTCAACAATTTCTGGTACAAAATGTTAATAATTTTAGAAATCTTTTAATTCAAAATTCTATTCTCCATGACTCGTATAAAATGATTTTTTTTTATAAAATGTATTTCTTTACAATTTTTTTATGTTAAGTTCTAATTGTCAATACAGAGTAAGTTCTCACATTGAGTGATTCAGTGTGTTGGCATATATTAAAGGCTTTAAGATATTTGATGTGTGTTTTGTTAAGCAATTACACTTCTTGGTCAAGGAAGACATAATGGCTCATGATTATCGTACCAAAGCATACACATTGCTTCTCTTCAAAGGCATTTAACCATCATTTATTTTTGCATGATAGCATTTTGCTGATTTCATGTAGTCACTGAATCTTTGTTGTCTCTGGAGAAAGGTTCTGTGCAAACAATCCTTTCTGTTATGGGAATACGTGATGTTGTATACGGAGCTTCATTGTATGGTGTTTTAGTTTGGTGCCATCTGAATAAAAATGCGTACAGCTTCATTCAAGTGAGGTTATTTTCAAAGAGAAAATGCACAACAAATTGGCAACGAGGATCAAAACAAAAATCCACATTCTGGACAACGGAATCTATGGGATTTTGAGTAAAAGGATGTTAGTGCTGAGAATTTTATTAAAAACTACTAATAATATAACACATTAAGTTAACTTAACCCCAACTATGCGCGAATGTGTGTGTGTGTGTGTATGAGAGTGATACCCAAACCATTACAGCTTCGGCACAATTCTGGAAAGTCATTCCAAAGTTCAGCCTTAGAAATCCTGTGTTGAAACATAGACTTTTAAACTGATGCCCAGAAGTAATTACGAAGGAGGTGGGAGAGACTGAGTGACTGGACTGCTGAAAACTCACGAATCCTTGTCGTTTCTTGCTGAGAAATATCCTGTGGTGAAAGGCATTTACATAGATGTATGGACTGGCCAGTCCAAACCTCCCTGACTTACCCTAACTCCTCTTTGGCTCCTCCCTGGAATTCCCAATAAAGGTTGGCAAACCCAGACTTGCCCCCTCTTGCTCCTGTACCTGGAATCTGGCCAAGTAGTGTATCAGTAATGCTCATGTTTTTGGTAATTAAAGCGGCTTAATCACTCCATCATGTTGATATGATTATTGTGTGCTCCACAATTTAATTACCAAAACAAAAGCCATGGAAACTCAGCATTCAGGACAAGGCAGCAACGATCAGGAAGATACCTGGTCATCCAGCCCACACACAGTGGAGTCGACCCAGTCATGTGGTCCCCTGGGGTCTGCATCATCTCTGCAGCAGGTAATGGGAGGTTTGCCAGCCGACTGTGCTCACGATTGAACCCAGGGATCCCAACGCAGATGTTACCTTTGAGAGGTGGCTGCATGAGATGCAGACGTTCATGTGCTGCCACAACCTAAGGGATGCTGAAGATAAGTACGATATCCTGTTTGCATTCATGGGCAATCGGGCGTTTCAAATAATTAGAGACTGCTGAACATACGATGAGGTGACGGCCCTGCTGCAGAAGCAGTATGGGACCCTTACAAACCTAATATTCGCGAAGTACAAATTAATGATCTGGCGTCAAGGCTCTGGGGAACCCTTCGCACAGTTCGCGTGGGCATTGAGAGAAATGATTAGAGCCTGCAGGTGTACTGCGGTGAGTATGCCGATGAGCTGATGCGGGACAGACTGCTGACAAACATGCTATCAACCCAGGTCTGTCAAAGACTCCTGGAAAAAGGTAACTGCACATTGCAAGAAGTACTGGACTTGAGGGAGGTGACAGAGACTGCAGTGCAAAGCTATGAGGCTTACACCGCCGGCGGTCTGGCATCCACATGGGGAACGAGGGTGCCGCCACGTTGAGGTATGGCACCGTCAGCAGCGGTGGCCGCAGCCAGCAAGTGCGGGTTCTGACCAGGCACCCCTGGAAGTCCTACCCGGCCAGGAACGCAGGGTGCTCAAATTGCAAAAAGAAAGGACACTATGTGAAAGTGTTCCGGGGGCAGCCCACTACCAGCAGTACCACATGCAATCCGAGGGATGGGTCACTATCTTTGGGGGAGCGGTCACCAAGACGACAATCACTAACATCTCTTCTGGCTTCTGATCAGCGATCGCTAACTTCACCTCCGGTCACAGCCATGTGCAAGAACTGGGGGCAGGCATCTTCTGAGGTGCCAAGTCCAACATATTACCGACAGGAATGGTACAATGGTGACCGAATTGGACCTAACTCTGGCCTCCCTGATGCTAGATCAAAACAAGCCTCACCAGCTAGTTCGATTCGATGATGAACATTAAGGTAAACGGTTGCATCACGGGTTGTTCGTTTGACACGGAGCACCGAAAGTTTTATCCACCCGGACTTAATAAAGCGCTGTGCACAGAAGATGTCTCCAGAAAAGTGCCAAATATCCCTGGCATCTAAAGCCCAGTCCACAAAGGTGTGTGGGTACTGACTGGTAAACGTAAGGGTGCGGGGCAGGGAGTACAGGGATTTCAAAATCATGGTGATGCCCAAACTCTGCGCACTGGTTATCTTGGGGTTAGACTTCCAGTGTCAGCTGGAAAGAGTAATGATGCAGTTTGACGGTCTGCACACCTCGATCACAGTGCAGAATGAGGAATTCAGCTCAGCCAATGAGAGTAAGCTGGGCAATATGTGTGGATTGTCCACCCTTCGGGTCCCTCTGCCTCTGCTATTCGAGCACTTATCAGAGAATTGCAGACCTATGGCTGCCAAAAACAGGAGATATCGCCCAGAGGACAGATGTTTCATTAAAACATTAGAGGCTGTTGGCCAAAGGCATCATGGAGCCCAGCAATAGCTCCTGGTGATCTCAGGTGTTGGTGTGGGGGGGGGGGGGGGGTGTTGGGAGAAGAACCGGATGGTAATAGACTTCAGCCAGAATGTGAATAGATTTACGTTACTGGATGCCTACCCCCTACCCAGAATCGCCGACATGGGGTCAATATAGGGTCTTCTCCACCATAGTCCTTAAGTCGGCACACCATCAGATCCCAACCCACCCAGAGCACAGGCCCTATATGCCTTTTGAAGCCGATGGCCGACTATCAGTTACCAGTTACGCAGGGTGCCATTTGGTCTGACGAATGGGGTATTGGTGTTCCAAAGGGAGATGGGCTGCATGGTGGACGATCACAAGCTAAAGGGAACGTTCCCATATTTGGATAACGTCACCAAATGTGGCCATGACATGGAGGAACACGATACGAATCTAAGGGAATTCCTCGCCACAGCAAAAACCCTAAACCTGACGTATAATCAGAAGAAGTGTACGTTCCGCACTTCACAGCTGGCGATACTAGGATACATGGTGGAGGGAGGGATCATGTCCCCGGACCCCGAGAGAATGTGCCTCCTTAGGGAACTACCATTGCCCCAGAACCTGAAAGCCCTGAAAAGGTGCCTCAGATTCTTTTCCTATTATGCCCAATGGGTCCTCAATTACATAGTCAAGGCTCGGCCATGAAGACAACAAACTTTCTCCCATCAGTGGAACCTTGTAAAGCCTTCGAGGGCATCAAGGATGAGATTGCCAAGGTGGCGATGCATGCCATTGATGAATCCATCCTATTCCAAGTGGAAAGTGATGCCTCTGATGTTGCCCTAGCAGCCACGCTGAATCAGGCAGGCAGGCCAGTGGCATTTTTTTTAGAACACCCAAGGGCCCAGAACTCAGGCACTTGGCCATTGAGAAAAAGGCCCAGGCTAAAGTGGAAGCTGTGTGCCACTGGAGGCATTATTTGGCTGGTAGACAATTTACCCTGCTGACAGACCAGAGGGGCGTTGTATTTATGTTTAATAACAAACAGCGGGGTAAAATAAAAAAATAAGATTAGGGAGTGGAGAATTGAACTCTCCATGTACAATTTTGAGATCCTATACCGGCCTGGGAAGCTTAATGAGCTACCCAATGTTCTGTCCCGGGGAACATGCATCAGCGCACAAGTGAATTGTCTGGAGCTTTGACAAGCTCTGCCACCCCAGGGTCACAAGGCTGTCTCACTTTGTGAGGGCTAGAAATTTACCCTACTCAGTTGAGATTTGGGAACTGTGCCACAACTGCTCGGTGTGTGCTGAATGCAAGCCGCATTTTTACAGACCGGATAGAGCCCAACTGATTAAGGAAACCTGTCCCTTCGAACGTCTTAGTATGGACTTCAAGGGTCCCCTCCCATCCAATAACAGGAATCTCAACTTCCTGAATATAGTGGATGAGTATTCCCGGTTCCCGTTTGTTATCCCTTGTCTGGACATGACTGCAGCCACGGTCATCAAGGCACTCCAGACCATATTCACGATGTTTGGATATCCCAGCTACATACACAATGACAGGGGTTCCTCCTTCATGAGTCAGGAGCTGCAACAGTACCTACAGGCAGTGGGGATAGCCATGAACAGAACTACTAGCCACAACCCCCGCAGGAATGGGCAAGTGGAGAGGGAGAACGGTACAATCTGGAGACCAATTCTGTTGCCCTCACGTAAAAAGGGATCCCTGTCTCCCAGTGGCAAGAGGTACTACTGGAAATGCTGCTTGCTACCAGGTCCCTGCTGTGCATGG
Organism: Narcine bancroftii; assembly: GCF_036971445.1. Taxonomy (NCBI): domain Eukaryota; kingdom Metazoa; phylum Chordata; class Chondrichthyes; order Torpediniformes; family Narcinidae; genus Narcine; species Narcine bancroftii. The sequence goes on from NC_091472.1 coordinate 129,125,510, forward strand.
CTACAAATACCATCACCCAAGAGATACTCTTCTTCTCCTAGGAGGTCAGCATCCGGAACCACTATGCCAATCTGGCTAACGACACCAGGGCTGGTATTTCTTCACAGACATATTAGACCCCACAAGACAGATCCCCTGGTGGAATGAGTGCATCTGGTACATGCAAACCCACAATATGCATTTGTGCGGTACCACGATGGGAGGAGGACATGGTGTCAGTACAAGACCTGACCCGTGCAGGGTACACTAATACTGATCAGGTAATCCCAGAAGAACCAGATGGTCAATTGACACAGCACCCATCCACATCCCAGGGTTTTGATGTATTCTCTCCACCACCCCCCCCCCTCACCCAGTACCAGTCAAGCACTGGCGGCAGTCAATCCCACAGAGATCTCGCCAGCAAGGAATCCACCCCAACAGGAAGCGAAGGGCTCTGTAACCAAAATTCCACCGACATAGGTACACAGTCCTGTGAGTTCAACACGGGAACAACAGGGGCCTCGCCCAGCACCTCAGAAGTCATAGCGGATCACGAGACCACTGGACGAGCTGAACCTGTGATGAACACTATGAACAATGTATATATGTAATAAAGTACAGTATATGCTCCACGTCGCCACATCACCCTGCCGGGTTTTATCTCAAAGAAGGGGTGAATGTGGTGAAAGGCATTTGCATAGATGTATGGACTGGCCAGTCCGAACCTCCCTGACCTTCCCTAACTCCTCCCTGGAATTCCCAATAAAGGCTGGCAAACCCAGACTTGCCCCCTCTTGCTCCTGTACCTGGAACCTGGCTAAGTCGTGCATCAGTAATGATCAGGTTTTTTGGTAATTAAAGCATTTTAATCACTCCATCATGTTGATGTGATTATTGTGTGTTCCACATATCCTTTTGGATGAATGGTTGTCACAACTCCCCTTTCCTTGTGTAGGGGAAACAAAATAAGTGACTTCCATGATGCTACCAAAACCTAGGCATAGGTCAGTCAAAATGACCATCAACTTGGTCATGGGGAAACAAAATAAGTGACTTCCATGATGCTACCAAAACCTCGGCATAGGTCAGTCAAAATGACCATCAACTTGGTCATGATTTGATGCAGCTATTCTGTTTCCTTTACCCAGATATGGGTCAATCAAAGTGACCTTTCCTTTGGTCATGATGGTTCACTAATTTCCCTGGCAGGGAGAATCGGCCGAATTGTCCATTTCACACAGTCTTTGCACCTCGGTGTTGATCAGATGCTGGTGGTCAATAATGAAATCCTGTTTCTTTAAATGTCCCACTCACATGGCTCTCACCACCTGTTTTTTTCTGGGTAATCAACCATTGTTCTTTCTCTTCCTCCAGAGTATCAACTTTGTTTATAGTCAGCACTTGATAGTGCCATCCAGTCTCACCACAACTGAATGGTTGCAGCCTGGATGAACCCTTAAAGTGACAGTCATACTAAATGAATCTCTGGAGATTGAGAACAAGTATTAGTAAGAGATTACTGGGAGAATAAAGAAACACAAGTCCATGTTCACATTTAGTACTAGTGGGGAACAAGATACGGAAATGACACATCGACCAGTTAAAGAGCAATCGAGCACCTCATTTCTGTTCTGATTGTGAATGATCCCCCGAAGTTCCATTTTGGGCACAATCTGACTATGATGCCCCTGAGATAATCCCGGTACCAGTTGTGGAGACACCTTCATTGAGAGCTGCAGAGGAGCAAGATGCTGGACAAATACAACCAGTAGTGCCAGGCAGCAAGAACTTATCTGCTCCAGAAATAGTGAAAAGTTGTACCTCGATTCAGTGTTCTTCATCCCCGAGAAGATCCAAGAGAGAAAAACATCATCCAGAGCATCTAAAAGAGTATGTGGAGTGACTTAAAGACTTTATTTAGTACATATGGGCTGTGACTTAAAGACTTTGTATGTTTCCAGTTAATACATTTTAAGTTAGATAGCGTGATATCTATAGTTACCATTAGTGGAAGTTATGCTTTAAATGAACTTTATACTTCACCAGTAAGCACAAAACTTTTTTGGAGGGGGAAGTGTTACGGGAACATGCGTGTGCGTGTGACATCATACATCAGAGTAAAGATGCTTACTGCTTCTTTGGAGTGAGGTTATTTAAAAGGGGAAAATACACACCACCTTCCACGTTCCTTTACTGTTATGTTTCATTGATACTTCAGAAGAAGAGCATTGTCCATTTTGTTCTGCATACCAAAGGTCTTGCACCAAATATGCTTTTAGTCTGGCAAAGGGGCAACCATCTTATAGCGGCCTGCATTTCTTCAAATAAGCAAAGTGAACCTCTTTTCCAATGTCCAGACCTGCTGCTGTCAGGAGGGACTTTCTTGTACTCATTGCAATATGGTATTTTGGCAGAATACTTCCTCTGATTTTTTTCAAGCACTGGTGCAATGCGAGCTCAGTAGCCAAGTCATCTAATTGGATGATTTATTAATGCCTTTAGTGAAAACAGTCTCCACGAAGTATCTGGTCAATTTTATTTCCCCTCGGATGCTGCTGGGCCGACTGAGCAATTTTTCTTTACTGCTGCAGATTCCGACATCCTTTGTATCGTATCCACCCGTTTCGGGTGAGTGCACCCAACACCCTCCTGTGGGACCCTCCCAGGAAGAAGGTATGCCAATTCACTTTGGTCTCGGCGTCGCAACCCTGCGCTTCCAGCAAACCTGGACTCTGTGGAGAGCTGCCAACTGCAGATGGCCATGGGCTTCGTGGAAGCAGAGCTCGAGCTCCAGCGGGACAGCTCCCAACGCCTGTCCAAACCCTTCAACCACCGCCTTGCGGGGGGGGGGGGGAGAGACGTCACGCTTCCTTTCAATGAAGGGTCCATTATTTTTTCCCATTGCCCGAATCCTCCCCCGTGCACATTTAAATAACAGACCGCGCGTGCCGCCACCCGGCCGTTGGCCGCCGCGTGCTCGGGCCTCGTGCTGAGGTGACGCAGTTCCAGCTCGGGGACCGCGCGTGCCGCCACCCGGCCGTTGGCCGCCGCGTGCTCGGGCCTCGTGCTGAGGTGACGCAGTTCCAGCTCGGGGACCGCGCGTGCCGCCACCCGGCCGTTGGCCGCCGCGTGCTCGGGCCTCGTGCTGAGGTGACGCAGTTCCAGCTCGGGGACCGCGACGGCCGTGGGCGCGGCGAGAGCTTTCGCGCTGCGCAGTCGGTGAGACCAACTGTCCGGTGTTTTATTTATTATTTTTTATATATCAGTTGTTGTGCCATCTTTTCGAGAATGAGCGAGGCAAACTCGTTTGCGTTAACCATTTGGCTTGTGGATGGGAGCCGAGTCACGGTGAAGGCGAGGCCGAGCGACACGGTGGAGGACGTGAAAGTGAGTGTGATCGGGGAGATTGAAAGGAGCACCTCGCACCGGGGGCGTTGGACCCCCGAGGGGGTGAATCTTTTTTCTCGTCAGCTGCCACTGGCGGATGACGACACGGTCGCAGAGTGTGGACTTGGACCAGAATCTGTCGTTGTTCAACAAACCAAAAGTATGTCCATATTTAATTGTTTCTCCACGTTATGGGGGTGGGGCTAGAGTTATGGGATAGTCCATTACAGGTTCATAAGGTTAAAAAGACACCCACTGGTGTTTTTCTAGCTACAATAAATGATTAATGAAGTGCAGTGGAACTCGGACTCCTATTATTCATCAGGTCAGATACAATTTGCTGTTATTGTAATAAAACAGAAATGCAATATTCAGTCTCCCTTAAGGCAGAGATCCCGTTAGGGTTTTGCAGTCAGAGGAAGAGCAGCAAAAGCCACTCCCGCAGAGTCCCTGGCTGGGTGATTCGCCTCCAGTGTGCCCACAGCCTTTGCAGCAGCACGAGACTTCCGCTTAGCTCAAGCCACCGGCCAACTTGAGCCCAGATCCAAGCCTCCTGCTCGACAATGAAGCCTTCAGTGTCCAGGGCCCTATGGGACCCTTTCTTGCCCACACCATCCTCTCGAATCCAGGTTCCGACGTCTGATTCTCATGAGCCAGCCTGATGCGAGTCCTTTGATCTCGAGTGACCAGCAGCCTTGCTTGCCTCGCTAGCAGCTGTGCACATCCTCGAGTTCGAGACCCCCCTCATTAATCCACCATCATGGTTACTGTCCTAAGGATGGTCTCCTCCCGTCGGAGGGAGAACCCAAAGACTTCCATGTGAATGTTGGAGGTCTGATAAGTTTGCAAATGATATATGAAAGTTGGTGATATTTTGGGTAGCAAAGCTGCAGCAGGACATGAAATTTTAATCCTGACAATTGCAAAGTTGTGAACTTTGTAAAAACAAATGGGTGTCTTCCATATATAATAAATGGCAGGGTGCCAAGGTGTGTTGATAAACAGACCATAGTTTCCTGAAAGTAGTGCTACAGTTAAAAAGTATGGTGAAGGGGGCATATGATGTAATTACTATCATAGGTCTGGGCATGAAATCGAAAAATTGGGATGTTAAATTCACCATCTCTCCTGAGAATGGCGTGAACTTGATCTGAGATGTATATGAAAATATACCTGTAATATATGCCATTAAGGAGAGTGCAAAGGACATTCATCAGAATATTTCCTGGGTTGGAGTAATTTAATTATGAAGAGGTTTTTAAAATTTTAAAATATTTTTCACACTATGAACCATATTAACCAAAATGCACACAAACATTTCCTTCTTGAATATACACAGTGTCATTTTCTCCCCTTTTTCCCCCTTCCCTCCTTCCCACCCCCCTCCCTACCCACTCAACATTCAACATATACAATAAACCCATTAAACAATGTCCTCACACAATTAAAATATACAAGAAAATTGTGTCATCTACTTTTACACACTGGGTCAGTTCATTTCGTCGTCTTCTCATTCTATCATTTTAGGGGGTGGAGGTCCGCGGTAGGCCCACTCTGTTGTGTTCCATGTATGGTTCCCAAATTTGTTCGAATACTGTGACTTTATTTTTTAAATTACGTGTTATTTTTTCCAATGGAATGCATTTATTAATTTCTATGTATCATTGCTGTACTCTCAGGCTTCTGATTTCCAAGTTGACATTATACATTTTTTTGCTCCAGCTAAGGCTATCATAATAAATCTTATTTCTGCTTCATCCAGTTTGAGGCCTAATTCTTTAGTACTTGTATTACTTAGAAGAAAGATCTCTGGATTTTTTGGTATGTTGCTTTTTGTGATTTTATTTAATACCTGATTTGGATCTTCCCAAAATTTTTCCACTTTCTCACATGCCCAAATTGCATGTACTGTTGTTCCCGTTTCCTTCTTACAGCAAAAACATCTATCTGATACTGTTGGGTCCCATTTATTTAACGTTGGGGGCGTGATCTATATCCTGTATAACCAATTGTATTGTATCATGCGTAACCTCGTGTTTATTGTGTTTCCCATAGTTCCGGAGCATAGTTTTTCCCATTTTTCATTTTTTAATCCTTGTTTAGATCTTGTTCCCACTTTTGTTTGGGTTTACAGCTTATTTCATCATTCTCTTTCTCTTGCAGTTTGATGTACATGTTTGTTATAAATCTTTTAATTATCATTCTGTCTGTAATCACATATTCAAAGCTGCTTCCTTCTGGTAACCTCAGCCTGCTTCCCAATTTGTCCTTTAAGTAGGTTTTCAGTTCGTGGTATGCAAACATTGTACTGTAAGTTATACCATATCTGTACTTCATTTGTTCAAAAGATAAATTATTTCCCAAAAAACAATTGATTATGAAGAGAGGTTTGTTTTCCATGGAGCAAAAGAAGAATGACCTCATTAAGATCTTTTTCTTATGGTGGTGCTGTCAAAAAGTTTTAAAAAAAAGATTGTTGGTTTCAGATCAGAGGAACGTGTTTTAAAGGAGATTTGAGGGGAAGGCTTTCTAAACAGAATGGTTGATATCTGGTATTCCTTACCAGATTAGGTAGTAGAGTCAGATACAATCACTATATTTAAGAGATGTTCAGATAAATGCTTGTATAGGCGAGGAATTGCAGGATTATGGCCTCGGTGGACTGCTGGCACTATGATTGAAGGACCTACATGGGCTGGGCACTACTAGAGACTTGGCTTAAGGGCACCTGGTGTCAGAACCTGGATTTGAGAGGCAGTTGAAAGGAAAAAGGGCTCCTGAAGGACCTCTGGCACTGAAGGCTTTCTATAGTTGAGAGGACCGATGAGAGGTTCTGTAGAAGAGATTGAGTATCCTGGATGGTATGTTGCCTTCCTGTCCAAGATATCTCAGATCAAGTTCATGCCATTCTCAAGAGAGATGGTGAGCATGTAGGGACCACTGCTGTGGTAGGAAGCTGCAAGGAGAGTTCAGGGAGTTTGGAGCTTGGTTAAAGGATAGGTCCTGCAGAGTTTGTGATCTCAGGATTGCTACCCGTGTCACATGCTAGTGAGATTAGAAATAGGAAGATAATGCAGCTTAACACGAGGCTTGAGACATGGTGCAGGAGGGTGGCCTTCAAGTTGCTAGATCACTAGGTTCCCTTCCAGGGAAGGTGGAACCTGTTCCGATGGAACCGTTTTCACCTGAACTGAAGGGGGACTAATATCGTTGTGGCAATGTTTGCGAGTGCTGCTCTGGGTGGTTTAAACTAGATTTACAGAGGCATGGGAACCACAGTGCCAGAGTAGATAGGGGAATGGAGTGGGAAACAGATGAAGTGAAGATTGCATGTAATGGCAGAAGTCAAACGGTTGTACGTGATGGCAGTTTTCTCAGGTGCATATATTTCAACGTAAGACATATTGTAGGAAAGACAGCAAGCTTAGAGTGTGAATTGGCACATGGAATTATGACATTGTGACCATCATGTGGTATTTACTTGGGAGTCGGACTTCTACATAACCATTATTCACTTCCTGGCTACCGCCAAGGCGACTTTCACGAACTGAATTTTATATTTGAACAGTTGAAAACTCTCATTTCCAATATCTTTCAAAATACACAACTCCAGATATTGTGGAAAATCCACTTTTGTAATTTTTTTCAGAATGTTTCCCAGTTCTTCCCAGAAGGGTCTCACCTTTATACATAGCCAGGTGGAGTGGACAAGGGTCCAATCTCTACACCACACCTAGAGCACGTTTCTGAAATTTCTGGCTTTGATTAATTTTTGTGGTATGAGGTTCAGCTGGAGGAAAAAGTTATTGCATCAACCTGTATCTGGCATTAATGACCCCATTTACACTGTCCAGACTCAGGTCTTGCTACCACTCTTCATTGATTGTTGTGCCCAATTCCAACTCCCATCTCTCCCTGACCTGTGTAAGCCTGGCTTCAGTCCCTCACTTTGGTCTATGTAATATATCTGAGAAATAAATTTGCACACGTTCCTTTGTTGAATTAAAATCTCCACATTATTTGACCTAGGCAGGGTCATAGATGGTCCTAATTTTTCCCCTTTAAAAAAATCTAATTTGCAGATGGCAGATCACATTTGGTTCTCAACTGCTTGAATGACACTAGTTTCCTTTATTTGTAACAATCCTTGATACATCTGATCTCCTTCTGGCACCAGGTGTCAAGCATCTTATTACCTAGAGTCAAAGGCATTTTAGGAGAATTCCCCACCTTCCATTCAATACATTGATTTAATTTTTGCCATATCTGAAGAATATGCTTTAGTATGGGGTTATCTATTTTATTTAAAATTAATTTGGTGTCCTATTTGTATACAAATTCTCCTGCCATCTTTTCACCTATTGCATCTAGTCCAATTTATGCCCAGGAGGAGTTGAGGGAGAACTTCACTCTGAAGGTGGTGAATCTTGAATGTGGACTCGAGTTTAATTTTTAAGAAAAATTTGGATAGGTGCATGGATTGGAGGGATGTGGAGGGCTATGGTTAAGGTGCAGGTCAGTGGAATGGCATGGATGAGAAGAGCCAAAGGCCTGTTCAGTGATCGTATCAGATGCTTGTATCTGGAGCTTGGTTTCAACAGGAACCTCTGGCTGGAGGAGAATACATGGACACTCAGTGGCTATGGCAAACAAATGTTGAGGTATATCATGTACATTACATTTTTTGTATTATGTGACAATAAAAGGAACCTTGAACTTTGGTGCATGCAAATGGGATAGTCTAGATCAGAAAAAAGATTGACATGGTGGATTGATGGGCATGTTTCTGTACTGTATAACTAAATCTTGTGATGATAATTTCTTACTCTAAACAGTTCTGGAGTTTTATCCTTTCAATGGAAAAAATATAATGATAAGAAAGTACCAGCCATGTTTGGTGAAGGAAATATTTCTGTTACTGGCTCTGTCAGGGAAACAAAAATTAATATATTTTACATTTTAGTTGAAAGGTATTGAAAATGTTGTACATAATAGGAAGTTGCTTTCTCAAAGTTCTGCACAGGGCTCAAGATCAAATTTTGTCTTTGCTTAAAAAAAACCTTCGTGATATTTGGATAATTGGTTTAGGCAGGGTGAAGCTAGGAAGAGTATAAAAGCATCTTGAGTGCAGAAGGAAAAATAAAGAGTGTTGGGGACAGGAAGTGAGAGTTTGAGGAAGAGAAAAAAATAAAAAAGAGGATAGGAACATAACAAATAGGAGCAGGAGAAGGCCATCTGGCCTGTCAAACCTGCTTTGTCATTTATTAAGATGATGACTGACCTGGCCATAGTCTCAACTACATCTACCTTTTTCTCCATAATCCTCATTTCCCTTACTATGCAAAGATATTTGGAACTCTGCCTTAAGTAAATGTAATGAGGTAGCTTCTACTTGTTCTTTGGGCAGGAATTCCATAGATTTAGTAATCCCTGGGTAAAATAATTCCTCCTCATCTCAATCCTAAATCTGCTTCCTTGAATTTTGAGGCTTTGTCCCATTGTTCTCGTTTCTCCTATCAGTAGAAATCACATTCCTGCCTCTATCCTATCTATCCCTTTCATAGAACCATAGAACACTACAGCACAGAAAACAGGCCATTGGCCCTTGTAGTTTGTACTGAAACATTACTCTACTAGTCCCATTGACCTGCACCCATTCCATAACCCTTCAGACCTCTTCCCATCTATGTATCCATCCAAATTCTTTTTTTGAAAAGTTTATTTAAAATTTTACAAAATACAAATGCAAAATACAAAAAAAATTCAAGTCTACCCCCTATACCCCCCACCCCAATATCCCACCCCTTACTATCCCTCCATCCCTCCACCCCTTCGAGCTTAACATACATAAAGTATTTATAAACAAACAGTGGGTTAGGTTGCAATACATCAATTCAACAATCCAAACAAGAATTTTAAAAATATTACTTAACATCTAAATTCATACATTTCAAATATGGAGTCCACATTTTTTCAAAAAAAGAGTAATTATTTTGCAAATTATATGTAATTTTTTCTAAACATAAACATGATTGATGTTTATTATGCCATCTCTGTATACTCAACTCCACATCATTTTTCCAGGTGACTGCTATACATTTCCTAGCCACTGCCAAACTTAATCGAATAAATGCAATCCAAAATTTATCCAAGCGTGCTGTTAATGGATTCATATAATCAAATAAACACAACCATAGAACAACATACAAATCTATTTGGAATAAATCTCGCAAAAATTTTGTAATCTTGTCCCAAAAAGGTTTAACCTTTACACAATTCCATGCAGAATGAACCAAACTACCTATCTGATCTCCACACCGAAAACACAAATCAGAATCACTAGACCCAAATCTCTTTAAATTTTCAGGAGTTAAATATAACTGATGCAGAAAATTATAATTAACTAAACTATAATGCACATTAACTAATTTTGTAATGCTATACAAACATAGATCTGACCATTCTTCCTCAAAAATAGAAGTAGATAACTCCTGTTCCCATTTATATCTTATTCTCAATACACCTACCTCCTTCATTTTTACCTGTAACAACGAATACATTTTGGAAACAAACCCTTTCTTTCCCTTATCCATAAGTAATATTTCAAACTTTGATTGTGTTGGTAATATAATTTCCTGACCAAAACAATTCTTTTAAAAAAATCACATACTTGATGATAAGCAATGTATTTTGTGATATTCTAAATTTCTCTCCAAGCCTATCAAATGAATGAAATAAACCTGCCTCAAAATAATCTTCAATTAATATCAAACCTTTTGAGTCCCATTCCTTCAAATAAAGATTATGAATAGAGGAAGGAATCAACTGATTTTGATATAGCAGAGTTTTAATTGAACATACATCCTTCGAACCTATAAATTGGTTCCATTGACTCCATACTTTAAGCAAATAACTCAATACGGGTAACTTGTATGTTTGTAAAAGCAATAAATTCCATTTGTATTTAAAATGGTATATTGAACTTTCCCATATCTGATGTAAGCCCACATTGGTGGTTGATCAATATCAATAACAAACAATCTACTAATACTGTGCTGCCTGGTAATAATTTTGAAAATGTGGTAACTGAAGACCTCCCAAATCATATGCCCATGTCAATTTTTGCATTGATACGAGATAATTTACCTTTCCACAAAAAAGAACGTATCACTTTATTTAATTCTTTTTAAAATTTCCCCGCTCAGGACATGGGATTGATTGAAACAGATACTGAATACGTGGATATATATTAATTTTGATACAATTTACCCAACCAATTAATATTAATAGTAAATCCTTCCATCGATTTAAGTCAGACAATCTTATTTAACAAAGGTAAATAATTTAAACCATATAAATTCTTATCTTTCTTTGGCTTGGCTTCGCGGACGAAGATTTATGGAGGGGGTAAAAAGTCCACGTCAGCTGCAGACTCGTTTGTGGCCGACAAGTCCGATGCGGGACAGGCAGACACGATTGCAGCGGTTGCAGGGGAAAATTGGTTGGTTGGGGATGGGTGTTGGGTTTTTCCTCCTTTGCCTTTTGTCAGTGAGGTAAGCTCTGCGGTCTTCTTCAAAGGAGGTTGCTGCCCGCCAAACTGTGAGGCGCCAAGATGCACGGTTTGAGGCGATATCAGCCCACTGGCGGTAGTCAATGTGGCAGGCACCAAGAGATTTCTTTAGGCAGTCCTTGTACCTTTTCTTTGGTGCACCTCTGTCACGGTGGCCAGTGGAGAGCTCGCCATATAACACGATCTTGGGAAGGCGATGGTCCTCCATTCTGGAGACGTGACCCATCCAGCGCAGCTGGATCTTCAGCAGCGTGGACTCGATGCTGTCGACCTCTGCCATCTCGAGTACTTCGACGTTAGGGATGTAAGCGCTCCAATGGATGTTGAGGATGGAGCGGAGACAACGCTGGTGGAAGCGTTCTAGGAGCCGTAGGTGGTGCCGGTAGAGGACCCATGATTCGGAGCCGAACAGGAGTGTGGGTATGACAACGGCTCTGTATACGCTTATCTTTGTGAGGTTTTTCAGTTGGTTGTTTTTCCAGACTCTTTTGTGTAGTCTTCCAAAGGCGCTATTTGCCTTGGCGAGTCTGTTGTCTATCTCATTGTCGATCCTTGCATCTGATGAAATGGTGCAGCCGAGATAGGTAAACTGGTTGACCGTTTTGAGTTTTGTGTGCCCGATGGAGATGTGGGGGGGCTGGTAATCATGGTGGGGAGCTGGCTGATGGAGGACCTCAGTTTTCTTCAGGCTGACTTCCAGGCCAAACATTTTGGCAGTTTCCGCAAAGCAGGACGTCAAGCGCTGAAGAGCTGGCTCTGAATGGGCAACTAATGCCCATTCAAATTCTTATACTACTTATCAATAATTACACCTAAATACTTAATCTTATCTGACCATTTAAATTTAGTAATTTGCATACAATCTGAATAGTCCTCATCAGATATAGGTAATATCTCACTTTTATCCCAATTTACTTTATACCCCAACATTGATCCATAAAATTTTAACAAATCCTGTAAATGTTCTAAAGAATTCTTAGGTTTAGATAATATATTAACACATCGTCTGCAAATAAATTAATTTTGTACTCTCATTGCCTAACCGTAATATCCTGAATATTCATATTTTGTCTAATTGCCTGTGCTAAAGGTTCTATAACCAATGCAAATAAGGCTGTGACAATAGGCAGCCCTGTCTAGTTGATCTAGACAAAGTAAATACTTGAGAGATCTGACTATTTGTCACCACCTGCGCAGAAGGATTTGTATACAATGCTTTAACCCAGCCAATAAAAGATGGTCCAAATTTAAATCTCTCTCACACTTTAAACAAAAGCCTTCTCAGCATCTAATGCTAATATCATTGGTAGATTAAGTTGCTATCGTGATGCATTAATCATTGTAAGTAATTTAGTAATATTATCAGCTGAATATCTATTTTTAATATATCCTGCCTGATCTACATGCACCAATTTTGGTTAAAAAAAATGAGCCAATCTATTTGCTACAATCTTATAATCTACATTCAATAAAGATATAGGTCTATAAGACACAACCTTCAATGGGTCTCTATCTTTCTTTGGTATGACTGTTATCAATGCTCTCGAAAATTATTCAGGAAACAACCCCATATCTGTAACCTGCTTCAATACATTCATATATACTGGAAACAACAAATCATGAAATACTTCATAAAACTCTACTGTAAATCCATCCTCACCAGGTGATTTACCAATTGGCATAGATTGTAGTGCCTCTTTAAGGTCAAAATCCGTAACAATTTTACATCATTCTCCTCCAAAGAAGATAAATTCAGCTGAGACAAAAAAGTATCAATCTGTTCAATATCTACATTCTCTTCAGATGCATACAAATCTCGATTAAAAAGCATGAAATTCCTCATTAATCTCCTGTGGTTTGTAAGTGACACCTGAATTTCCCTGTATTGCATTCATTGTTCTAGAAGTTTGTTCAGTTTTCAACTGCCATGCAATACTTTATGTGCTCTTTCCCCTAATTCGTAATAACGCTTTCTTTTTTGTTCAGAGTGGTTTAAAGAGGGGGAGGGGGGTTCTCTTTTTTCCCTTTTATTCCCTTTTTTTTTTACAGTTGTATTTTAGAGTAAGGTAAGGGGCGGGGTTTTTCTTTCAATGGAGCTTTAGTGTGTCTGTGGGTTGTTGAGAATTATTTGTTAAGATAAAATGAGTAAATTGAATTTTGCGACATTTAATGTTAAAGGGATGATTCATCTGATAAAGAGGAAGCGGGTCTTGGATTATATCAAGAAGTTGAAGGTGGATATTGCATTTCTACAAGAGATGCATTTGACAGAAAAAGAACATTTGAAATTGTAGAGAGACTGGGTTGAACATGTTTTGGAATCTTCTTTTCATTCTAAGGCCAGGAGAGTGGCGATTTTTGGTACATAAAAGGGTACCTTTTATTTTAGAATCTGTTTTTGAAAATGCTGGAAGAATTTTGAAGGTGAATTGTAAATTGTTTTCGGAAGCCTGGACTTTATTGAATTTATATGCACTGAATGAAAATGTACAATTTGTAACTGATGCTTATTTAAATTATAATCAATCAAATGAGAACATAATGGTAGGAGGGGACTTTAATTGCTGTTTGGATCCACTGTTGGATAAATCTCCAAAAGTTGTTAAGAAAACTAAGATGGCTAAAAGGGTGATAGAATTGATGGAGGAGTTAAATTTAGTTGAAATATGGCGATGTATTCATCCGACTGAGAAGGATTATGTTTTATTCTGCTCATCATGACTCATATTCTAGAATAGATCTTTTTTGGTCTCAGCTCATTTACAGGGAAGGGTTGACTATGCAGAATATAAGAGTAGAATATTGTCAGATCATTCTTTGTTGTTGATTTCTTGTGAGATTGCGGAGAAGGTTGAAATAACTTGCCATTGGAGGTTTAACGAGATGTTACTTAGACGACCTGAATATGTTTTGTTTTTGAGAGATCAGATTACATTTTTTCTGCTGATGAATGAGAAATCAGTACAAAGTTAATTTACATTGTGAGATGCTTTGAAAGCATATTTATCAAATTATTAGTTATACAGCTAAAGTTAAAAAGCAATATACAGCGGAACTTTTGGAGACAGAGAAAGAGATTGCAGATTTAGAGAAAAAATTTCAAGAAAATGCAATGGAAGATAATAAGGTACAGTTATCTAATTTGAAACTTTATTACAATATGAAGCAAACTTATAAATATGAGAGATTGCTTTTGAGATCAAAACAGCATTATTACGAATTGGGGGAAAGAGCACATAAAGTATTGGCATGGCAGTTGAAAACTGAACAAACTTCTGGAACAAATTATTCTTAAAATGTAAAATTGAGCCCACATTTATCGTCAGATTGTAGCTCATTCCACACTCCCACCACCCTGAGTGAAGAAGATCCCCCTCAACCTTGTTTCACCCTAAAGCCATGTCCTCTCGTATTTATCTCTCCTAATCTAAGTGGAAAAAGCTAACTCACATTTACTCTGTTTATACCCCTCATAATTTTGTAAACCTCTATCAAATCTACCCTCATTTTTTTTGAATATTTTATTTTTTATTTTCAAAGACTCAAATCCAAATAAGCAATATATTATTTTCCAACAATAATGTATATTTTATCCCCTACCCCTCTCCCCTTCCTCCCGTCCCTTATACAAAAAAAATTATATAAATTAAACAAATACAAAGAACAAGATATCGTTGAAGTCAAAAACCTTTAAGGGAACTTAAGAACCCAAAGAAACCTAAAATATAAAGATAAGAAACAAAATACAAGAACATGTCGCCTGCGCCACGACCCACTTCGCTGATCTCAAGCATTCCACTATTGGTATGATTGTTGTATTCATTTTATCGAAGAGGGGTATAATTAAATCTGCGCACCCATGTGCTGCAGATAGGGATGCCACATCCTAATGAATTGGATGTAATTTTCTCCAGGGGAATACAACTCTGAATTTCTGTATTCCATCATGTAATATTTAGTTGGGAATTGGACTTCCATGTGACTGCTATACATTTCCTTCACAAACTGAATTTTGCAAATCTCCCCTCATTCTTCTACCTCCAAGGAATAAAGTCCTAACCTGTTTAATCCTTCCCTGTAACTCAACTCCTGAAGACCTGGCAACATCCTAATAAATCTTCTCTGCACTCTTTCAATCTTACTGATGTCCTTTCTGTAGTTTGGCGAACAGAACTGCACACAAAGCTCCACATTTGGCCTCATCAATGTCTTTTACAATTTCACCATAGCGTCCCAACCCTATACTCAGTACTTTGATTTATAAAGGCCAAGATGCCAAAAACTTTCTTTATAACCATGTCTACCTGAGACACCATTTTTAGGGAATCTTTATTCTCAGATCCAAATACTTGTGTATCCAATCTCTCACAACGTGTTCCACTAATTTACCTACTACTAATGTCAGGCTCACCAGCCTGTAATTTCCTTGTTTACTTTTGGAGCCTTTTGTAAACAACAGAATAACATGCGCAACCCTCCAATCCTCCTGTCTCTCACCCATGGCTAGGGACATTTTAAATATATCTGCTAGGGCAGCTGCAATTTCTACACTAGTCTCCCTCAAGGTCCAAGGGAATATCATGTCAAGTCTGAGGAATTTACTACCTTTATTCACTGTAAGGCAGCAAGCACCTCCTCCTCTTTAATCTCCATATGTTCCACAACACTACTGCTTGTTTCCCTTCTTGTACAGTATGCCAGTTTCCAAGTAAGTACTGATTTAAAAAGATTGTTAAAGATCTCCCCCATCTCATGAGGCTCCATACGTAGATGACTGCTCTGATCTTCTTTTGTCTCTTACTATTCTTTTACTTTTCGCATTCTTGTAGAAACCCTTCGGGTTTACCTTCACATTATCTGCCAAAGCGTATTTGTCTTTTTGTCTTCCTGATTTTCTTTTTAAGTATTTTCTTATATTTATATACTCATCTAGTACCTCCTGCTAAACACCGCTCTTCTTCTTAACCAAGGAATGTCTCCAACACCTTTCTCATTCCTCATTTAAACCCATTTGGCCTCTGCAGACGAGCCCTCTGGGCTGTCCTGTCAAAGCACAGGTGTTATATTTTCCCTAACTAGCAATGCCACTCCTCCCCTTTTCATCCCTCCCCCTCTATCATGTCGGAACCCTGGAGCTTTGAGCTGCCAGTCCTGCCCCTCCTGCAACCAAGTCTCACTTATAGAAATGATGTCATAATCCTACGTGCCAATCCATGCTCTAAGCTGAACTGCCTCTCTGACAATAAATACACCCAAGAACATTTCTATCGCATACAAACCTTTGATTTCTGTCTATACTTGCAATCCTTGCATGATCTTTATCCTCCTCCACCTCATTCACTATCTGCTGTAACACTAGTTCCTATCCCTCTGCAAATCTAGTTTAAGCCCCCCCAGAAAATAATTTTGTTTCTAAAATTGCCCTTCTCATTCTTCTGAATTCCAGAAAGTATAGTATAGCCTCATGCAACTCAAGACTAAACTCCTCATTTCAGATATCATTATGGTGACCCTCATCTGTACCCCTCTAAAGGCAGAATATATTTTTTAAGTAAGGAGAGAACTCCAGGTGTGCCCTCATCAGCATCCTGTATGGTTGCAGCAGAATCTTTCTGCTCTTAAATTCAATCCATCCAGCAATGAAGCCAACAAAAGCCGCCTTGATTACCTGTTGCACCTGAAAACCAAACTTTTGAGATTCATCCCTTTGCATAATAGCAAATCTTTTGCCATTTAAATAATAATTTTATATTTATCCTTCCTAATTGGATGACCTCATATTTACCAACATGATATTCCATTTGTCAGACCCTTGCCTACTCAATTAATTATTTATATCTCTCTGCAGACTTTCAGTATCCTCTTCACATTTTGCTTTTCTAAGCTGTTTAGTGTCAACCGCAAATTAAGATGCACTACATTTCGTCCCCGCTTTCAAATCATTAATGTATATAATGAATAGTTGTGGGCCCAGCACTAGCCCCTGAGGCACTCTGCTTATCACTAATTGCCAACCAGAGGAACACCCATTTATCCCATTTCTCTTGTCTTCTTTTGATTAACCAATCCTCTATCCATGCCCATACTTTATCCCCAACTCCATGCCTCCTTATCTTATGGATAAATCTTTTGTGCGACATCTTGTTGAATGGCTTCTGGAAATTCATGTATACAACATCCATCCGTTCCCCTCTAACCAGTAAATTTATCAAACAGGGCACACCTTTCCTAAATTTATGCTATGTGCGCTTGAAAGAAAATAAGGGTGTCAAAGGGGAGGAAGGGTGGTAGGGAAAAGAATGAATGTATGAGACTTGAGAAAATAAATGGTTGAGAAGGGGAGAGGAGAGCATGCAGTGAGAAGAATTGGATGCAATAATGATGGACTTTGAAAAGAATAGAGAAAAACAAGGATACAGGGGGAATGGGTACAGGAAGAAAAAGTGATGTATTTGTTAGGAGAAGAGCTATTTGGCACAAATGAGTTTAGGCCCCTCTGCTTCAGCTTAAAGCATGTGTTCCTTTGCTTACTTGGCAAGATCTGAAAAGAAAAGGTGTTAATTGGATATGACTATTGTAGTGGACATTATGGTGTTCAGTTTCTCTGATGTAGAGGAGACCAGCTTGGCTCTGTCTGCTGCAATAGCGTTGATCTCCCAGTGACCACCCATTTCAATTTCCCGTCCCATTCCTTTGGTTTTATGAACTGCCAGACTGAGACCACCCACAAATTTGAGGAACAATACCTCATCTTCAGTCTGGGCACCCTCCAACCAGATAGCATTAACATCAATCTCCAATTTCCATTAAACCTGTCTGTGTCTGTCTCCCTCTCCCTCCCTCTCTCCCCCACATTTTCCTTCTGTCTCCTTTTTTGTATGTTGGCCTGGACTCCTCCCCTTACCATGCTTCCACCTTTCTCAATCTTTATTGAGACACCTGCCTGCTTTTTGCTTGTATCTTAAAGAAGTGCACATGCCAAGATGTTGGTAATATATCTTTACCTCCTATGGAGACCACCTATGTGAGCCCGGCTGAATTCATCCATTACTTAACATGTGCTTTTACAATAAAATCGACACAGCGATATTGAATTTTGTCTCCAGTACTTTTGCAATGTTTGAAGTGCAGACAGTTTGAACATTGAACTTGAACTGTTTTGAAATGGGCATTCCAAACTCTGCTTGGAGAAACTGCATTATTTGAAATAATTCATTTTTAATATATTGTAAAATATGCAAGATATTTTGTCAAAACCATTAGATATGAATACAGAAAAGTGGTCTTCAGTTATCATATTGCTCTATTAATCACAATATTCTGTTTGTGTTTTACAGCTCCAGATGGATCTGGGACCATTGATTACACCAGTAATGTTTTAATTTAACTTTTTTGTTAATTTATAGCATGATATTAACGTAATGGCTTTTAAACATATGTTGGAAACATGCACTGATGGTTTAGAGATGCCAATTATTAAACAAATCAAATGTTCTCTCCATGTTACTCTGAAATCTATAACTTGGTGTTGGGTGTCTGCAGGCTGAATTACTAAGTCTCATATTTTATGACTTAGGAGCAAAATAGGATGTTAGATATTATGTGTGTGGTACCCAAAATAATGACTAGGTTTACAGAATTCTCCCACTGCAAAAAAAAAATTAGTAGAAAATCTCCACAGTTCGGACATCAACAGTAGAGAAAGAAATAAATTTAATGATTCAGGTTGATGACTCCTCAGAACGCAGAAGAGTTCAACGCAAATCTGAGAAAGAGTCAGTTAAAAAATAATTCTTTTTTTTAAACTTTATTAATAACACATACAAAATAAATGTTTACGGAAAGTACACTAAAATACTACTAATACATTTTAACTCTCACTCCCTCCCATAACCCCCTTATACAAATCTTTATATACCGAAGGACCAAAAAAAAACAAAAATTATAAGTACTGCTGTGGAGTATATTACATCCTTAACAGAATTTTTTTTAAAATCATAATAAAACTACTTTTAAATCTATGTCTAACCCCATACATTTCAGATAAGGAGTCCACATTTTAATTAAAAAAAAAAAATCATTATGTAAATTGTTTTTTTTCCTAAATATATACAGGATTTTAATTCAGAATTCCATCTTTGAATATTCAATTCTAAATCATTCTTCCAAGTAACTGCAATACATTTCCGGGCTACTGCCAAAGCTAACCGAATAAATACCAGTTGAAAATTTTCAAGCCTCAAACTGGTTGTTAAGATTGTAAAATACCCCATTAGGAAAAATAACGGATCAAAAGTCAATTTAAATTTAAATAAACCTTCCAAAAATTCCATAATTCTCTGCCAAAAAGGCTTAACTTTTTCACATGACCAAACTGAATGTAAAAAAAAAAGTACCAACTTGCTTTCCACAATGAAAACACAGATCTGATGATTTAAAGCCATATCTTTTTAATTTCTCAGGAGTCAAATATAACTGATGTAAAAAAATTATAATTTACTTAACTATATCTCACATTAATTAATTTACATTATCTTCACACAATGTCATCCATTCTTCCGAAGATAACAATATAGATAAATCCTCTTCCCATTTATTTTTCATTTTACATAAATCTGATTTAATCATTTTTTCTTGTAATAAAGCATACATTTCAGAAATAAAACCTTTTCTCAATCCACCCTCAATTAAAATTACAAAATTGGGTTTTTTAGGTAAACTTAGTTCCCATCCAAAGTTATCCAATAACATAGCTCGCACTTGATAATATACAAACAAGGAGTGAGGTAATATTCCAAATTTTTCCTGAAGTCGAGCAAAAGAAAGGAACTGACCTACCTCGAAGCAATCTTCCACTAATTTAATGCCTTTCATGCCCCAATTTTTCAAGTAATAATTATTTACTGAAAAAAAGATTAATTTATTCTGGAAAAAATGGTGCCTTCACTGAAATTTTGCCTTTACTACCAGTAATCTGATCTCTAACATACCAAATCTTCATCAAGTGCTGCAATACAAGTATATTATAGTTTTGTAAAAGAGAAGGGTTCCATTTATAAATAAATTGATTAATAGAAAATTCAGCAATTTGTGCTAACTCAACTTTAGTCCAAATTGGAGGTTGATGTATGTCAAACATTCTATTAATAAACTTTAATTGAGCAGCCTCATAATGATTCTGAAAGTGTGGTAATTGAAGTCCACCTAATGCATACTTCCATGTCCATTTTTGTAAAGACGCTCCAGCTAATTTACCTTTCCATAAAAATAATCTCTCTGCTGCATTTAAATCTTTTAAAGAAAGGTTTAAGAAGTACACAAGGAATAGACTGAAAAAGATATTGAATACATGGAAAAACATTCATTTTGACACAATTTACTTGTCCTATCAAAGTTAATGGTAAGTCTTTCCATTTATTCAAATCCGATTTCATTTTATTTAATAAAGGTACATAATTCAATTTATATACATTTTGATATTCAACATCAACCATTACTCCTAAATATTTAATTTTATTAGTCCATCGAAACCATGTAATCTGTTTACAATCTAAATAATCCTCATTTGAAATCGGTAATATTTCACTTTTATCCCAATCAACCTTATATCCTGACATTTCTCCATACTGTACCAGACGAAATTGAAGCTTTTCCAAGGATTCTTTAGGATGTGTTAAATAAATTAACACATTATCCACAGACAAATTAATCTTGTATTTCTCATTACTAATTTTAATTCCCTGAATAATAATATCCTGTCTAATAGGTTGGGTCAGTGGCTCAATAAGGCTAGCGACAATGGACAACCTTGCCTCGTTGACTTAGTCAAATTGAATGAAGATGAAATTTGTCCATTAGTCACCACCTTAGCTGACGCATTTTTATATAAAGCCTTCACCCAACCAGTGAAGAGTGGTCCAAATTTAAATCTTTCCAACACTTCAATTAGAAATTTCTGCTCTATCCGATCAAAAGCCTTTTCAGCATCTAGTGCTACTATAATTGGTTGATTGGGTTGCTTCTTTTTTTTAAAATTTTTTTATTTTTCACACCATAAATCACATTGATCAAGATACATACATTTTCCTTTTCAAATATATACAGTGTCGTTTTCTTCCCCCCCCCCTTCTTCCCATCCCACCCTCCCTACCTCCCCTCCCATTCATTTAAAATACAGAATCTAAGATACATTAAACCAGTCAAATAATGTTGTCGCTCAATAAAAATAAACAAGAAGTTCCACTGAGTCAATTCTTTTCATTTCCTTCTCCTTCTGTCATTTTAGGTGGCAGATGTCCCCGGTAGGTTTTCGCTATTGTGTTTCATGTATGGCTCCCATATTTGTTCAAATATTGCAATATTATTTCTTAAATTATATGTTATTTTTTCTAATGGAATACATTTATTCATTTCTATATACCATTGATGTATTCTCAAGTTATCTTCTAATTTCCAGCCTGACCTAATACATTTTTTTGCTACGGCTAGGGCTATCCTAACAAATCTTTTTTTGCACCATCCAAATCAAGTCCAAATTCTTTGTTTTTTATGTTGCTTAGAAGGAAGATCTCTGGGTTTTTTTGGTATATTGCTTTCTGTAATTTTATTTAATATCTGGTTTAGATCTTCCCAAAATTTTTTCACTTTCTCACACGTCCAGATTGCATGAATTGTTGTTCCCATTTCTTTTTTACAACGAAAACATCTGTCAGATACTGTTGGGTCCCCTTTATTTAACTTTTGAGGTGTAATGTATAGTCTGTGTATCCAGTTATATTGTATCATACGTAACCTCGTGTTTATTGTATTTCTCATAGTTCCAGAGTGTAACTTCTCCCATGTTTCCTTCTTTATCTTTATGTTTAAATCTTGTTCCCATTTTTGTTTAGTTTTACCATTTG
Organism: Narcine bancroftii; assembly: GCF_036971445.1. Lineage (NCBI taxonomy): Eukaryota > Metazoa > Chordata > Chondrichthyes > Torpediniformes > Narcinidae > Narcine > Narcine bancroftii. The sequence goes on from NC_091472.1 coordinate 129,147,350, forward strand.
TTTCCTCATTCTCCTTTTCTTGCAGTTTAATATACATATTTGTTATAAATTTTTTGATTATCATTGTATCTGTAATCACATATTCAAAATTACTTCCCTCTGGTAACCTCAGACTGCTTCCCAATTTGTCCTTCAAGTAGGATTTCAGTTCGTAGTATGCCAACACTGTATCTTGAGTTATATTATATTTATTCTTCATTTGTTCAAAGGATAGTAATTTATTTCCTGAAAAACAATTTTCTATTCTTTTGATCCCTTTTTTCTCCCATTCTCTAAAGGAAAGGTTATTTATTGTAAAAGGGATTAACTGATTTTGCGTCAGTAATAGTTTTGGTAATTGGTAATTTGTTTTATTCCTTTCTACATGAATCTTCTTCCAAATATTGAGCAGATGATGTAATACTGGAGAATTCCTACGTTGTACCAATTTTTCATCCCATTTATATAATATATGTTCAGGTATCTTCTACCCTATTTTATCTAGTTCTAATCTAGTCCAATCTGGCTTTTCCCTTGTTTGATAAAAATCTGATAGGTATCTTAATTGTGCGGCTCTATAATAATTTTTAAAGTTTGGCAGTTGTAAGCCTCCTTGTTTATACCATTCTGTTAATTTATCTAGTGCTATCCTCGGTTTCCCCCCTTTCCATAAAAATTTCCTTATTATTTTCTTTAACTCCTTGAAGAATTTATCTGTCAATTGTATTGGCAATGCCTGAAATAGGTATAGTATCCTTGGAAAAATGTTCATTTTAATACAGTTTATCTTTCCTTTTAGTGTTAGTGGTAAGTCTCTCCAATGCTCTAAGTCGTCCTGTAATTTTTTCATTAGTGGATAATAATTGAGTTTATATAGATGGCTGAGGTTTTTATTTATTTGTATACCTAGGTATCGTATTGCTTGCATTTGCCATCTAAATGGTGATTCTTTCTTAAATTTTGAGAAATCCGCATTATTCATTGGCATTGCTTCACTTTTATTTGCGTTAATCTTGTAACATGACACTTCTCCATATTCCTTCAATTTCTTATGTAATTCTTTTATTGATAATTCTGGTTCTGTTAAGTATACTATAACGTCATCTGCAAATAAACTGATTTTATATTCCTTGTCTTTTATTTTTATCCCTTTTATTTTATTTTCTGTTCTTATCAATTCTGCTAGTGGTTCTATAGCTAACGCGAACAATAAGGGTGATAGTGGGCATCCCTGCCTTGTTGATCTGCTTAAATTAAATTGCTTTGATATATATCCATTTACTGTCACTTTCGCCAATGGCCCCTTATATAATGCTTTAATCCAATTAATATACTTCTCTGGTAAACTGAATTTTTGCAATACTTTGAATAAATAATTCCATTCTACTCTGTCAAAGGCCTTCTCTGTGTCTCAAGCAACTGCTACTGTTGGCGCTTTACTCCCTTCTACTGCATGAATTAAGTTAATAAATTTACAAATATTGTCTGTTGTGCGTCTTTTTTTAATAAATCCAGTTTGGTCTAGATTTACCATTTTAGGTACATAATCTGCTAATCTGTCTGCTACTAGTTTAGCTATTATCTTATAATCTGTGTTAAGTAATTATGTTGGTCTATATGACGCTGGTGCGAGTGGATCTTTCCCTTGCTTTGGTATTACTGTAATTATTGCTGTTTTGCATGAATCTGGTAAGCTTTGTGTTTTGTCAATCTGGTTGATTACTTCCAGGAGGGGAGGAATTAATAAATCTTTAAATGTTTTATAGAATTCTATTGGGAATCCATCCTCTCCTGGTGTTTTATTATTTGGTAGTTTTTTTTATTATCTCTTGTATTTCTACTATTTCAAATGGTTCTGTTAATTTATTTTGTTCCTCTATTTGTAATTTTGGTAGTTCAATTTTAGTTAAAAATTCATCTATTTTGTCTTCTTTCCCTTCGTTTTCAGTTTGTTATAATTGTTCATAGAATTCTCTGAAGTTTTCATTAATTTCCATTGGATTATATGTGATTTGTTTGTCTTTTTTCCTTGATGCCAATACCATTCTCTTAGTTTGTTCTGTCTTAAGCTGCCATGCTAGAATTTTGTGCGTTTTTTCCCCTAGTTCATAATATTTCTGTTTTGTCTTCATTATATTCTTCTCCACCTTATATGTTTGAAGTGTTTCATATTTTATTTTTTTATCTGCCAATTCTCTTCTTTTAGTTGTGTCTTCCTTCATTGCTAATTCTTTTTCTATATTTACTATTTCCTTTTCCAACTGCTCTGTTTCCTGATTGTAGTCCTTCTTCATCTTGGTTACATAACTTATTATTTGCCCTCTGATGAACGCTTTCATTGCGTCCCATAGTATAAACTTATCTTTCACTGATTCCGTATTTATTTCAAAGTACATTTTAATTTGTCTTTCAATTAATTCTCTAAAATCCTGCCTTTTAAGTAGCATGGAGTTTAATCTCCATCTATACATTCTTGGAGGGATGTCCTCTAACTCTATTGTCTATATCAGGGGTGAATGTTCCGATAATATTCTAGCTTTATATTCTGTTTTTCTTACTCTGTCTTGCATACGAGCTAATAACAGGAATAGGTCTATTCTTGAGTATGTTTTATGTCTACCCGAATAATATGAATATTCCTTTTCCTTTGGGTGTTGTTTCCTCCATATATCCAAAAGTTGCATTTCTTGCATCGATTTAATTATAAATTTGGTTACTTTGTTCTTTCTGTTAATTTTTTCCCCAGTTTTATCCAAATTAAGGTTGAAATCCCCTCCTATTAGTATGTTCCCTTGCGTGTCTGCTATGTTCAAAAAAATATCTTGCATAAATTTTTGATCTTCTTCGTTAGGTGAATATACATTGAGTAAATTCCAAAACTCCGAATATATCTGACATTTTATCCTTACATATCTCCCTGCTGGATCTATAATTTCCTCTTCTATTTTAATTGGTACATTTTTACTGATTAATATAGCTACTCCTCTAGCTTTTGAATTATATGATGCTGCTGTTACATGTCCTACCCAATCTCCCTTTAATTTCTTATGCTCCATTTCAGTTAAATGTGTTTCTTTTACAAATGCCATATCAATTTTTTCTTTTTTCAGTAAATTTAGCAGTTTCTTCCTTTTGATTTGGTTATGTATTCCATTAATATTTAAAGTCATATAGTTCAACGTAGCCATATCATACTTTGTTTATCTTCCCTTTCTGTTTCTCCATCATCACCTTTCCTTCTTATCCATTTCTGTTTTCTTGTTTTGAACACTTTATAAGACAACATTTCTAAAACATCAAACATTTTCCTTATTTTCTACTTAAAACTTCTTTAACCCTATTCTCCCCTCCCCTTCCTGAGTTGCCCTTTATCCCTTGCCGGGCAACCACATCTCCCCTTTCCATTTGGATTTGTGAATTCACTCGCAAGCGTCAACTGATTTTGCAGTGACCGTAACTCCTCCCCACCCAGCCCCCCCCCAGAAAAGATTTCAATTTTCATATATAACAAAGGTCACTCTTTTAATTCCCTCCTTACTTCCTCTGTTCCCTTTCATTCCCTTATTAATTCATATCTACTCTATATATTTTCCTCTAAATACGGATACACTCATGTACACACATATATACATACACACCTATCTATATATATATATATATATATATATATATATACACACACACATACATGGTCATTTTTACTCTCGTTACATGTCTTCATCTCTCTGCCTGTTTTGTAGTTGTTCTGCAAATTTTCGTGCTTCCTCCGGATCCGAGAATAGTCTGTTTGGCTGCCCTGGAATAACTATTTTAAGTACCGCTGGGTACTTTAACATAAATTTATATCCTTTTTTCCATAGGATCATTTTTGCTGTATTAAACTCCTTTCTCTTCTTCAAGAATTCAAAACTTATGTCTGGATAGAAAAAAATTTTTTGACCTTTGTATTCCAGTGGCTTTTTGTCTTCTCTTATTTTCTTCATTGCTTTTTCCAATATATTCTCTCTTGTTGTATATCTTAAGAATTTTACTAAAATGGATCTTGGTTTTTGCTGTGCCTGTGGTTTTGGGGCTAATGTTCTATGTGCCCTTCTATTTCCATTTCTTCCTGTAATTCTGGTCTTCCTAGGACCCTGAGGATCCAATCTTTTATAAATTCTCTCATATTCTTGCCTTCTTCATCTTCCTTAAGGCCCACTATCTTTATATTCTTCTATTATAGTTTTCCATTATATCTATCTTCTGAGCTAACAGCTCTTGTGCCTCTTTAACTTTTTATTAGATTCTTCTAATTTCTCTTTTAAGTCCTCTACTTCCATTTCTACGATTGTTTCTCGTTCTTCCACATTGTCCACTCTTTCCTATATCTGACATGACTATCTCTATTCTATTCATTTTTTCTTCTGCACTTTTAATTCTTCCTTTTATTTCATTAAATTCTTGTAATTGCCATTCTTTTACTGATTCCATATATTCTTTAAAAAAAAAATCCATTGTCTTGCCTTTCCCTTCTTCTTCCATTTCTCTATGTTCTTCTTCTTCTTCTTCCTCTGGGTTGGTCATCTGTTGTTTCCTTGTTTTCTTTTTACTCTCTTCTTTCTTGTTCTCGTTGTTTTCTGTGTTCTCTTCCTGTTGCTGTGTTGCAGCTGTCATCCTCAGCTGTGGAGATCGACTCCTCAGCTGTTCCTCCCTCCCGTCACTTTTTTTTCATGCGTATCGCACGTGTGTGAGGAGTCGCGCATGCGCGGTTGTGCACTCTTACTTGGCTCCGCAAGCCATTTTTGTAGTCCTGAGCTCGGGACTTCCACTGACCTTAGGGAGCGGGCTTCTCTCTCTGCGGCGGGCCTCCTCGGACAGGTAAGGCCTTCACCTTCTTCTTCCGACGTTCTTTCTTCTTCTCTTCTTCCCGTTGCTTTCGACTTTTCTCTCTTCGCTACCATTTTATTCCCACCTTTACTTTTACTTTGTTTTAATTTTTATTCTTGTACCTTTGTGTTTTGTGTATTTTTTTAAAACTTTTCCAGAGAGGGCTGGAGTTTCCTGACCAGCCACTACTCCATCACGTGACTCCTCCTGGGTTGCTTCTTTGATGTGTTAATTAATGTAATTAATTTAACAGTGTTATCGATTGAATATCGATTTTTAATAAAACCTGCTTGATCAACATGAATTAACTGTGGTAAAAACTTAGCAAGTCTATTAGATAACATCTCAGCTACAATTTTATAATCAACATTCAATAAAGAAATAGGTCTTTATGAAGCCACTTTCAAAGGATCTCTATCCTTCTTAGGAATAACAGTAATCAACGCACTTGAAAAAGACTCTGGAAGTATGCCAGTTTCTGTAGCTTGTTTTAATACTTCCATAAATACCGGAAGTAATAAGTCATGAAATTCCTTATAAAACTCTAAAGTAAATCCATCTTCTCCTGGAGATTGTAAAACTTTCTTAATATCCAAATCAGTTTAAAAAAAAATCTAGCTCCTGTACATCTTTTTCCTTTAAAGGTTTTAAGTCTAAATTAGTCAAAAATGACTCAGTCCGATTATCATCTTGAACCCCTCCAGAACTATGTAGTTCTTGATTTTAAAAAAAAGACAGAACTCTTCATTAATTTCTTGAAGTTTATATGTAACTGCTGATTTTTTTTCCTTTCCGCATTTATTGTCCTAGATGCCTGCTCTCTCTTCATTTGCCAAGCTAATACCTTATGTGCATGTTCCCCCAATTCATAATAGCATTGCTTAGACCTCTGTCTCAATTTCTCGTACTTCTCTGTTTGTAAATTATTATATCGCAATTTCAATTTAATTAAATGAGTTTTTTTTTATCTTCAGTCGAGTTTCGTTGTAACTTTTCTAATGTGTTGATCTCCTTTTCCAAATTAATAGTTTCTGTAGCATATTGTTTTTAACTTTCGTAGAGTAACTGATAATCTGCCCTTTTTTAAATAAGCCTATAATGCATCCCAGAAAGTAAATTTATTTTTTGTACTGATTTTTCATTTATTTGTAAAAATATCTTAATATGTTCCCTAATATATTCAATAAACTCCAGTTGTTTTAATAACATCATGTTAAATCTCCAATGATAAGATGTTTGAACTATTTCAGGACTTGGACAAGAAATTAATAGTAAGAAATGATCAAACAAAGTCCCACTTTTATAATCGGCCTGAGTAATCCTACCTTGTAATTGTGCCGATATTAGAAATAAATCAATTCGAGAAAATGAATCATGTCTTGCTCAATTATAATGAAAAATCTTTCTCAGGCAGATTTAACCTCCTCCAAATCTCAACTAAATTTAAATCCTTCATTATTTCTGACAAACGTTTTGCCATTTTGGTTTTCTTCAGAGGTTTTGGAGATTTATCCAACAAAGGATCTAAACAACAGTTAAAATCTCCCTCTACTAAAATATTCTCAAATGCTTGATTCAGTCCCAGAAATGTTTGAGCAACAAATTCTTCATCGTCCACATTAGGAGCATAAACATTCATCAAAGTCCAAAATTCAGAACAAAGTTTGCAATTAACAATCAGTACTCTACCAGCATTAGCAGAAAATGATTCTCAAGTGAAAGGCAACTTTTTATGCACTAAAATAGCCACACCACTCGTCTTTGAATTAAATGAAGATGCAATTACATGTCCAACCCAATCCCTTTTCAATTTCAAATGTTCTTTTCCCGTCAAATGGGTTTCCTGTAAAAAAAAAGCAATATCAATCTTCATCTTAATGTACGCTAAAACCCTTTTCCGTTTAACCAGATTATTAAGCCCCTTAACATTAAAAGTAGCAAAATTTAAACTCGTCATATATCTTCAAAAATAGCTCCTCACACAGCAATACAGTCAAAAACTAAATAAAGGCTCCTTTCTTTTTGTAAAAAAAACCCCCCAAAATTAAAAAAAAACCTTTAAAATATATATATATAAACCCCCCCTCAACTAACAAAAACTATAAAAAAAATAAACAAAAAAAAAACCCAAAAAAACCCTTAAAAAAAAATTAACTACAAGTGTAGTACTCACCTCAATTGACCAGGTGTGGCTTATCGTAAGTGGCAGATGACTTAAGAAGCAGCATAGTCATCCACCTCCCCCCAACCAAACCTTTCTAATTAAATACAAATAAAATCTTCACATTTAGCCCACTGATTCCAATCTATGATCATCTTCTATTTCAATCAGCTGAGGTTCCAACACCTCCTTCCCATTTCCATTCCCATTTTTCTTTCCAGACAACTTCACCAGTTGTTTCAACAACTCTTGACTTACTTTATTATCTGGCAAAGAATTTGCAAAAGTTGATGCCTCAAAATCATTCTCAAAAAAAAGTCTGATTACCATAAAAACACTTTCAATACTGCAGGATACCGAAAACAAATTTATATCCCTTTCTCCATAATACAGACCAGCTGAGTTGAACTTTTTACGCCTTCTAATTATATTTTGACACATCAGCATTAAAGAAAATCCTATTTCCCTGAACCATCAAAGGGCCCTGATTCTGTCTTGCTTTTCGAACTGGTAAATGCAAAATCATCTCACGGTCTTGATATCGCAGACATCGGATAAGAATCACCCTCGGAGGTTGACCTGGAAAAGTCTTTTGCCTTAATGCTATATCTAATTCTAATCCATCCGGAAAAGCTTCTACCCCCAACATCTCAGGAATCCATTTCCGAAAAAAAAATTCTGGCTCTGTCCCTTCCATATCTTCAGGAAGACCCCACTATCTTAATATTATTGCCTCAGCCCTGATTTTCCATGGAGTCAATCTTCTTCAACAAATCTCTCTTCTGAATATCCCAACCCATAAATGAATCTTCAATTTGAACCATTCTTTCCTAATACTGGTCCACTTGATCTTTACATTCAATAAAAGCTTCTTCAATTTTCTTAAATTTATCTTGAACATTATCCGCTGCTTGCAAACATTTAATAACATCCATTTTCACTGTAGCAACGTCTTCACAAATCATTTTCACTTTCATAGCATCAAATTGATCATAAATTTGGACAAAACCTGCATTCATTTGAACAGTCATATTTTCCATCTGCTTTGCAATATCTTCCAATGTAGGATGTTCAGCTTCCTTTGCCACTACTGTCTTCTATTTAACGGAAGGAAAAATAGATTTTAAACTCTGAGAAACTTGAGTTGCTTGGGGCCTACCTTCCATCATACTGGCTACAGCCATTCATTGCATGTCCTTCATCTCCTAAAAATACAGGACTTTCCTCTTCTTCCTCTTCACCTGCAGTGGGTGTGGACCCTCGTCCACGCCAGGCTGACTTTATCAGCGCGGCGCGGCCCATTGCCAGACGAGGATTCTGCGCATGCATGGATCTTCGCATGTCCGTCACACCCGCTGCATGTGAGCGAGTGTCCTCCCACACATTGCTGCGTGCAGTCGAGCAGCCAGCCACACACAGCTAATCGCATTTGCTGTCAAACATTGCACTGCGCGCATCTCAGCAGTGCGCCGTTGCCTGTGTACATTCTCATCTGGGTCCAAAACGGGATTTGAGACGCCCGCGCCATCTTGTGGGATCGAACTCAAGGAGGGTGCCAGCGTCACATTAATCTTGCCCAACAAGGTTCTTTGAGACTTGGGTACAGCTCCAATTGATTCCTGAGGCCCCTTCTGGAAGGTAGGCCCATGTTCTTCAGCACTTTCTGCTCACTTTAAAGGTAACTTCCTCACTGGTTGACCTTTAGTTTTCTTCATTTCCACTTCTTTCTGAGGTTAAACAACTTCTGAAAACTTTATTTAAAAAAAAATAAATAAAAATTTTCCAAGCTATGAAATTTGGGCATTAAATAATTCTTACTCTGTGTCGAGCGCGTCGAAAGAATCAAAGGCTTGTTGATCCAAACCAAGGCTTTCATTAACTAGAAGACTGGAGCGTATCACATGTAGGTTGACCAGTCCAGAATGACCTGGTCTGGCGAGCAGCAACACTTTAAGACCTGCCAGTAGGCATGGCTATGCTCTTAGCCAATCACAGTCATCTTACACTACAATCTGTACATATACACATTGGTGCCAGAATCTGTATTATCACATTCACCCCTTCTTTGAGAACTGACCCCGGGGTGGAAGGATGTCTGTAAAAAGAAAAAAAAAGGGCCAGGTGGAGGGTAGGGGCTGTACCAGTCAGGGGCCTGACCATCCGGCATGACTGCCGTGGAGCTGGGATTGGGGTCGCTGGAGTCATGTCGCCGGCAGGCTCGTTGGGTGCGGCCTCTGCTTCGCTCAATTCCACAACGGCATTGTCGACAGTCTGGCCTGAGCTGGTGGGGTGGTGCTGGTCCCTCTGTTCAAGCACTTGACCTGGGGGGAAAGGATTTTGGGGAGGTTGGGTGGTAAGCACTGCTGGGCTGATCCGGTTTGGGCTAGGTTCCTTACCGAGACTGTATCATCCCGCCCGTCCAGGTACTCAATGTAGGCATAATGTGGGTTCGCATGGAGCAGAGTCACTTGGTCAACCAAGGCATTGCAGGAGGACCGGCCCGAGAACCGTGAGCCATGGCGGTATGGTTGTTCCCAATTCGGATTTCCTCGGGAAAGAACATCCTTTCAATGGGGGTGGCATTGGTCACAATGCATAGGAGGGAGTGGATGGAGTGTAGGGCACTGGTGAGCACGTCCTGCCAGCGAGAGGTGGGGAGACCTTTGGACCGGAGGGCAAGCGTAACCACTTTCCAGACCGTGGCATTCTCTCTTTCGACCTGCCCATTACTGTGTGGGTTATAGCTGGTGGTCCTGCTTGAAGCAATACCATGCTCCAGAACGTACTGCCGCAGCTCTGCGCTCATAAATGAGGACCACCTGTAACTGTGGATGTAACTGGGGTACCCGAAGATGGCAAAGATGCTGTGCAGGGTCACTATGACTGAGGAGGCGGTCATGTCCGAGAAGGGCACAGTGAACGGGAAGTGGGAGTACTCGTCAATGGCCGTAAGGATGTAGGTATTACAGTTGGTCGACGGTAGGGGCCCTTTGAAGTCCACGCTGAGACGCTTAAAGGGGCGGTGGGCTTTGATGACGTGGGTGTTCTCCAGATGAAAGAAGTGGGGCTTGCACTTGGCGCACACCGGGCAGGCTCAGGTCATGGAGCGAATCTCCTCGACCATGTAGGGCAGGTTGCGAGATTTGACGAAGTGCGCGAACCTAGTGATCCCTGGATGACAGCTCCTCATGGAGTTTCTGTTGCCTGTCCAGTTGTATGTTGGTGCAAGTCCCCCTGGAGAGCACATCTGGTGGGTCGTTGAATTTACCAGGCCGATACAGTATGTCATAATTAAAGGTGGAGAGTTTGATTCTCCACCTGGTGATTTTGTCATTCTTGATCTTGCCTCTCTGGGTATTGCTAAACATGAAGGAGACCGCGCGTTGGTCGGTCAGCAGTGAAAAGCACTTGCCAGTTAGGTAGTGTCTCCAATGACGTACTGCTTCTACTATGGCCTGGGCCTCCTTCTCGACAGAGGAGTTTCAGCTCTCAGGACCCTGGAGGGTTCTGGAGAAGAAGGCTACTGGCCGGCCGGCCTGGTTCAAAGTGGCTGCCAGTGCAAAGTCGGATGCATCGCTCTCAACTTGGAATGGGATGGACTCGTCGATGGCATGCAGCGTTGCAGCAGCGATGTCCGATTTGATGCGGTCAAAGGCCGCTCTGGCTTCGGTTGACGGGGAAGGAGGTGGTTTTGATGAGTGGTCATGCCTTGTCGATATAGTAGGAGAAAAAGCCAAGCCAGCATCTAAGTGCCTTCTGGGTGTGGTGGGGCAAGTCCATGAGAGGACGCATGCGGTCAGCGTCTGGCATTACTACCTCGTTCTCCACCACACAACCTAGAATTGTGAGCTGAGTGGTCCGGAAAACACACTTGTTGAAATTGTAGGTCAAGTTCAGCCAAATTGTAGTCTGAAAAAATTTTTCAAGGTTGGCATCATGATCCTGCATGTTATGGCTGCAGATGATGACGTTGTCCAGATACGGGAAGGTCGCTGTTGGCCTGTTCTGGTCCACCGTCCAGTTAATTTTCCACTGGAAGACCATGACGCCATTCGTGACCCCAAAGGGTACCCTGAGGAATTGATACTGCCGCCCATTCTCTTCGAAGGCCATGAAAGGTTGGTCTTCTCGGCAGATCAGGAGCTGGTGATAGGCCGAATGTAAGTCAGTGATGGAGAACGCGTGGTGTTGGGGGATCTGATTCACCACATCGGTGATCTGTGGAAGGGGGTACGCATCCAGAAGCATGAAGCAGTTGATTGTCTGGTTGTAGTCAACCACCATCTGTGGTTTCTCCCCGTTATTAACAACCACCACCTGGGCCCTCCAGGGACTCTAGCTAGGTTCGATAATGCCCTCGTCCAGCAGTCTGCGCACCTCGCTTGTGATAAATTTCCTGTGTTTATAACTATTTTGCCGACTTTTGGTGGCCACAGGCATCCAGCCAGGGGTAAGGTTTGTGAAGAGTGCTGGCGGAGCAACTCGGAGGGTGGAGAGGCTACAGGTGAGGCCCCGGGGCATGGGGGTGGGTGGCTCGGGCTGCCGCTGGCAGGAAGCTTCCGGGGTAGAGTGGTTATAGACAGAGTGGAGCGTGAGGCCCTCCAAAGTGCAGGGAAACAGTTCGAAATTGGCACTGAAAGTCCAGTCCCAGCAGTACAGGGGCACACAGTTGGGGAAGGACTAATAGTTTGAAGTCTGTGAACGTGATGCTCTGGACTTTCAGGGTCATCACGCAATACCCCTTTACCCCGGACGAGTGCGATCTGGTCGCCAATTAAATCCTCTGGGCAGTGGGGAGAATAGCCAGTCTGCAATGGTGGGCCAGGTCTGGGCGGATAAAACTGTCAGTTGACCCCGAGTCAAATAAGCAATTGGTACAGTGTCCATGCACTTTAATCAGTTCCATTGCTTTTGTGAGGGGATGGCGGTGTCCTGGTCTAGGGTTACTGATGCAGTAACTTGTATGGGGAGAGTGGAGTCAACATGTGCGTGGTGACGTCACAGAAACAGTCGGGCCGGAGCAGTCAGCGTCGAGGAGTTGGTGCTGCTGCCTGCAGCCTGCTGGGGGTGTCGGCCAGCCAATGGTAAGTGCTGGGGTTTGCTGCTTGCTGTCGGCGATAATAAATTGTAGAGTGCGTTGAAAGAATCAGAGGCTTGTTGATCCAAACCAAGGCTTGTATTAACTAGAAGACTGGAGCATATCACATGTAGGTCGACCAGTCCAGAATAACCTGCTCTGGCTAGGAGCAACCCTTTAAGACCAGTAGGCGTGGCTACGCTCTCAGCCAATCACAGTCATCCTACACTACCATTTGTACATATACACATTGGTGATAGAATCTGTACTATCACACTCTGAAAAAAAGATCTGCTCATATTCAGCATTCTTTTCACTTTGTTAATTACTGCTCTGTATTGCGATTAGACATACAGTATGTTATTTCCATTAATAATGAAGTATCTGAATAATTTCAGAGGTGTTGATTATGATTTTTTTTTCCTCTCTCTCTATAGAGGCTTTAATGTTAAATTTCCCAACAATTTGACAAATGTTTTTTTTTGTCACTTTAAGTTTAGAGTGTGTTGTTTGCCATTTCTTAATATGCTGTAATTTTGACCAATATTCATTCAATATTCATTCATTGGGATTTGCCTTTGGTTCATTTCACTGTATACCCCACATGAAACCAATGAAACTCTATTGGAAATCAATGGGTTTTTTTGTACCCTTGAGCCAATTAATTATTTTTTCCAAGTGGGAATATAGTAAGACGATTGAGACTTATCGTACAGGAGATTGCAAATGCTGGATTCTGGAGCAATAAACAATTTGCTAGAGGAGCTCAGTGGGCAAGCAACAGAGTGGGAGGTTTTTTCGACTGAAAGGTCAACAATTCTGATCTCCCATTGATGCTGCTTAACCTGCTGAGTTCCTCCAGCAAAGTATTTGTTGCTGGTGAATTTGTAGTTGCTTGTACCTTTTAAAATTTGATATGTAGGACTAGATGTTAATATCTCTTATAAGGGATATAAAAGGGAAACATTAGTCTGTTCACAATGCACAGTGAAGTCTCTCAAACACAATCCTATAAGGCTTTAAGCAATTGTGCAATGTTGTCTATGCTCTTTGCTTGGTGAAGTAAGACTATTTCTTTTTGAAGCTTATCTTCAGTGGGAGCATATTGCCAATATATTTTCAGAACATTTTAAAATATAACTACATGAGGAGCATGTACATTCAGTTCCGCATCCTTCTTTGACAATTTTAATGAATCTCAGTTCTGGCATCCCTCCCATGAAGTTGTCAAAGAACTTCTAATGTTTTATCACAATAGCTATAGTTTATAAATGAGAACAGCAAAGAAAAATCTCACTTCAGCCTAACCCAGTGGTTCCCAACCTTTTACTTTCCACTCAAATACCACTTTAATTATTCCCTATGCCATAAGTGTTCTGTAAGTAATTGCTTAAGGTGGTATGTGAGTAGGATGGGAAGGTTGAGAATCACTGCTCTAGACCTAATTATTACTGAAATATTTTGCTTGAGAAAAATTGTCATTGGCCCATTTCCTTTCGAGTTTTGAAACTGTGCACATAACGAATCAATTTGGAATGATTAAAACAGTGGTTTTCAAACTTTTTCTTTCCACCCACATACCACCTTAAGCAATCCCATATTAATCACAGAACACTTATGGCATAGGGGATACTTAAAGTGGTATGTGAGTGGAAAGTAAAAGGTTGGGAACCACTGGCCTAACCTATCCATGCAATGTACGTTAATCTCTTTTGCCTGAACTTGATCCATATCCCTCTATTACCTTCCTATCCATACCCCTGTCTGAATGCTTTTTAATGCTATGGTTGTGCCAAGCTCTACCATCTCCTCTGGCAGATGTTTCCATATATCTGTCAGCCTCTATGTTGAAAAACATCCCTCATAACAAGTGTGGCATGATTAGCATAGTGGTCAGTGTAACAGTTACAGTGCCAGCGACCCTGTTTGAATCTGTCTGAAAGGAGTTTCTACGTTCTCCCTGTGTCTGCATGGGTTTTCTCTGGGTACTCTGGTTTCCTCCCATCCTTCAAAATGTTTGTCAATTTGATGCAATTGGGTGTTGCAGGCTTGAGGACCGAAATGGCCTGTTACCATGCTGTATGAAATATATTTTTTAATTCCTTAAATATTTCCCCTCTCACTTGACATTATGTTCTCTGATTTTTTCACTCCCCTATCCTTGGAAAAAGACTGACTTTCATTCCTTATCTATGCCATTCATAATTTTATAAACTCATCTAATGTAAACCTCCCCCCCTCCCCCTCCCCCCCCCACAAGCCCCCGTGCTTCAGTGCGAACAATCCCAGTCTATCCAAACTTTCTTTGTTGCTAAAGCCCTCCCATTCAAGACCACATCCTGGTAATTCTCTTTAGTTCTCTCTTGTGCTACCACATCCTGTCAATAGTGCAGTGACCAGATTTGCACATATTATTCAAAGAGTGGTCTAGCCAATGACTTGTACAGCGACTACATGATGTCTCAACTCCTTTATTCAAGGCAAGCAAGCTAAGCTCCACCACAAGTCACTGTGTAATTGTGTCCCTGTCTGAATCCCTGTGAACCTCTTCTTTTTGTCTAGCAGTTTTTGTAAAGGTTGACTTTTCTTGAAACTCAGACTTTAGTTTCAGCTCCTCTGCCAAGTTCATGAAATTGAATTTGCTTTGAAGTTTCCCCATAATATTGATCAACATGGCTCCACTCCTTTGGGGTTAATTTGTGGAATGTAGAAACTTCCTACAGAAGAGTAATCCTTTTATCTTCATGTTTAAATCCATGTGATTTTAGTTTCTGAGTATGAATTTTGAGGCATGTCTGATGATAGTAGTGTTAGACTTGCTTAGCCATGTTATCAAAATATTCATGATCTAAACCAGAATAGTGTAAGAATAGTATACTGTAATCAAAGAAATAGATTCCACAGAAGTATTTGTGATGATAGCAAAAAGTAATCTGCTAGAGGAATTCAGTGGATCAAGCACTGCGAGAGGGAGCAAAAGGATTGTCGTTTCTAGTCTTGATGAAGGATTTCAACTGAAATGTTGATCATTCTTTTTCTCCCACTTCCATTTGACCTGCTAAGTTCCTTAGCAATTTTGTTTCATTCCAGACTCTAAGATCTATGGTCTTTTGTGATAGCATGGATAAAGCTGGCTCTTGCATTGAAAACAGAGTTGGAATAAATGGGACTTTTTCAAGTTGGGAGGATGTAACAAGTGGAGTACCTTAGGATTTGTTCTTAGTCCTCAATTATTTACTCAGGATGAGGGGTCAAATATGAGGATTTCAGTGGCTAAAAACACAAAGCTAGGTGGAAGGGTATGTTGGTGTGGAGAGAATATTGTGATCTTATAATGGAATTGAGTGATTGGGCAAAAACTTGGCAAGTGGAAAAATGTGAAGCCATGCACTACTGTAGAAGGAATCAAAAGGCAGATTTTTTTTAAATTAAATGGAAAAAGGCTTCACATGAGATCCAGTTGTTTCAGTGCACAAATCACAAAAAAGTTGACCTAAAGGAAACAGCATTTTGGTCTTTATTACAGAGGGATTGGGCATTAAATATAGGGAGATTTAGTTAGAATTATACAGGATGGTCCTATCAATTAAGGCGAAATAGCTTAGATCTGTCTGCTTCAGCATTCTGAAGAATGAGGAGCAGCTTTATTGAGACATGCAAGATCTTTAGGGGGTTGGACAGGGTAGATGTAGTGATGCTTTTACCAATGGGAAAGTCTCAAAGGGTCATAGTTTTGAGAAGCTAGTTAATTAAAACAGAGATGTAGAGACTTTGTTTTCTAAGGGTTTCTGAAATTCCTGGCCTGAGAAGATGTGGAGGGTAGATCATTAGAAGTACTTAAAATAAAAGTAGACCCATTTTTGAAAGATCAGGCAATTGAGGGCCATTACAAGTTAAAGCCTGTATTATCAGCCATGATCACACTGAATAGGAGTGCTTTCTTATGGGGCCAGGTAAACTACTCCTATTTTCTTTTGTTCTTTTGAAGTTATGTACAGTATCTTTCATCAACATCAAAGAGGATTTTTGTCACTATATTTATTCATTACTGTCATTTAGTGTTTAATGGTGAACATCTTCTCAGAATCTACTCCATTTCTTGTAGTTGCAGGAAAATTTCCTCAAGGTACATCAGCAGGTAATTATCAAAATTTCACTGGCTCATTTAATGTTGATCTTAAATAATTGTGAAAGTTATAATTCCGAAGGTGTTCCTATTTTGACAAATGTCACTTCTTTTACATTCAAGTGACTGCCCAAAAATTTAAATCATAATGATGCACAATTGTGTGTTTCTAACATTTTCCAGAAATTTCTATTAGTGATAACAAGTTACTTTAGTTTGATAAATTCCACTTGGAAGATAATTTGGGATTGCTGGGTAGGACACCATTTTTGGCTCCTTTTACAATGCAATTTAGATTCAATTTTGACCCATTTTAAATGGCATTATGAAATATTGTTAGGCATTGCAAGTGAAATGAAAACAGAAGTCCTGTTATGTTGTTTTCTAATTTGATGCTTTGTTTTGGCAAACTAAATATTCTTTTTCAAATGTATCTTAGATTGGAATCCTTTGGTAGAATTTGAAATTAACACTTCAGAGAGTCAAAGTCCATCGGGTAGGTTACTTCCATACTTTCCAAATGCCATTGGTGAATTTTTTAAACAGGTGTGATCAACAATACCTAAATATTATACTCCAATCCTGAGCTTTGAATATTTTCAAAGTTTAATTTCAAATTTATTGTCAAAGTACAGACATGACATTACATACAACCCTGAGATTCTTTTTTCTGCAGGCCGGACAGAATTTCTACTTGATATTACAAACTGTACTCAAGAGAAAGATACGTATATAAAAGAGAGGAATGTAAACAAATTGACTGTGCGAATACAGAAAAAAATTCAGTAATAAATAATGTGCAAAATAAGAATCCTCAAGTGAGTCGAGTGTATTGTTTAGGAGTCTGATGGTGGAGGGATAGCAATTGTTTCTAAACCTGATGATACTAGCCTTGTAGCACTTGTATACTTCTTTCCTGCATGGAAACTATCTGCAGTGGACCTACGGGCCAGGTAAAGAAGACCCAACTATGTGGACACGGGGGGCTACAGGTGAAACTGAGATGCCAGGCCCTGAGGCTTCTGCTACCTACCATCCTCCTGGCCAACGTACAATCCTTGGAGAACAAATTTGATTAATTCCAAGGCAGACTTCAACATCAATGAGTCATCATGAGCTTGATGTGCTTTACAGAAACCTGGATTAACTCAGACATTCCAGACATTGCACTGCAGCCCAAGGGCTACACCCTCCATTGCGCTAACCAAACATTGGTATCTGGAAAAACCAAAGGAGGCAGCATTTGTGTCATTGTCAATTTACTATGGTGCACAGACGTGACTGTCATGTCCCAGCTCTGTTTTCCTGAATTGGAACATCTGACAATCAAGTATCGCTTATTCTACCTGCCCAGGGAGTTCACTGCCAACATTCTGGTCACGGTATACATTCTGCCACAAGCTAACATCAGGTTGGGACTCGAGGGACGGCACTGTGATTAACAGCCATGTGACAGCACATCCTGATGTCTTCCCGATCATCATAGGGGACTTCAATCAGGCCAACCTGAAGAAGTCTCTGACCAACTACCACCAACACATTACTTGCGAGATCAGGGGAATCCACACATTAGGCCACTGCTACACCACCACGAAGAATGCATACTGAGCCATACCACAACCACACTTCGGCAAGTCTGATCACCTGGCTCTACTTCTACTCCTGGCATACAAGTAGAGACTGAGGACCACAGCACCAGTGGTGAATACACTGAAAGTATGATCAAGGGAGGCAGAGGAGTGTCTGCTTTGAATCGGTGGACTGAAAAATATTCAAGAACTAAATTAATATGCAAAAGGTGACACTAACTTCATCAAGACCTGCGTGGATGAGTGTGTACCTACGTGCACGTACCAGGTGTTCCCCAACTAGAAGCCCTGGATGAATCAGAATTCACAATCTGCTGAGGGCGAGAACAAGGGCATTTTAGCCCGGGGCTCAGGATCTTTACAAGTCCAGGTATGACCTGTGGAAGGCCATCTCTGAAAGAGAGTGGCAATTCCAGAGGAAACAAGAGATACAGGCAGATGCACGCCAGCTATGGCAGGGAGTGCAGGCCATTACTAACTACAAAGCAAGGACAAACACAATAGGTGGCGGTGATGCTTAATTACCTGATGAGCTGAATACCTTCTATGCCTGCTTTGTGAAGAAGAACCAAATAGTGCCTACTAGAATCCCTGAAAAGGCTGAGGACCCTGTGATATCTGTCTCTGAGGGCGATGTCAGAACATCATTCAAGAGGGTGAACCCTCGCAAAGCAACAGGGCCTGATGGTGTACCTGGCAGGGTACTGAAAACCTGCGCCAACCAACTAGCTGAGTATTCGCAGATATTTTTTAACCTCTCATTGTTGCAGTCCACGTACTTCAAAAGGGCATCAATTATCCCAGTACCAAAGAAGAATAGTGTGAGCTGCTTCAACGACTACTGCCCAGAAGCACTAACTTCTACTGGGATGAAATGCTTTGAGATGTTGGTCATGGCTGGAATTAACACGTACCTAGGCAAAGATCTTGATCTTCTTCCATTTGCCTATTGTCACAATCACTCCACAGCAGATGCAATATCGCTGACTCTTCACTCAGCTCTGGATCACCTCAAAAACAGCAATTCATTCATTGGGCTACTCTTCATCGACTAATGCTTAGCCTTCAATACCATTATTCTCTCACTGCTTATCAAGAAGTTACAAACTCTAGGCCTCTACCCCACTCTGCAACTGGATCCTTGACTTTCTCATTGGAAGACCACAATCAGTATGAATTGGAAACAATGTCTCTTTCTCACTGATTATCAACTCAGGTGTTCCTTAAGAATGCGTGTTAATCCCACTGCTCTACTCATCATACACCCATGACTGTGTGGCCAGGCATAATCCTAATGCCATCTACAAGTTTGCTGATGCCACCACAGTTATTGGCAGAATCACAAACAGCAATAAGGAAGCGTGCAGGAGGGAGATAGATCAGCTCGTTGATTGGTGTAACGACAACAACCTTGCACTCAATGTCAGCAAAACCAAGATCATTGTGGACTTTAGGAGGAAGTCAGAGGAACATGACCCATTGCTCATTGAAAGCTCAGTAGAGGAAAAGGTAAAGAACCTCAAATTCCTGGGTGTCAACATCCCCATGGAACTTTCCTGGGTGTCAACATCTCCACGGATCTGTCCTGGACCCTCCATGTGATGCAATCACAAAGAAGGCTCATCAGTGGCAGTGGCAAAAACTCTGAAAACCTTCTACAAGTGTACCATGGAGAGCATTCTGGCTGATTGCATCACTGCCTGGTATGGAGGCACCAACTCTCAGGACAAGAATAAACTCCAGAGGGTTGTTAACTTGATCTGCGACATCACAGGTACCAGACTTCACTCCATCGTGGACATCTACATAATGTGGTGTCTTAATAAAGCAACCTCTATCCTCAAATACCCTCACTATGTCCTCTTCACTCAGCTACCATTGGGAAAAAGGTACAGGAGCCTAAAGTCGAGCACTCAGTGACATAAAGACAGCTTCTTTCCTGCTGCCATCAGATTCCTGAATAGTCTTTGAACCAAAGACACTCCCTTTTTGTGCACTACTTTTTTAAATTCATAGTAATATTGTAAGATGGTTATGTATGTTTGCACCATGATGCTGGAGCAAAACACTGAATTTCATGACTTGTCCAATGCAATAAATTCTGATTCTGATTCCTGATGGTGGCAGCAGCAAGAACAAAGCCTGTCCAGGGTGGTGTAGATCTTTGAAGATTGCCACTGCTCTCTGACAATGGAAGATATTTGCCTGTGATGCCCTGGGTAGAAACCAGGGGTTTATCTAGGGTATGGCAGGCTTGGAATGTGCCCTGGGGAGTACCACAGAGCCACCATCCCCCCATCAGCATCAGCGGTGCCACCATTGCCCCCCCCCCCCCCCCCACCCCAGTCACCCTTCCTCATCCTCCTTACTCGTCCTCTTGTTCGCTCTCAGCTTATTCATTGCCAAATACAACATGGCGGACACCAAGGACAGTTTTTGCGAGACCTCTTGTTGACATTTATTTTGATGCATTGGCAGCCCTACCATAGATGCTATTTTGCGTAGATACACCTCTGGAAGAAACTGATTAATACATTCAGCCAGTGATTGTTTTTGTCAGATTTATTTCTTGGTTTATATTTTGCTTTAAATGATCAACTGATAAATGTAGTATCAACTTTAAAATATTCTGATATACTAAGTGTTTACATTTATTTGATAGCACATGTGCTCTTCGGTTAATTAATTAACATTATTTAAAAATGTTTGAGCTACTTTTTTTCCCATATTATTATCCAGAGGTCTCAATTCTTGAATTTTGCAGAATTGTTTGTTTTTCATTTCGTTAAAACATTTTTGTCACTTGGCTTTCAAATCCATTGCTGCAGAATCATGTAAATCATAATAAGAATGCAATTAGTGCATGCATTCCAATTGTTAAAATAGGAAAAAAAATGTATTCAAAGTAATAACTTTTCAAGCAAATTCTTTTGACTTTTTTTTATGCAGAAAGCACCAACATATTTGATGAGCTTGGCTGTCACAGGGTAAAATCTTGTGATATCTGTGGACTCAAGGATGTAAGTTGATTTAGTTTTAAACCTTGCCTTGTTTTTGCAATCCCATTTGTTGTGCTTTATAATACTGTACTTCTCTTTTCATCCCTTTAAGGAGGAAACAAAATGGAGAGTGATAGAACCTCACATTTCCAAGCATGATATACATTTTAGGTAAATAGTAACAAAAATCCATAATTATTATGAAATTTTAATTACTGTATTCCAAATTGACAAATACTTGTATATTTGTTTAGAATTTTCCTTCCAGATGAAGGTTTTTACGAATGTTCTATAACTGGGCTAAGATGGGAAATCAAGAGAGCAGTGACTATTACTTACCGATATTGCTCGTGGAATGAATATGCTCCAATTATTCTTATAAAGAAATCAGAATTTTGTGGACCATTATTTAATATTGTGGCAGAAGACAACATAGTTAAAGCTATTCATCTTCCTCATTTCATTTGTTTGAAAGGTATATTCATTTCTAATTTACTCTCTACAATTATTAATGTTATTTCTAAGAATGATGCACATACAGTAGTTCTCCTTTTCACTAAAGGCCAATTACTACCAGAAATCAAAGAATGAAAATAGTGTTTAGTGATTGGTAATGCACATCCAGAGAGAGGAGGATATACTATCAACATCGGGGGTGCTGTCATTTTGACTATTTTAAAAAGAGAGGCAAGTCCAATTTTGGTAATGACAATGGGTGAACAAGAAAGTCACTGCTTGGATTCTTCCGAACATTAGAACCATAGAACATAACAGCACAAAAAATAACCCCTTAGGCCCTTCTAGTCTGTGCCAATTATTATTCGTCCTCCTCCAACTGACCTGCACCCAGCATATAGCCTTGCCATGCATGTATGTGTCAAAAATTTTCATAAATGTTGAAATTGAGCCCGCATTCACCACATTAGCTGGCACCTTGTTCCATACTCCCACCATTCACTTCATGAAGTAGTTCCCATTAATGTTCCCCCAAAACTTTTCCCCTTTTACCCATGTCCTTTAGTTTATAATCTCACCTAGCCTCCATGGAAAAGAGCTTACTTGCATTTTATTCTATCTATACCCATCATAATTTTGTATATCTCTATCAAATATGTCCTTGTTCTTCTACGCTTCAGGAAATAAAGTCCTAACCTATTTAATCTTTCCCTGTAACCCAGTTCCTCATGTTCTAGCAACATACTAGTAAATCTTCTCTATTTTTCTTGTAGTTAGCCAATCAAAACTGTACACAATACTCCAAATTTGGCCTAACCATTGTCTTATACAACTTTACCATAACATCCCAACTTCTATACTCAGTACTTTGATTTATGAATGCCACTGAGCCAAAACTTTCTTTACAATGCTATTTACCTATGATGCCACATTCAGGGAATTATGTATCTGAATTCCTCAATACTTCTGTCTACTGGACTCTTCCCTCCCCCTACCATTTATTGTGTATGTCCTACCTTGGGTTGTCCTTCCAAAACGTCTCACTTCTCTGCATAAAATTCCATCTATTTTTTTCATTCCATTTTTCCAGCTGGTCCAGATCGCTCTGCAAATTTTGAAAGTCTTCTTTGCTGTCCACTGCACTTCCAATCTTTGTGTCATCTGCAAACTTGCTGATCCAATTTACCACCTTGTCATTCGGTCATTGATATAGAGGACAAATAACAATAGCCCCAGAACTGATCACATCATTGATAGATGATGGATCCAGCACTGATCCTTGAGGCACACCATGTCACAGGTCTTCAGTCAGAGACACAATCATTCACTACAACTCTCTGGCTTCTCCCATAGAGTCGTCGTCAAATCCAGTTTACTACCTTCGCATGAATACAGAGTTGCTGAACCTTCATGACTTGCCTCCCTTGTGGGGCCTTGTCAAAGGTTTCACTAAAATCCATGTAGGCAACATCCACACCCCTTCCATCATCAACCTTCTTGGTGACCTCCTCGAAAAAACGTGAAGATTGGTAAACACGACTTACCAGGCACAAAGCCATGTTGACTATCCCTAATCAGTTCAGGACTATCCAAATATTTGTATATTTGATCTCTTGGAACTCCTTCAGTAAGTTACTACTGATGTCAGGCTCACTGGCCAATAATTTCCTGTATTATTTTTGGAGCGTTTTTTTTACCAACAGTACAATATGCACTACCCTTCAATCCTCAGTACCTCACCTGAGCCTAAGGACACCTTCAATATATCTGCCAAGGCCCCTGAAATTTCTGCACTAGCCTCCCTCAAGGTTAGAGGTAATACCTTGTCAGGCCCTGAGGATTTATCCACTTTTATTCCCTTTGTTCATTTTAATCTGTATCTGTTCCATGGCCTCCCTGTTTGTTTGCCTCACTTCCATTAACTCTGTGTTTCCTGAGTAATTACAGATGCATAAAACTCATTTAAGATCTCCCCCCATCTCTTCTAGTTCCATAAATGAGTGACCATTCTGATCTTCAAGGGGACCAATTTTGTCCCTTGCTATCCTTTTGTTCTTCATATACCTGTAGAAACTCCAAGGAATTTCCTTCACATCATCTGCCAAAGCGAGTAATCTTTTAGCCCTCCTGATTTCCATCTTAAGATTTTTTTCCTGCATTTTTTTTATAACCCTCAAGAACCTTATTTGCTCCTTGTTGCCTGTAGCTACTATACAACTCTTCTTTTTAACTGGATTCCCAATATCCCTTGAAAACCAAGGTTCCTTATGCTTGTTAATTTTGCTTCCATTCCTCACAGGTACATGAAAACTCTGTACTTACAAAATTTCACTTTTTGAAAGCCTCCCACTTACAAAGCATGATCTTGCCAGAAAACAATCTATCCCAATCCATGGCTTCTAGACCCTCTCATTTCCTCAAAATTGGCCTTTCTCCAATTTAGTATCTCAACCTGAGTACCAGACATATTCTCTTGCAGACCTCAACATTCTCATTATTGAGGTCCTAGTTGCTCTCAGTCAGCTACATGGGACCTGGCACATTACTTGCCTTATTGATTAGACCCTTGAAATGGATGCTCTCTTCTGAGTTGTGTTCATGCATTTCAGTGGTTCTCAACCTTTTTTTTCCCCACTCACATACTATCTTAAGTAATCCCTATGCCATAGGTGCTCTTTGATTAGTAAGGGATTGCTTAAGGTGGTATGTGAGTGGGAAAGGAAGGTTGAGAATCATTGCTCTAGACCCAATTGTTACTGAAATATTTTGCTTGAGAAAAATTGTCATTGGCCCATTTCCTTTGGAGTTACAAAACCATGCATATAACAAACCAATTAGGTATGATTAAAACAGGGGTTTTCAAACTTTTTCTTTCCACTCACATACCACCTTAAGTAATCCTATGCCATAGGTGCTCTGTGATTAGTAAGGGATTACTTAAGGTGGTATGTGAGTGGAAAGAAAAAGTTTGAAAACCACTGCATAAGATGAATGAAGAAGTCCTCAGTGAATTAAAAGGAACATGCCACTTAAATATATTAACATGTCTGACACTCCCTAGTGCATAGCAGCAATTTCCACATTGGCTTCATAAGCCGGTTCAAAACCCACAAAATGAGTGGAAGGAAATCCTCATCAATCATGATAGATTGACAAAAAGAATGACAAGAAGAGTACAAAATCAACACTAACAAATCGGTATACCATTTATACTAGCTGCTGTATATTTTGACATACAAATCAACTGGCAGTTAAGTCGAATCCCCATTTTCAGCATCATTTTAATATATATTGGGAGTATAAGGTGACTCCCAAACATCGTGATGACTATACTGTTGGGCTGAGGGTGGTTATCATGGAGGCTCCAGCAAAATGACAAAAATATAAAGCAAGTTTTAAGTTAAAAGTAATAGAAATCATCAAGAAATCCATTAACTGTGCTGCGGCAAGAAAATTTGATATACTGTTTATGATAAATTGGTAAGAGATTGGAGAAAGAAAGAAGAGACTTTAAGAAAAATAACAAAAAGGCAATGTTTGATTAAAAGAGGAATCACTTATTGGCCAGAGTTGAAAAGTCATTTTGCAGCGTGGATATGTGAAAAAAGGCAAAATTGCTATATAGTCATGCAAAATAAAATAAGAGCATTTGCACTGAAGTGGACAAAGTTGCTCTTAGAACACAGTAAAGAGTTTGAGACTACAATAGGCTGGTGCAACCATTTCATGAACAGGAAAATTTTGGTATTATGACAAAAAACATAAATTACCCAGAAACTACCAAAAGATCTTGATCATAATGTTATGTTTTCTCCTGTTTATTATATGTAACTGGCAGAAACACCAGTTGGAAACATGGATGAAACCCACATGAATTTCAACATAATAGGTCATAGAACAGTGCAATGTAAAAGTGTGAAAAGTTGCAAACCAGAAGTACAGGCTATGAAAGGACCAGGTTTACAGTGATGTTATTGTGCATGGCTACAGGACAAAGTTAAAACCCATGATAATCTTCAAGCGCAAATTTAAACCTAAAATAAAATTCCCAGTGGGTATTTTTGTACATTTTCATGAAAAAGGATGGATGAAAATGGTGTAAGTTTATGGATAGACAATGTGTGGAACAAGTGGCCAGGCGGTTTATGGAAGGAACGAAGTTTGCGGATCTGGGATATTGTAACCACTTAACTTAGAACAGTAAAAGTAGATTAGCATGAAATGATGTTTCCGTGGTATTTATTCAAAGTGGTTTGACGTCTCTATTGCAACCTCTCAATGTCTGCTTGAACAAGTCATTAAATGACCATGTGTGTGAAAAATGGAATACATGGATATAGAATGCAGAAAAATCATTCACAAAAGGCGGGGCAATGTGTCCTGCATCACTTGTTGTATGACTTTGCTCAAAGCACGGGATAAAGTGAAAGTAGAGACTGTAATAAAATCTGTTTAAAAAATGTGGTATCTCTTGTGCAATTGATGGTATGGAAGATGATTTATTGTGGGACATTGACATCGAAGCTGAAGCGACCTCATCAGATACAGACTGGGACCTTTATGGTGACTGTTTCAACAGTGAAATTATGGATGTGCTTGCCGTGGTCTTTGCTTTAGAAAAATGATAGTGATTTGGAAGGATTCTAAATATTTTTTTAATAAAATTTTCATTCTCATATAGTGGTAGCATAAAAATTGGTTGTAGTTGGATTTTTTGTTTTTCAAGGGTGACTTATGCCAAATCGATTTTCAAGGATCGACTTAAATGCTGAATCAGCATTGAGCAGTTTTTTTGAGTTGAATTTAAGGTCTCAAAAGTATATCTGGCATATAAGTTGACCCCCATTTTTGAGGGATTTTGAGTGTTTCAAGAGTCAACTTGTATGCCGAAATATACGGTAATTTGTTAACAAATTTCTTACTCTCTGCCAATATTATATCCTAAGTCTTAAATAAATCTCTAATTTAGCTCTCTTTGTGTAAACAGCTTGATCTGAAGAGAAGTAGACAGTCCCCACAGGATTTGTCAGCCAAGCTGGCTTTGATCAGTATTGAGAGTTCAGCAACAACAGTGGTGAGAGGCAGGGAACAATGTTAAGGTTCGGGCAGTAAATAACTTGAGAGGCTGAGTCTGAATCACTGATTAACAGGGTTTTATTCACAATGGACAGGGACCTCATCCTGTGCCGTGGCTCGGGGTTTCTGGGGAAGGGTCATGGTGTTAGAGGCTTTATTCAAGGTCAAGGAGGGATACAGTTATGTACAGTCGTAGAACATGGCGGAACCAGGTAATCAGGAATACAGCAGTTCACCACATTCATTTTTTTTAAATTGTCTGGTGGGGTGATGTGGGACACCATCTTACAGGTGAAGCCAGTCCAGTGGCTTGATCTTCCATAATGACCAGAGGAGCACCAGTTGTTGGGTTGACGCTGTCTCATCCTGGACCTCCAACACTGTGTCAACCTGCTGGGGGTGTGACAGCTCGGCCGGAGTGACTGGGGTGGAGGCAGGATGTAACTGTACATATTGCAATTCTGTGGAAGGAGGGGGGTGCTGCTTGGTGGATATGCTCTGGGGGGGGGGGGGGCACATATGCAAGGTCCCAGATGGAAACAGTTTCCTCATGCCCATCCGGGTAGGCCACATGTGCGTATTGGGGGTTTGCGTTGAGGAACTGAACCCTTTCAACCAGGGGGTTGGTTTTATGGTCCCTTGTGTTTTTGTAGCAGGACTAGCCCTGGCCCTGTAGAAGTGAGCCAGGAGGGTCAAGGTGTTAGACGCAGACTTCGTGGGGAAGGAGAAAATTCTTTTATGAGTAGCAGTTCATAGCAGAAATCGAGTGGCATGGAGGGAAAGGAGGATGGCCTTCCACATGGTGTAGTTCTCCCCTCTCTCTCCTTCCTCCACCAGCCAGCAGGAATTGGTGTCACTCATAAATGAAGACCCCTTGTTTCTGTGGATGTATAATAGGTACCTGAACAGGGTGTGCAGGGCCCCAATGATTGTGATGGTGGTCATGTCAGGGCAGGGAATGGGAAAAGAGAACCACAAATACTCATTGATAACTGTGAGGAAGTATATATTGCGGTTGGTGGAGAGAAGGGGGCCCTTGAAGTCCATCCTCAGGCATTCGAAGGGGTCCGTGGCTTTTATCAAATGTGCCCTCTCCGGTTGGTAGAAGTGCAACTTGCACTCCACACAGACCCTGCAGTCCCTGGTCATGTCTCTGATATCCCCAATGGAGTATGGCAGATTCTGAGATTTGATAAAGTGAAAAAAATCTTGTGACTCCAGGGTTGCACAAGTAGTTGTGCTGGCACATGTCCCTTGTGACAAGGCAACTGAGGGCTAGTTGAGGTTCCCTGGTTGGTACAGGATGTCATAATTGTAGGTGGAGAGCTCAATCCTCCACCTCAAAATTATATTGTTCTTTATCTTACCATGCTATTTATTGTTGAACATGAATGCCATGGCCTGTTGGTCCGTGAGCAGGGTAAAACATCTGGCAGCCTAGTAGTCCCTCCAGTGCCATTCCGCCTCAACTATCGCCTAAGACTCCTGCTCTCTAGAGGAGTGTCAGACTTCAGGGCCATGGAGTGCACAGGAGAAAAGGCAACGGGGCAGCCTGCCTCATTAAGGGTGGGGGCCAGGGCAAAATCAGATGCATTGTTCCCTACCTGGAAAGGGGAAGATTCATCCACCGTTTACATTGCGGCTTTCACGATGTCTTCCTTTATGCAGCAGAAAGCTGCCCATGCTTCATATGTTAAGGGGAGGGAAATGGACCTGATAGGAGAGTGGGCATAATTTGGAACCCACTGGCGTAATAAGCAAAGAACCCTAGGCACCTTTTCAGGGCCTTGAGGTTTTGGAGAAGGGGAGACAGCATTCGGTCAGAGTCGGGGCCAATTACCTCAATCTCCACAATGCAGCCAAGGATCACCAGTCAGGTAGTGTGGAGAGCACACTTATCCTTATTTTAGGTCAGATTCAGGCATTTGGTGATGAGGAATTTCTGGACATTCCCATCATGGTCTTGTAGTTCAAGGCCAGCGGGGAGGGAGGGGGTGAGGGGAGGGCAGAGAGGTTAGTTGAAGCTGCAGGTTTCTGACTGAGGGGTGGGAGAAGGCCATCATATTGCATAGTGACACTGGAAGTCTAGCCCAAACAGTACTGGTGCACAGAACTGTAGCATAATGAGGAGCTTAAAGTCTCTATATGGCATGCCCGCATGGTCAAAGTCATTGTAATGTAGCTGTGGATTTTTGCGGAGTGAGACTTTGAGGCTAGGGTGACTTAGTTGGCGATTGGATTTGCTTCAAGGGAGAAATGTCGGACAGTGGCAGAATGAATAAAGCTCTCAGTGCTCCCACAATCGAAAAGGCATTTAGTCACCTGGTCGTTGATGGAGATGTCCATCATGAAGTGAGCAAGTTGGTGAGGGGTGTTCTGATCCAGCACCACTGATGCCAGGGTGAATCCATGGTCTGACCTGCGCTGACTGTCTGTCTGGCGGTGCCCAAGTGGCACTGTGGGCCTCCCTGGAAGTCATTGGTGTCCAGGACGGCAGTTGTCATGACGTGATGGCACTGGGACTAAAGGGCTGTGATCGACATACTTTTGCATAGTGGCCCTTCTTCCTGCACTTGGAGTATGCTGTGTTTCTCGCCAGGCAGTGTTTTTAGGGGTGTTTTGCCTGGTTGCAAAAGTAGCACTTTGGGTGCTCCTGGGAGATGGTGGCTGTGGTTGGTTCATTAATCGGGCGCGGTAGAGGATTGGTGACCTGTAGGCCAGCATCCCAGGATGGCGAGCCCCGTGTGGGCCTGTTCACAGAGTACGCTTCCGCATGGCCAGGGTAATTCCCAGCAACTTTGAGTTGATTGCCCCTTTTAAGTCTGACTTACTCTGCTTGAGTGACCTCTGGCACACGTAATCAGATCTGATGCCTGCAGCTTAGGCATCCAAGATCACGTCTTTCATGTTTTGGGTGGCTGATACTCTCTGGATGTTGGATGCTTGCGCGAATCCCCGCACGGCCCGGAGGAACTGATCGCCCAATTCACCTGGTTGCTGTCTGTGGGTGGCCATCATGCAACTGTCTGTGGGTGGCCTCATTAACTTTCTCCCTGTATTGCCTCCACCTATGTGGTGCCATCCCTGATCATTGGGAACACTCTGGGTCCGACCCAGGAGAAGAGAAGATACAACTGTTTGCATTGGTGATCACAGTGCCGGCTGAGTTTTGTAGGAATACCATGAAACAGCGTAGCCAGAGTTCAAAGCTGTCTGAGGCATCAGATGACTGTGGGTCGATCTCCAGCTTGTCAGGTTTCAGGAGTTGATCCATTTTTAACGAAAACAAAAAAAATTGTGAATAAAATTGTCGTGCAGTAAATAACTCTGGAGGCTGAGACTGAGTACTGAATTACAGGCTTTTATTCACAATGAACAGGGACCTCATCCTATGCCATGACCCAGGGTTACTGAGGAAGGGTCAAGGTGTTGGAGGCTTTATAAAAGGTCAAAGAGGGAGGACCTACAGTCACAGAGTGGGGCAGAACCAGGTAATCAGGAATACAGCAGTTCACCACAGGCTGTAAGGGCCCATCAGGCAGCAATGAAAGGGAAGAAAGAGTGAATGGTGACAACTTGGGGCAACATAGTAGTGAGACTGATACTTCACAAATCCATTGACCTTGTGCACGCCTAACCCCTAGTACTACCTGTATGGTATTAATACATTCTTTCTGTGACCTTGTGAGTTTTTCTTTGTGTTCTGTTTTTGTGCTGTGTTAATGGTTGCAGTAACTTTAAAAAAAAAAGGACTGAAAGCCCGATGTCATCTGCTTTCTGTTTCTTTTTCTTTAGAATTTAGAACAAAAATCAAAGTTGGTGATGATACACAAGGTTCTTTTTTATTTTGAATTAAACTTGGTGGATTTTTTTGTCTTAAATAGATTTTTTAAAATACAGAAATATGAGTAATAGACTCTTTCTGCCCATGAGCACATGCCACCCAATTACACCCAATTGGCCAACAATCCTGGGTACGTTTTGAAGGGTGAGAGGGAAACTGGAGTCCCCGGGGGAAACTCCTTACAATATAGTGCCAGATTTGAATTCCGGTCATTGGTGTTGTAACAGCATTGTGCTAACCAATATGCTAACCATGCCACCCCATTAATGATATGAATTATTCATATAAAGAAATGTCATTATTTGAAGTGCTAAACAAAAGTGAATCAACAGATATTTGTGTGGAGGGGCTGGTCACATGATGGAATAGGAAATGATCCAGTGAAATCAGCCCTCTCCAGAGAAAGTGTAAAAAAAAAGTGATAGAAAAACAAAGTTTTAATTCACAAAATTAAAAAAAAATTGTTAAATAAACATTGGAGGAAAAACCAGTGGATGGCACTGAAGAAGGAAAGACTCCATGAAAGAAGGAAACTCAACAAACAAAGAAATCATCCGAAAATAGAGGAAGGCCTTTCTGGAGTTCAGGATCCGGGTGCTCTCTTGAAGAAGGCATCCCAAGCTGTGAGGCCGGTTGGTGACCAGCTCAAGGGTGATGTTGCGCAGGGTGGTCTTCAACGGTGGCTGGGGGAGCCAGGGAGAGAAGTTCCAATCTGCATGCGCGGAATGCATTTTAGACAAGGCACCAGCGAGTGTGGACGTCAGCAGCAGACTGCTTCAAACTCGTGGAAATAAATATAGATGAAACGGCAGAGGAAACAGGCTCACAAGTGAGTGAAGATATGGATCAAGAGAAAGAAGCTGTGGAAGAAACAAAAGAGATTCAGAAGAAAACAAAAGGTAAAAGCCAAACTCAAATGGTGGATAAAAAATATTTTGATGATCAGATAAGAACATTGATGGAAACATTGATTTCAGAGTTTAAAGCTAAAAAATGGAAGCTAGAATAGAGATATTATGAAGTCCCAGGACTTAATGGCCCAGAAAATTGACATTCTTGAGAATTTTAGCAGATGTAATAATATAAAAATAGTGGGCCTGAAAGGAGGTGAGGAAGGTACAGATATAAAAGGATTTTTAAAACAATGGATTCTGCAAATTTTAGGAATAGAGGAGCTTCAAGAAGAGATTAAAATTGAAAGAGCCACAATCGCAGCAAAAACCACACTCCATATTGGTAAAGTTACTTCAATATCTGACAAGGGGAAAAAAATTGGAGCTGGCTATTGGAAAAGAAAAGGCAGTAAAGGGACCATTGGAATACAAGGAGAATAAAATACTTTTCTATCCAGATATCAGCTTCAAACTTTTAAAGAAGCTCAAGGTGTTTAATTTATCAAAAGCTTTATTCTGGAGAAAGGGCTACAACTTTGTCTTGTGTCATCCAGCAATTTTGAAGATATTAATCCCTGGAGGACAAAGTAGACTGTTTTCTGACCCAGGAAAAGCTTGTTACTTTTCCAAACAATTGCCAAATAGCCAGCAAGAAGAAGCGTAAGGGCTATTTTATAAAAAAAACCATCTGTTAAGGATAATACAAATATGTTGGGAAGTTAATAACTTGTTTATATGAAAACTTTGTTTAATTGTGTTTTTTTTAAGTAAATTCTCTGGGGAAGGGCTGGGGGTGGGGAGGGATTGTCTGCTGCAAAATCAGTTGGCAATTGTATATACTGCAACCCATGAAGTTAAGGGTGTTGAGATTTCTTGCAGGTTGGCAAAGACAACACATTAAAGGGGGGGTTTTCTTCTTGCTTTTTTCTTTTGCAATTCTTTAGTCTGTTTATAGCTCCTATTTTTTCTATTATTTATGTCAGTGTATTAAGAAATAATAACTTTCATGGGTGTAGCTTTAGAGGAAGAGAGTTGGAGGGTTTGAGGGGGTGGTATATAGGTAAAAATGGGTAAACAAAATGAATACATTGAAATGTATACCTATCAATATTAATGGAATGCACAACCAAATTAAGAGGAAAAGAATTTATTGACATTACTGAAAAAGGAAAAAATAGATATAGCATTTGTACAAGAAACACGCTTAACAGAGGCAGAGGCAGAACATCTTAAATCAAATTTTAAAATATAATTTAAAAGCGAGAGGTATAGCTATCTTAATTAATTAAAAATTGCCTATTAAAATATAAAAAGTAATCACAGATCCGGCTGGTAGATATGTTATGATAGTATGCCAGATATACACAGAATCTTGGAACTTATTAAATATTTATGCACTTAACAAAGATAACCAAAAATTTATGCAAAACATATTTTTAAAGTTATCAAGCACACAAGGACATATTCTACTTGGGGGAGATTTTAATTTTAGCTTTGATCTGTTATTAGATAAAATCGGGAAAAATACCACAAAAAAAATAAAGCACCCAAATTTATATCAAGTTTAATGCAGGGTATGAAAATAATAGACATATAGAGAAAACAACACCCAAAGGAAAGAGATTATTCATATTACTTGAACAGGCATAAAACTTACTCTAAGATTGATATGTTTTTATAATCAACTATATAAACTCAAAGTCTTGGGGAAGAACACTGAAATAGATGAATTTTTGTCAAATATTGAATTGCCTCAATTGGAATTGAAAGAATAAGATAAATTCTCAAAACCCGTGACTGCTACAGAAGTCTATGACACATTAATGGCTCTATTAAACAATTAAGCACCCAGTGAAGACTAATTCCCCATAGTTTTACAAGGTCTTCAATAGTTTACTAATTCTGCCTTTTTTAGAGGTAATAAAATGTGGAAGAAACTCAGAATCTGCCTGATTCTTGTAAAATGGCAATAATCTCAGTAATACCAAAAACAGGAAAAGATCCTCTGTCACCAGCTTCATATGGACCAATATCCTTATTAAATACTGACTACAAGATAATCACAAAATTATTAGGAAATGGATTAATGGTTTTTTTTTTTACAGCAGTTGAAGCTGGACCAGATGATTTGTTAAAAATAGGACAGCAGAAAATGTGTGTAAATTTACTGATTTGATTTCCACTGCACAGCATGCAAAGATCTAACAGTGGCAGTAACTCATAATGCAGAGAAAGTCTTCAACAGGCTTGAATGGAATTTCCTCTATACAGTTTTGCAGAAATTTAAATTACCGGGAAAATGTATTAATTGGATCAAGGCACTATATAACAGTCCCATGGCAAAAGTGTTAACTAAGAGATATATTTCAGATTATTTTAAATTGAGTAGGTCAACTAGACAGGGATGTTCATTATCATCTTCCCTTTTTGCTTTAGCTATAGAACCAATGGCAGAATTGATAAGAAAAGACGATGATAAAAGATGAAGAATTTAAAAGTTTTATTTGCAGATGATATTATTGTATATTTAACACATCCCAAAAATTCAATAATTAAGTTGCATACCAAATTGAAAGAATATGGGGTGATATCAGGATATAATATCAATATTGATAAAAATAAAGTGATGCCAATGAACACAGCTGATTATCTTTCTTTTTCTTTGGCTTGGCTTCGCGGACGAAGATTTATGGAGGGGTATGTCCATGTCTGCTGCAGGCTCGTTGGTGACTGACAAGTCCGATGTGGGACAGGCAGACACAGTTGCAGCGGTTGCAGGGGAAAATTTGTTGGTTGGGGTTGGGTGTTGGGTTTTTCCTCCTTTGTCTTTTGTCAGTGAGGTGGGCTCTGTGGTCTTCTTCAAAGGAGGTTGCTGCCCGCCGAACTGTGAGGCGCCAAGATGCACGGTTGGAGGCAATATCAGCCCACTGGCGGTGGTCAATGTGGCAGGCACCAAGAGATTTTTTTAAGCAGTCCTTGTACCTCTTCTTTGGTGCACCTCTGTCTCGGTGGCCAGTGGAGAGCTCGCCATGGAACACGATCTTGGGAAGGCGATGGTCCTCCATTCTGGAGTTGAGACTATACACAATGTAAATGGCAATCTGAGGCCATATGATACTTGGGAATCACAATAGATAATAATTTAAATCATTTGTATGTTATATTTATCAACCATTAATGAAAAAAAAATGAAGATTTAGAGAAATGGAAGGATTTGCCACTAACTCTAATAAGAGTAAACTGGATTACAATGAACATATTTCCATGATTACAATACTTATTCCAAATGTTACAGTTTCCCTTAACCGGAGAATTTTTTCAAAAATTGAATAAATTAATAAGAACATTCTTATGGAAGGTAAGAAACCAAGAATGGCTTTGGATAAGCTAACATGGACATATAAACAAGGGGGATTGCAGTTACCAAATTTTAAAAACTACTATAGGGCAGCTCAATTAAGATTTTTGTCAAACTTTTATCAGGCAAGAGAAAAACTGGTTTGGCTGAAGATAGTTATATAAATTAGAGGAAAGTGTTTCTGAACACTTAACTCTACAAGTAGAATGAGAAACTGGTGCAACATAACAATTGACCAATATTGCATTATATATTAAAAATATAGAGTAAAATGCATCAAGAACAAAAGATGATAAGCTACCAAATACTTTGCTGAAACAAAATCAATTAATTCCTTTTACAATTAATAATATATTTTTCAAGGAATGGTCAAGAAAAGGAATTACAAGAATAAAAGACTGCTTTCTTGGCAATACCTTATTGACATTTTAACAGCTAAAAGATAAATATGGAATATCACATGGTACAATATTTTCATACTATCAACTAAAAATGTATTTAAAAGGGAAGTTGGGAACTAATTTAAGGTTGCCTGAAGTTGGTTGTTTTGAATAATTAATCACAGACACTTTGATAGTTAAAATTTTTTATTACAAATATGTATATTAAATTACAAAACAAAGGATGAGATAATATACAGACACAAACAATGTGGGGAAAAAGATTTAAATATACAGATAAATAGAGAAACATGGATGGAACTATGTGCAGTCACCATGACTAGTACAATAAATATTTAATATCATATGATACAATGTAATTGGCTCCATAGACTATATATCACACCTCAAAAATTAAAAGAATGGAATCCAACACTATCCGATAAATGTTTCCGCTGTGAACAAGGAATTGGTGCAATAGTACATTCATTGTGGACATGTGCAAAAGTAAAAACCTTTTGGGAGGATTTAAATTCAATATTAAATAAAATCACAAAAAATAAAATACCAAAGAACTCAAAGATCTTCTTGTTAATCAATATAAAAGATAAAGAGTTACGAATAAAATTAGATAGATCTCACAAACAATTTATTTTGGTTGCATTTGCGGCAGCAAAAAAATGCATAATGATAACCTGGAAAGTGGAAACCCCTTTGAAAATATAACAGTGGTACATGGAAATGAATAAGTGTATTCCATTAGAAAAGATAACCTATAACTTGAGAGACAATTATGCTCAATTTGAACAAATCTGAGACCAATATATGTTTATTAGAAGCCGCCAATTTCAATCCTCCAACTCTTAATGAGACATTATACTTAAGTAAATAGTGAAACATAATATTTGGTTGACACACTTTCTCTTCTTTTTTTGTTTGTTCTGTTTCTTGTTCCGTTGGGGGGGGGGGGGTGTTGGGAAGAAAATAGAAAATGTCAGTGTGTACATATAAATACTGAACCTGTGTATATATTTTTACTGATCAAGTACATTGGTGTATTAAATTTAAAAAAATTAAAAACAGATACTTGTGTGGAAATGCACCCTGATGTTGTGAATTAAAAGCTAAGATCATATCCACTAGCATCAGAAAAATTGATATGAAAATATAATTAAAAACATGAAATCTTGTAGAACATCAAAGCACACATGAAGGTCTATTCAACTTCACAACAAATATTCAATATGCAGTCAGGTGTAAAGTTATTTTATTGCACAATCCAAGAATTATTGGTATGGTATATGCTTGAAAAAAATGACAACTGCAGCAACATCTGAATTTTCCATCTGACTTCAATGAAATTTGCATATTAGTTAGTGCCTCCAGTGTCAAAGTATTGGATTCAATTTTACAAATTTTGTATATAAATAGAATAATTAAACTTGATTGCATTCTGATGTCTAAGATGAAGCATCTGGAAGGGGTTGGAAGGCATCTAGAATTTTATTATAGAAATGAAAGGGATCTTCTCCATCCAAGAAGTTGACTATTTCTATAATGGAGTTAAATAAGAAAATCTGCAGAAGCTGTGGTCTAGTGCAGTACACAGAGATTCTGGAGAAACTCAGCGTCATGCTGCATCCACAAGAAGTGAAGGCAATCAACATTTTGGGCCTGAGCCCTTTGTTGGGAATGTGATATTCCTGAGGAAGGGCTTGGCCCCCAAATGTTGATCGTCTTTTACTTCCTCTAGATGCTGAGTGATCTGCTGAGTTTTTCTAGCACTTTTGAGTACTGCATTTCTACATTGGGTGCTGCCTGACCCACTGTTCCTCATGCAGCTCATTGTATGCTGAATGAAATAAACTAACATCTCTCAGTGTATGTGGTCTTCCTGTCGAAAGGGTAGAAAAGTATACAGGAGAAAGCAAGCTAGCTGCTTAGTGTCACAATTTTTTTTAATTCGTTCCCTTCTGTGTTCATTTATGCAAGTAAACATTAGGCATTATAAATCAACTCCCACAAATATAATGTTTGCACCAATGAAATTGACTTGTGCCTTAGAAAAAGCAAAGTATTTCTTAACAATTTGAAATGTACTGTGCATTTTTTGTTCTTGTGATTTTCCTGTGCTGAATTTTGTATTGATATAACGTTAAACTTGCGTTATAAGGAATGAGTGAAGCTGCTGAAATGATGCTTTGAATTATGAATTTAACTATTGTTATCTGGTATTGGCATGCTAAAATTCTGTGCAAGAAAATTTTTTTTTTTTTTTTTTTGCAGACACAGATCGAATGATTGAAAATACATTTGCAGTTTTTTACGTGAGGGGACGTTCTTATACTGTACAGAAGCCATCAGAAGTTCATCAAACTTGTGTTGAATTGCAGATGCCAACATTTTCTCTTCTGGGAGTTATCATTGACAGAAATTCATGGTTCTCATGCCATAGTCAGGCATTAATTTATCAAACACAATATACTGACGCTGCAGAACTTCACATTTATGCTGTTCCAGATGACTTTGCAATTATGCAGGTACTATTTAAGCATTATGTTTGAGGATATTATGGCAGTTTTACTCATCGAATTTTGCCTTACGAAAGTAGCTTTTTCCCCTTTTGCAGGCAGTGCATAAGCAGGAATCTGAATCCAAATTAATTAAACATCCTTCACAGATAAAATCACTTTACTTTGGCAGGAAATATTCTCTCATAAGTTCTTCAGAAGTTTATATTGCACCAGATGTAAGTAACAATAGATGCTATTAAAACTGAATTATTTTAAACATTTTATTTTGTGGATATGTTCTATATTGAGCTTCTAAAAGTAAAATGCTAATTTAATGGCAGTTTGATTCATTTTGATATTGGGAGCTCATTGTTGTGTGCCCTTATTAAATGTTTTGTCTTATTGATAATATTACATTTGCCCTTCTTTCAGCTGTTTTAGACTTGAGCGTTTACTTTTTATGATATTTAGAATTCTAAGAAAAATCTAAAATGGAGATTTTGTTATTCGTACAGTGCAATGTTCATTTCCCAGATCAAGACTAAAAAAAATTGACAACAATGCAAGCTGGAAGTGTGTTGACACTCTTTGTGACATTATTACTTGCATCTGAAATAGGTGCAGTCCCATCACATGGATGAAGATAGGCCAGGAGAAGCTTGATATTGGTCATTGTGTAATTTAGTATTCTGGAAAAAAAACCAAAGTTAACAAAAACAGTGTGCAGGAATCCTTGCAGCGGCCACAACTCTTGCAGTGTCAGAAAAAAAAATTGCAGATTGTGGAAAGAATAATCGCTCAGTAAATTCTTATGACATCAGCAAGTTCAGAGAGTTGAAATGACTGAAAGATGGATGAGGAAGTAGAGTTTGAGTTGGCATTACTGGGAAAGATTGTGCCACTTTTTGGCATATTTCTCTTGAATCAGGCTGGAATCTGTATAAAATCTAAAAAATAGCAGACGTGAATCATTTGGCCCTTTTAGCCTTGTTGGGCCCTACCAGTTGCCCCATTAATCACAAGGACAAGTACTGAGGGGAATGATAGGCTTTATTGTACAGAAGACTTGAGCTGGCCCGGATCCAAACTAGGGAAGTGCAGGGAAAGGAGAGGTGGCCCGACCTTTATGGCCTGGGTCCCAGGGGAGGAGTCCAGGTGAGAGTGTCATCAGGGGGCAGGCCAGCCTGAGCCAATTATCACACACAATCCATACCATGACAAGGCTATACTGCCTTTCAGTGCAGTTATGCTGACCATGCCACTTGATGCCTTTTTATGAATCAAAATTAATCTTTCTCTGTGATTTGGCTTGTACAATTTTCTGTGATAGACAATTTCATGGGTTGACCTCTTGAGTGAAGAAAGCTGTCATCCATTCATAAATATCTTGCCCTGCATCCTAAAGATATCTTGTTCTAGATAATCCAGCCAAGATAGCCATCCTCTTTGCATCCACTCTGAAGAGCCCTATCAGAACTTTGTCAGCTTCAATTAAATCAGTCCAGTGAATCTGTTGAGTTTCAGCCTGCCCTCTGCTGGACATCATGATGCCTACGTCATGATGTCACCCTTCCACATATATGTATATATGTGTGTATATATTAAATAACCCTGTGTGTCACTAGCCATGCTAGTCTAATAGAAGTAAAGGATGACAAAGAATCACATCTCAGAGTCTTAATTGTGTGAGTGCATACTCAACAGTGACGACGAGGAACAAAACGAACCTACACATATTCCATGCAAAAACCGTGAGAAAGAAAACAACCGAAGAAAGGTAGAAAACAACTACTTAACAACCCCAACAAATTTCTGGCAAAAGATCAAGGTGAAAGTGCACCAAAATGGCAGTAGGAACATTTGGGGAATTCAGCAAATTAGAAGAAAGTTGGGATAACTACATAGAGCGGTTTAATCTCTACTGCATAGCCCACAATATTGTGGAAGCTCCAGTAAACCACAAACATGCCCTCTTCCTCAGTATAATGGGCAGCAAAACATTCAACCTCCTTAAGACCTTGTTGTCCCCGGAGGATCCAGGGACAAAGACATTCAACGAATTATGCACAGCTCTAAGGAACCATTTAAGCCCCAAACAACCAGTTGTGGCAGAAAGGCAATGATTCTATGAAAGGAGACAAAGACCAGGAGAAACTGTAAGTAAATACCTGGCATCGTTGCGCAAACTGGTGGAGCACTGTCATTTTAAGCAGTTTCTAAATCAGGCACTGCGAGACAGATTAGTGATGGGCTGGCAAATCACCAAGCAAGGCAAAAATTATTAGGAATGGATCAAGAAATTACATTACAGATTGCATACAGAACCGCCTGCAGCTCTGAAATGGCAGATAAAAACTTAAATGTGGGTTAACCAGACCTACTGGTCTGGAGGTCTTCCTCTTCCGTTGTGGGAAATACAACCACTGACCAGAAAACTGTCTTCAAAAATTCTAAATGCAACCATTGAAAAACAGAAGGACAAATCAAAGCTAAATGTCTACTTGTAAAGCACAGATGGCCTGCAAATAAACAGGCAGCTAAAGTCAAAACAATTGCACACAGAGAGAGAGAGAGAGAGAGAGAGAGAGAGAGAGAGAGAGAGAGAGAGAGATGTGACCTTCATTTTCACCTCCTGAGATATTACACATACGAAGAATAAATGGAGGAAACACAGCAACCTTTATTCAGCTAAAAATAAACGGCCACCCCTAGAAGATGGAGTTAGACACAGGGGCAGAGATGTCCCTAGTGCTGTTACATGTAAAGGAATACTTGCAACCATGCCTCTCGGTAAAAACAACTAAAATAACTCTTAGATCTGTTACAGGAGACAGAATCAAAGTGTTTGGAAAATGTATCGTCCAAGTACAATACAAACAGCAGCAACCAAAAACACTCTCTCTCTACTTCGTAGATACCCATGGACCAGCATTTTTCAGAAGAAACTGACTATAACACATACCCCTCGACTGGCTGGAAATCGGTTCAATTCTAAATGTAAACCACACAGACACCTCCCAACCAGAAATCGACCAAATCCTCAACAACCATGCAGTTGTTTTCCAATAAGAATTGGGGAAAATCAAAGGAGTTCAAGGCAAACTGCAATTAAAGATAATGCAGAACCAAAATTCTTCAAAGCTAGAGTAGTCCCATTTGCTATGAAATGAAAAATTGAGGCTGAATTAAACAGACTGAAATATGAAGGCATATTAGAACCAATACAATACAGTAATTGGGCAGCGCCCTTTGTACCCATACGAAAAGCAAAATTCGCAATTGCGGCAATTACAAAATCACCATCAATCCATCATTCAAAATATCTGAACACCCAATGCCCAAGGCAAAAAATTGTTCCAAGCACTAAACAGGGCAAAAATTCACAGAACTAGATTTGTCACAAGCATATCAACAGATGGAATTGGGCAAAAAAATCAAGGGAATATGTAGCAATAAATATACATCTGGGACTATTCACCTATACACGCATGCTTTATGGAATTTCAGTGGCACCTGTGATTTATCAAGCACAATGGACAAATTACTACATGGACTCTGTTTGGTGTTACCTCGATGATATTATCTTCACTGGCCGAAACGACAGTGAACACTTACCAAACCTTGAAAAGGTTTAAACAGGCTAATATATGGTTATGAAAGGACAAATGTATCTTCATGCACTCTCAGTAATATACCTTGGGTTTACAGTCGACAAAGAGGGGGTGCGAATGAATCCAGCAGGAACAGAAGCCGTTCACAAGGCCCCATACCCAACCTACAAATTGAAATTACAGACCTTCCTAGGACTTGTTAATCACTACTGAAAACATATCCCTTATATGTCTACACTATGCAGCCCGCTGAACCATTTACTCAAGAAAGATCAAACATGGTATTGGAACACAGGAACTAAAAACTCAGTCGATCAACTAAAGGAAATACTTATGTCAACAAATAAGGTGCAGATCCACTACGCCCCTAGTAAAGAAGTTACACTAGCCTTGGATGCTTCACCAGTGGGGCTAGGAGCGGTACTATCCCAAATCACAGAAATAGGTGAGCAACCAGTAGTATATGCTTCGCGAACATTAACCACGAGCGAACGTAATTACGCCCAACTAGAAAAAGGATTGTAAAAAAACCTCCAATATCTTTATAGAAAAAAAAATTCACCCTGATCACAGACAACAAGCATCTTAGTTTAATCTTGGGGCCACACAAAGGTATACCAGTATTAGCTGCAGCCAGAATTCAAAGATGGGCCATGCTACTGGTGGTGTACAACTATGATATAAAACATAAGCCAGGAACATTCAACAGTATTGCAGATGCCTTATCACACATGCCACTACTCGAGACAGAACAGAGAGTATTGGTATCATTGCACAGAGTCAGCAAGGTTTTGTGAAGGGGAAATCATGTCTGATGAATCTAATAGAGTTTTTTGAGGATGTAACCAGTAGAGTGGATAGGGGAGAACCAGTGGATGTGGTATATCTGGACTTTAGTAAGGTGTTTGATAAGGTTCCGCACAGAAGACAAGCATATAAATTTAAAGAGCATGGTATAGGAACTATGGTATTAAAGTGGATAGAGAATTGGTTGAGGGACAGGAAGCAGAGTAGGAATAAATGGGTTGTTTTCAGAATGGCAGCCAGTGACTAGTAGGGTACCGCAGGGCTCAGTGCTGGGGTTGCAGTTGTTCATGATATATATCAACGACTTAGATGTGGGAATAGATAGCAGTATCTCGAAATTTGCAGACGATACGAAGTTGGGTGGCAGGGTTAGCTGTGTGGAGGATGCTAGGAGAGTGCAGGGTGATTTGGACAAGTTAGGCGAGTGGGCCAGGACGTGGCAGATGCAGTATATTGTGGATAAATGCAAATTTATCCAGTTTAAAGGTAAGAACAGGAAAGAGGATTATTATTTAAATGGTATCTGTTTAGGAAAGGGGGAGATACAGCGAGAATTGGATGTTGCTGTGCATCAGTCGTTGAAAGTGGGTGTGCAGGTGCAGCAGGTGGTGAGGAGGGCAAATGGTATGTTGGCGTTCATAGCGAGAGGATTTGAGTACTGGAGTAGGGAGATCCTGCTGCAGCTATACAGGGCCTTGATGAGATCACACCTGGAGTACTCCGTGCAGTTTTGGTCGCCTTATCTGAGGAAGAATATCCTTGCCTTGGAGGGGGTGCAGAGAAGGTTCACTAGGCTGATACTGGGGATGGAGGGACTCGCATATGAAGAAAGGTTGGATAGACTAGGCTTGTATTCTCTGGAATTTAGAAGATTGAGGGGGGATCTTATAGAAACATAAAATTCTTAAGGGTTTAGACAGACTAGACACAGGAAGGTTGTTTCCAATGCTGGGAAAAACCAGAACCAGGGGTCA
Organism: Narcine bancroftii; assembly: GCF_036971445.1. Classification (NCBI taxonomy): domain Eukaryota; kingdom Metazoa; phylum Chordata; class Chondrichthyes; order Torpediniformes; family Narcinidae; genus Narcine; species Narcine bancroftii. The sequence continues at coordinate 129,190,059 of NC_091472.1, forward strand.
TAGTTTAAGGATAAGGGAGAATTTTTTTAGGACTGAGATGAGGAAAAATTTCATCTCTCAGAGAGTGGTAAATTTGTGGAATTCTTTGCCACAGGAAGTAGTTGAGGACGGTTTCTTGTCAATATGTAAGTGTAGGTTAGATTTGGCCCTTGTGGCCAAGGGGATTAGGGAGTATGGGGTGAAGGCAGGAACCGGGTATTGATCAGCCATGATCATAAATGAATGGCGATGTCGGCTTTAAGAGGCAAATGGCCTACTCCTACACCTATTGTTATGTTTCTAACGAGAAGAAATTGTAAAATGGACAGCAGATGCAGTAGCCATCAATCAAGAACAACTTCAACAACTGCCCATTATACCCCAGATCTATGAAGGGCCAACATACCATTTGCCCTCCTCACCGCCTGCTGCACCTGCACACCCACTTTCAACGACTGACCCAAAAAGAGGCAGCATTAAGCAAGATCCTATAATTCACCCTTAATGGGTGGCCCAAATCTGGTCATTCCAGAAGATCTAAAACTTTACCACACACGCCACCATGAACTATCAGTCAAAGAAGGATGTTTACTATGGGATACCTGTACAATTATTCCAGCCAAATGGAAAACTACCATGTTATCAGAACCACAACCATCCGGGAATGGTACGAATGAAGACATTAGCTCAGATGCATGTCTGGTGGCCCTTCATAGATAGAGACATTGAAACAACAGTAAGAGAATGCAAAGTATATCAGTCAATGCAGCCAAAAATGCCACAAGCTGAAGCTAATGGCCATCCCAACCCTGGCATCGGATTCATGTAGTCTTCACTGGACCATTCATGGGTGAGACTTTCCTAATAGCTCTGGACAGATACTCCAAATGGCCAGTAGTTTCACAGCTGAAAAACACCAAAGCAGATTTCACGATTGACTCTCTACAAGATACCTTTTCCACTTATGGATTCCTTCATGAATTAATTAGGGACAATGGGCCTCAATTAACATCAGATTATTTTTAACAATTTATGCACGACAACAATATCAGACATATTTTGTCCGCACCCTATCACCCAAGTACTAATGGGGTGGCAGAACGTATTGTACAAACATTCAAAAAAGGAATGAAAACCATGAAAATTCTCAATGCCTCCTGGACACACAAAATCACAGATTTCCTGTTGGGATACAGAATCACTCCACATTCTACCACAAAACACACCCCAGCAGAACTAATGTTTGGCCACAACCTGCGGACCAGGCTGTCCACAGTTCATCCAGATCTGGGTCTCCGATTGCAAAAACAAAAAAAAACAGCATTGCCACAGGCCTCTCACCTAGAACATTGGAAGTGGGCAAGAGAGTTCTGGTACAAGATGGCAGCAATGAGAACAAATCATGTGCTGGATGGTGTGAATCTTTGATGATTGCTGCTGCTCCCCAACAGCAGTGTTCCCTGTAGATTTACTCAATAGGGTTTTGCCTGTTATGTCTGGGCTATGTCCACTTATTTTTGGAGGGAAATTGGTGTCCCCATTCCAGACCATAATGCAGCCAATCAGCACACTTTCCACCACACCTCTGTAGAAAAATGCCAGGGTTTCTGCTGTCATTACTGAACCTCCACAAACTCCTGAGGAAGTAGAGATGCTGACATGCTTTCTTCACTATGTCATTGGCGTGTTAGGTCCAGGAAAGATCCTCTGAGATAGAGACTCCCAAGAATAATTAGCACAATGCTATTGCAGCACCAGCAGCTGGGACCAGGGTTTGAATCTGGCATTCTCTGTGAGGAGTTTGCATGTTCTACCTGTGTCCTGTGTGGGTTTCCTCCAGGTTCTTTGGTTTCCTCTCATCTTTTAAAAATGTACTGAGATTGTTGGTTAATTGTTATATTTGGGTGGCAAGAGCTTGTGGGGAAAAAGGGTCTGTTATTTAATAATTTAATAATTATTAAATATGAGTGATTTGAATCTAGTGCAGTGATACACTATCAATTGCACTAAAAGGCTGGAGTTGTAGAACAACAGGCTTTTATTACATAAGACTGGACACATGCTTCTGTTGAGGCCCGATTCCAGGACTTGTACTGAGGGAGGGACTCAGGCGTAAAAATATTTATTAGGGGATTCCAGGGGGAGGAGTTAGAGGAAAGGCGGGCTAGCCATTGTGATGCAGTGCCAGTGACATAGTAATAGCGGTGTATCACCACATGCAGGAATGTGGTATTGGCAGTAGGTGTGACGGGCCCAGAGGACCCCAAAACCCAGCAGCAATAGAAATTCACCAAGACAAATTGTTACTTAAACAAAAGTTGCTTTTAATTATCTTTAAACATGAAAACAGAATCAAACTCTAACTTAATTTAACTTAACTCCTTTCTAATTCCAAGTGCAAGTGTATGTAATGTGTCATAGTTCAGAAAAGTTCTTTGATTTACAGTCCAATCTCACTTCTCACTCCTCCAAGTTCACTGGTATTAGACAATTCTTATACTGTGCACAGAATTTAACATGAATCTTCACCAAGCTTTGGTGCTTGAAAGGTAAATAGTTACCGCTCAGGAAGGTTGTTGTTGGTTTTCAGAGAGACACTTGTTGCTTGTTGGATACACACAACTGATTTCTTCTGATCAGCCACTTCAGTGTCTTGCTGAAGAAACTTGCTCCATCAGGGCTTTCCAAATGACAACCTATTTTTCTGTAGGTCACCACAGATTTCCTTTTCTGTTTCCCTATCTCAGGTGAAACATTATACATTAAGCCATCTCCTCTTGTATGGACTTTGACCAGGTTGAACTAAGAAATCACAACCCTCTTTCAAAATGGATATTTTCCACAAGCTTGCTAGTTTGTCATGTTCCAGTCCCAGCTGCTGCTACTGAACTGAAGAACTGTAGAACTGAATTCTCTCTCTCAAAACAATAATCCATTACTCTTTCTTTCTTTGGCTTGGCTTCGTGGACGAAGATTTATGGAGCACATCCAATTAACTCCTTCTTGTGAAGTCTCTTTCGGCATTCTTCAAAGTTTTTGCAAAGGCACTCAGACCCCGGACTCCCTGGCTTGAGCAGAGCTCTGGCACCTTAAGTGAGATCTGTGTTTGTTTGTGACCAACACTAAAAAAGCACCCCACAATTTATTTTCTTTAAAGCATATCTATATACAATAAAAATATAACATAATCCATCACAGTGGATTTACATTTAGAGTTTACCCAAGTTATACAAATAATTTATGATTGAAGATGTCTATTTCCTCCCATGAAACTGCATTCATTTGTTTCCTATTTCTGCAAATTATGCTATTTTTTTTTCTTTGTGATATTTAGCATTTGTGTTTTCATTTTATTTGTACTTCGAATGCTTTTGATTCAGTCTATTTCTGCAAATTATGCAGATTTTTTTTCCTTGTGGTATTTAACATTCATATATTTGCATTTTGCTTGTACTTTGTATGCTTTTGATTCAATCAGTTTTTAAAATGATATACTGTGGTAGAAGCAAGTAACATTTATATCTATTGCAGGAAATGAAATTCTGCTACACTGATATGGAATCAAAGCAGCCATTCTATAAAGTGGTTATTTCAGAAGAAGTGAGTTCTTTTGAATTGAAACTCACCAAGAGAAAAAAGAATGTTCCTTTATGGCAAATCTTGTTGAGATTTCGTAAGTATTCACATATTAGAAAATGTATTTTTAAAATCTTATTGGTCAACTGAACATTGGTTGTATCGGACAGTTTTGTTGTAGAAGTGTAATGTTCCATGGCTTTCTGGTCTCTTAACTATTTTCTCTTTTGTCTTTTTTCTGTACACACATATACTTGTTGTTGAAGATAGTTGGTGAGGGAGTGGATTGGATACCAGTGGTTAAAAAATAAGAGGACAGGGTCAAGGCAAAGAACTGAGGTTGGGATTTAGAGGAAACAAGTCTACCTGTGAAAGCTGGAGAAGGGAATTTGAAAATTTTGGAGAGAGCTTATTGAATTGTTTATTGTCATGTGTATAAAGATACAGTGAAAAGCTTTGTTTTACCTTTAAATATCATCGAGAGTGGGACTGAATGAAAGGAGGAGTCTTTAAAAAGAAGTGGGAGAGATAGGTGCTTGTTAAAATCTCTCCATTGGCTAATTAGCTATAGCCAATAAAGGAAGGGGAGCTCAAGTGGAAATGGCCATTATGTGTGGCCCAGTGTATGAGTGGGAATTTGAGGTTTCGGTTTGAGAAGCTTAGCATGGCACAACTTTATTTATTAATTTGAATCTCACCACCCGAAGAGTTGTGTCCCTCAAATTATTAAGGCATGCATGTGAAGGACAGCAAACATTAATCCACATTAGAAGAGTATTATAAAAATTGGCTTGTTCAGTTGCACCTATCTCATTAAAGACAATTTCCTGTGTCATCGACAAAAGTGTGTTCTGTCGGAGATAAACTGCTCTTGTTATAGCCAGTAATTTTGGAGTCAAGTACAAAATATGCTTAAGTTAAATATGTTTATGTCAAATGATAAAATTAATCCATATATATAGCATTACTGATGGTACTGCATTGGGTAATATTCCATTGCCATGTGCTTAACACTAGATCATAGATATTGAAATATAGCTCACAACCAGCAATAGCATTTTTACTGAAAGAAATAATGTTTTTGTCTTGCAGAAAATGGTAAAGTTTTATGCCAAGAGGACTCAGGTAATATGGTTAAGTGCATCAGTAGCAGCAGTTCCATATTTTCAATAACCTAAACAAATAAAACATTTTGTAAAACTTAAAACAGTGGAGTAATTTAACTGGGATGATTACTTCTTCATTCCTAAGAATTTGTTTATATTGAAGACTCGTAGTTGCCATTTATACTGAGTCCGAAATTCCAAACAAATATGTCCCACATTCGTAGCAATGCAAGATGATATTCATTTGCAAATGTCTTTGAGCCAGACCTTTATGAATCAACTTATTTCCATATTTACTGAAAATATTATTGCAGTAAATCCTCTGAAAGAGATGATTGGAAACCAGAAGGCAGTCAAAAAGCATTTGTGGCTAATGATTTTAAAATCAAACTGGAAGTATTAGCAGGAATCAGCAAAGAAGTGAGCTTGGTGGGTGTACAATTAATAATCTTAAATTCTTGACTTGTACATGGTATTGTGGCATTGTTCACAAAAGTAAAATGAAGGAGAAGCTAGCAGAGAATAGACAAAGACATGGATATTATAATGTCAACGGTTTGAGAAATTTTTGATACATTATAGAATTAGAGATGATTTTAATCAAAGGGCTTTCATCTTAATTGGAGACAGCTGATGGAATCCTCACTTGTAGGAACACAACAGGTTCTTTGACTTGATTGAGGCAGACTTTTAACTGTTCATGGATGTCAAGCATACCAGGATCTTTCACCATCTGGAAGTAGAAAATGCACAAATAACCTTCACATGTACTCTGGATCCTACAGAATGATCTTAGAGCACTTACCTTGTTGACTGATAATTGCATACATACATAGTGATCTGTAAAACCATTTCTGATTAGTAAGAAATTTATTGATATTAGATAGCAAGAACATGCATGTTGCATAAGAGAATTGGAGAGTATGTCCTATCTTTCCAGTAGAGCCTGAGAAGGTTTCCCATCGGTTAACAGTTGATTAACAACTTGTAGTTACTGGAAGAGAAGAATCCTCATAGATTCATACAATCATACAGGTTCTAGAGAAAGTCCCAAACAATAAGCAGTAACTGAGGAATTTTTGAATCAACAACTCTGACTTGCAGCAATGTAGGAAAGTTTTAACTTTGTTCTATATTTTAGTGTCATGAGTAGCACCACATTGAATTCTGTAGCAGATTTGAAGAAATAATACCTCTCTGTAAGCAGAACTGAGAGTTAGACTGCGGAATAAAACAGACAGTATCCAAAATATTGTATTTAAAATCTTGAGAAATGTATTAATTGTTTTATACAGAGCTTGAAAGATCTGATGCTTGTGTTCAGTCAGCTTATTGGTTAGTATATAAATAGATCATTGGTCAATTGGGATGAAACAAGCTGGGGTTGTCAGCAGCATATGCTAGGCTTCTGTCTGGTCAGCAGCATATGCTAGGCTTCTGTCTGGTCTTTCTTTCATGGTATCATACCAGAGGCATGTAAAGGATTATGTATGGGAGCCTTCAAACATGATATTAACTTGAGAAGAACAATCAGCAGAACATTCTTGCTGATGACATTGAATGAGAATGGAACCACTCAGTAATGGAACATGAGCCGTAAGCCAAATTTCACATCTTGGAAAAATCACTAAAAGTGGAGAGACTGCTTTAGTTACCCAGAGGAGCTTGAAATTTAAAAAGAGTTGATTGATTGAGTATAGTGTTTGCACAAAAAATTCTCTAATCCAGGTATTTTTGTAGCAGGCTTCAGCTTTAATATATATCCTAATGAGTGGCACCTAATTTGCAGAAATTGGACCTATGTATAAAATACATTTTCCCATGGAATCTATTCTGCAGGTGTGGATGTTTCCACCTGTTTCAAACAGGTGTCAATCATACTGGTGCACAAGAAGAGCATAGTAACCTGCCTTAATGCCTTTCGACTTGTAGCATTACATCAACAGTGATGAAGTGTTTTGAAAGTCTGTTGTTGAAATGTATCAGCTCCTGTCTGAGTGGCGATATGGATCTGTTCCAATTTGTCTATTGTAGCAACAGGTCTATGGCAGTTGCTATCTCACTGGCTCTGCAGAAAGCCCTGGACAGCAGCAATACAGTCATCAGGCTGCTCTTTATAGGCTATAGTTCAGCATTTAACACCATCATCCCCTCAAAACTGATCAGCAAACTCCAAGATCTGGGACTCAACTCCCCACTGTGTAATTGGATCCTGGATTTCCTCTCCTCCAGATCACAATCTGTGAGGATTGTTAAGAACATCTCTTCCACAATCTCCATCAGTACCAGAGCATCACAAGGCTATGTTCTGATTTCATTTTATTCAATTTTTGTGGTGTTAAATATAACTGATGTAGAAAATTATACTGAACTAATCTATATCTTACATTAATAATGTCATACTGTCTTGAAAGAGATCTAACCATCTTTGCTAATCAATTATAATATTTAAGTCCAACTCCCATTTATATCTAGATTTATGCACTCCTTGTTTGATAGTTCCTTTTTGCAGCAAAAGCTATATTGCAGAAGTAAATTTCTTAATATTTCCTCTCCTAATGAGAGTTTCCACCTCACTACAAATGGGTAGCTCTCAATTTTAAAAATAACAGAACAAAGTATTATTAGGTATTCCATATTTATTCCTCAGTTGTTCAAAGGACCTAATTGACCTTGTTCATAACAATCTTCAATATTTTTAATACCCTTACTAAACCAAATGATTAAAAATCAGTTATCCTTTGAAAAAGGTTTAAGTTGCTTTGGAATTAAATGTATTTTAGGCAATTATATTTCCTTTTATTACAATTTTGTCATTTATCTTTTTCAAAACAATAATCAAGTGTTTCAGCAATTGTGTCTCTTTAACCCCCAGTTAATAATTTTGAATCCCATTTGTTTATAAATTCCACTGCTAATCTCTATCCTATTTTATCTAACTCTATTTTAACCCATGCCAGCTTTTCTACTCCTTCAAAGAGAGAGGATTAAAATTATAAATAAAATATTTTTAAAAAGAGAGGTAAGTAATCTCTTTTGAGTCGCTTGGTAATAATTTTTTTAAGTTAGAAAGCTGTAGGCCCCCAAAATCATATTTCCACATTAATCTTTCTATAGAGACTCTTGAAATTTTACCTTTCCAAAGACATTTCCTTACGTTAATTTAATTATTGAAAAAGCTTTTGTGGCAGTAGTATAGGTAAAAAGAGATATTGAATTCTTGGGAATATATTCATCTTTATACAGTTAACCTTTCCTATTGATGCTCTAGGTAAAGTCATCCATTTTTAAAAATCATCTTTTTAGAGTAATGACAAATAATTCAGTTTATATACATTTTTAAAATTATTGTCTGTATGAATCCCTAAATATTTAACCATCTTTTGGGCATTTAAATTGAATATTTTAAAGATATTTTATTTTTGATTTTCACAGACTTGTATAATTTCAAACATACAATGTAATCTTTTCCAACACCAGTATAACATCAGAATCTATTTTTTTTATCCCCCTCCCCACCCCCTCCCCTTTGCCCTCATACAACTAAGAATAAAGTTATATAAATTATATAGATATGAAATGCCCAAATACTGGTGGGGTCAACAACCCCTACAGAAACCTAGGAAAAAGTCTAGGAGAGGGAGGAAAAAAACACAAAACATCCAAGGTAACTGAATAATCAAAGATAAGGAATAAAAAGAAAAAATGACAAACAGAGCACATCACCTTCACCATGTCACATATCATTGATCCAAATCATTTCTCTGTTGGGAAAGATTGTTTCATTGCCCTTATTTCGAAGGGGGATAGTCGTATCTGCAGACCCATATACTGGAGATAAGATTGCCACACTATAATGAATGTGTCATATTTCCTCATTAAACTGTATGTAGTTTTCTCCTGGGGAATGCAACTCTGCATTTCCATGTTGTGTAATATTTAATTGGGAGACAGACTTCCATGTGATTGCTATACATTTCCTGGCTACCACCTTCTCAAACTGAATTTGATATTTGGGCAGTCTAAAACATAATGTACCCCAGAAGGTGCAATTCCGGATCTTGTGAAAAATCCACCTTTGTAATTTTTTTCAGATTGTCTCCCAGGTCCTCCCAGAAGGATCTCACCTTTGTGCACAGCCAGGTTGAATGGATAAAAGTTTCAATCCCTGCACCACACCAAAAGCACGTTTCTGAGATTTCTGATTTAGAGTTATGTAGTTTTTGAGGTGTGAGGTACAGTTTTTTAAAATACTTTATTTAAAATTTTAAGACCTATTACATTCAAATATGATCATTCATATACAAAAAAAAATAACATGGTATATACCATATCCCCCCCCCGCCCTTCCCATTTCCTCCCATCCACCCCAATATCCATCCCTCCAATCCATCCCTCTCCCTACTACCCCCAAACCCCAAAGATAGAAGAAAGAAAGGAGATATACCCATCAATAACATAATTGCCACAGAATAGGGTAACATGACCACAATGTGCCAAAGAAAGTTCAAAACTTTAAACCCATATAATCCAAATAAGGGCTCCACATTTTTCAATTAAAAAAAAATAATTATCATGTAAATTATACATTATCTTTTCCAATGGAATACATGATCTCAATTCCATATGCCATTGTTGCAAACTTTAATCAATCTCATTTTTCCATGTAATTGCTATACATTTTCTTGATACAGCCAAGGCTAATCTCAAAAATGCAATTTGATACCTACTTAATCATTTTCAAACCCAACATTTTAACATTACCTATTTAATCTTAAAAATTTTCTCTCAAATTCCTTAAGTCATGTCCATAAAGGTTTAATAGTATCACAAGACCAAATAGAATTTAAAAAAAAGAACCAACTTTTTTATGACACCTAAAACATAAATCTGAAAAAATTAAATTATATCTCTTTAATTTTTCAGGAGTTAAATATAACTGATGTATAAAATTATAATGACATTGACAATCTTAGTCATACTACTTTTACATAAATTTATCCAATTTTCCTGTCAATTACTACCCAAATGTTTTCCCCCTTTAATCTAGATTTATGCAAATCTATCTTGGACATTTTATTCTATAATAATGAATACATTTCAGATACAAATTTTTTTCTTCCCATCTTCCATAAGTAGAATTTCAAATTTTGACTGCCATGGCAACTTTAAAGCATCTCCAAAATTATCCAATAATAAAGCTCTTACTTGATAATAACAAAAAAAAGTACTTTGTGGAATTTCATATTTCTTTCATTCTTTGAAAATAAATAAAATGACCAGCTTTATGGCAATCTTGTACAGTCTTAATTCCTTTCTGATCCAATATTTTCAAAAGTTGATTATTAAGAGTAAAAGGAAAGTGTACTCTGATACAAAGATGTCTTACCTGAAATTTTTCCGTGTTCCTATTTCCTCATTTATCATACTCCATAATTCAAAATAAGTGAAATACATTGCTCCATCATCTTCTCGCTAATTTTAGTTAACTCAATTTTAGCCCATACTAATGAATTTTCCAAATCAAACATTCTATTAATAAATTTCATTTGTGCTGCTTTATAATAATTTTTAAAATTCAGTAATTACAAACCTTGCAGACCATACCTTGAAGTTAATTTTTGTAAAGATACAATTTTATCTTTCCACAAAAATTTCCTAACAATAAAACTTTACAAGGAATAGATTTTAAAAGATATTGTAATCTAGGAAAAATATTCATCTTGATACAATTAGCTCTACCTATTAATGTTATAGGTAAATCCATCTATTTGATGCAGGAAATTGTATTGCACCAACCTGTAGCTGGCATTAATAACAGTTGTCAAGCCATCCAGACACAGATCTGACCAGCACCGCTTATGGATTGTTGTGCGCAAGTCCATCTCCCACCTTTCCCTTAACCTGTGTCAGCCCAGTTTCAGGCTCTTACTTTGGAATAAAAATACATCATAGTAATAAACTTGTGCACATTCCCCCTTTGAATTAGAATTTCTATGTCACTGCACATGGGCATGGTCATAGATGGTCCCAATATTTCCCTCAAAAAAGATCTTAGTTGCAGATAGCAGAAGAATATTAGATAAATCATTTTTATTCCTCAATTGCTCAAATGACATGAGCTGCCCTTGCTTGTAACATTCCTCAATACACCTGACCCCTTTCTGGCACCAGGTGTCCAGGATCTTATTGTCCAGAATCATGGGTCAAGGGTGTTTTTGGAGATATCCCCACCTTCAATCCAATACATTGATTTATTCTTAGTCATATCAAAAGTGCATCCTTAGTACATGTGTTTTCTTTGAAATTAATTTAGTGTCTCATTTATATATATAAACTTGCCTGCCATTGTTTCACCAACTGCATGCAGTCCAATTTGTGCCCAGGAAGAAGGGGGGTCCCTTCCTCAAAGAGTGAGGTGATAAATCTCACCTGGGCCATCCAGTAATATTTTTTGAAATCTGGCAGTTTTAAACTCCCCAGTTTATAATCCCAAGTCAATTTTTCCATGGAGATTCCAGTCACTTTACATTCCATAGGAACTTTCTTACACATCCGCTGAGTCCCTTAAAGAAATCCTGGGGCAACGGAATGGATAACAACTGAAATAGATATTGTAGCCCTGACATCACCTTCATTTTGACACTGTTAACTCTGCCCACCAACGATATGGCAGAGTTCTCCATCTACCGAGGTTATCCTCAATCTTTCAGAACAAAGGGAAATAATTAAATTTGTACAAGTTGCGTAAATCCTTGTCTATTTGTACCCCCCAGATATCTAATGACTTCTTGTGGCCATTTGAATTTACTTCCCTGTTGACATTGTTGAAAATCCCCCTTTGCCAGAGGCACGATCTCACTCTTGGCGAGATTTACCTTGTACCCCAAGACATTCCCCTAATCCTCCAGTGTGGTTCCCCCTGGGTCCATCAAATACACTAACATATCCTCAGCAAATAAGTTTATTTTGTGTTCCACCTGGCCCACCTTGAACCCCTTTGTCTGGACCCCACCGAATAGGCTCAACCAGTGGCTCAATGGCCAATATGAACAGCGCTGGGGACAATAACAGCCCTGCCAACTGGTCCTACTCAATAGAAAATCTGACCTTCTGTAATAGCTTTAGCTTGGGGTTTATAATAGTGTCCTGAGCCATTAATAAATGTTTGTTGCAGTCCATATTTCTACAGTACCTTGAACAATAAAAGACCCACTCCAGTCTGTCAATGGCCTTCTCTTCATCCAGAGCAATGGCCACTCCTGGATCCACCCCTGACTGTCCCATATATATTAAGCCATCTAGCTATGTTGTTTATCGATTGCCTCCTTACTAGAAATCCAGCTTGATCTGGATTAGTTAATGTTGTCAAATATACCACCAGCCTATTGGCCAATGCTTTTGCTACAATTTTATAGTCTGTATTCAATAATGAGATGGGCCTATAAGAGGAGGGACTCGATGGGTCCCTGTCCTTTTTAGGGATCACCGTAATGATTACTGTTGAGAAGGACTCCAGGAGGGTATGCATCTCTGCTGCCTGATCCACCATCTTCATAAAGAGGGACATTAAGAGATCCTTGAACTCGTTATAAAATTCCATGGGGAAACCTTCCTCCCCTGATGATTTGTAAGCCTGCAATGAGCCCAATGTCGTTTCAATCTCTCAAGAGAAGGGGGAATTCAACCCCTCTCAATCCTCCTGATTCAAATTCAATGACAGCAAGTAATCACCTATTTTAGTAGGATCCCCTCCTGACTGATTTATACAGCTCTTTGTAGAACTTTCCAAATGTTTTGTTTATTTCCTTTGGTTTATGTGAGATCTTGCCTTCTCCCATTTGAATTGCATTGATTGTTCTTGCGACCTTTTCTGCCCTCAACTGCCAAGACAAGATGTTATGGATCCTCTCCCCCAGCTCTTAACACTGCTTTCTAGATCTTAAGATAAACTTTTTGGTCTTGTATATTTCTAGTGTATTTGAGCTTTTTATTAATTCAATTCCTGTATTTTTCTTATGAACCTGCTCTTTGATAGTCTTTTTCCAATTGGCTATTTCCTGCTCCAAATTGTTGATCTCCTTCATGTGCCTTTTTTAATACCTTTCGTATATCCAATGATTAAATATGTCCTGTATTAGGAAATTATCATCAGTAGTGGGACAGCTCATCTCACAGAACAATATCTCTGAGCTCTAACAAAGCTACAGAATTCCGGTTTTCCCTACGGCAATGGGTTCAGTCACCATCTATACGCTGTGATCTGCTTATCTGATATTATGATGGACATCATCAAGGAGTTGAATGGTCAGGCAGTAATCAGGCCATGTACTGGATTCCCACTATCCACTGGGCTGATGCCAAGAAGAAATCAGTTCTGTTGCAGGAATTGTGTTGTCTCAAGTAAAAAGAATAATCCCTTTCTCTCTGCTTCAGCCTTCTCCAGACATTTATTAAATTCTTTCATAAAGGCCAGCTGGACTTCACCACCCTGGCTCATGTTACTTTCTTCGCTGACTTTTCCATGACAAGATCCAGGCAAAAATTGAAGTCCTCTTCAATCACGACATTTTCACTCCCCTCCAAGAACATATCTTCTTCAAGAATATAACTTGCATAAATTGTTCGTCATCAAAATTGGGGCGTAAATCTTCATGAGTGTCCATGGTTCAGAGTATATTTGATAATGCATCATTACAAATCTCGCAGCCAGGTCAGCGACCACACCCTGGACCACTGGTACATCCCTGGATAGCCACTCCCCTGGCCTGGAACTGAAGGAGGACATTGCCGCCTGGCCCATCCACCCATTCTTTAACTGTATATGCTTTTGCTTTGTAAGGTGGGTCTCTTGCAGAAACACTGTCTGCCTGCATTCTTTAGGTGTGCAAAAACCCTTTTTATTGGTCTGTTCATTGCATTTATGTTAAAACTTACAAACTTAATTGTGTTATCCATTACCTCAGAGCCCTTCCAAAGTCTTCTCCCCCTTCTATTCCTCTGGTACTCATCTTCCTTCCCATTTATTTTTTTGTAGACATCTGGCGCAGATGGTCATGCTCTAAACAAAACGTGAATGAACTAAAAAGACTAGAACTAACAAATCAAAGAAATATGAGCATACCCCCAACTAATCCTTTCCCCTTCCCTTCTTTGCCCCCCCCCAATCTGTCCCTACCCAAAATTTTGGCACCAATTCCCTTGCCATTTGGGGATGTGCCCAATGCACCCAGATCATACTTACCCTAGTCTCTTCCCAACTTTGAGCTCCCCATAATAATTCTTTTATTAACTTAGCCATTCTTCTTCAGACAGTAACACAATTAAACAAAAACCAATGCCTCCTGAGGGTCTGTATATTAAAAAAACTTTTTCTCCCCTTCTGCTCAAATGCCTTTTTTCCAAAGATTTTTTTCATCTGGTCATATTCCCTCCTGCGCCTTAAAAGCGCCAGACTGGTATCTGGTGCCCCCATCTCCATCTCCTGGACCCTGCATGGATCGACTTTACCAGGTGAGTGCATTTTATTCCTCTTCCTTGTTCTCGCCCACCCCTTCACCACCTCTCCGGGCCCAAGTTGGTTGAACTTCCCGCTGGCCACCACACTTTCGTGGTTGCCTGATGGTGCTCTTGCCTCCTCGCTTACCCAACAATGTTCCCAACAGTGCACCTGCCTTCTCACTCACAGCCCACTCTAGACCCCCTTGTGCTCCTGTTTCTGCCATACTGATCTCACTCACTCCACAAGGTAAGTTTTTGACCTGTGGGATGGTCTGGGGCTCCTCTCCTGCCACCGTTGCTGCTAATGTCTGCATGGGCCTAAGGTCGGCCTCCTCCCTTTCACCATGAGGGCAACCCTCTCCCATTTTCTCTTCAATCTTGATTCATTGCTTTATTCTTTCTTCCCGTTCTCTCCTGATGTTCCTTTTTTATTTCTTCAATGTTTTCTTTCTTCCTTTACATTTTTTTTGAAAGGGTTATTCTTTTTTTCTTTCTTTTTCTGGGGAGCTGGGATCTTCACCTAATGCCTCTCCGATGCCATCTTGAATCCCCCTCTCCCAGATTGAGTATTTCTTTGACAATAACTTTAATCTCCTGTAAGAGGCATAATTTCACTTTTGTCTCAATTTATTTTATAACCAGAGATTTTACCATATTCTTCTAAGTGAAAGTGTAGTTTCCTTAAGTAAGTTTCAGGTTCTGTCAGATATAACAAAACATTATCTGCAAATAAACTAATTTTAAGATCTTCTTGACAACTTTAAATCCCTTAATTTCCAAATCACTTCCAATTACTTCTGCTAATGGCTCTATAGGTAGTATAAACAAAGCTGGAGATAAAGGACATCCTTGTCTACTTGATCTCGTCAGTTGAAATGGAGTAGATATCTATCCATTAGTTACTACTTTAGATTTGGGATCATCATAGAATGCCTTAATCCAATTTATAAAAGTTCAACCAAATCCAAATTTATCCAGGACCGAAACAAGAAAAATCCCATTTCAATCTGTCAAAAGTTTTTTCTGCATCTAAAGCCACAGCAACACTTAGATCTTTTCTTTGTGCTAAATCTATAATACTAAGTAATCTAGCCACATTGTCCACTGATTGTCTCTCTTTTAACAAATCCTGTCTGGTTCATATTTATTAATTTAGGCAGTAATTTTGTCATCCTATTCACTAATATTTTAGCAAGTATTCTAGAATCTGCATTCAATAATGAAATAGGTCTACATGATGAGGGTTTCAAATGATCTCTCTCTTTTTGATATCACGGTAATTATTGCTGTTAAAAATTATTTTGGAAAAGTGTGCATTCTTGATACTTGATCAAGTATTTCCATAAAAGTATAATTTAGAGTAAAATTTCTTAAATGATTCATAGAGTTTATAGCTAACATTCAAATAATTTTAATGACATTAATCATTCTTGATACCTGCTCTGGTTTCAATTGCCATGCAAATACTTTATGTAATTGTTTGCCTAATTCATAATTCCTCTGTTTAGTTCTTGTAATAGCCTTTTCTGTTTCATAGGTTTGAAATGTATTATTTTTATTATTATTATTAATTAGTTGTCTACATTTATCCTCAAAGCTTCTCTTTTTCCAAAACTGTTATTTCTTGTTCCAATCATGTACTCCTTGATTTTAGAAGTAAATCTTATAATTTGACCTCTTATATGTTTTCAAAGCATCCCATATTACAAATTTATCAATCACAGAGTTCAAATTTATATCGCAAAGTGGCTGTATTTGTTCTCTAATGAATTCTCAGGAATCTTTTTAATAGTAATGAATTCAATTTCCATCTATAAACTGATTTCTCTTCATCTGGCATTATAATCTTCATAAATAAAGTCAAATGATCAGACAAAATTCTCACTTTATATTCTGTATCTAATATCCTGCCCTGTAATTGTGCTGAAATGTAAAAAAAAATCAATTCTGGAATAAGAGAAATGTCTATTTGGGAAAAAGGAATAAACTCTTTCTCTTTTTTTTAAATTTTTTTTATTTTTCACACTATGAACCATACTGACCAAAATACATACAAACATTTCCCTCTTGAATATACACAGTGTCATTTTCTCCCCTTTTCCCCCTCCCTTCCCTCCCTCATTCACCCCCCCTCCCCACCCACTCAACGTTCAACATGTATGATACATTAAACCCATTAAACAATGTTCTCACACAATGAAAATAAACAAGAAAATTGTGTCATCTACTTTTACATACTGGGTCAGTTCATTTCGTCTTCTTCTCCTTCTGTCATTTTAGGGGGTGGAGGTCCGCGGTAGGACTTCTCTGTTGTGTTCCATGTACGGTTCCAAAATTTGTTCAAATACTGTGATGTTATTTCTTAAATTATGTTATTTTTTTCCAATGGAATACATTTATTATTTCTATGTACCATTGCTATATTCTCACGCTATCTTCTGATTTCCAGGTTGACATAATACATTTTTTTGCTACAGCTAATGCTATCATAATAAATCTTTTTTGTGCTCCATCCAAATCGAGTCCAAGTTCTTTACTTCTTATATTACTTAGAAGAATGATCTCTGGATTTTTTGGTATGTTGATGAATTCTTCACCATCTTCAGAGTACATTTACTTTTACAATTTTAAACTTGTGTATTTTACCTATTATTTTATTTTTATTTATTTTTATTTTTTAAATTTATTTTCCTCGATTTTATTTATTTATTGCCTGTTGCATTAATTCCAGATACCAGGGTTTTACTATATCTGGGATTTCCTGATATGCAGTAACTTCACAGAAGACACAAATCCAAAGAAGGGTTGAGGTCCTGCAGAGTGTAAGGCTGAAGAAGGAGCTTAAAGGTTTCACATCCTAGTGAGGGTAGGAATAGGAGAATAGAGCAGATCAATTTATGGCTCATGAGATCATGTAGCTGGGAAAGACATACTTGGATCTTTGGAATCTCATCTGGGGCAGAGGTGATCCATAAAAGGGGAATGGGTTGCATCTGAACTGGAGGGGGACCAATGTCCTCACGGGGAGATTTGTGAGTGTTGTTCAGGAGGTTTTAAAATGATCTTTCTGATGTGTTTTTTAATGTTTTGTTGATTTCCAGTAGGTCATTATTTTTAAATTTACAGCTCCAATCTTTGCATACTTTTGAAAATTAATTTACAAAAATAATGAAGATTACCATCTATGAATTAATTAGACTATAATTTCAATGCAATTAATTATATTTTATATTTCAGATGAGGATGTTCGTCAGAGAAAAGGGATGCTGCCTTTTAAAAAGGAATCTTTGCCTTCAACATCGGGTATATAGTCCACTGTGTTCATTTTCTTAAATTATTATATCTGATGTTATTACCACGTCTGGTAATGTTTCTGCCCAGTTTGGCTGACACATTAAATTGGTTATATTTAAGAAAATTATTTCAATGATAGTGAATCATTTTGCAATAATCTAACATCCTGAAAGCTGCTCCATAATTGTATTTTATCTTAACTTTGGTCATCATACTTTGTTTCAGGTTTTTCATTAATTATTTC
This sequence comes from Narcine bancroftii, assembly GCF_036971445.1. Taxonomy (NCBI): domain Eukaryota; kingdom Metazoa; phylum Chordata; class Chondrichthyes; order Torpediniformes; family Narcinidae; genus Narcine; species Narcine bancroftii. The sequence goes on from NC_091472.1 coordinate 129,207,759, forward strand.
TTTTGTGCCATTTTACTTTTATGCCATGTAATTGAGCACACCGCAAGTATTTCACTTTTCTGAATTTTTTGGCTGCCATCAGACTATTGATCAGTGCATCACCCAATCAAATGAAATTTTCAGTGGTCTAAAGCAGTCATTCTCATCCTTTACTTTGGCATTTAGGAGTCAACTCAAAGTTTATGGGATCACCCTTCCTTTTGAAGCAGTCAAATTTCTTTGGTTTCTTCCGTACTTCTACCAACTACATAAAAAAATACAAAATATTTTATGATTTCAGTCTGTGCCCCCCCCCCCCTTAAATGGGTTATCTCCCCCAGGAGGCCCCACTGAGAATGGCTGATCTAAGGTATTTTTGAAAGCCAAGTGGAGCATTCTCACAAAATACAGATTTTTGCATGATTGACACTTGTTGTCTGAACATATTATTACTGATCTAAAAACAAAACTTTTCAGAATGAGATTTCTTTTATTTTTAGTGGTGGAAACAAAAATATTTTAACTCTTTAACTGACTTCCCTTTAACTACGAATTGTTCTCAAACAATTAATTTTGATTCACAATGCTTATTTTTTTTCTGTAGCACTTTTTAACCATATCACATTTTAATATGGGGCAGTTCTTATTGGAATTGGTTTGTCATTTGAAACTACCCCTTATAGGGTTTGCTCATATGATCTCATCTGATGCAATATAGTGGGATCTACTTGCTGAACCTCAGCATCCAAAATTTGCATGGTGAGGCTAAAATGAAAACGTTTCATCTGTCCAAATTGGGAAGCTTCTTTTTTTACAGTTTTAAAATGCTATTTAGAGATATTAGAAAAAAAATCAGATATTAATCATCAACAAATAAATAGTTTATATCACATTAAAACACAAAGATATAATGAAAAATGATTAAAGTGTGCAAAAAGATTTTTTTTTCCTTCCAGTCTTCAGGTCAGCAATCCCCTTTAAAGTGAATGGGACTGTCAATTCCTTGAATTTCGGGTAATGGGGATGTTACTATTTTACATGTATTATTTTGAAATTTGCTCAGGCATTTTAGAATCTAGAGGACCATGGGTAATTATCACTTGCATTTTGGAAGGACAAACCTGAAGGCTGAGTACAGGATTAATGGCCAGTTATTTAAGAGTGTGGATGAACAAAGAAAGGGAACTTGGGGGTCCAAATCCACACATACCTCAAGGTCACCATATAGTTGATAGGATAGTTAAGAAGGCCAAGGGGATGTTGGGCTTCATAAATAGGGGGATTGAGTTCAAGAATCAAGAGGTCATGTTGCAACTATACAAATCTCTGGTGAGACCACACTTGGAGAATTGTGTTCAGTTCTGGTCACCTCATTATAGGAAAGATGTGGAACCAATGGAGAGGGTGCAGAGGAGATTTACCAGGATGTTACCTGGATTGGAAAATGTCTTATGAGGCAAGGTTAGCAGAGCTAGGGATTTTCTCTTTGGAGTGTAAAAGGATGAGAGGAGACTTAATTCTACAAAATTCTGAGGCACAGATAGGGTGGACAGCCAGCACCTTTTTCCCAGGGCAGGAGTAGCAAATATCAGAGGACATATGCACAAAATTAAGAGAGGAAAGTTTAGGGAAGACATCATGGGTAAGTTTATTTACACAGAATTGTGAGTGCCAGGAATGCCTTCTTAGGGTTGGTGGTGGAGCATGAAACAATGGGGGCATTTAGGAAGCTCTCAGGCACATGGATGAAAGGAAAACAGTTATGGAGTAGGGAGGGCTTGGTACTTTTTTTAAGGAATACATGGGTCAGCACAATATCAAGGGTCGAAGGGACTTTGTTGTTGTGTTCTGAGTTTTTATAACTGTTATCTTTGTAGTGTCATATTTAGAACCTTGCAGTACAGATATTATTTAAAAGAGTTCATCTGGATTTAGTCATTTTGCCCAGTTTTTTTTTGTAAGCTTAATTGCTTTAAGCTTTTTGTTTAACTGACAATAGACTCTTGGTTCCTCACATTTTATCCAGTGAAGAGAGAAACAATATTTGTTTAAAATATGTAATAATTATCTACATTAATCATGTGATTATGATAGCAAAAAATGCTGTTTATTATTGATAACATTAATGTAGCATTCCATGTTTTATGTATTTTTCAGGAGTTCGTTTATCTGTGTCAGGTAAATGATGCCTTTTAAAAGTGGCAGTTATTTGGATGGGTTTTATGGAATTTTTCCAGTGGCAGGTGAAGAATTTAAATATATTTTCCTGAGTTTCTAGAAACTATTTTATCTGATAAATTGTCCAGTACTCTTGAAATAATGTTTACTTGTTCTAGCATTTAAAAAAAATACAGTGAGTAGGTCTTTAGCTCGTTGGTAGAATTTCATTGTTGACTCAAACACAGATTCAAATAGGTGGCAATGCCTTGATTCTGAGTAAGCTGTAATGAGAATGTTCTTTTGTGCCAGTAAAATTCCAACAAACACAAGTGATAACCTGCATGTATAACAGTCAGCAGATGTTCTCCATTGACTCCTTCCACCAGATTCCTGGTGTAGCCATGGGCACATGGCTCTGCCTACCTTTTTGTTAGATATGTGGAACAGCCCTTTTCCAATCTTACTTGGGTATCACTCTCCAACTCTTCTTCTGCCTCATCAACGACTTCATTGGTTCTTCCTCCAGTATCCGTGCAAAACTTGACAATTTTATTAAACTCATTGGCAACTTCCACTTGGCTCTCAAATTTAATTGGACTGTTTCTGACACCTCTCTCCCTCTCCTTGGCTTCTCTGTCTCCATCTCAGAGGACAAATTATTCATGGATACTTGCTCCACTCACAGCTACCTAGATACAACTCCTTCCATCCTGTCCCTTGTAAGGATGCAATCTTTTTCTTACAATTCCTCTTTCATTCATAAACCTGGATTTCCCTCTGACTGTCATTGATAAAGCTTAAACGTTATCTCTTCTATTTCTTGTACTTTGCCCTTGCCCAATCTTACCCAGCCAGAACAAGTTGTCCTTACTTTCCATCCCACCAAGTTCAGCATTTAACACATTAACCTCCAACAGTTCTGCTGTATTCAGTACAATCCCACTACCAGCTACATCTTCCCCTCTCAATCTCTCTCTGCTTTTTGCAGGAATAAGTCTCTCTGAGACACCTTGGTCTGCTCTTTCTTCCCCACCCATCCTTCTATCCTCTTCCCACTGTAACCACAGAAAGTGCAAAACTTGTACTTGCATCTATCCCCCATCACCTCCATATTGGGCTACAAACAGACCTTCCAGGTGAAGCAGAGCTTTACATGCACATCATTCAATCTAATCCTATGCATTCATTGTACTTGGTGTGACCTTCTCTGAATCAGTGAGATCAAATGCAGATTGGGTGAACACTTTGGCAATCTCCTATGCTCTGTTTGTGGGTCTGTACTTGAGCTTTCTTTGCCAACCAGTTTAACTTCCCCAACCATTCCCACAGTGACATGTCCGTCCTCTGACTCATCCATTGTTAGGGTGAGGCCAAATGTAAACTTGAACAACACATCATTTTCCTTCTAACCCCCATCCTCATCTGATTCAATTTCTTCTTTACCTAGTATTTTTACTAACTGTTTTCCCCACCCTTCCAAATGGTTTCTTCCTCCATCTGTCCCTCTGCCTCCTCCACACTCCTTCCTTGATTCCATCACCTTCGGGGTGCTCCCACTGCGCTCCCTCCACCCTCACCAGCTTCATTCCCCCTTTGTATTTGTAATTGCATTCTTTTATCGTTTTGATATTGAATTCAAACAAAACATTGGCTGACCATTTCTACCCATGGATGCTGTCTGATCAGATTTTCTCCAGCAATTCTTTGTCTACTCATGGTTGCAGCATCTGCAGTTTATGTGTTTATTAATCTTCAGACAATCTTGAATTAATAATTGCATTCTATTAATAGGTATTTGGTTTACAATTTAAAAAAAAAACTCTACATGTGTGCAGAATAGTGAAGCAGCTGATACAGCTCCTTCATCCTGTAGACTCCAATTTTACTGATTTTGGAAGTTTTTGCTCTGTTTGATATGCATAAAATAAATTATTTTTATCAACTTCATTATTAAGTTAGGGAAAATAACAAAAGACAAAGGCTATTTGCTGAAAACTTTGTTCATGACCCCAACAAGAATGTCAGCCAATGAAATACACTTTAGAAGTTTGAACTATCTTTTTAAAAAGCATTTAGGAATAAAATGTGGCTTCACTCATTGATGGTTCATCATATCAATCACATTTATAATTTTCTCATTGGGTAATTTGTATACTTTTTTGTTATGAACTAAGATAATACTTGATCTGTCATTATGCACATTTACAAATCAGAATGATAATTATGTAATGCAGTTATTTTTAATTTTATGTTTCAGATAGCAACGTTAATGTATCCAGTTCCGGTAATATATAGATATTAAATATCTAAACTCATTACCTTGAATTACTTATGCACTAAGTAATATTTTCATTATTTAATGTGTAGATGTAAATTTTCATCTAGGAATATACTCGTACAACAGGAGCAGCATTCATTCCTTCAACCATTTAGATAACTTGCAATTCCTGTTTCCCAACTAACTCACTTTTATCCTGGACATTCCATCTCTATAGACCTCGACCCACCATCTGGAAGGTAGAAGAACCCTCTCTTTCCTTCTTGAACGAAGATACAATCAGTATTCTCCTTCACTAATACTCTTTATCAGCTTGGCAGAACTTCTATTTTCCTGCAACAATTTCTATTTTGATTACTTCCACTTTCTACAGAGGCTCTCAATTTGCTCCTGTAATATCTAGCTACCAAAAACACCAGAATTACTGTTTATTGACAACAGCTTTACCTTCAATAAATATAGTCTCCAGCAAACTCGTCCCCAAACCAGGATCTAGGCTACAGTGTCTAACTTCATGTCTACAGCATCTAATCAGTGAAAATGGGTAGCCACATTTTCTCCATGATCACACTAAACACTGGCGCTCCTTGAGGATTCATGTTTAGAGCCCTCTACTATACTCCCTTGACATTTATGACTGTACAACCAAGTCCTGTTCAAACTCAATCTTCCAATCTACTGGCAACACCATAGATGTAGACCAGATGTCAAATAATGATAAGATGAAGTAAAAAAGGAAAATTGATGTCAAGTGGCATGGTGCCAAGATAATAACCTCTCACTCATTGTCAATAAGATGAAGGAAATGATCATAGACTTCAGGAGATGAGGGATAGAGACCACATGCCTATCCACATTGTTGACCAGCATCTTACAAAGCATCAGCATCATATCCTTGCTTTTATATACTTGTCCTCTCGATTTGAATGCTAGAATTGCATTTGCCTTTGTTACTACTGACAGCCTGCAAGTTGATCTTTTGGGAATTCTGCTCTGGAACTGCCATGTCCCTTTGAACCTCTCGAGTTCTGAATTCTCTCCTCATTTAGAAAATAGCCTATATCTTTATTCTTTTCATGAAATTGCATGACCATACACTTTCCTAAGCTATATTCCATCTGCCACATTTTGTACATTGTGTGTTCACTTAGACAACTCTCAAGTTCACCACAAAGAAACAAACTTAAAGATTTATCCAAATGTAAATAAAGCTTATTCCCTTTGTCAATTTTAATGTTTACAATTGTACCAAGTGGAGCAACTTTTCTTCGTCCATCATAATTTGGCAAAAATTATGCCATACTGCGACATATCTGTCCTAATCCTATCTTAATTGTTCTGAAGAAGAATGATTTATATCTCTCATATGTTAATACTTTTGACTTGTATCTCAATGCTGAAACTTTTGCTTTTAACATTTCGATTTAACATTTAGACAGACAAGATGGCTGACAAACCTTTTGTGTGTCATTAGATAGCTGCAGGTCTAACCTTGCAGACATGCTGTGAGAATAGGCATCCATTGTACAGACTGCAAGGACAGATAAGATCCGTGGCCTTACAAAATCAAATGCATTAGATTTACTTTTAGCAGAAAAAGGAGGCACATGACGCTTCAACAAATATCATTGATTTAGCTAATCACATTCGAGAGAGAATACATGAAGTACAAATATTGGGAAACGAGTTCCACAATTATTACCCCTTGGGACTGTCCTAATGGCCTTTTACAGGATGATATTAACCCTTTGTCCATGGGATATGTTTATTAGCTATCATTTTACTTGTAGTCTTGTTAGTGACCTGCTTTTACTAACTATATCACTTGCATAAACATTATTAATTTTCAATTTTTCAGGGCACTGCTAGACTATAACACATTCCATTCTGCTTGTGAAAGGCAAACACCAAAAAGCCAGGTGTTGGAGCAGGGAAACTAATTTTTTTAAAATATAGACTGTGTGATATTAAGAGTGAGGGTCAATTTGCCCCTTACTCATTTGAAATTGTATAAATATAGAAGCACACGTCTGTATTTTTCAAGTGAGTGCTGAGTCTTCAGAAAGATGTATGCTTGAGACATCTCCTGACTAGTCATCCTCACTTCCCGAATATGAATTGATCATTTATAATAAAGTCTGTATGCTTTGAAGAGATTTTTGCTGTGTATTCTTTTGCAGTCTGATTTCATTTCAGAGGTGCGGGCTGACTTTCACAGATTTATTTTAAATCACGCTAATAAATCAATACAAAATTCTAAATTTACTTATTTACCAGCTCAACAATTTAAGATATTAATTACAGTGAGCTTTTTAAAGTGTTATTTTATACAATCAGCTTTAATTTTGCAGTTGAAGATCGTAACTTTTAATAAATTATATAATGTATTACGAGCATGTTCTAGGTTTTCATAAACTTTAAGACAATGCATATTAATATTTATAGAAGGCTGTTCTATTTTTAAATGTGTTTACCAAGTTGAAGATAGTTTGCAAAAATTGCTTAAGTAAAAAAGTCACAAAAAATTCAGTGTGTGGAAAAAAAAATTAAAATTGTCCACATTTTTTGTGGAGCTATTAATTTTTTTTTAGTAGCTGGACAGTCATTTGGATTGAACATGGAATCCTTTCTAAAACTTACTTCCATTTTAAAGCATCCCACTACTCTCTGCAATTTAGAATTAGGATCATCGACTTGAAATGTTGATCTGGTTCTCTCTCCATAGATACTGTTTAACGTTTCTTCCATTCTGTTTTTATTTCTAATTTATAGCATTTGCCACTATGGACCTTTTAATTGATGAAAAGTTGAATGTTAATCTTTTTTTTCTACAGATGAAAGCATACAAAAATTTCATTCCGGTAATTGTATTCAAGACACCTTTTTTGGAAGGAAAATCATTTGATTGCAATTTGAGTGCAAACTAAACAAAAGATCATTATTTTAATAGAACTCTTGACAATCTGCTTGGCAATTATTTGGAATTCTTATGGTTCCTCCTCGAGCTCATTGGGGTCCTGTTTGCCATGCTCCCAGTCAACTCACTGAAGCACCATTTTATTTTCTCAAGTTCACTTTGTACCACTACTCTACAATGTTTATTTATATTATATTGTTGCATAATATTTATTTATTTTGTCACTGTTTAAGATCTTCAGGGTTTTTGGGTGATATCTGGAAGTTAGAAAATGTGCCAGTCAGGAATCATCAACGACACAAACTTGCCAGATTATCAGAGTTTCATTGCCTTGAGAATTAATGTATTTTCACTCACATAATGCATACACACATATAACACACAGAAAATCATAAATTGAGTTAAAATATTTTCGTATAGCACACATGTACTGCATGTGTAGATTGGTGTAGATTCTACATTCCGATTTATAAGAGCAATTCGCATTTACTTAGGACATGAGACAAAACACATTCCATAGTTTCACTGTCTACCATAGTTAATCTCTGGCACCCCCCAGAGGTGTAAATCATCTATTATGCAGACAATTTCCTCATGCAACACATTAACAAGCTTTGAAGAAATCAATTGAATAGATTGAAAACAGGTTTCAAAGAGTTGAGCAGGATTTTAATTCTGTCATGATTTAAATAGCCTTTCTTTAAAGCTATCTTGTTAAAAATAGTGTGCAATTGAGAATTGTATGGTTTGATCTGATGTAATGAGGATGATTAAACTGATGCCATAAAGCAGAATATTGTCATATCAGAGACACTTGATTTGTTAATCTCCTCCCTCAGGGGATGGGGTTGGGCAATTAACATTGATATGCAGTGCCCTAGCCAGAATATTCTGTTTCTCAGAATACCGTGGCACTTAGGCCCAAGATCAAAATTTCCCATGCCCGCTATAAACTGTGAGCATTGTCTCAATGCTGCTATTAGATTTCCATGCTCACTACAACGTTCCCACACTTTGTATAAATTGCCTATTCGACTTTCCCATGCCTGCTATAAATTGTGAGTTCTTTCAATGCTGCTATTACATTTCCATGCTCAATATAAATTGCCTTTTTGACTTTCCCATGCCCGCTATAAATTGTGTGCGTTCTTTCAACTTGCAAAAATATTCTCTTGTAGCGCACAAGCATATAATGTGTGTGGGAGGGGGGGGGGGGGGGTACCTAGTTTGTTTTTTAAAAAAACATATAAAACATGCATTATATGTGTAAAATTACAGGAAATAAGAGGCCTCATTCCCTTATCATATTTATCATTTTTCTCTTCTGTGCTTACATCAGTTCATGCTCTTTTTGAGTTCTTGTTTTTGCCAAATTCTCTCTCTGCATTACAGTGAAGAGTGAATGGACACAGCAATCCATTTCCTTGTGATAAATTCTTTGTGAGATATATTATGGGGAGCCCAACCTGAAACATACAACTGAACTTTTTTCCTGATCTTCAAGAATTATCAATAATATTTAATTATACCAATGTAGTTTGGAATTGGAGAAATAACATGGAACTGTTATAATAATTAATGTGCCATCATAAAGTGAAAAGATCTTGTATTGGGTTGTTTATGCATTGTGACTGAGTTACTTGTATGATTTTATTTCTCATCAGGCGATTAAATCTCCTTTTATATGTTACTATATAATTTGTGAAATATATTAGATGTAAGAATTATTCTTAAACCAACAGATACAGAAATACAGCCTGACACTGCTTCAGAATTACCTCCAGGTACATTTTAAAATTTTACACATTTTTATTTAATGATAGTTAAATATTATGCAGCATGTTTTTTTATATAATGCAAGTTCAACTGTAATTTTAGAAACAATTTTATATTTATTGCCTTGGATAGGACTGCAGGTTGGTGGATGAATTTTTGAAACATACAAGTAATAAGTAGATAAATGCATTTATGATTCTTGACATGTCAAGTACCAGGACCTTGGTTGCATTATTAAGAGAGATCATGTCCTTTTCCACAGAAAGCAGGCAGTGGTTCCCAACTTTTTTCTTTCAACTCACATACCACTTTAAGTATTTCCTATGCCATAGGTGCTTTGTGATTAGTAAGATTTTGCTTAAGGTGGGATGTGGGTGGAAAGAAATAAATTTGAAAACCACTGTTTTAATCATGCCTAATTGATGTTATGGTTTATGGTTTCATAACCCTAAAGGAAATGGGACAATGACAATTTTTCTCGAGTAAAATATTTTGGTAACAATTGGGTCTAGAGCAATGGTTCTCAACCTTCCCTTCCCACTCACATACCACCTTAAGCAATCCCTTACAGAGCACCAATGATATAGAGAATACTTAAAGTGGTATGTAGGTTGGAAGAAAAATGTTGGGAACAAACTGAGTTAAAGGCTTCATTCTGTAATTAGCATTGATTAAGTGCTAGCTTTTATTTGCTAAATTAAAGGGACCTGGGTGATAAAACCAGGGATAACATATATTGGCCATCAGTGGTGCATCTAGGTAAAATAGCGCCAAAGGCAAGCACTGAAATTGAGCTCCCCCATCCCCCATTTTTAAAAAAAACTTCACATTAAGTTGTCAGTTGGGCAGTCTTCATGCATAATTGGGCTAGTTTTGAAGATCAGTACGTGTGATTTTGGCATTTTCTCAGAGGTCATGAATTCCCATTCCCTAAATCAGCACTGTTCTTCATAGCTGAGTTAGAAGTGGGACAGGTGAAAAGTTTTTAAAGGGGTGAAGTAGTCTCTCTCACACTCTCCCTCCCTCCCACCTCTGTTTAAAGCTTCTGCGCCTGCTATGCAATTAGACTCATTTTGAGAAACCAACTTGTTGAATATACATTATATGGACATGCAGCCATTCCAGAGTCAGACCGGGCACAGGAGCGTGCTGTATGGAGAACTGCAACGTACTGCTGTTTACTGCTGTTGCATCGGCAGTGAGTGAATGCTGCTCCTCCCACACCCAAGGCCTGACTGACTGTTAAGCCGAGAAGGACAGCCTGTGTCTGAACTTCTTTTCTCATCCCAGAATAACTCTGCCCGGCTTCAGTGGGAAACCACATGCACGTTGGGGGGTTGTGGTGAACTCTTGAATTCTCACTGCTGAAATTCCTTGATGACTTCAATTGAAACAATGATTCTCCCTTTGTTTTGCAAGAGTCTGCTGGAGGCCACGGATAATGCAAGGGCACTCCTGGTGAAGATAAACATTGGACAAGTCAGACGCAATTTTTTTTCCCGGTCCATGCACATGTCACTCCCCTTGCACTTTGTGGGATTCAAACATAAATGTTGCTGCCACTTCAGGGCAAAATAAAGTTTTACCTGTGATTGTTCAGAGGTTCTGGTTCTCCTAATGGAAGCGCCGATCCTGGGTGAAGTGCTGCTGGAGCTCATTGGTATGCTGCTCTGGCACCTCACCAGGCCGTTCCTGGTCAGCATCTCATCGGGCTGCTTTGGGGCCACTCCAACACCTCTCTGAATGCAGGATCAATGGGCAAAATGGCCATCTTTCTTACCCTTAATCCCTCAGACAGCTGGAACTGCTTTGCGTTTCCATTGCACTGGCAGAACGGTTCCAGCTGTGTGGTTATGATGGGTAAGGAAGATGGTCATTGCCCATTGAGCTAGGTGCTGGAGTGGCCCGATGAGATGCAGGCCCAGTGAGGTGCCGGAAAGGCGCTCCGGGACGCTCAAGTGAGCCCTGGTAGCACTACACTCCTGGGTTGGAGATACATTGTTGGGCTAGAGGCTCAGATATCAGGCAGGTGAGGTGAGGATTGTGGGCCACCCACCCCCCCCCCCCACAAGTGGTGCCTAGCTGCCATACCATAGAAATGCCTATGCTGGCATCCATAATTGCCTTTAAGAAGCCAGTGATGAGCATTCTTAAAGTGTTGAACTTTTTTTCGGTGAAGATCCTCCAATGCAGCTTTTAAAAAGGGGCCATTGAAGATGAAAAACCAGTTAATGAATGTATACATGTATATAGTTGATGGGGTGCCAGACCAATTTGTTTTTTGGCTTTAATGATGTGGAGCTTTGAGTTGTTAGATCTGGAGCCCCTCAGGCATGTCAAAAATATGATGTTTATAAATAGTGTATCACTTGTAATGGTCTTTGCAGACGATGCCGCTTTAGTTGCCCATTTAGAGCCAGCTCTCCAGTGCATGATGTCCTGTTTTGCGGAAACTGCCATAATGTTTGGCCTGGAAGTCAGCCTGAAGAAAACTGAGGTCCTCCATCAGCCAGCTCCCCACCATGACTACCAGCACCCCCACATCTCCATCGGGCACACAGAACTCAAAACGGTCAACCAGTTTACCTACCTCGGCTGCACCATTTCATCTGATGCAAGGATCGACAAAGAGGTAGACAACAGACTCGCCAAGGCAAATAGCGCCTTTGGAAGACTACACAAAAGAGTCTGGAAAAACTATCACCTGAAGAAACACACAAAGATCAGCGTGTACAGAGCTGTTGTCATACCCACGCTCCTGTTCGGCTCTGAATCATGGGTCCTCTACCGGTATCACCTACGGCTCCTAGAACGCTTTCATCAGCGCTGTCTCCGCTCCATCCTCAACATTCATCGGAATGACTTCATCACCAACATTGAAGTACTCGAGCTGGCAGAGTCCGCAAGCATCGAATCCATGCTGCTGAAGACCCAACTGCGCTGGGTGGGTCACGTCTCCAGAATGGAGGACCGTCGCCTTCCCAAGATTATGTTATATGGTGAGCTCTCCACTGGCCACCAAGACAGAGGTGCACCAAAGAAGAGGTACAAAGATTGCTTAAAGAAATCTCTTGGTGCTTGCCACATTGACCAGCGCCAGTGGGCTGATATCGCCTCCAACCGTGCATCTTGGCGCCTCACAGTTCGGCGGGCTGCAACCTCCTTTGAAGAAGACCGCAGAGCCCACCTCACTGACAAAAGACAAAGGAGGAAAAACCCAACACCCAACCCCAACCCACCAATTTTCCCTTGCAACCGCTGCAACCGTGCCTGCCTATCCCGCATCGGACTTGTCAGTCACCAACAAATCTGCAGCAGATGTGGACATACCACTCCATAAATCTTTGTCCGCGAAGCCAAGCCAAAGAAAGAAAAGAAAAAAAGACTTGTAACCATAATGTTAATGTAAATGGTCCATTTGAATTTCTAGTCAACACTTAGCCCCCTGACCCCACCCTCATTACCGTCCACAATTTTGATGTTGGAGAACAAGAATGTTTACCATTGAATATTTAGGGTAGGTATTTAAACTTGTGGGAGATTGATCAAAGACTCTTTTTTGGAATGAATGTTGCTTGCATTTTAAGCCCAAACCTGAATCTTGTTGCATGCAAGCATGATTGCTTCCTTAGCTGAAGAATTGCATCCTGGCAATGGTCTGGATTATCTTGCACAAATTTGCTTGAATTTATTTTTCACTGTCATTTCATGGATTTTGATTTTGGCAAGATTACAACTCATCATCGTGATATTAATTTTAAAATATATTTTAGATGAAATGGAAACTTTGGAAAAGAAAGATGCTGATGCACTTCCTGACTCTTCCCTCCAGTTATCTGAAGGTAAGATTTTAAAATTACATTAATTATTATTTTCAAACCTTACAATATTTTGTCAATACATAGTTTTTTTAAATTAATGTATTTTCATATTTTCATTTGATTCATGTGATTATCAGTTAAATTATTGCTGAAGCCCTCATCATTTGCTTTTCACTTCCATCTTCCAGTAATTCTTTGCATCTATCACCACCCAGAAATCTTTATTGCTTTTTGATTCGATGATTCATTCCTCCATTGACTACTTTAGGTGATTGGTAATTCTATTTCATTTGAACTTTGCATATGATAATGAATTTATTGTCACGTACATTGTATAATCAACTGAAATTTTAACTCATTGCAGCTAAACAGGTTTGTTATAAAAATCACCTACAATAGTATATAATATTCATTCAAGTGAAAAGAGATAATAAATATAAATGATAAACATTTTCAGTAACATTCAGATTCAGTTGTAGTTCATCTTAGTCACTAATTATGCTCACATCAAACATGATAATACTAAAATTATAAATAATTTAACAGTGATTTTAATGCATTCCTTAATTTCATTTGTTTTCTGCTTGGATATTGCTTTGATAGTTCCTCCTGTGTTGTCCTTGTTTAGACCCCTAAATTGTGTAAACAGAACATTTTTTGTATAAATCTCCAAAATTCTAAAGCAGTGAACATCAAACAGTAATAGACTGAACATTTTTTTGAATGATGCTGATAAAAAGAATAAGTATTGATCAACATAAGATCAAGATTCAAGATGTTATCATAGTAATAAAAAGTATAATATTACATGAAATTTCTTTTTGCATGATGCATGGCAATCAGATTCCCCACGGGCAGGAAATGCCTAAGCTCTTCTTACAGTCAGTCTTGCAGTCAGAGAGAGAGAGAGCAAAAGAGATTCCCCAAGAGCCATTAAGTGTCCATAGATACACCTCCAGTGCTTTTGTAGTCCCTGCAGCCACACAGAGTCCAGTCCAAACTATTTGCAACCTGAACTCCAGATCTGAACCTCTGACATGGTCAGGAACCCCTTAGTGCCCCAAAACCTCCTTGCATCCTTGTTCCAATACCTGGCACCCCCTCCAGCCAGTTCAAGCCAGTCTCCATCAAGTCTCCTGACAGCAGTCTCCAACAGCCCACAGCTTCCACAGGTTCCTTGTCTTGAATCGCCAGCAGCCCACTGCATCTACTGGTGCCTCAGTCACAGAGCCCCCTTACTGGTCCGCCATCATGGTCACTGTCCCCGCGAGTCATCTCCTCCACTTGTCTGGTGCACTGCCCCAATTCTCCGCTTCCCCAGACTCTACAGCCTCTCGTGGCTGCTGCCATTTAATTGACACTGAATATTAATATAATAGGCATCTTGGGCAATTCAAAGCCTGTGCGGAGCTGAAGGCAGTCGACTGGGCAGCTGGACCCCACAGGAGCACTGCATCTCTGCTCCATCACTCTCCGCAGGTTCACACTAACGACAGCGCTGCTGCTACAGCGGCTCCGGCAGCGTCACCATCTTCAAATGCAACATATAAGAAGGTAGTCTTAACATTGTAAGCAGTCTCTCAGTCAGGCATAAAGACATCAAACTGGATTGACTGCTGAAATTCACCTTGTTCTGAAATCTTTCTGATATAGAGAAAATGGGAAAAATCACATAGTCAAGAAGGCTGTGGGTGCATGACAGGCCAACTTTCACCATGAGCCAGTACTTTCTTCAATAATTGCAGTGTGCAATTTTAAGCTCCATTTGATGACAATATGGGTGAAATGGGATAAAGAGATCAGAAGCACTAACAGGGAGCATGACAAGACATTCCTAATGGTGCTGGAGGCAGATACTCATACAATTAAGAGCCATTTCATTGAGCACTTAAGGTTCCATGGCATAAAAGGTTATGATTTAGTGCTGGAAAATGTACTGACACACTGAAGTGAGCCTCATGCTCCCGTGCATTCGGGAAAAAATTGATTTTGGATTGTTTATTTCTTCTCAAATAAATGCTATGTCTTCCAATTTTTGTGTTATGTTATTTAATTTGCCTTTCCTCTAGATTTGTATCTTTTGCATCACACCTCTGCTTCCATTTTGTTTTGTCATTTACTTATTCCTGATGGCTGAACAAGCTTCCTTTTTCACAGCCTCACAAATCTAAACCTTGATATTTTTCTTTGTAAAATGATCAGAATTTTCATTATAATCTCTTTCTTACTACTTCTTGTCACTTCATAACATTCATTGAATTAACAATAAGTACAGTATTTTAATCCCTGTTTCAGTGAAGCTTTAATAAATTGTCTGTTTGATGTGATTTGATGGTTAAAAAAGTTGTTAAAATATCCTTTTATTATTTTGCAATAGCTTGTATTTTGTCACAATCTACATAATTTTTAGCAGAAAATAACTACTGTTTTTAGACATCAGATATATTATTTTATGTATACTGTATGTATCTTTTAGAAATGGAACGCTCTGCGACAGATGTACATGTGGCAGCTAAACCATCTGATTCCTCTACAGGTATACTTTCAATATTTTAGGTTGTCGTATTTGTAAGGTTTTTGTGCATTAATTTTTTAAACGTTCTTAAACCAAGCGGCCTATAAATTTGAGCAGCATCATAAATAGGCAGACATGCATCATTAAGGTTCAGGCATGTAGTCACAAATATTTAGAAGTTAAGTAACTGTGTGTCTGAAAAAAAGTCAGGATTGTTAAAGGGGACAAGTGTTCCATCTGCAAGGACGTCAAAAAAATGTACCCAAAGAAGTCAAAAACAAAAGGTAGGTTTCAGGGACTCAAATTCTCAGATGTTGAAAGGACAAGGAGAAGTATTTTCCTGGAGATGAGTAGACTTGTGCGAGATATTTCCAAATGCGTTAGGAAGAGTGCGACACCAGAATCAGAATTTGTCATGAACAAGTCAACAAAATTCATTGTTTTGTGGCAATATCACAGTGCAAACATTCATATAAACCACCTTACAAAAGTAAATTAGAATGGTGGCCAAAAACTCAAAGTAAGACTGGTATGTTGCTATTTCAGGATTCTGATGACAGTAGGGAAGAAGCTATCCTTGTGCCACTGAGTGCTCGTCTTTACGCTTCTGTACTTTTTCCCGATAGTGGTGGAGTGAAGAGGGCATGGCCTAGGTGGTGGGGGTCCTTGAGGATGGTCTGTTTTCTTCAGACACCCTTGTAGAGGTCCTCAATGGAGTGAAATCTGGTGCTTGTGATGTTGCAGACTGAGTTAACACTCCTCTGGAGATTTTTTTGTTTTGAGCTTTGGCACCTCTGCACCAGACAGTAATACAACCAGCCAGAATGCTCTCCACTGTATATCATTAAAGTTTTTGAGAGTCTTCAGTGACATGCTTCATATGGTTCTTCACTTAGATTGATCAGAGAGAAATCATAGCTGTTGCATTAATTAATTTGCATCTCCAGAACTTGCATCACCTATAATCATATTCATCACAATGTTGCTCTTTCCCATTTCCTTCTATTGTTTTACACTCATCTTGTTCTCCCATAATAACGCACTTCTCCATATTCTCACACTTTGCAACTTCTGTACCCACACAATATATCTTCCTCTCAAGCCAGGTCAGGTCAAGTCATCTTTATTTATTGTTTATACCGTAAATACTAATAGCACAGTAAAGATGAGATAGAATTTTTTCAGGATCATGGATCAGATTTACATAAATAGGAATTAACTAATAAGTCATAATACAGGTGTCTAACCTTTTATCCGGAATTCCAAAAACCAGCAACCTCCAAAAACAGGCACTTTTCTCCGTAGATAGCATTACACATAAGTAATGTTAATTTCCTGTAATAAATGCTCCATCATCTCTGTTCCCGCCCTCTGTGGGTGCCCTCTCTTACCTTTGGTGGAAAGGTGGCCCTTAGCTCCTAGCACTCAGTCGGAGAGAGGCAGGCAGCGGCTGGATCAATGCAGGACCAATGGCCGTCTTTCTTACCTGTAATGCAGGTACATGAGGGATTATGGGTAATGAAGACAGCCATTGTTGAGCCGTTGCCACAATCCAGTGCGGCACTTAGTAAACTTCGGGCTCAGCAGCACAACACTCCCTGCTGCCACACTGGCAGTTAGATAGAGGCAGGCGACGGATGATGCTGTGCAGCTGGGGTGTGCCTTAGAGCCAGCCTGATTAGCTGGTGGAACACCTGAAAGCCACCGGCACTCGGCACCACTGCCTTGACAGTCCCCTCCTCCTGCAGCTCTGCACCTCGTGTATGGCTTTTTGGCTGCTGACTCTGAGCAGCGGATGCTGGCCACCTCTGGCCAAGCTCTCGGGCCACCCTGTCGCCTCCACCTGGTCGAGAGCCTCCTGTATGGTTCACATCAAACCTCGCCCCCACACTCGGCCTGGTTAAGGATACAAAACAGTTTGGCACCGGCCCTGTTGGGTGGTGGGGTGGGGGTCAACAGACGGCCGGAAGGGGAAGGGGAAGGGGGGCAATGGATGAACAGAGGGGATAGACAGTAGGGGTGAGGTATGAGGCATTTGCTTAAAGGGACTGAAATCAAAATGATTCCAAAATCCAGAAGATTCTGAACATCAGCAGGTGTCCAGTCCTGACGATTCCAGATAAAAGGTTGAGCACCTGTACAAAAAAAAATCCATGATATACTAGTGCACACATGTTCTAGGAATTGAGGAGCCTGATGGCTTGGGATTAAAAACTGTTGCATAATATGGACATGTTGGTCCGAATACTATGATACCTCCTTTCAGATGGCAAAAGGGAGAAAAATTTACAAGAGGAGTGTGTGAAGTCCTTAACAATGTTATTTGCCTTCTGCATGCATTGTGTGTTGTAGATATCTGTCATAGTAGGAAGAGAGACATCAATGATCTTCTCCATTGACTCCACTATCCTCTGCAGGCTGTGATGCAATTGCTCAGAATGCTCTCAAAACATCCTCTGTAGAATATAATGAGGATGGAGGGTGGGAGATGAGCTTTTCTCAGCCTTCACAGGAAGTAGAGATGCTGCTGGGCTTTCTTGGCTTTAGAGCTGGTGTTGAGGGACCAGGTGAGATTCTCCACCAAGTGCACGCTAAGAAACTTGGTACTCTTGATGACCTCAGTGGTAGAGCTATCAATGATCAGCGGAGAGTAATCCCCCCAGGCCCTCCTGAAGTTGACAACCATCACTTTTGTTTTATTAACATTTCAAATGCAAGTTGTTGGCTCTGCATCAGTCCATTAGCGACTGAACCTCATCTCCATACACTGACTCATCATTCTTGTTGACAAGGCCCACCACAGTTGTGTCGTCAGCAAACTTGATGATGTGGTTCAAGTGTGTTTTGCTGCACAGTCATGAGTCAGCAGAATGAACAGCTCATAGCAGTGAACTAAGTGCTTAGTGTAATGGTCTTAGAAGTGCTATTTCTGATCCAGACTGCCTCAGGTCTCCCTGTCAGGAAGGCAAGAGTCCAATTCCAGAGGGAGGTGTTTAGACCCAAAAGGCTCAACTTCTCTGTCGGGTACTGAGGTATGATTGTGTTGAATGCTGAACTGAAGTCAATAAACAGCATTTGAACATGCGTGTCTTTATTTTCCAGGTGGGTGAGGCCTTGATGGAGGGTGGTGGCAATGGCATCATCTGTAGAGCAGTTGGATCTATAGGCAAACTGCAGGGGGTTTAGTCAGGGGGCAGCAGGAGCCCCATGACTATGACATCCCAGCACACAAACTTGAACACCAGGTATATTCCTCTAATCCAGTGGTTTTCAAACTTTTTCTTTCCACTCACATACCACTTTAAGTAATCCCTATGCCATAGGAGCTCTGTGATTAGTAAAGGATTACTTTAGGTGGTATGTAAGTAGGAAAAAAGGTTGAGAACCACTGCTCTAGGCCCAATTGTTACTGAAATATTTTGCTTGAGAAAAATTATCATTAGCCCATTTCCTTTTGAGTTATGAAACTGTGCACATAACGAGTCAGGTATGATTAAAACAGTGTTTTTCAAACTTCTCCTTTCTACTCACAGATCACCTTAAGTAATCCCTTGCTAATCACGGAGCACCTATGGCATAGGGATTACTTAAGGTGGTCTATGAGTTGAAAGAAAATTTGAAAACCACTCCTCTAATCACTTCAAATCTGCCACAAACAGAATCCATGTTTCACAATGTGTAGTAAGAAGTATTTGTTGTGTGCTCATCTTTTCCTCCCAGAATAATTTGTGCATGGCATCACAGGAAATGAAAAAGTTAGTAAAATAGTAATTCTTGTGAGCTGAAACCTGTCTGAAATTTCTCATCCTTTCTCATGCTTTTCCTCTGTCATATTTGTGGCCCAGCAGCCCAGCTGGTAGAGCTACTTCCTCACGGTCCCAAAGACCAGGTTCAATTCTGACCTCATATGTTGTCTTCATGGAGTTTTCATGTTCTCCCTGTTCTTGGTGCTCGGGTTAAAGAGCTGATTTTTGTGCCATACCTCTGATTCTTTAACTATTTCACACATTCAATTGATAAATTCTAACTGATTTCAACATGCACTAGATTTCAATATTTCGTATTAATTCTACAGCAGAAGACTTGTGTATTGTCTTTAAGGCTGAAGGAGGTTGATGAAGATGGAAAACGTCAAGTTTTTTGAGCTATCTACCATTAAAATGAATGAAAGATTCCAACTCCAGCTGGCGTCAAAGCATCAGAGTATGGAATGAAGAACAAGAGTATCCACTAATATTGTCGGCCTCACTGACATTTTCCAAGGCAACCCATATTACTACCACCAACTCCCTTAGCTACCTCGACTACACCTCTTCACATCCATTCCATTCCTTTCTCTAAATTCCTCCATCTCCATCACATCTGCTGTCAGTACAAGGTCTTCCATGCCAGACCATCTGAGATATCCTTCTTCAAAACACCTGAATACCCCTCTACTGCTTTCAACTTGACCCTCATATATCCTCCATTACCTCCACATCCGCTCTGGACCCTCCACCCCCACGCGCAACAAGGACAGGATTCCCCTTGACCTCACCTGCCACCCCACCAGCATCCAAATCTGACATGTAATCCTCTGTCATTTCTATCACCTACTACATGATCCCACCACCAGTCACATCTTATCCTCTCCTCCCCTATTTGCCTTCCACAGGGATCAATCCCTTCAAGATTCCCTTGTCCAGTTCTCCCTTTCCATCAATTGCCCTCTTAGCACTACCCTTGTGACTGCAGGAGGTGCTACACTTGCACCAACACCACCTCCCTCACCACCATTCAGGGCCCAAACAGTCAGTCCTTCCAAATGAAGCAACATTTGTGAATCATCAAGGGCCATCTCCTGCATCTGGTGCTCTCGCTGTTGTCTCAAGAGATTGGGCACAGATTGGTAGATTGCTTCGCTGAGCACCTTTACTCTGTCTGCTGCAATAGTGGGGATCTTCCACCGGCAACCCATTTCATTTCCCTGCCCCAGGCTGACATGTCTGTCCATAGTCTCATGCACTGCCAGACTGAGATGACTTGTAACTTGGAAGAAGTACAGCTCGTATACCATCTGGGCACCCTCCAACCAGCTGGCTTTAATAGCAACTTCTCCAGTTTCTGTCAGTTTCCACCCCCATCTCTCTCTTTCCCTATCGTCTAAAGTTTCCTTTTTTCTTTCCCTCTGTTTCCTTTCCCTCTGTTTCCTTTCTTCCAGTTATACATTTACTACCCAAACTCTCCCCCAATTAATTCTCAACTTTCCTCTCCTGCCCTATCCGTGTGCAGTTATCACCTATTGCTCTGTGCTCCTCCCCCTGCCCTTTCTTCCATCCTCCCCCAGCTTTTTATTCAGTCACCTACCTATCTGCATTTTGCTCATACCTTGACAAAGGGCTCAGCCTCAAAACATTGGCAATATATCTTTAGCTCCTATGGACATGGAGTGTTTTTCAACAATTGCAATGTCTTCAGACTTTTGTGCTTCACTTACTACCACAATTTTATTTGACTACACTAACATCTTGTTATAAAAAAACCAGTGCAACTTTTTCTGAATTCCTGACACCGATCATGAGCCATATCTGAAGTAGCCAGCTTGTGAAATAGTCAAAATAAATATAATCAGAAATTCAATTTGTCTGCATCAGTTGATACAGCTCAGTGATAGCTTTTAAAGTATCTGACAAATACTACCCATCATAATGGAAGTGGGATTTTCAGGTTTGGTTGGTGCTCACCCATACCTATAATCATTAGTTAAATTATGTACTTTGCCTGTTCTGTTTTTAAAAAAACTTCTGTTTCAACTGGGAGTGTCCATTTGGAAGTTGTTGCTTCCCAGTGAAGTAGTGAGAAATCCTTCATGAAAATAAATATTATTTGGTCTTCTGCCTCATATGTGTTGGCCTTCATTTTCTTCATCACTCTGCTGTTCCTGTTGCTTATTCTTCAATTGATCATTGACACCTAAAGTGATTCCATTAATTACCCAGGCTAAAAAGAATTTAATTGAAGAAGCTATGCCTTGTATGGAAGCTGCAAAATTAAGCTGTAGAATGTAGAAACTAAACCAAAAAAGGAAAAAAGTACACCTAAGCTAACTAGAGGAGTCGATCCCTTTAACTAGTCCTCCTCTAGAAGGCTTGTTAGAACCATATTGCTGAGAGAGGAATCCTTTGGTGGTGAAATTCTGTTTCATAAAATCATTCTGCCACAAACATGGAATTTTTATCATAGCAATGTACAATTTTCTGCAAACGGTAATAATCAACATTTATCAACATTTATTAAAGTAGTCCAAAACTTAATTATGTATTTTAAATCCAAGACTAACTGGATGACAGATAATGTCACAGCTGTCAGTATGCTATGTTGCTGGACACCTCACTCCCTGACTTGCATTGTACTGAGAAATTTACTCTAGGATGTTGTGCCAGTTCAGATCTGCTGTAGGATCTGAGACCTGATTTATTTCAATGTGGATTTTAGGCCTATGCATTAGGAAGAAAGTGAGAAGTTTGGTTATTCTTTAAATACATTTAATGTTTTTGATTATTCTGAGTGGTGGAATCATTTATATGATTTTTAAAAATTTTTTGCATTGATTATTTATTTCATTTTTATTAGTTTTTTAATACTTCTGAATGTCAGAAGTCAATGCTTCGTTCCTAACATGGTACACAAAAGTGCTGGAAACACTTAGCAGGACATGCAGCATCCATAGAAAGTAAAAAATAACCATTTTGGGCCTGATCCCTTCATCAGGTAAGTGTTGTAAGCATTAGTTATCTTTTACTTCCTATGGATGCTGTCTGACCTGCTGAGTTTCTCCAGCACTTTTGTGTATTGCGCTTGACCCCAGCAGATTTTCTTGTTTAACTCCACTTTGTTCCTAGCCTTCCCTTCCATCAAAATGTGCCAGGGACATTCCAGAGATGGAGCTTTTGCAATAAAGGAGACTGATCGAATAGTTCAACTTGTGTTCTTTATGCATGTAGAGTGGATATTCTAGTGTAATTTTGGCATCCTTTCATGCCTGAAATAGGCAAAATGCAAATGAATTTTTAAGACAACATGTTTGTTCTAATTTTGATAAAGGAGGAACACTCTAAAATAAAAAAGGCACAAATAACATTTTTTATGATATAAAAATCTATTTTTAAGACTTTTTAGGTTTATCAGTAAAGTTTAAATATTTGATTTATTTTTGCAATCATTATTAGATCTGGCATTTGTGTAAGTGGCAATTTGAAGATTGTTATACTCACCCAAGAAGAAAACTTTCTCTTTTACCGTGTTGCTCAGTTTAAAACCACTTTGAGGTCATTTCATTTCAATTTCAAGTGTGATTTACTCTTGTGTCCTGATATAATTTTACTTTGATATACATTGATAACACACTTTGCTCCTCGGGAAAATCCTTTATTGTACATTCCAAGCACAACTAGGTCATCCTGGCACAACAATTGGATTGTGACCCCAAGATTTCTCATTTCCCTTAATTATCTTTCATTCTGTAAAACTTCCCTACTTTGTACTGACAACACACCCAGAGTCACTGCTAAGGTCGAAGTCCTCCTTCTGCCCATTCCAATCTCTCCATTCTTTTGATCCTCCAGCATTTGCTTTCCAAACACTCCTCCTGTCGCCCTACTGTCCCAATCCTAAAATAATCATCATCCCAGTGAAACGCACGTCTGTAGATGCTGTGATTATCGTCAAAACACAGAAAATAATTTGTTTCTTCTATCCATTGCTCAGGTCTATTTTACAACAACTCTTCTAAAAGGCAAACTATATGAAACTTGGTCTTTTTCATCACATAGTTTGCATGTTCATTTGATAAGCTAGCATTGGGTGTTTTTGACCATTTTAATAAAACTATCTACCTATATTGGGATACTGTTGACAAGTCATGATTATGATGGTTCTTTTCCTGCTGTTGTCTTACTTTCATCCTGGCTTAATCAACCTTGCATGTATTGTTAATGTACTTATCCTGGGTAAAAATATTTGCGCTATCAGTTATGATATAATTTACAATTTTAAACTGTAAGCACAACAATTTTTAATCTTAATTTAGTTCAATGTTATGTTATAATATCTCTTAGGAAGCAACCAACATTTCTCTGGAACCTTTTGAATCTTCTCAGAAACCCTGAATCCTAGAAATTTCAGAGGTGCCATAAGGGGTGTACAGGTAGAATACATGAAAGATATATAGGTGTCAGAATGATACCTATATATGAATACCTATGAACATTCATAGGTATGAATGTCCAACATTCATCATGTTAGATATCATTACAGTAATGATATTAATGATATCATGTAATGATATCTGTAATGATATTACCAAGTCCAAAGCCCGCTGCGCAGCTCAGACGGCAAAGTCCTCCTCAGCGACAAGATCTCCATCCTCAACCGATGGTCAGAACACTTCCAATCTCTTTTCAGTGCCAACTGCTCAGTCCAAGATTCCGCCCTGCTCCAGCTCCCTCAACAGCCCCTAAGGCTAGAGCTGGATGAGGCCCTCACCCTGGATGAGACATATAAGGTAATCGAACAACTGAAAAGTGGCAAAGCAGCAAGTATGGATGGAATCCCCCCAGAGGTCTGGAAGGCTGGCGGCAAAACTCTGCATGCCAAACTGCATGAGTTTTTCAAGCTTTGTTGGGACCAAGGAAAACTGCCTCAGGATCTTCATGATGCCACCATCATCACCCTGTACAAAAACAAAGGCGAGAAATCAGACTGCTCAAACTACAGGGGAATCACGTTGCTCTCCATTGCAGGCAAAATCTTCGCTAGGATTCTACTAAATAGAATAATACCTAGTGTCGCCGAGAATATTCTCCCAGAATCACAGTGCGGCTTTCGCGCAAACAGAGGAACTACTGACATGGTCTTTGCCCTCAGACAGCTCCAAGAAAAGTGCAGAGAACAAAACAAAGGACTCTACATCACCTTTGTTGACCTCACCAAAGCCTTCGACACCGTGAGCAGGAAAGGGCTTTGGCAAATACTAGAGCGCATCGGATGTCCCCCAAAGTTCCTCAACATGATTATCCAACTGCACGAAAACCAACAAGGTCGGGTCAGATACAGCAATGAGCTCTCTGAACCCTTCTCCATTAACAATGGCGTGAAGCAAGGCTGTGTTCTCGCACCAACCCTCTTTTCAATCTTCTTCAGCATGATGCTGAACCAAGCCATGAAAGACCCCAACAATGAAGACACTGTTTACATCCGGTACCGCACGGATGGCAGTCTCTTCAATCTGAGGCGCCTGCAAGCTCACACCAAGACACAAGAGAAACTTGTCCGTGAACTACTCTTTGCAGACGATGCCGCTTTAGTTGCCCATTCAGAGCCAGCTCTTCAGCGCTTGACGTCCTGCTTTGCGGAAACTGCCAAAATGTTTGGCCTGGAAGTCAGCCTGAAGAAAACTGAGGTCCTCCATCAGCCAGCTCCCCACCATGACTACCAGCCCCCCCACATCTCCTTCGGGCACACAAAACTCAAAACGGTCAACCAGTTTACCTATCTCGGCTGCACCATTTCATCAGATGCAAGGATCGACAATGAGATAGACAACAGACTCGCCAAGGCAAATAGTGCCTTTGGAAGACTACACAAAAGAGTCTGGAAAAACAACCAACTGAAAAACCTCACAAAGATAAGCGTATACAGAGCCGTTGTCATACCCACACTCCTGTTCGGCTCTGAATTATGGGTCCTCTACCGGCATCACCTACGGCTCCTAGAACGCTTCCACCAACGTTGTCTCCGCTCCATCCTCAACATCCATTGGAGCGCTTTCATCCCTAACGTCGAAGTACTCGAGATGGCAGAGGTCGACAGCATCGAGTCCACGCTGCTGAAGATCCAGCTGCGCTAGATGGGTTACGTCTCCAGAATGGAGGACCATCGCCTTCCCAAGATCGTGTTATATGGCGAGCTCTCCACTGGCCACCGTGACAGAGGTGCACCAAAGAAAAGGTACAAGGACTGCCTAAAGAAATCTCTTGGTGCCTGCCACATTGACCACCGCCAGTGGGCTGATATCGCCTCAAACCGTGCATCTTGGCGCCTCACAGTTTGGCGGGCAGCAACTTCCTTTGAAGAAGACCGCAGAGCCCACCTCACTGACAAAAGGCAAAGGAGGAAAAACCCAACACCCAACCCCAACCAACCAATTTTCCCCTGCAGCTGCTGCAACCGTGTCTGCCTGTCCCGCATCGGACTTGTCAGCCACAAACGAGCCTGCAGCTGACGTGGACTTTTACCCCCTCCATAAATCTTCGTCCGCGAAGCCAAGCCAAAGAAAAGGAGACCCAACATACCACAATGACCACCAGAAAGAATTAGAATTGTAAAGACTTTGTGTCCTAATATAGGAGGACCAAAGGGTCAGCTCAGGACCACAGATAAAAGAACACATTCTAAATCTATGAGATTCCAGTCAGGGTTCGGAACTGAAGTGGCGTTGGGATAAGAGGTGGAAGTTGTGTCCCGAATGAGGGATTGGAAGGAATGAGTTCTTGATCATGGCCAGTAAATAATCTGTGAATACAGCTTGTGGATTACGGTTGGGTGGATCACCAAAAATATTGGAATGGAAACAACCTGGCATGCACCTCTTATTTCTAGATACAAAGTTGTGGATAGAGGGTACATTTCAGTCCTAAGAATTAAACCAGTATTCTTTGCATTAAATATACTGTGAACAAATGTAGATGTATTTTGTCTTCCAAACTTTGGAATCTTGAGTGTGCATTTATATTCTGAAATTCAGGCACAAAGTCACTCAAGTTTCTAGATACTAATTTCTTCACTCGATATGGACATTGGCTTTCGTCAAGTTTATTATCATCTGATTGCAGCAGCCTCCTTAAATAAAAACATTCACAATTGTTTTTATGTTATTGTAAGTTCTGTCAATCTATTAACAAATGTAATTTGACGAGTTTTTTCATTACACTTGCTTCATTTTGATACATGCAGACTTGAACATAGAAGTGTAGTTCTGTACCCAACCCCCAAGCACATTGTAACAGGAGTGAAATTTAAATTTTAGTCAGTGATCTTGATGTGTATGCCAATTTTAAATCATAAAAAATACACAGACATAATCTCAGTAGTCTGCTAAGGCATAAGGAATGTTGGTAATGAGCCTTATGAAAGAGAAGACTTTGTTCTTCCACTTAGGAGACCTCCTATAATGAACATTTCAATCCATTAACACCAATTGCATTCTGGGTCCGAGAACAGTTTCATTTTTATTGGCCAGATAGGACTGTGAGACAAAATATAATTGACTTATTGAATGGCATTTTTGATGGAAGGCATCTCCCGCAAGAATTCTAAATATGTGGATATCATAGAAAACTCCTTTCAGAATAAAGTGTGATATACACTAATGATCATAACATTTCAAAGTCGATGGGAGAAAAATTGAACAAATAAGATAAAACAGGCTTACCATTATACATCATATTTTACAGATTATATTGAACTCAACTGAACTGAAGATCTATTGGAAATCACAATTGGTGATCTATCGAATACTTCAGGTTCTGCATCCCTAACCTTGTCTAATTTCACTTCCCTCCCATTCCCCCATCCCATTATTTTAGAGGCACATTCCAAGTGCAACATGTTGTTGGTTTGCAGACGTGAATAATCTCACACCATACTATTATTCAATCAGCATTCCTGTTCTATACATTTATTATCTATTAAAAGGTGGAAATATCTTTCACAGTGTAAATACAAGAGTCTCAAATGGTTAGTGTGAACAGTTGCTTTTCTCTCCACATTCCTGTCTAAATGTCTTTTTAACATTGCAATTTTACCTGTTCCCAGAAGCTTGTTTCACCAACCAACCAACCTTGTCTGGAAATCTTAGGAAAGAGACTATTAATATTTACCTTATCAATGCCTCTCATATTATACACCCCTCATCTTCAATCCCACCAGCCTCTGCATTCAGGTGTTTAAGAAAAATTTGGATGGATACACCTGAAATTGTCCAGATGAAATTGTGCAGTGATGTGAAATGACCTGGAAGTGGTTTTAAACTAACCAACACCATAAAAGAGAATCTTTTCTTCTTGGGCAAGTATAACGATCTTCAAATTGCTTCTTACACAAATGTCAGGTCCAATAATGATTGCAAAAAGAAATCAAATATTTAAACTTTACTGATAAACCCATTGTCTTAAAAATATAGATTTTTATATCTTAAAAAGTTTTATTTGTGCCATTTATTTTAGTGTTCTTCCTTTATCAAAATTAGAACAAACATGTTGGCTTCATTGCATGTAGTCATCTAGATTGTTCATGTGATATGTCATTAAATGCTGTTTGCTGAAAGTAATCTGCAGTGCTTCCAAAATTTAACTAGTGAACTTTTGCATAGATTAATTTCATATCATAAACATTGTGTCTGCAGATTTATTTTTAATTTTTCACCAAGAGCCGGTCATACCGAGTGAATAATTATATGTTGAATATGTATAGCCACAGTAGACTTCTGTAAATGTAGAATTTGAATTGAGCCAAGAGAAGTTATCAATTTAATTGTTGACTGCAGTTGGCTCTTAAATGACTTTCAGATGAAGAAAAAGCAGAATTGGCACGCTTTGGACCTTCTCACACCGTGGCAGGTATATTTTGCATAAAAATAGTAAGTGTTTTTTCAGATTTATATACCTTTCAGAATATTATCCTTGAAAAGAAAAATCACAGTTACTAAATCTTGTGTAGCTTCAAATGAGGTAGGGAAAGGATATAAAATTAGGTCCTTGATTTAATGTGCTCAGTTTATACCGTTAATTTTTCAATTTATGTCATGGGGGAACTCCACAAGCTTGTGTAATTGAAAATGAAAACCTTTCTTTACCACTTGCATAGCACAGAAAGATGCTTAATGGTCCATCATAGCTGTGTCAGTTCTTTGAGAAAGGGATCTAATTGGACCCCCTGCTAACCTTTTCCTTTGAAATTTTATTAACTTTTAAAGAATTTATAAAGTCTGCCTTCACTTCTATTCAGAAAAACCATTTCCTCATTCAAAGAATGAATCTAATAATTAGGTTATTTTGCATTTTCTTTCTCTTGCTACCCTCCAGCTGACTGCTATTACAAATAGTTTTATTGATAATTATTCTGTCAAAACCTTGATTAAATCTCCCAGACTTTAGGATGATAATTCTAGCTTTTTGAGTTTTGCTACTTTGGTATGTTTGGTCTTTTTTTAAACTTTATTCCATTCCTGACTCTGATAAAATTATATTGCTTGTGTTATTTTCTGTCATCAAAATGCTTTATTTAAATGTCATCCGCTGCTTGTGATTTGTCATCTTAGAATCCCATCTGTGAGTCACTCATCACTCTAAGTCAGAAAGTTGTAGTTAAAATCCCATCATAAAGTATTGGTATCCTTTGAATGGGACATTAAATTAAAGTCTCGTCTCCTCTCGAATGGATGTAAAATGTTGCCTTGGATGACTTCTAAAAAAGATGGGAATTTGGCTCTAGTGTAGTCATTCAAGTCATAATTGTGGGAGCTTGGTGTACACAGATTTTAATTTTTTTAAATTGCAACACTAAAAGAGTAATTTTGTCAATTTTGTCTGTACCAGTCTATAAAGTGCTAACAAACCTATCGTCACCTTTCAAATCTTGGCCTGCAGCCCTGTAGATCAAAGCTTTTCAAGAAACACACCTAAGAATTTTTTTTGGCTCTGTCATTTTCTGATAGAGAAAAAGAAAATTTTTTCATCATCTTCCTTCAGATCTTTCTACTAGTTTAAATTTATGACTTTTGACCATTCTGTCAAGGGATATAGGTTCTTTCTCTTTACTCTGTCTATGTACCTCAGATGATGTGGATGTGATTAGAGAAATATGTATTTCCCACACTAGAGAGACTGGAAAAATAGGTAATAAGAATTTAAATTAATTAATAGAAGGATAAATGAAGACATTAAGCAAAAATTATTTGAATAAAGTTGACAGCAATAAGGATGAGAGGCGGAAATGAACATGATATTTAAAAATTACTTGGATATGCATCTGAAGAATTGTGACTTGCAAGGGATTAGATCTATTCCTGGAAATTGGAATTAGGTTGGGAATTTGCTTGAAGTGATGGGCTAAATTGCCTCTCCTATGTCATAAAGTTTTCATTTACCTTCATGGCGAAGGATACGTCAGATATCCCTGTGGTGATACACCACTAGCCTTTTGCAGTGGGCGACCTGTGCATCTGCAGGAAGATCACCGGAGGACAGACCACACCCGTTCGGCTGCCAATCATCTGACGGGATATAAGACACATCTGGCCTCTCGAGGTCAGTGACACGTAGTTGCAGCTAACTACAGCAGAGACTTGAAGTAGAATAAAGACTATTGTTCAGTCTTCCAAATCTTGTGTCTGCTTACTGACACGACAGTGCATCACAATTTATTCTATTTAAAATTTAAGTTGCCATGGAGAAGCTTCTAAGCGCCGGGAGCCTCAAAATCAACCCATGTCACCCGGAAGTTTGAAGCATGCTTCAAAATCTGGAGGCACACGATCAAGCAGTCATCGAGACACACGCCGACATCCTAGACTCCGACAGGAAAAAGCTCGTACTGCTCCACTTGAAGCTGGGTCCCTGAGCCTTCCGGATCCTCAAAGACTGCACTGAGTACCTGGAGGCGTTGAACACCCTGGAAACCAAGTATAAACCCCCAATGAATGTGGCCTTCGCCAGGAACCTCCTAAGCATTCATGCCCAGCAGCCCAGAGAGACAGCGGAGTCCTGCGTGAGTTGGCCCAACCGTGCATGGCCGAACCCAGGGTGACCAAGACGGAAGCCGAAAGACTGATCAGGGACCCCTGCGTCCGAGGTATGCGCTCTAGAGCCATCAGGCAGAAGCTACTAGAGAACGATATTTACTCCCTGGCCAAAACTGCGGAGGTAATCCGATCGTGGAGGCAGCAGTCCAACACACCGAAGCCTTCGACTCCAGACTCTCCCAGGTCTCCTCGTGGACAGCACAGATCGCAGCTGTAGCCCAAAATCAGCTGTTGGACGAGAGCATCACCGCTCCAGTCACCCCACGCCCTTGTAAATATTGTGGGTCTCAATGTGGATTGGATCGGCTGGTCACCATGCGTCCAGACCAGCCCTGGGCCATGTCAGCACCATCCCGTTAAGATGCCACATCCGCAGACTACAATGATGTCACTTTTGCTTCATGGAGTGACGTCACTTCTGCCACCCGCAATGACGTCACTTCCTCCGGTGTGACCGGTACAGCCGAAGAAAGCCAGCTATGCCACTACCACACGCCCCCACGTGGTGCTGCCATCTTGGGCCGGGTGGGTGCAGGCTCCATAGTCACTCGAGGCCTCCCAGGCCTACACTCTGCACACAGCTGACCTCACCAGAACCGACGATGACGTGGTCAAAACAGACACTGACCAGGCCGCCCTCCTGATGCACCCCACACGTGTGGACACCGCCGATCGCCACCCACCGCACCTCACACCTACAGAGAATGCCACCAGCCAATTCTCACCTCTCTCGACGCACCTCACGCTTGCAGAGGATGACACTGGCTGCAACTTGCTTCCACCATTGGGGAACAGTGACCCAGACCCAGAGATGGTCCTAGAGGCCACCACACTGTCCAGAGACATCCCTCATGGCCTCAGGCCCTCCATAATGGATGTTGAGATCAATGGGCAGGTAACAAAGTGCCTACTTGACAGTGGGAACATCGATAGCTTCATTTACCTGAATGTGGCCCACTCTCTGAAACTCAAAATTCACCCTACCACCTTCTCTATCGCCTTCGCCGCCCAGGAACGAACCATTAACACCCTCAGGCACTGCTCTGCTGATCTGACTGGGGGTGGGGGGGTGGGGTGGTGGAGATATACATGGGGATCAGGCTCCTGGTCATGCCCAAACTCTGCGCCCAGACCTCCTGGGCTTAGAATTTCACTGCCATTTGCAGAGCATCACCTTCGCCTTTGGGGAGGGCCCTACCCCCACTCACGCTCCACAGCGCGCTGTCCAACCAGCCTTAGCCAATCTGCGGCCTCTCCACGCTGTGTTTCACCCCCTGTCCTCTTCGCACACCAGACTGCAAGCTGATACCACAAGAAGTAGGCACTATTGCGCAGCTGACGGAGACTTTATCAAGGCAGAGGTGCAGCAGCGGCTTCTGGCGGAAGGTGTCGTAGAACCCAGCAACAACCCGTGGAGAGCCCGTCCTGGTGGTCAAAGTGGGCAGTAAGCTGAGGATGGTCATAGACTATAGTCAGACCATTAACCGGGACACCCAGCTGAATGCCTACCCCTTACCGAGGATAGCTGACATGGTCAACGAGATAGCCCGCTACAGGGGCTTCTCCACTATTGACCTAAAGTCGGCCTATCACCAACTCCCCCTCCACCTGCCTTCAAGGCAGATGGGCACCTCTACCAGTTCCGCCGAGTTGCATTTGGGGTCACTTACGGGATCTCCATCTTCCAGTGGGAGATGGAGATCACATGGTAAACTGGCACAAATTAAAGGCGACCTTACCATACCTGGATAATGTCACCATCTGCGGCTACTACCAGCAGGACCACAATGCCAACCTGGAGAGATTTCTCCAGTCGGCCGCGAAGCTGAACCTCATGTACAATAAAGAGAACTGCGTGTTCAGCACCACCCTCCTCACCATCCTGGGGTACATGATGTCATTGGCCCGGATCCAGAACAGATGCGCCCATTAATGGAGCTACCCCTCCCCCATATGCTCAAGGCTCAAGCCCTCTGCAGGTGCCTTGGCCTTTTCTCATACTACTCACAGTGTGTTCTCCGCTTTTCAGACAAGGTCTGCCCACTGGCCCAGGCCACCACCTTTCCCCTCCCACCTGAGGCATAGCGGATGTCATGATGCATGCCATGGATGAGGACTCCCCTTTCCAGGTGGAGAGCGATGGCTCTGAATTGGCCCTTGCCGCTATCCTTAACCTGGAGGGGCGCCCTGTCGCCTTCTTTTCCAGGACCCTCCACGGTTCCATTGATGACTGAGTCTTGAACATAGTTTCAAATATAAGGGTGCAGTCATTTCAAATTGATGAGTGAAGGAATTTCTTACAGAGAATACTCACTAGAGATTTTTTTTGAAATATTTTGGAAATGATGGGAAACTGGCATACCATTTTGAATTGGGGCTGGGGCAGATCATGTTGCATAGCAGTGAAGGCTTGAGGGGCTCAATGTTGGACATCAGTTACTATGTTATGCATTCTGTAATCTTAATTTTCTATAATTCCATTATGCTGTTGTTTTGATACGATTTGTAACAACTGTTATGACAAATTAATACTTTCTGACTTCAATCCATAAAAGTCAGCTAAGCCATTCTCTTATTGACAAAATGGATAAGATCACACTATCTAAACTCCAGATAAGCTTTGACATGTCATCTTTTCATTCATGGCTAAAGAGACCAAAAGTCAACCTTTTTAAAAAGGTGAAACCTATCTATTTCTATCTAAGTGTTAAAGTGTTTCTGCAGTCTGGATTACTAACTTTCTTGTTTCTCTACATAAACATGCCACATTTATGAAGCAACTCTCCATGAGCAATTTTCATATTGGCTTGAAAAATTATCAATTATTATTGTCATCTGTAGCTATCTCATGTAGCTTCTAATTCCAGAATTGTTATCAATCTGTTTCATTGTTCTGTGCACATGTTTGAGTTCATCTCTCTAATTGCACAGCAGATTAAAACTTAAATTCACGCTTTGTGTGAAATGAGAATATAAATGAACTAAAATATGCCTTCTGCACTAGGCATATCATTGATGCCTTTCTCATTTGCTTTCAATTCTCAAGGACTTGGTAGATGTCAAGGAGAAATAACTACGAGGACGTGAGCTTCAGAGTCAACTTCAGGAGAGTTTTTTTAGAGCGAGATATCTCAGAGAGCAGTCCCTGTAACAGCCAGGGCTCAGCTCTGAACTATACAGTTGAACAGCTCAAATTTATACCAGTGAAGTAAACAAGTTAGTTTGTAAAGTCATCAGAATGGATTACAATGATAATAAGGAGTTGATCACATCCCGGGAAGTGAAGGTTGTCCAAAGAACATAGTGTGGTTAAAGTATTTATTAGAAAACAAAGAAAGTTATCTAGAGATATTCTTTAACGGTTTCTTAAATGTTATCATTAAATTCTTAAATGTTATCTGGAGTTATTCTTTAGCAGATTTGCACATTGTTAAGGTCAATTCAGCTGTTGACCATTTTTCTTCCACAATTCCTTCCTTTTAGATCAAGGATCTACAGGAAATGGAGGGTCGTACCCTTCGGGAAAAGGGCGCATTTGCACACACTGCATTATTATAATTTTGATCTCTCATCTGCAACATCCCTTTACGGTCATTTTAGAGCATCTAATTGCTTAATTAGCTGCCTCCTTCACTTGTACTATCATTAACTTCATTTGGCACCACATAATACATGTTAAAAGGAACAGCACAGTCAGGGCTATCATTAAAATTATTATGGGGTGGAGGGCTACTCTTATTAGCGTGTTGGCTTTTGGAGACCAACCACTGAATATGTCCCACCAATGGTACGTTGACAATTGAGTGACCTGGTCTTCTACACGGATTAACTGACCCTCCTTGTAAGTTAAATCCACTCTGGCTTGACTTATGTTTCGTCCTAATTTTCTCATCAGGTGGGTGATTTGCTCATTTTCTTTAATCAATCTATCCAAACGGGTATAGTTAATAAGGGGAGTGAGGAGTTGCTGGCGGTGTGCAATGTGATAATCTTCTACCTGCCTCCAGGTTCCCAATACAATCCTCCCCTCGGAGGTCACACCACTCACCAATCATGAGACAATCAATATCTATGTACATTACAAGTCAAAATGTTAAAAATAACAATACTGATTAAGTGGGTCAATATATTCACTAGTGCCATCTGAATGCTGGACAAGGTACATAGTCAAATTCAATGACAACACTCACCAGCCCCCGCACCCCTGACCAAACAGGGTTATTGTGTTACCAATAGGGCAGGATGCTATGTGAGCTGCTCCCCAGTGTCAGAGGGGAGGATAGAAAAAGGAATTTGTTTGGTCACCAACTCCTATGCCTGGGTTCTCGGTTTAGCTGGCAAATGTGTGCGCCCTTACCACCAACATCTGCGAGCAGGCAATGCAAGGTCATCCATCAGGTGCCAGAGCCCTCCTCAGGCACAGAGCCCAGATACCTGTCACTGTGCTACCCCATGGTGAGGCAGGGGGCAGGCCAGCAGGTATTCAGCCAGGATGTACCAGGGGTGTCTGCTTTTCTGGGCTGACATTTGACACCTGGATGCCATTCCTGCTCACGTTCTCTTTCAACGTGTGCCCCAAGTGCCTGTGTTGGATCCCTGTAACTCCAGGAGGAGTCAGGACACAAAATTAGCCAATTTAGTGTTTTTAAATAAAGGCTCCCACAGCCCCCACCCCATGAGGTGTTTTTCTGTTAATGGGAGTTTCTGGGGTGATGTCGTCATTGCAAAACAAAATATATACGTTTCCTACCATGGTCTGATCACAAACTGTGACTTTACATCCACACTGCGATTATGTATCTATAAGTTTCAATTTCTCTGAGTGTTCTTAGAGACATTATGCATTGTAAAAAAAAATCGCAGCTGAACATGGAATTTAAAAAAAGTTAAAGATTTGACAAGGTAGAATGTCCAGCGATAGTTTCCAGAGCAACAGCTGTTCTCTTGCTGATTTTTTTTTCATTTCGGTGTCACTGTCCAGGTGCTCACAAATTCATAAACAACCCTGAGGAAAGTGTTGGCCGGTGTCAAATGGATTGTAGCGAGTGGTGGCACCAGGCAGAAATCTTCTTCAGAAGACTAGCAGGACTCTGCACCCTTGGATCTTCTGCCGGAGATTCCATTCAGCACCTGCCTTACTGGCCGAGATCTGTAATGTAAAAGGAACACCAGCCTGGCAGGGGAGGGGGCAAGAGACAAGTGCTTGTTCAACAGCTTGCTTTGCTGTGTCAAAAGCAGCCTGTTCTGGTCCCCAAAGGAATGTGGCTTTCTTATGGGAGACCCTAGAGGGTGGTTCAAAGAGTATGGTCATCTGGGGTATGTTCTGCTGCCAATAACTTAGGAGGCTCACGAGGCTCTGGGAGTCTTATTTGAGGGGATGGCAAAATTCAACGTTTCATTCTTGGCAGTCTCAGAAATATCTCTTTGGCCTGAGCACCATTGGATCCCCAGAAACTGGACATTCTGGTTGGAGCACTGCAAACTTTCAATATCAATGAGCTAGCACCTGAGGGAGATTAGAATGTGAAGGGCCTCTGAAACAAAATGGTATAATGGACAATTGACACCTCTGGGAGAGGTTGAATAGGATGTCTTTGGCTTGGCTTCGCGGACGAAGATTAATGGAGGGGTATGTCCACGTCAGCTGCAGGCTCGTTTGTGGCTGACAAGTCCGATGCGGGACAGGCAGACATGGTTGCAGCAGTTGCAAGGGAAAATTGGTTGGTTGGGGTTGGGTGTTGGGTTTTTCCTCCTTTGCCTTTTGACAGTGAGGTGGGCTCTGCGGTCTTCTTCAAAGGAGGTTGCTGCCCGCCAAACTGTGAGGCGCCAAGATGCACGGTTTGAGGCGATATCAGCCCACTGGCGATGGTCAATGTGGCAGGCACCAAGAGATTTCTTTTGGCAGTCCTTGTACCTCTTCTTTGGTGCACCTCTGTCTCAGTGGCCAGTGGAGAGCTCGCCATATAACACGATCTTGGGAAGGCGATGGTCCTCCATTCTAGAGACATGACCTACCCAGCACAGTTGGATCTTCAGCAGCGTGGATTCGATGCTGTCGGCCTCTGCCAGCTCGAGTACTTCGATGTTGGTGATGAAGTCGCTCCAATGAATGTTGAGGATGGAGCGGAGACAACGCTGGTGGAAGCGTTCTAGAAGCCGTAGGTGATGCAGGTAGAGGACCCATGATTCAGAGCCGAACAGGAGTGTGGGTATGACAACAGCTCTGTATACACTAATCTTTGTGAGGCTTTAATCCACAAAGACTTCCACAGAGCCAAGGCTGGCTGTAGCTGCAGTAACTCTAAGAGAGCTTCGGGAGGCCGGCGCAGGCTTGTATCCCCGAGGGTGATTAGCACCTGACTGGGTGGGGCTTGATCCCTTCAGGCCGACTGATTGACAGCTGGCCAGCTGTTGTCCTGTCCCCTTACACTCCTGCAGGTACAGAGGTTTCCACCTGCAGTTGTCCGGCAGTACACTCCTGCAGGTACAGGTGTTTCCCCCTGCAGTAGGCCGGTGGTGTACCACCACATCCACCCATGTCCCTCTAAAAAGTGGTTCCCAGAATTGTATACCAAATTGTTGGGCAATAGGCACAAATCTACACCACAGGGATGGGCCAACTTCCTCAGCTAACTGCATGGTGATATTGCATCCTTCAGATCCATATTGGATGTACCTATTATCTGGGCACAGCCAATATTAGAATAGTTTAACAGTGTCTTCCAGGTCTCAGCATGGTGGGACAACAGCTTCCTCTCTAATTGGGTCTTCAATAATTGCTGCATTATGCCATTAAGAATGCAAAAGGTGGCTTTGTTGGCTGTAACCATTTGGTATACCAAGTTCTCCACCGCTGCCAGTCTAATTGCTTTAATTTATACATTTGAGCAAGTTGCGGGAGCATACAATTTAACAGTGTCTGCACCGCGAGGGGTTGGTTTTCCTCAAACGGAACTTCAGCATTTTCGTCCCAAATAATTTTGAACCGCGCAACAAATCCCGAGAAATCTTCACCTTTCTTTTGAAAGGTACAGGCTACTGTCCTTAAATCTGACCGCATTTTAGCGCACCACATAATTGATTCCTTCTCTCTATTCTGCAGCCAGTTTTCTAGTGATTTGTTCCCTTGATCTACTAACTCGTCATTTTGTCTCCAATCTCCCTCCTCATCAGGCGGGATCAAAAAATTTCCCTGACCACTGGCCACCATGCCACTTAAGCCGCCTGAAGTAGGGAGCAGATATCTCCCGACAAGGGGTGATAGATGACACAAGTCTGCTGGTGAAACGCAATGGGTCTTTTTAAGGGATCGGTGGCTGTGGTAATCATGTTGCGGTCCTCTCCTGGGGACCACGGTTTAAGAACAGATACATCACCAGTCATTACTCAGGGAAGCTGGACCGTATAGTCGACCCTGGCCTTTGGTCTAGTTCTTCTGTCCCCGGGCAGTTCCTCTTTACCTCTCCCATCTTTCCTATCCCATTCGTCAGGCCCAGTGCAGGAGTTGGGGGAGGCCGCCTGTGATGCAGGGGCCTCCACAGGAGGTTGTTGGGGCAGTGGTTGCAACTGCAAGGGGTCAGCCTGTTGAGCTGGGGGTTGTGACGGATGGTGATTCCTGTAAGCCATAGCCATTTCTATTAACTCCCAGTCTTTGTTCGGATCTAACAGAGGATATAGGGGTTTCACTTCTTCAACCATTGTAGGGATGGGAGCCAATGATCGAGATGCATATGGGGGAGGTTTGGAAGATTGTGCATCCAACTTATTATCCAGATGTTCTGCCTCCCCTTGGTTCCTTTTGTTTAGGGGGCTGATGTCGCTTGGCAATCTTCAGCCATTAGTATCCCATGTGGGATCCCCTCCTTCATTATCAGTGCTTTCCCACCAATCATTTATTAACTGTACATTAAAACTCCCTCCGTACAGCCACTCTCCCTCAGACCACCCCTACAAGTCACTGGAGAAGGGGACAGCCCATTTTCAGGTCCCAGTTTCTTTAATTACAATATCGGCAGGCGATCCTGGCGGCACTATCAGATCACCGACCAGTTGCCAACTCTTATTTACCTATTGACCTCGTCTTACTGTCCTTTTATTCATTGGTGGTCACTTGGGGAGTCCCGGCGGTCCTCATTCCTTTGATGGGTTGGGAACAGCTTTCCCTGCTCGCCTGACACAGACTTGATTTCCCATGTCGGGTCTGTATCTGAAAATAAACACCCACAAGGTGCCACGCAAACAGTACAACACTTACTCTAACAGAAAATTCTACAGCACTGTCACCAGTGCTCTCCTTTCCGTTGTGCTCGCAACTCCGACCTAGTTTTTTTTAATGGTAGCTACCCTGTGCCTCACCCCCTTTCAGCTGGGTTCTTGGCAGCTACAGCCCCCTCCTTGTGAGCTGTGTTGGAAAACAAAGTCCCCTTTCAGCTAGGACTTCCAATTTCTCCTCCTTCCTTAGGTTCGTTTCTTTTGTGGATCCTCGTGCAAGTAGAGGACCTGCCAACTACACCATTCTGTCGAGGAGAAATAACAACGAGGATGCAAGCTTCAGAGTCAACTTCAGGAGAGTTTTTTTAGAGCGAGATATCTCAGAGAGCAGTCCCTGTAACAGCCAGGGCTCAGCTCTGAACTATACAGTTGCACAGCTCAAATTTATACCAGTGAAGTAAACAAGTTAGTTTGTAAAGTCATCAGAATGGATTACAATGATAATAAGGAGTTGATCACATCCCGGGAAGTGAAGGTTGTTCAAAGAACATAGTGTGGTTAAAGTGTTTATTAGAAAACAAAGAAAGTTATCTAGAGATATTCTTTAACAGTTTCTTAAATGTTATCATTAAATTCTTAAATGTTATCTGGAGTTATTCTTTAGCAGATTTGCGCATTGTTAAGGTCAATTCAGCTGTTGACCATTTTTCTTCCACAGTAGATATATGTATTTGCTTGATGGCCTATTCCATTTAAGAGTCTTTGGCAATAAACCAAATTATCAACCTAAGTTGTGTACTCTCAGGCAGCAAATATTGCTGCTCTTTCCATTTTGGAACTTGCATCCAAGCAACTTTCAAAACTGTCTTTTTTCCATGATGCATATATTCAGACAAAAGAAAACTGTTTGTCTCATCAAATTCAATTGAGCCAGCCTGAATAGGACCACACTTTGGTGTACATAGTCCTGAAGATATTAGTTTCATAAAATCATAATATCTTGATAAAATCAGAAGATTGCAACGTTTATTTATTTAGAATTGTGCTGACTTTAGTGACCCTTAAATATCTTTCAGATGCAGGGTTGGATTTCTATGAAGCTTCTGAATATCTTACAGGTATATTTGGGGATGAATTTGCACATACATTTTTACAATTAATCAGGTATTATTTTCTTTTATTTGAGGAAACTTACCTTCAAATAATATTCCTGATTAACCCTAAGTAAAAGGTTGCATGTAAAGATTTAAATACTGATGATCACAATTTTTCTCTAATTTTTTTTTCAGTTTTAACTTTCGCGAAGTTTGATCTCATTGGATCTTGTCACCATTTGCAAGGTATTGTTTGGGATGAATTAAAAATTATTTTTCACTGAGATTAGAAACATTCATTTTTCTTTGCAAGTGTCGAGACTTGTAAAGATTAATTATAAATTTATAAATTTATAACCATATAACAATTACAGTACGGAAACAGGCCAAATAATGGATCCTATTCCATTTTTACTGCTACTCAGTCTTGATCATAGGCCTATTGACCATTAACTGATTGGGTGAAACATCATCATGAATCAGAAGTAGCAATTGAATGACCATCTCTGCCTTCTTTGAAACACTGATACCAGTTTTCAGCTTCAGCTAATTTGATTAATTTCATGTTGTATTACAAAATGGGCAACATGAAAGACTACAGGCCCAGATTAGATCCCAGTCACACTGTTAAAGACTATCACTCCAGAACTATCTATATGTACAAAATAATAGGAAATGTTGCCCTATAAGACTTGTCCAAAATCAGGACAAGTTCAGTTGGGCAAATTAACCTAATTATCAGCAAATTGATGATAGGAGCCTTCAATTATGCTGTAAAGGGCCACTAACCAGTTGCATTTTGGCTAAGGTCTCAACACCAAGCCTCATGACAGTCTTTTGGTCACCTCCCCCACTATTCCTATCAAATCTTCAACTATGTTGAAATCTGCCATTTCATAGCCAAAGAATTGTGTTGCTTTAAACCAAAATTCCCTGGATTTGTTTATGTTTATGGCTTTGTGCAGGTTTGTATAATTTTCAAATAGTTTTCTTGAGTCCCAAATTCAAATAATTATATGTGGACATATATTAATATATGAACCTTTGCACAAAGTTTTATCTACTTAGGATGTATGAATGCAAATTCATACAATTTTTGATTACTAAAATTAATGAATATAAAAATTAATTCTGGTGAATTCTGATGAATTCTGGTTTGTGATAATAGATGTTGGCATTATATATTCATAAAATATAGCTTGTGTAGAGAAAACTGAAAACCTGTATTAATCTTTTGGTTTGAATGTGTCCTTGAAGAAAGTATGTTTTATCAAACTTTCAACCAATTTCTTATCCATGCCACAAAGGTTCTTTCAGTTCTATGCTTCTCAATTCTGGGAATAAATTATTGTACTTAATTAAATACCTCCTGACAATTCATGTGGCTGGCATCCACTTATCTTTTTCTGCTCGCCTGCCATGACTCATCTTTGACATAAAGGTATATTGTTGTCCTTTAGCAACTTAAGTCTGTACTTTCACTTACCCTCTATGAGACTCGTGCAATTTGGAGGACCCAATTTTTTCTCTAAATCTATCTATACAATGAAGAAAATGGTACATAATCTGCACATGGGCACAATTCGTGATGTTGTGACAGGGCATACATTAAATTCTCATTTTCAGCACTTTTTGGAATATAATTTTAGATGTAGTATAAGAACATGAAACAAATGCAAATTCACTGTACATCATTTGTGAAATTGCACTATAAACTTGTGTGAATAGAAAGGGTGTAAAGATTTGTGAGCATATTGCTGAGACTAGTGTGTTTAAGTTGAAGAGAGTCAGGGGCTGGTTTTTCTTTCCCCCAGAGTATAGGAGGCTGAGGATGTTATACCCACGCTTCCTGTCAGGTACAAAATGTACAGCAGAACCACAAAGTACAAAACATAGATTTTATTGAGTCCCGCCAGCGGGTATAAGCAATATTAGTTTCGGGTAAACAATATCACCTTTAGCTAATACAGCTGCTCATTCAAAGAACCCAGTCGAGGGGTACAATATTTAAAAATAATTCTCAAATACAAATTTGAGAGGAACCTCTTTGAAACTATTGTTGCAAGTTAAGGCCTTACAGTCGTTATTTGGACATTTCCAAAGACGGGAAATGATTGAAGTCAATTGTTTTTTTCACATGGACATGTTATAATTAAAATATATAAATTTGTAGAATATAAAATTAGAAGTAGTCTGGAAAGCTGCCCCAATAAACAATGACTTCTGTGCTCTGTATGCCTCAGTTTCAGTCATTCATTAACACTTACAAATACCAGTTTCATCCAAAGCAGGAAGCCATTGATACCAACAATAGAGAGGGAAGCTGCTAGGGTGATGTTCTGTGAAGCCTAGGTCTTGTTGGTGCCTTCATTGTGATATACGCATCCTGTAGCTTTTGACAGCTAGATCGCGTCTGATAAGTAGTGGAGTCAATTAGCCGTGTTTGGGCAGGAAGTCGATTTATGAATTGGAGTCCAGTTGACAAGTTCGCATCGGTCGGCAAGGCATTT
This sequence comes from Narcine bancroftii, assembly GCF_036971445.1. NCBI lineage: Eukaryota > Metazoa > Chordata > Chondrichthyes > Torpediniformes > Narcinidae > Narcine > Narcine bancroftii. The sequence continues at coordinate 129,249,859 of NC_091472.1, forward strand.
AGCATCCTTATGTTAAAGGCATTTGTAAGACATTATGGATTTTAGAACCTGGGGGTACTGTGATTACTTGGAGATGATTTGGGGAGAAGAGATAATCGATTCTAAGTTCTTGTCTGGAATGTTTCTTGGCTCAAACTTATCTCTCCCTCCCACCCTGTTCTTTGGAAGCCTGTGACTTTATTTCTGTTATAGAGGAAAATCTGTGCTGGTTTTCTCATAATTGATATTTCTAGATAGCCTATAAACACAAACTTCAACAAGGGGTGATCTTTTAGAAGTTTTTATGTTTATGGTTTTGTGAGAGGTATGATAAGGTGGAGAGTCACAATCTTTTATCCCAGGTTATGGGAGTCTAAAACTAGAAGGCGTAAGTTTAAGATGAGAGAGAAAGATTGAAAGGGAACTTGAGAGGCATGTTTTTCACACAGAGAGTGGTATGACAGATTATGTTTTATTTTATATTGTATATAGATATGCTTTAAAGGAGATAAATTGTGGCAGATTTTTTAGTGTAGGTCACAAATAAGCACTTCACAACACAAATCTCATTTAAAATGCCAGAGCTTGCCTCAAGCCAGACACTGCAAGCTCTGGGTGCCTTTGCAAAAACTTTGAAGGATGCCTACAAGGTGTTAATTGGACATGCTGTGGAGTAATGGATTCTTGTTTTGGAAAGCAACAGATTAACAAACTCAGAAGACTCGTCTGGTGCTGCAGTCTATCTGAGTACAGTTTGCTGTTCTAGGAAGGTAATGAGGTTTTGCAAGCAGAGAGAGTAAAACAGGCTTTTCTCTGACAGAGAGAGAAAAAAAATTCAGTTCTACAGTTCAGCAGCAGCAACTGGGACTGGAACATGACAAGCTGGCAAGCTTGTGGAAAAACCCCATTTTGAAGGCAGGTTGTGAATTCTTAGTTCAGCCTGTTCAAAGCCCTTGTGGAAATGGCTGGTTGTATAATGTTTCACTTGAAATAAGGGAAACAAAAGGAACTCTGTGATGACCTAAATGAAAGAGGTTATTATCTGGAAAACTCTAATGGAGCAAGTTTCTTCAGCAAGTCGCTGAAGTGGCTGATCGGAAGGAATCAGTCATGGGTGTCCAACAAGCAACAAATCTCTCTCTAAAAACCAACAAGAATCTTCCTGAGTGATAATCATTTACCTTTCAAGCAGCAAAGCCTGATGAAAATCATAAATGTTAAGTTCTGGGCACAGTATAAAGATTGCTCACAACCAGTAAACTTGGGGGAGTGAGAAGTGAGATTGGACTGTGAATTAAAGAACTTTTCTGAACTTATGCACACGTTACCTACACATGTGCTTAGAATTAGAAGGGAGTTAGGTTAAGTTAACAGTAATAAGTTAGAGTTTGATCTTGTTTACATGTTTAAAGAGAATTAAAAGCAATTTTTATTTAAGTAACCTTGGTGATTTTCTATAGCTGCTGGGTTTTGGGATCCTCCAGGCCCATAACAGTGGTAGGAACATAAAATGAGCTGCAGAGGAGATAATAGAGGTGGGTATAATTACAACATTTAAAAGGCATTTTGACAGTTCAATTAATAGGAAAGATTAAGAAGGATCTTAGCAAATGAGATTAGTTCAGGAAGTCACCTTGGTTTGCATGGATGAATTGGGCCACAGGACAGTTTCCATCCTATGGCTGTATGACTATCCTTATGAAGCTGTGTGGTGGAATATGATACTGCGGGGATGTCTGGGCAAGTTCTCACTGGGCTGGGCAGGCTGGCCCACCTTCTGTACCTGTAGCCCCTCCCCATAAGATCCCCTAATAAAGACTGAGAGCCCTAGTCTCCTCCCTCATACCTGCCTTGGACATTAGCCAGCAGCATGTCTGGGTCTTCTGATCAATGAAGCTTTTGACTCATGCTTTGTGTCTGTGAGTGGCCAATTGATTGCCCCACAATTTATTGATCAGAAATTTTAAAGTGCCATGGACAAGGCATCCAACTGGAGAAGCTGGAGTTCGATCCAGAGGCCTCCGTAAAGTTTGATACGTGGCTACACTGTTTGAAGGCCTACCTGAGGTGCCACAAAATCACAGCCAATGGTGATTGGTACTACCTGCACTTCGTAGCTGTGGGCCACCGAGTGTACCAATTAATTCACGACTGCACTGAATACGAAGAGACAATGGCCCTACTCTGACAGCAGTATGGAGCCCCGAGGGACACGATGTATGCCCGCTTCCAGCTTGGCTCCTGATGCTAGGTCTGGATGAGTCAGTCGACAGTTTTGTGAGGGCCATGCGGGAGCTGGGTGGAGACTGTGGGTGCTGGGATGTGACCACGGCGACCTACCAGGAGGAGCACATCTGTGACAGGCTATTTGCTGGATTCCTCTCCCATCAAATACAGGAACGACTCTTGGAAAAAGGTGATTCTTAGACTGCCCAAAAGAATGCGGAGTGGGCCACGTGGCCACCAGGTGGGGAGAACGGACGATGCCATCTTGGGACTCGGGGCCCTGACTGCTGCTGCCACCGCCAAGCACACAAGGTGCAACTACTACAGCCAAAGTAAACACCCACGAAAGTACATCTCAGCCCCTTGCGCTACCTTCTCGAACTGCCAGAAGAAAGGACACTATGCCAGGGTGTGTCATTCCAAGCCCCCCTCTTGCAGTGCTGATTGTGGAATGCGACCCATATTGCCATCTTGGTCATTGTCATTTCCAGTTGCTGAGAACCAAACTTCCGGGCCAAGGGCACGACGACATGGAGGGACCACACATCCATCTTTACTTTTGGGCTCCACTATATATGATCCATGGGAGCACCCATCTTCACAATCTTTCGGTGGCCATCTTGCCAGCAGTCAACCTGACGACATAGTAGCAGCGATTCAGACAGTGAGCTGACGTTGGCTCCTGTCATAATGGACCAGAGTAGGCCATAGCAGCTGGGACAATCGATGATAGACAATGAAGTAAATGGTCATACTACTGGCTGCCTGTTCGACATGGGAAGTACCGAGAACTTCATACACCTGGGCACGGCCAAAAGTTATTCCCTGACCGTGTCCCCAGCCAAGTGCAAGATAGCACTAGCCTCCAAATCACTCTCTGTGGAAATCTGCAGGAGATGCACCGTGACCCTAACCATGGGGGGCACCAAATATAAGAATTTTAGACTATTGGTGATGCCCCACCTCTATGTACCTGTCATATTGGGGCTAGATGTCTAGTGCCAGCTTAAGGGTGTGCTTGTGCAGTTTGATGGGCCCCACTCTTCCCCCCTCCCCCACTGTCAGTAATAACCAATTCCAGGAGACTCCCCCCGACAAGGCCCAATCACTCGCCTGAATGCTGGCCTGAACACAGACTGCCTCCACTGTTCCAAAGTCTCACCTCGGACTGCAAACCTGTGGCCACTAAGAGCAGGCGATACAGTCCAGAGGACAGGAAATTCTTTAAGATAGAGTTGGAGCGGCTGCTAGGGGAGGGTGTTGTAACCATGGCCAGAAATGTTAAATAAGGAACCGAACTCCCACTCTTGGTTATCCAGAGTAATGAAACGACAGACACAGAGGTTTCCCAAAACACCGTGCTCTTTACTTCGATTCTGAAGACATAGACCTATTTACACAAAATGGCATAATCTATTTATAGTATTTACACAAGCTTGTGACTTCAAATCACAAGGCAATCTTGTGAGTCCTTTAGTTAATGGATGACTCCCATGACAACATCCATTCCTGGTGACTATGGGTCATTCTGATTAGGACTCCCTAGAACCTCCCCCTTTGAGTTATTACTCATTTGAGTGTAGACTTGGGTCCACTTGGAAGGGCTTTACTGGTTTGTGAAGTTTGTACAGGTTCCTGTGGTGCAGCAGGTAAAATCTCGTTTTCCTGTGATGGTTGTTCTTGGTTGGTCACTGGTTTCTGCAGTTCAAAAGTTTCCAACAGAGCATCCAAGTTGAGATTACATACGGTTGGTCGCAAATGGTTGGCATGTCTAGTCCATCTGTCCAGTCCAACCTGCACATGATAGAAAACCTCCCCGATCTTCCTCAGGATTCTCCCCAGCTGCCACTCACCCGACTTTACCCTGTAGTCTCGCACCAGCACATGTTGTCCATCCTGAAACGTTCTTTGTTTTGATCCATGCTGGCGGTTAAACTGTCTTTCCATATACAAATCTTTGCGTACAGGTTCTGACTTTTGTGGGAAAATAACGTCAAATGGTGCTCTAATTTTCCTACTGAAGATGTTTTCTGCAGGTGAAGTGCCACCAGGACTTTGTGGGTTTGGAATGATCCTGTAATTTAACAAGAATATCTGCAAGATCTCTTCCGTTGGACACTTCCCCCTTTGCTTTGTTTAGAGCCAGTTTGAATGTATCAACAAAGCGTTCTACCTGACCATTGGACTGTGGATGGTATGGAGGTGAGCGAATATGAGTGATGCCATATTGTTTGCAGAATAAATCAAATTCGGCTGCCGTGAATTGCGTCCCATTGTCTGAAACTAATGTTTCAGGGGCACCAAAATGATTGAAACATGGACTTGAGTTCCATAATTGTAGCCGATGCAGTTGATTGGGTTACCTTGATGATCTCCGGCCATTTGGAGTACGCATCCATTATGATTAGATAGTACTCCCCATTAATTAGTCCTGCATAGTCTACGATTCCGTTGCCCTCTTGGTTGTGGCCAGGAATGTAAATTCGTCTTGACTTAATTAAACGACTCTTGACATTTTGAAGTCCAATTCCATTTGCTACCCTGTGTAAGAAGCTTGTTGAGTGGACCACGGAGTTTATGCATCTCCGGCAGAATGAACTATAATGACTCATAAGACCCAAAAATGAACGTAGCATGATCACATCTGTGGGTGCAGGCATGCGCCTGATAGCATCAGTGTTTCGTGGATTTGGCTGCTGTCCATCTTCGTCAATGATGAAACCCAGATATTTCACTGATTTCATGAAAAATACACATTTTTCTGAATGCACTCGAAACCCAGAGTCTCTGATACAGGACAGAACGCAATCAAGATGATCAAACAATTTGTGAGCATGTGCTCCCATGACCAGGATATCATCTAGGTGCACTGCAACTCCCGGAACACCATTCAGCATTGTCTCGAAAAGCTGCTGAAAGATAGCTGGAGCAGTCTTCACTTCAAATGATAGATGTGTGTATTTAAACAGTCCTCAATGTGTGTTGATGGTCAGCAATTCTCTGGATTCAGCATCAACCTCCACCTGTATGCCTCTGCTAAGTCGATCTTCGCAAAGTTTTTACCCCCATTCAGTTTCGCAAAAAGGTAATCAGGCAATGGCAGTGGATATTGATGGTCATCCAATGCTGCATTCAAACCAGTTGAAAAATCAGCATACAGACGTATGGATCCATTAGCTTTCTTCACCACCATGATAGGTGCAGCCCATGATGAGTAGGTGACCAGTTCAATCACTCCTTCATGTTGCACCTGTTCCAATTCATGCTCTTCTTCTTGCAGTGCTGTGTATGCATATAGGACAGGTTGCTTTGTCTTGAAAGTCAGTTTCACATTTGGCAAAAGGCAGAATTTTGCCTTTTAGTACACCATTTCAGAAAATACCTGAGCATGGCGTTGCTTCAACTATATCAGCAACTCTTGTGCTGTATTTGCCGCTGTTGGGGTATGTGCCACTTCCAACTTTTGACAAATATCATTAAGTGGACAGTCAAATAAGTTCAACCTTTTGATCCTGTCGAGGCCCATGAGATCGAGGTTAGGATATTTTACCAAATAACATGATCCATTCCCTTCTGCGCCGTTTAAGCTGCTGAACCTAACAACTCTAGGATCCCCCAGAAGCTTTCCGTGCCATGTTTTCGGTTGGAGTCACCTCTGGCTGACCAATCTGTTTCCACATTTGCTTTGATATTAGGGTTATATCAGACCCTGTATTAATTTGCAACCTCACTGGAATGCCGTTAATGTGCACCTTTGCGTATTTCCTGCATTTGGTGGTTGCCACCTTAAAAGTTGCTTTGATTGGTTTCACTTTTGTGTGTGAAACTAACTTAATGGATGTTTTCCCTCTGTAGCATTCTGGTTTATGTCCGCGATGCTTGCATTTACTGCAACGCTGCCATTTGTACAGGTAGTCATGAGCTAATTGCGGTTCCAACAGGTGCTGGGCAATTTGGCTGGGTGGATCACACTTTTATTTGGTCTAGCAGGGTCTGCTGACTTGACTGTCTGTACAATGTTTGAAGATGAGTGCGCCGCTTCCACCATTTTGCTGCCGCATTTCAAATTAATTAAGCGTTGGTATTCAGCGATTAATTTTCAAATAGTTATGTCAGATTCCTGTTCAGTCTTCACCAGCAACTGCGTTCTGAGATCTACATCTTGGTGTGACCGCATTCCTGCTACAAAGACTAGACAATTAAACTGGTCTTCAGTCAGCGTAGAGAGTTTAAAACGCTCGCACTGTCAATTTACCCTATTTGCGTATGCCATGAAATCTTCGGTATCTCTCTTGGTCATTTTTAAAGACTGATACCGAATGTTGAACAGTGATATTTGTTCCCCGAATATTTCTGCCATTACCTCAGTGTTTCCCTGAAACTGAGCTCCTGGGGGAGTTTTGGTAGAATGAAGTTTATGTAACACTCGTGTTCTTGAGTGCCTAACTTCCTCAACCACAGCCTAATCTTCCATGTCTCACTGAACTTGGAAAAGTTTACTGAAAATAAGTCTTCATACTTTCAATACCAAGTTTCAAAAGTACATGACTCTGAGTCATAATTAAACTCAGTGATAGAGTTCATTAATGCGTCTGCAGAATTTGTTTTAAGTGCAGGCTCACCTTCCTCAACGATTAAAGCTCCCATGGACATTTTTGCTGCCAGTTGGTCCATTAATTTTGATTGTATGAGCTCAAAGCTCTCGCTGCTGTTTGCGGACGGCCTTGAACTGTTCCATTTTTACTGACATTTGTTGTTAAATTCAGTTAACCAAGGTCCTTGTCGCCAAAAATATGTTGTATCCGTGGCCAGAAATGTTAAATGAGGAACCGAACTCCCACTCTTGGTTACCCAGAGTAATGAAATGACAGACACAGTGGTTTCCCAAAACACCGTGCTCTTTACTTCGATTCTGAAGACTATTTACACAAAATGGCATAATCTATTTATAGTATTTACACAAGCTTGTGACTTCAAGTCACAAAGCAATCTTGTGAGTCCTTTAGTTAATGGATTGCTCCCATGGCAACATCCACTCCTGGTAACTGTGGGTCACTATGATTAGGACTCCCTAACAGAGGGCATAATAGAACTAAGTAACAGTCCCTGGATGGTGCAAATAGTGGTGGTGAAGAGTGGAGGGAAGTACCAGATGGTGATAGACTACTGGACAAAGTCATCATCTGCGGCCATGACCAGAAGGAACACGACGAGAACCTGCAGAGGTTACTGGCCACTGCAAGGCCCTCAATATCACATATAATAAGAAAACGTGTATGTTTAGCACCAAGTGGTTGGCAATCCTTACAGACAAGTAGTGATCCCACCTCCAACATGGCCCCTCAAGTGTTTCTTTTCCCCCCCCCCCCCCATTGGAGGGTCCCTCCCCCACTAATATAAGCAAATTCCCTACCCACTACAGACCCGGTAGATACAGACACTGTTCAGCCCTCCTGCACCCAGCCGAGCGAACAAGCACTGTTCTGCTGGAACCATCAATACAGCCAGCAGTATTTCGGAGATCTCAGCACTGAATAAAACTGCTGGAGCGGCTGAACCTTTCAACTGTATGGACTACAAGACCTGTGCCAATGACCATTGCCCCGCATCACCCCGCCGGATTTCATTCAAAAGAAGGAGGGGTGAATGAGGTGGAACAAGGTAGTGCAGGCATGACTGGGCATGTCCTCACTGGGCTAGGCAGGCTGGCCTGCCTTCTGTACCTGTTGTCCCTCCCCATAAGATTCCCTAATAAAGGCCAAATACCCTAGTCTCCTTCCTCATACCTGCCTTGGATGTGAGCCAGCAGCATGTAGAGGCATGTCTGGGTCTTCTGATTAATAAAGCCTTTGACTCTTGCTTCTTGTCTGCAAGAGGTCATTGATCACACCACAAGCTGAATTGTTTTTCCATATGTGATAACTTCTATAACTGACATGAATATATTAAAAATTTTGATATGCTTTGATCTGCAAACTGTTTGGTTTTGCAGAGCCATTATTTAATTTACATGTTTTACTTAAACTGTACTATCATTATCTTTAAAAATAATACAAAGTAAGGACATGATCACAGTGCAACACAACTGAGTTGTAGATGTCGTAGGTATCTATCTCATTACTGCATGGACTCGGATTCGGTTTTAAACTCTATCGTTGTGGAGTTTGCATATTCTCCTCATTGCATGAATTTCATCTTGCATCTTATGTATGGACTAGTTATTAGGTTAATTAATTGATTATAAGTGGCTGGAGAGAGATTCAGGAAAGCATAAGTGGCTATCTGTGGAAAAAAATAAATTGTTGGGAAAATAAGTGGGGAATGGAATTATTAGGATGTCTGAGATCCAGCAGAGACTGGATGGACCAAATAGCCTCCTTCCATGAAGCAGGGAAATATATCCTATCATTTGTTATCAGCAGTGCCATACGCAGCATTCTGTCCTACAACCTCAGCAGTTGCTTTTTTTTTCACTGGATAACCCGACTTCTTTATTAATTGTCAATCACAGTTAGTTCAAACAACTCAAATGTTAACGATGTTGTTTCATACAAGTACTTAACTCCCCAGGTTCACAACTTTTTAATTCAATTTCACAGATTGTAAGGCTGCACCTTATCTTTTTTAAAAATTTTTTATTTTTCACACCATAAATCACATTAGTCATGATACACACTTTTTCCTTTTCACACATATACAGTGACATTTTCTCCCCCCCCTCCCTCCTCCCAACCCACCCCCCCCCACCCCCCCTCCCATCCATTTAAGGTATACAATCTAGGATACATTAAACCAGTCAGACAATGTTGTCACTCAACAAAAATACACCAGAAATTCTACTGAGTCCATTCTTTTCTTTCCTTCTCCTTCCATCAACTTAGGTAATGATTGTCCCCGGTAGGTTTTCGCTATTTTATTTAATGTAAGGCTCCCATATTTGTTCGAATATTTCAATATTATTTCTTAAAATATATGTTTTTTTTCTAATGGAATACATTTATTCATTTCTATATACCATTGTTGTATTTTCAAATTATCTTCCAATTTCCAGGTTGACATAATACATTTTTTTGCTACGGCTAGAGCTATCTTAACAAATCTTTTTTGTGCATCCTCCAAATCAATTCCAAATTCTTTGTTTTTTATGTTACTTAGGAGAAAGATCTCTGGATTCTTTGGTATATTGTTTTCTGTTATTTTATTTAATATCTGATTGAGATCTTCCCAAAATTTTTCTACTTTCTCACATGTCCAGATTGCATGAATTGTTGTTCCCATTTCTTTTTTACATCGAAAACATCTATCAGATACTGTTGGGTCCCATTTATTTAACTTTTGAGGTGTAATGTATAGTCTGTGTATCCAGTTATATTGTATCATACGTAGCCTCGTATTTATTGTATTTCTCATCGTTCCAGAACATAATTTCTCCCATGTTTCCTTTTTTATCTTTATATTTAAATCTTGTTCCCATTTTTGTTTAGTTTTACCATTTGTTTCCTCATTCTCCTTTTCTTACAGTTTAATATACATATTTGTTATAAATCTTTTGATTATCATTGTATCTGTAATCACATATTCAAGGTTACTTGCCTCTGGCAAACTCAAACTGCTTCCTAATTTATCCTTCAAGTAGGATCTCAATTGGTAATATGCCAACGCTGTATCTTGAGTTATATTGTACTTATCTTTCATTTGTTCAAAGGATAGGAATCTATTTCCTGAAAAACAATTTTCTATTCTTTTAATCCCATTTTTTTCCCATTCTCTAAAGGAAAGGTTATCTATTGTAAAAGGGAGTAACTTGTTTTGCATCAATATTAGTTTTGGTAATTGATAATTTGTTTTATTTCTTTCTACATGAATCTTCTTCCAAATATTGAGGAGATGATGTAATACTGGAGAACTTCTATGTTGTACCAATTTTTCATCCCATTTATATAATATGTGTTCAGGTATCTTTTCCCCTATTTTATCTAATTCTAATCTCGTCCAGTCTGGTTTTTCCCTTGTTTGATAAAAATCTGATAGGTATCTTAATTGTGCGGCTCTATAATAATTTTTAAAGTTTGGCAGTTGTAAGCCTCCTTGTTTATACCATTCTGTTAATTTATCTAGTGCTATCCTCGGTTTCCCCCCTCTCCATAAAAATTTCCTTACTATTTTCTTCAACTCCTTGAAGAATTTTTCTGTCAGTTGTATTGGCAATGCTTGAAATAAGTATAATATCCTTGGAAAAATGTTCATTTTAATACAGTTTATCCTTCCTATTAGTGTTAGTGGTAAATCTTTCCAATGCTCTAAATCGTCCTGTATTTTTTTCATTAGTGGATAATAATTGAGTTTATATAGTTGGCCGAGATTTTTGTTTATTTGTACACCTAGGTATCTTATTGCCTGCATTTGCCATCTAAATGGAGATTCCTTCTTAAATTTTGAGAAGTCCGCATTATTCATAGGCATTGCTTCACTTTTATTTACGTTTATCTTGTAACCCGACACTTCTCCATATTCCTTCAATTTCTTATATAATTCTTTTATTGATAGTTCTGGTTCTGTTAAGTACACTATAACATCATCTGCAAATAGACTGATTTTATATTCCTTGTCTTTTATTTTTATTCCTTTTATATTATTATCTATTCTTATCAATTCTGCTAGTGGTTCTATAGCTAATGCAAACAATAAAGGTGATAGTGGGCATCCCTGCCGCGTTGACCTGCTTAAGTTAAATTGCTTTGATACATGTCCATTTACTGTCAACGGTCCCTTATATAATGCTTTAATCCAATTAATATACTTCTCCGGTAAACTGAATTTTTGCAATACTTTGAACAAATAATTCCATTCTACTCTGTCAAAGGCCTTCTGTGTGTCTAAAGCAACTGCTACTGCAGGTGCTTTATTTCCTTCTGCATGAATTAAGTTAATAAATTTACAAATATTGTCTGTTGTGCGTCTTTTTTTGATAAATCCAGTTTGGTCTAAATTTACCATTTTCGGTATATGCTCTGCTAATCTGTTTGCTAATAGTTTAGCTATTATCTTATAATCTGTGTTTAGTAAAGATATTGGTCTATATGATGCTGGTGAGAGTGGATCTTTCCCTTGCTTTAGTATTACTGTAATTATTGCTGTTTTACATGAATCTGGTAAGCTTTGTGTTTCATCAATCTGGTTAATTACATCCAGGAGGGGCGGAATTAATAAGTCTTTAAATGTTTTGTAGAATTCTATTGGGAATCCATCCTCTCCTGGTGTCTTATTATTTGGTAATTTTTTTATTATCTCTTGTATTTCTACTATTCCAAATGGTTCTGTTAATTTATTTTGTTCCTCTATTTGTAGTTTTGGTAGTTCAATTTTAGTCAGAAATTCATCTATTTTCCCTTCTTTCCCTTCGTTTTCAGTTCGGTATAATTGTTCATAGAATTCTCTAAAGTTTTCCTTAATTTCTTTTGGATTATATGTAATTTGTTTGTCTTTTTTCCTTGATGCCAATACCATTTTCTTAGCTTGTTCTGTCTTCAGCTGCCATGCTAGGATTTTGTGCGTTTTTTCACCCAGTTCACAATATTTCTGTTTTGTCTTCATTATATTCTTCTCCACCTTATATGTTTGTAGTGTTTCATAATTTATTATTTTATCCACCAATTCTCTTCTTTTAGTTGTATCTTCCTTCATTGCTAATTTTTTTTCTATATTTACTATTTCCCTTTCCAACTGCTCTGTTTCCTGATTATAGTCCTTCTTCATCTTGGTTACATAACTTATTATTTGCCCTCTAATGAATGCTTTCATTGCATCCCATAGTATAAACTTATCTTCCACTGATTCCGTATTTATTTCAAAATACATTTTTATTTGTTTTTCAATAAATTCTCTAAAATCCTGCCTTTTAAGTAACATGGGGTTTAATCTCCATCTATACATTCTTGGAGGGATGTCCTCTAGCTTTACTGTCAATATTAAGGGTGAATATATTCTGTTTTTCTTACTCTATCTTGCATACTAGCTGATAACAAAAATAGGTCTATTCTTGAGTATGTTTTATGTCTAGCTGAGTAATATGAATATTCCTTTTCTTTTGGGTGTTGTTTCCTCCATATATCCAAAAGTTGCATTTCTTCCATTGATTTAATTATAAATTTGGTTACTTTGTTCTTTCTGTTAATTTTTTCCCCAGTTTTATCCATATTTGAATCCAAATTCAGGTTGAAATTTCCTCCTATTAATATGTTCCCTTACCTTCAAAAAGATATCTTGCATAAACTTTTGATCTTCTTTGTTAGGTGAATATACATTGAGTAGATTCCAAAACTCCGAATATATCTGACATTTTATCATTACATATCTCCCTGCTGGATCTATTATTTCCTCTTCTATTTTAAATGGCACATTTTTACTAATTAATATAGCCACTCCTCTTGCTTTTGAATTATACGATGCTGCTGTTACATGTCCTACCCAATCTCTCTTTAATTTCTTGTGCTCCAATTCAGTTAAGTGTGTTTCTTGCACAAATGCTATATCAATTTTTTCTTTTTTCAGTAAATTTAGCAGTTTCTTCCTTTTAATTTGGTTATGTATTCCATTAATATTTAAAGTCATATAGTTCAACGTAGCCATTTTATACTTTGTTTATCTTCCCTTTCCATTTTTCCATCATTACCTTTCCTCCTTTTCCATTTCTGTTTTCTTATTTTAAACCCTTTATAAGACAACATTCCTAAAACATCAAACATTTTCCTTATTCTCCTATTTAAAACTTCTTTAGCCCCAATCTCCCCTTCCCCTCCTGAGTTGTCCTTTATCCCTTGTCGGACAACCACATCTCCCCTCTCCATTTGGGTTTGCGAATTCACTCGCAAGCGTCAGCTGATTTTGCAGTGACCGCAACTCCTTCCCACCCAGCCCCCCCCAGAAAAGATTTTACTTTTCATATGTAACAAAGGTCACTCTTTTAGTTCCCTCCTTATTCCCTCTATTCCATTTCCTTCCCTTATTAATTCTTGTCTATACTATCTATATTTTTCTCTAAATACGGATACATTCACGTATGCACATTATACATATACACACTTATACCTCTTTACCCACATACATATAAATCGTGGTCATTTTTACTCTCATTACACGTCTTCATCCCTCAGTCTATTTTGTAATTGTTCTGCAAATTTTCGTGCTTCTTCTGGATCCGAGAATAGTCTGTTTTGTTGTCCTGAAATAAATATTTTCAATACCCGCTGGATGCTTTAGTATAAATTTATACCCTTTCTTCCATAAAATCACCTTTGCTGTATTGAACTCCTTTCTCTTCTTTAGGAGTTCAAAACTTATATCTGGATAAATGAAAATTTTTTGCTCTTTGTACTCCAGTGGCTTGTTGCCCTCTCTTACTTTTTCCATTGTCTTCTCCATTACCTTTTCACTTGTAGTATATGTTAGGAATTTTACAAAAATAGATCTTGGTTTTTGTTGTGGTTGTGGTTTAAAGGCCAATGCTCTATGTGCCCTTTCTATTTCCATTTCTTGCTGTAGTTCTGGACATCCTAGGATCCTAGGGATCCAATCTTTTATAAACTCTCTCATATTCTTGCCTTCTTCATCTTCCTTAAGGCCCACTATCTTTATGTTATTTCTTCTGTTATAATTTTCCATTATATCTATTTTCTGACCTAACAGTTCTTGTGTCTCTATAACTTTTTTATTAGATTCCTCTAATTTCTTTTTTAAGTCCTCTCCCTCCATTTCTACTGCTGCTTCCCGCTCTTCCATCTTGTCCATTTTCTTTCCCATTTCTGTTAAGGTCATATCTATTTTATTCATTTTCTCTTCTGTGTTGTTTATTCTTCTTCTTAAATCATTAAATTCCTGTGTTTGCCATTCTTTAAATGACTCCATGTATTCTTTAATAAGAGAAAGTATATCCTTTATCTTGCCTTTCCCTTCTTCTTCTATTTCACTGTACTCTTCCTCTTCCTCTTCTTCTTCTTCTGGGTTGGCCATCTGTTGTTTCTTTGTTGCCCTTTTCTTCTCTTCTTTCTTGTTTTCATTGTCTTCTGTGTTCTCTACTTGCTGCAGGTGTTCTGCAGCTGTCGTTGCCGGCTGTGGAGATCGACTCCCCAGCTGGTCACCCCTCCCGTCTGTGTGTTTTTTTTTCATGCGCGGTTGCGCACTTTTACTCGGCTGAACGAGCCATTTTTGTAGTCCACTTTCTACCGACCTGAGGGAGCGGGTTTCTCTCTCCACCGCGGGCCTCTTCGAACAGGTAAGGCCTTCTCCTTCTACCTCCGTTGTCTTCTCTTCCTCTCTTCTTACCGTTGATTTCGATTTTTCTTTTTTTGTCGCCATCTTCTTTCCACCTTTATACTCACTTTTCTTTAACTTTTATTTCTGTGCTTTTGTGTTTTCCTTTGTTTTTTCCGACTTTTCTGGAGAGGGCTGTAGTTCACCGTCCGGCCACTACTCCATCACGTGACTCCCCTGCAGTTGCTTTCTTGAAGCTACAAAAGGTTTATAGTTCTTGGATCTGCAGGCTATTTAATTTTAGTATTTTTGTTAAGTTTCCTTTCAAAATGTGACCAAAATAATGTAATTAATCAATTTCATTCTGTTTTTTTGTTTATGGCCTTGGGGAAAAAAAAGTTTGCTGTTCATGTATTGTCTTGTAAGCATTGTCCTGTGTTGTCTCATGTATTATCTGGTATTCCTGAATATCTAAAATTTTGTGTCAAAGATTCTGGTAGAATGTATGGCAATTTGTTTGTGCATTCTGAATAACGAAGATTACAATTATTTTATCTCGCATCTATTTCCTTGCTTGCTTCAAATCATGAAGGTTAATGTATCAGCAAGCTACTCAAGCAAATATTTTTTAAGAAACGTTCATGCCTTGTATGGATTCCTACAAAAATGACCATTTCCGCTTCATTCCTTTCAGAGTGGATATTTCTAGCAACTAAATAATCAATAATATAATAACAATGTTGTCATGAATGACAAAAATGCAAATATGTCAATTTATCCATTTGTTTAATTATGCACATTTATGGAATGAATGGATTATAATGGATTATTTAGTTATTTGATTTTTTTTGGTTGTACAAGACAATACATGAGTAGAAAATTTACCAAAACTACCATTGATAGAAGGTCTTAACTCTTTGGAATTGACTGTGGCAACTGTTAAATTTGTTTCAGCAAAGGACTCGGATTATGCTAACTATCCTGTAATACTCACGCCACCTAAAATTAAAACACCAGAGGAAACTCTTTGTCACTACATTATAGGTATGATTTAATTTTTTTCAACAAGTAATGACAATAACAGACTCATTAAATTTGAAAGCAAAAACTGATTATCTATTAAATACATTTCAAGGAACTGTAGTGCAAATTTGTTGATTCGCTGGTAAGATAATAAGGCAGTATGCATTTATTAGCATTTAATTTCATGGTAAGAAATTCAATGCACATTTTCAGTATGATGGGTCACCTGAAGAACATGATCAAAATTAATAGTTGCACTATCATACCTTCAGGATAATGGGGAGGCCATCAATAGTTTCATTAATCTGCCCATTCTGTTTGCTGGGAATGTAATTTAGATTTATGAAGTGAATTATCACACAATGATATTCTTTGAAGTATAATTTAGAGATAGCACAGAGTAGAGTGTTAGGTCAGTTGCCAAAGCTTGAAGTAAGGACATATCTATGCTGAAAGGGGTTTGGAAAATAAATGAAAATTGTTGGAATTGGTGTAACATAAAAAGACCAGCAGGAAATTATTTAGAAATATTGAATCTTATTTCTGAAGTTGAAATGTTCTGTCTTGACCAGTAACTGTTAAGTATAAAGTCCAATTTTGATTTCCTTTTGCCATCTCTGCATAACAAAAGTCGCTAGCCAATGTTTTTTTAACTAAATTAGTTTCACAATAATTTTCTTGTGAAATATTTTAATTTTTAAGTTTTTATTTCCCCACTGTTATTGGCTTTGTTTTTTTCTTGGGTTCCCCTTTTACAAATCATTAATGTCTCCAGTTGCAGGCTGAGCACTGACCCTTGAGGTACTCTGCTCACCAATTACCAACCTATTTACCCTACTCTGTACCTTCTATTGGTTAACCATTCCTCTACCCATGTTGATACGTGGCACCCAACATCAAGCATTTTTATGTTATAGATAAGTCTTTAATGCAGCGTCTTGTTGAATGCCTTCTGGAAATCAAAGCATGCAACATCCATCTCTATTCGGAGTTAAACAGGAAAGTCTACAGATGCTATGATATGCAAAAGTGCTAGAGAAACTCAGCAGGTCATACAAAATATATAGAAATTTAAGGGTAACAATATTTCAGGCTCAGGCCCAAAACATTTAATATCCTTACTTCTTATAGATGCTGCGTGACCTGCCTACTTTCTTCAGCACTTTTATGTATTGCATCCACCTTTATCCATTGTGCTCGTGATATCCTCAAAGAACTTGAGTACATTATAATGGACTAATTCAACAACTTATCAACTCATTTTTCAAATACCTTGAGTACATATTATTCATAATTAAAATATTTTCTGCAATATTCTAATTATTGTATCAGAGGCAAAAATGGGGTCATTTTAATTAAAGGTTTAACTAAACTGATTTGCAAATGATATTTTATGACAGGTTTTGAAATTCTAGCATTTTAAGCATTGTTTATCAATCAAATATATATTGTTCACATTCTTAAAAGAAAATAGAACATGACCAAAATTTAAGGCAATTTATTTCAGCAATTTTTACATTATGTAATATAATTTACATGACTACTTAACTGCACTTCAGATCCAGAAGATGTTTGTGAATGTCTAACCAGTCTGGGTTCGTGTTGTGACCAACAAGGTATTTATAAAATGTGTGTTTTTACATTTAAGATGTAAAAGGTATTATTAATATGACTTCCATGTTTTACAAATAAGGTTGGTATTTTTGTGCAACTGAATAAATATTGGAGAATATTAGAATCACTCCATAAATGATTGAAATATGCATTTCCTTAGTGATATCTCTTAGTGAAATAAGTCAATATATGACCAGACTTTGGCATTTAAGAGCATAAGAAAATTAGAATATTGAAGGATGTGTTTCAGTTCTATCCAAAGCACTGAAAGGATATGGTAATATTCAAAAGAACGCAGAAGAAATTCAGCAGGATTTTGCCTGGAATGGAGGTCTTTATTGACAAGAAGTGATTGGATAGTTTGGGATTCTTCTCACTAGAGTTCAGTAGACTGAGGTGAAACACCTTGTAGAGCAGGGGTGTCAAACTCAAATTCACGGAGGGCCAAAATTAAAAACCTGGACTAAGTCGAGGGCCGAACTAAATATTTATTGAAAATTTTCAACAACATCTGCATGTTTTCTCTTCTTTCAACATATGTAATGTTAAACTTTAGGATATAACTTTAGGAGGATAATGTTACAGGTCAGGAGTAGGTAGCTCAAGTTCACCCTTTGCTTGACCTGAGGGAAACCTATTTGGTCCCTGTGGAGATGTAGTCAGCATTCACAGGCTGTGTCCATTTTGGCCTGCATCAGGACTCAGCATTTCCTGCTCACTCCTCAGGCTCTAGGCCTCTATTCACCCTCGACCCACCATCCCTCTACCTGACCAGTCCTTTACCCAACCTCTACTCACCCCTCACTCCACTCGCTCTGCCTCTACCCACCCCATCCTATACACGCCCCTCTACTGCCTCTCCCCTCAACGTTCCTCCCTCTACCCGTCTCTCACCCTCTAATCACCCCTCCCCTACTCGCCCTGCCCCTCCCCTTTTACCTCTTCCCTATCCACCCCTCCTTCTACTCATCCCTCCCTCTAACTGCCCCTCGCATCACTATAACTTCCCCTGCCCATTACTCCTCACCTACACCCTCTGCCCACCCCTGCTTACCCACCCACTCAGGCCCAGCGCGCTGCCGATCAGCCTTTGCGGAACAGCGGGGGCCGTGCGCAGCCTGCCATGTCCATCGCGCCGACAGGAAATCACAGGCGCTCGCCAATCCGCTGCACCACTCGACAGGTGGGAGAAGTGACTGGTTGTGCGGGGAGCCTTCCAACTGGCTTGCCGGCTGATGACATCGACAGACTTCTCGTGTTACAATTTTGTTTTCCCCGTTCTCAAAGTTTGCACGGTCAACCTGCAACACTCTTGCTCCCTCCGCATCTCGTGGATCTGATGCCCGGGTGTTGTTAGGATTCCCAACAGAAGGTTTGTGGAACTTTAGCATTCTGGATTCCTTTTTGAGAATATTCTGGCCATCTTTTAAGGGGGTGGTTTTAGGGGGGAGGGGATAGTTAGGGGGTGGGGAAGGATGTGCAATGAAGGGGGAGGATGGTGGGGGTGACATTACCAAAAAACATCATCGGCTCTCGCTGCAGGGCGGGCCACCTCTAATACATTTTTGAAATGATCTTGCGGGCCAAATATAATTATATCGCGGGCCAAATTTGGCCCGCGGGCCAGAGTTTGACATGTGTGTTGTAATGCATCTGATGATAGCTTGATGGGTCTTGCTGGGTTGTTAAATCTCAGAACTGTTTCCTTTGTGAGCAGTTTCTTCAGTTCGCTCCATAACTTTTCATGCTCATGATCCCACTCCCATTCAATGTTCTTTTCTGTTAGTCTTCTCAATGGAACCATCTTTTCTGAGAGGTTGGATGTGAATTTACCCATATAGTTGACCATTCCATTAAACCTCTGTACATCTGTTTTGCATTGTGGCCTTGGCATGTTTCCAATGACAGACACCTTTCTGGGATCTGTTCTGATGCCCTCACTGCCAATAATATCTCCAAAAAATGTTAATTCTGTCACCTCGAGCTGGGACTTCTCTCTATTCACTTCAGGTTTGCTTTCCTTGTTGCTTCTAGCACTTTCCTCGGTCTTTCATCATGCTCCATTCTTGTGGTTCCCCATACTATGATGTATGTCATCCATTGAGGTATCAACTCTATCCAATGCTCCTAAACCATATGGATAATTTTGTGAATGGTAACCTTCAGAATCTGTATCTGCCAAATGGATTATTGAACATGCACAGTCTTTAACTTGCTTCATCCAATTTCAACTACCAAAATCCTGATGATGCATCTAACTTGCTGAAAAACTTTGCATTTGTAAACTTTGACATAATTTCTTCATGCATTGGAAGCTTAAAGTATTCTCTCTTTATTGCTCTGTTTAGATTTCTTGGATCCAGGCAAATTCTAAGCTTTCCATTCTTTTTATCCACAACAAGTGAACTCACCCATTCTATTGGCTCATCTATCTTCTGAATCACGCCCAATTCTGCCTTTAGTTGCCTTTTAAGCATAAGTGGAACTTTTCTGCATGGATGTATTATCGGTGGTACACGTTTATCCACTTTGTGTGTTATGTAAGGAAGCCTAGACCCTGAAATAGGAAATTGTACTCTTTCATGAGTTCATCATAGACTGTGTCTCCTTTGCTTACCACAACAAGGACCTTTTTTACCAGGTTCAGTTTCTCACAGGCTGTTACACCAAGTATGCCCTTTGCATCCTTTGGTACCACAATGAATGCTAGCATATGCTCTTTGTCCTTGTGTTTCACTTTGACCATGCATTCTCTTTGCACTGGTATATCAGTACCTGAATATCCTGTCACCTTCACTTTTGTTCCATACATCTTTTGTCTGGGTCTAATCTTCCGTATCCAATTTAAAGGAAATGTATATGTCATTCACTTTTAATTTCAACATCTAGTCTCTTTTTTTCTTTTTTGTTTTCAGTCACAACATCTAATAGAATTCCTCTATCTCTCTTTCATCTACTGAATGAACCTTGCTTTGTTGCATTTGGTTCCTACATCAACGGGCATAATGGTTGCTTTTGTTGCAAATATTGCATGTTTTACCATATGCTGGTAGGTGTGTATCACATCGACGACATGGCTTTCGATTGTCCCTTTCATTTTTGTTCACTGGCCATGCCTCTCTTTCCACTTTGGCTCTCTTGTTAAACGATTTATGTCCATTCTTGCTCACTGCATTCACGTTACAGCTCGTTTCATTGAACAGCTCTTTTGCCTGTTCTTTGCCTGTTCTTTGCCTGTTTGTGTAGCCCTAAAGAGTGCAATGACTTTTTTCAGGTCTAGATTTTGCTCTCTTAGCAGTCTTTCCCTTAGACTATTATCTGGAATACCACACACAAGTCTGTCTTCTATCAGCATGTCAGTCCATCCACCAAATTCACATGTTTTCCTTCTGTTTCTCAATTCAGTCACGCACGTACTGATCAAAACTTTCTTCTGTTTTCTGGACACGTGAAAAATCTGTGCCTCTCAAACGTCACGTTACGTTTAGGTATGCAGTATTCCTCAAACTGTTCCATTTTTTCCCAATTTTATTTTGTCTCCTTCAGCAGTAAATGTAAAGTTATTATACACCTCCAGGGCTTCACTTTATCACTTTTTCCGTCAGCATTGACTGCCGCTAAATACAATCCAAAACATTGTTTGAATCTGTTCCTATTTTCAGCCACATTACCTGTCAACTGAAATTTTGCTGGTGGTTGTAATCCTTCCATTTTTCACTTTGTGAGTTTCACTTCACTGATCAGTTGCTAACTTTAGATTTTTCTTTTTAAACTATTTCCTTTTAATTTCCTTCATCCCACTTCTGACATCGTTTGATCTTGCATTCGTATGTGTGAGTACTTAGACAATATATGGATGAAGGAAAAGATTCTTTACTTTAAAGTTGTTGTAAACAGCCACCATGAGGTTTTCAAGCCTCCATTACAGATCTCGCATACAGCAGTCTCTTCGTCTGTGTTAGCAGTCAAGTATAATCAAACATGAACTATGATCCTTAAGACATTGCAAGTAGCAATGCAAACATGATCACTATCATTGCATTCCCCACCCCAATACATCTGAAAATGCAGTCATATAAATTATACAAATACAAATACTGGTGGGACCAATGGCTCCTACACAAACCTAGGAAAACACCTAGGGAAAAAAAACAGCCAGTGTGACTAAATAACAAAAGGAAGAAAAAAGCAAAAAACAAGAAAGCACTAAAAACAAAACTTGAAGCAGACAATTATGTCCTATTTCATTAATCCCACTCATAAGATTCTTGAATCTTGCTGTATGCTGACTAATTGTTGTTTGAAATTTAGCCTACAATGGTGATGTCATCTACAAATTTGTAGATGGAATTAGAGCAGTACTTTGTCATGCAGTCATGAATGTATAAAGAGTATATTGCGTGATGAATATACAACCTTGGCAGGCACCTATTGATAAGGATTGTCAAGGCAGCATGGTTAGTGTAGCGGTTAGTACAATGCTATTACAATGTCAGGAGTGTGGGTATGACAACGGCTCTGTATACGCTTATCTTTGTGAGGTTTTTCAGTTGGTTGTTTTTCCAGACTCTTTTGTGTAGTCTTCCAAAGGCGCTATTTGCCTTGGCGAGTCTGTTGTCTATCTCATTGTCGATCCTTGCATCTGATGAAATGGTGCAGCCGAGATAGGTAAACTGGTTGACCGTTTTGAGTTTTGTGTGCCCGATGGAGATGTGGGGGGGCTGGTAGTCATGGTGGGGAGCTGGCTGATGGAGGACCTCAGTTTTCTTCAGGCTGACTTCCAGGCCAAACATTTTGGCAGTTTCCGCAAAGCAGGACGTCAAGCGCTGAAGAGCTGGCTCTGAATGGGCAACTAATGTTCGGCTCCGAATCATGGGTCCTCTACCGGCACCACCTACGGCTCCTAGAACGCTTCCACCAGCGTTGTCTCCGCTCCATCCTCAACATCCATTGGAGCGCTCACACCCCTAACGTCGAGGTACTCGAGATGGCAGAGGTCGACAGCATCGAGTCCACGCTGCTGAAGATCCAGCTGCGCTGGATGGGTCACGTCTCCAGAATGGAGGACCATCGCCTTCCCAAGATCGTATTATATGGCGAGCTCTCCACTGGCCACCGTGACAGAGGTGCACCAAAGAAAAGGTACAAGGACTGCCTAAAGAAATCTCTTGGTGCCTGCCACATTGACCACCGCCAGTGGGCTGATAACGCCTCAAACCGTGCATCTTGGCGCCTCACAGTTTGGCAGGCAGCAGCCTCCTTTGAAGAAGACCGCAGAGCCCACCTCACTGACAAAAGGCAAAGGAGGAAAAACCCAACACCCAACCCCAACCAACCAATTTTCCCTTGCAACCGCTGCAATCGTGTCTGCCTGTCCCGCATCGGACTGGTCAGCCACAAACGAGCCTGCAGCTGACGTGGACTTTTTACCCCCTCCATAAATCTTCGTCCGCGAAGCCAAGCCAAAGATTACAATGTCAGCAACCCAGGTTCTAATCCAACGCTATCTGTAAGGAGTTTGTACCTTGTCCCCATGTCTCCGTAGCTTTTTTCTGAGTGCTGCTGTTTCCTCCCATCCAAAAAAAAATGTCAGCGTTTGTCAGTTAATCAGTGTACTTGGGCAAGAAAGGCTCATGCACTGGAAGGGCTTGTTACTGTGCTGTATGTCTAAATTTTAGGGCAGCATAGTTAACAAAATGCTGTGACAACTCCAGCGACTGGGTTGGAATCAGGCACTGTTTGTATGATCCCCGAGTGTGATAGTACAGATCTATCACCAATGTATATAGTTACAGTATCTAGACTGTGTTTACAGCGATTGGCTGAGAGCTTAGCCACGCCTACTGTCTGGGCCTTAAAGGGTTGTGTCCCAAGCCAGGTCGGATCATTCCGGACTGGTTGGCCACCTGTGAAGAGCTCCTGTCTTTTGCTAATAAAAGCCTTGGTTTGGATCAACAAGTCTTTCGACGAGCTCTACATCGAGTCTGTTTGGATTTCCTCCAGGTACTCCAGGGAATGAAGGTCAATTTGGTGTAATTGGTGGCATGGGCTCGTGGGCTGGAATAGCCTGTATGTCTAAATTTTTAAAAAAATTAAATTTAAAATAGTGTTGGAATGGAAACTAGTTTGGTGGGTTCAAAGAACGATTCTGGACACAAGTTGAACACATGAAAGATCTTTATTGAAACACACATAAGGGAAATGCAACAAGGATAACACACATTAGGACTAGCAATCATACAACATAGTATAATCAGTCACATTGGACTTAATACTACCAAATCCTAGCAACTGCTTACACTCAGTACAACCCAGTCACATCAGACTTAACTCTACCAATACTAGCAACTGTATACAGACTTGTAACAACCAGGAATTACAATATGCTACCTGCCATTCCTTGTCTAATATGGGCACACTCCAGTATCTAAACACTAATGTACAATAGCCCCAATCCCTGTGTAGTGTACACCTTATCAACAATTCCTCCAGCATTGTCCACAACTTGGAGTGGAGCAGGATTCATCTCAGGACCAAAGACCAAAAAAGAAAGCTTTATAGTAAAGAAAGCTGGAGGATCTGAACCAGAAAATCACTGGGTGATTAAAGAGGCCAATGGTCAGGTGTGCACAAATGGGTGGATGGAGTCCAACCTTGATTAGCAGGTGCTGCAACTTCTGACTAGGTTCCAGATGGACAGGTCACATGACCCTCCACTGTTCACATTCCCATTAGATTCCAGGCAGAGAGGACACATGACCTTCCAAACTCCTTTCTGCTCTTGGATAAGGAGGTGGTGTCAAAAGCTTTTACAACTGTCGGCACTGTTGAAGGCTCTCCCTGCTGTAATTCACAGAAAATTCATCACCAAGGTTCCACATTAGAAATAGTCTGACAAAATAAATGCAGTGAGGAGCAGCAACCACTATAAATATATAGGAGCAGCAACCACTAGATTTCATTAGACTGCAAAAGGTAGTGGACACAGCTCAGTACATCTGTGATGCACTGTAGTGACAGTAATCAGACACAAGATTCGGAAGATTAAGCTATTTAAAGTCTCTGCTGTAGTTAGCTGCAACTCCGTGTGACTGACCTCGAGATGTGGCTTATAATCCCTGAGGATGATTGGCAGCTGGCTGGATGTGGCTTGGTCCATTCATGTTGGCTGATTGACAACCGGCTAGGTGTGGTCTGTCCTCCAGTGAGCTTCCTGCATGTACACAGGTCGCCCCCTGCAGTAGGCTAGTGGTGTATCACCACAACATCAGAAGGAAAACTCTTCTCACCATCGAGAAAATCTACATAGAATGCTGCCATTGGAGAGATGCACACCACCCAGGACATGCTCTGTTCTTGTTGCTGCCATCAGGAAAGAAGTTCAGGAACAGTTGCACCCCCTCCTCCGTGAGATACCAAAACAACAGACTCTGAATCAGAGTCTCATGTAAGGACTCTTACTTTGCACATTATTTATTACTGAATATTTTTCTATATTTGCAGCTTGTTTACATTTATTTATTTATTTACATTTCTCTCTTTAGTACAGTTTACAGAAGTGGGACTTCTGCCTGGCCTGCATATAAAAAAAAGAATCTCAGGGTTATCTGTGATGTCTCTTTTTTTTTTATACATTTCTTTATTTTGTATATGTATCTTCTTGAGCACAGTTTATAGTTACTGATGAGTAGAAATTCTGTTTGGCCTGCACAAAGAAAAGAATTCCAGGGTTGTATGTGATATCATGTATGTAGTTTGACAACAACTTTGAACTTTGATTAAAACTTTTCACCCTTGTCAGTTGAAAGGGGCTATGTAGAATCTTAATTTTTGCTGTTTGATGAAATTTTTTTTATATTTGCAAAAGGTGACAAACAAGCCATGATTTTAATCAGCAGATCTAATCTCAGTACTGCCTGGCAACAAGCAAGACTGCGTGTCATAAGGCTTCCTGTTAGGGTGGAGATGAGCAGGGCAAATAAAAAAAATTGTTTGGTTTTGGGCATGGTCACTTACAATTTGGAACCACAATCAACCAAATATCAGTTGTTATGCTGCAGTACACATGACATTTCAAAATAATTTTAATGCAAATGATAATGGGAGATTTTTTTAAATGGGCATCTGATCTGCATCTGAAGGCAAGTTGAATAATGCACTATAATTGTTGAAAAAAATGATAAACTGAACAAAAGTGAAGGAAGGTAGAATCACCTTATTTACACTAATGTTAATTATTTCCTATTAAAGATATTTTGGATGCAAAAAATTTTCATGGTCATGCAACAGAAGTTAGCACTTTTCAGAGACAACAAGGTATTTATAAAATAAGACTATAAGTGATTAATTTAGGATTCCCTTCTTTCTTGTCAATGGTACTGAATTCCATGGAATACTGCTAAGTATCCTTTATAATAAAAGGTGAATAAACATTACAGAGTATCCATAAACAGCTGGGGTTGGGGTAAGCTTTTCTTGAATGTCTCATGTTGCGTGTTAAGAAAAATTATAGTGCTTTTTAAAATTATTCTTTCAATATGGCATCAAAAGGGTAAAGGCTTTTTTTTTGCCTATAAAAGCTTCTTGTGGAATTGTTTTCAGGAACATGGGTGAAGGAGAGGCAGATGCAATTTAACACAGGCAAGTGCTGCGTGTGGCACTTTGATAGGTTAAACTAGGGCAAGACTAACACAGTGAATAGTAGACCCTTGGAGACCTTTATAGAATAGAGACTTAAGGGCACAAGCTCATAGTTCCATACAAGTAAGAACAGGTGGACAAGGTGATAAAGATGACAGATAGTTCGCTTTTCTTCATTAGTCTGGGCTTTGAGTACACGAGTAGGGACATCATGTTACAAATGTAAAAGACATTAGTGAGCCCATATTTGTTATTTCTGATCACCCAGCTGCAGGAAAGATAATAAGCTTGAAAATGTACAGAAAGATTCACAACAATATTACCTAACTGGCAGGTTTGAACTATAAGAGAGGCTGGATAGGTTGGAACTTCTCTACCTGGATCACAGGTGGCTGAGAGGGAACTATAGACAGGTTTATAAAATCATTAGAGGCAGAGTTAAGTTAAATACTCGCCTTAGTCCCTGCTTAGGGGAATCTAAAACTTGAGGGCTTAGATTTAAG
Source organism: Narcine bancroftii (assembly GCF_036971445.1). Taxonomy (NCBI): domain Eukaryota; kingdom Metazoa; phylum Chordata; class Chondrichthyes; order Torpediniformes; family Narcinidae; genus Narcine; species Narcine bancroftii. The sequence goes on from NC_091472.1 coordinate 129,276,093, forward strand.
ATGAGAGGGAAAAGACTTAAAAGAGACTTGAGGAGGACCTTTTTCACACAGTGGGTATATGGAATGAACTGCCAGAGGAAGTAGTAGATGTCGATATGATTGTAATGTTCAAAAGGCAATAGACAGGCACATGAGCAGGAAAGGTTTAGAGCTGTGGTTTTCAAATTCTGCCCCCCCCCCCCCTCACCCCCCCCCCCAGCTCACATTGCCATAAGTGCTCTGTGATTGGTAAGGGATTGCTGAAGGTGGAATGTGAGTGGAAAGAAAAAGGTTTAAAAACCACTGATTTAATCATACCTAATTGACTCATTAAGTGCATGGTTTCATAACTCCAAAGGAAATAGGCCAATGACAATTTTTCTCAAGCAAAATATTTCAGTAACAATTGGGTCGAGAGCAGTAGTTCTCAATCTTCCCTTCCCACTCACAATTCACCTTAAGCAATCAGTCAAAGAGCACTTATGGCATAGGGATTGCATAAGGTGGAATGTGAGTTTAGGGAGGCAGTTTGAAAACCACTGGTTTAGAGGGACATTTGAAAATGGAATCAGCTTGGTTATTCAGCATGAACAAGTTGTGACGAAGGGCCGGTTTCCATGCTGTAAAACTCTGTGATTCGAATTTTATCTATATTCATTGTTTTTATACCTTAGTGGCAAATTTAAGATCAATCCCATTCTTTAGACAAAATAATTACAACTGTTAAATTGAATAAGAAAATGGAACAAGACTTAAAGTAGGAAAAATTATATTACTTTATTATTTCATGCCAAGTACATTATTTCTTCTAGCCATTTTGGATCCAGACGATATTTGCAGTGATGCAACTGAAAAAGCATTACAAAAAGGTACATATAAAATGTTGTTAAATAATTGGACATTAAGTATTTATTGTTGGTTTATTTGTATTTTTTCAGTTTTCATTAGTGTTTGGCAAAATTGCTTTCTCTCTGTTATTTTAATAAAGTTCACTCAAGGAATTAGGGTGGCCATAAATTTTATATATATATCTTTGGCTTGGCTTCGCGGACGAAGATTTATGGAGGAAGTAAAAGTCCACGTCAGCTGCAGGCTCGTTTGTGGCTGACAAGTCCGATGCGGGACAGGCAGACACGGTTGCAGCGGCTGCAGGGGAAAATTGGTTGGTTGGGGTTGGGTGTTGGGTTTTTCCTCCTTTGCCTTTTGTCAGTGAGGTGGGCTCTGCGGTCTTCTTCAAAGGAGGTTGCTGCCCGCCAAACTGTGAGGCGCCAAGATGCACGGTTTGAGGCGATATCAGCCCACTGGCGGTGGTCAATGTGGCAGGCACCAAGAGATTTCTTTAGGCAGTCCTTGTACCTCTTCTTTGGTGCACCTCTGTCACGGTGGCCAGTGGAGAGCTCGCCATATAACACGATCTTGGGAAGGCGATGGTCCTCCATTCTAGAGACATGACCCATCCAGCGCAGCTGGATCTTCAGCAGCGTGGACTCGATGCTGTCGACCTCTGCCATCTCGAGTACTTCGACGTTAGGGATGAAAGCGCTCCAATGGATGTTGAGGATGGAGCGGAGACAACGCTGGTGGAAGCGTTCTAGGAGCCGGAGGAGATGCCGGTAGAGGACCCATGATTCGGAGCCGAACAGGAGTGTGGGTATGACAACGGCTCTGTATACGCTTATCTTTGTGAGGTTTTTCAGTTGGTTGTTTTTCCAGACTCTTTTGTGTAGTCTTCCAAAGGCACTATTTGCCTTGGCGAGTCTGTTGTCTATCTCATTTTCGATCCTTGCATCTGATGAAATGGTGCAGCCGAGATAGGTAAACTGGTTGACCGTTTTGAGTTTTGTGTGCCCGATGGAGATGTGGGGGGGCTGGTAGTCATGGTGGGGAGCTGGCTGATGGAGGACCTCAGTTTTCTTCAGGCTGACTTCCAGGCCAAACATTTTGGCAGTTTCCGCAAAGCAGGACGTCAAGCGCTGAAGAGCTGGCTCTGAATGGGCAACTAAAGCGGCATCGTCTGCAAAGAGTAGTTCACGGACAAGTTTCTCTTGTGTCTTGGTGTGAGCTTGCAGGCGCCTCAGATTGAAGAGACTGCCATCCGTGCGGTACCGGATGTAAACAGCGTCTTCATTGTTGGGGTCTTTCATGGCTTGGTTCAGCATCATGCTGAAGAAGATTGAAAAGAGGGTTGGTGCGAGAACACAGCCTTGCTTCACGCCATTGTTAATGGAGAAGGGTTCAGAGACCTCATTGCTGTATCATTGCTGTATATATATATATATATATATATAAGAAACCTGCATAGGAGAAGGCCACTCCGATATAAAACCTACGACCCAAGGACCTCGCTGCCACGTCCCAGCTTGCTTGGCCACGGCACACGAACCATGGGTGTAAAGGGTGGGGCCAGTACTGCGCACACTGCACTCCACCTAAAAGCTCCTTTGCGCAGGCCCGAGGACAGGTCCACGTCCTCCCCCTCCACGTCCTCCCCCTCCACGTCCTCCCCCTCCACGTCCTCCCCCTCCACGTCCTCCCCCTCCACGTCCTCCCCCTCCACGTCCTCCCCCTCCACGTCATCCCCCTCAAAAGATGCTCACAAACTCAAGCTAGCATGCTGGAACATCAGAACCATGCTAGACAAGGCTGACAGCCACCGACCTGAATGTCGGTCTGCCCTCATCGCACATGAACTCCTCAGACTTGACATCGACATAGCCGCTCTCAGTGAAGTCCGCCTGGCAGATGTAGGCAGCCTCCAAGAACGCGGCGCGGGCTACACACTCCACTGGTCTGGCAAGCCTTCGGATGAATGACGCCTATCTGGTGAAGGCTTCATGGTCAAGAGCTTCATTGCCTCCAAACTCGAAAACCTTCCGACAGGCCTCTCGGACCGAATCATGTCCATGCGACTCCCCCTTCAAAACAAGCGTCGCATCACCCTCATCAGTGTCTATGCTCCAACCCTCCAGGCGGAACCAGCAGAAAAGGACAAGTTCTACACCGACCTGCGCAACCTCATCCAACGCACCCCTACAGCCGACAAGATTGTCATCCTGGGCGACTTCAACGCTAGTGTCGGCAAAGACTCAGAAACCTGGCCAGGAATCCTGGGTAAGCATGGCGTCGGCAAGTGCAACGACAATGGGCGCCTCCTGTTGGAGCTCTGCGCAGAACAGCGGCTTGTCATTACAAACACCCTTTTTCAGCAGAGGGACAGCCTTAAGACCACCTGGATGCATCCCCGATCCAAACACTGGCACCTCCTGGACTACATCCTGGTGCGAGAAAATGACAAACGAGATGTGCTCCACACCAGGGTCATGCCTAGCGCGGAATGCCACACTGACCACCGGCTGGTTCGCTGCAAGCTCAACCTTCACTTCAAGCCAAAGCCCAGGAACAGTAAAGCCCCCAGAAAGAGGTTCAATGTTGGAAACCTGCAGTCAGACGAAGCGAGAGGAGACTTCCAGGCAAACCTCAAAGCAAAGCTCGACGATGCAACCCGCCTCACGGACCCGTCCCCTGAAACCCTCTGGGATCAGTTGAAGACTACCATACTGCAATCCACTGAAGAGGTACTGGGCTTCTCCTCCAGGAAAAACAAGGAGTGGTTTGACGAAAACAGCCAGGAAATCCAGGAGCTGCTGGCAAAGAAGCGAGCTGCCCACCAGGCTCACCTTACAAAGCCGTCCTGTCCAGAGAAGAAACAAGCCTTCCATTGCGCATGCAGCCATCTTCAGCGCAAACTCCGGGAAATCCAAAATGAGTGGTGGACTAGCCTCGCCAAACGAACCCAGCTCAGCGCGGACATTGGCGACTTCAGGGGTTTCTACGAGGCTCTAAAGGCTGTGTACGGCCCCTCACCCCAAGTCCAAAGCCCGCTGCGCAGCTCAGATGGCAAAGTCCTCCTCAGCGACAAGATCTCCATCCTCAACCGATGGTCAGAACGCTTCCAATCTCTTTTCAGTGCCAACCGCTCAGTCCAAGATTCCACCCTGCTCTAGCTCCCTCAACAGCCCCTAAGGCTAGAGCTGGATGAGGTCCTCACCCTGGATGAGACATATAAGGCAATCGAACAACTGAAAAGTGGCAAAGCAGCAGGTATGGATGGAATCCCCCCAGAGGTCTGGAAGGCTGGCGGCAAAACTCTGCATGCCAAACTGCATGAGTTTTTCAAGCTTTGTTGGGACCAAGGAAAACTGCCTCAGGATCTTCGTGATGCCACCATCATCACCCTGTACAAAAACAAAGGCGAGAAATCAGACTGCTCAAACTACAGGGGAATCACGTTGCTCTCCATTGCAGGCAAAATCTTCGCTAGGATTCTACTAAATAGAATAATACCTAGTGTCGCCGAGAATATTCTCCCAGAATCACAGTGCAGCTTTCGCGCAAACAGAGGAACTACTGACATGGTTTTTGCCCTCAGACAGCTCCAAGAAAAGTGCAGAGAACAAAACAAAGGACTCTACATCACCTTTGTTGACCTCACCAAAGCCTTCGACACCGTGAGCAGGAAAGGGCTTTGGCAAATACTAGAGCGCATCGGATGTCCCCCAAAGTTCCTCAACATGATTATCCAACTGCACGAAAACCAACAAGGTCGGGTCAGATACAGCAATGAGCTCTCTGAACCCTTCTCCATTAACAATGGCGTGAAGCAAGGCTGTGTTCTCGCACCAACCCTCTTTTCAATCTTCTTCAGCATGATGCTGAACCAAGCCATGAAAGACCCCAACAATGAAGACGCTGTTTACATCCGGTACCGCACGGATGGCAGTCTCTTCAATCTGAGGCGCCTGCAAGCTCACACCAAGACACAAGAGAAACTTGTCCGTGAACTACTCTTTGCAGACGATGCCGCTTTAGTTGCCCATTCAGAGCCAGCTCTTCAGCGCTTGACGTCCTGCTTTGCGGAAACTGCCAAAATGTTTGGCCTGGAAGTCAGCCTGAAGAAAACTGAGGTCCTCCATCAGCCAGCTCCCCACCATGACTACCAGCCCCCCCACATCTCCATCGGGCACACAAAACTCAAAACGGTCAACCAGTTTACCTATCTCGGCTGCACCATTTCATCAGATGCAAGGATCGAAAATGAGATAGACAACAGACTCGCCAAGGCAAATAGTGCCTTTGGAAGACTACACAAAAGAGTCTGGAAAAACAACCAACTGAAAAACCTCACAAAGATAAGCGTATACAGAGCCGTTGTCATACCCACACTCCTGTTCGGCTCCGAATCATGGGTCCTCTACCGGCATCTCCTACGGCTCCTAGAACGCTTCCACCAGCGTTGTCTCCGCTCCATCCTCAACATCCATTGGAGCGCTTTCATCCCTAACGTCGAAGTACTCGAGATGGCAGAGGTCGACAGCATCGAGTCCACGCTGCTGAAGATCCAGCTGCGCTGGATGGGTCATGTCTCTAGAATGGAGGACCATCGCCTTCCCAAGATCGTGTTATATGGCGAGCTCTCCACTGGCCACCGTGACAGAGGTGCACCAAAGAAGAGGTACAAGGACTGCCTAAAGAAATCTCTTGGTGCCTGCCACATTGACCACCGCCAGTGGGCTGATATCGCCTCAAACCGTGCATCTTGGCGCCTCACAGTTTGGCGGGCAGCAACCTCCTTTGAAGAAGACCGCAGAGCCCACCTCACTGACAAAAGGCAAAGGAGGAAAAACCCAACACCCAACCCCAACCAACCAATTTTCCCTTGCAACCGCTGCAATCGTGTCTGCCTGTCCCGCATCGGACTTGTCAGCCACAAACGAGCCTGCAGCTGACGTGGACTTTTTACCCCCTCCATAAATCTTCGTCCGCGAAGCCAAGCCAAAGAAAGAATATTATATATATATATATATATATAATATATATATATGATATATATATATATGATATATATATATATAATATATATTATATATATATATGATATATATATATAATATATATTATATATATATATGATATATATATATATATAATATATATTATATATATATATATATAAACACAATGCATATGCATTTGTTGTTTTTGCAATACAGTTTAAATTATATGGTAACCTATGATCATGTCCTCCTCCTCAGACACATAGTTATGGAATTAGTGCCATCCTTTGCAGCACAAGTTTCTATTGCCAATTTGCCATTGTTGCTGGAGTTCCAAATTGGTCTTCAACTATTACATGTTCAAATTTCTCTCAGTTCAATCCAGAATCCTCAAACTTCAGACTTCAGTTATTTATTTGACAAAATAATAATGATCTTTCTTACAATTACATACACCTTTTATTATACCCAGTAGCGATTGCACTTAAATCAATATTTTATCATGCTTGTGCCACTGGCCAGTGCCTACTCAAAAAAAAATTGGAATTGATCAGTATGCATATTTTGAAATCCATTAAGAGACTTAAGGAATGAAAATAAAAATTCCTAATGATTTGCATTCTCAGCTGGCACAGATTTTAATCAATAATAAAACAATATTCCAGTTTTTAACAGTGCTTCTGCATTATTTAAAAACTTGGTTGCAAGAGGGACAGGACTGGCAGCTCAATGTTCTGGGCTTCTGTTGCTTTAGGCATGATAGAACGGGAGGATGAAAGGGAGAGGAGTGGTATTGCTGTGCTCAAGCAGGACAGACTAGAGGGCTCATCTACTGATGCTATGTAGGTGGATCTGAGGAACAGGAAAGGTATGACCAAATTCATGGGGTTGCATTTTAGACTGTTGAATCGTCAACGAGAATTGGAGTAGCAAATCTGTAGTGAGATAGCAGACAGCTGCAGAAAACATACAGTAAGGTGGTGATAGTAAGAGATTGTTTGGGACTCCCATACTGTAAATGGGCTGGATGGCTTGGAGTTTGTCATATGTGTTCAGAAAATTTTTCTAAATCAATATATAGAGATACCAACTCGAGAGAGTGCAATATTGGATCTCCTGTTAGGGAATAAGATAGGACAGGTGACATAAGTATTTGTAGAGGAACATTTTGGTGATAATATTGCCATTAGTTTCGAGTTCATTGTGGAGAAGGATTAATTCTGGGCCTCAGGTTGAGATTCTAAATTGGAGAAAGACCAATTTTGATGAAATAAGAAAGGATTTTGAATGTGTGGATTGGGATAAGTTGTTTTCAGGCAAGAATGTGTGAGGTAAGTGGAGGACCTTCAAAGGTGAAATTTTGAGATTACAGAGTTTGTTCCTGCAGGAATAAAGGCAAGGTTAGAGGGATATTGGGGATCTGGTTCAGAAGAAGAGCAAGGTGTAAAACAGGTATAGGCAACATGATGCAAATGAGGTTCTTGAGGAATATAAAAAAATTCTAGAAAAACTTTAAGAAAGAAATCAGGAAGGCTATGAGAACACATGAGGTTGCTTTGGCAGATAATGTGAAAGAAAATCCTTAGGGTTTCTACAGATAAAAGGATAGAAAGGGACAAAATTGGTTCCTTTGAAGATCAGAGTGGTCAGCTTTGTATGGAGCTAAAAGAGATGGGAGAGGTCTTAAATATTTTTTCTTTACATCAGTATTCACTCAGGAACTGGGCACAGAGTCATGGGAAATAAGGAAAACAAGCAATGAGGTCTTGGAACCTATAGAGATTAATGTGGAGGAAGTGCTTGCTGTCTTAAAAAAAAAGGATGGATAAATCCCCAGGGCGTGACAAGATATTCCCTTGGACCTTGAGGGAGGCTAGTGTAGAAATTGCAGGGGCTCTGGCAGAAATATTTAAAATGTCCTTAGAAACCATGTGGTGCCAGAGGTTTGAAAGGTAGCTCATGTTCTGTTGTTTAAAAAAGGCTCCAAAAGTAACCCTGGAAATTATAGGCCAGTGAGTCTGTCATTAGTAATAGGTAAAATATTGGAAGGTGTTCTAAGAGATCAGGTATATAATTATTTGGATAGCCATGGACTGATTAAGGATAGTCAGTATGGCTTTGTGTGTGGTAGGTCATGTTTAACCAATCTTCGAGGTGATTACCAGGAAATTTGATGAAGGAAAAGCTGTGGATGTTGTCTACATGGTCTTTAGTAAGGGCTTTGACAGGGTCCCACATGGGAGATTGATCAGGAAGGTATTCATGGTGAAGTAGTAAACTGGATTTGACAATGGCTTGAGGGGAGAAGTCAGAGAACAATGGTGGACTAGAGGCCTTGGCTAGTAGTGTACCTGAGGGTTTGATGGTGGGACCATTGTTGTTTGTCATCTATATCAATGATCTGGATGATACTGATGTGGTAAATATGATCAGCAGGTTTGCAGGTGACACTAAGATTGGAGGTGTTGTGGACAGCGAAGAAGATTTTCAAAGCTTGCAGAGAGATCTGAACCAGCTGTAAAAATGGGATGAAAAATGGCAGATGGAATTTTTTACTTCAATCTTTATTGGTTTTTATAAGAAATACAATACAATGAATAAAAGGGAACAAAACTGAAAATACAATATCACATACAGTATAAACTTGGTTCTCCCTCCACTGCAATGGGTGAAATTGTTAAAAACCATCAGAAGTAATTATATTTAAAAAAACCACCTAACCTACTCGAGTAAAAAAGGAAAAAATCACAGCCTTTGAATGGCTTCTGTGAAGCATCCTGTGCATCTTGAATTGTGCAGAACTCCAGATCTTAGTGGACATGATCGAGTCAAGTATTATACCAATACAGGGCTTTTATTAACAGATGAGAACCACCTCTAAACTGACCAGTTGGAAAATATCTATCTGTTATACCAGTAGGGTGGAGTATCTCTACAAAGTCAAGAGCAAGCAATCAGTATTATACGCCCTACCCCCCATTACATCATCACAATACATGGCAAAGTGTTAATTCTGCAAAATAGTAAATAGTCAGGTTCCTTTGGGGATGATCTGTACAATGGAAACTAAGTTGTTCCTTTTTTCTTGGGAGAAATGAATGATTGCTCTGTTTTTTTAAAATCTTTCAAGAATTTAGAATGTTGCAATTTGATTCTAATCTTCGAAAAAATTTCCACTGTAGATATGTTGGCTAATCCAGGGTATTGTTACTATCCTTAATAGGTTTGGGTTCTTTTACTGATACTTTACAAGAGGAATTCCTGTCCATTCAAAAAGGTAAGCAATTAACGAGATTATTCACCATTTATATTATGAACCATTAAATTTTAAAGCACTATTACTTGTTTTAGAAATTGATTCTTATTGAATTTCTTCTGGTCAACTGAACAACTTATTCTCAGTGGTCATCCTTCATCTTTTTCTTGCATTTGATACTCTGGACCAAATTGTCTTCCCCAGAGCAGTATTTCAAAGGTTTCTTCCTTTCTAACTCCAGCAGATGAAACAAATTTATGTTTATTGTTTATGTTCCTGTCAATATTCAGAATAATAATTCAATCTCTGATTTGAATGAACACATTTGAAGAGATTCCTCAGACTTCCAGAGAATTCCAAAGTGAAAATAATTCTCATCAACTCAGTTCAAGATAGTTGACCTCCTATTCTTGAAACTATAACAGTGGTCCTAAATTCCTAAGACAGCAGAACCATTCTCCTGGTACCTAACCTGGCAAGCCCATTCAGAATTTTCTAAATTTCAATAAAACCATTAAATGTTCCAAACTAAAGGGTAGAGTGCCCCAAACTATCCATTCTCTCTTTGTATGGCAAATTGACCATGCCTAAAATCAGTCTTGTGTATCTTTACAGCACTTCTTCCATGCAAACATATCTCTAGAAGGTAGGGAGATCAAACCTGCACACAATACTTCATGTGGTGTCATTAAGGTTCCTATACAAATGCAATAAGTTTTCTTTATTCCTGTGTTCTGTTAAACACAATTACAATTGTGACATTTGAAAATCATTTCAACAGCTTGATCAACATGATCAAGTTGGGGAAAAGGGCCTTTTTCCCTCTGTAAAACCCTATGACTGTTCAAAAACTCATGTACTAAACATACTATTGGCCTTTCTCATTGCTTGCTACACTTGCATGTTGGCTTCAGTGACTTGTGTACAAGCACATCTTGGTCCCTTAAAGCATTAACACTGATCAGTCTCTCACTGTTAACAAATATGCTGAATGTCTGTTACAATCATCAAAGAGGGTGACCTTGTATTTTTGCACATAATATTCCATCTGCCAAATTCTCACCTATGCACTCAGCCTATCTTGTATTGTTTGAAGCCACTTTGCATCCTCCTTTAATCAAATTTAATTTCATCGGCGATCTTGGAGATATAACTATTTATTTACCTCATCCAAATCATTGATCTAGATCAGGAGCAGGCAACTTTGTACCACACGTGAGCCAGATGGTGTGTCAGTGGTTGAAAAGTGGGCCACACTGATGCAACAAAAAATGAAATAAACACTGAAACACAGACATTATGTAATTTAAGTTTTTATTTGTCTCTGCTTGAAGTATGTAATGTACGATCTATGAACATAACTGACGATAGATAATTCATTAAAAATCAATCCATAGAATCAGACTCTTTTGAATTTATGTTTTTGATGTGGACAGGAATTTGGTACATTTTTGCATTCTACTTGGCAATATCGTAAAGTGGAACCTTTTTGGTTAGAAATGGGTAAATTATTGGATTAAATTCCCACAGGATCCAATGTTATTTTTATTGAGTGATATTAAGAATATTGAACCTAAGTTGAAATTGAATATGTATCAAAAGTCATTTGTTCAAATTGCTTTAGATATAGCAAATGTATTGCCATAACTTGGAAATCTGATATGGAATTGGGTAAAGAAAGATGCCATGCTGAAGTTGTATACCATTTGAGAAAATTACTTATAATTTAAAAAACAAATATTATATATTTTAGAAGATACAGAGCTCTTATTTATGAAATATAGGTGTTAATATTTAAATGAAGATCTGGAATTCCCTTCTCCTTAAAGTCTCAATATATTATAAGAGACTTTAAAGTAATAGGCACCCCTGTTGAGGGTCACTTGCCCCATTCTTACACTTTTTTCTTTTCTTGCAGGGGGATAGAGGGGGAAGTTACCGAGAATAAAAGCTCTCATGACTGGAGAGAGAACAAATGCTTTTATTAGCTTTTAACTATGGGTAGGGTTTCACAGTAGTCTTCAGAAAGGTTTTGGGTTTAGGAGGGAAACCAGGGTTATATGTGAGCAGATAGGGTCAGAGGCGGGACCAGCCATCAGCTCAACACACTTCCAGTGAATCCCAGTTCACTGCACTCACCCTTTCCTATAGAATTTAGGGTCTGTGAATGAAGACAGAGAACAAGGGTTCAGAAAAAAATGATTGAAAATATGCATTTATTTACAAATTTACAGATTTAAGAAGCCTGGTGATCTGAAGATCCTGGTGGAGCACCTTAGCACTGGGAGCCTTGGGACTCCTTGGGTCTCCTGGTCCTCTTGTGAGGGAGGAGAGGCAAGCTGGGTCTTCGGCTTAAAGGTGGAGGTGGATCCATTTGCCTCCTGAACCAGATCCCCCGAGGCCCTGACTGGGGATGGCGAGAATAAGCTCTGTGGCTCGCAGGATACCTGAGGCAACAAACCTTCTGTTCTGCTAGGTGCCAGGTCCCTGATGAAGAGAGTATCCTCCCTGCCATCCGGGTACTCCACATAGGCGTACATGGGATTGGCATGGAGCAATTTCACCCACTCCTCACATGCTTCCTGAGAAGGACTGGACCAAGAATGGTGAGCCAGATTGGGAGTGTAGTTCCCAATGCTGACCTTCTTTCGAAAGTGAAAAGGAGCTCGTGAGGAGTAGAGTTGGTCACAGTACATAGTAGCGACTGGATAGAATGGAGTGCATAGGGAGGACTTTCTGCCAGCGTGAGTCTGGAAGGCCTTTTGACCAGGGCCAGTTTGACAGCCTTCCAGACCGTGGTGTTCTCCTTTTGAACCTGCCCATTCCCCCGGGAGTTGTAGCTAGTAGTCCTGCTGGACGTGATGCCCCTCACCAGCAGGTACTGACGTAGCTCATCACTTATAAAGGATGAGCCCTGGTCACTATGAACATAGTTGGAATACGTGAACAGAGTGAAAATAGAGTCTAAGGGTTTTATGACTGATGAAGTGGACCTGTCTGGACATGGATTGGTGAATGGGAAGCAGGAGTACTCATTAATAATAGAAAGGAAGAAGGTTTCCCATTTGTGGAGGGGAGAGGTCCCTTAAAATTGACACTGAGCCATTCGAAGAGCCTGGATGACTTGATCAGGTACGCCTTTGTGGAGCAGTAGAAGTGCAGCTTGCACTCCGTACATTCCTGGCAAGACCTGGTCATTTCCCTGACATCTTCCATGGAGTAGGACAGATTGCGGGCCTTGACAAAGTGAGCCATGCGGGTGACCCCTGGATGGCAGAGCTAATTATGCATAGACTGCAGTTGGCTGGTGTGTGCAGAGGCACCACTTCCTCTGGATAAGGCATCTGGAGGACTAGCCGATAGGCAGTCATAATTGTAGGTGGAGAGCTCAATTCTCCACCAAGCAATCTTGTCATTCTTGATTTTTCCCCCCTTGACATTATTAAATATGAATGTGACCGAGCGCTGGTCAGTGAGGAGTTTAAATCTTCTTCCAGCCAGGCAGTGTCTCCAGTGCCTCAAAGCTTCTACAATGGCTTGAGCCTCCTTTTCCACAGATGAGCTCTGGAGCTCGTGGCCTTATAATGTCCAAGGAAAAAAATGCAACCGGTCTGCCCACCTGGTTGAAGTTAGCGGCCAGGGCTATGTCCAAAGTGTCGCTTTCCACTTGGAAAGATATATTCTCATCCACTGCGTGCATGGCGACTTTCGCAATGTTGTTCTGGAGGTAGTTAAAAGCTGCTTGGACTTCAACCAATAGGGGAAAATTAGTGTCTTTTAAGAGAGGGCAAACCTTATGAGTGTTTTGAGGGATCCACTGGGAGTAATATGAGGAAAACCTCAGGCATCTCGTCAAAATCTTTGTGGACCTGGGAACAGGGAGCTCTAATGGGGTGCATCTTATCAGGATCGGGGCCAATTATGCCATTCTCCACCATGTAGCCAGGGATAGCCAGACGTTTAGTCCTGAACACACACTTGTCAGAGTTATAAGTGAGGTTCAGGGCTTTCACTGTATGGAGAAAACTCTGGAGGTTGGCACCATGGTCTTACAAGGTATGGCCACAGATGATGACATTATCAAGGTAGGGGAAGGTAGCCTTCAACCCATATTCATTCACCATTCTGTGTATCTGCCTCTGGAAGATAGAAACCCATTAGTCATACTAAAAGGGACCCTTGATAGAGACAACCGTTAGCCTCAAATGCCGTATATGGATGGTCCTCGGGACGAATTGGCAGCTGGTGATGAGCAGCTTTCAGGTCGATCGTCGAATAGACCCTCAATATTGTGCAATATCATTCAGCATGTCTGAAATTCAAGGGAGGGGGTATGCGTCCAGGAGTGTATAACAATTAATAGTTTAGCTATAGTCAATTATTAGCCTGGACTTGTTTTCCCCTTTTACCACTACTACTTGTGCTCTCTATGGGCTGGTGGTAGGTTTGATGATAAGTTTGTCGAGCAGACGTTGGGTCTCAGACTTTATGAAATCTCAGTCTGCTGTACTGTACCTCTTGCTCTTGGTAGCAATAGGTTTGCAGTCTGAAGACAGATTTGGGAAGAAAGGGGGCAGTGTTGATATTCAGAGTGGAGAGGCTGCATGTGGGTTCTGATTTTACGGGCCCTCCGTTCCAAACAGTTACAGGGAGGAGGGGGCCAGAATACACCAAGGTTACGCTTTTAAGGTGACACAGTAAGTCCAGATCCAACAACACCAGAGCACATAATTCAACAAGTTTATACAAACGAAATTTATAGAATTCTCTCCTTTCAAATGACAGGTGTACTATATAATGTTGTTGAACATGTGTAGAATGTGAATGAGACGCAAGGAATATGCAACAATTGGAAGGATACATCTTTAGGTTGTATTTTTGCACAGTCGGTAAATCTATGAAGCTTTCAGTGTCAATTAATCATTTAGTGGAATGCCCGTTTACCTTCACAATCACTATGGAGTTGCTGAGCTGGTGAGGCCTATCCTCATGATGGACCATTGAGGCAAGGTCCCCAGAAACTCCATGCTCCTCATTTGAGTGGCCTCCACCGTCCTGAGTTGCCCTGTGTGGGTAAGATGGCATTGACCTCAAGGTGCGGCAAGGTGGCTGCTATCCTTCCTCCTCCGATCATGATGGTTCTGAGTTTGAATTTATGTCTCAGAAAGATGGTCACCAAGCCTTTTCTTGCTGTTTCCTCACTGCCACTCTCCATTGGCATGTAGCACAGCAAGTGGGTTCGAGTGAATTCGGGGCAGACGGCTTGGGGCTGGAATTGGATCCAGGAGCGGTGCAGGCCGTAGACTTCCCCGGGCTTCCCCTTGCCCAATGCCCTTGTGATAGTACAGATTCTATCACCAATGTGTATATGTACAGATTGTATTGTAGGAAGACTGTGATTGGCTGAGAATGTAGCCACACCTATTGGCAGGTCTTAAAGGATTGCTCCTAGCCAGACCAGGTCATTCTGGACTGGTCGACCAACTTGTGATATGCTCCAGACTTTTAGTTAAAAGCCTTGGATTGGATCAACAAGTCTTTGGTTCTTTTGACGCGCTCTACAGCCCTTTCTTGCCACAGCTGGAGCACACTGAGTCATTTGCCGGGCAACAAGATTGGGGATGCTGGCTCTTGCCGCAGGAAAAGCACTCCCTAGCATGGAAAGTGGCAGCCTTTAGGGCAGGGGTAGCAGGAGCAGCCGGTCTTTGGAAGGGGTCAGCTGGATGAGTGAGCTTGGTAGCTTCGAGTTGTCATTCTCAAGCTTGGCCTGTTCCAGCGATTTGGCCAATTCAACATGGCTAGCCAGGTCCTTCTTTCCCAAATCGAGCAGTCGCTGCCTCCTGTACCTCGAGCGGACCCGTGCAACTAGAGTGTCCCGGATTTGTTCTTCCTCATGAACACGGCCCGTAGCCACTTCGTACCTGCACTTCTTAGCAAGCATCCACAGATCCAGCAGATAGTCATCAATGGTCTCTCCTGGCTGCTGGCGACGTAGAGCAAGTCAGTGCCTCGCTAGGACCCTGTTTTGCGACTTCAGATACCTAGCCTTCAATGCCACGATGGCAGCATCATACTTAGAGAAGTCCCTGATGACTACGTACCCTTTTGTTCCTACCCTTGAAACGAGTGCGGATCTCCTGAGTTCGTCGGTGTGGAAGACGTCTCTGGTCACGTTATTGTAGTCCTGGAAGCAGTCTAGCCAGTATGTGAGCTCCTCAGCTGCGTCAAGGGACAGAGGGTCTATCAGTAACATACCTGGCTTGAGTAATGTTTCCATCGTTTAGGGAATAAGCTAATAAAATTATAGCATGGATAAAAGCTCTCACGACTGGAAGAAGAATAGATGCTTTTATTAGCTTATAACTATGGGTAAGGTTTCACAGTAGTCTTCAGAAGGGTTCTGGTTTAGGCGGGAAACCAGGGTTATATGTGAGCAGATGGGGGTGGAGCCAGGGGTCGTGGCCAGCCATCAGCACAGCACACTACCAGTGAATCCTAGTTCACTGCAGGGAGGGAGTAGTATATGGATGGGGGGAGGGGGGGTTTATTTTCCTTTTTCTTTTATATACCACATGTACTTGTATTGTTTTGAATTATCTTTAATTATGTGTTTTATTGTGTGGTTTTAAACAAATAAATAATTTTTTTAATCCACAGAAAAAATTCAAGCAACTAAATCAATTCCTTTCAAAAAAACTATGATGTGTAGCCATGCTTTACTTGAAAGAAAGACAAAATTATGAGTGTAGTCAGGTTAAGCTCTCTGATTTTATTGGGGCTCAAGCCCAACTTTTATACCTCTCGCGTTCTTGCTGTTTGCCCCAATTGCTGACGTGATGACCTGCATAACAAAAGCGGGTTTCCCGCGTGTGTGTGCCTTCTTGCATGACAATACCTTCTTCCCCAAGCACTGTCCCTGTCTGTTGGCTCAATAGCGGTTGCCAGCGCCATTTTGGGGTCGCTGGCCCTTAAGCCACTCTTGCCATTCGTCTGCCGGTTCACTTGCTAGGCCCAGTGCCACTGCACGGTCTGCTGGCTTTTAGGTGCATTTGCCACCTGGAGCACCAGTTTGTTCACTGCAGCAGCATTCCACCACATGAACCTACTGCCTGCCCCAGAACCGGTGGTATTGTCCTTGGTGCCCGGAGGAAGAGTCTCCGCAAGCTTCGGTGGCCTGCCTCTTTTGTGTGATGCTGGCGTCTTGACTGGGTGCGCCAGGTCCAGGTATGCCAGCTTTAGCCTGTCCATGGTGATGACCTCCGTCCTGCCTCCGGCCTCCAGCTTGAACATGGCTCCATTGTTACAGATAATCCAGAATGGACCCTCTTACGACCTCTGCAGTGGTGGGCAATATCAATCCCTGCGAAAGAAAACATACTCACAGTCCTTTTATGTCTTTGGATATGTTGGACCTCGAGTGTCCATGCCTGGCAGGTGGAGTCGGGGTCAGATTGCCGATTCTTTCCCTCAGTTTGTGGAGGAGAGCTACTGCGCAGCCTTGCTGTCAGCCTGGAGATGGTACGAATTCCCCCGGGACCACCAGTGGACCTCCAAAGACCAATTCGGCTGAAGAGGTGTTGAGGTCCTCCTTGGGTACCATGCGGATATCAAACCGTGCCCATGGTAGCTCATCTACTCAGTTAGGTCCTTGAAGTCTGGTCATGAGCGCATCCTTAAGATGCCTGTGGAAGTGCTGTACCAATCCATTGGACTGGGTGCCCCACAGGCTGGAAGTGAACTGGGCCCCTCTGTCTGATGTAATGTGGAACAGTAACCTGAACAGTGCCACCCAGGAGATGAGAGCCCTGGAACACAAGATTGTGGATATATCCGCCAGCAGGACAGCTTCCAGCCACCTAGTGAAATGGTCGACCATCATGAACAGGTAGCAGAACCCCTGGGATACTGGTAAGGGACCTATTGTGTCCACATGGATGTGGTCTAACCTTCACTCTGCAGGCTTGAACTGTGGTGGGGTCTTGATATTGCCACTGCACCTTGGCTGTTTGGCACTGCATGCATTCCTTCGCCCACTGGTTGTCCTGTTTCCATAATCCATGCCACATGTACTTTATGGCCACCAGCCGGACTGAGGCCCTGACGGATGGGTGAGACAGTCCGTGGATGGAATCGGAAACCTGCCATCTCCAAGCCGCTGGGATGATAGTTCTGACCTGGTCAGTGGCCATGTCACACAGGAGGGTGGTGTTACCTGTGCCAACTGGGATGTCCTGGAGCTGCAGTCCTGATATTCCTGTACTGGAGCATCTCCTTGTCATCTTGTCAGCGCCACGAAATCAACTCCTCTTGAGAGCGCATGGATACTCTGTCTTGGCAGTGTGTTGGCCACCATATTGTCCTTGCCAGAGATGTGCCTTACATCTGTGGTTTACTCCGAGATGCAAGACAGGCGACGTTTCTGGCAGGTTGATCAGGGACCCGAGATCTTGACCAAGGCGAAAGTCAGGGGCTTGTAGTCTGTGAAGGGTGTAAAAGTCCTGCCCTCAAGGAAGTACCTGAAGTGGTGGATGGCCAAGTACAGCCCCAGTAGCTTCCTGTCAAAAGCACTATACTTCAGTTCCAGATGCTGCAGATGTTTGCTGAAAAAAGCCAGCGGCTGCCAACTCCCTTCGATCTGCTGCTCCAGAACTCTGCTGATCACTGTTCCTGTTCCATGAAGGATCTGCTGACTCCCCGGCCCAGGTGATGTCCTTCACCTTGCCTGCCTTCCAGGTGAACAAGGGCCACATGATTTGGGCAGTTGAGGGGATGAACCTGTAGTAAAAATTGATCATCCCCACGAACTCCTGTAGCCCCCTGATCGTGTTGGGTCTAGGAAACTTCTGGATGTCCTCCACCTTGCTGGGTAGTGGCTTGGCCCCTTCATTGGTTATCCTATGGCCCAGGAAGTTAATGGTCTCCAACCTGAACTGGTATTTGGCTTGGTTGATCGTCAGTCTGAACTTGCTCAGCTGGGTGTAGAGGTTGCGGAGGTGCGTCAAGTCTCTTGCAGTTGAGGAGTCACATGATGGAGTAGTGGTCGGTAGGAGAATACCAGCCCTCTCCAGAAAAGAAGGAAAAAAGTAAAGAAAAAGCAAAGCCCCAGACACACAAACCACAACAAATAAAAAAATAAAGGTATGGAGGTAATGGCACCAAAGAAAGGAAAGCCAAAAACAACGGGAAGAAAAGAAGAAGGAAAGACGCCGGAAGAGAAAGGTGAAGGCCTTACCTGTACGAAGAAGCAGGGACCCGCTGTGGAAAGAGGAGCCCACACCCTAAGGTCAGTGGAAACCCTGCAGGGTCGCGACCCACTGAACGCAGGACTACAAAGATGGCTCACGGAGCCAAACAGAGATGCGCGATGCGCACGACAAACACAACACCGATGGGAGGGGTGACCAGCTGTGGAGTGGAACTCCACAGCTTGAACAGCTAAGAAAGACCCAACTGCAGGGCTCCCAGCGGGAAGATACAGAAAATAACGGGAACGGGAGGGAGGAGATGAAAAAAGGAATTCGGAGACACAGCAGATGACCAGCCCAGAAGAAGAGGACCAACATCAAGACACCATTAAAACAAAATTACCCAGCAAACTGAGACAAAGAGCCCAACAGGAAGGTCAGGGGAGACACAGATACGGGGAAAAGAGGTAGAGGACACAGGCCCTGGAGCAGACACAGGGGAAGAGGAGGGAGAGCATCAAGCTCTGCACAGAGAAATGGAAGATGAAGGGAATGGACAGTACATGGATTTAAAAAATGTTTTCAAGAATATATGGAAGCATTAAAAGAATGGCTGACAAGAGAATTTAGTGAAATAAAAAGAAGAATAAAAGGTACAGAAAAAAAAGTGAGTAGATTAGAGCTGGTCATGACAGAAATAGGGAAAAGAGTAGACAAGGTGGAAGAACGGGAAACAGCTGTAGAAATGGAAGTGGATGACTTAAAAAGAAAATTGGAAGAAACTGATAAAAAAAATTAAAGAAACACAGCAGTTGTTAGCTCAGAAGATGGATTTAATGGAAAACTATAATAGGAGAAACAATATAAAGATAGTGGGCCTTAAGGAAGATGAAGAAGGCAAAGATATGAAAGAATTTATAAAAGAATGGATTCCCAGGGTCCTAGGAATGCCAGAAATACAGGAAGGAATGGAAATAGAAAGGGCACACAGAACATTAGCCCCAAAACCACAGCCACAACAAAAACCAAGATCTATTCTAGTAAAATTCCTGAGATATACGATAAGAGAAAATATATTGGAGAAGGCAATGAATAAAATGAGAGAAGACAAAAAGCCACTGGAATACAAAGGTCAAAAAAATTTTTTCTACCCAGACGTAAGTTTAGAGCTCCTGAAGAAGAGGAAGGAGTTTAATGCAGCAAAATCGATCCTATAGAAGAAAGGCTATAAACTTATGTTAAGATATCCAGCGGTGCTTAAAATAGTTATCCCGGGGCAGCAAAGCAGACTGTTCTCGGATCCTGAGAAAGCACGAAAATTTGCAGAACGCCTGCAAAACAGACAGAGAGATGAAGAGATGTAACAAGAACAAGAATGACGACAAACTTCATATAAAGAAGAAAAATAATGTATAAGTAAGAACTAAGAAAGGGAAGAAAGGAAGTAAGGGGGGAATTAAGAGGGTGAGCTTTGTTATATGTGAAGATAAAAGTCTTTTCTGGAGGGGGTTGGGTGGGAGAGAATAACAGTCACTGTGAAATCAGTTGACGCTTGCAAGCGGGTTCGCAATCCAAATGGAGAGGGGAGTTGTGGTTGCCCGACAAGGGACGATCAGAGGGGGGGGGGGGGGACATTTGGGGTTAAGGGAATTTTAGATGTGGTAAGTGGAAATATTTATGTTTTAGAAGTGTTGTCTTACAGTGCGTTCAAAAAAAAACAGAAATGGATAAGGGGGAAAGGTGGTGATGAGGAAGCAGAAAAGAGAGGTAAACAAAGTATGAAATGGCCACGTTGAACTATATGACTATAAATATTAACAGAATACATAACCAAATCAAAAGGAAGAGGCTGTTAAATTTACTGAAGAAAGAAAAAAATTGATATATCATTCGTGCAGGAAACATATCTAACTGAAGTGGAACACAAGAAATTAAGGAGAGACTGGGTAGGGCACGTAACGGCAGCATCATATAATTCAAAAGCCAGAGGAGTAGCTATATTAATCAATAAAATAGAGGAGGAAATAATAGATCCAGCAGTAAGGTATGTAATGATAAAGTGTCAGATATATTCAGAATTTTGGAATTTGCTCAAATGTATATGCACCTAATGAAGAGGATCAAAAATTTATGCAAGATATCTTTTGAAGATTGTAGATACACGGGAATATACTGATAGGAGGGGACTTTAACCTTAATTTGGACTTAAAGATAGACAAAACTGGACAAAAGACTAGCAAAAAGAACAAAGTAACCAAATTTATGGTTAAATCGATGCAGGAAATGCAATTTTTGGATATTTGGAGGAGACAACACCCAAAGGAGAAGGAATACTCATATTATTTGGGTAGACATAAAACATACTCAAGGATAGACCTGTTCCTGTTGTCAGCCCACATCCAAGAGAGAGTTAGAAAAATGGCATATAAAGCTAGATTGTTATCGGATCACTCACCCCTGTTATTAGCAATAGAGCTGGAGGACATCCCACCGAGAACGTATAGATGGAGATTAAACTCCATGCTACTTAAAAGAAAGGATTTTAGAGAATTAATTGAGCGACAAATTAAAATGTACTTTGAAATAAATACGGAATCAGTGAAAGATAAATTTATACTATGGGATGCAATGAAAGCATTTATCAGAGGGCAGATAATAAGTTATGTAACTAAGATGAAGAAGGACTACAATCGGGAAATAGAACAGCTGTAAAGGGAAATAGCAAGTACAGAAAAAGAATTAGCAACAAGGGAAGATACAACAAAAAGAAGAGAATTGGCGGACAAAAAAATAAAATATGAAACACTACAAACATACAAGGTGGAGAAGAACATGATGAAGACAAAACAGAAGTATTATGAGCTAGGAGAAAAAACGTACAAAATACTAGCTTGGCAGCTTAAGACAGAAGAAACTAAAAGAACGGTATTGGCATCAAGGAAAAAAGACAAACAAATTACATATAACCCAACGGAGATCAATGAAAACTTCAAGAAATTCTACGAGAAATTATATCGAACTGAGAACGAAGGGAATGAAGACAAAATAGATGAGTTTCTAGCTAAAACTGAACTACCAAAATTGCAAGGAGGAGCAAAACAAATTAATAAAATCATTTGAAATAGAGGAAATACAGGATATTATTAAAAAATCTACCGAACTATAAAACGCCTGGAGAGGACGGACTCCCAATAGAATTCTATAAAACATTAATTCATCCTCTCCTGGAAGTAATGAACCAGATTGAAGAAACACAAAACATGCCAGATTCAAGCAAAACAGCTATAATTACAGTAATACCAAAGACGGGAAAAGATCCACTAACACCTGCATCGACTGTGTACCAAAACTAGTAAAACTAGATCAAACTGGATTTATTAAGAAAAGACGAACAACAGACAATATCTGTAAGTTCATTAACTTAATCCATGCAGTACAAGGAAACAAGATGCCAACAGTGGCGGGTGCCTTAGATGGAGAGAAAGCCTTTGACAGAGTAGAATTGAATTATTTATTCAAAGTACTACAGAGGTTCAACCAACCAGAGAAATATATTAATTGGATTAAAGCATTATATAGGGGACCATTGGTGAAGATAACAGTAAATGGATATATATCAAACCAATTTAAATTAAGCAGGTCAACTAGGCAGGGATGTCCGCTATCTCCCTCACTGTTCGCATTAGCTATAGAACTATTGGCAGAACTGATAAGAACAGAAAATAAAATAAAAGTGATAAAAATAAAAGAGAAGGAATATAGAATCAGTCTATTTGCAGATGATGTTATAATTTACTTAACAGAACTAGAATTATCAATAAAAGAATTATATAAGAAATTGAAGGAATATGGAGAAGTATCGGGGTACAAGATCAACGCAAATAAAAGTGAAGCGATGCCAATGAATAATGCGGATTTCACAAAGTTTAAGAAAGAATCGCCATTTAAATGGGAAACACAAGCAATTCGATACCTAGGTATTCAATTAGATAATAATCTAGGCCATCTATACAAATTAAATTATCAGCCATTAATGAAGAAATTACAAGGCGACTGAGAACATTGGAAAGATTTACCACTAACACTGATAGGAAGGGTAAATTGCATTAAAATGAATATCTTCCCAAGGATACAATACCTATTCCAATCATTGCCAATTCACCTAACAGAGAAATTATTCAATGAACTAAAGAGAATAATAAGGAAATTCTTATGGAAAGGGGGGGAAACCGAGGATAGCGCTAGATAAATTAACAACAGAATGGTACAAACAAGGGGGCTTACAGCTACCAAACTTTAAGAATTATTATAGAGCAGCACAATTAAGATACCTATCAGATTTTTATCAAATAAGGGAAAAACAAGATTGGAGCTAGATAAAATAGGGGAGAAGGTACCTGAACATATACTATATACGTGGGATGAAAAGCTGGTGCAACATGGGAATTCACCAGTACTGCACCATCTGCTCAACATTTGGAAGAAGATTCACGTAGAAAGGAAAAAAACAAATTATCAACTACCAAAATTAATATTGATGCAAAATCAACTAATCCCCTTCACAATAGATAACCTTTCCTTTAGGGAATGGGAGAGGGAAGGGATCAAAAGAATAGAAAATTGTTTTTCGGGAAATAAATTATTATCTTTTGAACAAATGAAGGACGAATATGGTATAACTCATGTTACAATGTTTGCAAAACCTACTTGAAGGACAAATTGGGAAACAGACTGAGGTTACCAGAAGGAAGCAGTTTTGAATATGTGATTACAGACACAATGATAATTAAAAGATTTATAAAAAACATGTATATCAAATTGCAAGAGAAAGAGAACGAGGAAACAAGCTGTAAACCCAAACAAAAATGGGAACAAGATCTAAACATAAAGATAAAGAATGAAAAAATAGGAAAAGCTATGCTCCGGAACTATGAGAAATACAATAAACATGAGGTTACGCATGATACAATATAATTGGTTACACAGGCCATACACCACGCCCCAAAAGTTAAATAAATGGGACCCAACAGTATCAGACAGATGTTTTCACTGTAAGAAGGAAATGGGAACAATAGTACATGCAATTTGGGCATGTGAGAAAGTGGAAAAGTTTTGGGAAGATCTAAATCAGGAATTAAATAAAATCACAAAAAGCAACATACCAAAAAATCCAGAGATCTTTCTTCTAAGTAATATAAGAAGTAAAGAACTTGGCCTCGATTTGGATGGAGCACAATAAAGATTTATTATGATAGCCTTAGCTGTAGCAAAAAATATATATTATGTCAACCTGGAAATCAGAAGATAGCCTGAGAATACAGCAATGGTACATAGAAATGAATAAATGTATTCCATTGGAAAAAATAACATATAATTTAAAAAATAAAGTCACAGTATTCGAACAAATTTGGAACCGTACATGGAACAAAACAGAGAAGTTGTACGGACCTCCACCACCTAAAATGACAGAAGGAGAAGAAGATCAAATGAACTGACCCAGTGTGTAAAAGTAGATGACACAATTTTTTTGTTTATTTTCATTGTGTGAGGACATTGTTTAATGGGTTTATTATATCATATATGTTGAACATTGAGTGGGTGGGGAGGGGGGGGAAAGGGAGAAAATGACACTGTGTATATTCAAGAGGGAAATGTTTATGTGTATTTTGGTCAGTATGGTTCATAGTGTGAAAAATAAAAAAATTTTAAAAAGTCTTCTTGCAGTTCCCACTCGTAACAAGGATGTTGTCTAAGTAGACGAAGGTGCCGTCCAGATCTCGACCCACAGTGTCCATTAGCCACTGGGAAGTTTGTGCGACATTCTTCAACCTGAATGGCATTCGCAGGAATTTGAACAGGCTGAACAGGGTGGTGATGGCGGTTTTGGGGATATCATCATGGTGAACCGGGATCTGATGATATCCTGTATGAGGTCCATTTTGGAAAAGGTCTTTGCCCCGTGCAGGTTAGCCGCAAAATCCTGGATGTGAGGCACGGGGTATCGATCTGGTTATGGCCTCATTGAGCCGACAGTAGTGGCCGCATGGCCTCCAACCCCCAATGGCCTTGGGCACTTTATGCATGGGGAAGCCCATGGGCTGTCTGACCGCCGAACGATGCCAAGCTCCTCCAGTTCTTTGAATTCCTCCCTCGCGAGCTGGAGCTTCTCTAGAGTGGAGCGGCAGGCCCTGGATAAGGATATGGTGCTGTACCCCATGCCGAGTCATCGCCGTGGTGAATTTGGTGGGGTGAGCTCGGCCAAGACCTTGGCATACTTGTCAATGGATCGCTGCACGGCATCCAGGTGGAGTGCTGGAAGTTTGGCAACTTTGAGGGGGAAGGTTTGGAAATTCTTTACGTGGACCAGCCTCCAACCCTTAAGGACAACGAACAGGCAATGGGCACATAAGAAGTCTGCCCCGTGGAGCAGCTATTCCACTGCAGCCAGCATGAACACCCACGATCAAAGGCTGCCTCCTAATTGCAGTTGGACCTTGCATGTACCGTAGGTCCGGATGGTGCAGTTGTTGACTGCCCTCAGCATGGGGTCCCACTGTCTGTTCCTGGTGTCCTATTCCGATAGGGGCAGGATGCTGGCCTCTGCTCCTGTGACCATGAGGAATCGCTGTCTGGACTGGTGGTCGCACACATACATGAGGCTACCTTGTTGGCCAGCCGTCATGGCCATTAGCAACGGCTGGCCTTGGCATTTCCCTCGAACGTATATGGGACGCACTATCTCTGGTGGTAGAAGCACCATTGGTGGTTGGGATCACTTCCTCTGTAGGGGTGCTGCTCCTTCAGCGGGTCTGCATAGATCTGGCTGCGGGGTTTAGTGATGAGCCCTATGGATGCCGAGCACTCACTCTCTTTTCTGCTTCCACAGGATATCTGCTTGTGCTGCGACTTTCCAGGGTTCACTGAAGTTGGCGTCTGCCAGGAGCAGTTAGACATCCTCGGCCAGTTGCTCCAGTAATGCCTGCTCAAACATGATGCAGGGCTCATGTTTTCCCAGGAGGACCAGCATCTCGTTCGTGAGGTCCGACAGGGGCCTGTTCCCTTGGCGATCCAGATGGAGCAGATGTGCCCCTCTCTCATGCCGTGAGAGCCCAAAGGTCTCGATTAGAAAGTCCTTGAAAGCAGTGTATGCGCCTTCCAATGGGGGCTCCTAGATGAAGTTGGCAACTTGGCTTGCCGTGTCCTGATCCAGGGCACTCACCACCACGTGGTAGTACTGGATGAATTCTGCTGTGATGTGCCTGATCTGAAACTGTGCCTCAGCCTGATCAAATCACACGCTGATTGGTCTAGAAGGTCGGCAGCTTGAGAGCGACTGCGTGGACTGCTGCTGGCTCGCTCATCGTTGGTTTTAGATGCTGTCTAAACTGTCAGGGTCACCAAATGCTACTCAAAAGAAAGACACACTCATGGGTGTAGTCAGGTTAAGCTCTCTGATTTTATTGGGGCTCATGTCCAACTTGTATACATCTCGCGTTTCTGCTGTTTTCCCCAATTGCTGGCATAATGACCCACATAACAAAAGCGTTTTTCCTGTGTGCGGGTACCTTCTTGCATGATAATGCCTTCTTCCCCATGCGCTGCCCCTGTCTGTTGGCTGTGCAGCGGGGGCCAGCGCCATTTTGGGGTTGCTCGCCCTTAAGCCGCCCTTGCCATTTGTCCATCAGTTCGCTTGCTAGAGCCAGTGCCGCTGCGCAATCTGCTGGCTCTTAGGTTCACTCGCTGCACAGAGCGCCAATTTGATCGCTGCAGTGGTGGGTCGCCACAGATGATGCATTTTAGGTCAAGAAAGGCATCTCAAATCTGGAAATGCACCAGAACTCACAAGTTAGTCATTAAATGACGCCATAAAAAAACATAAAAGTCAAAAAAGGAGAAAAATTACTAACTCCAAAAGAGTCAGCAGCTCAATCAGTGAGAAACTTGATTTTGTTTATTGTTTGAAAACATTTCGCAATTGGGTGACAGAGTCATTGATGCCAATAGGAAGACATCATCTGAATGGACATTAGTCATATTTCTTCTCAAGTGGCTCTTGGTGTACTTCATTTCTTAGAACAGTTGCTCACACATGTATGAACTGCCAAACAGTGATGCCATCTTTTTTGCGTGCTCCACCAAGTTTTTATAATTCCCATATGGAAGATTTTTGTTTTTGTAGAAGTCAATCAAAGACACATCATCTGCATTTAATATGGATTTCAACTGATCACTGAAGTGCATCTTAATAAGTTCCATCTGAAAAGGTTCTGGTATGGTTTCCACATCCACACTGAATGGAGTTGCAAACAGTTTGAAGTCATTTGCATACAAACAAAAAACAGCAAAACAAGACAAAAACTCATTTTTCAAGTCATGGAGAACTGTCACAAAAGCATTTTTGGAGATTGGGAAAATGCGCAAAATTCTATTTTTTTTTAAACTGGCTTTCCCACAATCGAAGTTTTGTTTCAAAGGCAACAATGTGTGCATACATCTCATGGATCAACTGATTTTTTTTCTTTGAAGTTCTAAATTGAGGTTGTTCAGATGAAACGTAACATTCACCAGAAATACCAAGCCTGAAAGCCAATCAGGATCACAAATATGGGAGGCATTCTCATGTTTGCTTTCAAGGAATGTTGCTACTTCTTCATGCAGGGCAAATACTTTTTCCATTATTGTTCCACGGCTAAGCTAGCAAACATCGCAAAAGTAAACAAGGTCACCATATTCAGCATGTGCTTCCAGTAAAAATTGTTGGAATTGATACTGATTCAAACTACAAGACAGAGTCAGATTAACTGCCTTCACTCCAATTAAATTCTTCAATTTGAGAGACTTTGCACACAGAGCCTCTTGATGGATGATATAATTAACTTTTTTTTATATTCGTGTGAAATTCCAAGATTATTCATATATCTTTGGAGCAAAGCAATGGTGCCTTTTCTCTCTGCAACCATTGCTGGTGCTCCATCAGTTGTTATGTCCATTACCTTAGATAGATCCAGCTTCATGTCTGCCATCACTTTCTGCAGTTCTTCAAAAATATCTGCTCCTGTGACGTGTCCTTTAAAAGGATTAACATCGAATTCCTCAGCAATATCAAAACTTGACCTTATTCTTCGAACAAAAAGTACAAGTTGAGCAGTAACTTTTAACTGAGGAATTGGATAATGGAGGCAACAGTTAGGGGAGGCCAGTGTTCTGATTGCAGAATGTGGGAAGTAAGGGGGAACATATTTGTTGCTGATGACTACACCTACAAGAGGTGCACCCTGCTGCAGCTCCTGATAATCCGAGTTAGGGAACTGAAGCTGCAGCTGGATGAACTTCAGATCATTCGGGAGGCAGTGATAGAGATTAATTTTTGGGGGACAGTCACCCCTAAGAGTCAGGATGCAGGCAGCTGAATGACTGTCATCAGAGGCATGAGGAAGAGGCAGAGAGAGCAGAGCACCCCAATGGCCATTCACATCAACAATAGTTATTCTGTTTGGATACTGTTGGTGGGGACGACCTACCAGGGACAAGTTGTAGTGGTCACGTCTGGTACCAAGACTGGACCCTCAGCTCCGAAGGGAAGGAGAGAGGAGAGGAGTGCAGTAGTGATAGGGGATTCAATAGTTAGGGGTACAGATGGGAGGTTCTGTGGGAGAGATCAAATATCTTGGATGATCTGTTGCCTCCCTGGTCCCAGAGTCTGAGATTTCTTGGATCGAGTTTTCCCAATTATAGGGAGGGAGGGTGAGCAGCCAGACGTCATGGTCCATGTAGGAATGATGTGGATAAGAAGGGTGGGGAAGTCCTGCTCGGAGAGTTTAGGGAGTTGGGTGCAAAGTTTTTTAAATTTTTTTTTATTTTTCACACTATGAACCATATTAATCAAACATTTCCCTCTTTAATATACACAGTGTCATTTTCTTCCCTTTTTCCCCCCTCCCTTCCCTCCCTCCTTCCCACCCCCTTCCAAACCCATTAAACGTTCAACATATACAATACAATAAACCCATTAAACAATGTCATCACACAATGAAAGTAAACAAGAAAATTGTGTCATCTACTGGGTCAGTTCATTTCGTCTTTTTCTCATTCTATCATTTTAGGGGGTGCAGGTCTGAGGTAGGCCCTCTCTGTTGTGTTCCATGTACTGTTCCCAAATTTGTTCAAATAATGTGACTTTATTTTTTAAATTATATGTTATTTTTTCCAATGGAATACATTTATTAATTTCCATGTACCATTGCTGTATTCTCAGGCTCTCTTCGGATTTCCTAGTTGACATTATACATTTGTTTGCTACAACTAAGGCTATCATAATCAGTCTTTTTTGTGCTCCATCCAAATCGAGGCCAGTTCTTTACTTCTTGTATTACTTAGAAGACAGATCTCTGGATTTTTTGGTATGTTGCTTTTTGTGATTTTATTTAATACCTGATTTAGATCTTCCCAAAACTTTTCCACTTTCTCACATGCCCAAATTGCATGTACTGTTGTTCCCATTTCCTTCTTACAGCGAAAATATCTATCTGATACTGTTGGATCCCATTTATTTAACTTTTGGGGCATAATATATAGCCTGTGTAACCAGTTATATTGTATCATGCGTAACCTCGTATTTATTATATCTCTCATAGTTCCAGAGCATAGCATTTCTCATATTTAATTTTTTTTATCTTTGTTTGGCTCTTGTTCCCACTTTTGTTTGGGTTTATAGCTTATTTCATCATTTTCTTTCTCTTTCAGGTTGATGCACATGTTTTTTATAAATCTTTTAATTATCATTGTGTCTGTAATCACATATTCAAAACTGCTTCCTTCTGGTAACCTCAGTCTGTTTCCCAATTTGTCCTTCAAGTCGGTTTTCAGTTGGTGGTATGCAAACATTGTACCATGAGTTATTCCATATTTGTACTTCATTTGTTCAAATGATAATAAATTATTTCCCAAAAAAAATTTTCTATACTTTTAATTCCTTTTCTCACCCATTCTCTAAAGGAAGGCTTATCTATTGTGAAAGGGATTAGTTGATTTTGCATCAATAATGATTTTGGTAGTTGGTAATTTGTTTTTTTCCTTCTACATGAATCTTCTTCCAAATGTTGAGCAGATGGTGCAATACTGGTGAACTTCTATATTGCACCATTTTTTCATCCCACTTATAAAGTATATGTTCTGGTACCTTCTCCCCTATTTTATCTAGCTCTATCTTGGTCCAATCTGGTTTTTCCCTTGTTTGATAAAAATCTGATAAATATCTTAATTGTGCTGCTCTATAATAATTCTTAAAATTTGGTACTTGCAAACCACCTTGTTGGTACCATTCTGTTAATTTATCTAGTACTATCCTTGGTTTCCCCCCCCCCCCCCCTTTCCATAAGGATTTCCTTATTATTCTCTTTAGTTCATTGAATAATTTCTCTGTTAAGGGAATTGGTAACGATTGAAATAGCTATTGTATCCTTGGGAAGATATTCATTTTAATGCAATTTACCCTTCCTATCAGTGTTAGTGGTAAATCTTTCCAATGTTCTAAGTCATCTTGTAATTTCTTCATTAATGGCTGATAATTTAATTTGTATAGATGGCCTAGATTATTATCTAGTCTAATACCTAGGTATCGGATTGCATGTGTTTGCCATTTAAATGGTGATTCTTTTTTAAACTTTGTGTAATCCGCATTATTCATTGGCATCGCTTCACTTTTATTTGCATTGATCTTGTACCCCGATATTTCTCCATATTCCTTCAATTTCTTATGTAATTCTTTTATTGATATTTCTGGTTCTGTTAAGTATACTATGATGTCATCTGCAAATAGACTGATTCTATATTCCTTCTCTTTTATTTTTATCCATAACCATATAACCACTTACAGATTTTATTTTCTGTTCTTATCAGTTCTGCCAATGGTTCTATTGCTAAAGCGAACAGTGAGGGAAATAGTGGACATCCCTGCCTAGTTGACCTGCTTAATTTAAATTGGTTCGATATATATCCATTTACTGTCACCTTTACCATTGGTCGCTTATATAATGCTTTAACCCAATTAATATATTTCTCTGGTGGGTTGAACCTCTGTAATACTTTGAATAAATAATTCCATTCTACTCTGTCAAAGGTTTTCTCTGCATCTAAAGCAACTGCCACGTTTGGCGTCTTATTTCCTTGTACTGCATGGATTAAGTTAATGAACTTACAGACATTGTCCGTTGTTCGTCTTTTCTTAATAAATCCAGTTTGATCTATTTTTACTATTTTTGGTAGACAGTCGGCCAATTTGTTTGCTAATAGTTTAGCTATTATCTTATAGTCTGAATTAAGTAGAGATATTGGTCTATACGATGCTGGTGTTAGTGGATCTTTCCCCATCTTAGGTATTACTGTAATTATTGATGTTTTATATGAATCTGGCAAGTTTTGTGTTTCTTCTATCTGGTTCATTACTTCCAGGAGAGGAGGGATTAGAAACTCTTTAAATGTTTTATTGAATTCTATTGAGAGTCCGTCCTTCCCAGGCGTTTTATTGTTCGGTAGCTTTTTTAATATATCTTGTAATTCCTCTATTTCAAATGGTTTTATCAATTTGATTTGCTCCTCTTCTTGCAATTTCAGTAGTTCAATTTTAGCTAGAAACTCATCTATTTTGTCTTCTTTCCCTTCGCTCTCAGTTCGGTATAATTGCTCCTGGAATTCCTTTAAGTTTTCATTGATTTCTGTTGGGTTATATGTAATTTGTTTGTCCTTTTCCTTGAAACCAATACCA
Source organism: Narcine bancroftii (assembly GCF_036971445.1). Lineage (NCBI taxonomy): Eukaryota > Metazoa > Chordata > Chondrichthyes > Torpediniformes > Narcinidae > Narcine > Narcine bancroftii. Next base: position 129,307,110 of record NC_091472.1, read on the forward strand.
TTCTTTTAGCTTGTTCTGTTTTAAGCTGCTAGGGTAGTATTTGTGTATTTTTTTTCTCCTAGCTCAATACTTCTGCTTTATTTTCATTATGTTCTTCTCCACCTTGTACGTTTGTAGTGTTTCGTATTTTATTTTTTTTGTCCGCCAATTCTCTTCTTTTTGTTGTATCTTCCCTTGTTGCTAGTTCTTTTTCTATACTTACTATTTCCCTTTCCAACTGTTCTATTTCCCGATTGTAGTCCTTTTTCATCTTAGTTACATAACTTATTATCTGCCCTCTGATGAAGGCTTTCATTGCATCCCATAATATAAATTTGTCTTTCACTGATTCTGTATTTATTTCAAAGTCCATTTTAATTTGGCACTCAATAAATTCTCTAAACTCCTGTCTTTTCAATAGCATGGAGTTTAATCTCCATCTATATGTTCTTGGTGGGATGTCCTCCAGTTCTATTGCTAATAACAGGGGTGAGTGATCAGCTTTATATTCCGTTTTCTAATTCTCCCTTGGATATGGGGTGACAACAGGAACAGGTCAATCCTTGAGTATGTTTTGTGTCTACTAGAATAATATGAGTATTCCTTCTACTTTGGGTGTTGTCTCCTCCATATATCCAAAAGTTGCATCCTGCATTGATTTAACCATAAATTTGGCTACTTTGTTCTTTCTGCTAGTCTTTTGTCCAGTTTTATCCATCTTTGAATCCAAATTAAGGTTAAAGTCCCCTCTTTTCAATATGTTCCCCTGCATATCTACAATCTTCAAAAAAAATCTTGCATAAACTTTTGATCCTCTTCATTAGGTGGATATATATTGACCAAATTCCCGAGTTCTGAATATATCTGGCACTTTATCACTACATACCTCCCTACTGGATCTATTATTTCCTCCTCTATTTTGATTGGTACATTTTTATTTATTAATATAACTACACCACTGGCTTTTGAGTTATATGATGCTGCTGTTACGTGCCCTACCCAGTCTCCTTAATTTATTGTGTTAGATGCATTTCCTGCTCGAATGCTATATCTATTTTTCTTTTTTCAGTAAATTTAATAGCCTCTTCCTTTTGATTTGGTTATGTATTCCATTAATATTTATAGTCATATAGTTCAACATGGACATCTCATACTCTGTTTACATCTCATTTCTGCTTCCTCACCTGCACCTTTCCCCTTTTCCCCATTTTCATTTCTCAGTTTTCTTTTTTTGAACGCACTTCTAAAACATAAAATTCAACCACTCCCACATCTAAAGTTCCCTTAACCCCAAGTGTCCCCTTGTCACCCCTTGTCCTTTGCCGGGCAACCACAACTCCCCTCTCCATTCGGACTGTGAACCTGTTTGCAAGTGTCAACTGATTTCGCAGTGACTGTTAATCTCTCCCACCCAACCCCCTCCAGAAAAGACTTTAATCTTCACATTACAACAAAACTCCCCCTCTTTTCTTCTCTTTTTTTCTTATTTATTTATTTATTTATTTTTAACCCCCCTCCTCTTTTTCCCCCTTCTCCCTTACTTCCCTTCCTTTAGTTCTTACTTATACATTATTTTTAAATCTTTAAATGTAGTTTGTCGTCGTTCTTGTTACATCTCCTCATCTCTCTGACTTGCAGGTGTTCTGCAAATTCTCATGCTTTCTCCGGATCCGAGAACAATCTGTTTTGCTCCCCTGGGATAACTATTTTAAGCACCTCTGCATATCTTAACATAAATTTATAGCCATTTTTCCATAGGATCGATTTCGCTGCATTAAACTTCTTCCTCTTCTTTAAGAGCTCAAAACTCAGTCTGGGTAGAAAAATTTTTTTTGACCTTTGTACTCCAGTGGTTTTTTGTCTTATCTAATTTTATTCATTGCCTTCCCCATATATTTTCTCTTGTCGTGTATCTTAGAAATTTTACTAAAATGGATCTTGGTTTTTGTTGTGACTGTGGTTTTAGGCCTAATGTTCTGTGTGCCCTTTCTATTTCCATTCCTTCCTGCATTTCTGGCATTCCAATGACTTTTGGAATCCATTCTTTTATAAATTCTTTCATATCTTTGCCTTCTTCATCTTCCTTATGGCCCACTATCTTTATATTGTTTCGCCTACTAAAGTTTTCCATTATATCCATCTTCTGAGCTAACAACTCCTATGTTTCTTTAACTTTTTTGTCACTTGCTTCCAATTTTCTTTTTAAGTCATTCACTTCCATTTCTACCGCCATTATAAATTTTTCCACATTTTCTAATCCTTTCCCTACATCTGTTATGACCAGCTCTATTCTACTCACTTTTTCTCTGTACTTTTCATTTTTCTTTTAATTTCTCGAAATTCTATTGTCAACCGTTCTTTTAATGCTTTCATTTGTTCTTGAAAATTTTTTTTATCTATGTACTGTCCATTCATTTTACTTCCTATTCCTCTGTGCAGAGCTTGGTGTTCTTCTTCTTCTGTGTCTGCTCTAGGGTTTGTGTCTTCTATTTTTCTTCCTTGTATTTGTGTCTCTTCTGGCTTTCTTGTTGAGCTGCTTGTCTCAGTTTGTTGGGAATTTTTTTTTTCATGGTTTCTTGATGTTGGTCCTCTTCTTCTGGGCTGGTCATCTGTTGGGTTTCGTGCTTCCGTTTTTCTTTCTCACCCCTCCCTTTCCCATTCCTTTCTTTATCTTCCAGCTGGGAGCCCTGCTGTTGTGCATCTCTCAGCTGTTCGTGCTGTGTAGGTTCACTACACAGCTGGTCCCCCCTCCTGTCGGTGTTCTCCTTTTCCTTGTTGTGCGCATTGTGCACCTCTGTTTTTCTCAGTGAGCCATTTTTGCAGTCCCGTGGTCAGTGGGTCACAACCCTGCAGGGTCTCCACAAATCTCAGGGAGTGGGATCCTCTTTCCCCGGCGGGTTCTTGCTTTTTTGTGCAGGTAAGGCCTTCACCTTTCTCTTTCGGCGTTTTTCCTTCTTTTTTTCCCATTGGTTTTGGTTTTTCTTTCTTAGGTGCCATTTTCTCAACACCTTTATCTTATTTGTTGTGTTTTGTGTATCTGGGGCTTTGCTTTTTCTTCACTTTTTTTTCTTCTTTTCTGGAGAGGGCTGGTATTCTTTTATCGGCCACTACTCCATCACGTGACTCCAGTTAGGTGCAAAGTTGAAGCAGAGGACATCCAGAGTTGTAATCTCAGGATTGCTACACATGCAACTTGCTCATGAGGTTAGAAATGGGAAGATAATGCTGCTAAACACAGGGCTAAAGTGCTGGTTCAGGAGGGAGGCTTTGTTCCAGAGTATGTTGGACCTGTTCCAACAGGATGGTTTGCACCTGAACTGGTGGGGGACTAGCATCCTTACAGGTAGGTTTGCTAGTGCTACTCCCGGGGGGGGGGGGGGGGTGGGGTGGAGGTTAACTAGATTTGTAGGGGGAGGGGAACCAGAGTGATAGAGCAGATAGTAAGGTGGAAGGCGGTAAGGGTCATGTGAGGACTGCATGTAAAGACCGAAAGCAGAGGTTTGTACATTATAGAAATTATCTCAGATGTATCTATTTCAATGCAAGAAGTAGTATTGGTAAGGCAGATGATCTTAGGGTATGGATTTTCATGTGGGATTACAACATTATTGTGTTATGAGCCCAGAGGACCCCAAAACCCAGCAGCAATAGATATCACCAAGACAAATGATTACTTAAACAAAAGTTGCTTTTAATTATCTCTAAGCATGAAAACAGATTCACACTTTAACTTATCACTATTGACTTAACTAACCTAACTTAACCCCCTTCTAATTCTAAGCGCATGTGTATGTAATATGTGTGCAAGTTCAGAAAAGTTCTTTGATTCACAGTCCAATCACATTTCTCATTCCTCCAAGTTCACAGGTTGTAGGCAATTCTTATACTGTGGACAGAATTTAACATTTATAAAGTTCACCAGACTTTGGTGCTTGAAAGGTAAATGGTTACCACTCAGGAAGGTTGTTGTCAGTTTTCAGAGAGAGATTTGTCATATGCTGGACTACCAGCCACCTCAGTGTCTTGCTGAAGAAACCTGCCCCTTCAGGGTTCTCCAGATGATAACCTCTTACTTTCAGGTCATTACAGAGTTCCTTCTTGTTTTGCTTATTCTAAGTAAAACATTAGACAGCTAGTCCTCTCCTCTTGCATGAACCACAAGGGCTTTGACCAGGCTGAACTAAGCACTTACAACCTTTCTTCCAAATGGGATTTTTCACAAGCTTTCCAGCTTGTCCTGTTCCAGTCCCAGCTGCTGCTGCTGACTGTAACACTGTAGAAGTGACCTCTCTCTCTCTCTCTCTCTCTCCCTCTCCCTCTCCCTCTCTCTCTCTCTCTCTGAGAGAAAGCCTGTTTGACTCTCTCTGCTTGCAAAACCACATGACCGTCTTCAAACAGCATGTTCCCTTCTAGACAATATGCAGCTCTGACAAGTTTTTAATCTGTTGCCTTTTTATAAACAATAATCCATTAGTGAAGTCACTTGGGTACTCTCCAAAGCTTTTGCAAAGGCTCTGAGACCCTAACATGTCTAGCATTAGCAGAGCTCCAGTATTTTAAATAAGATCTGTTTTAAAGTGTTTTTATGTGACTTACACTAACAAATCCTGCCCCAATTTATCTCCCAATAATCTATATATTTTGTCACAGTTGCTATTAGTGAAATTTGGTTGCAGGATGGCAAAACTGGCAGCTCAATGTTCCGGGTTTCTGATGATAGAGGGGGAGAAGTGACATTGCTACTTGGAAAATATCACAGCTGTGCTCAGGCAGGACATCATTGTGAGCTCGCCTACAGAGGCCACATAGTTGGAGCTAAGGAATGGGAAAGCTGTGAGCATGCTAACAGGCTTGTAGACTGCCCACTAGTATGAGAGAATTGGAGGCACAAATCTGTTGGGAGATAGCAGAGCATTGTAAGAAACAGAAAGTTGTGGTAGTAGGAGATTTTAACTTTCCGCATATTGAATGGGACTCCATTACTAAAGGACTGGATGGCTTTGAGTTTGTCAAATGTTTATAGGAAAGCTTTCTAAATCAATATGAGAGAGGATGCATTATTTGATCTCCTATTAGGGAACCGTGCAGATCAAGTGGCCGAGGTCTGTGTAGGTGTGTGAGCATTTTGGGTCCAGTGACCATAATGTCATTTGGTTCAAGTAACTTATGGAATCGTATATATTTGGTCCTAGAGTTGAATTTATAAATTGCAACAGGCATAGGGAACCTTGGTTTTCAAGGGATATTGGTGATATGATTAAGAAGAAGAGAGAGGTGTATAACCGGTATAGGCAACAAGGAGCAAATGAGGTACTTGCAGAGTATAGAAAATGTAAGAGAATACTAAAGAAGGAAATTAGGAAGGCAAAAAGATGACATGAGGGTTCTTTGGCAGATAATGTGAATCCAAAGGGTTTCTACAAGTATATTAAGAGTAAGAGAATAACAAGGGACAAAATTGGTCCCTTAGAAGATCAGAGTGGTCAACTATGTGTGGAGTCTCTAGTAATGGGGAGATCTTAAATATTTTTTGTGCATCTGTGGCCACTAGAATCACAGTGCACATGATGAAATAACCACACAAGGCATCTTTAGAGTGAATCAGATTTACTCTTCATCACCCACTCAATTTTTTAAAAGCTCAAATCACGCGCTCGGCCCATGCTGACGTCATTATGTACTGACATCACATGGCTGTTTTGATGCCTTCTGGGAGTTGTAGTTCTGCCATAGTGCCACTAAATTTCCCTCCCACCCCCAGAACCGGCAGAAAGGTTTGTCTATCTTTTAGGTGGTTGACCTCTGCAATGGACTGTTGGCTGCTACAGTGGGAAAGACTTGTACGTATGAGCTGATTTAAGCCTGTTCGTAGTGAAAGACTATGGCTTCCCTCCAGTGTCCAAAATACGGGTCAACCTAGTTTGTCTAAGTATCCTATAAGGTTTCTCGTTGGGTGTATGTAAAGATTGACCAAGTGTTCCCCTTTGGACAAAGACATATTCACAGTTATGAGGTCTTCAGGCATAAAAGAAGAGTTCTCCATGTGATGATGGTGGTATTGGGATCAGTTTTCCTACGGTTTCCCTTAGCCTGCTCAACAGTTCCTTAGGATCATCGCTGGATTTGGAATGGTAGGGTATGAACTCCCCTGGAACCACCAACAGTACATGAGCTCCACAGATGAAGCTTGGAGGTCCTCCTTTGAAATTGTTCAAATGCCCAGTAATACCCAGGGCAACTCATCAGCCCAGTTCAAGCCCTCTCAGTGAGCCATCAAGGCTGACTTGAGATGTCAATGAAATCTTTCCACCATTTCATTGACCTGGGGATGATAGGCATTTGTGTGATGATTTGTTGTACCGAGCAAGTGAGACAAGGCCGTCCACAGCGAGGAAGTAAATTGTGGTCCTCTATCTGAAGTAACATGCACCAAAACGAGACACCCAGGAATGTAGGAATGCCCGAGCACAAGTGTCCGCAGTAGCATTTACCATTGGCATGGCCTCGGACCGCTGCGTAAACCTGTTTATTACTGTAAAAAGATAACAGTATCCTCTTGAAACAGAAAGCGAGCCAACAATGTCCACGTGGACATGAACAAAATGCCAAGTAACTGCTGGGAAGGACGATAGTGGTGCCTTAGCATGCTGTTGAACATTTGCTTTCTGGCAGGCAATGCAATGGATCCACAGAGTCGAATACTTGAATTTTCCATAATGCCGGAATTACAGGGTGTGGTGTCCCGTTGATATATCACAGTGGAGTAGTTTGCCATGAACTGGACATCTTTCAATTGCAGGTTTGTGATTGCAGTATGATAAGCATTTGTCTTATGATCATGTTCTTGGGCCACAGCCAAAGTTGTGTAGTCAATACCTTGATCTACAGAAAAACCTCAAGTGCAGCAGAGCTGGAAAGTGCATCAGTGACTACATTGTCTTTTCTGGAAATATGTAGTATTTTTGTGGAAAATTCTGAAATGAATGACAATTGCTGTTGTTGTTGCACTGACCAGGACTCTGCGACCTTGGAAAACGCAAATGTTAAGGGCTTGTGGTCGGTGTACATAGTAAAATCTCTGCCCTCTAAAAAAATAATGGATGTATCGATTAGACAAGTAAATGCCTAAAAGATCCTTATCAAAAGCACAGTATTTCTTCTCTGCTTCACGAAGATGATGGTTGAAGAATGCTAATGGCTTCCATCGCCTGTTGACATATTGATGAAGCACACCTCCTATGGCCATACTGGAAGCGTCTGTAGAAAGGGTGGCAACTGCATTTAAAACTGGGTAGCTGTGCATAGTGATATGAGTGAGCAAATCTTTCATCTTCAAAAAGGCATTGTTTCCCTCTTCAGTCCATTGGATGGTTTTGGCATTACTGAACAATAAATCGAAAAGGGGCTTCATGATAAGAGCTGCTCCCAGAATAAACTGACTGTAAAACTTTACCATTCCCAAGAATTTCTGCAGGCTTTTAACCATTGCAGGTCTTGAATATTTGGTAATGTCCTCAACTTTGGATGGCAGTGGAGTCAAGTCTTCCTGATTAATCCTATGTCCCAAGAAATCAATAATTTTTTGCCCAAAAACGCATTTATCTGGATTGATGGCCAGTCTAAAGTTTTGAAGATGAATAAAAATGTACAAAGATGTTCAAAATGTTCTTCCTTAGTCCCAGTGGCCACTAAAATGTCGTTGAGGTAAATGAAGACATTGGTCATACCAAGTCCTAAAGAATCCATCACCTGTTGAAATGTTTGAACAGCATTCTTTAATCCGAATGGCATTCATAAAATTCATACAACCCAAATGGGGTAATTATTGTTGATTATGGAATGTCTTCTGGCTCTACTGGTACTTGGTGAAGTCCACGCAACAAGTCTATTCTGGAGAAGATCTTCGCTCCATGCAAATTAGCCAAGAAATCCTGAATATGAGGTATCGGATAATGATCTGGAATAGTGGCTTCGTTAAGCCACCTGTAATCTCCATATGGTTGTCAATCTCCATTGTGTTTCAGGACCATATGTAATGGAGATGCCCAGGGACTGTTGGACCTATGGATTATGCCTAGTTCTTCCATCTTGGCAAACTCTTTCTTAGCTAAACGCATCTTTTCTCGAGGCAAGTGGTGTGGTTTAGCATAGCTCGGAGGGCCCTTAGTACAAATGCGGTGAGTAACACTGTGTTTTCAGTGGAGGCAGAAAATTGTAGAATAGTAATCTCAGGGAAATCTTTGAAAAGAATTTATTAGTTTAATTAACGTTTGAAGGTGTAGAGCAGGTGAGCCCTAAGAAAATCTGCACCAAGTGTAGAGATGATTCTCGAACTTGACATTCATCTTCCTGGTGCCAAAGGTCGGAATGTTGGAACTGTTAACTGCTCATAGTTGCAGGTCCGGGGTAAGATGGCATGTGCCAAAACCAGTGAGTGGAACTACACTAACTTCTGAACCCGTGTCCACCAGAAGTCTTCGCTGGGACAACAGTTCCATATATATATTAGGCTTGCAGGTTTCTCACCTACTGCTGCAGCCCTTATTGGTGGTTGTCCTGGGCATTTCTCACTATCAGGCAGGGTGAAAGGCACTTATAGGCATTTACTCCCCAACATCTGTGGTAATAACACCAAGACAAAGTGTCCACAGGCTGTTTACTTGTTTTGCAGCATTGCCTGCTTGTAGTGAGTGATGTGCCAAGAGCATAGAGTGTGACGGGTCAATATCGGAGAGGTTAGTTGTACAGACTTGTCTTTCCTCGCTGTGCTTATTAGCCAGCCATAGAATGTTTGCCTCTGCTGCTACAGCTCTTGGGTCTTCAAATGAACATTTGGAATACAAGAGCCTAATATCATCTGGCATTCGGTCTAATATTGGGCCTTTCGCCAGCTGCCAGGAACAGCATTTCATCCATTAGTTCTGAAGGGGCACTGTCTCCCAACCCATAGAAATGTAGTCACTTGGCTGCCCTTTCCCTACAGAACAAAAGCTTAATAAAAGCATTTTTAAAGTGTTGTACTTACTGGCATGTGGTGGATCCTGTAGGAAATTGCCGACACTCTGAGCGACGGGCTGGTCCAGGGCACTGACAAGATGGGAATAACAAGTGGTGTCCAATTTGACTTTATGAAGGTGAAATTGTGCTTCAGCCTGTTGGAACCGCAGTTCAGGCTCAGCTGTCCAGAAAGGTGGTAGCTTCACAGCAATGCCTGCAGAGTCCATGTTTGTCCATAAGTATATTTTTGGACTCGTCGGGGTCACCAATTGTGACCACTGGAATTGCAGAGGATTTGATGAAATAACCACACAAGGCATTTTTAGAGTGAATCAACCTTTTAAAAGCCCGAATCATGTGCTCGACCTGTGCTAACGTCATCATGCACTGACATCACATGGCCGGTTCGATGCCTTCTGGGAGGTGTGCCACCATAGTGCTGCTATACATCAATATTTACTCAGGAAACTGGCATGGTGCATACGGATGGAAGGGAAACAAATAGAAGTGTCATGAAACATATGAAGATTAAGGAAGAGGAGGTGATTGCTGCCTTACACCAAATAAAGGTAGATCCCCTGGGCCAGATGTGATATTCCCTCAAACCTTGAGTGAGATGAGTGTTGAAATTGCAGGGGCCCTGACAGATATTTCAAATGTCCTTAGCCACAGGAGAGGTATTGAAGGATTGGAGAGAAGTTCATGTTGCCCCGCTGTTTCAGGAAAGCTCCAAAAGTAAACCAGGTAACTATAGTCCAGTGAGCCTGATGTCAGTAGTAGGTAGATCATTGGAAGGAGTTTTGAGAGATAGGATATATAGGTATTTGGACAGCCATAGGCTGATTAAGTACAGTCAGCTTGGCTTTGTGCATGGTAGATCGTGTATAATAAATTTCGTAGAGTTTTTCGAGAAAGTTACCTTACTGATGATGATACAAAGATAGGAGGTGTAGCAGACAGTGAGGAAGATGAAGGAAAGGCTGTGGATGTTGTCTACATGGACTTTAGTATGGGGTCTTCGACTAGGTCCCACATGGGAGATTAGTTCAGAAGGTTAAGACACTTGGTATATATGGAGGAGTTGTAAACTAAATTCTAGATTGGCTGTGTGGGAGAAAACAGAGTGGTAGTCGATGGTTGCTTCTCAGACTGGAGGCCTGTGATGAATGGTGTGCCTCAGGGATCAGTGTTGGGACCACTGTTGTTTGTTGTCTATATCAATGATCTGGATGATAATGTGGTAAATTGGATCAGAATGTTTGCTGATGACACTAAGATAGGAGGCATAAGAAAGATTTTCAAAGCTTGCAGAGGGATCTGGACCAACTGGTAGAATGGGCCAGTAAATGGCAGATGGAGTTTAATGCAGACAAGTGTGAGATATTGCATTTTGGAAGAGCAAATCAATAAAGGACATACATTGTAAATGGTAGGGTGCGGAAGAGCAAAGAGACCTGGGAATACAGGTACATTGTTCCCTGAAGGTGGTGTCACAGATAGACAGGATAGTAAAGAAAGCTTTGATGTCTAGGCTTTATAAATCAAAATATTGAGTATAGGAGTTGGCATGTTAAGTTGAAGTTATATAAAACATTGATGAGGCCAAATTTTGAATATTGTGTGCATTTCTGGTCACCTAGCTACAGGAAGGATGTCAATAAGATTGAAAGAATGCTGAGAAGATTTACTAGGATATTGCCGGGTCTTCAGGAGTTGAGATACAGGGAAAGATTAAACAGGTTTGGACTTTATTCCTTAGAGCTTAGAAGAATGAGGGGAGATTTAATAAAGATTTACAAAATTATGAGGGGTATAGACAGAGTAAATGTGAGTAAGCTCTTTCCACTTAGAAGAGATAAATATGAGAGGACATGGCTTTAGGGTGAAAGAGGAAAGGTTTAGGGGGAACTTCTTCACTCAGAGGATGGTGGGAGCGTGGAATGAGCTACACTGGTAAATGCATGGTCACTGTTAAGTTTTAAGAATAGATTGGATAGATACATGGATGGGAGAGGGCTGGAGGGTTATGGAATGGGTGCAGGTCAGTGGGATTAGTGGAATAATGTTTCAGCCCAAACTAGAAGGGCCTAATGGCCTGTTTTCTATGCTGTAGTTTCCTATGGTTCTATTTTGCTTGAGAAAAATTGTCATTGGGCCATTTCCTTTGGAGTTATGAAACTATGCACATAACGAGTCAATTAGGTACGATTAAAACAGTGGTTTTCAAACTTTTTCTTTCCACTCACATACCACCTTAAGTAATGCCTATGCTCTGTGATTAGTAAGAGATTATTTAAGGTGGTATGTGAGTGGAAAGAAAAAGTTTGAAAATAACTGATCTATAGCAATTTGATCTACAGCAATACTATGGCTCAGCTTCAGTGCAATGCGCACCAAACCTGCAACCATTCCAAGTGATGTCCAGAGTAGTGACCTGGCATGGAACAGTGTCTTGGCCTATCACCACGATTTTGGGGAGGGGTTCTTGTATACCTGTGGATCTTAAATGCTGACAAAAACTATACACATACACATCCTTTCCTGTCATCTCAGCTTACCAGATAGCCCTTTTTACAGAGGTCGATTCGGCGCTACGACTACTTCTGCTGCCAACTTAAAAGGCGGGACCACCCCCCTATTCCATGTTTGTACTTTTTGTATAGGTGTGGTGCAATAAAGGCACAATATTCCTGCCTTGAAGTAGCTGTGTGAAAGGGGCTAGAGAATGTTGCAGATGGGTTAAAGGCAGGTGACAGTTCAGAAACAGTAGATTTATTACACTGTTGGGTATATTCTATAGGTTAGCAATGAGTGGAAGAAATGTAGAAAAGAAAATACACTGGAAATTAAAGGAAATTTCATAAAAGGGGAATTCAGTTATCTCAATATAATCTGAAGTACTAATCATAATGATAGTTTTGGTCCCCTATTTCCTTATTTGTACATTTGCCTTTATACATTGAAAAGCACCTTATGATTTTTTTTAAGTTGTTGCTGATATTTATTCATATTCTCTTTGTTTTTTCTAATTTTACTGTATATTTCATTTTCTGAGCTGTCCCAGCTTTTTCATGTGGTAATTTTTTCAGTAAGAAACATTTTTAAATTATGATTATTTTATATTTCAGTTATACAAGCTCTTGGAAAAGAAAGTTCAGTATTATGTGACAAAGGCACCCAAACAGAAAAATGCTCTCGCTCCAGTAAAGGTATTATTTTAAATGTATCATTCAGTCAGTAATTATGTTTTTAGTTATTTATGAATAGGATTCTAGGAATTGTTTACTATTACTGTACTTTTTAATGCATCTGAAACTAAATGACCCCTACAGATTCGGAAGTGAAATAAGTAGAGACTAGCAACAGTGTGTGTTTTTCTGACTGGAATTCTGTAATCATGGTGTTCCATAGGAATCCGTACTGTTTGTGACATATATCATTGATTTGGATGAGAAAGTAGGTGGTATGAAAAGAAAATTTGTAGACAATACAAAAATGGTAAATGGAGAAGAAGGTTATTGAAGTATAGAGTTTGGAATAGATCATTTGGAAAGTTGGGTGGAATGATGGAAGATGGACAAGTGTGAAATAATGCATTTTGGGAAGTCAAATTCTGGTAGGACATATTCAGTAAATGGCAAGAACCTCAGGAGTGTTAATATACTGAAAAAATTTAAGATGCAACTCCAAGTCTAACATGAATGAAGTTGGTTAATAGGGCAGTTTCTGTGCTGTACGAATTGATGATTCTTAAAAGTAAAATAATTAAGGAGGAAATTTAGCCTCGAGAAGCTCCTTTCCCTAACTTCCTACCACAGGATGTTGTGTGGATTGGATAACTTTAGTTATGGAGAGAGATTGGATAGGCTGGATTCATTTTCCTTGGAGTGTAAGCTAAGGGATGACCTGATAGAGGTAACATTATAATAGTCATTATAGGATAGTTAGTTGGTACCTTTTTAACCATGGCAGGTGTATCTAAAACAAAAAAACATAGGTTTAAGGTGAGAGGAAAAAGTTTTAAAGGGATAGTTTTTTTTAACACGGAGTGTGATAAATAGCTGGAACTCTGCCAGAGGAGGAGCTAGATACAATCATTACATTTAAGAGACATTTAGAAGACACTTAAATAGGGAAGTCATAGAAGGATATGTATGGGCAAATGGGTTTGCTTTAGTCAAGTCACCTTTATTTATCGTTCATACCATGCTTGCATGGAAAAGCTTTTCTCCAAGACCACAGAGTTATTTACATAACTATAAATTAAGATAGAAGTTAAACATTAAAATATTAAAACGTATACAGTAAAAGTCCATGGTACACTATCCACATATGTTCTGGGAATTCAGGAGCCTGATGGCTTAGGGAAAAAAAAACCATTGCCCAATCATAATATAAGGGTCCGAGTGCTATGGTACCTCCTATCAGATGGCTGAAAGGACAACAGTTTATGTGAGAGGTGTGTGGAGTCCTTCGCAATTTTTATTACTTTTCACCTGCATTGAGTGTTGTAGACGTCCTTCATGGTAGAAAAGAGCCCCCAATGATCTTTTCCGCTGACTTCACTATCCCCTGCAGAGTCTTGCGGTCCAGCTTAAAATCAAGCGCAAGATGCTCTCAATACATCCCCTGTAGAATGTAGTGAGGATGGAGGGTGGAAGATGAACTTTCATCAGCCTTCACAGAAAGTAGAGGCGCTGCTGTGGTCAAGCATATCAGCATGGATGTAGTAGGCCAAAGACCCCTTTTCCTTGGTGTACAACCCTGTGATTCTATTAAATAAGAACACTTTTATAAATATTGTTAATGTTATATTTCAGGTAAACAAAAACGTGTCTTTTGCAGCTTGAGCACACAGACAGAGGTGATATTTTCAGGTATATCATATCTTTAATATCCCACATAGTGGGTTTTGAAGCTGAAGACATCTTTTATTTCAATGTTGCCATATTCATGAAGAATTTGTATTAAACCCTGAAACAAATATGAATTTCAAGATTATTTGACCTTCCACTGGGAGGAACTAATTTAGATAACTTTTTTAGTAAATACATTGTACAGTTATATAGGCTTCAAAAAGATTTGATTTTTCTTTTCTGAAACTCCTCTCTAATTTTGGAAAGAGTAATTTTGTATTCATGCAGATGTAGCTGTGTATATGCAGAACAATCATTTTTTTATTTTGGTAATGAATCTTGGTTTTGTACATGTTGTTTAAAAAAGGCACATCATGATAAGGAAGAGGAAAAAATTAATAAAACTGTTTCAAAGAGGTAGAGATCAAGAATCATTTGAAAATATTGAGCTTTTCCAAGTGAACAGCAGCTAATTGATGAAGCTCGACTTTTTTTTTAAAAAATATTTTATTTTTGATTTTCAAAGACGCATATAAATTCAAGCAATACAATCTCTTTCAATCTCTCCCACCCACCTTGCCCCGGTAGAACTGAGAATAAAGTCAAATAAATTATATAGATACAAAAAAAAGCACAAATACCGATGGCGTCAACAACCCCGACAGAACCCCTAGGGAAAAATAACTAAGGTGACTAAGTAACAAAAGGTAAATAATTTTTTAAAACAATTAAAAGAGCATGTCTATGCCACGTCCCACTTCATTGATCCAAATCATTTCCATGCTGGGATGGATTGTTTCAGTACCCTTATTTCAAAGGGAGATACTCATATCTGTATACCAATATATTTCAAATAAGGTAGCTACACACTAACAACTGTGTCCTATTTCCTCCTTACGTGGTTTTCTCTAGGGGAATGAAACTGCATTTCCATATCCATTGAGCAATATTTAGTTGGGAGTCAGACTTTCACATGACCTCTATACATTTCCTGACTACCACCAAGGCAACTTTCACAAACTGAATTTGGTACTTGGACAGTTTAAAACACACGTCCCCCCCATAATTTTCCCCAGAAGGTACAATTCCGGATCGAGAGGGAAATCCACCTTTGTAATTTTTTTCAGTTTGTCTCCCAAATCCTCCCAGAAGGATCTCACCTTTGTACATAACTTGGTTGAATGGTTAAAGGTTGCAATCACCACACCACATCTAAAGCATGTTTCTGAGATTTCTGATGTGAAGTACAGTTGATGCTAGAAGTTGTATTACACCAGCCTGTACTTTGTTCCTCAACTGCTCAAATGACATGAGCTGCCCTTGCAACAGTCCTCGATACACCTGATCCCTTTCTGGCACTAGGTGTCCAAGATCTTATTGTCCAGAGTCATGGATATAAAGTTGTTCTGAATCAAGGGCGTTTTGGAAGATATCCCCACCTTCAATCCAATACATTGATTTATTTTTAGCCATATCAGGTACATGTTTTATTACATGCATTTTCTTTGAAATTAATTTTGTGTCCCATTTACATATAAGCTCTCCTGCTATCATTTCACCTACCACATGCAATCCATTTTGTGCCCAGGAAGTCGGGTCCTCTTGAGGCAATAAATCTCGCCTGGGTCGCCCAATAATATTTTTTGAAATCTGGCAATTTTAAATCCCCCCAGTTTGTAATCCCAAGTCAGTTTTTCCATGGAGATTCTAGCCACTTTACCATTCCACAGGAATGTCCTGACATATCTGCTGATAATTTTAAAGAAGCCCTGAGGCAACAAAATGGGTAACAACTGAAATAGATATTGTAGCCTTGGCATCAACTTCATTTTAACATCGTTAACTCTGCCCACCAAAGTTATGGACAGAGTTCTCCATCTACCGAGGTACTCCTCAATCCTCTGGAGCAAAGGGAGATAATTGAGTTTATATATGTTGCATAAATCCTTGTCTATTTTTATCCCCAGATATTTAATAGCTTCTTGCAGCCATTTGAATTGACTTCCATGGTGGCATTGTCTCTAATCCCCCTTTATCAGAGGCATTATTTCACTCATCCAGATTTACCTTATACCCCAAGACCTTCCCATAATCCTCCAGTGTGGGCCTCAGCTTGGCCAATTACCCCACTGCCCCCCAACCGGGTTTATCAAATACACAAACACATCATCAGCTAATAGGTTGATTTTGTGTTCCACCTGGCCCACCTTGAACCCCTTTATGTCTGGATCCCATCAAATACCTTCTACCAGGAGTTCAATGGCCAGTATGTACAGCACTGGGAGTAATGGACAGCCCTGCCTACTGGACCTATTCAATGAAAACACTGTTTGTAATAACTTAAGCTTGGGGTTTATAGTAGAGTGTCCTAACCCAATTAATAATTGTTTTCCCAGTCCAAGTTTCTCCAGTACCTTGAACAAAAAGTCCCACTCCAATCTGTCGAAGACCTTTTCTGCATCCAGAGCTACAGCCACTCCTGGATCTACCTCTGACTATACCAGATATACTATATTAAGCAATCTGGCTATGTTGTTTGCTGATTTCCACTTTTCTGCAAATCTAGCTTGATCTGGATTCATTAATTTCGGCAAATATACCACCAACCTGTTGGTCAATGTTTTTGCTATGATTTTGTAATCTGCATTCAATAACGAGATGGGCCAATAAGAGGAGGGATTCAATGGGTGCCTGCCGTTTATGGGGATCATCCTGATGATTGCTGTTGAGAAAGACTGTGGGAGGGTATGTGTCTCTGCCACCTGTTCCACCACCTTCATAAGAAGACGCACTAAGAGATCTTTGAACTCTTTATAAAATTTCATGGGGAAACCACCCTCCCCCAGTTATTTATTAGCCTGCAATGAGCCCAATGTTTATTCAATCTCTTCTCTAGACAAGGGGGCATTCAACCCCTCTTGACCATCCTTTTTTTTTAAACTTTATTTAAGATTTTATAACATGAATAACATATAGGATTACATTAAAAAAAAATTAAGAATAAAATAATAAAATTACAATACAGTATCAGTAATCTAAATAAACTATACCCTCCCCAATAATTATTACACATTAATAACCCAACTCAAACCCCCCCTTCCCCCCAAAATAAAGAGTGAAGAATTAATAAAGTTAATAATATGTGAGGAAAAAAACCCACTTACAAAAAAAAACAAAAACATAACCGATTAAAATACTAACAAAAAGAAAAGTAATTAATACTAAGATATCAGACTTAAAAAACATATTTAAATCAAACTTAACTGCATATATTTAACAAACGGAGTTAAGATAAAACATATATTTAACTCAAACTTAATATAAAAAATTAGTAAAGTTAGTAACATTATCTATCAAAAATTCTTAAACAATAATCAATTCTTAAAAAAAATTGTAGCATGAAAAAAAAGATGAAAAAAAATTCTCTATAGAGATAAACCTTCACCAAATATCAACTAACTTCACATCTATCATCATATTAGTCACATAAACCACCATCTTAAAACAAAATTCAAACCTCATTAAGCATTGTACAATTCAATTTTAGTACTCTTCCACCATTTTTCCCTTTTACTCTTGAATAGTTATCCAATAAAAGCTCCAATACCACATTTAAATATCCCCAATCATTACGTTAAAATTCAGATATCCAAATAATAAAAACACATCTACAACGAAATCTATATCTTCAACAAATGGAGCATAAACCACAAACAAAATTCAAGCCTCATTAAGAATTGTACAATTCAATTTATAACTTTCACCATTATTCCCTTCGTTCTATAACTAAAATAGCAAAATAATATACACCAGAATTACCACTCCTTTCACCTTAAAGTTAAAGGAAAAATATAAAAAAAACTTATCCATCCCATTCACATTTAAATTTCAGATATTCCTTATCTACTGAATAAACTTTACAAAAAATTCACATCAATTTTTAGTTTTTTAAACAATCAAATACTTTCTTATGCTTTTTTTAATATTTAAAAAAAACAAACCCCTTCACTCTTTAATCTAATACAAAAAAAAAGGAAAAAAAACGGGTAGGAGGTTAAAAATACCCCCTCCCGTCTAAACCGCGCAATGCGGTAACTCCCAAAAAAAATGGGTGTGAGATAACTCACACGTAGCAGATGACTTTCAGGAAATAGTGCCTATCCAGTTCTCTCCCCCAACTCTCACTTCATCTTAAACTAACATCATCATTATTTAATATCCTTTTTTTAAAAAAAAACATTAGAAAAAAAAAAGGACAACTCTTCTTTTAATCAGCTCCAACTGCCGAGTCACCATTACAACCATTCCTTCTTGGAGCACAGCTCTTTTCTTCCATCTCTTGTCTCCTTAGAGATCGTGGCGGACTATGTCTCTGTTGAAACTGAGTAATTGGCAGCTCTTGAGCAAATGCTATAGCTTCCTTTGGAGAATCAAATAACTTTGGTTGGTAACCATCTTGAAAAACCTTCAAAACAGCTGGATATCTAAAGGTTGCCTTGTAACCTTTCTTCCACAACAACTCTTTAGCAGGATTGAATTCCCGTCGTTGGAACATAACTTCTTGACTCAAATCCGCATAGAAGAAAACTCGATTATTTTGAATCGTCATGGGTGATTTTCTCTGTTGTGCATTTCTAATAGCTACTCATAAAATTATTTCTCTGTTGTAATAATTCAAGCAACGAACCAAAACAGGTCTTGGACTTTGACCCTAAATAGGTCTTCTACGCAAGGCTCTGTGAGCATGTTCCAGTATTATACCTTCCGGGAAATGTTCTTGACCCAGCACCTGCGGAATCCATTCAGTAAAAAATTTTCTTGGGTTTGGTCCCTCCATACCTTCCGGCAAACCAATAATCTTTATATTGTTCCGTCTGGATTGGTTTTCCAAATAATCAATCTTTTTCACCAAATTTTTATTTTGAATTTGTAAGTCTTCGACCATTTTGGTCACATCAAAAACTTGATCCCGTATTTCGTCTATATCTTCTTCACACGAATTAAATTTATCTCTCACTTCAAGCTTAAAAACTCCAAACTCAGCCATCTGTTGAGAATGTATTTTCACCAGAGTATTAAACCTAGTACAAAGTTCAGTCATAATCTTGGATAATCCCTGCATTGTATAAGATAATTTAGATTCAAGATTCACAAAAATCTTTTCAATTGGAAGAGATTTTGGCTCAACAGATTCCTGCTTCTTCTGCATAACCAAAGGATCTTCTGTTCCTTCCTTCATTCTGGTTGCCTTCCTTGTAGTATGACTGCGTGTGAAAACCCCAGCCACAGCCACAGCCTCTCCAGGAGTCCATAATGTATTAAGTTCTCCCAGTATATCAAGTTGTATAGGTTCTTCTATCTCAAGAGATGCAGTTTGCAGCGCCACCTCTACAGTTGACAAATGCCTTTGAGTAACTCTTTGTTCTAAAGGCTGTTTGGCGCCCTCTTTAGGGGGCTCTACCGATGTAACATAGAGCTCTACATCCGAACACTGTACCTCTCTCCTGGGATCCATTTCACGCTGAGTCTTGGTGTCTTTCCTGTAGGTAGGCTCCAAAACTTGAACTTTTGGAAAATGTAGTTTTTTGATGATCAGTTGTCATTTTTTTTGCACTTTTTCACCAATTGTACCATCATAAGTTAAATTAACAGCACTGAAGTTATTTAAACTTTTAAAGAATTTTAATAGGCATTTCTAGACAAAACAATAAGATAGAGTCAGGAGAGGACTGGAAGGCACATCTGATCCTTACGCCATCTTGCCACGTCCCCCCCCCCCCCCTCTTGACCATCCTGATCCAAATTTGGTAGTTACAATGTAAGCAAAAAATCATCTATTTTAGTGGGATTTCCACTGCCCTTCCCCCTCCCCCAATCTGATTTATACAGCTCTTTATAGAACTTTCTAAATGTTTCATTTATTTCCTTTGGTTTATGTGAAATCTTTCCTTCCCCCATTTGAATCGCATTGATTGTTCTTGAGACCTCTTCCGCCCTCACCTGCCAGGATAATACTTGATGGGCCCTCTCCCCCAGCTTTTAATGCGTTGTTTAGATTTTAAGATCACTTTTCAATCTTGTATGTATTATATTTGGACTTTTTATTCATTAAGTTCCTGTATTTTTCTTCTAAACCTGCTCTTTGATAGTCTTTTTCCAATTGGGTTAGTTCCTGTTCCAAATTGTTGATCTCCTTTGTGTGCCCCTTTTTGATACCTTTGGTATATCCAATTATCTGTCCCCTTAAATAAGCCTTCAGGGTGTCCCATATTAGGACATTATCATCAGTAGAGGGTCAGTTTGTCTCATAGAACAATTCTCTCTGAGCTCTAACAAAGCTACAAAATTCCAAATTTTCCCAAAAGCAACGAGTTCAGGCACCAAAAATACACCATGGCCTGCTTATCTGGTATTATGATGGATCAAGTCAAGGGTGAATGATCTGACAGCAATTGAGCCATTTACTCAGTCTCCACTATTTTACTCTCCAACTAGACTGATGCCAAAAAAGATTGTATAGTCTCGAGTAAAAGGAATAATCCCTTGTGCTCGGATCCTGCCTTCTCCAAACATCTATTAAATTTGCTCTTTCATAAAGGTCAGGGTGGACTTAACTGCCCTGGCTCTCATTACTTTCTTTGTTGACTTCTCCATGACAGGATCCAGACAAAATTGAAGTCCCCTCCTATCAAGACATTCTCACCCCTCTCTGTTACCTTCAAGAATATATCTTGTATACATTGTTCAATATCAAAATTTGGGGCATATATATTCATAAGTTACCAGATTTATAAATCTCCCAGCTACTACACCCCGGACCACCACTGGAACATTCTTCCCTATCAGGAGAGCCACACCCCTGGCTCTAGAATTGAAGGAGGACATCGCCACGTGGCCTACCCACCCCTCTTTAACTTTGTATGCTCTTGCTTTGTAAGGTGCGTCTCCTGCAAAAACACTATGTCTGTCTGAATTTTTTAGGTGTGCCAAAACTCTCTTTCTCTTTATCATACTGTTTTTCCCATTCATGTTGAAATTTACAAATTTATTTGTATTATCCATGACCACAGAGCTCTTCCGCTGTCATCCCCCCCACTTCCTTCTTTTCCTATGATACTTACTTTCCATCCCACTTGACTTCCATAGGCACCTGTGGCAGATGACTGTGCTCCAAACAAAATCTAAGCAAGCTAAAAGAAATAGAACCAACGATTCAAAGAAATACAAAAAATATCCCCAACTAATCCTTTCCCCTTCTCCTCACTGCTAATCTATCCTTACCCTTCCTGGTGCCAATACCCAAATATTGGCGCCAACTCCACCACCATTTTGGAGCATGCGTAATGTCCCCATCTAACACTTGCACTAGTCCCTCCCTCTTTGAGCTCCCTGGATTAATTCTTCTTTTAAATTAACCAATCTTTAGAGGCCAGAAAGGTAGGTAATAGAGAAGGGAGATGCTCTGTACAAAGATAAAGGGGAGATGATAGAAAAAGAACATAATAGAGTTGTTTGTAAAGATAGAGGCAAACAGAGAATAAGAAGTGGGAAATCTCTGAAATGCATATATTTTAATGCTAGGAGCATTGTAAGGAAGGTGGATGAGCTGAGGTTATGGATTGACACTTGGCAGTATGACGTGATAATGATTAGTGAAACATGGTTATGGGAGGATGTGATTGGGAGCTAACTATTCCTGGATTTCATTGCTTTAGCTATAATAGAGTTGGAGGGGCAAGAGGGAGCGGTGTTGCATTGCTTATCAAAGAAAATATTACAGCGGTGCTTAGGCAGGATTGATTAAAGGGCTCGTCAAGGGAGGCTATTTGGGTGAAATTGAGGAATGCGAAAGGGGTAGTTACACTTATAAGGGTATATTATAGACCACCTAATGGAGAACGAGAACTAGAGGAGCAAATTTGTAGGGAGATAACAGATATTTGTAATAAGCACAGGGTTGTGATTATGGGAGATTTTAATTTTCCAAATATAGATTGGGAAATCTATTCTGTGATAGAGCTGGGTGGTTTGGAGTTTGAAAATGTGTGCAGGATAGTTTTTTTACAGCAATACATAGAGGTACCAACTAGAGAAGGGGCAGTGTTCGATCTATTGTTGGGGATTGAGATAGGCCTGGTGACGGAGATCTTTGGTTCCAGTGATCATAGTGCCATTAGCTTCAATGTAATTATGGAAAGAGATAGGTCAGGGCCTAGGGTTGAGATTTTTGAGTGGGAAAAAGCTAGATTTGAGGAGATGCGAATTGGATTTACGAGGAATGGATTGGGACGATTTGTTTTATGGGCAAGATGTAGTAGAGAAATGGAGGTCTTTTAAAGGTGAGATTTTGAGGGTACAAAATCTTTATGTTCCTGTTAAGTTAAAAGGCAAGGTCAAAAGTTTGAGAGCGCCATGGTTTTCAAGTGATATTGGAAACTTGGTTTGAAAAAAGAGGGTGACCTACAATAAAAGAAACAAGGAAAAAAGAGATGTTCGGAGAATACATTGAATGTAAAAAGAATCTTGGAAAGAAATTAGAAAAGCTAAAAGAAGGTATGAGGTGGCTATAGCAAGCAGGGTGAAAATAAATCCAAAAGGTTTCTACAAATATGTTCATAGCAAAAGGAGATAAGGGATAAAATTGGTCCCTTAGAGAATAAGAGCAGACAACTGTGTGTGGAGCCAAAAGAGATGGGGGTGATCTTGAACAATTTATTTTCTTTGGTATTCGCTAAGGAGAAGGATATTGAATTGTCAAGGGTAAAGGAAGCAAAGAGGGTAATTATGGAAACTATAGTGATTAAGAAAGAGGAAGTCCTGGAATTTTTGAAGCATATTAATATGGATAGGTCTTCAGATCCCAACAGGATTTTCCCCAGGACCTTGAGAGAAATTAGTGAGGAAATAGCCGAGGCTCTGACAGTGGTTTTTCAAATGTTATTGGAGACAGGTATAGTGCTAGAGGATTGGCATATTGCACATGTGGTTCCTTTGTTTAAAAAGGGTTCGAGGAGCAAGCCCAGCAATTATCGGCCTGTAATTTTGATGTGTGTGGTAGGTAAACTAATGGAAAATGCTCTTCGAAATAGAATATATAAGTATCTGGAGAGATAGGATCGGATCAGGAACACTCAACATGAATTTGTACGTGGAAGGTCATGTTTGACTAATCTTCTTGAATTTTTGAAGGCTTGACTAGGAAAGTTGATGAGGGTATAGCATTGGATGTTGTCTATATGAACTTCAGTAAGGCAGAAAGACCTAGGAATAACGGTGCATCATTCCTTGAAGGTAGAATTTCATGTGGATGGGGTGGTGAAGGAGGCTTTTGGTATGCTGGTCTTTATAAATCAAAAGCATAGAATATAGGAGTTGGGAAATAATGTTGAGACTGTCCCATGCATTGGTGAGGCCACATTTAGAGTACTGTGTGCAGTTATGGTCACCAAATTATAGGAAGGATAGAGAGAGTGCAGAGAAGATTTATGAAAATGTTACCTGGGTTTCAGAATCTAGATTACAAAGAAAGATTGGGCAAATTAGGTCTTTATTCTTTGGAGCATAGAAGGTTGAAAGGGTATTTGAAAGAGGTATTTAAGATTATGAGGGGGATAGATAGACTTGATGTGGATAGGCTTTTTCTACTGAAAGTAGGAGAGATTGAAAGGTTGTGAATTAAGGGGCAAAATTTGAGAAGTAACTTGAGGGAGAACTTCTTTACTCAGAGAGTGATAACTATGTGAAATTACCTTCCGGGAAAAGTAGTGGCGGTAGGGTCAATTTTGTAATTTAAGGAAAAATTGGGTAGGTATATTGATGGGAGGGAAATGGAGGGTTATAAGCAGGGTACAGGTAGGTGGGACTAGAGGAGAGTACTTAGTTCGGTGCGGGCTAAAAGGGTCAAAATGGCCTGTTTCTGTGCTGTAATTGTTATCTTCTTTGGCTTGGCTTCGCGGACGAAGATTTATGGAGGGGGTAAAAAAGTCCACGTCAGCTGCAGGCTCGTTTGTGGCTGACCAGTCCGATGCGGGACAGGCAGACACGATTGCAGCGGTTGCAAGGGAAAATTGGTTGGTTGGGGTTGGGTGTTGGGTTTTTCCTCCTTTGCCTTTTGTCAGTGAGGTGGGCTCTGCGGTCTTCTTCAAAGGAGGCTGCTGCCCGCCAAACTGTGAGGCGCCAAGATGCACGGTTTGAGGCGTTATCAGCCCACTGGCGGTGGTCAATGTGGCAGGCACCAAGAGATTTCTTTAGGCAGTCCTTGTACCTTTTCTTTGGTGCACCTCTGTCACGGTGGCCAGTGGAGAGCTCGCCATATAATACGATCTTGGGAAGGCGATGGTCCTCCATTCTGGAGACGTGACCCATCCAGCGCAGCTGGATCTTCAGCAGCGTGGACTCGATGCTGTCGACCTCTGCCATCTCGAGTACCTCGACGTTAGGGGTGTGAGCGCTCCAATGGATGTTGAGGATGGAGCGGAGACAACGCTGGTGGAAGCGTTCTAGGAGCCGTAGGTGGTGCCGGTAGAGGACCCATGATTCGGAGCCGAACAGGAGTGTGGGTATGACAACGGCTCTGTATACGCTTATCTTTGTGAGGTTTTTCAGTTGGTTGTTTTTCCAGACTCTTTTGTGTAGTCTTCCAAAGGCGCTATTTGCCTTGGCGAGTCTGTTGTCTATCTCATTGTCGATCCTTGCATCTGATGAAATGGTGCAGCCGAGATAGGTAAACTGGTTGACCGTTTTGAGTTTTGTGTGCCCGATGGAGATGTGGGGGGGCTGGTAGTCATGGTGGGGAGCTGGCTGATGGAGGACCTCAGTTTTCTTCAGGCTGACTTCCAGGCCAAACATTTTGGCAGTTTCCGCAAAGCAGGACGTCAAGCGCTGAATTGTTATATGGTTATAGAATAAATCATTCCCCTCATAATTATAACATTTACAATATGTACAATCAATAATTCCATTAATTCTCCTTTGTCCTCTTATTTACATTTAGTCCTGGGAGGGTGTTAGGGTTTCCACATAGTCCATTGTCTCCCCGGGGTCCATTTAAAAAAAATACTATTATTCTTTTCAGCTTTTCAGGGTGAAAGAGGGTAAACTCAATCCCTTTTTGCCTAAGATTTTTTTTAACCTGGTTGAATTCTCTCCTGCACCTTAATAGCACCGCACTAATATCCAGGTAAAAATGGAATTTCACTCCTCCATACTCTGCTGGACCTCCTCTCTCCTTTGCTCCCCTTGCTACTGCCACCCATAAAATTCTCTCTCTGTCCTGATAGTGAAGGAACCTAACCAGAACAGAGCAGGGACGTTGATTTGGGTCTATGTTTTGAGGGGGGGAGGTTGCAAGGGACCAGTGGGCCCATATTATCTTCAAATCATCCAAAATCTTTCCCTCCCCAACACCTCAGGGATCCAATTTTTAAAGAACCCCACTGGGTCTCTTCCCCTATGTACCCTCCTTCACCCTTTCCTTAATATTGTTCATTCTGAAGTTTTCTAGAGCACATTCTTAAATGAATGAATTGGTGTATGTTAAACAGTAAATTAAAAAATATATGAATAAAAACTCAAAATGTAAATTTTTACTAAAGCATCTCAAAATAAGTACTTGAAATAGTTTGCTGTGCAGTGCGGAGGGAAAAAAAAGCTGGTTGTTCAGTATGATGAAAGCTGTGATAAGGTAAGAGACAGAGAAGAGAGATAGAAATGTTTTACATTTAAGCATGATTTTTCTTTTGTGCAATTTCTTGTTGGGTAGGTACTGATATAGCATATGCAGGACAAAATTCCATAGCCTCCAATACACTATAAAAGAATCAGACTTAATCAAGCCCTCGCGACACTCAGTGCAGTCAAGACCTTTCTAATATCTCTCATGTTTGGAAACATCTAAAAACCATTACACAGGATTTCAGTAATTTCAGAAAGTATTTTTAAATTAATAAATAATATATTAACATAAAACTTAAAAATTATGTTGAATAATTAATTATATGAAAAATAAAAAATATTTGAAAAAAAAACTTCTGTGCATTTGGCTTTTAAGTTGCTCTAGTCTCTTTAGAGTTCCTTGGTAGTGGTTTCTATTTTTCAGATGAAGATCTTCAATCACATTTCAAATTGCACGGCAGTATTGCGACACAGACGGAACAAAATGATCGACACTGTTCTAGTAAGATATTTTTGTTTTCAAGCCATCAATTGGGTATATTAAGTTGTGCTTAGAGCATTTATTACAAGTTTTAAAAATATATTGTATACATTGTTATGCATTGCAGGATTAACTATGAATTTTTTATTAGAACATGCTCAGTTGTGCCCAAACAAAAGTTCAGGAAAATTGTAATTATCAAGCATATTTTTCATGAAACAGCAAATATTATCTTGAATCACTCACATCCTGCTTGGTTAAATGAGAAATCTGTAGATGGGCATTTCGTGATAGTCCAAACACTAAGAAGGCATTGAGACTTTAAAACAGAACACGTTAAATTAAGAGAAAAGAATCTTCCTTGCCTGTCCAACCCTATTTGTTCCATCAGCAGAAGCTGATGGTCCTCTGGAAGGTCCAGTGTTCCCCTCTAATTCTTCTTGCAAAGGATTACCACTAGCAGGATGCTGCTAACTAAGTTCTCCATTTCAACTATTTCCCATAAGGCAGAATATACTTACTTGAGAGACCCAAGTACACAATTAGTCATTCCATGTTTCAGAAGCATGTAGAACAATTTTTCATTGATAAATAATGTGCATGTAAATCCTGTTAAACCCATCCACATGTTCTCTGGCTGCCTGTGATATCTCTGACACACATGGGACCACTTGATGTGTAGTCAATTTCATTTGGAAGTCATTTTGATTACAGAAAAAGCATGATAGATTAAGGGCTAGAAAAGCTAGTTACTTGAATCATAGAGTTTTATAGCACAGAAATAGGCTATTTGGCCAAACATTTATGCTAACCAGTTGCCTCCTTAAGCTGCTCAGTCCCCATATATCCCTCCATACTTTTCCTACCCATGTACCTGTCTATATAACTTTTGAACATTACAGTTGTGACAGAGTATTTAGAGGTGGCTTGGGAAGAATTGCTAGATCAGCTTGCACACACACATTTTAAAACACAGAATTTTTGTTGGACTTTTGCTGAGTTCTTTTTGCAAGAGACAACAAAGTATCAGCATACAATTTGCCTGGGAACATGTGATCTTTGCAGGGGGGGGGGGGGAAACAGTTTTTCTCTCAGAGAGGGAGAGTGTGAAACAGAGAGAGAAGATAGAAATCAACTCCAGGACAAAGCTGGCAAAATTTGAAAGTCTGTTTGGTCAAAGGAGAAGGCTGTCTGTCTGAAAGGTGACCTGAAAGAAAGAGAACCCTGAAGGCGGCAAGTTTCATCAGCAAGACTGATTGAGAAGGGACCAGTTGCGGATGTCCTGGAAAAGGAATCTCTCTCTGAAAACCAGCAAGAACCCTCTTGAGTGGTAACCATTTGCCTGTTAAGCACAAAAGACTGGTGAACTTTGTTAATGCTAACTTGTGTGCACAGTACAAGAATTGCCTGCAACCAGTGAGATTGGACTATGATCCAAAGAACTTTTCTAATCTTAAATATACATTACACACACCTGCACTTAGTATTAGAGGGGGGATTAAGTAGGTTAGGTAGGTTAAGTAATAAGTTGAAGTTTAATTCTGTTTTCTTGTTCAAATATAATTTAAAAACTACTTTTTAAGTAACCCTGTGTTGTGGTGCATATCTATTGCTGTTGGTTTTTGGGGTCCTCTGGACTCCGTGACATTTTATGGAGGATCGTCCTTTCGGATTTGAACGTTGCAGTTTTATGATTTATTAGTTGATTGAGGGTTTTTTTGTAAGCTATTATGTCTGGAAATTTTGCAAGCTTTTTTTTGCAAGCTAACTTAAAGCTGGTACCTGTAAAAACAGCAGCAATGGATGTTGATACATTTTTGTTCCAACCATCTCCTGCAGACCATGAGAAAAGAGGAACTGATGGCTATTTATTTCTCAGGCACTGAAAATTACTGAAGTTAAACATTGGATGAGAAAAGTACAAATACAGAGGATTATAGTGAGATATTATATGTGAAGGAAAATTTGTTGAGGAAGACTTGGAAAATTTTCCAGATGAAAGATCTTTTGAATTGGAATTGGAGAAATTGAGGGTGCAAGAAGAAAGAGTGAAATATAATTTAGAGTTGCAGAGACAACAATATGAAGCTGAAATGCAAAGAGCAGAAGCAGAAAAACAAAGAATATATAAGGCAGAGGAAGCTGAAAAACGGAGGAAATATGTTTGAGGTAATTGAAAGGGACAGACAGTTTCAATTAGAGAAGTTAAAAACGGAGATAGAAAGAACTTGGAGAACTGAGGCTGTAACTCCTGGGGAGGGGTTTTTGGCTAGTAGAGAGGAAATCCAGTGCCTCCTTTTGATGAGGCAGAACCACAGGTTCCAGTTAAAATTCTTAGAGATACCGAGGCTGCTCAGTCATTGTTGTTAGAAAATGTTTTAACTGTGGATCAAAGGACTGACACAGGGGAGACAACTTTGATTAAAGGTGTTGGAGGTGAGGTAGAGTCAAGGTTGTGCTAAATTCAGAATTAGTCAAAGGTCCTGTTGTAGCAGGAGTAGTTCCAAAGTTACCCATGCAGGGTGTCTCGTTTTTGTTGGGGAATGATTTGGCAGAGGTAAAAGTTGGGTCAGTTTTAAGATTGACAAATCGGCCGAGTAAGGATATGGTTAGAGAGGATGGAGAGATATATCTTGCATGTGTGGTAACTAGGTCTGTGACTAAGAAAATTATGACAGCTGAAGGAAATTCAATTAATAGAGATTTGCCCAGTCCTTCTGAAGTACTTTTGAAAGAACAGTCATTGTGAGAGTAAGAATTTCTATTTGTCAAAGAAAGAGTTAATTCAGCAACAGAAAATAGATACAGATCTTGTTAGCTTAAGAGAGAAAGCAGTAACTGAACAGGAGGTTAAAGAAATGGCTTGTGGATATTACTTAAAAGGTGAATTGTTGATGAGAAAATGGAAACCTCTTGATATTCCTGCTAATGAAGAGTGGGGAGTGATTCATCACTCCTAGAAATTACCAGAAGGAAATATTAAATCTAGCCCACAGTACACCTTTGGATAATCATGTTAGTGTAAAGAAAACCATGAATAAGATTTTGAAACCATTTTTCTGGCCTGGTTTGAGGAAAGATGTTATAAGTTGGTGCCAGACATGTCACATTTATCAGGTGGTGGAAAAACCTAACCAGGGTCTTCCAGTGGCTCCATTACAACCCATTCGTGTTTTTGGGGAACCTTTCACTGGGGTTATTGTAGATTGGGTAGGTCCCATGTCGAAAACGAAGTCTGATAATCAGTACTTATTAACAATTATTTGCGCGGAGTCGAGAGTTCCAGAGGCTATACCACAGAAATATTAAAGCCAAAACAGTGGTAAAGGCTTTGAAAAGATTTTTCACAGTGTTTGGACTACTGAAAGAGATCCAGAGTGATCCAGGGTCTAACTTATGTCTTGGTTGTTTCAGCCATGAGTTTATGAGTTGGGAATAAAACCGATCACTTCATCTGAATACCATCCTGAAACTCAGGGAGCTTTGGAAAAATTTCATTCTAATGGTAAAGATTGGAATGAAGGTATTAATTTATTGTTTGCAGCAAGGGAGGCTGTGAAGGAGTCATTAGGTTTCAGTCCCTTTGAAATTGTGTTTGGACATCAAGTTAGAGGACCTTTAATATTGATAAAAGAACAGTGGGTTAATGAGGTTGAATTTGCTAGATTATGTTTCTAGATGGGTTTAAAACCCATTTAAAGATGGGTTACAAAAAGTGTGGACTTTGGCTCAAGAGAATTTAGAAATAGCTCAGGGTAAAATGAAGCGTTTATTTGCCAGGAAAGCTCGTGAGAAATTTTAAGACAGGAAATAAAGTTTTGATTTTGTTTCCAACACATGACAATCCTTTGAAAGCTAGATTTTCTGGACCATACACAATTAAATCAAAACTGAATGATGTTAATTATGTTGTGAACATTCCAGATAGAAGGAATAAAGCTCAGGTTTGTCACATAAATATGTTGAAACCTTATCACGAGAATAAAGGTAGTGGAGAACAATCTGTATCAGAGGTTTTGGCTGTTGAGTGGAGTAAGTGGTGGATCATAAGATTATGGAAACAGAATTTTGTGAGGGTAACCTTAAAGAAACCATGGTTCCTGTGTGCCTGTCTAACTCAGCAATTTTGGAAAATTTGGAAGAAAAGTTAGGCCATCTTAAGTTACAAGAGCAGTTGCAGTTGAAAGAATTACTTTTCAAATACACAAATTTGTTCCCTGATGTTCCAAAAAAGACATCAGTGACTTACCTTGATGTAGATGTAGGAGAAGCAAATCCCATAAAGCAGCACCCATATAGAATATTCAAAAGAGTAAAATTATGGATCAAGAGGTGGAATACATGTTGAGGAATGACATTATTAGACCTTCAAACTCAGATTAGAGTTCTTGTATTCTGGTACCAAAACTGGATGGAACTGTTAACAACAGTTCCGTACAGATTAATTCAGTAACTAAAACAGATGCTTATCCTATTCTGAGAATAGATGACTGACTGTATTGATAAAATTGGAAAAGCTAAATTTCTTACTCAGTTGAATTTGTTGAAGGGTTACTGGTGTGTGCCTTTAACTGAGAAAGGCAAGAATATTTCAGCTTTTGTAACTCCATCCAGTTTATACGAATATAATGTGTTACCATTTGGCATGAAAAATGCCCCAGCAACATTCCAGAGGATGCTTAATTCTGTCATCCAAGGGATAACAGATACAGATGCTTATATTGATGTCTTGATTACACATGGGAAAAACATCTATGGCAATTGGACAAATTGTTTGCAAGATTATCCAAAGCAAACTTCACTGTTCATTTAGCCAAAAGTCAATTTGCAAATGCCACGGTAACATACTTGGGTTATGTAGTTGGTCATGGCAAAGTTGCACCTATTCAAGCTAAGGTGAATGCAATTTCTGAGTTTCCTTTTCCCAATGGCAAGAAAGCAGTGAGAAGGTTTTTAGGAATGGCAAGATATTATAGGAAATTTTACAGAAATTTTGCTGAGGTTTCTCTTCCTTGAACCAATCTTATGAAGAAAGGGGAGAAATTTGTGTGGACTTGTCAGGAAGCTTTAGAAAATTTAAAGGAGATGCCATGCCATTGCCCTGTGTTAAAATCTCCTGATTTTGACAGACCATTTTCTGTAGCATTGAACGCCAGTGAAGGAGCAGCAGGTGCAGTTTTATTGCAAAAACATAATGAAATTGACCATCCTGTTTTCAAAAAATTCAATGTTCATGAAAAGAACTTTTCCACTGTTGAAAAAGAACTGTTAGCTTGTGGCAGCGCACTCTCTCGTGGTGAACCAGCCCCGTTGTACTGCTGGGTGGCGGGGCAGCCATGAGAAGAGGGCGCCGTCGGGGGTCCTCCTTACTTCGTGGTTCCAGCTCAGTGCGTGCCTCAGGCAGCCATTATGAAGTCACTGCTCACGCGGTGGCCGAGCTCACGCTGCTCTTAAAGGGCTACACGGGGTATTTGAATAAAACAGTCGTTGAGAGCATCCAAGGTTGTGGCTGTGAGTTTCTTTGCTGTAGCTCCCGCAACATTGGTGACCCCAATGAGCCAAGATGCTTTTCTGGTCTCCCAACATGGATCCAGCCGAGATCAACACCATCGCTGTGAAACTGCCCCCCTTCTGACCCATCACCCGGGTATGTGATTTGGGCAGATGGAGGCAGTTTCACCTCAGGAACATCTCCGCAAATGCCACAATGTTGTACCACATCATGACCATGCCAGGGTGGATGATCTCATCCACAACCCACCAGCTGAGGGTAAATACCCTGTCCTCATAAATCTCCTTCTGGGCACCTTCAGTCTCTCCCCACAACAGCATGCTTCCAGACTCCTGCATCTGGACAGGCTGGAAGACCAAATCCCATCAGCCCTCATGGATGAGATGCTAGCACTGGCGGAAGATCACAAGCCCTTTTTCTTGTTCTACCAGATCTTCCTGGAGCAGATGCCCAAGGATATTCAGCTCCTGCTGACAGATGAGGACTTCAGTGACCCACGGTGAGTCACGGCCCGAGCGGACATCCAAGAGAGAGAATGAAGCCGCCCTCAGCCAGGTCACCCATCCAGGAGCCAAACGGTCACAGCCCCTCCCTCCCCCAAGCACAAGCCAGAGGAGCACCACCCCACTTGGTGCTTCTATCATCACAAGCTCGCAAGTGCAGGAAACCCTGTACCTACCAGGGAAATGATTCGGCCAGCCCCCATTATTGGCTGTGGCAGCTGGCCACGCAAACAGCCTCCTGCACGTGACCAATATGTCCACGGGTCCGCATTTCCTTGTGGACACTGGAGCGGAACTGAGCATCTTGGCCCTGACCGCCCTCAAAACTCGTACCGACCTCGTGGTCCCACCCTGTGGGCAGCCAACAGTTCTGCCATCAAAACTTTTGGCACCCGCAGGGCGCAGATCCAGATCAGGAAATAAAAATTTCGCTGGAAGAAGTTCATGCTTGCCTGAGTGGATACCGTGCTCTTGGAGGCCGACTTCCTCAGGGCACATGGCCTGCTGGTAGACGTGATGGGGAGAAGACGAGTTAATGCCTGCACGTTCCATTCGGTGTGCCTCGATGCCACGGATGACTGCAATCCAAAAATAGCCACCATCTCCACCCCCAGGGACGAGTATTCCAGCATACTCGATGAGTTCCCCTCCATCCTACAGCTGTGGTTCACTGCCACCTTACCCCAGCACGGGGTCTGCTACCATATCTCTATGCATGCATGCCAAGGCTCGACGACTTCTGCCTGAAAAGCTGCTGTTAGCCAAGGAGGAGTTCTCTCATCTGCAGGAGTTGGGTATCGTCCACCGCTCTGACAGCCCCTGGGCATCCCCTCTTCACATGATCCCCAAATCTTCCAGAGGCTGGCGACCCTGCGGGGATTATTGGCACCTAAACGATGCAACTACGCCGGACAGGTACCCAATCCCTCACATCCATGACTTTACAGCCATCCTCCATGGCACCCAGATCTTCTTGAAAGTCAACCTGGTTCAGCGCTATTGTCAAATCCCAGTCCACCCCAACGATATCGGTAAGACGGCAATCATCACCCCATTTGGCCTGTTCGAATTCTTGCACATGCCCTTCGGACTTAAAAACGTAGCCCAGACTTTCCAGCGCCTCATGGACGCAGTGGGCAGGGACCTGGACTTTGTGTTTATATACCTCGATAACATCCTGATTGACAGTCGCGACCACGAGGAGCACAAGGCCCATCTCCGCACCCTGTTTGCCCGCCTGATGGAATTCGCCCTCACAGTCAATGTGGCCAAGTGCCAGTTCGGCAAAAGGATGCTGTAATTCCTGGGACACACCATCTCGGCAGCAGGAGCCATCCTGATGCCAGAAAAAGTCGCAGCTGTACAGCAGTTACCCAAACCCACCACCCTCAAGGGCCTTCATTACTAATGCGCCCTGAATGGCAGCATTTTTCAAGATGACAGAAAACAACAATCAAAGCTTTTCAGTGATTCTTAGAATGTTGTCCTGCTTATTTACCAAATGTATCCAGTTCACAGATGCTCAGGCCTGTAACCTTAATTATCTCAAGGATCTCCTCCTTGAGAACTTAGCTGTTGTCAAATTCTAGTATGACAGTTTGGGACATTTTTAAAATTTGACAATCCTTGCAAAAAAGATTTTAAGAATAATAGAATATATGAAATCTCAATGGCATATCCATATTGGAATTTGCAGTGCAATGTTATTGGACTCAGCAAATTTGGGAATATGTTCCCTCATTACTTCTCTTTTTTGACCTGCCCAACAATATACTTTCAGCTCATTCAACATGAGCCATAAGTTTATGAACATTGGTTTTTGCTTCATTATTATGTATTGCCTGGAAATCTATTTTTCCCATTGATATTGCACTTATTTTGCAATGTAGGATTTTATTTTACCATCTTAGTCAGAAACATCAGCTTGCTTTCATTTATTATTTATAATATGAGAATTGTTATTGATATAAAGGAACAAATAATCAGTTTGGAGGAAGCAAAGTTTTGGTCATGAAAGATTTGTAAAGAAGCTCTTAAAGGAAGAAAGAGTTGAGAATCAAGAAGGAAATTAGAAATAAAAATGGTGTGATCAGAAGAAAAATTAGATTGGTTTGGAAGATACTTTTAAACTGAGAATTAAGATGATGCTGGCATTCCTTCACCATTTCAGCTTTGCAAAGGAGTCCATGAGAATTAGGGTATGTGATAGAATCAGTTTGAAAATTTTTATAAAGGTGTCTCTTTTAATGTTAGTAACTATGGAATTCACCCTTTTAGCAATCATATTGGTAACATTAATTAGATATCAGCATACTAGACCTGCACCAAGCAGATCACAAAACCTTGTTTGTCTCAAAACAATTTTCCATATTTTTTCAATTTTTCAGGGGTTAGATACAACTGATGCAAAAAATTATAATTAACCATACTATATCTTACATTAAGCAATTTAGTCACTCCGTAAAAACACACAGTCTCCCAATCAGCCAGATTAATATCGCAAATTAAGTCATTTTCCCATTTAATCCTAGATTTATCTAAATTTATTTTATCCATAGTGTCTTGCAACAATGCATACATCTCAGAAATAAAACCTTTATTTAATGAGTGAAATCAATAACTCAAATTTTGTTAACTTAGGAATTTTCATTTCTCTTCCAAAATTATCTTTCACTAATGCTCTAATTTGATAGTACACAAATAAAGAATTTACTGAAATTCCAAATTTCTCTCTAAGTTGATTAAAAGATAGAAATTTATCACCTTCAAAACAATCCTACAACAACTTTATTCTTTTAATCTGCCATTCTTTTAAAAATCTATTATTCAGCAAAAAAGGAATAAACTTATTTTGATATATTGGAGCCTGAACCGATATTTTACCTTTCATACCTATCAATAAATTCCTTTTAGTCCAAATCTCTAACAAATGTTTTAAAATCGGTACATTATATCTCTGTAATAAAACAGAATTCCACTCAAATATGAAATGATGTGAGTAAGGTTTTGAAATACCAGCCAATACTACCCTAGCCCAAATAGGAGGATACGAAACAACCAACATAGGATTAATAAATCTTAATTGAACTGCTTCATAATAATTTTGAAAATGAGGCAATTGTAAACCTCCCAAGGCATATTTCCAAGTCAAATTATATATTGCTACTCTACCTAACTTCCCCTTCTGTAAAAATTCTCGTACTACTTTAAGTCCTGAAAAAAATATTTCGAAAGTAGTAACCGACTGAAAAAGATACTGAATTTGTGAAAAAACATTCATCTTAATACAATTTACTCGACCTACTAATGACAAAAGTGTAAAAAGTGGATCCCTGAAGCGTTGGGAATTGAATTTTTTCCGGAGGATTTGGAACTAGATAGGGCACATAGAGCTTTGATAAGCAAACCATATCCAGGTCAACCTCCATGAGCAGTTTTGATTTGTTGCTTACGGTATCAAGATGGAGACTATTTTGCGAGTTGCGGTCCAAAATGCACGTAAATATCAGTCTCCGTTGATGGTGCAGAGTAATAAGGTTTTCTTTTACCCAGATTTAAGTCAAGAAATTATTAAAAGGTGTAAAGAATTTAATTCTGCTCAAGAGGTGCTTTGGAGGAAGGAATACAATGTTTTGTCATCTGTTTTTCTGCAATGAATGTTTTTTTAAATATCAATAACAACTGATTTCTTTTACATCTCAGAACAGGAATTGCAAGCGAGAGACATAAAGGATTTGGTAGATTCTAAACAAGGAGAAATGTTTTCCTCTGCTCCAGGTAAGTGTTTAATTTATGTAATGATGCGACTTATCGAGCTTTTGAAATTTCATTGAACAATTATTAAA
The DNA here is from genome assembly GCF_036971445.1 of Narcine bancroftii. NCBI lineage: Eukaryota > Metazoa > Chordata > Chondrichthyes > Torpediniformes > Narcinidae > Narcine > Narcine bancroftii. The sequence goes on from NC_091472.1 coordinate 129,342,956, forward strand.
GGAAGTATTCAAAATTTATTTTTATTTTGCTGTAGACTTAACTATGTATGTTCTATATAATTAAAGAGTACCACAGTGGCACACCAGGTAGTTCTGCTGTCACACAGCTCTTGTTGCCCAGGTGCAATACTGATCTTGAGTGTTTTCATTGTGGAGTTTCCAAGTTCTCTCTATGACCATATGAGACTGAGCATGAATTTTACACAATTTGATGTCAGCTTCAAATATGTCTAAATAGGCAAACTCTAAATAAGATAAACCCAGAATCAGCCAGTGACCCTGAAAAATTAAAACAACTTTTAAAGTAAAAAAAATATAGTCAATTTTGCCTTTTTTTTTAAAAATTGATTTGTTTTGTGACAGACTTGTCTTATTATTAATCTTCAAGATGTTTTATATTTTAGAAAGGGTTGGAAACAAGGAAAAATACACATTACATCATTTCAAAGCAGTCGCCGAGGTTCCATCAAGTGGGAACCATCAAAGCCTTATCATTGTTCATTTAAAAGCTATAAAAACTAGAGTGATTGTTCCATAGAAATACAGAAGTAGATGAATGTTTGCAGGAGAAACACCTGTGTAAACAGAAAATCATTTACTTTATGACCTATGGAGACAGGCTGGAGACCATTTGCTTGTTGAATCATTTTTCTGAATAAACTTCAAACAGAGCCAGCAGTGATGTTATGTGATAAAGACATTTCAAGAAAGCATCTTTAATAGTATGAACCAGATCGTCTGAAGTCAAAGATGCAGTAACCTCAGTGAGAAAGGTGCTGTTGTGTTCTCTCTCATCAGGGAAGGAACAGAGAATCAGTGGCTTCAAAGAAAAAGGCCACTTTGTCTTACTTGGTCAAAAGAGAGCAGCAGTAATGCGACCATTACATGGTCGCTTCATAAAACCCTTGCCTGGGTTTGTGAAATTGTGGAAATCACAAGTTCTGTAACCCATGCAAGAGGGGAATTGAGGAAAAATCATTTATATGAAGAAACATTTCTTTAAAAACAACTAAACAAGAATTAGTAAATTTTGAGAAGTTTGATGACAATGTCGCATCCACTTCATAATTACTTTTGAAGACTCTGAGTTTCAACTCAAAAGATTTCTAATACTGAACTTTAAATTTTAATCATCTCTTCAGAATTGTGCCTGAACTGTAATGATTTGGGGTCTACCACCCACATCCACACTCGCCCCACACACACTCACACCCCCCACACACACTCACCCTCCCACACACACACACCCACCCACCCTTAATGGGGTTAAAATTAGAGTTAAGAAATATTATCTTATTAATAGTCATTCATAAAAATTATTGTTTTGAAGATACCATTGTCTTGGTGAATTTCTATTACTGCTTGTCTAAGTCATAACAGTTTTCAGTAAGTTATTAATTATGGATAATTTAGGACCTAAATAGTACTGTGTAAATTTTATGTACAAATTTGCCTATGACACCATGGTTGTCAGCAGAATCTCAGATGGCAGTGAGGTATCATGCAGTTGTGAGATAGATCAGCTAGTTTAGTGGTGTCACAACAACCTTTCACTCAACGTTAGCAAAACTAAGGAATTGATTTTGGACTTCAGGAAGGGGAAACAGGAGAACACAAATGAGTCCTCATTGAGGGATCAGTAGTGGAGAGGGTAAAGAGCCTCAAATTCCTGCATGTCAACACCTCTGAAGATCTATCTTGGGACCATCATGTCAGTGCAATCATGAAGAAGGCTTGCCAGTGGTTATCTTTTGTTAGAAGTTTAAGGAGATTTGATATGTCACCAAACACTCTTGCAAATTTCCACATGTGTATTGTAGAGAGCATTCTAACTGGTTGCATCACTGTCTGGTGAAAAGGCTACAGAGGGCTTTAAACTCAGCCAGCATCATCATGGGCATTAATTGTTACTCCATTAAGGACAGCTTTAAAAGGTGGTGTCTCAGGAAAGCAGCTTCTATCATCAAGGACCCTCACCACTCAGGCCATGCCCTTTCCTCACTGCTACCTACCACCCCCCCACCCCGGTCTGTTGCTGCTGGCGCGGAAGCCTGAGCTTGTAGTTGCAATAATGGCTTCTTCCCCTCCCCAACAGATTTATGAACAGACAATCAACCTACAGATATTCTCTTGCCTTTTTTTCTTTCTGGGATTATCTTTACAGGACTGTAATTATTGCAATTTTGCACCTGTAATGCACAATAATGTTGCCACAAAACAAATTTCATGATGTTCATGACAATGTGATTCTATTTTCCATGACAGTTTGCTTGAGCCTTGACCCATCATTAGTGTTTATAAATGTTATAGTACACAAAAAAATTGAGAACCATTATACCAAAAGTCTAGTTTCTATTTTTTTTTAAATTGTGTAGTAGGCAACCTTGAAGTTGATGTTAATGGCACTGATAAATAAATTTACTCTGTCAGTATTGCCCAATTTTTAATATGAATACTTTGAGGTGTTGACTGTAGCAATTTTTTAGCTTGCTGAAGAATTACTGGCACATTGCAATATCTGTTCATTTTTTGTGTTGAGGAAACAATGATGTAATGGAGAAAAGAATCTCACAAATCCATGCTCTCTTCTACCTAGGTAAACATTTGGTCGCAACATTATATTTGTGTCATTTACTTTATCCATATAAACCAAAGGACTGACCTTGCATATAATTAATAACTACCAAATTGTTCTTTGGTACCAAAAATTAACAATAATTTGAAATTATATTTCAGATATGCAACATATTGAGCAAGGCAACACTGCGTCACCTAATAGAGATTCACAAACAACAGCTGTTAAATCTACTGGCTCAGGTCAACATTTCATCTTGTAATAGTTTCTAAAAACTAGATAAATGATGTCAAATGGTCAGTCATTTGACTATTTATATCTGTGCTTACGGAGGTGAATACATATTTAATAATGAAAAGATTGGGATTTAACTTGTGTACAGCCATGTGCTATATTGAAGTGCAGTCCTTCTTGCTACATCAGTGGACTAATCATTTGCTTAATTTACTGATGCACCGTCAATAATCACAAAAGACTGAAGTTGTGAAACTGATAGGCTTTTATTAACTATCCAATCTATACAGCCGCTAACCTCATTGACTGATCAAAACAGAGTGGAATTGGAAGCATGAGTAGGATCAGTCTCGGGAGCTGTGTCCAGCCGATAGCAGCTAATCATAGCATAACTGTGGTTTACCATATTCACCCCTCCTTTTTAAGAAATAAACATGAAAAAAATATACATTACAACTCCGATTATTCAAAATGGTTAGGACCAGGCCTATTTCAGATAAAGGTTTTTTTTTCCTGAGAACTGGTCATTTTTTAAAAAACAGCCCAATAGCAACAGCAAATCACTTATAACAGTGTTTAAACTAAAACAAACAAGGGAAGGCTTTTTAAGCATTAAAATCATGTTTAATTCTCACCAAACAAAATGCTGGCCACTGCTGATCACAGACACTTCCCCACTGAGGTCCAATTGTGCCAGGAGCCAGAGGGTCTTGCTTCTGCCCTGAAACTTGAAGTCCGCTACTGCTGGCACCAGGAGCCCAAGGTACGCTGATGCTGCTGCCAGGAGCCAGAGGTCCACTCTTGATGGTGCTGGGAGCCCAAGGTCCGCTGCTGCCGGTGCCAAGAGGCCATCAGTTTCTGCTGGTGCTGGAAGCTCAAGGTCCGTTGCTGCTGGTGCCAGGAGCCTGAGGTCCCTGATCAGTTTGGCTTGAAATTTGCATGAATGAGGATTTCTGATTTGTTTCAGATAGCCTCATTTAACCAAATTTTTTTTTTTTTTAATTCAGATAACTGAGGATTTCAGTTTGCAGGATTGGAGTTGTATATACATTTTACAGATTAAGTCTGCCAGGGGTTCTCCTTTGCCACAGCAAACAATATGGTCATGATTGGGGTGCTGGCGTAGCATCCTGAGCAGCTTATGGGGTTGGCCTGTCATCATCAGTTAACAATTTGTCGAGGGGGGGCAGGTGATGGGGTAATGTGGGGGGAATGTCTGTTGGTGGTCAGTGGTGCTTGGAGGAGTGCCAGATCCAGATCGTGATTGTGTCCTCGTGCCCATCAGGAAAGACAATGTAGGTATACTGGGGGTTAGTGTGGAGGAGAGGACCCTTTCAACCAGTTGATCAGACTTTGATTGCCTGGCATGCTTCTGAAGCAGGACCAGTCCTGGGGAGGTAAGCCAAGCGGGTTGCGTAATCCCAGACGCAGACTTCCTAGGGATAGCAAACATCCGTTCATGAGGCGTGTTGTTAGTGGCTGTTCATAAAAGTGAATGGGGTGGAGTGCATCTAGGAGGACTATTTGCCATTGGGAGACGGGAGGTCCTGTGACCTCATTGCCAGGAGGATGGTTTCCCAGACCATGCCATTCTGCCTTTCCACTGCCCATTTCCTCCAGGGTTGTAGCTGGTGGTCCTACTCATGGCGATGCCCCTGGCCAGCAGGTACTGCCACAGCTCATCACTCATGAATAAGGTCCCCCAGTCACTCTGGATGAAGCCGGGGTACCCAAAAAGCATGAAGATCTTGTGGAGGACCTTGATAACTGTGGTTGTGGTCATGTCCGGGCATGGGATGGCAAATGGGAAATGGGAATATTCGTAGATGATTGTAAGTAAACAAACATTCTGGTTGGAAGAGGGGAGGGGCCCTTGAAATCAGGAGCTTGAAGGTGCGGGTAGCTTTGATCAGGGGCACCTTGTGTAATAATATCAATATTTGGGGAAAAATTATAAGATTTAGAGTAGGTCACATACATACACACATTTTAAAACATATCTTATTTGAAAGTCTGAAGAAATATTGGAAGATCTCTTGGAGAATGTAAGTACCTTTCACAAGTAGGTGTTAATTGAATTGATGTCATAAAATGAATGACCATTGTTTGGAACTGGAGACACGATAGCTAGTGGAAGCTCTTTTCAAGGGTTTTGCCAGAGTGCACAGAAAGATCACTCCTGAATTGTTTACCTAAGATAACAACTTGAGCAGAAGAAAGAACTCCTGTTGTTTGCTGGAGAAGGTGGGGATTTTGCAAGTCACATGAGTCGCATGCTTTTCACTGGAGTGGCAGTTGAAAAAGAGAGTGTGTGGGACACTGACAAGTAACTGAAAAGTGCAATCCAGGAAAAACTGTTTGAAACTGATGAAAGCAAGTTCCAGAGCAGTAGATGGCTGGAAGTGCTATCTGTCTGATGTTTCTCTTGAAATAGAGGAAGGAATGGAACTCTGTGGTAGCTTGAAGAAAGAGGTTACCATCAGGAAGACCCTGATGGGGAAAGTTTCATCAGCGAGATACTGAGGTGACTAGTGGTGGTACCTCAGTTGTGGAAATCCTAGAGCAACAAATCTTTCTCTCTGCAAACCCTACAAGAACCTTCCTGAGTGGTAAACATTTACCTTTCAAGCACCAAACCTGGTGAACTTTATACATGTTAAATTCTGTATGGTGATTGCCTGCAACCAGAGAACTTGGAGAAGGAGAAGTGAGATTGAACTGTGAACCAAAGAACTTTTCTAAAACACACATATACACACACACATTATATACACGTGTGCTTAGAATTAGAAGGGGTAATTTGGGTTAGTATAGAATATAATATAAGTATAGAGTTAAGTTAAAGTTTGATTCTGTTTTCATGTTTGAAGTTGATTAAAAATAACTTTTGTTTTGAAAGCCACTTGTCTTGGTGAATGTCTATTGCTGCTGGGGTCTGGTGTCATTTGGGCTCATAACACTTGTCCGGTCAATAGAATTGCAGTTTGCATTCGGCCAGACCTGGCAGTTTTTAGTCAATGTCCAGACTTCCTTCACAGAGAATGGTAAGTTCCGAACTTTGATAAAATAGAAAAACCTCGTCACGCCAGTGTGACAAAGGTTATTATGGATGGTCTGCAGTCTGTCCATTTGGAGACTTCAAAGTCGCATGGGATAGAGCATCTGGGGACTCGTTGAGTTTTCCAGGCCGGTAGAGAATGTTGTAGTTGTAAGTTTGATTCTTCACCTGAGGATCTTACTGTCTGTCCCCTTATTATTAAACATGAATATGACTGCTTGCTGATCTGTGAGGAGAGTGAATCATTTTCCAGTGGTTTTCTGCCTTCACAATGACCTGCGCATCGTTCTCGACAGAGGAATAGTGAATTTCAGGGCCCTAGAGGGAGCGTGAGGAAAAGGCGATGGGTCTGTCCACTTTGTTGAGTGTGGCAGCCAGGGCAAAGTCTGATGCATCACTCTCCACTTGGAATGGTATGGACTTGTCAATACCATGCATAGTTGGTTTGGCAATGTTGTCCTTGATATGGTCAAATGCAGCTTGGGCCTCTGCCGGTAGGGGAAACGTGGTACTTTGACCAATGTGTGAATCTTGTCTGCATAGTTGGGGACCCATTGAGCGTAATATGAGAAGAGCCTGAGGCATCTCTTCAGTGCTTTGAGGGTATGTGGGAGAGGTAGCATCCAGTTAGGGTCAGGGCTTAAGACACCATTCTCAACCACGCAGCTGAGGATGACTAGTCGTGGTGTCCAGAACACACATTTGTCCTTGTTATAAGCAAGGTTAAGGAATTTTGCTGCCTGGAGGAATTTATGGAGATTTGCATCATGATCTTGCAGGTCTCTCCATCAGCATTTTTGGAAGAATCTTCATCAGGGAATTCCAGTAGTTCAAGAAGGCAGTTCACCCAACCTGAAAGAGAGTTTGGATTAATGAATAAATTCTGCCATGCCAGTGAAACTCACAACCCAAAAAAAAATTTAAAAATTATTTGGAAATTACATTTATATCCTGTCATGTAAGAGATTATCTTCCAGCAACAGCTTCCAACATTACTCAGCAAACCAATTATCCATTTATAAGCCTTGCTCATGAACATATGGAAAATCTCAAGTTAAGAAACCTACTCACTGCTTCTGCAGACTTTGTGTTTTACTCAAGATATTTAATGTATGGCAAAATTAATTTGTCTTTCAAATAGCTTGACATAACGGGATCCACAGATATTATTTATCGAATTTAAAGTCCTTTATTTTTGGCTGTTGACTTGGCTTTATATTTCTATACAGTCATTAAAGTTCTTCAATACGTCGTCTCTGGTTTCCACATAATTTGAAGTACACTTATATCATCTTTACACATGTTGGCTACTGCCCAGTGTTATTTTATTCTGCAATTCCCCTTAAAGGAATCTTACTTTTCCTTAGCTATACTATACATTGTTAACAAAACCCAACAAAACTTTATGAGTTAAGTCAGGAATTAAGATCACCACTGATAGTTAAATATTGAATGATATAATTAAGAAAATTGCAGTGATTGTTAGTTAAATATGTGACGAAGAATAGGATTTCCTCTTTAATATTTGGCTGAAATAAACGGGAAAAAAAGGTCTTAGGCAAAAACTAATGTGTTCAGTGTGATTTCGTTCCCTAATGCGACTTTATTATTACAGATACTGAAATGCACAGGAGAGATGACCCTGTGTTGATTGATGCAAGTGTACAGACTCAGGAAACAGGATCTCCTGACAATGATTCAGGTAAAATGTTAATTTCTTCTTTGGAATATATTTGTGTTTTCCCCTGCATGCCAATCAATGTAAGTAAAATACAAAAAAAAAATGTGGCTATGGAAACTATTTTTGGAATTGTATTTGTTGGAGGTGAAAACCTTACATGACCAGCTCACTTTATTTAGTTGTGTCAAGTTTTTGCCTCTGTTCATGCTTTTCCAAGGATGATAATCCCCTTCTGTTTTTAATAATGATGAGTTTATTGTCATGTACAGTGTACATAGCCACTAAAATTCTTGCTTGCTACAGCTGAACTGGTATTTTGTAAAAACTTTTTTTACAAAAACAACAAAAAAACAACTGCAGTAGTATAAGTAATTGAATTAAAAAGAGACATAAAATCATTAAATACAAAAATATATAGATAATAAATAATCACAGTTACCCTTGTGCATTAAAAATGATTTAGCAACAGTCCAGCCAGCCCTTTTATGGTGTTACAGCAATCACTGATTAGAGTAAAACTGTTCTTGAACCGAGAAGTGCTGTTTTTCAGGCTTTTGTGCCTTCTGCTCAAAGGTGGCAGGAGAAGAGTTTGTGATCAAAAGGATGGGGATGGGGATCCTTCATGATGCTGACTGCCTTCTTGAGGCATAGATGCATTCAGTAATAAATATCAATTTTTTTTGGTAAATATGGAGCCTATATTCACAATATATTGGTTTAAAAGTTTAATGGACTCTTTGGAAGCCCATCCTATTGGTAATCCTATAAAGTATTATTTGTTTCCTTGACATTCAACATACATTATTTTTATTTTGTTTGGTTTATTCTGAAGGCGAGGGTAGGAGGGAATGGTTACATATCTATATTCCACATGGATAATCTCTACAGGTTTATTGAATATGTATATATTGATGTGGATTTAAAATTCTTAAATAACATTTTTTAAAAGAAATAATGTTAAATCAACAAATATGGCTGGATTTCTTTTGAATTACATTTATATTAATGTGTGATATGTATATGATATGATGTAGTGGCCCGCGCATGGAGATGCAGACCCATTCACAAAATGGCTGACGAATACAGCCATCGCGCAGACCTAGGTGACATCCTGCACAGTGAATTGTGGCAGCACTCTGACGTGGGGCCTTGACGTCAGTGCCAGGGGCTTGTATAAATGCAATGGCTAGTGCAATAAACCAGTCTCAATTTCAAGGCTTTGGTGTGCATGTCATTCTTCTCCGCACCTGCATAGTGTGAATGCTACCAGCAGTTGGACCCAAAGATGACAGACCAGGTGAAGCCAGCGACCATCCACGCGATCTCACTCAGGCTCCCAACATTTTGGGAGTCGCAGCCACATGTGGTTTGAGCAGGCCAAGGCTCAGTTCCTGCTTCAACGCATTACTGCCAACAACATCTGCTACTTCTACATCGTGAGCGCACTCGATCAAGACACAACATCAAGGGTCATAGACTTCCTACAGCAGCGTCCGGAGCAAGGCAAATGCACGTCCCTCAAAGAGCTGTTAACCTGCACTTTCAGGCTCTCCCAGCACAAGCACGCTGCCCGATTGCTGCATATGGACAAATTGGGGGACTGGGCCCCATCTGCCCATATGAGCGAGATGCTTGCTTTGACCGAGGGCCACAGCCTTGCATGATCTTCAAGCAGATCTTTCTGGAGAAGCTGCCCGAGGATATCTGACTCTTGCTCATAGACGATGACTTCAGTGACCCCAGAGGATTATGACCCAGGCGAACATACTCTGGAGAGTAAAGGATACCAGCGATGTCGTAGACCACATCACCAACCCTCACGAACGGCCAACTGCGAGACCAAGATCAGCAGAGAGGCACGTTAATACCCTGGGACAATTCTGCTACTATCATCAGCGATGGGATGCGGAGGCACATCAATGCCACCCATCCTGTGGGTTTCTGAGAAACACCCCCTGGCCAACCGTCATTGATGGCTGTAGTAATCAGCCCTTATGATAGCCTTTTCAACATTTGGGACTCCTTGTCAGCCAGGTGTTTCGTGGTCAACACCAACGCTGAAATAAACGTCCTGACCCCCTTGCAGGCCTTGACACCTGGAATGGCAAGCAGGGTCAAGTACTAAGGGCAGCTAACAGTTCCTCCATCTGGACATCTGGTACCCGCACCATCCCCCTTCAGTTTGACAACAGCCAGTTTACTTGAACCTTTACCCTTGTAGCAGTGGTGCAACCACTCCTGGGGGCTGAGTTCCTTCTTGCCCACTGTCTGCTTGTAGATCTCAAGGGATGGTGCTTGGTGCACACCAGAACGTTTCAGACTCTACCTCTGGAGGAAGCCAAACTGCCCATCCCCCACCACCTTGACTCTATAACAATTTCAAATAACGAGTTCACCTGCATCCTAGCAGAGATCCCCTCAATAGTGGCACCACAGTTTTTGGCGGCTGAGCCAAAGCCTGGGGTAAGGCACCACACTGAGACCAAAGGGCCCTCCGCTCCACATCAGAGCACGCCGACTCCCTTCCAAAAAGCTCAGCCTAGCAAAGGAGGAGTTCAAGAAAATGGAGGAGCTAGGGACTGTGTGGTGGTCCGACAGTCCCTGGGCCTCCCCCCTCCATGTGCTGCCAAAAACTGGGGGGTGGAAGGTGGAGGCCATGTAGCAACTACCACCGCCTCAATGAGGCCACTATGTGCACAGATATCCCATGCCCCACATCCAAGACTTTTCCACCAACCTGCATGGGACACGGGTGTTTTCCAAGGTGGCCCTCATCCAGGGCTACCACCAAATCCCAGTCCACACCCAGGATGACCCCAACACTGCGATTATAACCCCCTTTGGCTTGATCGAATTCCTATGCATGTCCTTCGGTCTAAAAAAAACACGGCACAAACTTTCCACCGGCTGATGGATCCAGTGGGCTGGGACCTCCCATTTGCATTCATCTATTTGGACGATATCCTCATCGCTAGCCGCAGCTGCAAAGACCATGCCACCCACCTGTGATAACTGTGCACCTGGTTGAGTGAGTTTGGTTTGACAAATAACCCCCAGAGGTGCAATTTTGGCCTGGACACTATTGATTTCCTGGGGCACAGAATAAACAAACACGGGCAACACCCCTCCAAAAATATGTTGAGATAGTCCAGCATTTCAAGTCGTGGACAGTAAAAGGGCTGCAGGAATTTGATGGTATGATAAACTTTTACCATAGATTCATACCAGCAGCGGCCTGAATCATGCATCCTCTCTTTGTGCTGATGGTGGGCAAGTCAAAGGATATTACCAGGGATGATGAGTCTTCAAGGGCATTCCAAAACTCCAAAGACACACTGGCCAATGCCACTCTCCTGGAACACCCCAGACCAGAGGCACCTATCACTCTGACAGTCGACACCTCCAGTAGAGCGGTAGGAGGTTTACTGGAGCAGCTCATTGAAGGCCAGTGGTAACCTCTGGCCTTTTTCAGCAGGCACCTCAGCTCCCCCAGAGTTCAAATACAGCGCCTTTAACCGAGAACTATTGGCAGCGTACCAGGTGGTACACCGTTACTTTTTGGAAGATCGGCAATTCTGGTCTTCACCAATCAGAAGCCATTGACCTTCACCTTTCATAAGGTATCAGACCTATGGTAAGCCTGACAACAGAGACACTTGTCCTACATGTCCAAATTTACCACAGATGTGCAGCACATTATTGGGAAAAGCAACGGTTGCCGACACTCTGTCATGCTCCATGATCGAGTTGGTCAATGCCCTGTGCCGGGGATCAATTACGTGGCCCTCGCCAAAGCTCAGCGGCAGGATCCTGAGATGCCTGCGTATAGAACAGCCGTCTCTGGTCTCGGGTTTGAAGACGTCCCTGATGTGCCACATCTCCACTGGTGGCCCTCCACCCATCATCCCGACCGCATAGAGGTGCCAGGTTTTCAATGCCATACACAATCTGGCACACAACTGTCATGCAACTTGCCAGTATATTTTCCACAGTGCACCTTTGTGCACTGTGAAATCATGTCTCATAAACTTGATTGAGTTTTTAAAAGAGGTGACCTAGAAGATTGATGAAAGCAGGGGCAGTAGATTTTGTTTATATGCCTTTGACAAGGTCCCACAAAGCAGTTTGGACTGGAAGATTAGGTTGCATGGGTTTCAGGGTGAGTAGGCCAAATGGATCCAGAATAACCTTAATGGTAGGAGATAAAAATGTGGTGGCAGAAGATTGTTTTTCAGATTGGAGGTTTGTGACCAGTGATGTACCACATAGACTGGTGCTGGGTCTTCTGTTGTTTGTCATCTATTATTAATGACTTGGATGTCAATGTAGTGTCATGGTTCAAGAATTTGCAGACACCAAAGTTGGTGGTATTGTGGACAGTGAGAAAGTTTATGTAAGATTAGAACAAAGACAAAGTGAACTGGGAAAGTGGGCCAATGAATGGCAGATGAAATTTAACTCAGAGATGTGTGAGATGTTGCAATTTGGTAGGTTAAACCAGGCAGGGCTTACTCAATGAATAGTAGGACCCTGTAGAGTGTTGAGAGACTTCTGAGTCCAGGCACATAGTTCCAATAAAGTGGTGACACATGTAGGCACGTTTTCCTTAATTGATCAGAACAATGAGCAGGGATGTCATGTTTGAACAGTACAAGACAGTGAGATTGTGCAATTTTGCACACCCAGCGATAGAAAAGATATTAGTAAGCTGGAAAAGGTGCAGGAAAAAAAAATCATGAGAATGTGCCAGGACTATTAGCCTTGAATCACAAGGAGAGGCATGATAGACTGGGACTTTATTCCATGAAGAGTGGAAAAATAAGTGGGTATAGTGGTTTATAAAATCATGAAGGATGTAAATAAAGTAATTAGTAATAGTCTTTTTCCCAGAGTAGGTGAATATAAAACTAGACGGCATAAATTCATGGTGTGAGGGGAAATATTTTGTAGTACCCTTAGTTGTCGACTTACCTTCAAACTTTTACAAGGTCTTTCATGTTGCCTCACCCTCAATATATTTTGGTAATTCACCCCTTCAGAATAAAGGAAATGAAACAATCCGTCCCAGGGAAACGATTGGGATCAAAGAAGTGGAATGTGGCAAAGACAGTGTGTTCTTGTTTTTTTTTTGTCCCTTACCCCTTTTTATTTAAGTACTTGGGGTTTTCAGTTTTCACAAGAGTCATTGACCTCACTGGTATTTGTGTTTTGTGTATTTGTATAATTTATATAACCTTATTCTCCGTTGTATTGGGGCATGGGGGGAGGGGAGGGGAAAACCAACTATGTTATACTAATGTGTTGAAAGAAAGTGTATTGTTGTCTGAATAAGTGTTTTAAAATCAAAAATAAAATAATTTTAAAAAAGGATTGTTTTGGTCTACTTTTTTTGTTCAGATTCACTGGTTCCATAATAATGTTCTGCATGTTAGAAATTTGAATAAAAACCTCACTAAATTTTCTTGGCTGAACTTTGAATGTTATACTAAATAGCTGGTTAACTTTTAGATGATACAAGTACAGATGAGGTGGCCTTGAAGCCACATAAGAATTCGAAACCAAATACATCACAGGCAAGAACAGAAAGCTAGAGTTCCATCTTTGAGATCAAGCTGTTGAAAAGAAATCCACAGAATATGTACTTAAATTGTAAATCTGTTTTGTACTCAGTCATACAGATGCATTAAATCCAAAGAAAAGTGTAAAATCATTTAGGTATAAATGAAAACAGGGAAAAAACTTTTTACAGATTTCTTTTCTTCACAGAATTCAATTGAAGTACTTAAGAAATCTTAAGCAAGAACTATCATTCTTAAAATGCTGTCAATCTTTTCAGGTGTTGGAACATTTAGAGCAGAGACAGTTGGTGATGCACAGGAAGGGAAGACAACATCTTCCAACAACCAATTGGGTAAAGTTTCCCTCTTTCATTTGGAGACAGATTTACATCAGTCAGCAGTACTTTACAAGCCAGCTACTTTTCCAACAACCAATTGGGTAAAGTTTCCCTCTTTCATTTGGAGACAGATTTACATCAGTCAGCAGTACTTTACAAGCCAGCTACTTTACTTCTGTAAAATCAACTAAAAATAGGCTTTGCATCAGCTACTGCTGACACCTTTTCAGAAAATCTGAACCTTTAATTTCAGTAATACCAATGTAAATGAGCTAGTAAAAATGTTATTTCTGTTAATGAAAATAATTCCAGTAAGTAATTTCTCAGCAATCAATTCATATTTATTCTTGGCTTCTCAATGCAGATAAAGAACCTGTCCAGCTGAGTAATGCCACTGTGCAAACTTTGGACTCAGGTAAAAGTTTCATTCATTTTTCTTTTTTCACTGTCCATTCCTTTCTTGGAGAAATGTGGATCCTAATGTAATGATAATTACATTGACCAAATTAATAGACAACTATGTCACATATTTTATCACATTTATTCAGATTGTGAGAATATAATTTAACATAAATGCCATGCTAAATTACAATGAATGCTTTGAATAAGAAAAATATTCTCATTCATAATGACCATGAAATTCATTTCCATTGATTTTAGGCAATAAATTACAATTGAGTGTCTTTCTAATAATGTTTTTAAAAGCTTAAAAAAGAATACTTAAACAAAATGTGTTGTCAGGCTTCAGGCTGATTCAACAACTATGAACATGTCCTAGTTGATTATATTTTTAAAAAGTACCCATCTCTTGTCCACATCTAAAACACAAATCTGAAGAAATTAATTCTAGTTTCTGAGGGGCTAAATACAATTGATGTAAAAAATTATATTGTATTGTAGCTAGCTGCTACAAGTTATGGCTCTGCAAAGCCTATAGCACAAGAGATGTTATAGCTGCATGCAGGTTAGCTGAGAAAGAACATGCTATTCCCAGAAAGAATAACACAATCACAGTTGAGTGTAGTTAACACTGAGCTTTATTGGGCTCACAGCCCTGCTTTTATTCTCAAGCTGAGGGGCGTGGTCAAAACCCTTTCAGCACTGATTGGTGTGTTTGTGATCCACTTTCCATGATAGGCCAGTTAAGCTCTTTTGGTTGTGGACAATTGGAGAGCAGCACTGCGGGACTTGTGCAGCCTGCTGGATTGTCGCTATCGTCCTTCATTTTGTGAGGCCCTGTGGGGGAGCTGCGAAGGGCCGCCACCCGACCCCTCCCCCCAGAACTGGTGATTGGAATGTTGTTATTCTTGGAAGGCTGGCTTCTTTTGTGGAGGGGGAGGGGAGGGTGGTCAATTGGCTGTGTAATGTCCAAATGGGCTGGTTTCAACCTGTCAATGGTAAAGGTCTCCTCTCAGCCTCCAATGTCAATTACACAGGTTGAACCATTGTGCTAGATAATGCAGTATGGCCCTTCATAGTCTCTGCAATGGGGGGCTGTGCGCTCCGCGTTTTACGAAAACGTGTGAAGTTCTGAAAATCTCTGGGGACAAACGTGTGTGGCTGGCCTGGGCTTTGAGTGGTAAAGGGACCAGGATTTCCAACTGCTCACGAAGGCACACTAGCGCTTCACTGGGGGGTGCTTTGGTTCCCCTGTTAGTGGCCAGGAATTCACCTGGATGACCAGCGGGGCCCTGTATGCCATTTCGGCGGATGAGACTTCCAAATCCTTTTTTTGGTGCGGTTCGGATACCTAAGAGGACCCAGGATAATTCATCAGCCCAGTTGGGCCCAGTGAGTCAGCCATCAGGGCTGCTATGGAGATACCTATGGAATCTCTCCCCTAGGCCATTTGCTTGGGGATGGTAGGCTGTAATGTGGTGCGGCTGTGTCCCGAGTACCGTTGCTAAGGCCGCCCAAAGACTGGAGATGAACTGGGCTCCCTGGTCTGAGGTAAGGAGCTCAACGACCCCGAAACGTGCCACCCAAGTGTTGATGAGTGCCCTGGCACATGTTTTAGTGGATATTTCGGGTAGGTGAACAGCTTCCGGCCATCTGGTAGACCTGTCTACCAAAGTGAGTAGTAACGAGCACCTCAGGAGACTGGTAAGGGGCCCACTATATCAATGTGAATATGGCTAAGTCTGCATCGCGGGGTACGAAGGTTTAAAGAGGGGCTTTAATGTGTGTCTGGACTTTCAAAGTTTGGTACTGTGTGCATGTTCTGGCCCAATTGGTGACCTGTTTATGAAGGCCGTGCCAGATGTAATGGTTGGCCACCATCTTAGCTGTGGTCTTGATGGCAGGATGGGTTAAATTGTGTATGGATTTGAATATCCGCCTCCTCCGTGTGGTGAGGATAATGGGATGGGGCTTACTGGTCGAGGTGTCGCAGAATAAAGTAGTATGTCCTGTGCCGAAGGGAATGTCCTCAATGTGGAGGTCAGTTATAGCCTTCTGTAGGCTATGACGTTGGGATCGGAGTACTGTGCCTTGGCCAGGGCCATGTCATCGATGCCTGGAGTGGTATGGACAGCCAACACATTTGGGCAGGACAGCGCATCTGCCACGACATTCACCTTGCCAGCAATATATTCAATGTCTGTGGTAAATTCTGAGACATAAGAAAGGTGATGTTGTTAACTAGCTGACCAAGGGTCCAAGACCTTTTTGAAAACATAAGTGAGTGGTTTGTGGTCAGTAAACACTTTGAATCTCCTTTCTTCCAGGAAGTAATGAAAATGTCTTAATGGCCATATACAGTGCCAGCAGTTCCCTGTTGAATGTATTGTATTTCGGGTGGCCACAGGTGTGTACTGAAGAAAGCTAGAGGTCTCAGTGTCCATCAATTAATTGTTCTAATACTCCTCCGACTGCTGTAATGGAGGCATCAAGTGTGAGGGCTATGGGTGCCCCAGATTGTGGGTGTGCCGGGAGAGTGGCATTTGCTAAAGCATTCTTACCCTTTTGGAAGGCCTCTGAGGCTTCTGCATTACATTTGAGATCTTTTTGGGTGCCTGACATGAGAGAGAAAAGGAGACAAATGATGTGGGTTAGGGTTAGGACTGAATCTATAGGCTTTTTCAGGTGCATTCTCCGCTAAGAATGTGCTTGAAGAAGCAGAAGCGGTTCTCTAAATTACAGTTCAGGTGGCAGCATTGAAAGCGCAGCGCTGGCCAGTTGAAAGAACAGCTGCGCCTTGATGTGCATCTGAGCACATTCCGGCTCCCGTCCCTTGGGCTATCAATTCAGGATGGCTTGCTGTCAGCTCGGACAGCCAACGCGGGCTATTAGCCTGGGGACATCCCCACACTGATCCCACTGCCCCGCTCTCGGGGTTGGAGCAGCCGGCGGGGAAGGAGGCTGGAGTGGCCGGTGGGGGAGTATGGGGGGGCTGGAGCACCGGCGGGGGAGAAGGAAGCTGGAGCACCGACAGGGGAGTATGGGGGCTGGAGCACTGACGGGGGAGTACGGGGGCTGGAGCACCAACGGGGGAGTACAGGGCTGGAGCACTGACGGAGGCATATGGGGGCTGGAGCACCAACGGGGGCATACAGGGGCTGGAGCACCGACGGGGGCGTACGGGGGCTGGAGCACCAATGGGGGAGTATGGGGGCTGGAGCACTTGATGAGAGTACGGGGCTGGAGTGGCCAGTGGGGGAGAAAGAGGTTGGAGCACCAGCAGGGGAGGAAGAGGCTGGAGCAGCTGGTGGGGGAGGAGGCTGGAGCACCGGCGGGGGAGTATGGGGGCTGGAGTGGCCGGCAGGGGAGAAGGAGGTGCTTGAGTCAGGTACCGGCATTGTTTCGGCCAGCCCCCTTCTCCCTGCCGGCTGCTCCAGCCCCCATAGTCCCCACTCCCGAAATCAGTCCCAACAGTGTGGGGACAGCCCGTGCCGGCTGCTCAACAGTGTGGGGACTGATTTCGTGAGTGAGGAGTGAGCGGGATAGCGGGATCAGTCTGGGGATGTTCCCGCGCTGACAGCCCGCGCCAGTCGCCCAACAGTGTGGGGACTGGGAGAGGAGCTGTCAGGTGCTAGCCAGCTGACTGTCATCTGAATGCAGCCACTTTTAGGCGGCTGCATTCAGATGGCTGGGGAGGCCTCTGTGCCATGGGGATTATCCCTCTCAGAGGATGGTTACCAAACTTGCCTTGCAGGCCCCTCCTGCACATTCATGTGGCCTTCCCACAGCCGCATTTTGCCAAAATATGCAGCTTTACAAGTGGGTCAGTTGGCCACCTGAAAGTGCCTTATGATTAAATTAATCATTCCTGTGAATTTCTGAAGGCCTTTAACTTTCGTAGGCTGTGGGAAAGATTTAATGGCCTCTACCTTTTCGGGTAGTGGCCTAGCACTGTGTATGTCAATGCGGTGGCCCAGGAAGTTGATTACCTCTTTTCCAAACTCGCATTTAGCTGGATTGATAGTCCATATTCACGCAGTCTATTGCACAGTAATCTTAAATGAGTGGCATGCTCAGCTGGAAATTAGGATATCGCCTAAGTAGACGAAAATAAAGTCGAAGTCCCTGCTCACAGTGTCCATTACTCGTTGGAATGTTTGGGATGCATTTTTCAGTTCAAAAGGCATCCTTAAAAACTCAAATAAGCCAAATGGGGTGATAATGGCTGTTTGCATGATGTCCTCTGGGTGGACCGGGATTTGGTGGTAGCCTCAGATTAAATCAGTCTTGGAAAACATCCGAGCCCCTTGTAGATGTGTGGTGAAGTCCTGAATGTGGGGTACAAGGTAGCGGTCAGGCTTTGTGACCTCGTTGAGACATCTGTAGTCCCCTCATGGCCTCCACCCTCCTGTGGCTTTAGGGACTATGTGGAGTGGGGAGGCGCAGGGGCTGTCAGAGCATCGTATAATGCCCAGCTCCTCCATTTTATGGAACTCTTTGAAAGGTTGAGCTTTTACTGGTGGGAGGTGGTGCACTCTGAAATAAAGGGGCGGACCTGTAGTAAGAATATGGTGTCTTACTCCATGCTTGGCCTTGAATGACGTAAATAATGGTGTCCTAATGGTGGAAAATTTGGATAGGATTTGCATAAACCCGTTGTCAGCCGGTGTCATCAAATGCAGGTGGTAGGTGGCAGGCTCCTTCCCCTTTAGCTTGAGGGTCTGGAATGTTGTGGCGTGCACTAATCTATGGCCTTTAATGTCCACTAGCAGCGAGTTGGCTCGTAGGAAATCCGTGCCCAGGAGTGGCTGTTGAACTGCTAGGGTGAAGGGCCATCTAAAATGACTGTTCCCAAAGCAGAAGGGAATGATGTTAGTGCCATAAGTTGGTATGTCCGAATTGTTGGTGGCCTTCAGTCGCTGTTGTGGACATCAGTTTTGGTCCGGGGGAGCACGCTTATCTCTGCCCCTGCGCCTGGATGGGGAGTCTTGGATATGGAGGCTGTTAAGATAGCCAGCTGTCACAGCCATTAATGACGACCGGCTTTGGTGTTTCCTGAGAATGTGCAGGGGGAAAGACGTCGATGGACCTCTGCCCCCCCACCGCTGATGATAACGACAGTATTGCTCACTGGGGGTGTCTGTTGTCCTCATGGCTGGTCGGGTCGTTGCTGCCGTAGCCTGCCCACGTGCTCCAGTGCTAGGGCGGTGTCATATTTGATGGGCGTGGAGTGCAAAAGCAATTTCCCTCTTAGTCATCAGGGAGTCCGTCCTCTCTGCTACCTTATGTGGATCACTGAAGTAATCTTCCTGGACCATCATCCAGACGTTTTGTGGCAACCTTTCCAAGAACAGTTTCTTTAAGAGTGAGCAGGAGGTGTGGCCATCATGTAGGGCAAGCATGTGGCCCATTAGGTCGGATGGGGCACTGTTCCCCAACCCTCCATATGAAGTAGACGGGCTGCACACTTGTGCTCAGGCAGCCCAAAAGTGCGGGTCAATAGCTCTCGGATGGCTTTGTACTTGCCCTCCCGTTGCGGCTTTTTCAAGAAATCTGTGATCTTGGCGGCTGTGGCTTGTTCGAGGGCGCCCACCACGTGGTAGTAACGGGTGTCATCAGAGGTAATTTTCCTCAGGGTGAACTGTGCCTCAATTTGTTGGAACCGTACTTTGGGCTACGCTGCCCAGAGGTTCGGCAGCTTCAATGACACGAAGTTGATTGCAGGGTCTGTCTCCATTGCTGTGTCCAGAATGCCATCTGGACCGCCTGGGTCACCACTGTAGCTAGCTGCCACAAGCTATGGCTCTGGAAAGCCTATAACACAGAAGAAGTTATAGCTGCATGCAGGTTAGCTGAGAAAGAACACGCTATTCCCAGAAAGAATGACACGAATCCAGTTGAGTGGAGTTGACACTGAGCTTTATTGGACTCAGCCCTGCTTTTATTCTCAAGCTGAGGGGCATGGTCAAAACCCTCTCAGCACTGATTAGTGTGTTTGTGATGCGCTTTCCCTGATAGGCCAGTTAAGCTCTTTTGGTTGTGGCCAATTGGAAGGCAGCATTGCGGGCCTCGTGCAGCCTGCTAGATCGTCGCGTTCCTCCTTCATTTTGTGAGGCCCTGTGGGGGAGCTGCAAAGGGCCGCCACAGTATATCTATACCTTACATTTAAAACCTTAGTCATATTATCCTTACATAAATTTGTCCAAACATTTTCATCTATCTTTCTATTTAAATCAAGTTCCCATTTCATTCTTGATTTATGAACATACAACTTAGGCATTTTATTTTATAATAACATACTTTTTTTCATTCGACTTGGACTTGTTCTAAAGTTAAGAATTTTTGGATACAAGTTAAATTGTTTTTGGAGCAAGTATTAAAAGTGAGTCTACCATTTGATCCAATGTTGCTTTACTAGGGGACATTAAGATGATTGCTTTAGGACTGAAATTGACTATGTATCAAATTGGATTTTTATGTTTAGCTTTGGCCGTTCCTAAAAAGTGTTTGGCTGTTACTTGGAAATCTGATTTAGTTTTAGGAATGTAAAGATAACATGCTGAAATGAAATCCTGTATTCCTTTAGAAAAGATGATGTATAATTTCAGGGATAAATTTTTTTTGTAAAAGTATTGGACCTATACTTAAAAATTCTTGGTATGAAGGTTTAATTTCTCAGTCTGCTCTGGTGGATGTCTCGGTCTCAACAGCTAAAAAGTTGATTATTGTTGTCTTTAAGTGATGGTCTCCTTTCTTATTTCTTTCTAGGTGGAAGGGGGAGGAGGGAGGGTGTTAGTAGGGTGGATGAGGGAGGTTGGGGTTAGGGGGGATTTTATTCAATTATATAATATCTGTATGAATATGTTATAATTAATGTTATTTGATTTAAAATTATAAATAAAATATTTTTAAAAAACAACTGTGAACATTACTGAAGGACAGACTGAGTTTATTGTAACAGTAGACATTTTAAAATGTAGCTGCAGGATATCAAATAACCCTTAAAGACAGATAGGCACAACACCAGCTGCACTCTCGAAGCCCCAACAGACTGTTGTTTCTATTACTTTGGCAAAATTAGTGATTTCTTATGCAAGAGTTTAATGACGGGAAACATTTCAAACTTGTGTATAACATCACCCACAAGAGATATGTAATGTACACAAGCAGTCCTTTCAGAGTTATCTGTGAGCAATGTCAGCAGAAAGTTTCAAGAAAAACCTCTGCTTGGATCAATGATCCCTGCATTGTTGATCAGTATTGGAAAAATGTTTGTGAGGGTGAGTTCTCACAAGACTTCATTACTTCAACAGCTCTTGCATTCACCTCCATTCACACTCTTCTCCAATCTTTCCCAAGCAGTGCATTTTTGCACAAAAAAGCTGCTTTTAGCTGTTCTCCATTTTATCTTCCTTTTTCTGTGCCTCGGCTCTCTCTCCTACCTGCTGGTGTCTCTCTCTCTCTCTCTCTCTTTCCCTTTATTGTCTTCAAGGATGACCCTAAGCCTTCTGCTACCTGCTACTTTCATTCTTTATCCTTTGACCACTTTGACTGTGTGTGGCCACCTGTTCTTTGGCTTGGCTTCGCGGACGAAGATTTATGGAAGGGGTAAATGTCTACGTCAGCTGCAGGCTCGTTTGTGGCTGACAAGTCCGATGCGGGACTTGAAGACACGGTTGCAGCGGTTGCAGGGGAAAATTGGTTGGTTGGGGTTGGGTGTTGGGTTTTTCCTCCTTTGCCTTTTGTCAGTGAGGTGGGCTCTGCGGTCTTCAAAGGAGGTTGCTGCCCGCCGAACTGTGAGGCGCCAAGATGCACGGTTTGAGGCGATATCAGCCCACTGGCAGTGGTCAATGTGGCAGGCACCGAGATTTCTTTAGGCAGTCCTTGTACCTTTTCTTTGGTGCACCTCTGTCACGGTGGCCAGTGGAGAGCTCGCCATATAACACGATCTTGGGAAGGCGATGGTCCTCCATTCTGGAGACGTGACCCACCCAGCGCAGCTGGATCTTCAGCAGCGTGGACTCGATGCTGTCGAACTCTCCCATCTCGAGTACTTCGACGTTAGGGATGAAAGTGCTCCAGTGAATGTTGAGGATGGAGCGGAGACAACGCTGGTGGAAGCATTCTAGGAGCCGTAGGTGATGCCAGTAGAGGACCCATGATTCGGAGCCGAACAGGAGTGTGGGTATGACAACGGCTCTGTATACACTTATCTTTGTGTGTTTCTTCAGTTGGTTGTTTTTCCAGACTCTTTTGTGTAGTCTTCCAAAGGCGCTATTTGCCTTGGCGAGTCTGTTGTCTATCTCGTTGTCGATCCTTGCATCTGATGAAATGATTCAGCCGAGATAGGTAAACTGGTTGACCGTTTTGAGTTTTGTGTGCCCGATGGAGATGTGGGGGGGCTGGTAGTCATGGTGGGGAGCTGGCTGATGGAGGACCTCAGTTTTCTTCAGGCTGACTTGCAGGCCAAACTTTTTGGCAGTTTCTGCAAAACAGGACGTCAAGCACTGAAGAGCTAACTCTGAATGGGCAACTAAAGTGGCATCGTCTGCAAAGAGTAGTTCACGGACAAGTTTCTCTTGTGTCTTGGTGTGAGCTTGCAGGCGCCTCAGATTGAAGAGACTGCCATCCGTGCGGTACCGGATGTAAACAGCGTCTTCATTGTTGAGGTCTTTCATGGCTTGGTTCAGCATCATGCTGAAGAAGATTGAAAAGAGGGTTGGTGCGAGAACACAGCCTTGCTTCACGCCATTGTTTTTTTTTAATGATCATTTTATTTTAACCCTAACCCTACAGTATATATATATAGCAAAGATATATCAAGTTTATTATCACCCGATTGTACAAGTACAACCCGACAAAACAGCGTTCTCCAGTCCTCGGTGCAAAATGCTCTTCACTGTACACCTGTTGAAGTTTGTGAGAGTCTTTGGTGACATAATGAACCTCCTCAGGCACACAACCAGGCTTAACAAAGAAACAGACAAACAGTAGATATGCAGGACGAGTATTTAATCTCTACAAATAAATGTTGTTTCCTGAATATGAGAGTCTCAGAGGGTTAGTGTGAACAGTTCCTTTGCTTGTCCAGCATTCTCGCTGCCTGTGGGAAGGGATCCTCAATGATTTTGTATGCCTTCTTCTGCCACTCTTATCATCCTGTGGGTTGACCTCTGATCCATCTCTCTGCAGCAACCGTGCCCACACTGTATTGCAGCCGGCCAGGACACTCTCAAAGAGCTCCTGAAGAGGGTTGACATGATAGTGGCCGCTAGTCTTGCCCGCTTCAGTCTTCTAAATACAGTCTCTGTTCCGCCTTCCTACAAGTGAGGAGATGTTGAGTGTCCACGATAGGTCACTAGTGAAGTGATCTCCAAAGACCTTGGTGTTCTCCACTCTCTCTGGTACAGAGATGTTATTAATTTTTTATTTTTCACACTATAGATCACATTATTCAAGATATACACATTTCTCCTTTCAAATATATACAGTGTCGTTTTCTCCCCCCCTCCCTCCTCCCCTCCCCCCCCCCACCTCCCCACCTCCCCCTCCATCCATTCAAAACCCATCAAACAATGTTGTCACTCAACATTAACGAACAAAAACTTCCACTGAGTCAATTCTTTCCATTCTCTTTTCCTTTTGTCATTTTAGGTGATAGATGTCCCGGTAGGTTTTCTCTATTATATTCCATGTACGGCTCCCATATTTGTTCAAATAATGTTATATTATTTCTTAAACTATATGTTATTTTTTCTAATGGAATACATTTATTCATTTCTTTATACCATTGCTGTATTTTCAAATTATCTTCTAATTTCAACTTTGACATAATACATTTTTTTGCTACAGCTAGGGCTATCTTAACAAATCTTTTTTGTACACCCTCCAAATCAAGTCCAAATTCTTTATTTTTTATGTTACTTAGGAGGAAGATCTCTGGGTTTTTGGTATATTGCTTTCTGTAATTTTATTTAATATCTGGTTTAGATCTTCCCAAAATTTTTTCACCTTTTCACAAGTCCAGATTGCATGAATTGTTGTTCCTATTTCTTTTTTACAACGAAAACATCTGTCAGATACTGTTGGATCCCATTTATTGAACTTTTGAGGAGTGATATATAACCTATGTATCCAATTATATTGTATCATACGTAATCTCGTATTTATTGTATTTCTCATAGTTCCTAAACATAACCTCTCCCATGTTTCCTTTTTTATCTTTATGTTTAGATCTTGTTCCCACTTTTGTTTAGTTTTATCATTTATTTCCTCATTCTCCTTTTCTTGTAATTTGATACACATGTTTGTTATAAATTTTTTAATTATCATTGTGTCTGTAATCAGATATTCAAAATTGCTTCCTTCTGGTAACTTCAGACTACTTCCCAATTTATCCTTTAAATAGGATTTCAATTGGTAATATGCCAGCACTGTATCTTGAGTTATATTATATTTATCCTTCATTTGTTCAAAGGATAATAATTTATTCCCCGAAAAACAATTTTCTATTCTTTTAATCCCTTTTTTCTCCCATTCTCTAAAAGACAGGTTATCTACCGTAAAAGGGATTAGCTGATTTTGCATCAGTATTAGTTTTGATAATTGGTAGTTTGTTTTATTTCTTTCTACATGAATCTTCTTCCAAATATTAAGCAAATGGTGCAATACTGGAGAATTCCTATGTTTTTACAATTTTTCATCCCATTTATATAATATATGTTCAGGTATCTTCTCCCCTATTTTGTCTAGCTCTAATCTAGTCCAATCTGGCTTTTCTTTTGTTTGGTAAAAATCTGATAGATATCTTAATTGTGCGGCTCTATAATAATTTTTAAAATTTGGCAGTTGTAAGCCTCCTTGTCTATACCATTCTGTTAATTTATCTAGTGCTATCCTCGGTTCCCCCCCTTTCCATAAAAATTTCCTTATTATTTTCTTTAACTCCTTAAAGAATTTTTCTGTCAAGTGTATTGGCAGTGCCTGAAATAGGTATTGTATCCTTGGAAAAATGTTCATTTTAATACAGTTTATCCTTCCTATTAGTGTTAATGGTAAATCTTTCCAATGCTCTAAATCTTCCTGTATTTTTTTCATTAGTGGATAATAATTAAGTTTATTTATTTGTATACCTAGGTATCGTATTGTTTGCATTTGCCATCTAAACGGTGATTCTTTCTTGAATTTTGAGAAATCCGCATTATTCATTGGCATTGCTTCACTTTTATTTGCATTAATCTTGTATCCCGACACTTCTCCATACTCCTTCAATTTCTTATGTAATTCTTTTATTGATGTTTCTGGTTCCGTTAGGTATACTATAACATCATCTGCAAATAAACTGATTTTGTATTCCTTGCCTTTTATTTTTATCCCTTTTATTTTATTTTCTGTTCTTATCAGTTCTGCAAGTTCTGCTAACGCGAACAATAAGGGCGATAGTGGGCATCCATGTCTTATTTAAGTTAAAATGTTTTGATACATATCCATTTACTGTCACTCTTGCCAATGGCCCCTTATATAATGCTTTAATCCAATTAATATATTTATCTGGTAAACTAAATTTTTGTAGTACCTTGAATAAATAATTCCATTCTACTCTGTCGAAGGCCTTCTCTGCGTCAAAAGCAACCACTACTGTTGGAGTTTTATTTCCTTCTACTGCATGAATTAAGTTAATAAACTTACAAATATTATCTGTTGTTCGTCTTTTTTTTATGAATCCAGTTTGGTCTAGACTTACTATTTTTGGTACATAATCAGCTAATCTGTTTGCTAATAATTTAGCTATTATCTTTTCAATCTTCTTCAGCATGATGCTGAACCAAGCCATGAAAGACCCCAACAATGAAGACGCTGTTTACATCCGGTACCACACGGATGGCAGTCTCTTCAATCTGAGGCGCCTGCAAGCTCACACCAAGACACAAGAGAAACTTGTCCGTGAACTACTCTTTGCAGATGATGCCGCTTTAGTTGCCCATTCAGAGCCAGCTCTTCAGCGCTTGACGTCCTGCTTT
Source organism: Narcine bancroftii (assembly GCF_036971445.1). Taxonomy (NCBI): domain Eukaryota; kingdom Metazoa; phylum Chordata; class Chondrichthyes; order Torpediniformes; family Narcinidae; genus Narcine; species Narcine bancroftii. Next base: position 129,368,819 of record NC_091472.1, read on the forward strand.
GCGGAAACTGCCAAAAAGTTTGGCCTGGAAGTCAGCCTGAAGAAAACTGAGGTCCTCCATCAGCCAGCTCCCCACCATGACTACCAGCCCCCCCACATCTCCATCGGGCACACAAAACTCAAAACGGTCAACCAGTTTACCTATCTCGGCTGCACCATTTCATCAGATGCAAGGATCGACAATGAGATAGACAACAGACTCGCCAAGGCAAATAGCGCCTTTGGAAGACTACACAAAAGAGTCTGGAAAAACAACCAACTGAAAAACCTCACAAAGATAAGCGTATACAGAGCCGTTGTCATACCCACACTCCTGTTCGGCTCCGAATCATGGGTCCTCTACCGGCACCACCTACGGCTCCTAGAACGCTTCCACCAGCGTTGTCTCCGCTCCATCCTCAACATCCATTGGAGCGCTCACACCCCTAACGTCGAGGTACTCGAGATGGCAGAGGTCGACAGCATCGAGTCCACGCTGCTGAAGATCCAGCTGCGCTGGATGGGTCACGTCTCCAGAATGGAGGACCATCGCCTTCCCAAGATCGTATTATATGGCGAGCTCTCCACTGGCCACCGTGACAGAGGTGCACCAAAGAAAAGGTACAAGGACTGCCTAAAGAAATCTCTTGGTGCCTGCCACATTGACCACTGCCAGTGGGCTGATAACGCCTCAAACCGGGCATCTTGGCGCCTCACAGTTTGGCGGGCAGCAGCCTCCTTTGAAGAAGACCGCAGAGCCCACCTCACTGACAAAAGGCAAAGGAGGAAAAACCCAACACCCAACCCCAACCAACCAATTTTCCCTTGCAACCGTTGCAATCGTGTCTGCCTGTCCCGCATCGGACTGGTCAGCCACAAACGAGCCTGCAGCTGACGTGGACTTTTTACCCCCTCCATAAATCTTCGTTCGCGAAGCCAAGCCAAAGAAGATCTTGTAATCTGTGTTAAGTAGAAATATTGGTCGATATGATGCTGGTGCAAGTGGATCTTTCCCTGCCTTTGGTATTACTGTAATTATTGCTGTTTTGCACGAATCTGGTAAGCTTTGTGTTTTATCAATCTGGTTGATTACTTCCAGGAGGGGAGGAATTAATAAATCTTTAAATGTTTTATAGAATTCTATTGGGAGACCATCCTCTCCTGGTGTTTTATTATTCAGCAGATTTTTTATTGTCTCTTGTATTTCTACTATTTCAAATGGTTCTATTAATTTATTTTGTTCCTCTGTTTGTAATTTCGGTAGTTCAATTTTAGATAAAAATTCATCTATTTTGCCTTCTTTCCCTTCGTTTTCAGTTTGGTATAATTGTTCGTAGAAATCTCTGAAATTTTCATTAATTTCCATTGGATTATATGTGATCTGTTTGTCTTTTTTCCTTGATGCCAATACCATTCTTTTAGTTTGTTCTGTCTTAAGCTGCCACGCTAGAATTTTGTGCGTTTTTTCTCCTAGTTCGTAATATTTCTGCTTTGTCTTCATTATATTTTTCTCCACCTTATATGTTTGAAATGTTTCATATTTTATTTTTTTATCTACCAATTCCCTTCTTTTAGTAGTGTCTTCCTTCCTTGCTAATTCTTTCTCTATATCTGCTATTTCCTTTTCCAACTGTTCTGTTTCCTGATTGTAATCCTTCTTCATCTTAGTTACGTAACTTATTATTTGCCCTCTGATGAATGCTTTCATTGCGTCCCATAATATAAACTTATCCTTCACTGATTCCGTATTTATTTCAAAATACATTTTAATTTGTCTTTCTATGAATTCTCTAAAATCCTTTCTTTTAAGTAGCATGGGGTTTAATCTCCATCTATACATTTTTAGAGGGATATCCTCTAACTCTATTGTCAATATTAAGGGTAAATGGTCCGATAATATTCTAGCTTTATATTCTGTTTTCCTAACTCTATTTTGTATACAAGCTGATAACAGGAATAAATCTATTCTTGAATATGTTTTATGTCTATCCGAATAATATGAATATTCCTTTTCCTTTGGGTGTTGTTTCCTCCATATATCCAAAAGTTGCATTTCTTGCATCGATTTAATTATAAATTTGGTTACTTTATTCTTTCTGTTAATTTTTTTTCCCGGTTTTATCTATGTTTGAATCCAAATTGAGATTGAAATCCCCTCCTATTAATATATTCCCTTGCATTTCTGCTATCTTCAGAAAAATATCCTGCATAAATTTTTGATCTTCTTCATTAGGCTAATATATATTAAGTAAATTCCAAAACTCCGAATATATCTGACATTTTATCATTACATATCTTCCTGCTGGATCTATTATTTCCTCTTCTATTTTAATTGGTACATTTTTACTGATTAATATAGCCACTCCTCTAGCTTTTGAGTTATATGACGCTGCCGTTACATGTCCCATCCAATCTCTCTTTAATTTCTTGTGCTCCATTTCAGTTAAGTGTGTTTCTTGCACAAATGCAATATCAATTTTTTCTTTTTTCAGTAAATTTAGCAGTTTCTTCCTTATGATTTGGTTATGTATTCCATTAATATTTAAAGTCATATAGTTTAATGTAGCCATTTTATACTTTGTTTATCTTTCCCTTCCGTTTCTTCATCATCACCTTTCCTTCTCATCCATTTCTGCTTTCTTTCTTTGAACAGTTTATAAGACAACATTTTTAACACATCAAACATTCCCCTTATTCTCCTACCTAATATTTCTTTAACCCCATTGTCCCCTCCCCTTCCTGAGTTGCCCATTATCCCTTGTCGGGCAACCACATCTCCCCTCTCCATTTGGATTTGCGAATTCACTCGCAAGCATCAACTGATTTTGCAGTGATCGTAATTTCTCCCTACCCAGCCCCCCCAGAAAAGATTTCAATTTTTATATACAACAAAGGTCACTCTCTAAATTCCCTCTTTACTCCTCTCTTCCCCTTTTTTTCCCTCATTAATTCTTCTCTATACACTATATATTTTCTTTTAAATGCACATACACTTATGTAATATATGTATTATATATGTATATAGTCCTATACACACGTCTTTTTAGTTCGCAGTCTTTTGTACTCTCGTTACACGTCTTCATCTCTCAGTCTGTTTTGTAATTGTTCTGCAAATTTTCGTGCTTCCTCTGGATTCGAGAATAGTCTGTTTTGCTGTCCTGGATAAATATTTTCAATACCGCTGGATGCTTTAGTATAAATTTATACCCTTTCTTCCATAAAATCGCCTTTGCTGTATTGAACTCCTTTCTCTTCTTCAGGAGTTCAAAACTTATATCTGGATAAATAAAAATTTTTTGCCCTTTGTACTCCAGTGGCTTGTTGTCCTCTCTTACTTTCTCCATTGTTTTCTCCAGTACCTTTTCTCTTGTAGTATATCTTAGGAATTTTACTAAAATGGATCTTGGCTTTTGTTGTGGTTGTGGTTTAAAGGCTAATGCTCTATGTGCCCTTTCTATTTCCATTTCTTGCTGTAGTTCTGGACATCCTAAGATCCTGGAGATCCAATCTTTTATAAACTCTCTCATATTCTTGCCTTCTTCATCTTCCTTAAGGCCCACTATCTTTATATTATTTCTTCTGTTATAATTTTCCATTATATCTATTTTCTGAGCTAACAGCTCTTGTGTCTTTTTAACTTTTTTATTAGATTCTTCTAATTTCTTTTTTAAGTCCTCTACCTCCATTTCTACTGCTGCTTCTCGTTCTTCCACCTTGTCCATTCTTTTTCCTATTTCTTATATGGTCATATCTATTTTATTCACTTTCTCTTCTGTACTGTTTATTCTTCTTCTTAAATCACTAAATTCTTGTGCTTGTCATTCTTTAAAAGAATCCATGTATTCTTTAATAAGAGAAAATATATCCATTTATCTTGCCTTTCCCTTCTTCTTCCATTTCACTGTACTCTTCCTCTTCCTCTTCTTCTTCCTCTGGGTTGGCCATCTGTTGTTTCTTTGTTTTCTTTTTCTTCTCTTCTTTCTTGTTTTCGTTGTCTTCTATGTTCTCCTCTTGCTGCTGCTATCCTGTAGCTGTCATTGCCGGCTGTGGAGATCGACTCCCCAGCTGGTCGCCCCTCCCGTCGGTGTGTTTTTTTTGCATGCGCGGTTGCGCACTTTTACTCGGCTCAGCGAGCCATTTTTGTAGTCCACTTTCTACCGACCTGAGGGAGTGGGCTTCTCTTTCCACCGCGGGCCTCTTTGAACAGGTAAGGCCTTCTCCTTCTTCTTCCGTTGCCTTCTCTTCCTCTCTTCTTACCGTTGATTTCGACTTTTCTTTTTTCGTCGCCATCTTCTTTCCACCTTTATATTCACTTTACTTTAATTTTTATTTTTGTGCCTTTGTGCTTTCCTTTATTTTTTTCAACTTTTCTGGAGAGGGCTGGAGTTCACCATCCGGCCACTACTCCATCACGTGACTTCCCCCCGCTTCACGCCATTGTTAATGGAGAAGGGTTCAGAGAGCTCATTTCTGTATCTGACCAGACCTTGTTGGTTTTCGTGCAGTTGGATAACCATATTGAGGAACTTTGGGGGGCATCCGATGCGCTCTAGTATTTGTCAAAGCCCTTTCCTGCTCACGATGTCGAAAGCTTTGGTGAGGTCAACAAAAGTGATGTAGAGTCCTTTGTTTTGTTCTCTGCACTTTTCTTGGAGCTGTCTGAGGGCAAAGACCATGTCAGTAGTTCCTCTGTTTGCGCGAAAGCCGCACTGTGATTCTGGGAGAATATTCTCGGCGACACTAGGTATTATTCTATTTAGGAGAATCCTAGTGAAGATTTTGCCTGCAATGGAGAGCAGCGTGATTCCCCTGTAGTTTGAGCAGTCATATTTCTCACCTTTGTTTTTGTACAGGGTCATGATGGTGGCATCACGAACGTCCTGAGGCAGTTTTCCTTGGTCCCAACAAAGCCTGAAAAACTCATGCAGTTTGACATGCAGAGTTTTGCCGCCAGCCTTCCAGACCTCTGGGGGGATTCCATCCATACCTGCTGCTTTGCCACTTTTCAGTTGTTCGATTGCCTTATATGTGCCATCCTGGGTGAGGACCTCATCCAGCTCTAGCCTTAGGGGCTGTTGAGGGAGCTGGAGCAGGGCGGAATCTTGGACTGAGCGGTTGGCACTGAAAAGAGATTGGAAGTGTTCTGACCATCGGTTGAGGATGGAGATCTTGTCGCTGAGGAGGACTTTGCCGTCTGAGCTGCGCAGCGGGCTTTGGACTTGGGGTGAGGGGCCAAACACAGCTTTTAGAGCCTCGTAGAAACCCCTGAAGTCGCCAATGTCCGCGCTGAGCTGGGTTCGCTTGGCGAGGCTAGTCCACCACTCATTTTGGATCTCCCGGAGTTTGCGCTGAAGATGGCTGCATGCGTGATGGAAGGCTTGTTTCTTCTCTGGACAGGATGGCTTTGTAAGGTGAGCCTGGTGGGCAGCTCGCTTCTTTGCCAGCAGCTCCTGGATTTCCTGGCTATTTTCGTCGAACCAGTCCGGGCTATTTTCATCGAACCAGCCCTGGAGTAGAAGCCCAGTACCTCTTCAGTGGATTGCAGTATGGTAGTCTTCAGCTGATCCCAGAGGGTTTCAGGGGACGGGTCCGTGAGGCAGATTGCATCGTCGAGCTTTGCTTTGAGGTTTGCCTGGAAGTTTCCTCTCACTTTGTCTGACTGCAGGTTTCCAACACTGAACCTCTTTCTGGGGGCTTTACTCTTCCTGGGCTTTTGCTTGAAGTGAAGGTTGAGCTTGCAGCGAACCAGCCGGTGGTCAGTGTGGCATTCCGCGCTGGGCATGACCCTGGTGTGGAGCACATCTCGTTTGTCACTTTCTCGCATGAGGATGTAGTCCAGGAGGTGCCAGTGTTTGGATCGGGGATGCATCCAGGTAGTCTTAAGGCTGTCCCTCTGCTGAAAAAGGGTGTTTGTAATGACAAGCCGCTGTTCTGCGCAGAGCTCCAACAGGAGGCGCCCATTGTCGTTGCACTTGCCGACGCCATGCTTGCCCAGGATTCCTGGCCAGGTTTCTGAGTCTTTGCCGACGCGAGCATTGAAGTCGCCAAGGATGACAACCTTGTCGGCTGTAGGGGTGCGTTGGATGAGGTTGCGCAGGTCAGTGTAGAACTTGACCTTTTCTGCTGGTTCCGCCTGGAGGGTTGGAGCATAGACACTGATGAGGGTGATGCGACACTTGTTTTGAAGGGGGAGTCGCATGGACATGATTCGGTCCGAGTGGCCTGTCGGAAGGTTTTCGAGTTTGGAGGCAATGAAGTTCTTGACCATGAAGCCTACACCAGAGAGGCGTCGTTCATCCAACGGCTTGCCAGACCAGTAGAGTGTGTAGCCCGCGCCGCGTTCTTGGAGGCTGCCTACATCTGCCAGGCGGACTTCACTGAGAGCGGCTATGTCGATGTCAAGTCCGAGGAGTTCATGTGCAATGAGGGCAGACCGACGTTCAGGTCAGTGGCTGTCATCCTTGTCTAGCATGGTTCTGATGTTCCAGCATGCTAGCTTGAGTTTGTGAGCATCTTTTGAGGGGGAGGACGTGGAGGGGGAGGACGTGGACCTGTCCTCGGGCCTGCACAAAGGAGCTTTTAGGTGGAGTGCAGTGCGCGCAGTACTGGCCCCACCCTTTACACCCATGGTTTGTGTGCCGTGGCCAAGCAAGCTGGGATGTGGCAGTGAGGTCCTTGGGTCGTAGGTTTTATATCGGAGTGGCCTTCTCCTATGCAGGTTTCTTACCCGGGCTGGAGGGGTCTGCCTCCCCTCCTAGGTCGGTCCATACTGCCCGGACCAGGGCCGAGGCCGCCGCTGCTCTCCCTGTGCCCTGACTGGGGCCGCCGCCTCCACCTCTCTGCCCGGACTGGGGCCTCCGCCTGCCTCACTCGACCGAGGCCGGGGCCGCCGCCTCCCCCTTGCTCCTGCCCGGATCGGGGCCGCTGCTGCCTACCCTCTGCCCGGACCGGGGCCGGGGCCGCCGCTGCTCTCCCTGTGCCCGGACTGGGGCTGCCGCCTCCACCTCTCTGCCCGGACCGGGGCCTCCGCCTGCCTCACTCGACCGAGGCCGGGGCCGCCGCCTCCCCCTTGCTCCTGCCCGGATCAGGGCCGGGGCCGCCGCTGCTCTCCCTGTGCCCGGACTGGGGCCGCCGCCTCCACCTCTCTGCCCGGACCGGGGCCTCTGCCTGCCTCAAGTTATAATGAAACCCAATATAAACTTGATGAGTGGTATCTCTTCATCCATTTGCCCTTCTGGGTGCAGTATTAAATTGTTAGGCTTTCATCTGTATCAGAATGTGTCAGGGCATCCATCTCTGACAATGGCTTAATTTTTCTCTTGATGCTCGCACATCTAACCTGCTGGGCATGGTGTATATTTTTGCAACTCTAATGTTCCTTTGCCACGACTCTCTCTCCTTAACACTCACCCATTCATTAGATGATCCCATTTAAGCTTATAAGGGCAACTAAAGCCTAATTTTATCATGGATATTCTCTTTATCATATCCACCGCTTCCCCAACCATCCTGTTGCTGGACACTAACTTGTTTTTTCTCTCCTTCCCAGTTTAACAAAGAGTATTCAATCTGAAATGTTCACTTTTCTTTTCATAGATGCTGAGTATTTTCAGTAAGCATATTTGTAGTAATAGAGTGCTACCACCAGGAGGAATCAGAGGCATCTGGGAATGTTGCATCTTGGGTAGATTCAAAATGGTTGCCTCCACATGAGGTCTGGCATGTTTATGTTCTGTTCTTAGGGCATTTTGCTTTAGTTAACAAATCGAGTTGTTTTAAAATTATAATAAAAGAAACATCACATGATTCGAGGATTGAAAGAAACAGCCAAGTACTGCTGTGCCCAGCAGTGAAAGTAAAAAAGAAACACTGTGCATAGTGAGTAACAGTCAATATCAGCAGTGAAAATATGGAGAGTTTAAAATACCCTAATGCTGTAAAAATGGACTTGAAATGTCGACTATGAGGGAGGTTGTTTAAACAAAGCTTTAATATTGCACTGCTACTTACTGTGGTGGGACTTCAAACGGTAGAGGTTTTCAACCCATTTATTTTTGCTGAGGCAGAAGACCAGAGCAAATTTGACAAGGTTATTGAGATGTTTGATGAACATTGTTCACCAAAGAAAAATGAAACCTTCGAGAGGTATATGTTTTGCTTGTGCACGCAGATGCAGTGAGAGAACTTTTTGAATAGACTTAAAAGCAAGAACATGCAATTTTGGATCGTTGCAAGATTTAATGATCCATGATCAAATTGTGTTCAGAATTAATGATAAGAAAGTGAGAGGTTGCTGCAAAGGACAAAGCTTACCTTAGCTGGAGCTGTGAAGCTATTGTAATGTAGATAAATATTGGGAGAATTTGGTAAAATTAGAGAAGGTTACATACATACACACATTTTAAAACAGATCTTATTTGAAATACTGAAGAATTCATATTCAGTAACATTACAGAAACTATGGAGAATGCTATGCACATTTCACAAATAGCTGCTAATTGAAATAATGTCATCAAATGAATCAACTGGAGACAGGTCGTCTGTGTTGAACATTTTTACAAGGCTTCTGACCTTTCTACAAAGTGCTCACAGAAAGGTCACTCCTGGGTTTTGTTTACCTAAAGCAACAGATGGTAGCAGAAGGTTAACTCCCATTGTTTGCTGGAGAAGATGGGGGTTTTGTGGCAAGTGAGAGAGTCACATGGGCTTTCTCGCAGTTGGAAGATGAAGAGAAGAGAGACTGAAGAGTCAAAAGTTGAAGTAAGCAGGAAAAGCTTGTTGGAACTGAAACAGAAAGCTCCAGAGTGATGGATGGCTGGAAGTGCTATCTGTTTGATGTTTCTCTTGGAATAAGAGGAACAGAAAGGAACTCGAATAGCCTAAAAGAAAGAGGTTATCATCTGGAGAACTCTGATGGTGCAAGTTTCATCAGCAAGACTTTGGTGGTACCTCAGTTGTGGAAATCCTGGAACAACAAATCTCTCTCTGCAAATCTCCAAAGAACCTTTCTGACCAGTAAACATTTACCTTTCGAGCACCAAAGCTTGGTGAACTTTATAAATGTCAAATTCTGTGCTCAGTTTAAGAATTGTCTGCAACCAGTGAACTTGGAGGAATGAGAAGTGAGATTGAACTGTGAAACAAATAACTTTTCTTAAATTTACACACACATCATACACGTTTGCTTAGAATTAGAAGGGGGTTAATTTGGTTAGTTAGGTTAATAGAGATGAGTTAAAGTTTGACTCTGTTTTCATGTTTAAAGATAATTAAAAACAACCATTTGTCGTGGTGAATATCTATTGCTGCTGGGCTTTGGGGTCCTTTGGGCTCGTAACAATATGCCATGGCAGTGAATAGCTCTGCAACATGCAATAAAGTTCAGTGATAGTGTAAAAGTCAGTGAAAATTAAAGCGTAGTCATAGCCACAGTGCCTAGACACACACACACACAAACAAAAAATGAGATATAAGAACCAACAAAAAGATGGAGGGACATTCAATTGCAAACAATGCGGCGCTAAACATGCGCCAAAGCAATGCCCAGGTTTTGGAAAAGTCTGTAACAAGTGCAAAGGGCAGATTTTCTATGCAAAGCAATGTTTTTTTTCCAAAGGGACACCAAACAGAAGTGAAAGTGTACACACTATAGAAGAAACTGTATACACTATAGTTTCTGCTCTCAGTGATACACTTTTCATGGGCATGGTTGTGCAGGAAGTGAACAATGTTGAGCAGGAAAAATGGATTGTGTAATTGGATACAAATGGAACAAATATTCCTTTCAAGTTAGACACGGGCAAAGATCTGTGGTGCGCTGTTAGCTAGAATCAGACACACACAAGGTAAAGACTGAACAACAGGCTTTAATCCACAAAGACTTCCACAGAGCCAGACCAGCTGTAGCTGCAGTAACTCTGAGTGAGGGTTCGTGAGGCCGGCGCAGGCCTATATCCTGGAAGGTAATTGACACCCGACTGGGTGGGGCTTGATCCATTCAGGCTGACTGATTGACAGCCAGCCAGGTGTTGTCCTGTCCCCTTACACTCCTGCAGGTACAGAGGTTGCCCCCTGCAGTAGGCCGGTGGTATACCACCACAAGTTCATTTTGATCTCTGAGCGCAACATCAGGGCAATGAAGATAAACCCATACATCCATGCAAATCCTTTACTGCTCAAAGCATACAATGGACAGAGCATCAACGTGAAAGGTACATGTAAAAGTTAAAGATAAAGACCACCACCTCAGGTTCACAGTGGTCCCAGATGGACATTATTCACTGCAAGCATGTGGAAACAAAAATCTAGTCAAGAGTGGATATTACATTAACAGTTACCATGCACAGAACAGCGTAGAGGAAATACTGGATCAATTTTCCGACATATTCAAGGGGATTGGAGTTCTACTATTCATCTATAAGATATAGTAAAAAAAAAGGACACACAGCTAGCATGCTCCAAGGTGGATTCCAGCACCACTAAAAGAAAAGCTCAAGTAGGAACTCAACTGAATGACAGCTCGAGGGGTCATAAAGAAAGTGGAGGAGCCCACAGAATGGGTGAATTCATTGGTGCATGTCAAAAAGAAGAAAAGTAACCAACCAGGTAGGAAATTACAAGTGAGATGGCCAGTACAAAGTTTTACACTAAATTGGATGTCTCCCAGGATTTCTGGGAAATAAAACTGCATTATGAAAGCACAAAATACTGTACATTTAATACACCTTTTGGCCAATGCTCCTGTCTGAGAATGCCTTTTGGAATTTCCTCAGCTCCTGAAGTGTTCCACAGAACAATGGAGCACATCATAGAAGGCACAAATGAGGTAAATGTGTACATGGATGACATGATCCTATGGGGATCCATCCAGAAGTATGGATTAAAGTTAAAAAGAGAAAAATGTCAGTTTGATGTGAAGGAAATCACCTTTTTGGGAGATAAACTGTCGGAGGCAGGTACAGAGCCAGACAAGAGCAAGGTGAAAGCAATTTTAGAGATGCCCAGACCCACCGTCAAAAATAAGAGTGTTGGGATTTATACCAAACCTGTTTTCCAAAGAAATGTACCTAAGAAAGTTGTTGAAGTTCAAATGTAAATTCAAGAGGTCAGACAACCACAACGAAGAATGGGGATGACTGAGAACTATTCTAACTACTGAATCTTTATGTTCTTTCATGCATCCAGAAGATGAAAATATCCATGGATTGTTTGAAAGATGGAATAGGTGTCGTACTTCTTCAGGCTAAAGGAGAAGATTGGAGGCCAGTAGCATTCACATCAAGGACAATAACAACATCTCAATGTTGATATGCACAGATTGAGAAAGAGTGTCTAGATTTGGTCTTGAGACTCAAGAAATTCTACAATTATGTATGTGGCAGAGACAGACCGCAAGCCATTAATAGTGATAATCAAGAAAATTCTCAGTGAAATGTCACTGAGAATCCAAGGACTGATGATGAAGTTACAACATTATGACTTTGAATTGGCGTACACGCCAGGGAAACTTAATGTCTTAGCTGATGCGTTGCGTTATCCAGAGCAACGATGCAAAGGGACACAATGAGAGATCCACAGAGACAGATGTGAATCTGATCATTGAATTTTTTTCCTGTATCTGATGTGAAATCCAAGCAGATCACAGCTGAAACAGAAAAGGACCCAGAAGGACTTCAAGAATCTGAATGCCTAGATGTGAATGTCAGCCATGCTACATCAGAGCTGAGCTGAGTGTTGTCAATGGGCTTCTACTCAGAGCAAAATTATCATTCCTCAATCACTGAGTCAAGAGATGCTGAAAAGAGTGCATGAGGGGCACCTTGGAATTGAAAAATGAGAACTGCTGTTTTTTCGCCGTGGATATCATGGTTTCAAGTCATGAGACCTGTTTGAAATATCACACAAAGCAGACAAAGAAACCCATGATAATAACTGATGTACAGCAGAACCATGGCAGAAAGTTGCGACTGATCTGTTCCACGTGGTTGGAAATAATTACTTTCTGGTTATTGATTACGTGTTGAACTATCTGGAGATTGCGCTACTTCCTAGTATGTCTGGCTGCTTGTATGATCCAATATATGAAATCGATCTTTGCAACATACAGAATTCCTCAAATTGTCTACAGTGACAATGGACCATGCTCCAGTTGTAGAGAATTCCAGAACTTTACAGAAGAGTATGAATTCCGAAATGTGACTTCAAGTCCTCAGCATCCACAGTCAAATGGAAAAGCAGAGAAAGGAGTTCACATAGTTAAACAGTTGCTCAAGAAAGCACTATACTGTGGCTGAGATCTGTATTTAACTCTATTGAGTTACAGAGCTTGGCCACTTGAACATGGCATGTCACCTGCTGAGCTTCTGATGGGACAGAAATTACGCACCACTCTTCCCTACTCTGTAGACCCAAACAAGAACTGAGATGTCGAATGGAAACAAAAGTGTCTGCAAGGGAGACAAAAGGTAAACAACGACAAGCAAGCAAGAAGCTTAGGGCAGCTGGCACAACGTGACACAGTAAAACTCAGAGATTTGAACACTTGAAGGGAAAAAGGCTACTATTCTGGGAGAAGAAAATCCAATATCTTGAACACTGTCAGAACAGAGGGTCAAATACTGAGGAGGAATCAAAGGAGCCTGCTGAAAATGTCAGAGATACTGCAGGAACAGATAAATGCAGAGGATTCTTCTTCTTCTTCTTCTTTGGCTTGGCTTCGCGAATGAAGATTTATGGAGGGGTATGTCCATGTCTGCTGCAGGCTCGTTAGTGACTGACAAGTCCGATGCGGGACAGGCAGGCATGGTTGCAGCGGTTGCAAGGGAAAATTGGTTGGTTGGGGTTTCGGTGTGGGATTTTCCTCCTTTGTCTTTTGTCAGTGAGGTGGGCTCTGCGGTCTTCTTCAAAGGAGGTTGCAGCCCGCCAAACTGTGAGGCGCCAAGATGCACGGTTGGAGGCGATATTAGCCCACTGGCGGTGGTCAATGTGGCAGGCACCAAGAGATTTCTTTAAGCAGTCCTTGTACCTCTTCTTTGGTGCACCTCTGTCTCGGTGGCCAGTGGAGAGCTTGCCATATAACACATGATCTTGGGAAGGCGATGGTCCTCCATTCTGGAGACGTGACCCACCCAGCACAGTTGGGTCTTCAGCAGAGTGGATTCGAGGCTTGCGGACTCTGCCAGCTCGAGTACTTCGATGTTGGTGATGAAGTCACTCCAATGAATGTTGAGGATGGAGCGGAGACAGCGCTGATGGAAGCGTTCTAGGAGCCGTAGGTGATGCCGGTAGAGGACCCATGATTCGGAGCCGAACAGGAGCGTGGGTATGACAATGGCTCTGTACACACTGATCTTTGTGTGTTTCTTCAGGTGGTTGTTTTTCCAGACTCTTTTGTGTAGTCTTCCAAAGGCATTATTTGCCTTGGCGAGTCTGTTGTCTATCTCGTTGTCGATCCTTGCATCAGATGAAATGGTGCAGCCAAGGTAGGTAAACTGGTTGACCATTTTGAGTTCTGTGTGCCCGATGGAGATGTGGGGGGGCTGGTAGTCATGGTGGGGAGCTGGCTGATGGAGGACCTCGGTTTTCTTCAGGCTGACTTCCAGGCCAAACATTTCGGCAGTTTCCGCAAAACAGGATGTCATGCGCTGGAGAGCCGGCTCTGAATGGGCAATTAAAGTGACATCATCTGCAAAGAGTAGTTCACGGACAAGTTGCTCTTTTGTCTTGGTGTGAGCTTGCAGGCGCCTCAGATTGAAGAGACTGCCATCCGTGCGGTACCGGATGTAAACAGCGTCTTCATTGTTGAAGTCTTTCATGGCTTGTTTCAGCATCATGCTGAAGAACAGAGGAGGGTCAAATACTGAGGAGGAATCAAAGGAGCCTGCTGAAAATGTCAGAGATAGTGCAGGAACAGATAAATGCAGAGGATTCAGCCTGCACAGAAATAGAGGAAATACCACCCGTGCTAAACAGTAGTGGACCTGCAGAGCTGGCACAAGCACCTATGTTAAGAAGATCCACGAGTTGTCAAAGCACCTGACAGCCTGAATTTATAAAAGAAAAAGAACTGCACATTTAAAAGTTAATGTTACATCTGTGTTGAACTTCTAATTGAAAGAATATTGTATTAATGTGCCATGTTTGATTAAACATATCAAGGAAAGGGGATGTAATGATAGGAGGAATCAGAGACAGAGTGTGTTGCATCTGGGGGATGATGCATCTTGGGTAGATTCAAAATGGATGCCTCCACATGTGATCTGGCATGTGTATGTTCTGTTCCTTGGGCTTTTTCCTTTAGTTAAAATCTATTTGTTTTAAAATGAACCTAAGTTTCTTTATTGTAACAAAAGAAGCATCACAATGTTTATCACAAATACCATGCACATGGTTTTCAAAGCTTGCAGAGGGATCTGGTCCAGCTAGACAAAAGAGCTGAAAAATAGCATATGGAATTTAAGGCAGACAAGTGTGAGGTGTTGCATTTTGGAAGGACAAACCAAGAAAGGACATACACAGTGAATGGGAGGGCACTGAGGAGTGTGATAGAACAGAGGGACCTGGAAATATAGATATGTAATTCCCTGAATGTGGCATCACAAGTGGATAGGGTTGTAAAGAGAGTTTTTGTCATATTGGCCTTCATGAATCAAAATATTGAGTAAATAGTTGGGATGTTATATTAAAGTTGTATAAGACCTTGGTGAGGCTAATTTTGGAGTACTGTGAGCAGTTATGGTCACCTAATTACAGGAAAGATATCCATAAAATAGAAAGAGTGCAGAGAAGATTTACAAGGACATTGCCCAGTCTTCAGCAACTGAGTTACAGGGAAAAGTTAAACAGGTTAGGACTTTATTCCCTGGATTGTAGAAGAATTAATGAGATTTGATAGAAGTATTTAAAATTAGAGAAAGTAAATATAGATAGGCTTTTTTCACTGAGGATAGATGAGATACAAACCAGAGGACATGGGTTAAGAGTGAAAGGGGAAGGGAGTCACGTGATGGAGTTGTGGTCAGTCGGGTTGAACCAGCCTGCTCCAGAAAAAAAGTTTGGAAAAGACAGAGCTCAACAAATATAAAACTCAAAAAATAGAAGATAAAGTTACAGAGAAGAACATGAAGATGGCACCCAAGAAAGAAAAAGTAAGCACAATAGGGAAAAAGAAGAAAAATCACTGGAGAAGAAAGAAGAAGGCCTTACCCACACGCAGGAGCAGGGAGCTACGGTGGTGAAGAGCAGCCGATCTCCGAGGTTGGTGAGTGGCCTGCGAAATCACGACCTCCCGACCGGTGGACTCCAAAAATGGCTCTCAGAGCCAAACAAAAGTGTGCAGTGCGCAATCAAAGGATAAAATGAACATCGATGGGAGGGGGGCTCAGCCGAGGAGCAGGCAGCTACAACGTGACCAGCTGAGGGATGCCCGGCATCAGGGTGCTCAGCTGGAGGATCAAAATAACGGCAAGGAAGGGATCGAGGAGCTGGAAGAGGGAGAACGGCAGCAGGATGACCGACAGACAGACAGCCCGCAATCGGAGGCCCAACAGCAAGAGACCCAACAAAGACATAGAAGTAATTCATCAGAAAAAGCTGAAGAGACAAAGATACAAAGAAGAGAAGAAGACACAAACACAGGATACTGAAGAAGAGGAAGAAGACCAAGATCTTCACAGGGAAAATAGAAGGTAAAACAGATGGACAAAATATAGATGAAGCCTTTTTTGAAGAACAAATGAGATCATTAAAAGAATGGTTATCATTAGAATTTAGTGCAATTAAAATAAAAATGAAAAGAGCAGAAGATAAAATGCAAAGTTTAGAACTGGTCTTGACAGAAATAGGGAAAAGAGAAGAAAAGGTGGAGGAATGGGAAACTGCTCTAGAATTGGAAGTAAATGATTTAAGAGAAAATTGGAAGAAAGTGACAAAAAAATTAGAGACACGAGTTGTTATCTCAGAAAATTGATATGTTGGAAAACTATAGTAGGCGAAACAACATAAAAATAGTGGGCCTGAAGGAAGATGAAGAAGGCACAGACATGAAGGAATATATAAAAGGATGGATCCCGAAGGTTTTGGGAACGTCAGAATTGCATGAAGAAATGGAAATAGAAAGGGCACACAGAGCACTAGTACCAAAGCCGCAGACCATCTCAGTAAACTTTTTAAGATATATGACAAGAGAAAATATACTGGAGTGGTCAAGGAATTAAGTTAGAGAAGATAATAAGCCATTGGAATATAAGGGACAAAAAATATTTTTTTTACCCAGACTTAAGTTTTAAACTCTTAAAGAAGAGGAAGGAATTTAATACAGTGAAAACTATTTTATGGAAAAAACGTTATAAATTCATGTTAAGACATCCAGCCATACTTAAAGTATTTTTACCTGGGGAGCAAAACAGACTGTTCTCAGATCCGGAGAAAGCACAGGAATTCGCAGAAAGTTTGCAGGACAGAAAAGATGAAGAGATATAACAAGAAAGAAGACCAGTGATAAAGTAGATAAAGTATATATAAAGATGTAATATTATCAAGTAAAAATAATAATATATATGTAAAGAACTAAAGATGGAAAAGAGAAGGGAAGGAAGGAAGAAGAGGGGGGCAAAAAGAGAGAGCTTTGTTATATGTATAAATAAAGTGTTTGCTGGGGGGGGGGAAGAGAGAGAATAACCGTCACTGCAAAATCAGTTGACGCTTGCGAGCAAGATTGCAAACCAAATGGAAAGGGGAGTTGTGGTTGCCCAGCAAGGGATAAAGGGCAACTTGGGGGGGGTGGGTGGAGGGAAGCATTTGGGGTTAAGGTAATATTGGGTGTGGGAATTATTGGAGTATTTCATGTTTTAAATGTGTTGTCATACATTGAGTTTAAAAAGGGAAAACAGAGATGAAAAGGGTGATGGTGAGGAAGCGGAAATGAGGTGTAAACAAAATATAAGATGGCCACGTTGAACTATATGACTATAAATATTAATGAAATACATAACCAAATTAAAAGGAAGAGGCTATTAAATTTACTGAAAAAAGAAAAAATAGATATAGCATTTGTGCAGGAAACACATCTAATTGAAGTGGAACATAGCAAATTAAAGAGAGGCTGGGTAGGATACGTTACGGCAGCATCCTATAATTCAAAAGCTAGAGGTGTAGCCATATTAATAAATAAAAATGTACCAATCAAAATAGTGGAGGAAATAATAGATCCAGCAGGGAGGTATGTAATGATAAAGTGTCAGATATACTCAGAATTTTGGAATTTGCTCAATATATATGCACCATTGAGGAGGATCAAAAGTTTGTGCAGAATATTTTTTTGAAGATTGCAGATACACAAGGAAATATATTGATAGGAGGGGATTTTAATCTTAATTTGGATTCAATGTTGGATAAAACTGGACAAAAGACAAGCAAAAAGAATAAAGTAGCCAAATTTTTGGTTAAATCAATGCAGGAAATGAAACTTACGGATATATGGAGGAGGCAGCACCCAAGAGAGAAGGAATATTCATATTACTCGAGTAGGCATAAAACATACTCAAGGATTGATATGTTTTTGTTGTCGACCCATATTCAAGGGAGAGTCAGGAAAACTGAGTATAAAGCTAGACTACTTTCAGATCATTCACCCCTGCTATTAGCTGACATCCCACCAAGAACATATAGATGGAGGTTAAACCCCATACTACTTAAAAGGCAGGAATTGAGAGAGTTTATTGAACACCAAATTAAAACATATTTTGAAATAAACACAGAATCGGTTAAAGACAAATTTATACTATGGGACACAATGAAAGCCTTCATTAGAGGACAGATAATAAGTTATGTGACTAAGATGAAAAAGGACTACAATCGGGAAATAGAGCAGCTGGAAAGGGAGATAGTAAGTACAGAAAAGGAACTAAAGAAAAGGGACAATATAAAGAAAAAGAGAGAATTGGCGGACAAAAAATACAAAACGAAACATTACAAACGTTCAAGGTGGAGAAGAACATAATGAAAACAAAGCAAAAGTATTATGAATTGGGAGAAAAAACACAAAATATTGGCCTGGCAACTTAAAACAGAACAAGCGAAAACAACTGTATTGGCATCAAGGTAAAAGGACAAACAAATCACATATAACCCAACAGAGATTAATGAAAACTTTAAGGAATTTTATGAACAATTGTACCAAACTGAGAATGAGGGGAAAGATGATAAAACAGAAGAGTTTTTAGCTAAAATTGAACTGCCAAAATTGCAAGAAGAGTAACAAAACAAACTGATAAAACCATTTGAAATAGAGGAAGTACAGGGTATATTAAAAAAGCTGCCGAACAATAAAATACCAGGAGAGGGTGGATTTCCAATAGAATTTTGTAAAACATTTAAAGAGTTATTAATTCCTCCTCTCCTAGAAGTAATGAATCAGGTAGAAGAAACACAAAACTTGCCAGACTCATGTAAGACAGCAATAATTACAGTAATACCAAACACGGGGAAGGATCCATTAATACCAGGATCATATAGACCAATATCCCTACTTAACTCAGATTATAAGATAATAGTGAAATTATTAGCAAACAGATTGGCTGACTGTGTACCAAAAATAGTAAAACAAGATCAAACTGGATTTATCAGGAAAAGACGAACAGTGGACAATATCTGTAAACTTATTTATCTAATTCATGCAGCTCAAGGAAATTTAAAAAAACAACGGTGCTGTTGCCTTAGACACAGAAAAAGCCTTTGACAGGATAGAGTATGTAAACTATCACAGAAGTTCAATCTGCTAGAAAAATATATTAATTGGGTTAAAGTATTATATAATGGACTGTTGGCAAAGGTAGTAGTAAATGGATATGTATCGAACCAATTCAAATTAAGTAGATCAACTAGGCAGGAATGTCCATTATCCCCCTCATTGTTCGCCTTAGCAATAGAACCATTGGCAGAGCTGATAAGAATAGAAAATAAAATAAAAGGGATAAAAATAAAGGAGAAGGAGTATAAAATCAGTTTATTTGCAGATGACATCATAGTATACCTAACAGAACCAGAGATATCAATAAAAGAACTACATAAGAAATTGAAGGAATATGGAGAAATATCGGGATACAAGGTCAACGCAAATAAAAGTGAAGTGATGCCAATGAGTAATGTAGATTATACAAAACTTAAAAAAGAATCACCATTTAAATGGCAAGCAAGCACTAGCAATCTGATACCTAGGTATCAGGTTAGATAATATTAGATAATAACGTAAGCCACCTGTACAAACTAAATTATCAGCCACTAATAAAGAAATTGCAGGAAGACTTAGAACATTGGAAAGAACTACTGCTAATGTTTATAGGGAGGGTGAACTGCATTAAAATGAATGTGTTCCCAAGGATACAATACTTATTTCAAACATTACCAATTCCTTTAACAGATAAATTCTTTGTTGAACTAAAGAGAATAATAAGGAAATTCTAGTGGAAAGGGGGGGAACCGAGGGTAGCGCTAGATAAATTAACAGAGAGGTATAACCAAGGTGGTTTGCAGTTACCAAACTTCAGAAATTATTATAGAGCCGCACAATTAAGGTATTTATCAGATTTTTACCAGATGAGAGAAAAACCAGACTGGACTAAGATGGAACTAGATAAAATATGGGAGAAAGTACTGGAACATATACTTTATAAGTGGGATGAAAAGCTGGTGCAATATAAAAGCTCACCAGTGTTGCATCATTTAATTAATATATGGAAGAAGATTCACGTAGAAAGGAAAAAAATGAATTACCAAATACCAAAATTGTTATTGACGCAAAATCCACTAACCCCTTTTATAATAGATAACCTTTCCTTTAGAGAATGGGAGAGAAAAGGAATCAAAAGAATAGAAAATTGCTTCTTGGAAAATAATTTATTAACATTTGAACAGCTGAAGGACAAATATGGAATAACTCACAGTACAATGTTGGCATACCATCAACTGAAAGCTTATTTAAAGGATGAATTGGGAAACAACTTGAGATTACCAGAAGGAAACAGCTTTGAATATGTGATTACAGACACAATGATGATTAAAAGATTTATAACAAATATGTACATTAAGCTGCAAGGCAAGGAAAATGATGAAATGTGTTATAAACCCCCAAAAAAGTGGGAAAAGGACTTAAACATAAAGATAAAGAATGAAGCATGGGAAAAGTTATGTTCTGGAACTATGAAGAATACAATAAACACAAGGTTACACGTGATATAGTATAATTGGTTACACAGGTTATATATCACTCAAAAATCAAAAGAATGGGATCCAACATTATCAGAAAGGTATTTTCGTTGTAAAAATGAAATGGGAACAACAATACACGCAATTTGGGCATGTACTAAAGTGAAAACGTTTTGGGAAGAACTAAATCAGGTATTAAATAAAATCACAAAAAAACAACAATCCAGAGATCTTTCTTTTAAGTAACATAAGAAGTAAAGAATTAGCCCTCAAATTGGATAAAGCGCAAAAATAGATTTATTATGATAGCCTTAGCAGTAGCAAAAAAATGTATAATGTTAATTTGGAAAATGGAAAAGAGCCTGAGAATACAGCAATGGTACATGGAAATGAATAAATGTATTCCATTGGAAAAAATAACATAATTTAAAAAATAAAGTTACATTGTTTGAACAAATTTGGGAACCATACATGGAACATAACAGAGAGAGCTTGCCTCAGATCTCCATCCCCTAAAATGATAAGAAGACAAAATGATTTGATTTAGTGTGTAAAAGTAGATGACACATTTTTCTTGTTTGTTTTTCTCTTGTGTGAAGACACTTTTTAATGGTTTTATTGTATAGATTTTGGAGGGGGGGAAGGGGGAAAATGCTACTGTATATTTAATGAGAAATGTTTTCATATTTTGGTTGATATGGTTCACAGTGTGAGAAATTTTTAAAAAATTAAAAAGTGAAAGGGGAAAAGTTTAGAGAGAAAATGAGAGATAAAGTCTTTACACAGAGAGTTGTAGGAGTGTGGAACGAACTGCCAGCTGAGGTGGTGAATATGGGCTCAATTTTAACATTTAAAAAGACTTTGGACAGGTACATTGATGGGAGAGATTTGAACAATTACGTACTGGGTAGAGGTCAGTGGGACTAAGCAAAAATAATGTTTGGTACAGACTAAAAGGGCCACAGAAGGTTTCTGTGCTGGAGTGTTTATAGTTCACTAGTAGGTATACTCTTTCATTTCTGATATAATCCTTGAAAATCTTCTCTACATGCCCTCCAGTATCTTTGGCTCCTTTTAATGGTGAGCTGATCAAAACTGTATGAAAGTTGTTGCATGTTTTTGATCCTAAATTCAATCCAGAGTAGGTGTTCTGTGATGCACTGTGGTGACAGAAAACAGACAGAAGATTCGAAAGATTGAACAACAGGCTTTATTCTACTTAAAGTCTTCTGCTGTAATTTGCTGCAACTCTGTGTGACTGACCTCGAGGGGAAGGATGTAGCTTATATCCCAGTGGATGATTGGCAGCCGACTGGGTGGGGCTTGATCCATTCAGGTCGGCTGATTGACATCCGGCCAGGTGTGGTCTGTCTTCCGGTGATCTTCCTGCAAGTACACAGGTCATCCCCTAAAGTCGGCTAGTAATGTATCACCACATTCACCCCCTTTAAAATTGAAGGGGTGGGGGGAGGTTACATCCAATGTTCCACAAGCCCCAAACATATTTACATTATTTACAAATTTAAATGCTCCGGCAGCCATCAGAGTCTCTGTGACCGTCACAGGGTTTGCTCCTGGTCAAGGGTTGGTGAGGGTAAGCGTGGACTAGTCGAGGGGCTGGGGTGGGAGCCGGAGCAGCTGGTGTGGTGCAGCATGGTGAGGCGCCTGGTGTTTGAGTACGTGTGATGGATGGGGGGTGGGATCATCTCCCACGGTTTGAAAGTGTCCGGGGTGGGGAAGACGTAACAGGTTGATGTGGTCCTGGGTGCCCCACAGCAGTCTGGCGCAGGGGAGGTTCGTTGTGCCGGCGTGGTCCTGGGGTGATGGAGTGGGTGCTCCCAATGGTGCCAGGTCCCTGATTGAGACGGTGTCCTCCCTGCTGCTGGGATATCTAACGTAGGAGTAATTGTGGTTGGCGTGTCGGAGGAACACCTGCTCAACCAGGGAGTTGGCCTTGTGGGCCCACACATGTCTATGCACGAGCACCAGTCCCGTGGATCTGAGCCATGCTGAGAGTGAGATTCCAGTCACTGATTTCCTGTGGAATAAAAATGTGTTCGTGAGGGGTCTCATTAGTAGCTGTGCATAGGAGTGACCTGATGGCATGGAGCACCTCAGGGAGGGCGTCCTTCCAGTACTCTACAGACCAGCCCTTGGACTTAAGGGCCAGGAGGACTTACAGATTACCCTATTTTTGTGCTCTACCTTCCCCTTTCCCCTCGGGTTGTAACTAGTCATGCGACTAGTTGAGATGTCCCTTGCAGTCAGGTACTGGCGCAGCTCCTCGCTCATGAAGCTGGACCCCCAGTCACTGGATGAACACGGGGTAGCCAAACATGGTGAAGATCTGCGTTAGCGCCCTGATGATGGTGGCTCTGGAGGTGTCTGGGCACGGGATGGCAAAGGGAAAACATGAGTACTCGTCTATGACCGCGAGGAAATAGACATTCTGATTCATGGAAGGCAGGGGGCCCTTGAAGTCTATGCTGAGACGTTCAAAGGGCCGGGTGGCCTTTACAACATGGGCCTGTGGCGGGCAGAAGAAGCGGGGCTTCCATTCCACGCAGACCTGGCATGCCTCAGTCATTGTCCTGACGTCCTGGACGGTTTACAGGAGGTGTCAGGACTTGATGAAATGATAAAGGTGAGAGATGCCCAGGTGGCAGAGGGACTCGTGCAGGGCCTGCACCTAGTCGTCGTGGAGCAACACACAGGTCTGGGAGAGGGCGTCAGGGAGTCGTTAAACTTGCCCGGTCAGTACTGGATGTCGTAGCTGTACGTTGCTAGCTCGACTCTCCAGCGCAAGATCTTATCGTTCTTGATCTAGCCTTTGTGGGTGGTGCTAAACATGAACGCCACTGCACGTTGGTTGGTGAGGAGGGTGAATCTCCTGCCAGCCAGGTAGTGGCACCAATGGCAGACCGGTTCTATGCTCAGCTGGTCCTCCTTTTCAATGGTGGAGTGCCCTAGCTCGGAACCATGGGGATCCTGGAGAAGAAGGCAACAGGGCGCCCCTCCGGGTTAAGGGTAGCGGCAAGGGCCGCATCGGAGCCACCTGGAAGGGGGAGTCCTCATCCACGGCATGCATCATGACATCCGCTATGTCCTGCCTGATGCGCGTGAAGGCTGCCTGCACCTCAGATGGGAGGGGAAAGGTGGTGCCCTGGGCCAGTGGGCGAACCTTGTCTGAAAAACAGAGAACCCACTGTGAGTAGTATGAGAAAAGGCCAAGGCACCTGCAGAGGGCCTTGAGTGTGTGGGGGAGGGTTAGCTCCATTAATGGGCGCATCAGTTCTGGATCCAGGCCGATGACACCATGTGTCATGACGTACCCCAGGATGACGAAGCGGGTGGTGCTGAACACGCACTCCTCTTTATTGTACGTGAGGTTCAGCTCCTCGGTCATCCAGAGAAATTTCTCCAGGTTGGCATCATGGTCCTGCTAGTCGTGGCCGCAGATGGTAACATTATCTAGGCACGGGAAGGTCGCCTTTAATTTGTGCCGCCTACCATGCGATCCATCTCCCTCTGGAAGACGGAGACCCCATTAGTGACCCCAAATGGAACTCGGCGGAACTGGTAGAGATGCCCGTTCACCTCCAAAGCAGTGTAGGGCTTGTCCCACGGGTGGATGGGGAGTTGGTGATTGGCCGACTTCAGGTCAATAGTGAAGAAGACCCTCTCGCAGGCTGTCTTGTTGACCATGTCAGCTATCATCAGTAAGGGGCAGGCATCCAGCTGGATGTCCCGGTTGATGGTCTGATTGTAGTCTATGACCATCCTCAGCTAACTGCCCCCTTTGACAACCAGGGCTCTCCATGGGCTGTTGCTGGGTTCTATGACACCTTCCGCCAGAAGCTGCTGTATCTCTGCCTTGATAAAGTCTCTGTCGGCTGCACAATACCGCCTACTTCTGGTGGCTATTGGCTCGCAGTCTGGCGTGAGGTGTGCAAAGAGGGCGGGGGGGATGCACAGCATGGAGAGGCTGCAGGTTGACCAGGTTAGTTGGACAGTGCGCTGTGGAGCATGAGTGGGGGTAGGGCCCCCCTGAAGCCATAGGTGATGCTCTGCAGATAGCATTAAAAATCAAAGCCCAGGAGTACTGGGGTTCAGAGTTTGGGCACGAACAGAAGCCTGAACCCAGTATATGTCTCCCACACCCCCACTGTCAGATTGGTGGAGCAGCGCCCGAGAATTTTAATGGTTTGATCCTGGGCGACGAAGGTGAAAGAGAAAGTGGTGGGGTGGATTTTGAGTTTCAGAGAGTGGGCCAATTCAGGTGAATGAAGATCTCGGTGCTGCCACTGTCGAGTAGGCACTTTGTTACCTGCCCATTGATCTCGACGACCATCATGGAGCACCCGAAGCCGTGGGCAGTGTGGTGGCCGCTAGAACCATCTCGGGTCCGGGTTGCAATTCCCCGACAGTAGAGGTGAGTTGCAGCTGGTGTCGTCCTCTGCAGGCATGAGGTGCGTCGAGATAGGTGAGTGTTGGCTGGTGGCATTCTCTGTTGGCGTGGGGTGCGGTGGGTGGTGATTGGCGGTGTCCGCAGGCGTGGGGTGCATCGGAAGGGTGGTCTGGTCAACATCCATGTTGACCACGTCATCATTGATGCTGGGGAGGTCAGCAGTGTGCACAGTGTAGGCCTGGGAGGCCGCGAGTGGCTGTGAAGCCTGCACCTGCCCACCGGTCACGCCAGAGGAAATGACATCGTTGCAGTCCATGGATGTGACATCTTAGCGGGGCAGTGCTGGCGAGGCCCGGGACTGGTCTGGATGCATGGAGAGCACGCAGCGATCATTGTGGCGAAGCCAGAAGTAGGGTTGCCAAGCCTGGGGAGGCCAGATCTTGCTGCAGGGGCAATAGCGTCGCCTGGCAATTGCATGTGGCTGGGACCTGGAGGGAGGAGTGTTAGTCGTTGAGGGCCGCCGAGCTGCCGGCAGGCTTAGAAAGTCATACCTTAGCATAGTGGTCTTTCTTTCTGCATTTCGAGCTGAATTGGTCCCAGGCCAGGCAGTTTCGTCATGACCGGCGATCCGACCCACATTGAGACTCACAGTACTTACAAGGGTGTAGGGCACCCACTGCGGTGATTCTCTCATCCACCAGCTAGTTTTGGGCCACAGCTGCGGTCTGTTCTGTCCAGGAGTAGACCTGGGGGAGTCTGGAGTTGAAAGCTTCAGTGTATAGGACTGCTGCCTCCAGGGCTCAGATTACTTTCGCAGTTTTGGCCAGGGAGTATATATTGTCCTCTAGTAGCTTCTGCTTGATGGCTCTCAAGCGCAGAACTCGGATGCAGGCGTTCCTAATCAGCCTTTCAGCTTCTTTCTCAGTCACCTGGGTTTGGCCATGTTCTGTCAGGCCAACTCATGCAGGGCTCTTAGGTAGGACTCGGCTGTCTCTCTGGGCTGCTGGGCATGAATGCTTAGGAGGTTCCTGGTGAAGACCACGTTCGTTGGGTGTTTATACATGGTCTCCAGGGTGTTCATTGCCTGCAGGTACTCAGCGCAGCCTTTGAGAGCCTGGAAGGCTTAGGGACCCAACTTCAAGCGGAGCAGGATGAGCTTTTTCCTGTTAGTTTCTAGGACATTGGTGGGTGCCTCAATGATGGTTTGGACCGTGTGCCTTCAGATTTCAAAGTGTTCTTGCGCTTCCGGGTGACGTGGGTTGACTTTGAGGCTCCCAGTGCTTAGGAGCTTCTCCATAGCAGCTTAAATTTTAAGTAGGATAAATTGTGATGCATTGTGGTGACAGTAAGCAGACACAAGATTTGAAAGACTGAACAACAGGCTTTATTCTACTTAAAGTTTTCTGTTGTATTTACCTGCAACTCCGTGTGACTGACCTCGAGGGGCCGGATGTGGCTGATATCCCGGCGGATGATTGGCAGCCAACCGGGTGGGGCTTGATCCATTCAGGTCGGCTGATTGACAGCCGGCCAGGTGTGGTCTGTCTTCCAGTGATCTTCCTGCAGGTACATTGGTCACCCCCTGCAGTAGGCTAGTGGTGTATTACCACATATTCCTTTTCTATTTTTTGCCATTTGTTCAATGGAAGAAGGGGGCAAGCAGTATTAAACAAGCGTCAGCGCTGGGACTACTCCTGTTTGTACTTAACATTTGATGAATTGGACTTTGAAATCAAAAACTGAAAAATTTAAATTTGGGAAGGAAACAAAATTAGTGTTGGAACCAACCCCCCCCCTCCCCCCTAAGGATTTCATAATTCTGAAGAACCTATTTGCATGAGCATCCAGTCACTAGATTACAGGACCTAGTATAATTTCCAAATTGTCAAAGTACTTTTGTTATAGTGCAGTCTTTGTTTCCTTCTCTTTTAGTATACTTTAATTTTAGGATTTGAATTAGGATGTTCCATCTCAGCAATTTTCTTCCTGCAAGTTGAGTGATGTTTAAGCTTGCCAACAGCTCCTGTATCTTGTGGACTAATTGTGGTTAAATTTGTTGGAGCCAGAAAGCCAATTACTTTAAAAGTTTTTTTTCTTATTCTTTTCAACAATTGAAAATAATAAGCACAATAAATGCAGGGAAATATATATATTTCATAATGAATGAGTGATTTTAATATTTTTGTTGTAAGCAACTTGAGTCTCACCTTCAGCTG
Organism: Narcine bancroftii; assembly: GCF_036971445.1. Classification (NCBI taxonomy): domain Eukaryota; kingdom Metazoa; phylum Chordata; class Chondrichthyes; order Torpediniformes; family Narcinidae; genus Narcine; species Narcine bancroftii. The sequence continues at coordinate 129,395,623 of NC_091472.1, forward strand.
TCCTCCAGAATTGCTGAAAGGAGTTGCAATGGACAGACTGCACAAATATTGAGGACATATTGTCAGAATTCTCTGTTAAAGTTGGAGAAGTTTTCCTCAGCCTGGGAGTAATTCAGTTCAGTTTATTTTCTCTCAGGCAATGTGAGAGTTGAAATGACTAATTTTTTAAAACTCATAATAGCTTGGATAAATATATAGCTTTAGAAAAAGTGCTTTTGATCATAGGTGTTCCATCTTGCTCTAAATGGAAATGCTTAAAAATTTAAAATCATATTGAGCAAAAAAAATTGTTTCTTTAACGTAGTGTGGCTCCCAACTAGTTCCTACTTTGCATTCCAGGTGAAAAAGAAGTCTCACAAAGTGATGCTAGTTTACAAACAGAAGAGATGCAAGGAGTACAACTTGATTCCGGTAAAAGTTTTATTTCATATTTTTAAGTTGTAATTTATTTACAGTTCATCCTTTGTAAATTTATCCATTTTTTAGTTAAAAAAATGCTAGAAATTTTTTTTAAATTGCTAAAAAATCTCAGCAAGTCTGACATTGTTTTCATCAGAAAGGACATTGATCTGAAATATCAAGTTTCCTCTCTCCATATATGATGTCTGATCAGCTGAGCATTTCCAGCAATTTCTGTTTTTAAGACATAAGTCCAGCCAGAAGAAAAATAAATTGTCAGTTTAAATCACTAGCGGATTAGTCCAAGTATAGTCAATATGGCTACAGCATTCCCTGCACCATGTGACAGATTTCTGTGTCCAGTTCGTCAGATTCTGCAAACTTTGCTTCTTGGAGGACTGGTGCATTGGCCCACTTTGTGAGAAGGCTTGTTTTGTTTTCCTCCCACTTCTGGCAGTTCAGTCTATCTTTGGTACCTTTCCTTAACCTGCTGTAAATTCATGAGGATAGAGTTTATCCAAGCAGAGATCATTTGAACCTGAGCCAAAGAACTTTTTAAAAAATCGTCATCTGGGTTTGGTTGATCAAACTAGATGGCAACTTCGTTTCCAAAAAGCTCACAAATCCTCAATTGTCCTTTTGAATAGCATGTTGGAAGGACAATGATTGGGAAGGGAAAGTGTGGGGGGTGACTTCCTAAGAACCATAGAACACTACAGCACAGAAAACAGACCATTCAGCCCATGCTGAAATATTATTCCATGAGTCCCATTGACCTACACCCAGTCCATAACCTTCCAGATCTCTTCCATCCATATATCTAAACTATTTATTCTTAAAACTTAAGTGTGAGCCAGTATTTATCACATCAGATGGCTGCTCATTCCACATTCCCACTCTCTGAATGAAAAAGATGCTGACATTTTTTTTACTGGTGCGTTTTTTCCACATACGGATCTTAAGTTACAGATACTCCTGTCATTGACAACTGCTACAAAAAATGTTTAGGTAGTTTCACAAAAGGAGCTTTGAAATATTCTTCTGTAATCATACTTAATTAACTTGACATCAATCATTGCTGAATTTGATATATAAGACAGCTTTGCAGAAAGATTGAATTCATCAGCTGCTGAGACTACATATTACTGGCATGCACGTGTTACACATGCCTCGGTGCTATTTGGTTTCTTGAGCTGATAAAAACCATTTATAAATGTGGGTGTTCCATCTGTTGTAAGCTAATTGGGGGAAAAAATACAGTCCATATTTTTAGTCTTGGTTTTTGACTTACTTCTGCAAGGCACTTTATCTCCTGCACCATTACTATCAATTTAATTTGTAAAATATTGTGGTATTCCTTTGAGATCAATGTAATATGACTATAAATGTTCTGGAATCTCTCTTCTTTGCCATTTAAAAAGTTGATGCAGATTTCTATCCTTTCCTATCAGGTATAAAGATGACATTTACATCAAAATTTGTTTATGCATTTCAGATAAGGAAACTGTTCAAGAGTATTGTGGACTAAAACAAGAAAACTGCTTACAAACAGATATTCAAAACCTTCCTCTCAATAAATGTGGTATTGCTATTGATGTTACTAAAAATATCTCTTGCGTTACAGTGGTTGACTGATCTTTTAATATAATTGCAAGTTTGATGCCATGAATCCATCAGTGGTTAACCCAAGATGGTCAGGTTTGAAGACTCACAGTGCCAATTAAAAATATAAGAACTGCAGATGCTGAATCTTGGGTGAACTAAAATGAGCTGGAGGGTCTCAGCCAGTCAGGCAGCATCCATGGGTAGAAACATTTTGGGTTGGGACCTTTTATCAATACTACATAAAAACTTGATAAAGGATCTTGTCCTGAAACATTAACTAGTTATTCCTGTCCACAAATTGTGCCCTACACACTGACTCCCTCCAGTTCCTCTTCACTGGCATTTATGATAAAGGGACCTGAAACATTGACTGACCATTTCCATCCATGAATGCCTCCTGGCCTGCTGAGTCCCTCCAAATCCTCTTTGTTCATTCATTCACAGGACCCATCGACCTGTTATATCCTCATAGGATTTTTTTATTTATTTCTGGCTTAATTTTTATTTCCATTTTTTACATTAGCTGTGTTTTCCATTTTTAATCCAGAAAGAGATATGAAGTTATTATATGTACTACAGTGTTAAATTCACTGAGACCCTCATGAGATAGTGTTTCTGACGGCCCATCACCCCAACCTCAGCTGATTCTCTAATAGTCCTATCTGAGACTTTGAATTATCAAAGTCCAGAAGATAAAATGATGATTTTTTTTTGTTTTATAGGAAGATAAATGTATACAACTATTTAATTTCAATATCTGTTTCACTCAATCTGAGAAACAAAAGCTTTTAATATTTTTTCTTTGTGTAATAGAATGTGATTTTTTTTTCATTATTCCCTGGTTTACAAAGGAAGTGTAACCTGTTGACATATTTAATTCATATTCTTAATAACCATAAACTAAAAATGAATATTTAACAATGGCAACAGTTTTAAATAGGAATCATTCATTGTTTTGGAATTTAGATATTGTTATTTTTCTAATTTTGCCTTTGAGAAATTGCAAGATTTTGGCATTATGAATATTTCTATGAAAAAATGGGTGTGAAACTTAAAAGTTTTAAAGTTTATTATTCTTTCAATTTTAAGAATAATTTCAGTTCTGAGGTCAGCAATTAATTCCTATTTGCATTTCCCTTGAGAAACTGGTGGTGATCTGCTACCTTTTTGATCTACTGTAATCCTGGTGAAGATACTTTTATAATGATAGGTATAATTTCTGCCACAGAGGATAAATCTCCTTTGCTAAACCATCTTATTGGTATTGCCAAGCTATTATTGCCAAATCAATGTCTTTGTGTTAGCAAACTGTACCTCCTATGAGCAATACATTTTAGTTGCAGAAACCAAAAGGCTAGTGCTGAAAGAGTGGTTGAAGATGTGTTGAGAAGATTCTTTTGCTTTTATAAAAGCAGTGGGAAGGAAGGACAACTTCCTTCTCTTGGTAGATTAGAAACATTATCTTCATGTAGGTGGGTAGAAATCATTAGTCATGCAACTAATAAAGCTTTGCATCCAGAGCCTAGCTAAAATATAACAGAAAATGTAAAGATCAAATATGAGGTGTTATGGTGGGAAAATGGCCTTTCATGCCACCAATAGTATTAATTAATCACAAAATTGAAAATAATCAAAAGACTTCCATATTCCCACCACTTGTTCCTATAATTATCCTTGCTCATCTTTACAGTCCTGCTCGCACAATTATTACCACCAGACTTCTCACACCGACTAATACATTGCAAGCGAGAAAATTTTGGCATGCTGGCCACATTCTCCAGATACCTCCTAAGATTCTCAGATGCGGTTCTTTGATTTATTTTGGAGAAGAAGGTGGAAAAGATTAAACCTGAAGCCTTGTCCATTCTTGAAGGGAGCAAATTCCTGCTTTGTGGAAGCTGTTGCAACTATATTGTTGGTGGAAACCTTGCAAAGCTGTACTTCATTTTATTTGTTTTATGGTCTGAATTCTAATTTTGACATTAGCTCAACTTTGTAGTGTAGTCTGGGCAACAAGTATGAACATTGGTATAGACATTTATGTTGATTAGCTCAATGCCATATTGTAGAATAATGTATGTAATCATAGTTATGTATGTGGAAACTGAAGAGCTGAGGCTTGCCAGATTCTCCAAGAATTGTTTTGAATTGAATGTAGCACTGGTTCTAAATTATCCTATATATTTAAAATGACCACTGTGGGCTCCTCACAGCCACATAACTTTTCCACTGTACTAGACTGAAGTCCTACACTGGGTGGTGAGAACATGTAGTGATATTGCTGAATAAATGAGCATGAATATAACCAATAAGGGTCTGTCACTTCATATATATCCTTTACTAAGATAAATTGTTGAAGAGGGAAACAATTCAGCTATGAAAATATTTATCAGAACTATTTTCTATAGGTCTTTTGGATCTAATCTATTTTGAGAAGGACAAATGCCCCTGTAAGATGCCCAAGGTTAAAAAGGTGATACATTTTTATTGTACTAGAGTATTATTTTAATAATATTTTTGAACTTGTTACAGTATATTCCTGATAGAATTGTTTCAAAATTTCTTATTCATTTGTTTAGGAGAAGGTAAAATGGATTACAATTACGCCAAATATTAGAGAAAACGGAAACAAAAAATTTGGGTAAATCTAGTTTGTTCCTCCATTGCATTTCATAATTAGCAGTATTCTCATGGATAATCAGCTATCACCAGTCACAAAAACTTGAATTTGCATGATACTTATTGTATTAAATCTCATATCAAACTGTTCCTGATGTAATTTTTAAGATATGGTGGTCTTCAGATTTGGAGTAATCTCTCATCATTCTTCCATTCAATACTCGTTGTCAAATCAATGCTTCAAATGTTGGTTAAATTACTTCATGCTTTTCTAAACACATTTCATAACTGTTTTATTTCTTCCCCATGACCCAGGTTTTCTTTGCCTTAGACTAGTTTAGCCACGTTAAAAAAAGGACTCATTCTTACCTGAACAAATTATAAGATTAGTTATACCATCATTTCATTTGCAGTTCAGTGGCTTTTGTGAAATTCCATAATTTAAACAATTCCTTATCAAAATCAGAATATTTTAACAGTTAAAAATTTTGTTTAACTGTAATATTTTCAACAATCAACACACCATCTGATCAACATGATTTGGTAGAATTAACATTTCCCGTCGCATATTTCCTGAAACTAGGTTGAGCGTGTGCCAAATGGAATATTGAGCAGCTAACTGTTAATACTGTCATCATATCAATCATCTTCTTACCACACACTGCTCTAATGAACATTAAGTGTGTGAATGCTAACACCTTTACCAAAAAATGCATCTAGCCATGTTTTTTCCATAAATATGGTAACACTCAGCAGTTACTATTTTAGAGCTCCAGGTATCTCCATAACAGCCATAAAATATATAGTACTTAGCCCAATTTGATTCTCAATATTAGTTACATCTGTTCTTAGTTACTTATTGCAGCAAAAACTAATCTTGTCAAAAGTATTTGCTAGTAATTATTTTTAATTATTTAAATTCTCTGGCAAAACTAATAATCTCAATTTTTCTGTGAAGCATTTCTCTGCCAGAAAAAGGTTGCTATGAATGTGCTATAACCAAGCTGAGATGGATAACAAAATCACAAGTTACCCTAACTTATGAATATTGCTCCTGGAATGAGTACATTTCTGATGTGCAGAGAGAATGTTGGATAATTGGAAGTTCATTATTTAACATCACCCTTCAAAATGGCAGTGTTGATGCTGTTTACCTTCCTCATTTTATTTGTGAAACAGGTATTTTAAGATGTTATCAAATCAAAACTTGTGCCTCATAATGATTTCTAATTTTTCTTTTATTTCTCAGAGTAGTTTCCTATGACAAAAGATGATGCATACAAGAAAATATTCTACTATCTTTGTTAGCTATTGATAAATATTAAATTACAATTATTTGAGCCAAATTCCTATTCAATGAATATCTCAGCTCAGTACATCAGTCTTTTTAACATATATGAAGCAATAATTACTCAACAAAATATCTACATTTCAAATTTGTAAGCTCCAGTTGATGATTAATTTCTGTAGTAAAATGAATACAAATCATACATTTATACAACTTGTCTGCATAATTTAATCCTGCAAGGGTTGGTACCATTCTCAGGAATCTGCTACATGCATGGCTTTCAAGACCAATATATCATTATTGAGGTACATTGCACAAAATGAATGCAGATAAGTTTGATTGAGGCATATCAAAACATAAAGTAGGTGTTATAAAAGGGCTGAGGAAAATGGAGTGATGTCTACTTCAGTGCAGATAATCAAAAGAGAAACAAAAAATTAGGCCATTGTTTTTTGCCCATATTTGAAGCTTTATCCTGATAAACATAATCTTCACACTGCCTTACTCTGTGATTCATTCCCATTCCCTTTAGCAGCTACCATTTAATGGATGAAACCTTATAGTTCCTGGTCTTTCACATCAACTTTTCTGAAGCAGTTGGCAAAAACTGACATTATTTTGTAATTTTGACTCCCATTTTCTACAAAGCCACAAAAGATTGCTGATGCCAATATTGACACTCATTTCAGAGATTTAAAGGGCATCTGATGATATAAGTATTTTACAGAGGTATGGGTATATAGAACAAGCAGCAAGAGGAATTGGTAGGGGTGGTTAGAGGAACATGGACCAATTGCAAGCAAATGGAACCAACTCAGGAAGACACCTTGGTCTGGAAGGCTTGTTTCCATGCTCCATAACTATTATTCTATGAGGTGTAGGTTGTCTTTTTATTTCATAAGGAATATGAAAAAAATTATGACCCACATTAAATGAGAAATAGCATGATGGATTTGTTTTAATTCATTTCCACAACCCTGATATCATCTTTTTGTGCATGGAGTTAGGTACGGTAAATGATGCAATCCATAAAACACAACACCAGAAATAGGCTATTTAGCCCATTGAGTCTTGCCCATCATTTAATCATGAGCTGATCCATTTTGTATATCAAAACACATTTCTATCCTTAAAGATTGAAAATAGTCAAATTTTAAATTAGTGTATTTTTTATTTGTCTGCTTATAATTTTGTAAGGTTCTTTAGAAAACAATATTTGCTTTCAATAGAATTCAATACAAAGTTACAAAGAGCACTTGCCATGCTGGGGACAGTATACCTCAAGTCATAATCCATGTTTAGCATCAGCTACATGGTCAGAGTCAATTCTTGTTTCTTTTACATGCTGGATCTGTCATGAATTTTAAAAGCATCAAAAGCCATTGTCGCAACTCAGCATTCCATGTTAGCTAAAGAATTAGCAAATCAAGAACTAAAAAGTGTTCTAGAACTGTAAAAGAATCACATTTTTTTGTAAGAATAACTGCTAGTCTATTTCACAGAAATCTTCACCTCTAGTAAAATAGCACTGGTGTAAGCTTATTATGCATTTTATTGAGAAACCATAGTGAGAACAGAAAATTACTTAACCCTGGGAAAACTGGGGGAAACCAAGAAAGAATATTTTAAACAAGAAGTCAATTACTGTACCATATACTGAATTAGTGTGGATTGATTAATTTGTAACTGACTTATCATTTGCTCTGATCAGCCACCATGGTTGGTTAGCCACGAACGGTAAGCATGTGGGTTCTGACATGCAAAGATAGATAAACCTGCCTAGTATCCTCCATGCGATGAAAATCAATTGCCTTTTTTAAGTAATGTAAAATATGTAAAAGTAAATTACCAGTACAATAGGTTTTTTCATCAGATTTAAATCATTGGCAAACTCTTATTTCACATTTATAAGTGAAACTCTATATGTCAAAGCTATTGAAAAAATGGTTTTTTTAATTATCATGATAAATAAAGTGAAGTTTATTAATATATCAAAGTTTGTAATTTTTAGGTTCAAGAGATGCAATCTACTCTGCAGTCTACAACATTGCATGTTTCAGAAATAATATTTTCTTCCTGGAAAATCCATCAGAAGTAACTTTATCTCATGCCATATTAAGAAATCAATCACTTGCCATCAAAGGTGTTATACTCTATCAGGTTTGCCAGGTGGCTGTTCATGCTATCATATTAATATATCAAACTCTCCGAGTTGATTCTTCAAACTTCCATTTATATGTGCTACCAAATGATGCAGCATTAATACAGGTAATCAATAAATGTAAATATAAGAAAAACATTAAAATGTTTTGAATGTATATTATTTTCCATTTGGTATACAGTAAAATCTTTATTTTTACTTTATTAAAGGTATTTGAAAATATTTGACTTTTAATTTCTTCATCAAATATGATTATAGACTTTGAGCTTGGTCTGATTGTTAAATGTTGTGCTGTGTTAAATTAAGCCAAATAAATCAGAAAAGTCCCTTTTTTATGTTGATGCAATTGATGTGAACTTTCATACAGAAGAATGGTGGTAAAACCATCTGGAGTGTCTACTATATCAAGCTGTGATCCTTGTTTTAAAAAAGCTTGTCAAGACATTTCAAAACTCAAGACAAACCAATGAAATGTTTTATTCAGTGCAGGAAGTATGGCTTTATACACAATTTGTGTATAAAGATGGATGTTTTCTGGAAACACCCATATTTCCCATTGTACTTTTCTAATTACCACGTGAATCCCAAATTTCTGACCGAGCCCTTCTGGTGCTTTCCTGGTTGTTCTGCATTCTGGAGCCTATCTGGCCTCCAGCAGTGGAACAAGAACTAGCTAAAATCCTCAAGCAATTAGATTCATGAGAGTATTGATTTGAATACATTTTTACACCACAAGAAGGAAAGGTAAAAATTGTTATTTTTAATTGTGTTTCTATAATTTTTTTAGTTAAATTTTAATTAAAAGTTATGAAAGCAAGAATAGCTAAGGCATAGCTTTCCCATAATCACCAGATTACATCATGGAAGTATCAGCAGCCCACGGGACTTCACAGAATAAGATGTAAGCACTCTAAATCAGTAACTTCATCCTGAGTCATAGGAGACAAATGTGCATCTTTCCTGTACTTGCACTGATCAAATTCCAAACTAATGAGATGATACACAGAGAGAAAAAATGTATCTGCAGTATTTTGCTTTTGTATAAAATTATAGATTACTGGGAGAAGGAGTCAGCTACTCAGTTCCTCAAACCTTGGTATAAGGTCTGCCACTTGGTAAAAATCACAGCTGCTTTGTTTGTTATTTAATCCCTCGTTCCCATCAACCCACAATAGGCTTTCAGCCCCTTGCTTATCAAGTACCTGTCAACCTTTGCCTTAAAATAGTCAAAGACTCTGCTTTCACTACCATTTGAAGTGAGTTCACAACCCTCTGAGAGAAAAAAAATGTTCACTTCATCTCCATTTGAAGACATTTATTTTTAAACAATGCCCATAGTTCTTGACACATCTACCAAAAGAAACATCCTCTCCTTATCCACCCTGACAAAACTAATACATGTTTCAGTCACTCTTCTAAATTCAATCAATTCCAAGCCTAACCTGACAAGTTTTCCTCATGTTAATTCATCATAAATCTAGTAACCATCTCTAAACTGCTTCCAATTCAACAACATTGTTCTTAAATATGATCTATACTGCACACAAGACTCCAGATATGTTTCACCCATGTCCTTTATAACTAACGCATAACTTTTCTACTTTTGTATTCATTAATCCCAGCAATTATCAATAATATTTGGTTAGCTTTAACTAACTGCATTGTAACCTTTTGTGAATCATGCTGAGGACATGTGATCTGCATTTCAGATCTCTGTATTCTTTCACCATTTAGATAATATGCTTTTTAGTTTTTTGACCAAAATAGACAAGCTTATAATTTCTCATATCATGCCTGCTCCATTTGCCAGATCTTTTTCACTCACTTATCTTTATGCAACCAGTCAGAATGCTCTTCATGGTACATGTAGAAATGTGTGAGCGTCTTTGATGACATACCAAATTTCCTCAAACTCGTAATGAAATATAACAGCTGGAAAACTTTCTTCATGATTGAATTGACAGGAAAGCCCTAGGATAGATCTTCAGAGAAGTTGAGACCCAGGAATTTTAAGTTCTTTACCCGTTCCTCTGCTGACCATTCGATGAGGACCAGTTTGTGTTCTCCTGGTTTCCCCTTCCTGAAGTCCACAATTAGTTCTTTAGTTTTGCTAGCATTGAATGCAAGTTTGTTGTTGTGACACCACTGAATGAGCTGATTTATCTCACTCCTGCTTGCTTCCACATTTGCCTTCTGTGATTCTACTGACAACCGTGGTGTCATCAACAAATTTAATTTAGACATACAACATGGTTTCAGGCCCCTCTGGCCCACAAGCCCGTCCTGCCTAAATACTCCAATTAAACTACAACCTTGGTATGTTTTTAAAATGGCATTTGAATCATGACTAGCCATGCAGTTATTGGTATAGAGAGAGTAGAGCAGTGGGGGAAGCACACATCCTTGAGGTTTGCCTGTGTTAATTGTCAGTGAGGAGATCTTATCGATTCAAACTGACTGTGGTCTTAGGATGAGGAAGTCAAGGATCCAGTTGCAGACGGAGGTGCAGAGGCCCAAATTTTGGAATTGCTTATCAGTACTGGGGACAATGATGTTGAAAGTTGTGCTGTAATTGATGAAAACAGCCTGATGTACATGTTGCTGTTGTCTAGGTGATCCAGGGCTGAGTGGAGAGTCAGTGAGATTGCATCTGTTGTGGAGCAATTATGGCTATAGGCGAATTGCAGGTCTTTATGATGGACTATGTTCAGTCAGATTGATCAATTCTACCATTATATCCTAACTATCACTTCCTCTTGGAACTGCAGATGATGCAACAGTTGACTATTCAACTCTTCCCAGTATCCAGGAATCTAAACAGTCTTTCCAGGTGAAGAAGTGATTCACTTGCACTTCTTCCAGTCTAGTACAATGTATTTCAATGTTCACAATGTGGACTCTACAGGAAAAAGCAAACATAAACGAGTTAGGGACCACATTGCTGTAGTATTTCAGGAGGGACTCCAGTTAGGTTATATTGGTGAAACATAAAGAAAGGATGATCACTGGGATTATATAGGGCCTCTAGTAGTGGAAACAAGAGGAGCAAATATTTAGGGAAAATTGCAATTAGGTGAAGAAATTATTATTGGTGAATTTTATGTACCTGGGAAGCTGCAACAAGTAAGACTTTGATTGCATGTATATACTGTTCTTGCATGAAAATAGATATAGCTGATTTTAACTTCACTAATATTGACAGGGACACCCCTAGTGCTAAGGATTAGATGTGGCAAAATTTGTTCAGAGTATCCGGAAAAATTGCTGAAGCACATGTATATCGGCATGGATTTGACATTGGCTGGATGGGAGATGGGCAGAAATACGGGTATTCGACAATGACTGGATGGGAGAAGCCAGCGAATATTGGTGGACGATTGCTTCTCAGACTTAAGGCTTGTGACTAGCAGTGTGCCTCAGGGCTTGGTGCTGGGACCATTGTTGTTTTATCATCATCTCAATGATCTGGATGATAATGTGGTAAAGTTTGCAGATGACCCTAAGATTGGAGGCATTGTGGACAGCAAAAAAGGTTTTCAAAGGTTGCAGAGGGATCTGGACCAGCTGGAGAAATGGGCTGAGAAGTGGCAGATGAAATTTAATGCAGACAAGTGTGAGATGTTGCATTTTGTAAGGACAAACCAAGGAAGGATGTACACAGTGAATGGTAAGACACTGAGAAGTGTGGTAGTACAGAGGGACACGGGAATACAGATAAACAATTCCATGAAAGTGGCATCACAGGTGCGTAGAGCTTTTTGGAATATTTGCCTTCATAAATCAAAGTATTGAGTACAAGAGATGGGATGCTATGTCAAAGTTGTATAAGATATTGGTGAGGCCAAATTTGGAATATTATATGCAGTTTTGGTCACCTAACTACAGGAAAGATATCAGATAGAGTGTAGAGAAGATTTACTAAGATATTGGCTGGACATCAGGAACTGAGTTACAGGGAAAAGTTAAACAGGATAGGACTTTATTCCCTGGAACATAGAAGAATGAGGGGATATTTGATAGAGGTATTTAAAATTGAGGGTGATAGACAGTGTAAATGTAGAAAGGCTTTTTCCACTGAGGGTAGGTGAGAAACAAACTAGAGAACATGGATTAAGAGTGAAAGGGGAAACATTTAGGGGGAACACCACACAGAGTGGTGGGAGTGTGGAATGGGCTACCAGCTGAGGTGGTGAATGTGGGCTCTATGTTAACATTTAAGAAGAATTTGGGCAGGTATATTGATTGGAGAGGTATGGAGGGCTATGGACTGGGTGCAGGTCAGTGGAACTAGGCAAAAAAATGGTTCAACACAGACTAGAAGGGCCGAAGGCCAGTTCTATGATTCTATAGCCTTATAAGAAAGAATCCACACTCAATCTCTTCTTAAGAATTGAGGCTGGACAAGTAGTTGATATGTCACTGGAGGCGCCCTTTGGGACAAGTGATCATCATCCTATTTGTTTCAAGATAGTGATGGAAAAGCATGGGACTGAATCTTAATTTATAGGACTAAATTGGGGGAAGGCTCATTTTGCCAGCATCGAACAAGTCATTTGTCGGTGTCTGAAATGAGCTTGCAGAGGAAGTATTAGTGCCAACATTCAAGAGGACAGATACTTCAATGAACAGACATAGACATTGAATTAATGCAAACAAGTAGGCTTAGTAGAATAGACACAACAGTTGACATCGACCATAGAGGGTAGGTGGGGCAAGAAATGCTTCTATGTTGTACAATGGCTCAATGGGTAATTGTCTAGTGGAACATTTTTCATTGCCTGCCACTTTAATTCTCCATTGTATTCATTCCACTCTACTTTTTAAAATTTTTACTCTATAACCAATTTATTTTCATATTTCAGGCAATTGACTTGCAGGAAAAGGAACTAAAATCATTGAAAATTCAAAGACCGCCACAGATAATTGCTCTCAGCTATGGCAAGAAATATAAGCTCACGTCCTTCGCAAATGTAACAATAATACCATCAGTAAGTAGGGGACAATGTTCAAAACTGGAATTTTTTCAATCTTAGACAACATGCATATGAAGTTTACTAACTCTGTCATTAATTTATTAATACCTGTAGTATATTTAATAGTAAAATCAGTATTATAATTTACACACACACAATACTAAAAATTCTGTGTTATTCCTTAATTTAGTTTGCTTACCATCTCTGTTTTAATTTTTGTAAGTTTCTCTAATTTGGGACAAGGTGTGGTTTTATTTTAAACTCAGTGCAATTGTGCTCTTTTTCTAGTTGCAGATCTGGCTTATTTTTCAAAATTATAGAACTTCCAAGTGTTCAAGAGTAAGGTGTAGTAGGTGCACTGGAAAGCAGAAGTAGGAGTAGGCCATTTACCTGCTATGAATATGAAGAGAGGATGAGGGCCAAGTACGGCAAATGGGACGCGCCCAGAAGTCCAAATTTCAGCATAATGAATTAGATTGAAGGGCCTATTCAATGCTGTATGGTTCAATGTAATTCATAGTTCACTAATTTCTCATTTCTTTTAATGATGTCAGCTCTAAAATTTTGCAATAAAATTGCATGACTTCTATTTGCACGACTGCACTGCTTGATCCAGTTGCTTACAAGAGCTGATCCCCCTTTTCCTTTTGAAGCATATCATCCCTTTCACATCTCAACAGCTTCCATAATTTGTTATTGATTTTTCTTGATAATCACAATGATGATACATTAAATAATTTGTAATTATTAATTGGATATTGAGGGAAGTAACAACTGAAGCAGGACCTGCAATTTGTATCTGTTAAAATACTTTGTTGCATCAAAAATTAAGATAGCCCAGGGCTGGAACATGTACATTAGTACGGACTCATTGGGCAGGATATTCTATATCTGTGCTACAATAAGTTCTGCCCTGTGGTTATCTAAATTATTCTATAATTTCAATGTAAGTTATTGCTTAGCGATGATCCAGTAAGTTCAGTGAATTTATGCTGCTTGATGTTTGATCAGATGTCATGGTTAACCATTGATTTTTTTTCATGCAGTATTTTACATTTTTAATAATAATTGAAATAATAATTTAAAAAGGCATGTTTTTTTTAATGAGGCTCCTGAAAACTCAACATTCAAGTGGTCATTCCTTCCAGTCAATGCGTGATGAGCCCTATTCAACAACAAAACATTACAGCCAAATTCAATCTTGTTTTCCCCTACTTTTTCCACATATGCACTTCCATCAAGTGTTGCCAGACATAGATCATCAACTTAAAGACTGGCCATTATGCAAACTGTTTCAGGACAGTAAGTCCAATTGTAATTCTGATTATAAAACAATATCAGGTAACTCAGCACAGACCAGAGATCAAATATTGGTAATTTCATTGACATGAGTCTTAGCCATTTCTTCCAAGTTTATAATTCACCTTATAACTATATAATGCCGATTTAAGTCTGCAATGTAAAAGATATTAATGATATTAGGAAAAAAGATAAGTAAGGGATTTTATTACATTATTATGTTGCCATGAACAGCAGAAAATTGAGCATTTTGTGCATAGTGTAGCAAACAATTTCCTTTTGCAGTGTTCTTGTATTTAACATTGCTGCCATGGAAATCTACTGTGCAATGATTAAAAGTAATTTCCTCTCAATCCAATTTACCAAACTTCTTGTTAATGACAGGATATAAAATTCTGCTACTTCAGGTTTAATCAAAAGCTACCGTTTTATGAAGTGAACTGCACAGAGAAGAACTACAATATTAAGCTGAGTTTGACAGAGAAAAATAAAATTACTGTTTTATGGGAACTACTGATAAAACCAGGTAAGTCAGTGCATAATATTCTGATACTAAAATGAACACGTTAATTAATACAGAAAATAAATGTATATCATATTGATATCAATGCAGATTATTTTGAGGTCAGGTCATGCAGTAGATTTTCCATGGTATTGCCAATGAAATAGTGATAATATTGACCAAAAGAAAAACACATGAAAGATAAACATCAAAGCTTGAAATAGTTCAATGCCACGTGATTGAAGATTAGTCAAATTGGTCTGTAAAGCATTCATTACTAAAAGAAAGTACCACAAAACTAGCTATAACTTAGCAACTTTTTCTTTGAGTTAAATATAACATTGTAGATCTAAAGAAGGGCTCCACTTGCAGGGAAATCAGAATCAAAGTCAATAACCATCCTGTTTTTCTCCACCTTCCTCACTACCACCACCACTTGGTCTGTCCAAGGGCTTTTACTGGATTCAACAATCCCCACATTGAGTAGCCACTGTACCTCTGACCTAATAATGTCCCTGTCCCTGGCACAGTACCACCTACTTTTTGTGGCAACGGGTTTACAGTTGTGGGTGAGGTTAGCGAACAATGGTGGCGGGGTGATCTTGAGAGTTGAGAATCCATAGGTCATGCATGTGGGCCATCTTCAGGTTGCTGGCTGGGAACAGTGGGGGAAGAGGCCAGGGTGTTAAAACCTTGTGTTTATGATTTATGGTTGTTTTATGACTTACCCTTTAAGGATTGTTTTTGTAGAATTACCATATTTACTATGACATCATATGTCGTAATATCCGAGCGGACCGGGAGTTCTCTTCTCATTCTTAGCATGACCATGGAAGAGACATGAGCTCTCGAGAAACTTTTCTTTGAATTTGTCATTATTAATCATTTATTATCATTTTAATTCATTTATATTTGTTTGAAGTTGAGTATCATTATCATTTACAATATGCTTTGTTTTACTCATCATTATGAAGTGTGAAGCTATGAAAATGTTTATTCGCTTTTATCAACGACAAGGCTATTTTCATCTGCAATTATGAAGTTTGATTTATTTAGATGAATAAAATACCATTCAAAATATCGAGGCTTACTTCTCTTAGAAGGTGACATGGTTTTAGATTGAGAAATGCAAGAAGCTGGAAAATGTCACCTCTGCCAGCGGACGAAGTGTGTATGTGCCCCAGGGGTCTAACACCAGTTGGTTTGGTCGCAGCATCCGCTGCAAGTTCTGGCTCCACTGTATCCTCTGCTGTGCTATACCTCCGTGGGGCAGGATCTGCAGTGTCTGCTGCAGTTCTGGGGCAGTCCCTCTACTCTGACGGTGGTCCCCGGAGTGGGGGGTGTTAGGTCTGCTTTGTTCATGAATGAGTGAGACAAACACCAGACTGAGTCGAAATCAGGGTTCTTTGTTCTTTATTACCGGATTGTAACACTTGCAACTAACAATGTTAGTCGGAGAATGCATTCTGCCGTTATCAGCAAAATGGTGATTTTTTTATACCCTTGGATACGTGCTTAGAACATCATCATATCATTACTTGTCCAATGACTAAAACTGTTGCTATCCTTTCCCTGCTAGCTTCCTGCCTCTCAATCCATCAATGTCTCTCTTATCTTGTAAGTACAAGGATGCATTCACATCTTGTTACAGCCCTGCACAGGGTAACTCCTTACACATTCCCATCTCATGATGTTTTACCTTACAGGGGGGGGGGGGGTTGCATTACCTGAACCTCTGTGTCTTGTTGCTCTACTTTTATGCTCAGGGCCTCCTGATCCCTCAAGTGGTCTTCCTTCTCTGCCCTGTTGCTTCTGAGCCTGTCTCCGCCAACTTCGGTGTCGGGGGGACTCGCGTGCAGTCCTGGTGTAGCTCTCCCAACAGCTCCGCATGGTCTCGCTCCGGGCCTCTGCTCTAGATCCTCATTGTTCTTGGTTGATTAAATTGTAGTGACACATCAATCAAGTAGAGCATGAGATTGAAGTGGAACTTTAATCAACCAAGAAACAGCCTTGCCTCTAGCCGGGGAAGGTCAAAAGTGTTCAATAGGCGATTGGCTCACCTTTATATAGGTGACACCCTGTGGCCAGTGACGAAATGGCAAGTATCCATATCATCACACCCTTATCGTTAGCAGGCATGTTATGATATTATCAGGAACATTACCGTTAGTAAGTTCAAGAACGTTACCACAGATGTTATGAGTCTTTTTGTGTTAATTAATAAACCATTTAAAACTCATCTAGACTTTGTCATTAATTCCTTGAATGCATTAAAGTAAAGAACCCACTTAGCCTCCAAGCAGCTTTTTTATGAGTAGAAGTCACTATATTTAGTCAACAAAATAAATGTGGCCATTTTAGTCAATAGAAAATAGCCGCATCTATGACTGAATTTGATTGAACGCACATTGTTGAAACATTCCTACCATCCCTCTTTGATTTTGAGCAATAATTAAAGCAATATGGCGGCCATGTTGGAAATGCTGATCGCAGGCTGCTGACAGCAATCCACCTCCATTGGTCTGAGCATCAGTCACAGACTGGTCCAGGGCTTCTAATCCTAGAGCAGAACGTCTGATGAACAAGCTGGCAGTCATTTGCCAAGAATCACAGTGATATCATTGACTGCTGATGTGGTGGAAACTCGCTTGTTGACAGCAGTGCATCACAGCCATTAGAATTACTTCTGTGGATTCCTTCTGTGCATTTATTTAGTTTGAACAGTTTGGAAGTGCTGCTGCTTGTCTATTGGAGACTGATGATTTTGTGCTTGTGTTGTGCGTGGTTAGTGCTTGAGCTTGGCAGTTGGTTGGATGGAGACATAAAATTGCCACCACCACCACAGCTGAGCACGATTAAAGACACTGCAGAAGACAGCGACTGAATTTAAAGGCAGCAACTTGGAAATGGCTGAAGATGTATCACAAAATTGTGGTGAAGAGGATAAGGATGTGCATTCCAACTGGAGAAAGAGTCAAGTGTGAAGGCAATATCTGACATGCAAGATAAAATACAGACCAAGACCTGGAAAAAGCCATAGCACTCTGTAGGGCTACACAAACTGTAAAAGCACAGGCAAAAGAGCTGTTTAGTGAAACTTGCTGCAACATAGATGCAGTGAGCAAGAACAGACATGAACCGTTTATCAAAAAAGGTGCCTAGGTGGAAAGAGAGGCGTGGCCAGTGAACAAAAATGAAAGGGACAATCAAAAGCCATGTTGTCGATGTGGAAAACAACACCTACCAAAAAGTGTCCTGCATATGGTAAAACATGCAATATGTGCAACAGAAGTAATCATTATACCCACTGCTGTAGGAACCAAGAGCAACAAAGCAAGGTTCATGTAGTAGATGAAAGGGGGATAGAGGAATTCTATGTAGATGTTATGACTGAAAACAAGAAAAAAAACCAGAAACTAGATGTTGTGATTAAAAGTGAATGACATATACATTTCAGTTTAATTGGATACTGGAGCACAAATTAACGTAATATCAGAGACTGATTTTAAGAAGATTAGATCCAAAGCAAAGATGAATGGAACAAAAGTGAAGGTGACAGGATATTCAGGTACATGTGCAAGGAGAATGCATGGTCAAAGTGAAACACAAGGACAAAGAGCATATGCTAGCATTCATTGTGGTGCCAAAGAATGTACAGGCCATACTAGGTTTAAAAGCCTGTGAGAAACTGAACCTGGTAGAAAGAGTCCTCATTGTGGAAAGTGAAGGAGAGACAGTCTGTGATGAACTCATGAAAGAATACAATGACCTATTTCAGGATCTAGGCTGTCTTCCATAAGAACACACGATCAGAGTGATAAACATGAGCCACTGATAATACATCCATGCAGAAAAGTTCCATTTGTGCTTCAAAAGCAACCAAAGGCAGAGTTGAACAGGATGGAAAGCCTGAACGTGATTCAGAAGATAGATGAGCCAACGGAGTGGGTAGGTTCACTCATCGTTGTGGACAAAAAGAATGGAAAGTTTAGAATTTGCCTGGATCCAAGAGATCTAAACAGAGCAATAAAGAGAGAACACTTTAAGCTTCTGATATATGAAGAAATCATGTCACGGTTTGCAAATGCATAGTTTTTCAGCAAGCTATATGCATCATCAGGATTTTGGCAGTTGAAATTGGATGAAGCAAGTTAAAAGACTGTGCATGTTCAATAGTCCATTTGGCAGATACAGATTCTGAAGGTTACCATTTGGAATTGCCTCAGCTCCTGAAGTGTATCATGAAACTATCCATATGCTCTAGGAGCACTTGGATGGAGTTGATACCTCAATGGATGACATCATAGTATGGGAAACTACAAGAATGGAGCATGATGAGGAGACTAAGGAAGCAACAAGGGAAACAAACCTGAAGTGAATAGAGAGAAGTGCCAGCTCGAGGTAACAGAACTAACATTTGTAGGAGATATTATTGGCAGTGAGGGCATCAGACCAGATCCCAGAAAGGTGTCTGCCATTGGAAACATGCTAAGACCAGAATGCAAAAAGGACGTATAGAGGTTTAATGGAATGGTCAACTATATGGGTAAATTCATATCCAACCTCTCAGAAAAGATGGCTCCATTGAGAAGATTAACAGAAAAGAACATTGAATGGGAGTGGGATCATGACCATGAAAAGTCATGGAGTGAACTAAAGAAACTGCTCACAGAGGAATCAGTTCTGAGGTTTTACAACCCAGCGAGACCCATCAAGTTATCATCAGATGCATCACATAGTGGGCTCAGTGCAGTTGTTCTGCAAAAATATGATGACTGGCAACTCATTGCGTATGCATCATGCTCAGTGACAGACGCAGAGATGTGATATCCTCAAATTGAAAAGGGGCTGGTCAGCATCACATATGTCTGTGAAAAATATCATCAGTTTGTATCAGGACAAGAAATCAGTGTAGAGACTGATCATAAGCCCTTGATTGCATTGTTCCAAAAGCCATTAAATGAATGTCCATTTAGAATACAAGAATGATGATTAGGCTGAAACACTAGACACTGAATATGGTGCACACTCCAGGTAAGCTAATGAACACAGCAGACTCGTTATCTAAAGCTGTTGAAATGAGAGAACCCACAAACCCAAAATGGATGAAGACATGAACGCCTTCATGAACATGATCACAAGTGCACTGCCCATATCAGATGCAAAAATGAAGCTCATAAAGTCAGAGACAAACAAAGATGAAACACTGAGAAAACTGAGAAAAAACATCTTGGATGGATGGCCCAACATGAAGCAGGACTGCTCATCTGACATTGCAGAGTACTGGAACTGCAGGGTGGAACTATCAGACGTTAAAGACATCATCTGCAAATGAAGTAAAATTCTTATCCAAAAGAGTCTGAGAAAAGAGATTCTAAAAAGGATCCATGGGGGACATCTCAGAATTGAAAAGTGTAAGAGCACGAGAGGTGATGTACTGGCCAAGAATTAACAATGATATAACAAATAAAGAGTCAAACCCTACAATATGCCAGAAATATCAAGCAAGCAATCCTGCAGAACAACTAAAGCCACAACCAGCATCATACAGACCTTACCAGAAGGTAGGCGCTGACCTATTTGAATGTCAAGAGAAGGACTATCTTGTAGTCATAGACTATTACACCCTGTATCCAGAGGTATGTAAACTGAACACCACCACTGAAGATGCTGTAATAAAGGTATGAAAGCCATATTCTTCAGACATGGCGTGGCAAGCGAGGTCTTCACAGACAATGGAACCCAGTTTTGCAATTCAAAGTTCCGACGATTTGCCCAAGAGTGAGACTTTGTCCATACCACGTCAAGCCCTCATTTTCCATAGTTCAATGGTCTAGTGGAAAAAATCGGTAGACAGTGAAAAGTCTGATGAACATGTCAAAAAACAGTGGAACGGACTTCTTCCAGAGCAAGCTAGTATACTGCACAACCTTGCTCAAATGTGGTATGTCACTAGCACGACTCTTTATGGAACGTAGGCTAACATTAAACCTACCAATTCAGGAGAACCTCCTAAAAACAAAAGAGGGGGAGAAAGTGAGGAAATTCAAAGACAAACAAAAAGAAAAGCAAAAGCATTACTTTGACAGAGGAACAAGAAACCTACTGGAACTCTACACTGGTGACCAAGTAAGGCTAAAAGACAAACCAAACTTAAGGACTCAGAAGGGAAGTTTTTAGTGAAGTCCAACCAAGATCATACACCATTCAGACAGATGAAGGTGCTGCTCTGCGAAGAAATGGTCAAGATCTTCAAATGGGACCAACCACAGTAGATGGAAAGACTGATACTGTTGAACAACCTGAATACACAGCTGAGCAACAACTCAGATTCAAGGACAATCAGTCAGGAGATCATCAAGACACATGAATCCTCCTAAGAGACTCATTGAGCAAATTTAAAGACTCCTGTTATAGAATAAAGTAGTGCTATCTTATTCACTCTTCAGGTTTTAGTGTATGTAAAACAAGTTTTAAAAATGTTAACAATGTTGATAATAATGAAAATGTAAGTTCCTGGTGTTAAAGTTAAAATTGCAGAGTTATACAAAGGAAACAGGTTAGTTAAAAGTGAGCTACTTTTGTTTTAAGAAAGGGAGATGTAATGAATGTGATCATGGTTGCATTTGCTACTAGCAAGATCTTAAGGATATAGTTCATGTTTGATTATACTTGTCTGCCAGCAAGTGCTGACACAGAAGGAAATACTGTTGTGTGAGAGATCTATAATGGAGGCTTGCAGCCTCATGGCATGCCTTATGGGGTTTTTTCAACAACTTTAAAATAAAGAACATTTTCCTTCATCCATATGTTGTCTAAGAGCTCACACATACGAATACAAGATGAAATAGAGATATCAAAGACACTCCAACAGTGAGCAAAGATGTAAAGAAGTCCAAGTCACAGCCACATCCAAGCATGAGATGTAGTATCTTTGCCACCACTTTGACAGTTTCAGTGAAGGAAAATGATAAAGGAACTAAGGAATATGTGAATTTGCCTGTTGTGAAGAACATGTCTGGTGTCATTGTGGAGTTTCTCCAACAGTCTTGCACTTCACATATAAATTGATATTCAGTTATAATCTAGCTTCTAAACTTTCTGCCCCAGGTTTTCAATCTCAGCAATCTGAATACAACATATTGGGGACATAAAAACCATGGTTTGTGCCACCACCTTAATGGCAGTATAAAGTTTAAAATAAGGGGATGAGTCAGCATACAGGATGGAGATTGAAAACTTGGCTGAATGGTGCACCAACAGCAACCTTGACTCAATGTCCCCAAAACTAAGGAGCTGATTGTTGACTTCAGGGAAGGAAAGCCAGAGGTGCACAATCCAGTAATCATTTGGGAATCAGAGGTGGAAAAGGTGAGCAAATTTAAGTTCTTGGAGTAACTATCTCAGAGAATCTTTCTTGGACTCAACACACCAATGGCATTGTGAAGAAAGCAAGTCAGCACCTCTACTTCCTCAGGAGTTCAGGGAGTTTGGTATGACATCCAAAACCCTGATAAATTTCTATATGTGTGTGGTAGAAAGTGTGCTACCTGGCTGCATCATGGTCTTGTACTGGAACACCAATATCCCCAAGCATAAAGCCCTCGAAAAGGTAGTGGACACAACCCTCCCCACCATTGAGTACATCTAAAGGGAACGATGCCATCAGAGGGCAGCAGCAATCATCAAAGACCCACATCACCTAGCACACTCTGTTCTCTCTGCTGCCTTCGGGAAAGAGGTATGGGTGCCGCATGACTCATACCACCAGGTTCAGGAACAGCTGCTACCCCTCCACCATCAGACTCCTCCACAACAAACTCAATCAGGGATTCATTTAAAGACTCTTACTTGTGCACTTTGCTCTCTTTGTATTGCACAGTCAGTTTGTTTACCTTCATTATCTGTTTACATTTCTTTTTATTACATGTTCACACTATGTGCAGTTTATTTTTGCACTACCAATTAGTGGTAATTCTTTCTCCCCCACAGGAAAAGGGAATTTCAGGGTTGTATGTAATGTCATGTATTTACTCTGACAATAAATCTGAAATCTAAATCAAACTCTCCATTGTGTCTGTACAAGTCAAGGCCAGGAATGGAATTGCAACAGTGCATACGTATGCATTTCTTGACCCAGGGGCTAATAAATAAGTTTAATCTTCAGGGAAGAAGATCAAGGATTCTATTGAGAACAATGGGTCAAAGGAAGGTCATTGAAACCAGCACTGTTTCAGGCCTAGAGGTCACTGGACTGGACAGCAGCAATTTTTGTGATCTCCCAGGCATATTCACTCAGAAGACTATGCCTATACACAAAAGAAACATCCCACATAAAAACAATATCAATCAGTGGTCTCATCTGAGGAATGTTCATCTACCTGAAATTGACTCTGAGATAGAGTTGGTGATTAGCTCAGATGTATTTAAGGCTCTGGAACCACTAGATGCAATATAGAGTGTGAGATACGGAGCTTACACTGTCAAAACCTGGTTGGACAATTAATGGACCATTAAGAGGAAAAAAATAATAATGCTCAGGAGCAGTCAGCGACAAGTGTCAACAGAATATCAGTTGTGAAACTTGATGAGCTGTGGGAATAGCAGTTTAGGACTGACTTTCCTGAGTGCCTCAATGATGATCAAGAACTTTCAAAAGAAGACGAGCAGTTCTTTGATTTAGTCTTAAAATCTGTCAAGCTATCGATGGCAATTATTACATTGGATTTGCTTTAAAGGAAAGAGAAATATGCATGCCTGACAATAGAAGTGTTACTGAACAATGTGCACTGAACCTAAAGAGAAGATTCAAGAGGAATTCTTCCTTTCATTTAGACTTCACCAAATTTGTGTCTGACATGATATCCAAAGGTTATACGGAGAAAGTACCAGATGGTGACTTGGAACACAGTGATGGCAGAAAATGTTATTTACCACACCATGGGGTACTGCATCCATAAAATTTTGGATGTTTGACTGTGGAGGGACATTTCAGGGAGTTTCACTAAACTCTCTGCTCTTACAGGGGCCAGACCTGACCAGTACATTGATAGGAGTCTTGGCTAGATTCTGTAAAGAACCTGTTGACATCACTGCAGACATTAGAGCAATGTTCCACCAGGTGAAAGTACCAAATGAAGACCATAGCTTGTTACAGTTCCTCTGGTAACCTGATGGAGACGACAGTCAGAGAACATGGTAGAATACAGAATGACAGTGCATCTATTTGGAGCAACTTCTTCTCCAAGTTGTCTGAACCTTGCCCTTAGGAAGTGTGCTGAGGACAATATAAAACAGTTTAGTCCTCAAGCACCATCATGAACAACTTCTATGTGGATGTCTGCCTCATTTCAGCAGGTTCAGAAAAGATGTAATACTTCGTTATCATGACCTATGAGCAATTTGTTTCAAGAGAGGCTTTCTACTTACCAAGTGAATAAGTAACAGTTGTCATAAGTTGGCTGCCATACCTGAAACAGAGAAAGCAAGAGAAATGAAGAATCTGTGGAGAGGGTGTTAAGTGTACAATGGTGTGTTCAGTCTGACATTTTTAATTTCAAAGTCACCTTGAAAGACCGACCCCTCACAAGAAGGGGAATTCTTTCAATAGTCAGTTCAATATATGATTCCCTAGAAATATTGGCACCAGTAGTCCTTACTGCCAAGAAGATCCTGCTAGATTTGTGTAGGAAAAGAATTGGTTGGGATGATACGATACCAGCCTCCATTGCACAGGAATGGATGTGTTGGATTCAGGATCTCATAAGCTGGAAAAATTTAAGGTTGACAGATTTTTCAACCCCACAAACTTTGGAATGGTAACATCTGTTCAACTGCATCATTTTGCTAATGTATGTTTGGACGATTACAGAACTGTAAGTTACTGCAAAATAACCATGGTCAAGCACATTGTGGATTTGTGATGGGAAAATCAAGAGTGGCTCCATAAAAGCCAGCCACTATCCCTTGAATGGAGCTGACTGCTGCCACCAAGCAGAATGGACACATTGTGGAGAAAAGAGCTGCAGATGAAACTAGCAGACTCGTTATTTTGGACCAATAGCACCTCTATGCTCAAATACATCGATAAGTCCACGTGGTTCCAAACTTTCATTACCAGTAGAGTTGCTGAAATTGACAAAGTCTCACATGCACTACAGTGGAGATATGTTAACATGGTTAACAATCCAACAGAGATGGCTTCCTGAGGTTTGAAAGTCAAATCTTTTCTGAAGAAAGAAATATGGGTGTACGGGCCTCAGCTTCTTCTTCGGCCTCAGGAAGATTGGCCTCAAAATCCTGATGGATTGGAAGAAATCTCACCAAAGGTTTCTGAAACCAGGAAGAAGTGAATCCAGTATCTCACTTAATCCATTTCTTCTCATCCTGGATTCATTTGAAAAGCTTGAATGCTCAGACTTAAAGGATTGCTTCTGTATCATTGCAGAAAGAGGAAAAAAGCAGCTTCATCTAGATAATATCCATCTGCCACAAAAGGAGACAGGAGACTCAGGAAAACAGTGGTCTCACAGTTGAAGAACTGGCTAATGGTGAAGTGGAGATAATCTGCTTTTGCCAGAAGAAGAGATTTGCAGATGAAATCTCGTCTGAGAAAAGGAATGTATGTAAAGAGGACTAGCTGCATTCATAAACTCAACCCCATTCTGTAAAATGGTGTATTAAGAGTTGGGTTGGGGGCGTGGGGGGGGGGTGATGGGTGGTGCTGGACATAGCAGAGCAGCAATCGCAGAAGAAGTGAAACATCCTGTCATTCTGGCCAAAATTTTTCACATTTCTGATCTAATTCTTCAACTTGTTCATGAAAATGTGGATCATGGTGGTCGCAACCATATGTTATCCAAACTACCCCAAAAATATTAAATTCCTGGTACCACTGTGTTAGTCAGAAAATTTGTGTCAGAATATGTTG
Source organism: Narcine bancroftii (assembly GCF_036971445.1). Taxonomy (NCBI): domain Eukaryota; kingdom Metazoa; phylum Chordata; class Chondrichthyes; order Torpediniformes; family Narcinidae; genus Narcine; species Narcine bancroftii. The sequence goes on from NC_091472.1 coordinate 129,421,399, forward strand.
TTTGTCACTGTATAAATGGACAACAGCAGATGGCAGATTTGCCCTTGGACAGAGTCTCTCCTTTTTTTTTTAATTTTTTTATTTTTCACACTATAAACCATGTTGACCAAGATACATACAGACATTTTTTCTCTTGAATGTATACAGTGTCATTTTCTCCCCCTTTTCCCCCTCCCTTCCCTCCCTCCCTAACCCCCTTTCCCATTTATTTGAAGTTCAATCTATAAGATACGTTAAACCTGTTAAACAATGTTGTCACTTAATAAAAATAAACAAAAAATTTTACTGAGTCAGTTCTTTTCGTTGTCTTCTCCTTCTGTCTTTTTAGGTGGTTGAAGTCCATGGTAGGATTTCTCTATTGTATTTCATGTATGGCTCCCATATTTGTTCGAATATTGTGATGTTATTTCTTAAATTATATGTTAGTTTTTCTAATGGAATAGATTTATTCATTTCTATGTACCATTGTTGTATTCTCAAGTTGTCTTCTAATTTCCAGGTTGACATAATACATTTTTTTGCTACAGCTAGGGCTATCATAACAAATCTTTTTTGGGCTCCATCCAAATCGAGTCCAAATTCTTTATTTCTTATATTACTTAGGAGGAAGATCTCTGGGTTTTTTGGTATATTGCTTTTTGTGATTTTATTTAATATCTGGTTTTGATCTTCCCAAAATTTTTTCACTTTCTCACATGTCCAAATTGCATGAATTGTTGTTCCCGTTTCCTTTTTACAGCGAAAACATCTGTCTGAGTTTGTTGGGTCCCATTTATTTAACTTTTGAGGTGTGATGTATAGCCTGTATATCCAGTTATATTGTATCATGCGTAACCTCGTGTTTACTGTACTTTTCATAGTTCCGGAGCATAGCTTTTCCCATTTTTCATTCTTTATCTTTATGTTTAGATCTTGTTCCCATTTTTGTTTAGGTTTACCGTTTGTTTCCACGTTCTCCTTTTCTTGCAGTTTGGTGTACATGTTTGTTATAAATTTTGTAATTATCATTGTGTCTGTAATCACATATTCAAAATTGCTTCCTTCTGGTAACCTCAGACTGTTTTTCATTTTGTCCTTCAAGTAGGTTTTCAGTTGGTGGTATGCAAACATTGTATCATGAGTTATATTTATCCTTCATTTGTTCAAAGGATAATAATTTATTTCCCGAAAAACAATTTTCTATTCTTTTGATCCCTTTTCTCTCCCATTCTCTGAAGGAAAGGTTATCTATTGTGAAAGGGATTAGTTGATTTTGCGTCAATATTAGTTTTGGTAGTTGGTAATTTGTTTTATTCCTTTCCACGTGAATCTTCTTCCAAATGTTGAGCAGATGATGCAATACCGGTGAGTTCCTACGTTGCACCTATTTTTCATCCCATTTATATAGTATATGTTCAAGTATCTTCTCCTGTATTTTATCTAGTTCTAATCTGGTCCAATCTGGTTTTTCCCTTGTTTGATAAAAATCTGATAGGTATCTTAATTGTGCGGCTCTATAATAATTCTTAAAGTTTGGTAGTTGTAAGCCTCTTTGTTTGTACCATTCTGTTAATTTATCTAGTGCTATCCTCGGTTTCCCCCCTTTCCATAAGAATTTCCTTATTATTTTCTTTAGCTCCTTGAAGAATTTCTCTGTTAGATGAATTGGTAATAACTGAAATAGGTATTGTATCCTTGGGAAAATGTTCATTTTCATACAGTTTATCCTTCCTATCAGTGTTAGTGATAAGTCTTTCCAATGCTCTAAGTCGTCTTGTAATTTTTTCATTTTGGATGATAATTTAGTTTATATAGATGGCCGAGATTTTTATTTAGTTGTATACCTAGGTATCGCATTGCTTGTGTTTGCCATCTAAATGGTGATTCTTTCTTAAACTTTGTGAAATCCGCATTATTCATTGGCGTTGCTTCACTTTTATTTGCGTTGATCTTGTACCCCGATACTTCTCCATATTCCTTCAATTTCCTATGTAATTCTTTTATTGATATTTCTGGTTCTGTTAAGTATATTATAACATCATCTGCAAATAGACTGATTTTATATTCCTTCTCTTTTATTTTTATCCCTCTTATTTTATTTTCTGTTCTTATCAATTCTGCTAGTGGCTCTATAGCTAACGCGAACAGTGAGGGAGATAGTGGACATCCCTGCCTAGTTGATCTGCTTAAGTTAAATTGTTTTGATATATATCCATTTACTGTCACTTTCGCCAATGGCCCCTTATATAATGCTTTAATCCAATTAATATATTTCTCTGGTAGGCTGAATTTTTGTAGTATTTTGAATAAATAATTCCATTCTATTCTGTCAAAGGCCTTCTCTGCGTCTAAAGCAACTGCTACTGTTGGAGTTTTATTTCCTTCTACTGCATGAATTAAGTTAATAAATTTACAGATATTGTCCGTTGTTCGTCTTTTTTTAATAAATCCAGTTTGGTCTAGATTTACCATTTTTGGTACATAGTCGGCCTATCTGTTTGCTAATAGTTTAGCAGTTATCTTATAATCTGTGTTAAGTAGAGATATTGGTCTATATGATGCTGGTGCTAGTGGATCTTTCCCTGTCTTTGGTATTACTGTAATTATTGCTGTTTTGCATGAATCTGGTATGTTTTGTGTTTTATCAATCTGGTTGATTACTTTCAGGAGGGGAGGAATTAATAAATCTTTAAATGTTTTATAGAATTCTATTGGGAATCCATCCTCTCCTGGTGTTTTATTGTTCGGTAGTTTTTTTTAATATCTCCTGTAATTCTTCTATTTCAAATGGTTTTATTAATTTATTTTGTTCCTCTATTTGTAATTTTGGTAGTTAATTTTAGTTAGAAATTCATCTATTTTGTCTTCTTTTCCTTCGTTTTTAGTTTGATATAGTTGTTCGTAGAATTCCCTGAAGTTTTCATTGATCTCTGTTGGATTATATGTAATTTGTTTGTCCTTTTTCCTTAATGCCAATACCATTCTTTTAGTTCATTCTGTCTTAAGCTGCCATGCTAGAATTTTGTGCATTTTTTCTCCTAGCTCATAATATTTCTGTTTTGTCTTCATTATGTTCTTCTCCACCTTATATGTTTGTAGTGTTTCATATTTTATTTTATGTCTGCCAATTCTCTTCTTTTAGTTGTATCTTCCTTTATTGCTAATTCTTTTTCTGTATTTGTTATTTCCCTTTCCAACTGTTCTGTTTCCCAATTGTAGTCCTTCTTCATCTTAGTTACATAACTTATTATTTGCCCTCTGATGAACGCTTTCATTGCATCCCATAGTATAAACTTATCTTTCACTGATTCCGTATTTATTTCAAAGTACTTTAAATTGTCGTTCAATGAATTCTCTAAAATCCTGTCTTTTAAATAGCATGGAGTTTTATCTCCATCTATACATTCTTGGTGGGATGTCCTTTAGCTCTATTGCCAATAACAGGGGTGAGTGATCCGATAATAGTCTAACTTTATATTCCGTTTTCCTAACTCTCCCTTGAATGTGGGCTGATAACAGGAATAGGTCTATCCTTGAGTATGTTTTGTGTCTACCCAAATAATATGAATATTCCTTTTCCTTTGGGTTTTGTTTCCTCCATATATCCAAAAGTTGCATTTCTTGCATCGATTTAATTATGAATTTGGTTATTTTGTTCTTTCTGTTAGTTTTTTTTTCAGTTTTATCCATGTTTGAGTCCAAATTAAGGTTAAAATCCCCTCCTATTAGTATGTTCCCTTACATATCTGCTATCTTCAAAAAGTTATCTTTCATAAATTTTTGATCATCTTCATTAGGTAAGTGTACATTGAGTAAATTACAAAATTCTGAATATATCTGACATTTTATCATTACATATCTCCCTGCTGGATCTATTATTTCCTCTTCTATTTTGATTGGTACATTTTTATTAATTAATATAGCTACTCCTCTGGCTTTTGAATTATATGATGCTGCTGTGACATGTCCTATCCAATCTCTCTTTAATTTCTTGTGTTCCACTTCAGTGAGATGTGTTTCTTGTACGAATGCTATATCAATTTTTTCTTTTTTTCAGTAAATTTAACAGTTTCTTCCTTTTGATTTGGTTATGTATTCCATTAATATTTAAAGTCATATAGTTCAACATAGTCATTTCATACTTTGTTTATCTTTCCTTTCCGTTTCCTCATCACTACCTTCCCTTCTTATCCATTTCTACTTTTTTTTAACACATTATAAGACAACATTTCTAAAACATAAAATATTTGCACTGTTCTCATATCTAAAATTCCTTTAACCCCAATAGTCCCTCCCCTTTCTGAGTTGCCCTTTGTCCCTTGTCAGGCAACCACATCTCCCCTCTCCATTTGGATTTGCGAATCCGCTCGCAAGCGTCAACTGATTTCACAGTGACTGTTATTCTTCCCCACCCAACCCCCCCAGAAAAGATTTTAATCTTCATATATAACAAAAGTCACTCTCTTAATTCCCTCCTTACTTCCTTTCTTCCCTTTCTTTCCCTTCTTAGTCTCTATTTTATATATATGTGTGTGTGTATATGTGTGTATATAAAATATATATATATATAGTTTGTTGTCATTTTTGTTCTTGTTACATCTCTTCATCTCTCTGTCTGTTTTGTAGTTGTTCTGCAAATTTTCGTGTTTTTTCCGGATTTGAGAATAGTTTGCTTTGCTGCCCCGGGATAACTATTTTAAATCTTTTTTGGCTTAGCTTCACGGACGAAGATTTATGGACGGGTAATGTCCACGTCAGCTGCAGGCTCGATTGTGGCTGACAAGTCCGATGCGGGACAGGCAGTCACGGTTGCAGCGGTTGCAGGGGAAAATTGGTTGGTTGGGGTTGGGTGTTGGGTTTTTCCTCCTTTGTCTTTTGTCAGTGAGGTTGGCTCTGCAGTTTTCTTCAAAGGAAGTTGCTGCCTGCCGAACTGTGAGGCGCCAAGATGCACGGTTTGAGGCGATATCAGCCCACTGGTGGTGGTCAATGTGGCAGGCACCACGAGATTTCTTTAGGCAGTCCTTGTACCTCTTCTTTGGTGCACCTCTGTCATGGTGGCCAGTGGAGAGCTCGCCATTTAACACGATCTTTGGAAGGCGATGCTCCTCCATTCTGGAAACGTGACCTACCCAGCGCAGTTGTATCTTCAGCAGCGTGGATTCGATGCTGTCGGCCTCTGTCAGCTCGAGTACTTCGATGTTGGTGATGAAGTCGCTCAAATGAATGTTGAGAATGGAGCGGAGACAACGCTGGTGGAAGTGTTCTAGGAGCCATAGGTGATGCAGGTAGAGGACCCATGATTCAGAGCCGAACAGAACCTCGACAATGAAGACGCTGTTTACATCCGGTACCATATGGATGGCAGTCTCTTCAATCTGAGGCACCTGCAAGCTCACACCAAGACACAAGAGCAACTTGTCCGTGATCTACTCTTTGCAGACGATGCCGCTTTAGTTGCCCATTCAGAGCCAGCTCTTCAGCGCTTGAAGTCCTGTTTTGTGGAAACTGCCAAAATGTTTGGCCTGGAAGTCAGCCTGAAGAAAACTGAGGTCCTCCACCAGCCAGCTCCCCACTATGACTACCAGCCCCCCCACATCTCCATCAGGCACACAAAACTCAAAACGGTCAACCAGTTTACCTATCTCGGCTGCACCATTTCATCGGATGCAAGGATCGACAACGAGATAGACAACAGACTCGCCAAGGCAAATAGCGCCTTTGGAAGACTACACAAAAGAGTTTGGAATAACAACCAACTGAAAAACCTCACAAAGATTATTTTAAGTACCGCTAGGTATTTTAACATAAATTTATTACCTTTTTTCCATAGGGTCATTTTTGCTGCATTAAACTCCTTCCTCTTCTTCAGGAGTTCAAAACTTATATCTGGATAGAAAAAAAATTTTTGACCCTTGTATTGCCTTCTCCAATATATTTTCTCTTGTTGTATATCTTATGAATTTTACTAGAATGGATCTTGGTTTTTGTTGTGGTTGTGGTTTAGGGGCTAATGTTCTGTGTGCCCTTTCTATTTCCATTTCTTCCTGTAATTCTGGTCTTCCTAGGACCCTGGGGATCCATTCTTTTATAAATTCTTTCATATTTTTGCCTTCTTCATCTTCCTTAAGGCCCACAATCTTTATATTGTTTCTTCTATTATAATTTTCCATTATATCTATCTTCTGAGCTAACAGCTCCTGTGTTTCTTTAACTTTTTTATCAGATTCTTCTAATTTCTTTTTTAAGTCATCTACTTCCATTTCTATGGCTGTTTCTCGTTCTTCCACCTTGTCTACTCTTTTTCCTATTTCTGTCATGATCATCTCTAATCTATTCACTTTTTCTTCTTTACTTTTTATTCTTCTTTTTATTTCACTGAATTCTTGTGTCTGCCATTCTTTTACTGTTTCCATATATTCTTTAAAAAAAATATCCTCTGTCTCTTCTGATTTTCTTGTTGGGTTGTTTATTTTATTTTGTTGGGTATTTTTGTTCTTATTTTTATTAAAAGTGTCCTGGTGTTGGTCTTCTTCCTCTGAGTTGGTCATCTGTTGTTTCTTTGATTTCCTATTTTTATTCTCTTCCTTCTTGTTCCCGTTATTTTCTATGTTTTCCTGTTGAGAGTCTTGCTGTGGTGTTATATTTGTCTGTTTCGGCTGTGGAGATTTACTCCTCAGCTGGTCCCCCCTCCTGTCGGTGTAATTTTTGTCTTGTGCTTCGCGCATGCGCGAGGATTTGCGCATGCGAGGTTGCGCACTTTTGTTTGGCTCCGTGAGCCATCTTTGTAGTCCTGAGTTCGGGGTTTCCACTGACCTCAGGGAGCGGGCTTCTCTCTCCACGGCGGGCTTCCTCGTACCGGTAAGGCCTTTACCATCCTCTTCCGACGTCCTTCCTTCTTCTTTTCTTCCCATTATTTTTGGTTTTTCTTTCTTTGCTGCCATTTTCTCCACACTTTCACTTTCAATTTGTTATGGTTTTTGTGTTAGTGATTTTGTTTTTTCTCTACCTTTTTTTTACTTTTCTGGAGAGGGCTGGAATTCCCCTATTGGCCACTACTCCATCACGTGACTCCTCCCTGGACAGAGTCTCTCCTGATAAACCTCCCTTCACATATGTTGGAGTCGATTATTTTGGACTCTTTGAAGAGAAATGTGGAAGGAGTGTTGTGAAGCTTATTTTCACATTTAGCTATAAGAGCAATTCACATCAAAGTGGCATCACCACTCTTTCATCAATTCCCTTTGGCATTTTATAGCTAGACCTGGTCAAGTGAAAGAACTACAATCTGACAATGGCACCAATTTTGTGGGAGCTCAGTGCAACTTGAGGGAGGGAAATGAAAGCTGGAATCAAGGTCAAATCTATAATACACTACTCCAGAAAGGAATCAATTGGATCTTCCATCCCCCTGCTGGTTCACATCATGAGGGTGTATGGGAAAGATTAATTAGATCAGTGTGAAAGATTCTCAATGTCACTCAAAATGTTCAAAGACTTGACGAGGAAGGACTTCACACGTGAAGCTGAGGCTATCCTCACAAGTCATTCAATCACCAAGGCTTCTACAGATCCAAATGGAAGCACTTCCCTGAACCACTTTATGCTCCTTAAGACTATGCCATTGATGCCTCCAGCGCAGTTTTAGAAGGAAGACATATATATTCGTCACAGGTGGAGGCAAGTTCAATATATGTCAGACTTGTTCTGGAAAAGAAGAATAAAGAATATCTTACTCAACTGCAGGAATGCCAGAAATGGTCATCAGACGCAACTTTATACCAGGGATATTGTGATCATCATGGACAATTCAGTGCCTCAAAACCCCTGGCTAACTAGAAAAATTGTTGAGACTATTCTGGACAAAAAGGGACTTGTATGCCAGGTTTGGATCAAGACCAAAACCAGGTTTCTGAACAGACCCATCCTGCCTTCTACAGGAGATAGGGGAACTTTGACAAGCCCAGAGCTGACTTTATTTTTTTACTGTTTTTTGACCTTGCCCCTTGCCCACTCCACAGACTACAGACTCCAGAGTGGTTGTAAAGATCACTCTTCAAGGCTATGTTCTGGTAACCTCTGGCCTATGAAGAATGAAGAAAGAAAATCTATATGATATTGGAATAGTAGGTTTGATTGTTATTTATAATTGTGTAATTATTATTTGAGACATAATGATTGGGGGCCAGTATAAAAAAAAACCAGTCCTCCGTTACCACAAATTTTGCTGTCGAGTATCCCGCAATCGGGGACATCGCAGGCATCAGCATAGCCACAGTGCAATGAGATAGCCTCATTCTGGTAGATCAGCCATCCTCCCCATCGATTCTCCCCTGCCAGGCAAGTATGACTATGACTATTGAAGAGTAATTAATAAATGCAGTATTTTAAAAGGAGCCTCTTTTCCCAAAGAATGATCAAAAGTTTGAGCTATACCACAAGGCATGGTTAAGATCATTATAATCTGGAGTATTAAGGGAACCTAGATAGTGGAAAACTTTGAAGAATTTGCTCATAGTTTTAGATGATAATGCATGGTTTAAGGATTGTGTGTAAGAGCCCCTTATGGCCCAGTCACACCAAATGCCCTGTTTTTGTGCTGTAAACACATTATTTTGTAAGGACCTAAGTACGATAGAAACATCAAGTGTGCATTATTGGGATCAGTTTCAAAATAAAATTTGAATTTTCCATTTATTGATTAAAAATGACAAGCAATAGAAATTTGCTTATACTTGACAATTTCTTGAATTCCATTTGCATCACAAACAAGCCAAATGAATGGGCAGGGAGCACATACACACTTCTGACTATAGGAGTTCTGCATACCATTTTGGAAGGGAAAATTATTAATTATTTTTATTATGCCTGAAATACAGATAATAATATTTCCTCTTGTAAATATAAACCAAATTTGTATTTGAGTCCCCTTGCCTATAGGCTGGTTTTCCAAGATGTAGCAAGCATTGACATTGTCAGATTTCAAGGAAAAATGTCCACTAGAAAGCATGTAACTGATGTTATGGACCTTGGACAATTATATTTTTGACTGAGGACAGGTCTGAACCTACAATGGGGGACTTGACAGCTGCTAGGAGCTAGGCTACCACTAGGGAACTTTGACTTTCACCATGCAGAAAAAGTGCTTGGGCTCACAGGAGAGTGAGACTGCGGCTGTTAACCTCTCTCCACCGATGGGGAGAGCTGGAGGCATATGATGGGCAGTTAAAAAGCCCAGCACACTTACTTTGATGAGGTGAATTGGTGTATTGGACTGCAGGTATTCAGACTTTCGGTCTGACTGTGTGTGCTCACCCGGCATCTTCAGCAAGCCACACGCTGAGGTGCTTTGTTCACGGGTGCTAGCACTGCTGTCTGGAGCTGTAGGTCAGTGTGCTCACCCAGTAGTTTCAGTGGAAAAAGGAAGACTGAGTACTTTGTCACAGGTGTCAGTACTGCTGTCCTGACAGCAGTTTGGGGGACTCTGATACCCAGAGTACGTGTGGGACTGACCAGTGCCTCTCCCATCCTCTTTCAAGAGGAGAACTTTGTGTTACATGAGTCATGGGACCACTCAAGCTAGGATGTCCAAAGGAGAGGACTTGTGTAACAGAAAGTCACTTGTTAACCCTAAAGAGGGCTTTGGAGGCATGAACCTCGTATGGTGACTAGGAAGTCACTGTGAAATTCCCTGGTGAAGTAAGTAAAGGTGGTTGTTACCATATTCAAAACTCAAGCCAGTCTTGTGTTCCCCTGGCAGAGTTGAAAGTCTCTAAGGACCAGTCATCTGGATACAGCCTCAAACTAAAAGGAAACAAATAATCCTAACCATGGAGACCAGATCCGTGAGCTGATGCTTCTTGACTGTCTTGACGTGACTGACATGAGGGTTTTGTTTTGGGAATTTTGGTGATTTTTTTTGGGGCATTTCAGCTGGGACTGTTATGGTCTGAGTTTTTTCACCACATACACCGTATAATAATCTGTTTATATAGAGTTGCCATTAAGGCTGGTGTTTGGGTGTTAAGTTTATCAGTTACTTCTATTATTATTATTTACTGTTTGTTAATACATTTTGTGTTAAACTTAATCCATTTGTTTGTGTGCCTCCAAATTGCTGCTAGGTAGTGTAATACTGAAATATGAAGAATTAGAATTAATCCCAAGGGAATCCTCCTAATTCTGCCCTACCATCACCTTGTTATCTAAAAAATAGACAAAAGTTCTGGACAACATGTCAGATCCAGCTGCAGTTCTGAAGCTTTTTGTAGGTTTTCTACTTTGCAAAGTAAAGTTTTGGAGGGTAGAAATCTTAAATGGATAGATATGACTTATGGGTGGAATATGACTTATTTTTGGAGTGAATGAACTACATTTCAAAAATGCCTGTTTTATCTGAACTATTTTTAAGACCTTGCAAATTATTTGGGAAAATAAGAGGTTCAAAATGAGGCTTAGCATCTATTTTGGTAGTGAAGTAGCTATCACTGTAACTTACCAGGTTAGAATTTTTTATGGGTGCAGTATGAAAGGTGACTTTGCTCTTTCCATCTCTCTCTTATCCAATTGTTAAAAAAAATGACTGTGGAAAACCAAAACATTGAAAATAATAAAGAAAATTATACTTTAATATGGTTACAAAATTAGAAATTTAAAATGTTAATGTAAACAATCTATATTTCTCTAATTTTCCTTTAATAATTGAACATCTATTTGCAGATATGTTCAAAAAAATGAAGAAAGGTATGGATTTTGTTAAAAGACACAAAAAGGAAATTATTTGTTGTCTTAAAATGACTCCACCAATCTGGTCATATCTGCGAACCAAAAGTGTAATTAGCAAAGATGAAGAACGTGAAGTTAGCTCTCACATTACAGAGATGCAACAAAATAGAGCCCTTATTCAATTAATAATGAAAAGGGGAGAAGAAGCAGAAGCAGAAGAAGAACTTTACAATGCACTAGTAGAAAATGATCCTTATTTTGTGACTAGTGTGGAATGTAATTATTCAGACAAATTATGTAACAACTGTTTAAGACAATGGAGTTCAGCTTCTTTACAGGAATATAGCTTATCTACAAATGAATTTAATAACAAAAATGGAAGAACATGGCTGGCTCATTTGGTTTGTATATTTAGTGGGTTGATTGCAGGTTATTTACTTGGTTACAATTTTTCATAAATTATTTTTGCAGATCTTCAGTCCAATATCTGCTGAAGCTCTCTGATGTATGCTTTGAACCACTGTATCAGCAAAAATGTCATTCTTTATTATAGCCCTCCCATAACAATCTAGGTTTTTCCACACTCAACTTAATGTAGTAGAATATTTTAAAGCTATCTCGAGGTCATTTTGCATTAATTAATTTTATTATTGTATAAATACTGTAAAATTTTCTATTAATTTTCATAATTTTACTTTCTTCCTTTGACAGTTATAAATGTTCCATTTGTTTCATTGTTTACTTTCAACTGTAGTGATGCTTGCTCTATAACATCAAATATTGATAATAAACAAAAATAAAAATTATTTGTAGTGTAACTAATATTATCTTCCATATTTTGAACATGTTCAAACGATTTTCTTAAAAGCAAATAGTATGATGACAAGACATGAAAGTGATTAAAATATAACCCTAAAGAATTAGAATGATTAGACCTGTCTATGATGGGATGGAGGCAAAGAAAATCCAAATGACTCTCCAAAATATCTCCTGTCCATTGTATATCATTTTTAATTTTTGATAGCACCCACTTTCTCACATCTATGCCATTGGCATCCTAAATTGTCCCAACATAACTCAAGGACCTTATCTTCTTATTAGGCACTTTGCAGTTCTCAGGATTAAATGCTGAATTCAATAATTCAGATGATTAACTTTTTTCTGTTTCTAAGATATTCAATCTATGATATTAACTCAGCTTTTCTTTCTCCATAGATGTTGCCTGTCTGACCTGTGAATTATTTTCAGCAAGGTATTTTCAAACTGCTGTATTCTGCATTTCACAGTTCCAGGGTGTTAATTTTTTTTTATATCTCCACATTCATCTCCCATTATTTACACCTCCTCTACAAGCACCAGCTATCATTATCAAGCCTTCATCACTCTCTTAGAAAGCATCTTTATCATATCAAATCATTTGGTCCATCAGATATTCCCTTTTTACTCCAATCCCATAATTTGTCTTACTTTTCCAGATCCAATTCAATCTGAAATTTCACTGTACACAACCTGCCTAATCTGATGAGGTTTCCAGTACTTATGTTTTCATTTCTATTGTTATACATCTGCAGTTTTTTTGTGCCTTTTAACCTACTCAGAGATCAAAAATGCAGACTCATTTTATCCCAGTCTGAAAAATAAACATACGAATATATTCACATTTATTGTTCATTAATCAGTGTGATATAAAATGTCACAATTTTTATTTCTCTATATCTCTCTGGATGCTTCAGCCCCTTGGATTTAATTATTAAAGATGTTTTTTTTTCCCCCTGCAACATCAGGCTCATGAATAACCCCACAATAGCGCCATGTTGCTCTTGCTTGGTACTAATTCGCCATGCTTTTTATTGTAACTCTGTAAATTGTGTTCTTCACACAGCTTTGTGAATGGTAGACTGCTCGCAATGAACCTTCTCACTGAACATAATGTGACAAATAAATTAAAATGATTAGTCACATCACAAAAGGTTGTTAAACAGCACAGTTTGCAGTGCTGGAGAAATCGGTAGATAATGCAGCGTCAGAAGAAAGCAAACTGTTTCAGGCTTGACCCCCTTCGTCAAGGTTAGACAAGCTGCCCTTCATTTCGTGCTCGAAATACTTTTACAGGTGACCTCTAGATCACGGCAGTTTGGGTTAAATACGACCTGACAGAATGCACAAATCATTACTCAAAATGTTTAAATAAAGAATATAATTCATTCTCGCGGTATTTGTGGAGGGGGTTAAAAATTCAATGCAATTATTTTCAATACACAGAAGCGCCGCAGTGTCGCGCGGGTGGGGGAGAATATCTAACCAATGCTGCGGGCTTGAACCTTTAAGATTACTCAAGTTATCTTCATTTACACCTCCAAATATTTTGATCTTTGCCTCCTACGAACGATGGGGAATCTGTTGAGTTTCACTAAATTGTGTCATGACTATAATCAGAGGCTGCAGACTTTAGTATTTCATGATTATTTGCAGCTCGCGTTTCTTGATGCATGATTTCCCCTGATGGAAATCCTGATACGTTCCTTTTGGTGGCGGGGAGCGTGTCGCCCCCACCCCTCCCCGGTCGCCGTTTGTTCTTCCGCGCGCATGCGCCGGACATGAAGGCTGTTGACGTGTAGTTCGAGTTCTGCCAAGCTCGGCAGGATGTGGTCGTCGCTAAGGGCAAGAGCGGCATCTTGGACGACCATGTCTTCTGGAGGTGAGGGTTATCTGCTCTCGGTGGATTATGAAGTGTTCGGGAAGGTGCAGGGAGTCTTCTTCCGAAAACATGCGCAGAAAGAAGCGAAGCGGCTGGGCCTAGTGGGCTGGGTGCAGAACACGGAGAGGAGAACGGTTCAGGGTCGGCTGCAGGGTGCCGAAGAGCCGGTGCGGGCCATGCAGGCTTGGCTCAGCAAGACGGGCAGCCCGAGGTCCCACATAGACAAGGCCGAGTTCACCAACCAGAAGTGGACCCAACGGCGAGACTACACAGACTTCCAGATCATCAAATGAACTGCTCGGCTGACGGCTCCAACCATTGGATATAGACCCTTCATTAGAAATGAGCCACTCCGCCGTTCTAATCTGATGATAACTCAAAGTTACTGTGGATGTGGATGATCCAGAATTGCCATTTGATGTTCGTTGATTGTTTAAATGCCCTTGTTTGTTTTGTGGTTAGTGGGCTCCTTCCCCAGGACTTCCCCAATCGAAAAAAAGCTACATTCATAACAAGTGGGTTCTTTCAGAACGCACTCCAAGATCTCAACTTCCCGGCTCACTGAATTGTTTTGCTGGATTACTAAATTTAAAAATGGTTTTCATCCAAGGGGAAGCAACATTTGAACGTTAAAAATTGAATTTAATTGTAACACAGTAAAATATATGGGGGGAAAATGTGGAATGCTAAAACATTACGGCACTTGAAACCTTCTTGGGGCCATTGACATAATTGATGGAGAAAATTAAAACTAAATTATATATTAACCTGAATGGGTCACAATTAGGTAGCTGTCTTCAAGTTTATTATCATCTGACTGTACATGTTTCCCAGATTGTGGACAGAATCAATATATCTTCTTTCATCCAACTTTTGTCACATGATGCAGATTGTGGACAGAATCAATATTTCTTCACTCATCCAACTTTTGTCACATGATGCAGTTTGAAGAGTCACTGTTTTGTCCACTGCAACAATCATAGTGCTGGATAATATGAATGTGAAGTGACCCATAATTTATTTGAATATTTAATTGGAGTATTGTTTTTTGAGGTCATGGCAATTAGAATGTCACTATTTTGTAAGGATTTAAGTGAAGTTTACAGTGTTATGGAGAATTCACTTGGAAAAAGTTTGTGTTTTTTTAAATAAATTGTGCATCAAATTTTCTGACTTTGTCTTTTGGGTCATTTGTATGTCTGAAGGAAGTGATTCACAAAGGCTAAAAGCATTGTTACCTTTTGAAAGTTTCTGGCAACATCTAAATTTTCAAAATTAGTCATTTTAATTATCTTCAGAATTAAACTAATTCAGTGACAGACAATAGTCTAAGATAGTGTTTAAAGTTTTGATGATGAAATTGAATTCTGAGAATACTTTAATTCTTTGGAGGTTCTTGCAACTTGGTCAGTCTGCTTTAACTCTCAGAGCTGAGGCATAGCATTGAATACCAACTCTGAACATTTGGTTAATGCTGGTCATATAACAGTTCCATTTTTATGATAAGTCCCAATTTAATTCTGTATTTAGGTCTTAAAATGCATCCAATTATTACGTGCTCCCAGTTCATTTTAATTTGAGTGGGACTGTCACTTTAAGATAATGAATCAAGCTGCAAGCTCTGAGGTTGACTATGGGCTGACGGGCTGGGGACAGTGTGTACTCAAATTTCCTACTTCTGAAGAGAGAGGAAGTGTGCCTGCGGTGGTACACCACCGGCCTACTGCAGGGGGCAACCTCTGTACCTGCAGGAGTGTAATACCTGGCCGGCTGTCAATCAGTCGGCCTGAATGGATCAAGCCCCACCCGGTCGGGTGTCAATCACCCTCTGGAATATAAGCCTGTGCCGGCCTCCCGAGGCCTCATTCAGAGTTGCTGCAGCCGCAGCCAGCCTGGCTCTGTGGAAGTCTTTGTGGATTAAAGCCTGTCGTACAGTCTTTATCTTTGTGTGTGTCTGATTCTGGCTAACAGTGCACCCCAGTGCCAGAAGCACAGGTGCAGAGATGATATGACCAATGTATTAAAGAAACAGAACACTGTTTGATCAGGGGCCATTTTAAGGAGCAACAGTTCTTTGAGATATTCTGTGCTGAAGTGGCTTTGTGTACCCAAAGGAAAGGTAACTTTAAAAGGGGACTTGTGGAATCCCATCGTGGCCAAAGGGGACTTGTGGAATCCCATCGTGGCCAAAGGGGACTTGTGGAATCCCATCGTGGCCAAAGGGGACTTGTGGAATCCCATCGTGGCCAAAGGGGACTTGTGGAATCCCATCGTGGAGAAAGGGGACTTGTGGAATCCCATCGTGGCCAAAGGGGACTTGTGGAATCCCATCGTGGAGAAAGGGGACTTGTGGAATCCCATCGTGGCCAAAGGGGACTTGTGGAATCCCATCGTGGCCAAAGGGGACTTGTGGAATCCCATCGTGGCCAAAGGGGACTTGTGGAATCCCATCGTGGCCAAAGGGGACTTGTGGAATCCCATCGTGGCCAAAGGGGACTTGTGGAATCCCATCGTGGCCAAAGGGGACTTGTGGAATCCCATCGTGGCCAAAGGGGACTTGTGGAATCCCATCGTGGCCAAAGGGGACTTGTTGAATCCCATCTTGACGAAGGGGACTTGTGGAATCCCATCGTGGCCAAAGGGGACTTGTGGAATCCCATCGTGGCCAAAGGGGACTTGTTGAATCCCATCTTGACGAAGGGGACTTGTTGAATCCCATCGTGGCCAAAGGGGACTTGTGGAATCCCATCGTGGCCAAAGGGGACTTGTGGAATCCCATCGTGGCCAAAGGGGACTTGTGGAATCCCATCTTGACAAAGGGGACTTGTTGAATCCCATCTTGACAAAGGGGACTTGTTGAATCCCATCTTGACAAAGCGGACTTGTTGAATCCCATCTTGACAAAGGGGACTTGTTGAACCCCATCGTGGCCAAAGGGGACTTGTTGAATCCCATCTTGACAAAGGGGACTTGTTGAATCCCATCGTGGCCAAAGGGGACTTGTGGAATCCCATCGTGGCCAAAGGGGACTTGTGGAATCCCATCGTGCCCAAAGGGGACTTGTTGAATCCCATCTTGGCCAAAGGGGACTTGTTGAATCCCATCTTGACAAAGGGGACTTGTTGAATCCCATCATGGCCAAAGGGGACTTGTTGAATCCCATTGTGGCCAAAGGGGACTTGTTGAATCCCATCTTGACAAAGGGGACTTGCTGAATCCCATCTTGACAAAGGGGACTTGTTGAATCCCATTGTGGCCAAAGGGGACTTGTGGAATCCCATCTTGACAAAGGGGACTTGTTGAATCTCATCTTGACAAAGGGGACTTGTTGAATCCCATCTTGACAAAGGGGACTTGTTCAATCCCATCTTGACAAAGGGGACTTGTGGAATCCCATCTTGACAATGGGGACTTGTGGAATCCCATCGTGGCCAAAGGGGACTTGTGGAATCCCATCGTGGCCAAAGGGGACTTGTGGAATCCCATCGTGGCCAAAGGGGACTTGTTGAATCCCATCTTGACAAAGGGGACTTGTTGAATCCCATCGTGGCCAAAGGGGACTTGCGGAATCCCATCGTGGCCAAAGGGGACTTGTGGAATCCCATCTTGACAAAGGGGACTTGTTGAATCCCATCTTGACAAAGGGGACTTGTTGAATCCCATCTTGACAAAGGGGACTTGTTGAATCCCATCTTTACAAAGGGGACTTGCGGAATCCCATCGTGGCCAAAGGGGACTTGTTGAATCCCATCTTGACAAAGGGGACTTGTTGAATCCTATCTTGACAAAGGGGACTTGTTGAATCCCATCGTGGCCAAAGGGGACTTGTTGAATCCCATCTTGACAAAGGGGACTTGTGGAATCCCATCGTGGCCAAAGGGGACTTGTGGAATCCCATCGTGGCCAAAGGGGACTTGCTGAATCCCATCTTGACAAAGGGGACTTGTTGAATCCCATCTTGACAAAGGGGACTTGTTGAATCCCATCTTTACAAAGGGGACTTGTTGAATCCCATCTTGACAAAGGGGACTTGTTGAATCCTATCTTGACAAAGGGGACTTGTTGAATCCCATCGTGGCCAAAGGGGACTTGTTGAATCCCATCTTGACAAAGGGGACTTGTTGAATCCCATTGTGGCCAAAGGGGACTTGTTGAATCCCATCTTGACAAAGGGGACTTGTTGAATCCCATCGTGGCCAAAGGAAAAGACACTTCTAAAGGGAATGGTTGAAACCCACTATGGCTGAAAGAAAAGGTCACTTGAACTAACCCATATTTGGGTTCTGAAAGAAGAAGAAATACTGTGTTTGCATTGTGACATTGTGATGGTCACTTTGGACTAACCCACAAAAGCATTCTGGAAGCTTTGTGAAAGTCACTCATTTAGTTTCCCCGATGCCAGGAAAATGAATTTTGACAACCACTCATATGAAAGGATATTTCACTGGAAGCATCTCGACAAGGATTTTGTGTTTACAACTGTCTGTCGCCCAGTCTCTCTCACCTGCTTCGTGACTACTTCTTTGCATTAGTTTTAAAGCTTGCATGTCAACACTGGATTTGTGAGACTGAACTTTGAACTGACATTCCAGAATCATGCCTGAGCTGTAATTGTTTGGGATTTCTCTCTCACACACACACACACACACACACACACACACACACACACACACACACACACACAGTTAGGGGTTAAGTTTCTATTAAGTATATATTTGCTGATTAATAAAATAGTATTTTAAAGATAACATTTGGCTAATTATTGCTGACTGAAAACATAAAAAATTATCTGTGTCTAATCCCCAAATTGGTCACCAAAACTATAGCTGAGAGTGATAAAAATATAATGTAGAGGATGCAAAAAAACTCGACAAACTCTATATATTACACAAAAGATGCTGGGTAGAAATAGTGTTAACCATCCTTGTAAATTTTAGATTGATTTTAATGGGTTTATTCCATACCCTGTCTTTATCAATGCCAGATGAAAGAGTACATAAGAGTCCAAGGATCAGTAAAGGTTCCATTATTGTCACGTAATGCTACATTTAGAATGTAACATATATGATATTCTTTAACTTTTGTCTACTGTAAGGCAGACAGAGCCGCCACTTTGTTCAGCACCCCTCACAGAAACCCACAGCACCTGGTGCTCCCAGGCGATTTCCCCTCCAAGTCCTGACTAGTGCTGAGATTAGACTGCTTAGGAACAGTATATCAGCCGCAAATTAGAACTGTAAGTAAACCAAAAATAGGAGGCCTTACCCACAAGGTGTACAGGGTTAAAATTTCTGACCTGTTCCCCTGCGAAGGTGATGTGTGAAAAAGCACCATATCATTGGTGAGACAGGTGAGAACAGAAAGTGCTGATGACCAGCTGCAAAGAATATTATCATAAAGACAAGTAAAGCCAAGGTCTTGTACTAACCTGCTCCTGCTACACATTATCATAATGAAGGTCTATGATGAAAAAGCAAAACTGCATCACTTTACACATCTTGAAGGCAGATGTTGATAAAATTTACCACCACATCCAGAACAGCATTTCATCCTCTGTATAGCTGAAGAGTAAAACTGAGGTCCTCCATCAGCCAGCTCCCCACCATGACTACCAGCCCCCCCACATCTCCATCGGGCACACAAAACTCAAAACGGTCAACCAGTTTACCTATCTCGGCTGCACCATTTCATCAGATGCAAGGATCGACAATGAGATAGACAACAGACTCGCCAAGGCAAATAGCGCCTTTGGAAGACTACACAAAAGAGTCTGGAAAAACAACCAACTGAAAAACCTCACAAAGATTAGCGTATACAGAGCCGTTGTCATACCCACACTCCTGTTCGGCTCCGAATCATGGGTCCTCTACCGGCACCACCTACGGCTCCTAGAACGCTTCCACCAGCGTGGTCTCCGCTCCATCCTCAACATCCATTGGAGCGCTTACATCCCTAACGTCGAAGTACTCGAGATGGCAGAGGTCGACAGCATCGAGTCCACGCTGCTGAAGATCCAGCTGCGCTGGATGGGTCACGTCTCCAGAATGGAGGACCATCGCCTTCCCAAGATCGTGTTATATGGCGAGCTCTCCACTGGCCACCGTGACAGAGGTGCACCAAAGAAAAGGTACAAGGACTGCCTAAAGAAATCTCTTGGTGCCTGCCACATTGACCACCGCCAGTGGGCTGATAACGCCTCAAACCGTGCATCTTGGCGCCTCACAGTTTGGTGGGCAGCAACCTCCTTTGAAGAAGACCGCAGAGCCCACCTCACTGACAAAAGGTAAAGGAGGAAAAACCCAACACCCAACCCCAACCAACCAATTTTCCCCTGCAGCCGCTGCAACCGTGTCTGCCTGTCCCGCATCGGACTTGTCAGCCACAAACGAGCCTGCAGCTGACGTGGACTTTTTACCCCCTCCATAAATCTTCGTCCGCGAAGCCAAGCCAAAGAAGATTTAAAGATGAAGTAAAAGATCCCTGCAGTCTTGAATATTTGGAAAATGTGATCTATCAACACCAGGCATTTCAGAGGATTCACCCATCTATTCTGCTCTGCCATTTGGATCATGGCTGATATATATTTCTTTTCAACCCCATTCTGCCTTCTCCCTATAATCTTTAACACCCTTACTCATCAAGAACCTATCTACCTCTGCTTTAAATATCAATGATTTGGCCACCACTGCTGTCTGTGGCAATGAATTCCACAGATTCAATAGCCTCATATTTAAGAAATTTCTCTTCATCTCTGTCGTAAAGGAACATTTTTTTTAAATTCTGAGGCTGTGCCCTCTAATCCTAGACTCTCACACTTCTGGAAACATCTCCACATCCACTCTATCTAGTCCTTTCAATATTAGGCATGTTTCTTTGGGTTTCCCACAGATCCTTCTAAACTCCAGTGAATACTTATAAAAGTATTGAGTGTAAGAGTTGCAACATAACTTGGAATATTTTATGTGTTCTGGTTATTATAGAAAGGATATGGAAAAGATAGAGAAAGTGCAGAAGAGATTCACCAGGATGTTGACAGGGATGCAAGGCTTTAGTTTAAAGGAGACATTAGATAGGCCAGGATTGTTCTCAATGAAGACCAGTAGGCTAAGGGGTGACCTTATAGAGGTTTATAAAATGAAGAGGAGCATGGATTGGTGGATAACCACAGTTTGCTTCCAAGGGTAAGTATGTACACAGAGGGTGGTGGGAACAAACTGGCAGAGGAGGTGATATAGGTAAGTCTAATCCCAGCATTTAAAAGATTTTGGGCAGATACCTAGATAAAAAAGGAAGAGGGATTTGGAGTCAAATTCAGAAAAAATGGGATCAATTAAATATGCATCTGGGTCAGCATGATGAGTTGGGCCAAAGAGCCTGTTTCTGTGGTGTACATCTTTATGATTCTACAGCAGGATCATTAGAAACCACAATGTTGATTGCACTAAAGTACCACATGGAATAGGCAATGGAAGAAGTCCCCTTTGCCAGGGATGTGTTTTCAATTACACAAAATCATGTAATAATTACTTGACAAAGCTTTTTGTGAAAATATAAATTTTTGAGGAGGTAACAAAACAAATTGATGAGGGTAGGGTGGTAGATGTGATCTATATGGATTTTAGCAAGGCGTTTGATAAGGTCCCCCATGAGAGACTCATCCAGAAAGTCATGAGGTACGGGATCAGAGCAACCTTAGCTGTGTGGATAAATAATTGGCTTGTAAGAAGAAAGCAGAGAGTAGTAGTGGAAGGAAAGGAAAGTATTCTGCCTGGAGGACGGTGACTAGTGGAATGCCACCAGGATCTGTTCTAGGACCCCTGCTCTTTGTGATTTTTATAAATGGCCCAGTGAAGAGGTGGAAGAATAGATCAGTAAGTTTGTGGATGACACGAAGATTGGAAGAGTTGTCGATGGAACTGAAGGTTGTCAAAGGTTACAAGAGGATATAGACAGGATGCAGAGTTGGGCTAAAAAGTGGCACATGGATTTCAATCCAGATAAGCATTTTGGAAGGATAAAGCAAAAGGCTGAGTATAGGGTTAATGGTTGGTTAATTAAGAGTGTCAATGAACAAAGGGACGTTGGGGTTCAAATCCATACATCCCTAAAGGTCGCCTCACAGGTTGATAAGATAGTTAAGAAGGCCTGTGGGATGCTGGGATTCATTAATGGGGGAATTGAATTCAGGAGTGGAGAGGTCATGTTGCGACTCTATAAATCTTTGGTAAGACCACACTTAGAATATTGTGTTCAGTTCCGGTCACCTCATTATAGGAAGGATGTGGAAGCTATGGAGAGGGTGCAGAGGAGATTTACTAAGATGTTGCCTGGATTGGAAAACAAGTCTTATGAGGCAAGATTTGCAGAGTTGGGACTTTTCACTTTGGACCGTAGAAGGATGAGAAGATACTTGATAGAGATCTACAAGATTATGAGAGGCATAGATAGGGTGAACAGCCAGCACCTGTTTCCCAGGCCAAGATCAGCAAACACCAGAGGACATATATACAAAGTTAAGAGAGGGAAGTTTAGGGGAGACATCGGGGGTAAGTTTTCTTTTCTGCATAGAGAGTTGTGGGTGCCTGGAATGCCTTGCCGGGGATGGTGGTGGAAGCTGAAACATTGGGGGCATTTAAGAGACACATGGATGAAAGAAAAATAGAGGGTATGGGGTAGGGAGGGTTTAGTACTCTTTTTAAATGAAGGAATATATGGGTTGGCACAGCATCGAGGGCTGAAGGGCTACACTGTGCTGTATTGTTCTCTGCTCTATGTTCTACAGTATATTTCTCAATGCTTCCTAAAAATGAGTATGATTGGCCATTGGAATTCCTTGTTAAGAAAACATTGGTATCTGATGTACATATTTGAAAATTGTCCCACATAATTACCTTTAATATTCATAACATTTCAAAGATAAAATATGACAATGTCTTCATTGTTGTTTTAGGAATAAAAATGAGCTTGAATAAAATGAAAATATATTAGAGAATTAGCTAAACATTGTTAAATTTTGCAAGGTGTGCAGAAAGATACTTAATTGAATATGACTCACGGTCTTTGTTTTTTTTTTACTCTTATTTCAAAGGATTAGTGTGTTACCACTGAGCAGATGGTACCAGGATTGAAAAGGATTTAATGCAGTTAGAGTGGATCTTTCTATCAATTATGTCTCTGCATTCTTTTCTGCCTCATAATATCAGACAGAATCTGACCAACTTCAGTGGCACCCTTTTTACCAGTAATAAAACTCGAGACTGCAGTAACATATCGAACAACATCCCAGGTAAGACATATTGTGTTGAAATAACCACTGAATTAGCAGTAACTCTAAACATGCAGGCTTACACAGAGAGCTCCACAAGGAATAATCCAATTTTCAAATCTGTACATCAATGAAGAAAATAAACAGACTTTAAAACCTTACCTCCTTCATAATAGCGTGGATTTTGTGATTATGAAGATAACAAGACATTATATCATGAAACTAACAATATATTTGGGATTCTGACACCTGCATAGTTTAAAATTGAAATTGCGTAGCTGCTGTTTTCTTTCTTTGGCTTGGCTTCGCGGACGAAGATTTATGGAGGGGGTAAAAAGTCCACGTCAGCTGCAGGCTCGTTTGTGGCTGACCAGTCCGATGCGGGACAGGCAGACACGATTGCAGCGGTTGCAAGGGAAAATTGGTTGGTTGGGGTTGGGTGTTGGGTTTTTCCTCCTTTGCCTTTTGTCAGTGAGGTGGGCTCTGCGGTCTTCTTCAAAGGAGGCTGCTGCCCGCCAAACTGTGAGGCGCCAAGATGCACGGTTTGAGGCGTTATCAGCCCACTGGCGGTGGTCAATGTGGCAGGCACCAAGAGATTTCTTTAGGCAGTCCTTGTACCTTTTCTTTGGTGCACCTCTGTCACGGTGGCCAGTGGAGAGCTCGCCATATAATACGATCTTGGGAAGGCGATGGTCCTCCATTCTGGAGACGTGACCCATCCAGCGCAGCTGGATCTTCAGCAGCGTGGACTCGATGCTGTCGACCTCTGCCATCTCGAGTACCTCGACGTTAGGGGTGTGAGCGCTCCAATGGATGTTGAGGATGGAGCGGAGACAACGCTGGTGGAAGCGTTCTAGGAGCCGTAGGTGGTGCCGGTAGAGGACCCATGATTCGGAGCCGAACAGGAGTGTGGGTATGACAACGGCTCTGTATACGCTTATCTTTGTGAGGTTTTTCAGTTGGTTGTTTTTCCAGACTCTTTTGTGTAGTCTTCCAAAGGCGCTATTTGCCTTGGCGAGTCTGTTGTCTATCTCATTGTCGATCCTTGCATCTGATGAAATGGTGCAGCCGAGATAGGTAAACTGGTTGACCGTTTTGAGTTTTGTGTGCCCGATGGAGATGTGGGGGGGCTGGTAGTCATGGTGGGGAGCTGGCTGATGGAGGACCTCAGTTTTCTTCAGGCTGACTTCCAGGCCAAACATTTTGGCAGTTTCCGCAAAGCAGGACGTCAAGCGCTGAAGAGCTGGCTCTGAATGGGCAACTAAAGCGGCATCATCTGCAAAGAGTAGTTCACGGACAAGTTTCTCTTGTGTCTTGGTGTGAGCTTGCAGGCGCCTCAGATTGAAGAGACTGCCATCCGTGCGGTACCGGATGTAAACAGCGTCTTCATTGTTGGTGATTCAGTAATCCCCCCCATACAGTTTTCTGCATAAAAATCTAGTAAAAATTAATAATTTTGAAAACAACGTTTAAAAACTAGTAGGACTGTAAAGTTCCTGAAAATGTGATTTTTTTTTGTCTTCCAAGAGTTAAAAGTGAGTTTTTTTAATGACCAAATAAATCATAATTACTGCTGAGGAAACATTGTGCCCAAAAAAAATACTATTCTGTAGATTGCAATTCCCTCAAACAAATATCTTGAAAATGTGCAATCAGTTAAGTTTCAGACTTCATAGCCAATTTCTCCATGGAGTAATGTCATTAAAAATCCAAATAATTATAAATACTGGCAATAAGTGAAATCTTCAAAATATGAATACCTCAGCTGAAGAATATTATATATATACAAACTACGACAACCTTATGCCTTTTTAGGCTTTACAGAGACATTGTAGTATACTATTGGATGTGGAACACATGAAAATTTGGTGCAGCTTCACACAGGTATGTAAAAATGCAAGAATATATTGTATTCATGTCAGTGTAACACAAATTATTTAATTCTGGAATGTACTTTTTTTCTTCACTGACAAAATTATTTTCCATAATAAACAAAAGGATTTAAAAAAATGTATTTTTGATGATGTTGTTTGAAGGATGAACGATGGTAAATGACTGCATTGTCTTACCAGACTAACTTTTTAAGATCCAGATAGAAGAGACTGCAGATGTTGGAATCTGGTGCATAAAAACAAGCTGCTGTCAGAACTCGGTGGGTTAAGCTGGGAAATGGACAGTCAATCTTTTGAGCCAAGACCCTTCATCCAAAGATGTGTTTTGAATACATAATGTTAAAGGAGAATAACAGGGTGCCTTTTCATTCAGATTGGATTGTAAATTCATCAAATTTTGTTTATAGAACAGAAAACAAACATATTTATGAAGTAAGTTTTGTTGTAACAGATTATTGAATGAATTGAGACCTTGCATATCGGATAACAACTTCTCTTGTTGTTCTGGCTGGTTTCTAGTCACTTTTCATTCACTTCTCTAGTACACAAGCCAAATTAAGATACATTGGGATTTACATGGGGTTGATAAAGTAAACTACTAATTAGTAGAGTTAAAAGTGTTTGAAGAAACATTATTTTCTCTTAACAGTGAATGACACAGTGTCCAGCCTCCCTTTACAGATGGCACTGTACTTTAATGTCATTTTCTTTCCATTCTGGTGGCTGTCAGAAGTGGTCATGCTCCATCTTAAGGTGAGATTGTAATTAATATGTTCATGGTCCTCATGGTAGAACTCACAATTAACATCCTGTTTAACAAAGTCTGGCCAACCTTTTAATTTAGACATTCAGCATGGAAAAAGGCCATTTCGGCCCATGTGTCTGTGCCGCCCAATTAACCTACACCCCCGGTAAGAACTCATGGGATGAACTGGCCTGTTGCCATGCTGTCTGTCTAAATTAAAAAATTTAAAGGTTGGCCACCCCTGGTTTATCAACAAAAAGATCTTACCTAAATATTGGAGTTGCTACAGAGCCTCACTATACCCCTTAGAATCCATAATACTGGAATGGAAGTCAGTCATCTTTGATCCTGAGGTACTGCTTGGAAAGAGCAGGTTTAAACAGTGGCCAACAGCTTACATTGTTATGAGTTTTGACAAACAAAACTTCTGACTGGAACTATAGGAACATCTGATAAGAATTTTTCCAAAAATACAGTGAGGCAGAAGGTAGTTGACTAAAACATATTAATTATTGCCCAGCATTGATGAAAGATGTGTCTTCTATTGCGTTAATTAGTTAAAAATCTATCACTGACACCAGCAATAGAACCATTGGGAGACTTTCCAATATCCATTCTGAATTTTTTCAGTGCTCTCTGACCCTAGATGAAATCATTAGATGGAGGATAAATACCCTTCAAGTCAAAGAGAACTCAATTTGGGAAAGTGACCACTTCATGATTGGAAATTATGGGAAGAAGCGATTGAGAAGATTTTCTTTCTTTTCAATCTGTTTATTGAGTTATATATACAAGAGGAGAGTTACATTCATGTATTTACAAGTGTGTAAGAAAAATAACATTAGTATTTAACAAATAAATTGAGAAGTATTTTATAGCTTAGAGAAAGGATAAAGGAAATCAGAAGAGGAAATCAGAAACCTGGAATGATGGATAGGATAGGAGAAGGGCCACTTAGGTTAGGTTTGATATCCTTCATTTCTCCCAATGCAGAATCCAAGTGTGTTGCAGTGCAGATGCTTTTCATTCTTGTAGATGGACATTCTTCTCAATTCCAATTGATGAATCAAACAATTTCAAAGAATGGTTTTCGACTGATTTATCTTTGCTTTTCCTCGTTGCTCCCTTAACCAGTATGACATGCTACCAACATACTATCAGTGGTTACTGTTGACTGCCATAATAATTCTCACAATGATTGAAAGTGTTCGACTTTGTCTGGGTTACATTGGAAACTTACAAGAAAAGGTAAATGAATTATAAATCATAGTTTTTGAAAATGTTTTGACTCTGCACACTCTTTCAATGATACACAAAATAAATACACCATCTGATTCACCAGGTGATCCCTGATTTGAATGATGTACATATAGGCTAATAAAGCAAAGTTAAAGTTCAACTATGATTTATTTTCCTTTGGCTCCTTAGCATGTTTTAAACTGTTAAAGATATTTCATGTACAACCGATTTAGCAGCTTCCAGAGTTTTATCATGATTTCTTACTTGAAGTATTAAACCAGTGGTTCTCAACCTTTTTTCCCCTCACTCACACACCACCTTAACTCATCCCTTACTAACCACAGACCAAAGTGGTATGTGAGTGCTTTAAAAAAAGGTGAAAACCACTAGCCCATTGAAATATGCACCTCCAATATATTTCGCTGCATTTTACATGAACTTATAGCTGATTCTGGCACTGCCTAGTGCAGTAAGAAAACACAAATTTTACTTCACAGTGATTATTATTGCTTGCTTGTTTTTGATTCTGTCATTTGGATTTAGATATAATGGAAGGGAGATGAGTTTAATGTGGTAAGGTAAAATATCAGCAACTATCTTACTAGGTGATAGAAACGGCTTAAGGAGGCAATGGACTATTACTGTTTTCATTTCTTATGTTCTTAAGTTCTTCTCTTTGTCCTACAGCTGCCAGAATTGGCTGGATTTTGGTTGCTGTCCTTTGTAATACAGCTACCCATTATCCTCTTCCTCCTCACTGATGAATCCATCATGATCATACCCTTGGAAAAGGGTGTCCATATTCTCTTCTTCACTTTCCTGGTGTTCGAGTTAGTTGTGGGATTCCAGGCTCTAAGGGAAATGACAAATCACCTAGTGAGGTGCTTCTACCTTCAGCAGTTTCAGGAGTTAAAGTGTTCTCAGTAGCACAAAACAAGTCAAAAAAACTGGCATTCCATTTGGAAGTAGTTCCTTTTCCTATGTAGAATGAGCCAAGGACTTTCAGGCACTTTGATTTTTGCAATCCTGAGATCCAGTAGGCTCCACTTCATCAATACTGAGATTTAGCTTTTTCTGCCGGTTTGCAGGTCAATGCAAAGATGTAACACTAAGGATCTTGCCAGACTAATATCAAGTGTTTTCCTAAGCTGAGCTGTACTAAATTACCCTAAATAATCATGGATCTATTATCTTAGTGAAAATGTCTTTACAATTGTTTAAATTAAATCATTTCCATGTTGGAAATTTTTATTAATATTGAATTTTTGTGTTGCATTTTCTTTGTGTTTTTATGCCATAGACCAGCAGTGGGCAACCTTTTTTCTTGAACTCACATTCCACCTTAAGTATTCCCTTTGGCATAAGTGCTCTGTGATTAGTAAGGAATTGCTTAAGGTAGTATGCGAGTGGAAAGAAAAAATTTGAAAACCAGTTTTATCATTGTGTGTACGGTTTCATAACTCCAAAGGAAACGGGCCAGTGACAGTCAAGCAAAATATTTCAGTAACAATTGGGTTGAGAGCAGTGGTTCTCAATCTTCCCTTCCCACTCACATACCACCTTAAGCAATCCCTTAGCAATCACAGAGCACCCATGGCATAGAGAATGCTTAAGTCTGAATGTGAGTTTTGAAAAAAGTTGCCCACCCTTGTCATAGACTATTCTCCAGTTTCCTTCCTTTGTCCCAACTCTTCCTGTGTGATTCTAGGCATGGGTCATCATCAGGTTATACAGCATTGAAACAGGCTCTTCAGTCCAACATCCTTACCAGCCAAGTTATCTACCTAAGCCTATCCCATTTACCTGCTTTTGATCCATATCACTCTCAATCTTTCTGAATGACTTTCAAACCTTACAATTATACTGCCTCTGCCACTTGATTACTATCCAAGAGTTAAAGGTGTGTCAAACAAACTTGAACCTGATGTCACACTGGTTATGTAAGACTTAAGTCAAGTTCAGTGGGTTCACAGAGAAACAAATCCAGATGCAGGCTAACAAACAAAGGATAATCTTTATTGTACACATGGGGAAATTGTAATGGGAAAGACACAATTTTTCAACTTTCATCTTTTTTATATAAGCTAAAACATGTTTTCTCTTAATCGCATTATTTAAACCCTGAACATTAAATTTATATTTGACATTATTATCAAAGTAAAACTCGAACAACAAATTTTTAAAAACCCTTAACCTTCTATCCCTTCTACTAACTAAAATAAACCTTAAAACTCCCCTTAAAAACCTTCCTTTCTTTTTATCCCTTCTAATAATACAAAAAAATTTAATCTTAAAGCTTCCCTTGATAAATAATCACTAAACAAAATGATTCCCAACACCCCCATCTAAGAAAATTAAATGTATTCAAAATTTTTTTTTAATTTATAAAACACTACAAAGTAGTAACTCCCCACTTAACTGAGTGTGGACAGAAATAAATCCCCCCCCCACAGGTGGCAGACAACTTTGGAAGGCTTCAGTGACCTCCCTACAATTGGACTCATAAAATTAAGTCTAAATCAGCTCCCAACTTGCTCCGAATCATCAATATCAATCAAGCTCTTTGACAGATTCCCATTCCCATTTCCATTCTTCTTCTCAGATATCCTCCTCTTAGTGAAGAATGCCTTTCAACAGCCCCATCAGGCAGAGAATTAGCAAAGATTAAAGCACCATAGTCATTCTCAAAAAATTGTGATTAAAAATTACCATAAAAAATTTTCAATACTGCAGGATATCTAAAAGAAAATTTATAACCCTTTCTCCAAATCACCTCTTTAGCAGAATTAAACTCTTTACGTCTTCTAATAATTTCTTGACTCAGATCTGGAAAAAAAACCTTGTTTCCCTATACCATCAACGGGGATTGATATCTACGTGCATTCTGGACTGCTACTCTCAAAATAGTTTCTCTATCATGATATTTTAGACAGCGAATCAAAACAGCTCGTGGTGGTTGACCTGGATATGGTTTACTCCTTAGAGCCTTATGAGCCCTATCCAACTCCAAACCTTCTGGAAAGAACTCCAATCCCAATGCCTCAGGAATCCATTTAAAAAATTTTTTATTGGCTCTGAACCCTCAATTCCTTCAGGAATTCCCACTATTTTAACATTATTTCGACGACTTTGATTTTCCAGAGAGTCTATCTTCTTCAATAAATCTTTCTTCTGAATCTCCCATCCAACGTAAGAATCTTCCATTTTCTCTATTTTCTGTTTATTACATTCCATTTGATCCTTACAAACTTGAAAGGCACCTTCCATTTTCTTAAAATTATCTTGAACTGTGTCCACCAAATTCAAACATTTATTGACATCGCCTTTAACAGCAAAAATGTCCTTTTTAAGAGAAGAAGCTTCTTCAGAAATATTTTTCATTTTTTCAGTTATATTCATAAATCCATGTTCCATTTGAGTAGATATTTGCATTGACATATCACCCATTTGATGTGCCATTGATTCCAAAACAGTAAAAACAGCTTCAAAATTAGTATCCTCTCCTTGAGGCCTACCTTGTTTCTCTTCAACAACAATCAACGATTCTTCTTCCAATTTTTTTAATTCAGCCTTCGATTTCACCTTTCTTCTGGTCTGGACCCCTCCAGGTCCAGACCCAGCCTGTTCCAAATGCCGTTGACCCTCACCAACAGCCCAGACCTTATCCAATAACTCCTGAACCCGCGACGCACCACACATGCCTGGCAACACAGAGGTCCGCACTCGCACGTCTTCCAACATGCTGCCCCAAACCTCCGCACCGCCGGGACTCGCAGCAGCGCCGTGCATCGGGTCCATCGTGGGCTCCAGCAACTCTTCAGCGCGCCTGACATTGCGGGCACGCTGATCAAGATATGAAGAAAAAATTGATAATACTCAGCCGGGCTGGAGTCCTTTATTGCTTGGGTGACTGTCCAGTCGACTCAACTCCGAGGATTCCATTTGGTAGTTAGGCCTCACTTCTTCTGAACTTTTAAAGTGAAGTTTCTTCTGAATCTGTGTCTTTGTATTAGCTGCCATTACAGTCTTTAAATATTCAGATAGCTTCAAAACAAACTTTTAAAACTTTTCCGAGTATTTAAATTCAGGTATTTTTTAGTCCAACTGGAGGAATATGGAATTACACTTCTTCCTCCTTCACCATCAGGCCACGCCCCCGGAAAGACACAACACTTGAAACCAAAACTATATAGGCATTCAAAACAATATCCATTCACATCTGATACCAGTGGCCACCTACTCTCTCTCTCCTGTGACAGAGTATATAGAAATGTTTTGGGGAGATAAATTGGGAAAGGTTTGTTAGAGTAGGTCACATACAAACACTTTAAGACAGATTTTATTTAAAATACTGGAGCTCTGCCCCATGTTGGACGTATCGAGACCTCAGAGCTTTTGCAAAAGCTTTGAAGAATGCTCAAGAGTCTTCACTAATGACTGTCGTTTACAAAAGGCAACAGATGAAAGATGTTCTTGGAGTTGTCTGGAAGAGAACTTGTTGTTCTAAGAGGGTCATGTGGTTTTGCAAACAGGATTTCTTTCTGAGAGAAAGAGAGAAACACAGAGATCACTTCCACAGTGATACAGCCAGCAGAAGTAGCTGGGACTGGAATAGGACAAGCTGGCAAGTGTCACATTTGTAGCCCGAAATGTGAAGTTAATAAAACATTAAACACAAGTTTTATCAGGCAAACTTCTCAGTGGCTTTATTTTCCGGTTTCCTTTGTTCTCTTGCTTGTGTTCTTATCTCTCTCTCTCATACCACGTGATTTCCGGTACATCTCATACATATTCATTATCATGACATCCCTCCTTTAATCAGAAATAAACTTTACCTTCACTTACCAATATCCCTCGGAAACATACAAACATCGTAATTAATGGTAATACTATAACTCAACTACATAAAATTTACTTCCTACAGCACTCATACATGCACTTTATGATATAAGATTAAAATACTGTCCCAAAGTTCTTATTAAAACTATAGCACAAAGTCTTCGTATCGTTTGGGCACTTTCCGGTTTCGTTTCGGCCTGCCTGCGATATTGTCGTCGCTTCTCGGTTGTTCACTCTCAGCGTCGGAAATACTGCTCGCCACGGCTTCGGGTGTTTCTGCCACTCTAGTCACTTCATCAGGAGTGCTGGTAACTGCCTCTGGAACATCATCAGGTCTCTCAGTTTCAGCATCTCGTATTGGCCTTTCAACCTCTTCGCTCGATGTATCTCTGGACTGGTACCTTTTTACACTTGATACATTTCTCTTATGCAGGACTCCAGTCGGAGACTTGACTGTCACCATACTGCCACTTCTGGATACGACAGCATAGGGTTGATGGTAATAAGGTGTGTCTAGCTTACCACCAGTTTCATGCCTCACTAGAACATTATCTCCTGGCATGATGTCTGAGTACTTGGCTCCACGTTTCGAATCTGTGTACAGCTTTGCTGCACCTTTCTTTTCAGCATCATGGTCCCTAATCTCCTGGTCGTCTCGGATTTCCTTTATTTCTGGCATTTTAGTGCGGATTTTTCTCCCAAAAAATGCTTCTGCAGGACTTTTTCCAGTGGTTGCATGAGGCGTTGCTCGATAGACAGCCGCATAAGATAGCAATGCTTCTCGCCAATTTTGTCCTTCAGCGTGTGCAATCCTCAATCGTTTTTCAATGGACTGATTTTGTCTCTCTACTTCTCCGTTGGCTTGCGGCCATTTCGGAGTTACTTTATGATGGTGGATACCTGTGGTCCTCATGTATTCTGCAAATGTCTCTGAAATTAATTGTGGACCATTGTCAGAGTATAATGTAACAGGTAATCCATATCTTGCGAATATCTCTGCTAATGCTTGTATTGTTTTTTCAGTGGTTGTGGACTTCAACACCACGTACTCATAGTATCTGCTGTAGTAATCTATCACTACCATAATTGATTCACCCGTCGGTAAAGGTCCAAGAAAATCAACAGCTACGTCGATCCATGGTCCAGTCGGGAGTTGCGTACTCCGGATCGGTTCTGGCGGATTACTCCTACTTGTGATTTGACATCCGTGACAAGTTTTAACAAATTTCTCTGCGTCTTTATCACAACCTGGCCACCATACCTTGGTCCTGAGGTTCTACTTGGTACCAACAATACCTAGGTGTCCTTCATGCGCTAAGGATACGATCTTCGGTCTCAATCTTTGCGGTATCACCAATCTGCAACCTCTTAATACACACTGTCCGATGCAACAAAGTTCGTCTCTAATGTGAATGTAAGCCTTGTGAGTACACTTGTCCCATTGTCCACTCTGTATGCATTCTCTTACTTCCATGAGTTCTGGATCACGTTCGGATTCTCTCTCGACTTCCTTCGTAGTCACAGCTTTCGGTGTCAACTGAATAGCTACGAAGTGTACAAAGCTCTCTGTTTCTGTTCCCAATTCTGACTTGGATTGTGGACCACCATCCTTCACCAATCTGGACAGCGGATCAGCAATGTTTGCTTTCCCTGCTATGTGGATTACTTTATATTTGTAGGGTTGTAGTATGAGTACCCATCTCTGTATTCTGGCACATGGTTTGGATCTAGGTGCATAGATCACCTCTAATGGCTTATGATCTGTGATGAGTTCAAATTCAATGCCGTATAAATATGCATGGAACCTCTCACAGGCCCATACAAGTCCGAGTGCTTCTTTCTCTGTCTGAGAGTATCTTCTTTCCACATCTGATAACGATCTGCTGGCATAGGCAATGATTCTTGGTCCTCCATCATGCATCTGGACCAACACGGCTCCTAAACCAACCGGGCTGGCATCCGCTATGACTTTGGTTGATGCCGCCGGATCGTAATATCTAAGAGTTTTTGCATCTGTCAGGCTTTGCTTCAGCGCTGTGAAAGCTTTCTTCTGCTCAGATCCAAAATGAAATGGTACACCTTTCCTGGTTAGTTTCCTTAGTGGTTCTGCCACTGTAGCGAAATTAGGAATGAACTTTGCACAAAAATTGACCAATCCCAGGAAACTCCTCACCTCTGTTGCGTTCTGAGGTGCACGTGCCTCTGCAATAGCTTTCACCTTGGCCTCTGCAGGGTTTAGTCCTTCCCGTGTAAGTTTGTGTCCCATGAAGTCCATTTCTGACACACCGAACTGGCACTTGTTTCCATTCACGGTAAGGCCTGACTCCTGTAGTCTAGATAGTACACGCCTCAACCGTTTATCATGCTCTTCCTTCGTTGGTGCATGGACTATGATGTCGTTAGAAATGTTGGCAACTCCAGGAATGCCTTGAATCACTCGATGGATTTCATACTGGTAGATCTCCGAAGCTGCATTAATTCCAAATGATAGTCTCTTGTAACGATACAATCCACAGTGAGTCACAAATGTTGTTACATCTCGGGAACCTGGATCCAGCTCTAATTGATGATAGCCCCATTTCAGATCAATTTTTGAGAATACCTTGCTGGTAGTTAGTTCTTGAAGTATTTCCTCCACCGTTGGTATAGGGTGTCGTTCTCTAATTATAGCTTCATTGGCCATTCTCATGTCAACACATAGTCTTATGTCACCCTTTGGTTTGGGCACAATCACTACGGGACTGACCCATTGTGTCGAATGTTCCACCGGTTCAATAATGTCTTGCTCGATCAATTCTTTAATTTTGGCTTCGACTTTCCCACGAAGTCCAAACGGAGTTCGGCGCATTGGTTGTGCCTTAGGTTTGACCGTTTCATCTACTGCTAGCTTCAATTGTCGACCTTTCAGCTTTCCTACTCCTTGGAAGACTGCGGGGAATTCTTGCTTCATATCCTCGTATGACTGAATTGAATTGACACAAGCTCCAATATGAAGTATTGCCAGGTCTTGCGCTGTGCTTCTACTCAGCAATGGTTCTCCCCTCTCTTCTATGACCATAAACTCTGCTTCGGTGTACTTAACTCCAGCTTCAACAGTTGCAGTAAAACATCCAATGGTCTGCAATGGCTTGGTTGCTGTGTATGGATACAGTTTCTTGGAACACTTCTTTGAGGTACAGATGATCTTTTTCCTTATCAACTTCTCCCATAAATGTCGATCAATCACATTACTGTCACTGCCTGAGTCTACAATGACCTGCGCTGTCACTCCATCGATGATCACTGGGACCTTCTCATGACGTACTTCATTCAACGTAAATTGGTAACAACTCTGTTCCTCCTGGGTATCATCATCGTCACCGTCTATCTGGCGAATGGTATCTTTCTTTCCAGGATACTTTCCTTTCCCCCAGGCTTTGCCTTTGGAAGTTGTACTCTTCCTCTTCTGGTCTGCATTGGACTTGCTTTTGCACTTCTTTGCAAAGTGGTCCTTACCTCCACACTTTCTGCAAACTTTGCCTTTGGCCGGGCAATATGGGTCTTTTCCAAAGTGACCTCGGTTTCCACATTGATAACACTCCACATCCTGTGTCGACGTATATCTTGGCTGATTATGGCGATGTGAGAGCCTCTTAATTTGCTGGCTTGAGTTGTCTTTCAGGGTCATGGTATGAAATTGCCCTTCAACAGCCTCTAATGCAGCAGCAATGGCTAAAGCATCGGTGAGTTCCAACTCACTCCCTCTTTCCAGTAGACGTCTTCTGAGTTTATCTGATCTACAGTGCTGTACGACTTGATCCAATAATTGGTTGTCCAAATCAGCTGGCATGTAATTGCATCCAACAGCTAGCTGGCGTAGTCTCGTCACGTACTGAGCAATTGTCTGGCCATCTTCTTGTCTCGTTCTCTGAAACAAATGGCGTTGAAATGTAGCATTCGGTGTCACTACATAGTGTGCATTTAATGCATCTACCGCTTTCCGGTACTCATCCTTTCTTCCAGTATTCAAAAGTGTTTTAAATGTTTCCCGAACTGCGGGTCCTGCAGTGAAAAGAAGTAACGCCCTTCTCTGCGCTTTTTGTTCAACTGTACCGGTATCTAGAAATAGGCCACGACTGTCGGCGTAGGATTCAAATTCTTCCAGCCATGCCTTCCACTTCACACTTACAGTGCTTGCATCACCAGTCGGGTCAAAATGAGCAATTCCACTATGTGTTAGAAAGTCACCGTTTGCACCAGCCATGAGGAAATATTCCAGCCCCAAAAGTACTGAGTCAAAGAGAAAATACTTATCACCTTGAAGTTGTCTGTAATCCTCTGTAATCTTGTTTAGTCTTTAATTTTCTTCAAGCTTATTCCATCCTCGTCACCAATGTCACATTTGTGGCCCGAAATGTGAAGTTAATAAAACATTAAACACAAGTTTTATCAGGTAAACTTCTCAGTGGCTTTATTTTCCGGTTTCCTTTGTTCTCTTGCTTGTGTTCTTATCTCTCTCTCTCATACCACGTGATTTCCGGTACATCTCATACATATTCATTATCATGACAGCAAGCTTGTGGAAAGCCTTTTTGGAACACAGCCTGGTCAAAGCTTTGTGCTTCATGCAAGAGGAGAGGACTGGCTGTCCAATATTTCAATTGGAATAAGAGATGATCTGAAAGAAAGAGGTTATCATCTGGAGAACCCTGACAGGGCCAGTTTCTTCAGCAAGACACGGAAGTGGCTGATGGACGTAAAAGGAACCTTCCTGAGCGATAACCATTTGCCTTTCAAGCATCAAAGCCTGGTGAATTTTATAAATGTTGAATTCTGTGCACAGTATAAGAATTGCCTGCAACCAGTGAACTTGGAGGAATGAGAAATGAGATTGGACTGTGAACCAAAGAACTTTTCTGAACTTACACACACATTACACACATGTGCACTTAGAATTAGAAGAGGGTTAAGTAAGTTAATAGTGATAAAAAGGTTTGATTCTATTTTCATGTTTAAAGATAATTAAAAGTAACTTTTGTTTAAGTAACCATTTGTCTTGGTGAATATTTATTGCTCCTGGATTTTGGGGTCCTCTGGGCTCGTCACACTCCCTCTTTGATACATACATGCAGTAATCTACAGTCTTAAAAGACAGGGACTTCCACACACTCTCAATTCCCTGTACCAATGGGGTGCAACTCAATGTTAAGTATTCCCACACAATACTTTGCTCCTGCACTCAGTGTAGTGCACACCTTATCATCGTGTCCTCCAGCGATGTCTGCCCTTTGCGACCTGGTGCAGAGCAGCGTTCGGAGTCAGAACCAAGGAGCAAAAAGGACCAGCTGCTGCACATGGTGGACTTTTAAAGGGCAGTAAGCTGGGGAGTGGAATCCGAGGTCCATATCTATGTCCAAAGATCTTTGGATTCTTCCAGCTGCTGATCTGTAATTCAATGTTTCCCCACCAGAGCTTGATGTTGTTTGGACAATTTCCCAGCCGCTCGGAAACCGAGCAGGTTGTTGAATCCTTTGTCCGTGCCCGTCACACGGAACTGTTCCGGCAGAGAAGGTGGCGCCTGTGGCAGTGGCGTGTGTTTATTGTTGACTTGGGCTTGGCAGTTGACGGCGTGCCCGTGTCCCTCCTTCAGCAGAGGAGATTGGAGCAGGTCTGGCCACTCCGCAACGAGGTGAAGGGTCACTCGGGCAGGTGGAAATGGTGGAAGGTGGAAGGTCCGGGGGAAGTGGCGTTTCTCAGGTGAGGACTTTCGGGTTGATTGCAAGATCAGCGTGGCGGATGAGGCTGTGCTGGGTTTTTATTGTTGCTAAAGTTTGAGGGGGATGCGATGGGAGCCGTTCGAGGAGGCTCGCAGACTGGGCGAGTTTGCTGGAGCTGAGGGTTACATGTCGCCTGTCGGGATCAAAGGGAGAAACTACATTCTCCATCCATCTCCCTCCGCTCGCCTCAACCCCTTCCTTCCCCTGGCCAACACCACCCCCGGAACGTGTCTCCCCCTCCCCCCCCCCACACAGATCTTACCCTCATCCCAGAGCTCCTTTTCGCCACCCTTTCCCCCCCCCCCCCCCTATTAAACCCATGATCTCTTCCTCCTCGGCTCTTTCCCCCGGCGCTCCCTCCACCTCCCCCGGACCTTGCTCCCTCTCCTTTTCCTCTCCACCTTCCCCCGGTGCTCGCTCCCCGAGAGTTTCATATTCGCGTTGAAAGAAAATCCTATTCTCAGACAGAGTGGCTGACTCGTCAACTAGAAACTTTTGTTCTTTTAAATTGTTTCTCTTGGGGTTTTGAATTTGTGTTTTGCACGAAGCCCGGATGAATCTGATGGTAGAACTGCCCTTTCATGAACAAGAAATCGCTTATAGAGTCAACATAAATTGTTTTTAAAGATATAATTCTCGCAATTAAAAAAAAAACACGTATCTGGTTGTTGAGAATTTGAGTGAAACACGAAAGTCTGCAGACGCTGTGATTGTAGTTTTAAAAAAAGAAATGCTGGAGGAGCTTGGCAGGTGAAGATATATTACCAGCGTTTTGAGCCTGAGCTTAAAGGTATGAGATTCAAGAAATTGAGATCATTCTGCCGTGTGCCTGGCCTGAAATGGGGACTCTCTCTGCCTTCCCCTCCCCCAAAGTTAGACTGTGATTACTGCTTTGTTCAGAGACCGGGAGCAGATTCAGTTCTCGTGTTCAGGAGTCGCACGCAGTCTGACAAACAGAAAGGATATAATAGTTTTGTAAATCCCCATTTTAGAGGTTTAAAAACTGGACAAGAGGTGATATCTTGTAACTTTATCTCATTGCCAGTGAGGCGAGTGCAGTGTAATATTCTGCGGGTTTGCTGCCTTGTCAGGAAAGTGAAATTTGTAGAAAGAGTTCGGCAAAGGATTTTTTGGACAGCGTTGGTGTTTTGTCAAAAGTGTTCCCATCTCATTGATGGACATCGGTGTGTTTGGTACTGTTTCACAAAATGGTCTTGTGGCTGAATATCAACCACACGTGGCTAATCTTGATGCCTAGTTATTGTAATCATCCAAAATAATTAAATATCAACTTGGAGTTAAATTTTTAAAAATTCTATACCTCTACCTTGGGGTTGTGATCCCTTCATGTGGTCAAAGAGTGAACCGAGGAGTGAGCAGTGTGACCCTCTCCAGTCGAAAAGTTACTTTACTCTTTCACCGAAATGAAGGTCATCACAAGGGGTCAGCGGGATGTTCACATCTTTTCAGATTGGACCAAAAGTGAAACGATTAGTAGGAAAATTTTGTTTCTAATCTTTGCTACGCAGGTTAATAATAAATGTATCTTTGCACTTTGTACTGTAATTTTGGAGAAATGTAACTCTGCCCTGATAATGCATAAATCGGCTGATTATGGTTGACTCATTTTGGCCTGTCTCAAAGTATATGTGAATGTCCAATTTGCACATGAGCATTAACTGCTTGGTGAAATTATGAAGCATTTAAACTGCGATTGATCTGTAACCAGAAGTAGCAAAGGTTCCGAGCAGAGGCTTTGACTTTAATCTGTCATTTTATATTCTGCTTCAATCACGTTTGCCTTAATTGAGGGGTGGCGATTGTTCTGAATAGAGATCTTATCAGCTGCCTTCAAGAGTATGCTGTCCTCTTGAGTGATGGATACTTGATTTCATATATTTTCGATTTTGTAAAGGTGCTGAATACAAATGGAAGATTTTGATTTTATTTTCAGAGATAAAGTTTATTCATAAAAATAGAGAAGTACAAAAACAGTCCACGGCTTTCTTTCCATAGTGCTGTTCAGACCATATGTTCACTGTATTGTCTGTTCACTCTATTGTTTGCACATTTTGCATGTGCTGCTCCGTTCCCACTTGTGCGGCAACCTGGGGAGGATACAAACTTCAAGTGTAGCCCCTCAATGTCTGGTGGAGGAAGGATCCTACAAAGCCTTGGCATCACCAAGTTCCATTGTATCACTTAATGTGTGTTTCTGCAGCGTGGAATGTTCCAGTTGGCGATATTCCCTGATGGACATTTCATATTTGAAGACCAAGAAGTTTCAAGCAGACCAAATTGCGGATTTCATTTAGTTGATAGTCTTCCAGCAACAGTTGTCTGTGGGTTACTGGGATCAGCCCGTAGATCAGCCTTCTGCTGGGATGAATTGTGCCAGGGTACCTACATCCTTTTCTAGACCTTTGCACATACACAGTCTGCAAAGAGGTGGGAATCCATCTGAATCTCATTGCAGCAGATCTGAGGGCAGCATTGTGTGTTGGGAGTGAGATTCCAACTCGACAGGGAGGACCCCACTCACCACCAGCCATTGTGATCTGATAATTCTGCCAGGTGATTTGGACAATCTTTTCAGGCAATCACCACAGGATTCATCATGTGTCTGTCTCACAGATCCTGCAGCATTTTTCATGCTGATCACTGCCTGATAGACTTGTGCTTTAAGGTCTGTTTTTAAAAAATATCTTTCGCATGAAGGGTAGTTAACATGGTGTGGTGAATTTGTGTCGTGCTGTCAGTCTCTCACTGTGCTTAGTCTGCTTTACTGACATTGGACGTGTATTACTAAAGACACTCCCCTTGGGTATAACTGTGTATGCACCCAATATCATTCATTATTGTACCACTAGTTTCTGCTAATAAAAGCCATGATTCCTGGTTAATTACACAGCCTTCGTCTTCTTCATTAACTGGCACTTCACATGGCAATATCCGACTGTTTGGTAATGAGGCCTGGCCTGTATTTTTTTTAAACTCTGGATTACAGATAGAACCTCAGGACATAGCAACAATTGTGCCTGTGTATTTTGGGTCCAAGGACAGAAGATGGATCTCCACCTTGTCAGAATCAGAATTTATTGTTTTGAACTTCTTACAAAATTCATTGTTTTTTTAGCAGCATCACAATGCAAACATTTATATAAGTCACATGACAAAGTAAATAAAAACAAAGCAAGTAAACAGTTATATGGTTAAAAGAAAGTCAAAGCAAGGCAGTGTTTTTGGTTCAGAGGGGTAGAAGCTATCTTTATACCACTGAGTGCTGATCTCTGGCTCCTGAACCTTTTTCCCTATGGGAGCCGTGTGAAGAGGGCATGGTGGGAGTCTTTAAAGATAGAGGCTGCTTTCTTAAGGCACTGCCTCTTGTAGATGTTCTTGATGGAGTGAAGACTGGTAACCATGATGTTGCAGGCCGAGTTTACATCCCTCAGAGTTTATTCTTGTCCTTTGCATTGGCACTGCCATACCAAACAGTGATGCAACCATCCAGATTCTCTCCATGGCACACCTGCAGAAGTTTTTAGATTCTTTGTTGACATAAAGAATCTCCTCAAACTTCTCACAACGTATAGCTGCTGGTGAGCCTTCTTCATGATTGCATCAACATGGAGGCTCTAGGATAGACCTTCGAAGATGTTGACACCCAGGAATTTGAAGTTCTTGACCCTCTCCATTACTGACCCATCAATGAGGGCTGGTTCGTGTTATGATTTCTTCCTGAAGTCCACAATCCTCTCCTTGGTTTTGCTAATGTTGAGTGCAAGATTGTTGTTGTGACACCGCTCAATGAGCTGATCTTTCTTCCTCCAGCACACTTCCTCATTGCCGTCTGTGATTCTGCCAACAACTGTGATGTCATAGGCAAATTTGTAGATAGCATTTGAATTAGGCCTTGCCACACAGTCATGGGTGTAGAGTGAATAGAGCAGAGGGTTCAGCATACATCCTTGAGGTGCACCTGTGTTAATCATTGGTGAGGAGGAGATATTTCCAATTCGTACTGACTCTGGTCTTCCTCTGAGGAAGTCAAGGATCCATTTGAAGAGGGAGGTACAGAGACCCAGGGTTTGGAGTTTGTTGGCCAGCACTGAAGGAATAATGGTGTTGAAGGCCAAGCTGCAGCTGTGAGTTGTTTTCTA
Source organism: Narcine bancroftii (assembly GCF_036971445.1). NCBI lineage: Eukaryota > Metazoa > Chordata > Chondrichthyes > Torpediniformes > Narcinidae > Narcine > Narcine bancroftii. Next base: position 129,462,694 of record NC_091472.1, read on the forward strand.
GGTGATCCAGAGCTGAGTGGAGAGCCAGTGATATTGTGTCTGCTGTGGAGCGATTGTGACAGTAGGTGAATTGTAGTGGGTCCAGTGCTTTACTTGGGTAATGCATGACCAACCTCTCAAAGCATTTCATCACAGTAGATGTGAGTGCTACTGTGCATTAGTTGTTGAGGCAGCTCACTCTGCTCCTCATGTGGATTTACTGGGGACTTTTGCTTGCAAAGTGCGAGCTGCTTTCTCCCTGGCCTCTTCAGTGAATGGAAATATTTGTAAAAGGGGAAAAAATAAATCGTATGCTTTAATTTCATGGCATTTATGGCATGCTGTGGAAACTTCATATCTCATTGGACGTGTTTATATGCCAGACAATTAGCAACACCTTTTTATATGACAATGGTCAAACTTCATTTTCTATGTGTGGTTGGTTACTTGGAAAATGGAAAAAGATACAACGTCTTATTTTTTTGAGGGCATTTTTAATGTGGCTGTTTACTGGTGGATAATCAACCTGCAGACATGTAATTAATGTTGGTTTAGTAAGACCTAGAGCAGTTTGCCTAAAATTGAGATGCCAGGATAATGGAGGTACATGCATGTCAAACAGATTGCATTAATTTTTTTTGGGCAGGTACCAAAATAATTTGGGTTTGTGGAATGCAGGCCTTCATGTACACAGGATTGGAATATCAAGCAGGAGCAGATATAGGTAAACAAAACAGTGATTAAAGCACACATGGAGTATTCAATGAAACTTGGCACCATATCAGAGGTGCTGTCCTCTTTTACTGGTAATTCTTGACATCTCTTAGGAAGGACATACTGGTATGCGTGAAGTTCAACTTGGATTGACTAGATTAGTAACTGAACACAAAAGGTTAACACAAAAACTATAGGTGATAGTTTCAGGAACTTTAACTTTTAAGAAATAATTTAATCCAGGTTCTCAGAGAATATAAACAAGGAGAAATTGTATCTTAAAATATGTCTTTCCTCTACTGTGGAACAACTTGGCTTCAGTGTGTACCATCTGCACCAACTTGCTAAGGCTACCATAAGGTTTCTAAACCTAGAACCTCTCCCATCCAGAAGGACAGGGAAGTGGATGCAATGAGAACACCCACAATTCCCACTCCAAGTCACTCACCATTCTGATTTGGAAGTGTATATCTCCTCCATTGTTTCTTGATCTATTTCCTTTAACTATTAATGATGAGAGGATACGCATTACAGAGACTGCAATAAGTCAAGAAGTTTGTTTGCTTCTCAAAAGCCAATTAGAGAATAGCAATAAATTTTTGATCTGGCAATGGTGATCACATCCAATGAATAAAAATTATCCTGTGTAAGGATGCTTCAAAGGATAAATATACAGACAACAAAATTATGTTGTGAAATGAGGAAGTATTTCACTTGAATGTCAAGTCTGAAATGTGCCAGTCACTTCTGTTATGCTGCTTTTACAAATGGTTTTTACAAATCATTGAAAATAAGTGAGCTAATTGTTTTCATCCAGTCAAATCACAGCCATCTATGATAAATTATCAATGTCTGCTTGAGCTTTTCACTCAAGTGATGGATGAGGTTCGCAGTATGATTCCTGCCACGTGATGAAATAAAGGTCACATTCCACAGATTTCTTTTGTTTATTCAGTATTTTTGTTACTAATTCACCTTTTTTGTGGGGAAAGTGTTGTTGGCATGTTTGAGATATTCTTGTGTTTTGTTCAGAGCAGATGCTTACAGTATTCCTGGTACTTCTCTGCTCAGGATACCTTGACAGAAACTGCAAAGTTCCTGGCTGATTGTCAGGTAAAGAGATGGCATCAGGGACTCCCACATCTCAGGCATTGAGGCAGCTTGATTTTCAATGCAAGAACATCCAAGGAATTTTCTGATATGAAGGCTTGTGATGTTATGCTGTTAGATTGTTAACTCCGGGCTCCAAATGATAGTCAGTAATGAAGACTGATCAGTGGAGATGTTGGTGAAAGAGGGTTTGTTGGAAAAAACTATCCACAATAGTCAATGTAAGTAATTCAGCAGGTTATTTTCAGCAACATCGCAATAGAACTGGGTTTTTCCAGCTTCATGGTTTTCTTTTTCCTGGTTTTATCTAATGCATCATTGAAACTTCAGTACAACTGAACTAATCTATGCACTGTAGCAATGAATTGGTTCAGATTCTCCGGTGGAGATTCACGGTTACAGAGAGTTTGCAAAGATGACATGCGTTAATTGAGGAGCTGTCATTGCTCCTTGGTGCATAACCAGAGATTGGGCAAACTTGATGTTGAGATGAGCTTCCAACTTTGTATCCATCCACTTTATCATCCCATGTCTGCTGAACATGTTTTGCACTCATTATCATCATCCAGGCATCTGGTGCCATCATCTCTTGTTCACATTTCTCACTTTTCATAAAATTGAATTCAATCAAAGTATGAAACCTGTGTCCGGATGCACCACATCTCATGTTACCCATCACCCTGAGAGTTAATTGTGTGCCAATGCTTTAATTAAAAAGAACTCAAATCACCCTTGTTTTCTGATCCTCTGTGGCCTGTGGTTCTCACTTCCCTGACTCTTTAATCTCCAGCTGTACAAATATTCATGATGTTTGTTTTGCTCCAGTTCTTTCTTTTCACCTGACACTGGCCCTTTGTCTACAGCTCCTTGGGCCTAAAACTCTGAAATTCTTTTGTTTAAGTTGCTCTTTTACACTTACCTCTTTGACCAAGCTATTGCTCATTTCTTGTGCATTTTTGTAACTTAATTTCAGATTTTCATCAGTAACACTCCTGGGAAGCTGTTCGAGTCAATCTGCCATAAAACTCCTTTTAGTTCCAATTAGCCTTCTTGTTTGAAATGTTGCACCATGGAGTCATTTTAGCCTTTGCCACTATTGTCATGTTCTGTAGTATAGTACTGCAAATGTGCTAATGGGCTAGAGTCCAAACGGGCCTGCTAACTCAAAATGGGGTATCCATGAGGTGCAAGTGGACCATCTGCTGCAACACAGATGTACCACACCACGATCTGAACCCTCATGCCTCTACGATTTCCTCACACTCACACAGTACAATCAAGCAAAATCATCAACCTTGGCTCAGTAAGGAGTACCAGGAACATCAAAGACATACGTTAAAATGATTGCGGGCTAGCATTGTGAAGTAGCAGTACTGGATCATGTGCAAATGCTGTTGCACGGTGGATTCGTGTATTGGAGTTCGGTCGGTGCACGCGTGATAGTTAAGGGCGCGAATTCAATATCATTAGGGCGCTTAACTCATGCATGCACCAACCGAATTCCAATGCACAAAGCTACCGAAGACTCGCGCAAGTGCACAGGAATCAAGATGACCACACCCAGCCTAAGGACCCTGGGATGTCGACTAACAAGGTAAGTACGCAATTCCAACATGCGTCCGTTCTGAGATATGACCAGTCGGACGGAACGTAACACAGACATATGTCGAGGAGAACCTGTATTACATTTCAATGTAATGCAGCAAACGGATTCTGGTCTGTTAAAACTGCCTTTCAATCTCTCACCATTGGTTTAAAAAAAAAACCTCTGATTTTCTATTTTATCCACCCAGAATTTTTGACCGATTTTTTCCACATCATATTTCATCTGCTACATTGTTGCACTTTCCTTTTGTCTGGCTGAATCCTTTGAAGCTTCTTGGTCTCACACACCTACCCATCTCCCTGGAATTAGAAAACGGTCCCCTCCTCCAAATAAATCGTTGACATAGTTTATGAACAGCTGTGGCCCAAGTTCCGATCCCTTAATCCTTGTAACACCTCAAATGATACTGTGAATGTCGATCAATGCGATTGTGTGATTGATACCACATTAGTTATCTTGTGATTAGCTCGTGCTAGTCTTTCAGTAACACTTTCTGAACAATATGCTTCTGCTGCTAATGTTTTGGTATAACCAGTGTATCATTCAGATATGATTTTAAAATATGAGCTCCAGCCTAGCACCGTTTTCTGCAAGAGGTTTAAGTGAGATTATACCAGGTGTAACAATGAATGACAGTAATACACTACAGCTCCATTGCTTGCCTTTGTATTTCTGCATTTATAAAATTCCTCTTGTTTTCTCTGTACAATCTTCATTGCTTTCATGGAGAGAGTGATGACACAGATCACGTCCACAGGAGCAAGTCGATTCATGGGTATATCTGTCTCCAGGGGAGGAGATCTCACTATATCATACTAAGTACAGCCAGCATTAAGTGGGACCAAGGAGCTCCCCTGTAGCAAGTCGATATGTTGTGTGGTTCGGCCCTCCCTCTACTGGGTCCTACTTTTTCCTCACGTCTCCAACTAGATTTGACTATCTGTGATGTGTGGGGCACTTGAGACCTGTAAATGTGAGCACCCAAAGACATTAAAACTTCAAAAAACATTACTTTGGTGAGCTCTCTTAAAGTAGAAGGTCATGAGGCCCAAAGTAGCTGTGGAATTGGTATATTTTTAAAGGTTTTAGCGGTTTAAAGAGTTTAGGCTTTCATTGAGAAATAATGTTGTATAGTTTAATCCTTGCACCTTACATGCCCTCCAATGGTTCTGTTGCACCCCATGCCACCTCCCCCCAATGCCAAGAGTTGAATAGGAACTTTCTAGTTTTTTTTCCTGCACTTGCACGAGATCTTTGTCTTTTTCATCCCTGATGTGGGAGAGACCAAATGGACCTCCTTGTATGTTCAAAGGCCTTGCGTACTTCAAAAGCGTGAGTACAAACTTATCAAAAGGTTGTTTCTCAGCACACTTTGTACCACCACTTGAGCTTGGATGTCTCCTTGTGTTTTGTGACTGACTGGATTTAACTACAGTTTTGTTTTGGAATATTTTATTTTTCATTTTCCATCAATAAATAAGGCGATAACATTACAGACTTACAAAATATACAGATATCCCCCAACAATCTGCATTCATGTTGTTTTTCTCCCCTTCCCTCTCCTGCTCCCTTAAAAAAAGGGGAAAGAAAGAAACAGGCTGGGTGTGGTTCAATGCTTCTGACGAGTGACCAGGGAGGCTGTGGAGCTTCCCCCAAATGTAATTTATTTTGTTAATCCACCTATTGGTAATTTTTGTCGGGATGTGGCTACAGCTGTGCTCCCAGGTACATCAGATATGGCTGCCATATTTTAATAAAGGTCCTGTGTCGGTGTCCAAGATAATACATAATTTTTTTCCACTGGAATCCAGCTGTGCATCGCAGTAGATCACCAGTTGATAAGAGGGGAATCAGATTTTCAGCTCATTGCTGTACACTTTTCTTTGGAATGGACAGAGCAATAAATACAAATTGAATATGGTTAATTTGTAGCTTATCTCCATAAGGTTAACCACTGTTATTCTTGTTTTGAACTGTACAGTGTCAACACTGTGGGAGATACCTAGGTAGCAATTCACTTATTTGTTTTGTTCGTTACCCTTTTGCACTTTTTCAACCCTAGCCCTAAATAGTGCACACATCAACAAATTTCCTATTCATTTTTCGTTGTCTTTCAGTCTGGGTTATATTTATTAATGCAGCTAATGGACTAAGTGGTACTGCAGAAAACTTTACCTCCAGGTGATAGTAATTGGCATTTATCTTAATGGAACTTGTGCTCTCCTGATTAGCAGATGTTTTACTGAAATGGCATATGGGTATTTTTAATTGCTGCAATCTAGTAATTTAACAATTGTTCATCAGTCCTAATATCTGAAACTAAGAGTGGGAAATGAAGAAGCAGAGTAGGTCATTTAGCTGCTCATGCCCGCACTGTCATTCAGTACAATTACAGTTATCACTGTACCACTTTCCTGCACTAATCCCACATGCCTTTGTTGGTTAACAACAAAATATCTTGGCTTCTTTTCACTTGGGTAACACTTCAAGCTAATTGTCAAGATAAAACTGCTTGTTTACGAAGTTTAACAGTCATCACACTGCAGTTGGGAAAAGCATATTGCAAATGGTTCCAAGTTCAGATTTATTGTCAGAGTACATACATGACATCACATACAACTGAGATTCACCTGTCAACAGCCAGTTTGCAATTATGGCATGATAGGCATTAGCTTCAATCATTGAGACAATTTCAGATCATTCTGCTTCGCTGATTCAGTAACATCTGCAAATTATTTGGACCTGAAAAGTGATGATGGACAAAATTTTGGAAGATCTCAGTGGGTCAGGCAGCATCCAAGGAAGGAACCGATGTTTCCTCCAGCATTTTGTGTTGCTGTTGTTTTCTAGAACCTGCAGTCTGTCTTGTTTGATCATGAGTAATAAGCTCTCTCTGCTGTCAAGAAGAGATGCAGAATGTTATTACCAGAAATAAGTGAAACATGGTGGGATAAATTAGCATACAATTTATCAGACTCACATCTGAAAAAATCTGGGTAGATGTTGGGAAATTATCTTGGCCCACTCACTAAGATGCAAACTGAATCAATGCAGGTCATGCGTAGTAAGTGCCCGAGGTTGAACCTTCAGCCAAGGGCCACGCTGCAGGAAATGTGCAAGTATGATAAGTAAAGAAAACACAAGATGGAAAAACATCCCCCTACCTCTGTTCCCATGAACTGTCTGATCATAAAATTATTGTCTTTAAGTGTCCAAAACAGACTTCTGAAATGTCTGACTTGTTTCTCTTGGCCTGGTGTGTTGTGTACGTCATTTCCCACTTCTGTCCAATGGCATTCCTGTCAAGGTTATGATGTTTGTGCGAAGTTGGTCTAGGAAGGAGTTTTTGGGGAAATTCTGTTTTTTTTTTTCTCTCAATAAGTTCTGTTGGTGTCCAGAGTAAATTAAGAACCTGGCGTTTGGACTTTGAAGTTCACCAGTGCTCTGCTGTTGGAAGGAGTTCAAGTTTTAGTTATTAAATGCCAGGAACAGCTCTGTGCTTATTTAATGGTCCCTGATTCTATTTGGAACATAGAAATCTGCAGCAAAATATGGGTATTCAGCCCTCAGTATGCTGACCTAATAACCTATTCTAACAAAGGGGATGGCTCTGTGAATGCAGACCTGAAGGAAAGGAAATATTCCTCGAGCTCTGGATTCACATAGCCACCTCCTCTCCTAATCAATTCTCACCTTTCCTTTCCTCTCCTGTCCTCCTATCCATGTCCAATCATCACCTTTTGTCTGTTGGTCTGTGCTCCTTCCCCTGCCCTTTCTTCCCTTTTTCCCAGTCTTTTATTTAGGCATTTTGTTTTTACATTGAAGAAAGGCTCAGGCATGAAACATCAGTTATATATCTCTACCTCCTATGGATGCCGCGAGACCTGCTGAGAATGGTGTTTTGTTATGCTAACAAAGGTTAGATACTAATTAAAACAATTTATGCTGTCAATTAATAAGACAACATCATAATTTCAGGGAATGTTTCCTTAACAATCTGAGATGGATTTGTTTTGCAGCAATCTGATCGCAATGGATTATTAAACTTTGGTAATCATACCTTCAAACACATACAAATATAAGTGTGCTATTATTTTTGGTTAAAATAAAATGTGCCTGGTCCCTGGCAGTAATTTGAATTGACAATGCAATCTATGTTGTGCACTGCTACTCTAATGTTAAAAGGAGTTAAAGGCAAAATGTCTAATTTCATCCTAACCATAATCGGGATGTACATTTTGTGGATTTAATGAAAACAGTTCAATGTTAGAAATTGGATATTGTAGCACAGCATCAGGCCATTCAGCTCCATGTCTACGCCAACAGTGATGTCAATCTAACTTAATCCCCTCTACGTTCTTGAGCATTGCTACCTATCCTGGCAGCATCCCCAAGTCTCCTCAACTCTGTATTTGGGGTGGGGGTGAAAACTTGCCTCCAATCTCCTTTAAAGTTTCTGTCCTGTCACTTTTAACTTTTCAAAGTTCAAGATTATGTACACAATACACAATTTGTGCTGGTAAAAGCACACAAAGAGACCACTCATCTGGAGCCCCTATCACGGAGGGAAAGAGAAGCAATAAAGAGTCCTCTTGGAAATATCAAGGGTCCATGGATCTTATCCTGCATTCCCGTAACCTTGGTAGCCGCTCGGCCTCCTGTCTGCTCCAATGATGAACCTGAACTCCAGACATCCAAGTCACCCACCTCAGACCTCAGATCTTGGCCGAACCCTTCAAGCGAAGCCCAAGGCCCTTCAGGAGCCCTGTTTGCCATTGTCATCTTTACAATTCCCAGTTCCCATGAGCAAGTCTCCAGCAGCCTGCAGCCTATAGTTTTTGAATTTTCCTTCTGGAGAAAATTGTGCATCTCACAATATTACAAGCTTCTATTAGGTCATCCCTCAGCTTCCAACTCTCAAAGTTTATTCCACCTCTCCTTGCTAATAAATTCCAATCCAGGCAACTTCCTGGTGAACCTCTTCTGCATTCTCTCCAAAGCCTCTTTATCTTTCCAATAGTGTGGCAATCAGAACGGCACATACAACTCCAAATATTACCTAACCCAAGTTTAAAACAGCTGTAATATGATTTCCCAACATTTATAGACATTGCCCTATCCGATAAAAGTGCACATGCTCTGTGCTTTCCTTCCTGGTGCATCAATGCTTGTGCCAGTTTGTATATTCTTGCCTCCCAATAGGCAATTTGACCTCCCAAAATGCACCAACTCGCACTTTTCCACATTAAGCTCCATCTGTCATTTCTTTGTCTCTGGCTAAATAGGATATGAAGATCTCTGTCAAGACCCCAGCAATGTTCTTCCATACTTGCCTTGATATCCTGGGATGCATAGACCCAACACCTCCTCCTTCCTAGTCTCTACGTAGCCTAGAGAATCTACATAATCTCGCGATCATCTGGGTTCTCAGGGAATAGACTTTAAGAACCTTGTTGTTGTGTTTGGAAGAATATCAGGTTCATTGGCCTCACAGAGAGAGGAGTCTGGACACCGTGTTACAATCACAGATATCTTTAATGAACACACAGGAGACAAACGGGAGAACGTCAGATGGTACTCAATTACTGTACTACTAAACAATGCTATAGTTATTCACATCAGACCCAGGTTGGATTCTGATACCAATGGCCACCAGTACTCTACACGCTCATGCACTGTACAGACAGTTAATTTCACACACATTCCTGGTTCCCTGTACTAGTGGAGGTGTGGCTCTCTGCACACACTGATCTATCGCTCAGTTTAAGTGTAGAACACACCTTACCCGTGATACTTCCAGCGATGTCCACAGTAGTGACCTGGTGTGGAGTGATGTCTGGGGCTTGGACCACGAGGCAGAGAGAGCAAATGTGCTATGCATTGATGTTTTATACAGTTCTAATCTGGATGTCCAGCTAATGGTGACCCTAAGTAATTTAAATGAGCCATTTAATTGGACAAAGTGTGCACTACTGTCCAATTTTGATTGACAGGTCATGTAACTTCTGAATATGTTTCAGACATGGAGGACACGTGACCACCCGCAATCCACAATATTGCAGACAGGCAGGAAGCCACATGTTTCTCCACAATCCACCTATAATGTTCCACCCCTCGGAGGTCACATCATTCTGTAATCACTACAAAGACCATCAATAACTGATTTCTACACTGTAAACTCTATGTACATGTTATAATTATGTACAAAAAAAGTGTTTAAAAATTATGCAAACCAAGTGGATCAATATATAAAGTGCCTTCCATATGCTGAACAAGGCACATAATCAAACTCAATGACAACACCTCACCAGCATCCTCCCCGCCACCGACGACCAAACGGGGTCATTGTGTTCCCGATGGAGCAGGGTGCTGTGGGAACTGCTCCCCTGTGTGAGAGGAGAGGGAAGTGAAAGAAAATTGCCTGGTCACTGACTCGTATGCCTGGTTTCTCCATCTTTGCTGGCAAATGTGTGCACTTTTACCACCAACGTCTGTGAGCAGGCAGTGCAAGGTCATCCATGAGGTACCAGAGCCCTCTCTTGGCTTTTGCATCCCATACCTTGGCTTCATACTTGGGCGATCTCTAAGCACAAAGTCCAAATGCTTGTTGCCGTACTATCCGTGGTGACACAGGGCAGGCCAGCAAGCGTGCATCCATGGTGTGCCCATATCTCCTGGGAGTGCCCCGATTCTCCGGGCTGTCTTCTGACACCAGGATGTCATTTTTGTTCACATTCTGTTGTAATGGGTGCCACAAATACCTGTGTTTGTTCCCTGTAATGATAGCCAGGATGAGTCAGGATTCTTTGGCTTGGCTTCGCGGACGAAGATTTATGGAGGGGGTAAAAAGTCCACGTCAGCTGCAGGCTCGTTTGTGGCTGACAAGTCCGATGCGGGACAGGCAGACACGATTGCAGCGGTTGCAAGGGAAAATTGGTTGGTTGGGGTTGGGTGTTGGGTTTTTCCTCCTTTGCCTTTTGTCAGTGAGGTGGGCTCTGCGGTCTTCTTCAAAGGAGGTTGCTGCCGTCAGGATTAAAAGTTGGCCATATTAGTAGTTTTAAATAAAAGCTCCTGAAGCACCCATCCCATGAGGTGTTTGTGTCTGTTAATGGGAAGGCTGGTCGGTACACTGGCCTTGTCGAATGGAAACAAAATGTATACAATATTTCTTTGGTACCATTTGATCTGCAACACTGTACTTACAAACTGTAATATTGCAATAGTGATCTGTAACTATAACTAAGGGCAGCATGTTTGGCATAGTGGTTAGTGCAAAACCTTTACAGTGCCAGCGATCGGGACTGGACCTGGGTTCGAATCCTGTGAGGAGTTTGTATGTTCTCCCCGTGTCTGCGTGGGTTTTTTCCAGGGGCTCCGGTTTCCTCCCACCTTTCAAAAAACGTACCGAGGTGTCAGTTAATGGGGTGTAAATTGGACAGCATGGTTGACCTGTTACAATGCTATATGACTAAAAATTTTTTTAATAACTCCAATTTCCTGAGTGTGCTGAGAGATTATCACAGCTCAGGGTGCAATTAAAAAGACCAGAAAAGGACCCTTACAAAAGCTGCACTCAGAATGTGCATAACAAAAGATGTGGTCGTTGTTGAGAGCTCGAGTATCCAATGATGACATTTCCATGGCAACAGCTGTCGTATGTCTGCTTGAAAGTTCTGTGCATAATCAGTGACAACAGCTCCTTGCTGGTAAAAACAGAACAGTGTGATCGCTGGAAGGCTGTGAAGTCCAGTGTGGGGATTCGCAGCTGTCTGTTGTGATGAGTGTTTCGTAGACTTTCGCATTGAGAAGAGGAATAGCTTGAAGGGTAGTCTTCTCCTGTTGGATGGGGGGGACGGTTTGGGAGCTGAAAAGATAGATTAGTCAGGGAAGATGAGATGGGAGGCTGTCCCAGGTCGGAGTGCATGGTGCACAGCAAGCACCATCCCTACGGGGCTTCCTCCTGCAGTGCTCTCTCTAGAGCAGTGGTTCCCAACCTTTTTTATGCCCCGTACCCTTAAAACATTTTAATATGTTCTCGCACCCCTTAAAGTAATAATTTATTTAAGAATAAAGGTGAAGGTGACCAAAATAAATTTGTATAATCAATTTTTAATAATATATAAACAAAATGAAACCTATGGAAAAGAAAAAATATTACAACAAATTAAAAGTTTCATAAACCCTACAAGAAAAATAAATTTTCATCCATGCATGAAATTTCTTTAAAATAATTAAAGAACTAATGTTCAAATGTTCATAAGCCAATTTAAATTTACTGACTTTTTTTGTTCCTGTTTATTGCTTGAGTTTTTCAAAACGTGGCACTCTGTTACTGATAGGAATCTGCACGTCTGCCTGTGCACCCAAGCGATTTCTAGATTTTGTCTTGATTGACAAAAGGGCACTAAATCCAGGCTCGCATGAGTATGTCGTCGCGAATGGGATGAGCACGGTTAGTGCTTTTTCACAAAATCTTGGGAACACGTCCATTGCCGAACACCAATATTGTTCCAAAGTTTTGCTTTCAAACTGCATTTCAAGAACGTGATTTGTGCACAGTTCAATAAGATTTTCCTTCAGCTCTTCTTCAATTTGGATAATATGTCAGATGATGGAGTATGGATTTATTAAAAAAAAACTGAAATGTTATCTCGCACCCCTGGTTGGGAAACCCTGCTCAAGAGAGTACACACGTCTCTGTGAGACACCAGCAGGGTGATGTCACTGAACTTCACCTCAGCACTGCAAACCTGAGCAAATCCTTCCCTCTCCATGTACTCTGATTCCTCCAAGAGTGTAATGGCTTCCCAGATTGTTTTCCTGGTCGCCAGACCCATGATGGGCAGACCACCTTTCCAAGATCGGGGTGTGCTGTGATGACTAAATAGCCCGCCAAGGCACCAGTCACCTTTGTGCTCCCTGGGAAGTGGTGCTCATGGGTGCCCCACAATCAATGCCCACTCTGTAACAACCTGTGTCCTTACGCCAACGATGTGCCACTGCAGCCAGCCATTGGGGCCCAACCTCGGAGGGCAGGGAACCTGGCTTGAACCGCAGTCACCACCCATCCCCATAGGGTGGTGTCATCTTCAACCCTTTTGGCAGCATCCGCAAAGCATTGCCAATCATCTGTTGTTCAGAGAGACCGCCCAGGATGCTTGGCTCCTGATGAGAGAGGCCAACGTTGAGGGCCTCCTTGTCCCACAGCAGTTAGCAGTTGCATGGCTAGGTGTTCACCCAGTTGCTGGTGGTGTTGGTCCCCTAGCCTGGTTAGCTCCTTGGCAGAGTTGTCCCTGGTCCCCAATATCTCACAGTGACCATGCCCCCCTGAGGTCCCCCCATTTTCAGTTACCTCCCCATTTTGGAGGATTGACAGGGTGTCCTCATGGCAGGTCTGGAACTGCATGGTCACTGGTCAGGCTTACAAAGGCTCAGACACACGGGGGAGAATGTGTGTCATGGGACTCAGTTTCCTCATGATCATCACTATCCATTCACACATACACATCCCCCAACCATGTGTTGACCCCCTGCCCTGCTGGACAATGGCTTGGACTTTGCCTGGGTCAAGTTGCCAGCCAGACCAGTGAGCTGCTACATTTAAGTCAGCTTGGAAGCTGTCTCCATGACTTTCATTTCTAGGTTGGTCACTTGGATTTGACCAGTCTACGCTGCCTCCTGTAGTGCACAACAGTGATGGTGCAGGGATTTAATCTCCCTATCCTTCTGGGCACCCTGGTTACTTAACTCAGACTTGATATGCCACTGGCGGCTAAGTAGGGATATCAGTAACCATAGGGCTCTCCCACGACTCTCCCTGGCCTTGAGGAGCACTGATTTGTCTCCATCGGAGTCCAGCCTGTTGATCAGCCATACCACCAAACAGCTGAAACCTTGACGGTCATTGGTCCACATGAGGATTTTGTATTCCGACCCCGTGGTTCCCTTACTAGATGTGGTTCGCCTCCTGCTGCCCCTGTTGGTGAACAGGTGCACAATAACTTGTGCACCCAACAGGACACACACACACACACACACACACACACACACACACACACACACACACACACACACACACACACACACACACAGAGTTACAGAGTTAGTACTGCACATGTATCCAGCTGAAACTCTTTGAACCCTGCTTGCAGTGCCAATTGTGTTTGGAAGAGCATCAGATTTGGTGGGTTCAAAGACAAGTCTGGATGCATGTGTTACAATCACAGATAACTTTAATGAATGCACAGGAGACAAACTGGATAACATCAAACAGTACTCAATTACTCTACTACTAAACAACGCTGTAGACATTCTCATTGAACACAGGTTGGACTCCAATACCAGTGACTGCCTATACAGAGTAGTGACCTGGCATGAAATGATGTCCGGGGCTTGGACCACAAGGCAGAGACCTTTGCACCTATGTTTTATGCAGTTCTAATCTGAGTGTAAAGCCAATGATGTAATTTAAATGAGCCAAAGGCACAAAGGTATGCATTAATGGGGTGGCTGCAGTCCAACCTTGATTGACAGGAGATGTGACTTCCGAATAAGTTTCAGACAGGGAGGACACATGACCACCTGCATCCATGATATTACAGACAGGCAGGGAGGTCATGTGTTGCTCCACAATCCACATGTAAAATTCTCTGGCTCCATGCATAAATCCCCATTTTATACTTGACCTGTCCTTTCTCTAGCTTCCCTCTAGTTTTTCCCACATATAAAAAAAATGTCTTGAACTTGTCCTGAACCCGACTTGCCAAGAACATTTCATGACTTCTTTTTGACCACCAAATAGTTTAAGTTCTTTCCTGCTTCTTTTACATTTCTCTAGGGTGTTGTCTGATTTTAGCTTCCAAAACCTTACTTAAGCTTTTTATTTGCTAAACTCACAACATCCTTTTGTCTAATGTTCCTGAACCTTGTCATTATTTCATCCTCGTGAGAGCATTCTGTTCCTTAATTCTAATCATGTGGCCTTTTAAAAGACCCTTACATGTCAGATGTGAATTTACTCTTGAACAGCTGCTCCCAGTTCTGATGCAATTAGCCTTCACCCAATTTGGCACTCTCATCTTAGGATCACTCTTCTCCTTCTCCTTAACTATCTTAAAACTCGTGAAATTACAGTCATGGTTCCTAAAATACTTCATTGGTTGTTAATAGGTCTGGAGTAGAAATGAAGCTTCAAAGCCACTGTAGAAAAGTAAATCTGCCTCTGTCTTGAAACCCACAGCACTCACTGATTTTAATATGTTGTCAATTGTAATTTTTTGTTTGAAGTACAACTTAAGATAATTATGCTGCAGCAATCTAGGTGAGGCCAACCGTGTCTCACCAACAAAGCAGTGGAATCTGCAAGCTAAGTTCAGACTTGATTAAGTTTGATTTTAGTTAAGTTTAGGATTGATTTTTGGAAGCTGTGAGTCTGCAGATTGTGAATGCTATGTTGTTTTCCCACCACCCAGAGTAGACAGAAAGCAAAAATTGGGTTTTGTTTCCAGATTTTTTTTGTGTTGAGTAATTTCTCTGTAGATTGACTTTTTATCCTCCGACAAATATTTTTGTTATACACGTGAAGCTGATTTAGGATTGAGGTAATGGGTCAATGTAACCTAGAGACTGGACCAAATCTGATGTTTCATCGAGATGAATTGCCATGGACTAGAAGGCTAGATTCATCTTAACCCCAGATTATCCAAAGGATTTTAATGGGTGTGACTGCCTCCTGAAATACAGTGTCCAGGTACCTCTCTCTCTTCCCTGATGTATCACAGTGTTTGAAGCTAAGATTCCAGGTCATCAATTTTGAGCCTGAATTCTTTGAACAACCAACACTTTCTGCAGATGTAGTCACCAGAAACCACAACAGGGTCCACATTGGCTGACAGGACCAGGCAGCAGCACCAAAGCTCTGATGCTTCCAACAAATATGTTGCTTCTACCATGTCCTCCACCACTACGATTCCAACCAAGTCGGAAGGAGTTCATGAGAAGGTGCTGGTGCTTCACAAGGCGCAGTCAACAGTTGTTCCAATTTCATTTGCTCCTGTTGACTGGGGGAAAGAAGCCAATCCTATCTTCAATGCAGAGGTCGTGGTCATAATGAGGTTGGCATGATCGAGAGTGGACGTTGGAAAGACACTAGTTCGGTGTGGACCAGAAGGGCCAGATGGCCTGTTTCCGTGCTGTAATTGTTATATGGTTATATGGATGCAATACCCAGGACATTGAAGTACATTCATCACATGGGCTAATGGGAGATAGCAAGGTCATTGCCTCTTTCAGCTAGCTCCTTTTTACAGGAATGTTTAAAAAAATGCAGATGCTGGAAATGTGAAATAAAATCAGGAAATATTGGAAATGCTCAACAAGTCGAGCAAATCAGTGGAGGGATGAAAGATCCCTGACCTGAAATGTTAACATTGATCCTCATATGAGAGATACCACCTGACCCATTGAATTTCTGCTGCACAGTAAAGCCCCTGGTATCCAGCAGGGGATTGGTAGATGTTGGATAAGTGAGTTTTCCGGTCGCTTGAGACTCACTCTTATCCTGCCTAACTAATATATCTGCATTAAGGATAAACAGTTTAAAATACAAAAATACTATACTGTACTTGCACTGAATAAACTTTACTTGCATGAAATATATAAACCTTAAAGCATTTTACTTTATTTTTAGTTACATTCTTTTTTTTTAAAATTTTTTATTTTTCACACCATAAACCACATTGATCAAGATACATACATTTTCCTTTTCAAATATATACAGTGTCGTTTTCTCCCCCCCCTCTTCCCATCCCACCCTCCCTACCTCCCCTCCCATTCATTTAAAGTACAGAATCTAAGATACATTAAACCAGTCAAACAATGTTGTCACTCAATAAAAATAAACAAGAAGTTCCACTGAGTCAATTCTTTTCATTTCCTTCTCCTTCTGTCATTTTAGGTGGCAGATGTCCCCGGTACATTTTCTCTATTGTGTTTCATGTATGGCTCCCATATTTGTTCAAACATTGCAATATTATTTCTTAAATTATATGTTATTTTTTCTAATGGAATACATTTATTCATTTCTATATACCATTGTTGTATTCTCGAGTTATCTTCTAATTTCCAGGCTGACATAATACATTTTTTTGCTATGGCTAGGGCTATCCTAACAAATCTTTTTTGTGCACCATCCAAATCAAGTCCAAATTCTTTGTTTTTTATGTTACTTAGAAGGAAGATCTCTGGGTTTTTTGGTATATTGCTTTCTGTAATTTTATTTAATATCTGGTTTAGATCTTCCCAAAATTTCTTCACTTTCTCACACATCCAGATTGCATGAATTGTTGTTCCCATTTCTTTTTTACAACGAAAACATCTGTCAGATACTGTTGGGTCCCATTTATTTAACTTTTGAGGTGTAATGTATAGCCTGTGTATCCAGTTATATTGTATCATACGTAACCTCGTGTTTATTGTATTTCTCATAGTTCCAGAGCATAACTTCTCCCATGTTTCCTTCTTTATCTTTATGTTTAAATCTTGTTCCCATTTTTGTTTAGTTTTACCATTTGTTTCTTCATTCTCCTTTCTTTGCAGTTTAATATACATATTTGTTATAAATTTTTTGATTATCATTGTATCTGTAATCACATATTCAAAATTACTTCCCTTTGGTAACCTCAGACTGCTTCCCAATTTGTCCTTCAAGTAGGATTTCAGTTGGTAGTATGCCAACACTGTATCTTGAGTTGTATTATATTTATTCTTCATTTGTTCAAAGGATAGTAATTTATTTCCTGAAAAACAATTTTCTATTCTTTTGATCCCTTTTTTCTCCCATTCTCTAAAGGAAAGGTTATCTATTGTAAAAGGGATTAACTGATTTTGCGTCAGTAATAGTTTTGGTAATTGGTAATTTGTTTTATTCCTTTCTACATGAATCTTCTTCCAAATATTGAGCAGATGATGTAATACTGGAGAATTCCTACGTTGTACCAATTTTTCATCCCATTTATATAATATATGTTCAGGTATCTTCTCCCCTATTTTATCCAGTCCAATCTGGCTTTTCCCTTGTTTGATAAAAATCTGATAGGTATCTTAATTGTGTGGCTCTATTATAATTTTTAAAGTTTGGCAGTTGTAAGCCTCCTAGTTTATACCATTCTGTTAATTTATCTAGTGCTATCCTCGGTTTCCCCCCTTTCCATAAAAATTTCCTTATTATTTTCTTTAACTCCTTGAAGAATTTCTCCGTCAAGTGTATTGGCAATGCCTGAAATAGGTATTGTATCCTTGGGAAAATGTTCATTTTAATACAGTTTATCCTTCCTATTAGTGTTAGTGGTAAGTCTTTCCAATGCTCTAAGTCGTCCTGTAATTTTTTCATTAGTGGATAATAATTGAGTTTATATAGATGGCCGAGGTTTTTATTTATTTGTATACCTAGGTATCGTATTGCTTGCATTTGCCACTGGAATATGTTTCTTTCTTAAATTTTGAGAAATCCGCATTATTAATTGGCATTGCTTCACTTTTATTTGCGTTAATCTTGTAACCCGACACTTCTCCATATTCCTTCAATTTCTTATGTAATTCTTTTATTGATATTTCTGGTTCTGTTAAGTATTCTATAACATCATCTGCAAATAAACTGATTTTATACTCCTTGTCTTTTATTTTTATCCCTTTTATTTTATTTTCTGTTCTTATCAATTCTGCTAGTGGTTCTATAGCTAACGCGAACAATAAGGGTGATAGTGGACATCCCTGCCTTGTTGATCTGCTTAAGTTAAATTGCTTTGATATATATCCATTTACTGTCACTTTCGCCAATGGCCCCTTATATAATGCTTTAATCCAATTAATATACTTCTCTGGTAAATTGAATTTTTGTAATAGTTTGAATAAATAATTCCATTCTACTCTGTCAGAGGCCTTCTCTGTGTCTAAAGCAACCGCTACTGTTGGAGCTTTATTCCCTTCTACTGCATGAATTGTTAATAAATTTACAAATATTTTCTGTTGTTCGTCTTTTTTTAATAAATCCTGTTTGGTCTAGATTTACTATTTTAGGTACATAGTCGGCTAATCTGTTTGCTAATAGTTTAGCTATTATCTTATAATCTGTGTTAAGTAAAGATATTGGTCTATATGACGCTGGTGCGAGTGGATCTTTCCCTGTCTTTGGTATTACTGTAATTATTGCTGTTTTGCATGAATCTGGTAAGCTTTGTGTTTTGTCAATCTGGTTGATTACTTCCAGGAGGGGAGGTATTAATAAATCCTTAAATGTTTTATTGAATTCTATTGGGAATCCATCCTCTCCTGGTGTTTTATTATTTGGTAGTTTTTTTATTAACTCTGAAATTTCTACTATTTCAAATGGTTCTGTTAATTTATTTTGTTCCTCTATTTGTAATTTTGGTAGTTCAATTTTAGTTAAAAATTCATCTATTTTGTCTTCTTTTCCTTCGTTTTCAGTTTGATATAGTTGTTCGTAGAATTCCCTGAAGTTTTCATTAATTTCCGTTGGATTATATGTGATTTGTTTGTCTTTTTTCCTTGATGCCAATACCATTCTCTTAGTTTGTTCTGTCTTAAGCTGCCATGCTAGAATTTTGTGCGTTTTTTCTCCTAGTTCATAATATTTCTGTTTTGTCTTCATTATGTTCTTCTCCACCTTATATGTTTGTAGTGTTTCATATTTTATTTTTTTATCTGCCAATTCTCTTCTTTTAGTTGTGTCTTCCTTCATTGCTAATTCTTTTTCTATATTTACTATTTCCCTTTCCAACTGCTCTGTTTCCTGATTGTAGTCCTTCTTCATCTTGGTTACATAACTTATTATTTGCCCTCTAATGAATGCTTTCATTGCATCCCATAGTATAAACTTATCTTTCACTGATTCCGTATTTATTTCAAAGTTCATTTTAATTTGTCTTTCAATGAATTCTCTAAAATCCTGCCTTTTAAGTAGCATGGAGTTTAATCTCCATTTATACATTCTTGGAGGGATGTCCTTTAACTCTATTGTCTATATCAGGGGTGAATGGTCCGATAATATTCTAGCTTTATAGTCTGTCTTTCTTACTCTGTCTTGCATACGAGCTGATAACAGGAATAGGTCTATTCTTGAGTATGTTTTATGTCTACCCGAATAATATGAATATTCCTTTTCCTTTGGGTGTTGTTTCCTCCATATATCCAAAAGTTGCATTTCTTGCATCGATTTAATTATAAATTTGGTTACTTTGTTCTTTCTGTTAATTTTTTCCCAGTTTTATCCATGTTTGAATCCAAATTAAGGTTGAAATCCCCTCCTATTAGTATGTTCCCTTACGTGTCTGCTATCTTCAAAAAATATCTTGCATAAATTTTTGATCTTCTTCGTTAGGTGAATATACATTGAGTAAATTCCAAAACTCCGAATATATCTGACATTTTATCATTACATATCTCCCTGCTGGATCTATTATTTCCTCTTCTATTTTAATTGGTACATTTTTACTGATTAATATAGCCACTCCTCTAGCTTTTGAATTATATGATGCTGCTGTTACATGTCCTACCCAAACTCTCTTTAATTTCTTGTGCTCCATTTCAGTTAAATGTGTTTCTTGCACGAATGCTATATCAATTTTTTCTTTTTTCAGTAAATTTAGCAGTTTCTTCCTTTTGATTTGGTTATGTATTCCGTTAATATTTAAAGTCATATAGTTCAACGTAGCCATTTCATACTTTGTTTATCTTCCCTTTCCGTTTCCTCATCATCACCTTTCCTTCTTATCCATTTCTGCTTTCTTGTTTTGAACACTTTATAAGACAACATTTCTAAAACATCAAACATTTCCCTTATTTTCCGATCTAAAATTTCTTTAACCCCATTATCCCCTCCCCTTCCTGAGTTGCCCTTTATCCCTTGTCGGGCAACCACATCTCCCCTCTCCATTTGGATTTGCGAATTCACTCGCAAGCGTCAACTGATTTTGCAGTGACCGTAACTCCTCCCCACCCGCCCCCCACCCCAGAAAAGATTTCAATTTTCATATATAACAAAGGTCACTCTTTTAATTCCCTCCTTACTTCCTCTGTTCCCTTTCATTCCCTTATTAATTCGTATCTATACTCTATATATTTTCCTCTAAATACAGATACACTCATGCATACACATATATACATACACATCTATATCTATATCTATAGATATAGATATATACACACATACATATAGTTCGTGGTCATTTTTACTCTCGTTCCATATCTTCCTCTCTCTGTCTGTTTTGTAGTTGTTCTGCTTATTTTCGTGCTTCCTCTGGATCCGAGAATAGTCTGTTTTGTTGCCCTGGAATAACTATTTTAAGTACCACTGGGTACTTTAACATAAATTTATATCCTTTTTTCCATAGGATCGTTTTTGCTGTATTAAACTCCTTTCTCTTCTTCAGGAGTTCAAAACTTATGTCTGGATAGAAAAAAATTTTTTGACCTTTGTATTCCAGTGGCTTTTTGTCTTCTCTTATTTTCTTCATTGCTTTCTCCAATATATTTTCTCTTGTTGTATATCTTAAGAATTTTACTAAAATGGATCTTGGTTTTTGCTGCGGTTGTGGTTTCGGGGCTAGTGTTCTATGTGCCCTCTCTATTTCCTTTTCTTCCTGTAATTCTGGTCTTCCTAGGACCATGGGGATCCAATCTTTTATAAATTCTCTCATATTCTTGCCTTCTTCATCTTCCTTAAGGCCCACTATCTTTATATTATTTCTTATATTATAATTTTCCATTATATCTATCTTCTGAGCTAACAGCTCTTGTGTCCCTTTAACTTTTTTATTAGATTCTTCTAATTTCTCTTTTAAGTCCTCTACTTCCATTTCTACGATTGTTTCTCGTTCTTCCACATTGTCCACTCTTTTTCCTATATCTGACAGGACCATCTCTATTCTATTCATTTTTTCTTCTGCACTTTTAATTCTTTTTATTTCACGAAATTCTTGTAATTGCCATTCTTTTACTGATTCCATATATTCTTTAAAAAAAAATATATCCATTGTCTTGCCTTTCCCTTCTTCTTCCATTTCTCTATGTTCTTCTTCTTCTTCTTCCTCTGGGTTGGTCATCTGTTGTTTCCTTGTTTTCTTTTTACTCTCTTCTTTCTTGTTCTCGTTGTTTTCTGTGTTCTCTACCTGTTGTTGTGTTGTAGCTGTCATCCTCAGCTGTGGAGATCGACTCCTCAGCTGTTCCCCCCTCCCGTCAGTGTGTTTTTTTTCATGCGCATCGCGCATGCGCGACTCCTGGCACATGCGCGGTTGTGCACTTTTACTTGGCTCCACGAGCCATTTTTGTAGTCCCGAGCTCGGGACTTCCACTGACCTTAGGGAGCGGGCTTCTCTCTCCGCGTTGGGCCTCCTCGGACAGGTAAGGCCTTCACCTTCTTCTTCCGACGTTCTTTCTTCTTCTCTTCTTCCCGTTGCTTTCGACTTTTCTCTCTTCGCTGCCATTTTCTTCCCACCTTTACTTTTACTTTGTTTTAATTTTTATTCTTGTACCTTTGTGTTTTGTGTATTTTTTTAAAACTTTTCTGGAGAGGGCTGGAGTTCCCTGACAGGCCACTACTCCATCACGTGACTCCTCCACATTCTTTAAAAACATTTAACTGTCACTGCATCTGCAGGTTCCTCACCCTCCATGGAGCTGCCAAAAAGATGAATAATGACATTATTGATCCACCCACCCCTCCCCCAAGTTTACAGATAAAGCCTTACTAATATACAAATAAAGATAAAGACTCTTTCTAAGCAGGGATAAGGAGGCACTTTAGGGATTCACCAAATGGCGAGCAGCATCATCTGGATTGTGATCCGGGGTAACACCATTTTATTCAAACACAACTTTATTCAAACAGCTGCTGCAAACAAAGCACGACTAAGGCACTCTGCTGGTTGAATATTTGCTCCCATCTTCGCCAAAAGTTTGTGTTACTTCAGAGAACATTTACTTCGACAACTTTAAACTTTTATTTATTTTTTTAATTTATTCTGATTTAATCCAAATTTTTTTTTTTTTTTGCCTGTTGCTTGAATTCTAGATAACGGGGTTTTACTGTGTTTCTGTTTTGAATTTATGCTCAGGGAAGCTGACTAAATTATGTTCTTGGCTAGTCTCATTTGACTGCATTGGTTCATATCTTTCTAAGACCTTGCTTTCCATATACCTATCCATTTTCCCTTTGAACATTGTAATTGTACTGAAGCTTGGTTGAAGAGACTTTTAGATGGACACATGAATGCACAGAGAATGGACGGATATGGGTCATGTGCACGCAGAAGAGATATAGTTTTATTTGGTACAGACATGGAGGGCAGAAGGAACTGTTCCTATGCTGAACTGTTCTGTGTTTAGTGTCACAGAGAATGGTGAACATGCTGGAAGGCACTAACACCCTCACTGAATACTGCAGAAGATAAAACAGTGGGATAAAAGTGTCAGGACTTAGCCTGACACTTTTTATGCATATAAACTCTATATTGTGTGGAAAGCATCTTTCCTTCATCTTGCTTCTGCAGTTGATCATTATACTTTGTATTTAAATGTTTGTATAAAAAGTATCACTTGCATTTGGTGTCTCAAGAAAATGCACGCATCACAGTGTGTTTATATTCACCAAATGTCACTGACTTGTTCCATAGATGTCTGTATTTAACCATAACCATATAACCGTTTACAGCATGGAAACAGCCCATGTCAGCCCTTCAAGTCCGTACCGGTTCACTTGAACAACTCCACTAGCTCCTCCGCAAACTCCTGAGGAAGTAGAGGCTTTCTTCATGATGCCATTGGTGTGTTGGTTCCAGGAAAGATCTTCCTTGATATTTGCAGGACTTTCTGCAGTTTGCAAATTGATTCCCATTTTTCCAGATTATACATTAATAGTATTTAATTGGCAACAAAACACTTGGCCATTTAAAACTGTTTATTTCATGCAGAGATCATGAATTCAGAAGGCAATGTAAAGAAGAGCTATTTAATATAAAATTAAGAAAATGTAGCAGCAGGCAAGGGGAGGATTGATTCTAAGAACCTTATTCATTAAAGTCTTGATATTGGTCAGGTTGAGTGAGTAAAATCCATGATGTAAAATTCAAACTTTATCTCAGATTTATTGTCAGTCTTTGATGATTGTTACTGCTCTCCAATGGCAGTGTTCCCTGTAGATGTACTCAGTTGTGGGGAGGGTTTTGCCTGTGATGTCCTGGGCTGTGCCCACTTACCTTTTGGAGGGCTTTCTGCTCAGGGATATTGGTGTTCCCATACCAGACCGTGATGCAGCCGGTCAGCACACCTCTGCAGAAATTTGTCAGGGTTTCTGATGTCATACCAAACCTCTGAAGATTCCTGAGGAAGTCGAGGCACTGATGTGCTTTCTTCACGATACCATTGGTGTGTTGGGTCCAGGAAAGATCTTCCGAGATAGTGACCCCCAAGAACCTAAATGTGCTCACCCTCTCCACCTCTGATCACTGGATTGTACACCGCTAGCTTCCCTTTCCTGAAGTCAACAATCAGCTCTTTAGAACTGAGTGCAAGGTTGACGTTGGTGCACCATTCAGCCAAGTTTTCAATCTCCATTCTGTATACTGACTCATCCCATTCCTTTAAACTTGATACTGCCATTAAGATATTCCCAATATATTGTATTCAGTTTGCTGAGATTGAGAAACTGGAGAAGAAAGTTTAGAAGCTGGATTATAATTGAATATTAATTTATATGTGAAGTGCAAGACTGTTGGAAAATGTAAACGCTACAATGATGCCAGACATGTATCTGCTGAGTTCTTAAAACAACATGAATTTGTCCTCATTGTTGAAATAACAGTTAAATCTTTCATTCCACCCACAACTAATTCCGTGGTTTATTTGTTGGCATAT
Organism: Narcine bancroftii; assembly: GCF_036971445.1. NCBI lineage: Eukaryota > Metazoa > Chordata > Chondrichthyes > Torpediniformes > Narcinidae > Narcine > Narcine bancroftii. Next base: position 129,487,031 of record NC_091472.1, read on the forward strand.
CTCAATAGCTATTTACTGATTAGCTATTCACCAATGCAGGGCATTTCCTGTCATGGATGTTGGCATTTTGTGGGTTGCACTGTAGTCCATTGTTCTTGTGCAATGAAAATTAAAATATTGCACATGCAGGGATATTCATCAGGTTCAAAAAATGATGTTATTTCATCTTTGGAAAGGCACAGCTGGGTGAAATCAGACTGATCTCCTAGTATCCAGGTAATAATCAAGTCATTGTTCTGTGCATTGATAAACTCAACCTGGGAGTGTAACTGCACATTAGTCCAGAGCTCCTATGGCTTCTGGCTGCAAGAGAATATTACAGTTGGCAGGTATATCCTTGTACATATGATTTCTCCAGAAATAGACAAGGACATAAAATCTGGATGCAAGTCTTCAATTACTCCTATCAGTTCTTCCCTTCACCCCACTAAGAAATTAGGAGAATGTATGAGCTGTAGAGATTTGCTACTTTGTGCACCACACAGCTGTTATTTCTTCCAGTGGAGAATGTTGGTGTGGGTATCTATTGGCAAGAAGCTTGGTTCCAAACAGAAATATGCACAGCTTGCAATAAGTTTTGTGTAGTCTGGTAACAAATCATAGCACATTGCAGTCAGATCTTCAGTTTTGATTGAGGGGCGATCCTCTTGACAAGCCTAAGGAAGTACAGAAAACATTGAATTTATTGTAGAATCTGCATGAAACATTCAAAGTTTTGAAACCATCCACATTGAAGAAATTACCTCGAAGAAATGGTTTTTCAAATGGTTTAATCATTTTGGAGAATGCTGTAGAAGCAGGATTGTGTGTCTCTGTGGATCAAATGGTGGGTGAACATTTGAGTGTTTTAAGTGTGAATTGCCTTAACTGAAAGAGTTTTCAGTCTTTATTCCTACCCAGGATGCTTATTAAATGAAGAGCTGGCTGAATGTTTGCTGCGATGCCTTCACAGCTGATGAAGCTGTCCATAATTACCCTCTGACCAGTGAATGTTGAATGCAAAAAGGTAGAAAACCATCTGGGTGAATTCATGGTCATAAAGCTTGAGAGCAGCAGGGATTACAGATTGGGAACATTGAAAGTAAGCTTTCAAGCTTTATGGCCATGTGCTCACCCAGATGATACCTGATGAAGGGCTCAAGCCCATTTGAAGTACACTGCTGAGCTTCCCAAGCATTGTGTTTTTTAAAAGGTAACCTGGCATGCTTGATACTTCCTGAAATTGAGTGAGCAGAAGGGAGAGAAGAAGATATGCTCCTGTTATCCAGAGAATAGAGTTATATTTTTTTAATATGCCAGTTTATATAATGTTCACAGTGTGTTTTGGATGGTTTAATTAGGGTAAATCATTATCTTTTTCACTTTTCTTGGAGACAAGAGAGTAGATGATGACAAAATCAAACGAGAACATTAGGTTAGTTTGGGGAATAACGTGAGTAGTGATTCAATTCCATCTTGTCTTAATGGTATACTTGAGAAACTGAATGTTCAAAGTCCAGGATTTTACAGTTCACCTGTTCTTTTGTTGTTGTACTCTTTTTGATATGGATAACATAGGGAGCTGATAACTAAACAAATGAAATTCAGGACATGATCTCACCAGGAAGCTGAATGATATTTGCTAATCTATAGGATCTTTGCACTTTGCATTTATTAAGATAGACCTATGACTGGCTATTAAAAAAAAAGTATGAAAAATCTCTCTGTCACCCAGCTGCAGATATTCAGTTCATAATGTAATTCTTAACAAATGAGGATACATACTCCTTCAATATTTGAACCTCTTCTATGGACAAAGCAGAATATGTTTTGAAGGTTATTTTTAAAATCAAGAGAATCAATGAATGTTGAACAACATGGTTTGTATCACCTTGAAAAGGAAGTGCAAAAAGTAAACATGAACATATACCAAGTATTGATTGAGGGGAAATGATAGGTTTAGTGCAAATTAGGAATTTGGTAAAAAATCATATGCCTTTTGTGCAAAGCTCTAAAGGAAAGTAATATTGGAAGAATACTTGCTTGTGGAAGAATACTTGCTTTAGTAAGGCTACACAAAGGGTCACTTGATTGATCTTTGGAGTGAAGCTGTTTGTATTGGGGGAGTACCATGGGTCTTCATTGAAGCATACTAATTTAATGTAGGGGGTCCTGAGACAAATAACCAGACTAGACAGTCTAGAACAGGGAACATAGGCTGAGGATAAAGAATTGGTCATTTAGAACTTAGTACTCCAGAGCACTGTGAAATCTTATTTAATTATACTCATGAAGGAGAGCAATAAATCATTCAGAACAAAGGACATCAATAGAAATATAGCTAATAGCTAAAATAGCAATGGAGGGACAACCTTCCATCCAGTCTTTTTGGGCTCTTAATGTGTTTGAACAATGGTGGGAAAATCTTAACTTGGATAAAGATGAAAATCTGTGTTGCAGAGAATACAGTGATTGTTCAGATTTGTCCTTGGAATTTGGTTATAATTGCTCTGTGTGATCACTGCACTCACAAAGTCTTCATTTCAATTTACTGCAGTCTTAAGTTTCCAGTCTTATGATAATATAGCAATTTGTGAGAGTATCTGATGATGCATGGACAGTTTTGAACTTTCAAGGTCAAATGACATTGCTCATGACATTTTTAAAATGTATTGATAAGAGTCTTCAAAAAACCTTGTGAAAATCTCACATCATAGTCCCTCAGCAGAGAGGGCTGGTTGTAAAATGCTCTGCTCGGTTGGTCAGTGGTGACCTTGGTTGTTTTCTTTTACACAGGCTGGAAAATGGTCTGCTGAATTAAAGTTCTGCAGAATTTCAGTGCTGGTAACCTATCTCCCCTCATGGTTGTTTTTTTTTTAACGAGCAACTGCTTTTGAGTGCCCAGTAAATCTGTGCGGACCTTTTGGTGCTAATGGGGGTCAATGCATGCTAATTTGGATAATCGTCTTCAATTCAACAATTGGCAATGAGCCACAGAACATGAGCTAACTGATCAATGAAAGAAAATACTTTGGTAATCTTTGCTGATAATTGTATTGCTGCAGTAAAATTGCACTGATTTAAAGAGAACTAATTGGTGTATTTGGACAGCACAAACTTGTGGTACAGCTTGGTAACAGAAGGGGTTGTTGTATCTCTAAATTAAAAAAAACTAAATAAATCATCAATAACTAAAGCAACTATACAAATAAAGGAAAAGTGCAGCTCGACAGGTCTCAAGTGCAAAGGTGGTGGAGGAACAGATTGAAAGTTTGAGTCGAGTCCTCATTGAAACACAAATTATTAACCCAGACCAAACCAGGTCATCGAGGTTAATATAATTATTAAAAAATAATTCTATTTTTTCCTCCTATTGGTTTAATTTGACTTCAAAAAGAAATGTTGGATGTAACCTACTCCTCCAGGAAGTGGAGAAGAAAGTTGTGTTCAGTGTGAAATCTGATGCTAAAATGTTAACATTGGAGAAGTAGAGAGATGACGTTTAATGGGGGAATCATGGGAATTTGTTTTGTTTTCTCTATTCAGCTCACGTGGACATTACCCCTCCATAAATCTTCGTCCGCGAAGCCAAGCCAAAGAAAGATCAGTGATTTGGGCAATATGCATGAAAGATGGAAAGACTATGATCAGACATGAGAACACAATGGGCTAATATTTTAGAAGTGGGTTGTATTTATTGAAAGGGAGCTGCTGCCCAAAAAAATAAACAGCTGGATCCTGTAGAAGTGGGAAATGCTGAGTGTTGTCAACTTCAGGCACAGGATGAATCATTAAGGAAGGGGGAGAAAGCAGATTGGGGTAGGTCAAAAATAAGCCTGGACCAGATCAGGATGATACACTGTCTTTTCAAGGTTATCAATAAACAGCAATCCACTACCATGACCATCAGGCTCTTTCTTCCCAGATTCATTCATTTCCTTGATTTTAAATTCCCAAGCTGTCAGTGAAATTTGAATTGATGACTGAACTCAAGTCTTCCATATTGGTGTTAGAATAACAATTCACTGTACTCAAGACTTGCCAACTTTTTAATTTCAAACAAGGAGTCTCTGTAATTCTGGAAAAGCAGTAACCAACTCACAGACCATTTTATCAGATATTGAGCCTAATGTTGTCTATTTTAATGTGGCCACTTGAATGCATCCTCTTTAGCAATTTTCTCCCCAAATTGGTTCCATCTGTCCACTCCTCATTTAACTTTCTCAGCTGATTCCAGAATCTAAATCCCTTTTGTTGTCTCCACCTGTCAACTTTCCTCCAACACCCTCACCCCCACTCCACCTGCTCACCCACCCTTCCTTACCTGAATCCATCTATTGCTTCCCAATTTGCCCCTTCCTTTATTCTGACCACCTCCTCTTTACCCGCTCACTCTTGATTACAGGGTCTTGGCTATCTCTTTACTTTCACGGGTGCTGCCTGACCCATGGAGGTTCTGCAGCAGTTTGATTTTTGTTTACTATCTCGCCCGAGAGACAACACTTCTGACAATGCAGCATTCCCTGAGGCCTGCACAAAAATATCAGCCTTCATTATATTCTAGAAGGGGTTGGTTCGCCAAATGCAGTTTTCAGTAAAACCGCAATTGTATTGATCAGCTTCTTTTAAAAAGCTGAATAAGTATCAGGTTAAATGTTTCAAAGTTTCATGGATGACAGTGTACAGAAGATACCAAGCATCTTCAGCTTTTGTCTGGCCAGTATTGAGTATTATTGATTGTAAGTTTAGATGAATATCCAGGACTTTCTTTCAATTCTGTTTGAAGGTCAGCACAATGCATTAGATGTGGTGTGAACTAATCCCTTGTACAAAATTGGAAAGTTTAAATTTAAATTAAAAGAAAAAAATTTAGACATACAACACAGTACAGGGCCTTCTGGCCCATGAGCCCATACTCTCCAAATACACCAACTAACCTATGAACCTCATACATTTTTGGAGGGTGAGAGGAATATGGAGCATGTGGAGGAAACCCACACAGACATGGGAGAAGGTACAAACTCTTTACAGACAGTGCTGGATTCAAACCTGGGTTGCTGGTGCCATAATAGTGTTTGCTAACTCAGTGGTTCTCAACCTTTTTCATTCCACTCACATACCACTTAAGTATTCCCTTTGCCATCGGTGCTCTGTGATTAGTAAGGGATTACTAAAGGTGGTATGTGGGTGGAAAGAATAAATTTGAAAGACACTGTTATGTGCACGGTTCCATAACTCTAAAGGAAATGGGCCAATGACAATTTTTCCCAAGCAAAATATTTCAGTAACAATTGGGTCAAGAGCAGTGATTCTCAACCTTCTCTTCCAACACACATATTAAGTAATCCCTTACTAATCACAGAGCACCGATGGCATAGGAAATATTTAAAGTGGTATGTGAGGAAAGAAAAAGGTTGAGTACGACTAGTAACTGCTCACTAATCCTGGCACCTGAGTCCTTGATGTCCTTTCTCTTGAAAAAGATTTTTTCAATTCCTTTTGGTGGACTTGTAGCAGCTGAATACTTAATGGAAACCCTTTATGCCAGTTTACCAATGGGTGGATGAGTGATGCAGATGAGAAAAGGTTCTGTTTCCAATCCACGCTGTGATAGCTTATCTCGGATCTGTAGATGGCTTTAACCTTGATGTGGGCAAAATTGGCAAGTATCTGCAATTCAAATTCCAGGATCCATGAACACAACTGTCCTGGTATGCGTGTTGTTTCTCCCTGCTTTGCCCATTGAATTTGCCTCACACTCCATCTTGTCTCCCCTTCACCAGTCCCTTCCTACCTCCATCTGGGACACCATTCACGCTCTCACCATTTTTATTCCTCTTGTCACTTAAGATTTTTTTGCAGCAACACCTTGCTGAAGATGCTTGAGTTGATGACTGTCGGAGAACATTCACAAATTAAATCAGTCAGTAATACTTGAGTGTCAGGTTTTACCATTCCATTTGTGTGAATAAGCATCAGGAGGTGTTCATTGTTGTTGAAAATCTACTCCATCAGAATGTTTAGCAAACAGGTTAACAGTCAAATCAAAGTTATTACCGCTCGGTCACTGTTTCCGCGGGGATTGAAGGACACAAATATTCTTTAAATTAATATTTCTCCATTAAAGATTTAGCACAGAATCTGATCAATTTTTCAATAAGATGGAACTGATATTTACCCCTTATTCTCAAAGTTCCTGGCTTGTTGTTGTAGTTAGAATAAACAATTGAGTTTTGTGAGATTATGAAGCAAAATGTGAGAGTCCAGAATTCAACCTCTGTGGGCAGAAATGCATAAAATCCATTCCATTTCAGAAAAAGTTCTCTAGATTTTTGAAGATTGAAACACTGAAAGAAATCACCCAAAGAGTGATCCACACCTTTGTCATTGTAATAAAGTCTAACATTCCACTTGTCTTCCTAATTACTTAACTCCTGCAGTATTGACCTTCAGTGGCTTTCAACCACACCTAGTTCCTTTGAACGTCAACACCACTGTCTCTGTTTTGTGCACCAAAGTAGATGACCTCACATTTTCACATTACATTCAATTTGTTATGCTTTCATCAAGCAGTTTCCTTCATAGAACTATAGAACACTGCAGTACAGAAAACAGGTCATTCAGCCCTTCTGGTCTGTGCCAACCATTATTCTGCTGTTCCCAATGACCTGCTCCCATTACATAACCCTCCAGACCACTCCCATCCATGTATCTATCAAATTTATTCTTAAACTCAAGTCCACATTCACCACATCAGATGGCAGCTCGTTCCACACTCCCACCACTCAGAGTGAAGAAGTTCCCCCTCATATTCCCTCTAAACCTTTCCCCTTTTACCTTAAAGCCATGTCCTCTCATATTTATCTCCCCCAATCTAGTGGAAAAAGCCTACTCCCATCCACTCTCTTTTCCTCTCCATCCTGTAAACTATCAAAACTCCCTTAATTCTTCTTCATTCCAAGGAATAAAGTCCTAAATTTGACCTCACCAATGTCTTAAACAACTTCAATATAACATCCCAAATCCTATACTCATTACTTTGATTTATAAAAATGAAGATGCCAAAAGCTTTCTTTACATGCCTGTCCACCTGTGACACCATCTTCAGGGAACTATGTCTCTCTCTGCTTCTCTGCACTTCTCAGTACCCTACTATTTACTGTGTATTTCCAATCTTGGTTTGCTCTTCCAAAATGCAGCATCTCACACTTGTCTGCATTAAACTCTCACCTGCCATTTACTGGCCCATTCTCCCAGTTGATCCAAATTGCTCTGCAAGCTTTGAAAATCTTCTTCACTGTCCACTGCACTCCTTTCTTTGACTCATTAGCAAACTTGCTGATCTAATTTTAGGCACACCACTCTGTTAAAGGCCTCCAGTCTGAAAAGCAATCATCCACTACCACTCTCTGTTTTCTCCCACACAGCCAATTTTGAATCCAGTTTACAACCTCTCCATGGATACCTAATGTCTGAGCCTTCTGAACTAACCTCCCATGTGGGACCTTATCAAAGGCCTTACTAAAGTTCATGTAGACAACGTCTATAGCCTTTAGTTATGGGTTCTATTCTATTTTATATTATATATAAATATATTTTTAAAAGCAATTGTGAGGGGTTTAGTGTAGGTCACCACAAACAGAGCAACACTTCACATCTCATTTAAAATGCAAGAGCTTGGCTTTGCAAAAGACAATGGGACTGTTTTATTTTTTTTTATTTTTTTTTCACACCATAAATCACATTAGCCATGATATACACTATTTCTTTTTCACACATATACAGTGAATTTTTCTTCCCCCCCCCCCTCCCTCCTCCCAAGCCACCCCCCCACCCCCCCTCTCATCCATTTTAGGTATACAATCTAGGTTGCATTAAGCCAGTCAGACAATGTTGTCATTCAACAAAAATACACCAGAAATTCTACTGAGTCCATTCTTTTCTTTCCTTCTCCTTCCATCAACTTAGGTAATGTTTGTCCCCGGTAGGTTTTCGCTATTGTATTTAATGTAAGGCTCCTATACTTGTTCGAATATTTCAATATTATTTCTTAACCTATATGTTATTTTTTCTAATGGAATACATTTATTCATTTAAATTTAGTAGTTTCTTCCTTTTAATTTGGTTATGTATTCCATTAATATTTAAAGTCATATAGTTCAGCGTAGCCCTTTTATATTGTTTATCTTCTCTTTCCGTTTTTCCATCATTACCTTTCCTCCTTTTCCATTTCTGTTTTCTTATTTTCAACTCTTTATAAGACAACATTCCTACAACATCCAACATTTTCCTTATTCTCCTATTTCTATCTTATTTATCCCCAATCTCCCCTTCCCCTCCTGAGTTGTCCTTTATCCCTTGTCGGACAACCACATCTCCCCTCTCCATTTGGATTTGCGAATCCACTCGCAAGCGTCAACTGATTTTGCAGTGACCGCTATTTCCCCCCACCCCACCTCCCCCAGAAAAGATTTCACTTTTCATATGTCACAAAGGTCACTCTTTTAATTCCCTCCTTATTCTCTCTATTCCATTACCTTCCCTTATTAATTCTTGTCTATACTATCTATATTTTCCTCTAAGTACAGATACATTCACGTATGCACATTGTCTCTATTCACTCTTATACCTCTTTACCCGCATACATATCAATCGTGATCATTTTTACTCTCATTACCCGTCTTCATCCCTCAGTCTATTTTTGTCTTTACCCACATACATATCAGTCGTGATCATTTTTACTCTCATTACCCGTCTTCCTCCCTCAGTCTATTTTTGTAATTGTTCTGCAAATTTTCGTGCTTCTTCTGGATCCGAGAATAGTCTGTTTTGTTGTCCTGGAATAAATATTTTCAATACCGCTGGATGCTTTAGTATAAATTTATACCCTTTCTTCCATAAAATTGCCTTTGCTGTATTGAACTCTTTTCTCTTCTTTAGGAGTTCAAAACTTATATCTGGATAAATGAAGATTTTTTGCCCTTTATACTCCAGTGGTTTGTTGCCCTCTCTTACTTTTCCCATTGTCTTCTCCAGTACCTTTTCTCTTGTAGTATATCTTAGGAATTTTACTACAATAGATCTTGGTTTTTGATGTGGTTGTGGTTTAGAGGCCAATGCTCTATGTGCCCTTTCTATTTCCATTTCTTGCTGTAGTTCTGGACATCCTAGGGTCTTAGGGATCCACTCTTTTATAAACTCCCTCATATTCTTGCCTTCTTCATCTTCCTTAAGGCCCACTATCTTTATGTTATTTCTTCTGTTATAATTTTCCATTGTATCTATTTTTTGAGCTAGTAGTTCTTGTGTCTCTTTAGTTTTTTTATTAGATTCCTCCAATTTCTTTTTTAAGTCTTCTACCTCCATTTCTGCTGCTACTGCCCACTCTTCCATCTTGTCCATTTTCTTTCCCATTTCTGTTAAGGTCATCTCTATTTTATTCATTTTCTCTTCTGTGTTGTTTATTCTTTTTCTTAAATCATTAAATTCCTGTGTTTGCCATTCTTTAAATGACTCCATGTATCCTTTAATAAGAGAAAGTACCTTCTTTATCTTGCCTTTCTTTTCTTCTTCTATTTCACTGTACTCTTCCTCTTCCTCTTCTTCTTCCTCTGGGTTGGCCATCTGTTGTTTCTTTGTTGCCCTTTCCTTCTCTTCTTTCTTGTTTCTATTGTCTTCTGTGGTCTCTTCTTGCTGCAGGTGTTCTGCAGCTGTCGTTGCCGGCTGTTGAGATCGACTCCCCAGCTGGTCCCCCCTCCCGTCGGTGTGTTTTTTTTCATTCGCATCGCGCATGCGCGAGGATTCGCGCATGCGCGGTTGCGCACTTTTACTCGGCTCAGCGAGCCATTTTTGTAGTCCATTATTTACCGACCTGAGGGAGCGGGTTTCTCTCTCCGCAGCGGGCCTCTTCGGACAGGTAAGGCCTTCACCTTTTTCCTCCTTTGTCTTCTCTTCCTCTCTTCTTACCGTTGCTTTCGATTTTTCTTTTTTTGTCGCCATCTTCTTTCCACCTTTATACTCACTTTTCTGTAACTTTTATTTCTGTGCCTTTGTGTTTTCCTTTGTTTTTCCCGACTTTTCTGGAGAGGGCTGGAGTTCACCGTCCGGCCACTACTCCATCACGTGACTCCTCACAATGGGATTGTTTTAGAAGGAATTTTAAAAAGTAGGTGCAAATAAACAGTCCAGGGTCAAAGTGCTGATAAAGATCTTTCAAGGATTGGGTTAGCCCTGCAAGAGGTTCTGGTTTTTACAAGCAGAGAGAGAGGAAAAGACCAAACAGGATTTCTAGAGAAAGTGAGAGAAAGAGAGAGAACTGAGTTCAGCAGTCATGACAAGCTGGCAGCTTGTTTAAGCCCCATTTTAAAGATGGGTTGTGAGTTCTGAGTTCAGCCTGTTGAAAAACCTTTGTGGTCCTTACAAGAGGAAATGGTTGGCTGGAGTGTTTCACCTGAAATAAGGGAAACAAGAGGAACTTTGTGGTGACCTGGAAGAAGAAGCTATCACATGGAAAACCCATCATGGAGCAAATCTTCTTCAGCATGACTCTGAAGTGGCTTATTGGAGGGAATCAGTTTGTGTGTGTCCAACGAGCAACAAATCTCTCTGAAACCGACAATAACCATTTACCTTTAAGCACCAGAGCTTGGTGAAAATTCATAAATGTTAAATTCTGTACACAGTATAAGAATTGCCTGTGATACCAGTGAACTTGGCATAAGAACTGAGATTGGACTATTAAAACAAAGAACATTCCTGAACATATACACATTACATACAAGTGTGCTTAGAATAAGAAGGGGGTTAAGTTGATAGTAATAAGTTAAAGTTCGATCCTGTTTTTATGTTGAAAGAAAATTAAAAGCAACTTTTGTTTAAGTAACCATTTGTCTTAGTGAATTTCTTTTGCTGCTGGGTTTGTGGTCCTTTGGTCTTGTAACACTTTCCTTCATCTACCTTCTTGGTAATGCTCAAAAAACTCTTATCTTTGGCTTGGCTTCACGGACGAAGATTTATGGAGGGGTAATGTCCACGTCAGCTGCTGGCTCATTTGTGGCTGACGAGTCTGATGCGGGACAGGCAGACACGGTTGCAGCGGTTGCAAGGGAAAATTGGTTGGTTGGGGTTGGGTGTTGGGTTTTTCCTCCTTTGTCTTTTGTCAGTGAGGTGGGCTCTGTGGTCTTCTTCAAAGGAGGTTGCTGCCCGCCGAACTGTGAGGCGCCAAGATGCACGGTTTGAGGCGATATCAGCCCACTGGCGGTGGTCAATGTGGCAGGCACCAAGAGATTTCTTCAAATTTTCGTGCTTCCTCAGGATCCAAGAATAGTCTGTTTTGCTGCCCTGGAATAACTATTTTAAGTACCGCTGGGTACTTTAGCATAAATTTATATCCTTTTTTCCATAGGATCGCTTTTGCTGTATTAAACTCCTTCCTCTTCTTCAGGAGTTCAAAATTTATATCTGGATAGAGAAAATTTTTTTGACCTTTGTATTCCAGTGGCTTTTTTTTCTTCTCTTATTTTCTTCATTGCTTTCTCCAATATATTTTCTCTTGTTGTATATCTTAGGAATTTTACTAAAATGGATCTTAGTTTTTGTTGTGGCTGTGGTCCAGAGGCCAATGTTCTATGTGCCCTCTCCACCTCCATCTCCCCCTGTAACTCTGGTCTTCCTAGGACCCTGGGGATCCAATTCTTTACAAATTCTCTCATATTCTTGCCTTCTCCATCCTCCCCAAGGCCCACCATCCCTACACTATCTCCTCTATTATAACCCTCCATCACATCCATCCCCCGAGCCAACAGCTCCCGTGTCTCTCCAACTTTTTTATTAGATTCTTCTAATTTCCTTTTTAAGTCATCTACCTCCACCTCCACGGCCATTTCTCACTCTTCCACCCCGCCCACTCCCCTTCCTATATCTGACATGACCATCTCTAATCTATTCATTTTTTCCTCTGTTCTTTCTATTCTTCTCCTTATTTCACTAAATTCTTGCGACCGCCACTCTTCCATTGATTCCATGTATTCTTTAAAAAAATATATCCATGTACTTGCCCTTCCCTTCCTCCTCCATCTCTCTGTGTTCCCCCCCCTCCCCCTCCTCTGGGTTGGTCATCTGTTGTTTCTTTGATTTCCTTTTACTCTCTTCTTTCTTGTTCTCGTTGTTTTATATGTTCTCCTCTTGCTGCTGTGTTGTGGTTGTCAATTTCAGCTGTGGAGATCGACTCCTCAGCTTGTCCACCCTCCCGTCAGTGTTTTTTTTGTCTTGCGCATCGCGCATGCACGACTGCGCACTTTTGCTTGGCTCCGCGAGCCATTTTTGTAGTCCCGAGCTCGGGACTTCGACTGACCTGAGGGAGCGGGCTTCTCTCTCCACAGCGGGCCTCCTTGGACAGGTAAAGCCTTCACCTTCTTCTTCCGATGTCTTTTCTTCTTCCGATGTCTTTTCTTCTTCTCTTCTTCCCGTTGCTTTCGACTTTTCTTTCTTCGTTGCCATTTTCTTCCCACCTTTACTTTCACTTTATTTTAATTTTTGTGTTTGTGCCTTTGTGTTTTCTCTTTTTTTAAAACTTTTCCGGAGAGGGCTGGAGTTCCCCGACCGGTCACTACTCCATCACGTGACTCCTCACCAAGAGATTTCTTTAGGCAGTCCTTGTACCTCTTTGGTGCACCTCTGTCACGGTAGCCAGTGGAGAGCTCGCCATATAACACGATCTTGGGAAGGCGATGGTCCTCCATTCTGGAGACGTGACCTACCCAGCGCAGTTGGATCTTCAGCAGCGTGGATTCGATGCTGTCGGCCTCTGCCATCTCGAGTACTTCGATGTAAGGGATGAAGTCGCTCCAATAAATGTTGAGGATGGAGCGGAGACAACGCTGGTGGAAGCGTTCTAGGAGCCGTAGGTGATGCCGGTAGAGGACCCATGATTCGGTGCCGAACAGGAGGGTGGGTATGACAACGGCTTTGTATACGCTAATCTTTGTGAGGTTTTTCAGTTAGTTGTTTTTCCAGACTCTTTTGTAGTCTTCCAAAGGCGCTATTTGCCTTGGCGAGTCTGTTGTCTATCTCGTTGTCAATCCTTGCATCCGATGAAATGGTGCAGCCGAGATAGGTAAACTGGTTGACCGTTTTGAGTTTTGTGTGCCCGATGGAGATGTCGGGGGGCTGGTAGTCATGGTGGGGAGCTGGCTGATGGAGGACCTCAGTTTTCTTCAGGCTGACTTCCAGGCCAAACATTTGTTAAACACGACCTACCACACACAAATCCAAGCTGACTGTCCTTAATCAGCCCATGGCTGTGCAAATACCTATAAATCCTATCCTTCAAAACTCCTTCCAATAATTTACCTACTATTGACATCAGGCTCACCGGCCTATAATTACCTGGTTTACTTTTGGAACCTTTTTTAAACAACAGGGCAGCAATTCTCTTTCACCTCACCCATGGCTAAGGATATTTTGAAGACATCTGCTAGGGCTCCTGCAATTTCTACACTTAAGGTTCGAGGGAATATCATATAAGGCCCGAGGATTTGTCTACCTTTATTCGCTGCAAGGCAGCAAGCACCTCCTGCTTCTTGTTGCCTATTCTTGTAATAAACCTTTCTCTTCTTCTAACTCAGATCACCAATATACCTTGAAAACTAAGGTTTCCTGTGCTTGTTATCCTTGCTCTTAATCCTGACAGGAACATGCAAACACTGCACTCTCAAAATTTTGTCTTTGAAAGTCTTTCACTTACTGAACACATCCTTGGCAGAAAACAACTTTTTCCAATCCATTCTTCCTAGGTCCTATCTAATTTCCACAAAATTGGCCTTTCTCCAATTTAGAACCTCAACTCGAGGTCTAGATCTATTCTTATCCATAATTAACTTGAAACAAATGACATTATGGTCCTTGGATCCAAAATGTTCATCTACACCAGTGGTTCTCAACTTTTTTTTTCTACTCACATACCACTTTAAACATTCCCTTTGCCATAGGTGCTCTGTGATTAGTAAGGGATCACTTAAAGTGGTATGTGGGTGGAAAGAAAAAGGTTGAAAACCACTGGTTTACACATACTTCTATCACATGGCCTGCTTGGTTCCCTATTGGAAGAATAAGTGTTACATCCTCTCTCATTGGTACCTCTGTATATTGGTTTAGAAAAATCCTGAACACATTTGATAAACTCCAAGCCATCCAGCCCTTTTATAGTATGGAAAGTTTAAAATCTCCTATGATCACAACTTTCTGTTTCTTACAACAGTCTGCTATCTCTCTACAGATTTGTTCCTCCAATTCTCTGACTAGATTTCAGATTTATTGTCAGAGTACATACATGACATCACATACAACTCTGAGATTCCTTTTTCCTGTGGGCGTGGCAGAAGTACCACTAATTAGTAGTGTAAAAAATTAACTACACAGCATGAACATGTAAACAATCAAAAGAACTGTAACAGATAATGAATGCATAAAAACTGTGCTATGCATGCAATACAACTCTACTAGTGTGGTCGCACCTTTCCCATTCCTCAGCTCCACCCATGTGGCCTCTATAGATGAGTCCTTCAGGCTGACCTGTCTACTCACTGCTGTGATATGCCAATTCTCGCTCTAAGATCATCTGCCTTACTGACAATATTCCTCGCATTGAAATAGAATACACCTGAGAACATTTCTATCATGTACAAACCTCTGATGTCTGTCTATGCATGCAGTCTCACATGTCCCTTATTCTCCTCCACCTCACTATCTGCTCTAATACTCTGCAACTTTATTTTAAACACCCAGAGCAGTACTAGCAGATCTACCTGCAAGGATGTTAGTCCCCCTTCAGTTCAGGTGCAAACCATCCTGTCGGAACAGGTCCTACCTTCCCTGGAACAGAGTCCAATTGTCCAGAAACATGAAGCCCTTCCTCCTGCGCCAATTCTAGTCACGTATTTAGCTGCATTATCTTCCTATTTCTAGCTTCACTAACACATGTCGCTGGTAGCACTCCTGAGATTGTAACTCTGGAGGTCCTATTCTTTGACTTTGCACCTAACTCCTTAAACTCTCTTTGCAGGACCTCCTCACCTTTCCTTCCCAGATCATTGGTCCCTACATGGACCATGACATCTGGCTGCTCACTCTCCATCCTGAAAATAGGGAGATCCCGATCCAAGATATCACTGACCCTTGTACCAGGGAGGCAACAAACTATCTGAGATTCTCAATCTCTCTCACAGAACCTCTTGCATGTCCCTTTAACAATGGAATCCCCTATCATTACTGCTATCCTCTCCTTCCTTCCCTTCTGAGCTGAAGGTCCAGTCTTGGTGCCAAAGACGTGACTTGTCTCTGGTAGGTCGTCCCCACCAACATTATCCAAAATGGTATACCCATTCCCCTTCCCTCTCCTGACATCCACCCAGTTAACTGCTTCCTGACTTTTGGGAGGGACTGCCTCAGTTAAACTCATGTCCATCACTAGCTCTGCCTCCCTTAAGATCTGAAGTTCATCCAGCTCCATTTCCCTAACTCGGTTTGTCAGGAGCTGCAGCTGGATGCACCTTTTTCAGGTGTAGTCATCAGGAACAAACGTGCTGTACCTGACTTCCCACAACCTGCAATTGGAGCACTGGACTGTCCTAACTACTGCCTCCATTGCCTACTCTTAAGTTAATTAAAGGAACTTAATGGCCTTATATCACTGGGGAGCAAACTTGTTCTCAGCCTCTGCTCGCCAAAGCATCTCAAGCCAAAGCCTCAAGTCTTCACTGTGCCTTTCACACACTAGGCCTTTTCATGCTAAGCCTCTGCCTAGAGCCTGGCTATTAGTGTGCCGGGAAAATATAAACGCCTTTCATGGAGCAGCCCTAAAAGTGTGCTCTTGTGTCACATTTATATTGAGCAGCACCTCATAGCACCTTCCAGAGCCAATGGGGGCCGAGCCCATCATAAATACGCAGCAGAGAAATGGCTGTCTTCTCTACGCATAATCCCCCAGGCAGCTGGAACTCCTGTGTTTCCCAGAACAGTTTCAGCTGCCTGGCGGATTATGGGTAGGGAAGACAGCCATTGCTCTGCCACGTTTTGAGCCACTGACGAACAGCCCCAAAGGCCAAATTGGCCCAGTGAGGTGCAGGAGCGGCAGTGGGGCTGTCACAGCCTGTACAGGCTGGCCCCCCCCACCCCACCCTGACAGTCCCTGCTCCCCTGATGGCTCCTGCCAGCTGCCCCTGCCCTGAGGGGGGTCATTGAGGGAGAGGAGTGAGTGGCTGGGAGAGAGAGGGGAGATGGGTCGCTGGCTGACTGCGTCATCGCGACATCATCAGCCTGCCCATAGCGAGCCGCTTGCTGTACATTCACATGAGGCAGCAGAACACAGTGCTCTGCCGATTATCATTCCCCGTGAGGGATTGCAGTCTGCACCACGCACATTCAGAGAGGTAAGTCTCCCAAAGTAAGGGCGGAGAATCTCTGCCTTTACAGTCGCGCTTTTTCACTGCATGAAAGGGCCTACTGACTGCTCCTCTTCAGCTAACCCCTTATCTTAATTACTCCTCCCACCAATCACTTTATACTGTTTAAACCTTAATTGCTTTTTAAAGTGCTTCCCTCCAGCAGGCTCCTGACAAGCCCAGCTCACTCACTCATTCATCTCTCTCATACCCTTCCTATCCAGTCAATGGTCCCAAGAAGACTCTTTACTTTCACCTCCATGTAATGAGTAAGCGTTCAGGAGGGAGATTGAAAACAGCTGAATGGTGCACCAAAACCAAGGAGCTGATTGTTGACTTCAGGAGGGGAAAGCCAGAGATGTACGATCCAGTGATCATTGAGGGATCAGAGGTGGAGAGGGTGAGCAAATTTAAGTTCTTGGGAGTCACTATCTTGGAGGATCTTTCCTGGATCCAACACACTAATGGCATCACAAAGAAAGCACGTCAGTGCCTCTACTTCCTTGGGAGTTTGCAGAGGTTTGGTATGACACCAGAAACCCTGGCAAATTTCTACAGATGTGTGCCAGAAAATGTGCTGGCTAGCTGCATCATGGCCTGGTATGGGGACACCAAATCCCCCAAGCATAAAGCCCTCTAAAAGGTAGTGGACACAGCCCAGGAAATCACAAGCAAAACTCTTCCCACTATCAAGAGCATCTACAGGGAACACTGCGTTGGAGAGCAGCAGCCATCATCAAGGATTCACACCACCCAGCAC
The DNA here is from genome assembly GCF_036971445.1 of Narcine bancroftii. NCBI lineage: Eukaryota > Metazoa > Chordata > Chondrichthyes > Torpediniformes > Narcinidae > Narcine > Narcine bancroftii. Next base: position 129,504,209 of record NC_091472.1, read on the forward strand.
ATGCTCTGTTCTCGCTGCTGCCATCAGGAAAGAGGCATAGGTGCCACAAGACTTGTTCCATCAGGTTCAAGAACAGCTGCTACCCCTCCACCATCAGACTCCTCAACAACAAACTCAATCAGGGACTCATTTAAAGACATATTTTGCACTTTATTGATTTTTTAAAAATTCTCTCTGTATTGCATAGTTAGTTTACATTTGTATTCTGTTTACAGTTCTTAGTTTTTGATCCTCAAAATTATTCCATATGGTATTTAAACTGGAGGTTTAAAATTATTTACATGTGTATGTTGTGTACAGTTTTTTGCAACTACCAATAAGTGCCTTGCCTGCAGGAAAAAGAATCTCAGGGTTGTATGTGATGTCATGTATGTGTACTCTGACAATAAATCTGAATGTGCACAGTCCCACCTGGTTTAGTACACTATGTTCAGAAAACATGAAAAACTGATATTTTGTCCCTTCAGCTGAATTATTGATATAAGATGTGAATGGTTTGGGCTCAAGCATTGATCCCTGTGGTACCCCATGAGTTACAGCCTGCCAACTGAGACAGATCCATTCATTTGCTTTCTGCCCTGTAACTAATTCTAATTTTATTGTCAGTACATGCCCCCCCCCCCCAAATTCCATGTGTCCAAAACTTGTCGACAAATCTCCCGTGTGAAGCCTTTTGGAAATCCAAAGGCACCATATTCAAATGCACATTTGAAATCCAAATGCACCTGCCACAGTACCAGTGACCAGGGTTCGAATCTGGTGCTGTGTGGAAGGAGTTTGTACATTCTCCCAGTACGTGCGTGAGTTTTCTCCTGGTATTCCTGTTTTTTCCTGCCCTTTAAAACGTACAGGTGTTGTAGGTCAATTGGGTGCAATTGGGTGGTACAGGCTCTTGGGCCAGAAGGGCCTGATACTGTTCTGTATGACTAAAATTTTTAAAAATTTACTGGTTCATCCTTTTCTGTTCTATGAATCACATCCTAAAAGAACTTCAATAAATGAGTCAAATATGATGTTCCCATAATAAATCCATGTTATCTTTGCTCAATCTTCTCATTCTTTTTAAGGTGTTCCCGTTACATTGTTTATAAGATTCCAGCATTTTTTTTGCCACTGCTGAAAGGTTTTATAGGTCATGTAGGTTTGTTTCCTCTTGCCCAATATTTCTTAAATAGCTTGGCACCATTCACTACCCTCCAATCCATTGGAGGATTCTAAAATTCACAGAGCCATGGAGGACTCCTTCTTAATCCATTAAGGATGAGCAGCCCACAACTGGTAAGGGCACTTACTACTGCTGAGTAAGTTACAATCCTATACACAGGCACCAATCAAGATCACTTGAATGGTGAAAAATGACAGAAAAATAAGGCAGGTGACCTTATTGTTAGTCAATGGAGATTTAATACTTCCTCATCTTGGTAACCATAGGTACCTCATAATAGACTGGTACTGGCCCAGCCTGTTCATTTCACAAAGCCCTAGATTATGGGAAATAAGATGCTCCTCCCACATACAAAGGAAGTTTTCAGATAACATTTTCTTCTTTCATGGAGCCCTTTTTTGTTTGTTCCCCTGTTTAAGCACCTACTGAATAGAGCAAAAGAGGTACTTGGTGAATGTTAACTATTTCATTCCTTTTGTGGGATTTGGAACTCTGTATGGCTGAGGCTGAGAACATTTTGCAAGACTTCCCATCTTTCCTTATCCCTCAGCTAAAGGACAACACTGAGGTGTAATCGGCAAGTATTAAGTTCTGAGCACCAATCTGTCCCTATTATTTTAACTTGGTTATTAACACAGTAGCATGGCTTGAAGCATCCATTCCTCTCTTTGTATGAATATTTTGGGTAATAATGCAACAAAACCAATTCCGAGAGATGCTTATTCCAAAATATTTAAAATGTAATTTGAGTAATGACCACTTCTGAAACTCTTTTTTTTCCAACATATATTAATTGTGCATCAAAACAACTTTGTTCACATTATACAGATGTACATTGAGCTCCCTTTTTTAATAGGAAAACCAACACACAAATATACATAAATATTCACACCCTCAGACCACCTCCCACTCGTAGACCACCTTGTCACCTTTGCTGACTCATCAGTATATTACTGATTATACTGGTGCAAACATACAGACATTTACTCTGTAAACACTCGTAATTCAGAGAAATAATGCATAATCGGTGGACCCTCTGAATGTGTATTTGACTTTCTCCAGTTTAATAAAGAAACTGATGTCCTTAATCCATTGTGTAATAAAGTCTCCAGAATGGAGGACCATCGCCTTCCCAAGATCGTGTAATATGGCGAGCTCTCCACTGGCCACCGAGACAGAGGTGCACCAAAGAAGAGGTACAAGGACTGCTTAAAGAAATCTCTTGGTGCCTGCCACATTGACCACCACCAATGGGCTGATATCGCCTCCAACCGTGCATCTTGGCGCCTCACAGTTTGGCGGGCAGCAAGACCGCAGAGCCCACCTCACTGACAAAAGACAAAGGAGGAAAAACCCAACACCCAACCCCAACCAACCAATTTTCCCGTGCAACCGCTGCAACTGTGCCTGCCAGTCCAGCATCGGACTTGTCAGTCATCAACGAGCCTGCAGCAGACGTGGACATACCCCTCCATAAATCTTCGTCCGCGAAGCCAAGCTAAAGAAAGAAGAATAGAGAAACTCAGATTAGTCTTCCAGTGCAATAAGATGTTAACACTATTACAGATTCCAAATATTGTAGTCAATGGGTAGAGTTGCAAATTTATTAACTTTAAATATTTTGAATAAGGTGCTAAAGACTCCGCTCCACAACCCCTGTATTTTAGACACCAATAAAACATATGTTTTGGGTGGAAAGGGGAGCCATTACACCTTTTGCATTTGTCCTCTACTTCTGGGTAAATGGCTGACAATTGGATTTTGAAAAGTGAACCCTGTGCAGCATTCTTAAACTGAATAAGTTCCAACCAAGCTTCTTCCCACAGTTTCTCCTCAATTTCCATTTCCCATTCTGTCTTTATTTTGGAAAATGAATGTCTTTTGGTTGACAGTAAAGAGCTATAAATTTTTGAAATTGGTGAAACTGTTCTGTAGAAGTTGAACCAATATTTACTGCACTGCAAATGTTTCCTGATGCTCCTTCTCATTTGGACTTTGGACAGTGTTTCACAGTGGCTTGCATCCATTTTCTAGCATTTTCTTGGTCTAGCTCCCCATTATTCCATCACATGCTGGTGCCATCATGAATTTCAATTTCAAGAAGTTGGTGATCACAGACTTTGAGCAAACTCTGGCTTTGAGCTCATTGCACAATGCACAGATGTGTTGGACAAACTCAGCAAGTTATGTAGCATTCACAGGGAATAAGGGGTAAGCATCGTTTTGGGCTTGAGCCTATGACATCCTATGGATGCAGAGTTTCTCCAGCATATTGTGTATTAAACTAGACCCTAGCATCAGTAGTCTTTCTTATTTAACTACATTTACGTCATAGTTGTATTTTGGACCAGTTATTGGTTTTTATGCTATCAAATGATTCATTCAGATTTACCCAAGACTTTGGAAAATATTTTACAAAGATTTTACTTAAATTTGGATTTTGCCTTTCTTGTACATGTGAGATTGATCTGAGCTCTGCAGAACAAGAAGTAAGCATCTCCAAAGACATAAAAAGACTCTTCTTCCAGGTTCGAAAAGTATTGATAGGTTCTTTAGACAAAGTAATGCCAGATCTCCACCTGGATTAGCTATCCTGCCTCCCTCATCTCTCTCTCTGTGGCCAGATAAGAATTGGTAGTTGCTGAAGCAGATAATGAGCAGGAATATTTCAGAATGAATTCTTGTTGCTTTGAAGAGTCTCCAGCTGCACTGTTTGCAAAGGTGAAGACTTTGGATCATAAGAATGGTCACCTGCTTTGGCTCCAGAAATTTTGCTGAAATAAAACTGTAAAACCAAGGGGGTCCATTTAATTTGCACCTTAAATAGTCGACCAGAAGCTAATGGTGTAAAACCAAGTTCCTCTGAACCTAAGTAGACTGGAGTCAGACTGGCTGAACTAAAGGTAGAATTCACATTAAAGGTTCCTTTGAGATGGTTGCTAATTTTATTGTGATTAAGTGCAACTATATGACTGTGTGAGTGTGGCTGGTTGTAGGTGGAGTGGTAGTGGGAGGGAGGGAGTGTGTTTGTGTACGTTTTGGGCACTGTGCCCAGACAAAGCGTTAAACTCCAATGAACAGCATCAAAACAGTTCGTACCCTTGAGCTTTGTAGCTGCAATGCTTTGTTGTACTTCTGAATGGCATGATGATGTCATTGAGTCTTTGGCTCAGAACTGGACTCTTGCTTCCAGAGGAATTGATACAATGGATTGCAGCGGACTGTCGCTGTCCAAGCTCCTGTCTGTTTGGGAGATTTCAACTCGCATTCTCCTTCTCTGAGAACCTACTTGTATAGAGTGTAAGTTTTTTTTTCTCTTTGAATTGACCCTGAAAAAAAATCATTTTTATTACCCTCTTTTCATGTGCATTTGGGTCAAAAGCATTTGGATTGAAATATTTGGATACAGATCTGTGCTTTGAGCACAAAGCAAAATCTGTATCATTAACAAACCAGTTATGCTGACGGGAAGAGAAAATCAAACAGCAGCTTTGAGCAGTACATTTTTGGAGTAAAGCAATCAGTATATGTGTAGATTGTGTTCAAAATATATAATGTGAAACAAAGCTATTACATTCTTTGCATGGTGTCGATGAGATATTGGTTTATGTTGCAGTACTATGAGGGTTATATTCCGATGCTCAGTTTAGAGAGGAGGTTCAGTGTAACATCCCAACCTAAATGCATTTGTATATTTGAGTTTAACTTGGATTTATTTTGTTTATAGAATTTATCATCTGGTGGGGTAATAATCCTTGTGTTTTATTTCATCTTGAGAGGGAGAAATTAGGTCAACTATTAGCTTGTTGCATTTTTAGCTTTTCAACCCAGGAAATATGAAAGCATTTTCATTTCATTCACCAGTGCTGGGTTTCAAGTGTGGGGTGGGCAGAGTTCAAACCAATGATGCAACTGATTTGCAATAGCCATTCATCAGTTGCTGATGTGCTCAAAATATGATTTGAAATTTATGAAGGCATGCAAGTGTAAGGCACATAGAGCACGTTTCTGTTTGTAGGAGAGATTCCAAAGTACCCATATGCTGCCTTTGTGAGATGCCACCAAAATATCTAACATAGATTTCAAAAGGAACTGTACGCAGAGAGTGATGAGAATATACGACTCTAACACAGAAACTAGTTAAAGGATCAGTAAGAATGAAGAATGCCTTGAATTTTACATTGGTGTTCTGGATTAAAAACACAAAAAGCTGATAAAACTTAGCAGACCATGCAACACCTCTAGGAAAAGAAACTGTGAATGTTTCAACTCTATGATCTTGGCAACATGGGAGACAAAATGCTGGAAAATCTTGGTGAGTCGATCAGCCACCCTGGAAGAGAAGAGATATTTGATGTTTTGAGCCAAAACACTTCATAAGAAAATGTCAGTTATCTGTGGCCGTACATGGATACTGCCAGACCGATTGAGTTCCTCCAGCATTTTGTGTGTTTCTCCAGTTTTTTTTAAGTGTCTACAGTCCCTCTTTACCAAAGTAAGATAGAATTTAGTGTTCAGTCAGAGAGGATGGAGGGAAAAACAAAGGGAGTATGTATGATTAAAGTGAATAAAACTAGTTTACTGGTGGCAGTTTCCAATGCATTAAAGCTGCATTATCCATAATGTGTTCTTAACGTGAAGTTTGTGAAACCTGTCCACGTTAGACTTGCACAAGTTAGATAGGAAATTCTCAGCTTGCATGACGTAAAAAGAAAGTGGAAAATGCTGGAAAAATTCCGCTAGTCAGACGACATTTGTGTAAAGAGAGAAAGTCAGCATTTTGGATAAAGGATCCTTCATCAGACCCAAGACAGAGAGAAACATGTTGGTCCAGATCCCCTTGAAGGTGATGGTGGGGCAATGGGAATTTCTCTAATACATGGCAGGTGAGATCAAATGCATCTACTCTAGCTGTGTAATTTGTTGCTAATATAGTTCTGGCTGCTTGGGACATGCCAGACTATGCACAGGGAGAAAAAGATGTGGCAAGCAAAAGTAGTTCTTTGAAAGGCAGGAAGAAGGAATATTAGGTAAATTTGGAGAAATTGATGTTCAGTATGTAAGGCTAGAAGATGCCCAGAAAGAAGATGAGAGGTTCTCTGGGTTTGTGTTAGGTCTGGTTGTAACAGTGCAGGAGGCTAAAGACCAGCGGGCCTGAGAGAGAGTGGAAAGGTTAATTAAACTGGGAGGCATCTGAAAATTTAAGGGTCATTCCTGCAGATGGTGTGCAGAGTAGGCCACATTGTCAACATTGACAGTAGTAAAGAGGTCTAGGTGCCACAAGACTCACACCACCAGGTTCAGGAACAGCTGCTACCCCTCCACCATCAGACTCCTCACTGACGAACTCAATCAGGACTCTAACTTTTGCATTTTATTGATTTTTCTCTTCCTGTATTGCATCGTCAGTTTGTTTGTCTTTCTTTATTTGCTTACATGTGTACATTGAGTCAGGTTTTTTTGCACTAACGTTAAGTGGTAATTCTGCCTCGCCTGGAGGAAAAAGATTCTCAGGGTTGTATGTGACGTCATGTATGTACTTTGACAATAAATCTGAAATCTGAGTACACCCGATTAAAAGAACAAATGAATTGCTTCCTCACTTATAAAGACTTTTTGGACAATGGGAAGGGAAGAGGTGAAAGGGACAGGTGTTGAAACCTTCTTTGGTAGCACGAGAAAGTGCGACACAGGTGGTCAGTGGGGAAGGAAGATTAGACCAGGGAGTTGCAAAGGGATTCCCATGGAATGCTTGGGGGAGGGGTGGTGAATGTGTTTGGTGATGGAATCTTGGTGGAGATGAATGAAATTGTAAAGGATGATTTGTGGAGGTAGAAGGCCTTTTTACTCAGAAAACCTGCTTAATTGGCATATGAATGACTCATTTTTAAAGCTGGCTCGGGTTGTTCACACCGAACGAAGAATTGACGAGCCATTGTGTCTTTTTACATAGTATGCTGGCATTCCGGAGCAAAAGGAGCCAAGACCTGAAGCATAGCAATGGCAGCACCTGTGCTACCTATGTGTTGGCATTCTACTTTCCTCCAAAAGCCCCCATGCCAATCCTAGCGCCCGCTCCCTCCTCCTCCGCCCCCGACAGTCTGCCACCAGCAGCTTCAGAAAGGGTTTGGTCCACTTCAGAAAGGGTCTGACCGTTTGGAAGGACAAGCAAATTGCTCTCTTGGGCCCAACATTTTACATTTATTTGATAGATAGTAACCAGGAAAGTACGTCAGCGAAGGAGGAATTCTATCCGTGTTCCCCACTGTAGTTTTGATCTCACAAAAGTTTCTTTCAACTTCCTTGGGACTAAAATTAAATAATGCTTTGAAAATATTTCTTTGTGACTAATTATACTTTTTTTTAGAAACATGGTAAAATCTGAGTTTTAATCTGATGTGTTATAAATAAACTATGGAATGACACTTAGCATGACAGCAAAATAACTTTGAGGCTGATACAATATATCGGTAACTTAAATCTCCCAAAGCATCTCCTCTTCCACTCGCTTTTAGAGAACAATTCACGCTTCATCTTTTGATTGTTAATTAATTGTTCCCCATAGACACATTCTAAATCTAATGTTTGTCCGTATGTGTGTTATGTCTGGTAGTGAGTCTACTTGTTTTGCACCAAGGACCGGATGGAGAACACTGTACTTGTCCAATTGGATGACAATGAACTTGAATTGAGAGGGATATGGGCCAAATGTAAGCAAAAGAGATTCACTTGGATGAATAAGTTGGTCAATATGAACATGTTGGGTTGGAGGGCCTGTTTCTCTGTGGAAAATGCCCAGGAATTCTGGAGTGCCCCTCAGGTCTGTCCATCTCAGACCTGAATAGTCCCAATATCTGTCCCTCTGGGCCTAATAATGACCCATTATGTTTTTCCACATTTCTGTCTTAATTGGTGAATGTTCTGTCCTAACACTGGAACCCTATGTTCAAAACTTTCCTTCGGAGGGAAACAGCTTTTTGGAATCTTTCTGATTCATCATCCCTCATATCCAGGGCTTGGCCAAATCAAGTGTAGCCTGCGAACTACTGCATGGACTAAATATCTATTGCAGATATTGACAAAACACATAAATATAATTAGGGACTGAATGCACCTATCTGAAATGAAGTGATTGGGTCTGTTCCTTTTGTTGAAAGTTAAGCTATATTTGCCTGTGAAACATAATGCAACTTTTCGTACTTGATTTGATGGTCTAGGCCTTCTTCAATGTTTTAAAGGGACAATTGGGTTATACAATATCCTTTAGAAGCTTGACCCCCACCCCCCCCCCCCCCGATATCCGTTTGGGGGAAAAAAAACATTTTCTCAAACATCTGACTATTCCCCATGATACTGAGTGATAATTAAGGTGCTAGAATGCTTTTTCTGGTGTATACTTAGGAATCCGGATTGTGATCCTGGTTCAGACTCCAAATTATCTGCTTGCCTTGCCTTATATTATGGGCATTTGTATTATATAGTTATGGGCTTCTGACATTATGCAGCTTTGAATTTGTAAACCACCCTTCATTTTCTTACTTAATGTCTGGCTTCAAAGATTTCGACATTTGATCCCCGCTGTTTGTCTCAGTGTCCTCTTCCAAGTTCAATGAAATGACTGATGTGATTCATTAGTACCTTGAACAGGTTGCCTCATGAAACAATCGTTCAAGTTATTAGTTACTTTGAACGGAATGATATTCTCTTGCACACATGATTTTTGGGAAAGGTTTAACAATAATTTTGGGGGAGTTGATGGATCTTCCTGGAGGCTTTTTGATATATTTCAATAAACATTCAATTGTCATTGCACCATCTCTAAATCTCTTGTCAGAAATGCATCCAATTATCTCTTAAGCCCATTCATACAGTTCATTTCTGTACCTTTGCAGGTAATTTATTCCACACAGAGTATTGGAGAAATGCTGTGAGGAAAGTGGTGCTTTAGGTCACTGAGTCCATGCCCACCTTCAGGCACCCATTTTACACAAAATCTATTCTAACCCATTTTAACATCTCCACTTTATCAATTTTCCCCATGTTCTCCACCCAATCTCCACACAGAGGCAATTTATCATTATCTACCAAACTGCATCTTTTTGGGATGTAGTGGGAATTTCAATAATCTAGGGGTAACTGACAAAAATTCCAGAGAACGTGCAAAGTTTTCTCTCTCTCACATTCACCCTGGATCACAGGAGCTGCGAGTCAGCAGTTTTTTTCCCTGCTGCCCTCTCTTGAGCACTCTCCTCTCATCCTGGTAGGTGGAGGACCCCAAACTGTTACACTTTGTCCTAACTTGTCAGATTTATCTTGATTGTATAGCTGATTGATTTACCATGATGTACATTAAACTTTGATTAATGTTATTATGCCTGCGATAATTGAGACATTCAGTCACTTCAGAATCTTTGCAAAGATACAAATCTAATCATAATCATTCAATTAAAATTCCTGAAAGAAAAATCCATCACAGAGCTTTGAACTTTCTTTGTGCTTCTACAATGTTGCAGTAATAAGAATCAAAGTTGAAAGTGGAACAAATTCTCTGCAATACATGCACATTTTGCATGAATGTATATTTTTCACAATCTGCCTTAGCCAATTGAGTGGCTGTAAATAATAACATGGGTAAAAGAACTTTACTCCACAAACTTTAAAGTGGTATTGTAACTTGTATTTGGGTTTGCTAGTTTTTACTAGATCTGAAAAAGATAAGATGGAAAACTTGTGCAGACGGACTCCCTATTGTGGACAGATTTTAAGCCTTGCCCAGCACAAAACTTGCTTGTGTTTCAAAAGCGTCATGTATTTTATTTGAGAAAATCTGAAATAAAAATAAAATGCTTGAAATACTCAGCTGATCAGACCACAACTGTGGTAAGAGAAAGTCAGCTGAGAGTTCATGAAAAAGACACTTCATCAGAGCTGGAAAGGAAAATGAAGGAGCTTGTTAAAACTGCAGAGAGAGAGAGTGGAATGGGGTAAAACTGGGGTTACCATGGTGGTGAGCTGTAAACCAGGTTACCTTATTAGTGAGGGAATGGGAGCAGTTAGGGAGTAAGAACATAGACGAAGGATTGTAAGCATTGTGAAGTTCAGAGCAAGGACGTGTCCCCAGCTGGCAAGTGAGAGAGTCACATGGGCTTTCTGGCAGTGGGGTGGGGGAGAGAGAGATAGACAGACAGACAGCTGAAACAAGCAGGAGAAGCTGGTTGGAACTGAAACAAACTCCAGAGCGGCGGATGGCTGGAAATGCTATCTATCTGATATTTCTCTTGGAATAAGAGAAATAGAAAGGAACTTTATGGTAGCCTGCATTTCTCCAATACCCTGATGGGGCAAGTTTCATCAGCGAGACATTGAGATGACTAATGGTGGTACCTCAGTTGTGGAAATCCTGGAACAACAAATCTCTCTCTGCAAACCCTACGAGAACCTTCCTGGGTGGTAAACATTTACCTTTCGAGCACCAAAGCCTGGTGAAATTTATACATGTTAAATTCTGTGCACAGTATAAGAATTGCCTGCAACCAGTGAACTTGAAGGAATGAGAAGTGAGATTGGACTGTGAACCAAATAACTTTTCTTTCATTTACACACACACATCACTACATGTGTGCTTAGAATTAGAAGGGGGTCAAGTTGGGTTTAGTTAAGTTAACAGAGAGAGATAAGTTAAAGTTTGAATCTGTTTTCATGTTTAAAGATAATTAAAACCAATTTTTGTTTAAGTGACTACATGTCTTGGTGAATGCCTATTGCTGCTGGGTATTGGGGTCCTTTGGGCTCATAACACCAGAAACCTGCTGTAAGAATTGTTCAGGTACCGTTCTTTGTTGACTCCCTAGCCCACTCTTCTATTCCCACCAACCACCCCCTCCCTGTCCCCCCACTTCTTTCGACACTTTGTTTTGTAAGCAAAGATTTTACAACTGTTGCCATTTCACCTCTTCCCTACCCACTATCCATTGACCCAAACAGTCTTTCCAGGTGAAGCAGTTGATTCACTTGCACTTCTTCCAATCTAGGGCTATATATTCAGAGTTCACAATGTGGTCTCCTCTCTCCTGGAGACAGCAAATGCAGATTGGGTGATTGTTTGCAGAATGCCTGCATTAAGTTTTCAGGGGAGTCCTTGGGGTCCCCTTTTGCCTGCCCCCATTTCTCCATCCCCCTCCCATCATGCCCTCCTATACTGTTATGGCGAGACTAAGCACAGGCTTGAGAACAGCACCTTATCTTGTGCACATTGCAGTCTTCTGAACTTCATATTGAATACTCCAACTTAAGGTCTCTCAGTTGTCTCTATTAAGCTTCTACCTGTGATTATGTATCCTGATGTATGATCTCGATCCAAATTTCAACAAATTTTCCCTTCAACAGTTGCTGCTTAACTGGCAATTAGTTTTTTTTTGTTGCTCCAGTTTTACTTATTCCGAGGCATTTTCCCCACACCCGCCACCCTCCCTGCAGCCTAACAATTGTCTCCTTCTCAACTCTGATGAAGGGATTTTGGTGGCCTGAAATATTAGCTCTATTTCTCTTCCACCAACCTGACCTGCTGATTGAGTATTTCCAGCATTTTCTATTTTTATTTCCTGTACCATGTTAAATTTTGGATCACTGTTATCTTTGGCCCCACTTTGAAGGATTAAACACTAGAATTATTGTGGACTTGTCTCCTGCACATTGAGATTGAATGTGAATCTGTGTTGTATAATTGTGATGGATTAGTCTGAAAATTAAATGCATGACAATGAATGTTTTTATGATAAATGCACAAGGGACTAAATCATCAAAGATTATCCTAGTAGTGTCAGATGAAGATGGATTGGGGAACATTTGTATTGCACAGAAAAAGATGATTGGTCCAGATAAGCCTTGTGGCCAATTACTACGCAGTTGATCAATTTGATCACTTGATGAAGTTCTGGACCTACAACTAGATGACACAGTTAGCATAGCAGTTAGTGCAACACTAGGATGGCACTAGTGACCCGTGTTCAAATCTGGCATGCTCTGTAAGGAAGTTAAATTTTTTTTCCCCGTGTTCCTCTAGATTCTCCGGTTGTCTCTCACATTCTGAAGAAGTACAGGGTTTGTAGGCTAATTGGTTATATGGGCATATTTGGGTGGTGCAGGCTCATGGGCTGGAAGGGCCTTATGACTATGTGGTATCTCTAAATTTAAAATTAAAAAAAAACTTGGGAGTAATAAAAAAAAAGTGCAGAGGTTATGTTTTCACGTCTTGTAACAGTGGAACAAACAAACAAGATCGTCACAACTTAAATTCATTTTTGGCTTGGAATCTGATTTTTATCTTTGTCTAATTGCATATTATAAAAGTGTTCAACTTATTTCAAACACTTTTCAATGAACTTTGATCATAACCTTCATGCTGTTGTACTCTTTTGTCCATGTATGAAACTTGAGGATCCTGTTGCCTTGGAGTGTCATTGCTCACTGAGCTCTTGGTATCAGAAAATTGTATGGTTGAATTTCCAACTCATTGTCTTCATTCACCGCATTCTTGTTCTTTTCAATTTTAGTTTTTTTTTCAGAATTTATTCACTTTCACATGGATTCTGAATTGTTGGACAACAATACAATGACCCGGAATAATTTAATACCTTTGACTCTGGATAATAAAATCCTGGACACCTGGTGCCAGAAAGGGATCAGGTGTATCGAGGATTGTTACAAGCGAAAGCAGCTCATGTTATTCAAGAAATTGACGAATAAATATGATTTGTCTAATAGAACATTCTTCTGCTATCTGCAACTAAGATCTTTTTTAAGAGACAAATTGGGACCATCAATGACCCTGCCCAGGTGTAGTGAATGGAGATTCTAATTTCAAAAGGAAATGTGAGACAATTTAGATGTATTTTAGATGTGATGTGGAGATTGGAACCGTTGTGTCCACCTGGCTATGCACAAAGTTGAGATCCTTCTGGGAGGACCGGGGGACATTCTTAAAAAAAAAACATTACAAAAGTGGATTTTCCACAGGATCCGGAGATACTAGGATGTGAGTTTTAGACTGTCTGACTATCAAATTTTGTTCTTGAAGGTTGCCTTGTCGGTAGCCAGGGAGTGTACAGTGGTTACGTGGAAGCCCAACTCCCAATTAAATACCACGTAATGGAATATGCAAATGCAGAGTTCCATTCCACTGGAGAAAATCACATAAGGGGGAAACATGACACATTCGTTAGTGTGGCAACTCTATTTGAAATACATCTACACAGATTTGATTAGCCCCCCCACCTTTCGAATTAAGGGCACTGTAACGATCCGTCCCAGCAGAGAAATGAGTGGGATTAAGGAAGTAGGACATGACGCAGACGACGTGTTTTTTTTCAGTTTTTTTAGTTCTTTCATTTTTTTTCCCTTTTGTTACTTAGTCACCCTGGTTGTTGTTTTTTTTCCCTAGGCTTTTTCCTAGGTTTCTGTAGGGGTCGTTGACCCCACCAGCATTTGTATCTGTATAATTTAAATGACCATATTCTCAACCACCTGAAGAAACACACAGCGTGTACAGAGCCGTTGTCACACCCACACTCCTGTTCGGCTCCGAATCATGGGTCCTCTACTGGCATCACCTACGGCTCCTAGAACGCTTCCATCAGCGCTGTCTCCGCTCCATCCTCAACATTCATTGGAGTGACTTCATCACCAACATCGAAGTACTCGAGCTAGCAGAGTCCGTAAGCATCGAATCCACGCTGATGAAGACCCAACTGTGCTGGGTGGGTCACGTCTCCAGAATGGAGGACCATCGCCTTCCCAGAATCGTGTAATATGGCGAGCTCTCCACTGGCCACCGAGACAGAGGTGCACCAAAGAAGAGGTACAAGGACTGCTTAAAGAAATCTCTTGGTGCCTGCCACATTGACCACCGCCAGTGGGCTGATATCGCCTCCAACTGTGCATCTTGGCACCTCACAGTTCAGCGGGCAGCAACCTCCTTTGAAGAAGACCGCAGAGCCCACCTCACTGACAAAAGACAAAGGAGGAAAAACCCAACACCCAATCCCAACCAACCAATCTTCCCTTGCAACCGCTGCAACCATGCCTGCCTGTCCCGCATCAGACTTGTCAGTCACCAACGAGCCTTCAGCAGACCTGGACATACCCCTCCATAAATCTTCGTCCGCGAAGCCAAGCCAAAGAAGAAAAATTCTCATTTGTATTGGGGTGAGGAGGGGAGGGTGGGAATAAATAGACTCTTTTTGTTATATGAGTGTTGAAAGGGATTGTATTGTTGATCTAAATCTTATGAGTCCATGAAAATCAAAAATAAAATATTCAAAATAAAACAAGACAATACAGAAACATAGGTTCAGTGTTATTTCATGTAACAGTCAGAAGGATTTTGTTTCTTAATACAGTTCAAAGGCTTCTCTCAGCTACACAGAGAACCTGTAGAATATGTGCTACAGTTTGCTGTAGCTGCTATTTTGCAACATCAAAGATAAGTTGACCATGCCTACTCTTGTGAGTATTGACACGGTGCATTGTCACCTGTGGACATGCATGTCCAATGTTGTGTGTGATTGATGGAACTACAATTATTGTGTGTATATATTTAAATTGGTGTTGCCGTTCATCAACAAAGGTCAATGGATATCTTGGTACAGAGAGCCACAGAAGTGGCTTGCTTGCTGCTGTGCATCTAGCTAAGGAAATATAGGATGTACTTGGAAATGGAATGGAATCATAGAACATTACAGCACATAAACAGGCCTCCTCAGCCCTTCTACTCTGATTAACCATTTTTCTTTTGCCTAGTTTCACTGACCTGCACCCAATCCATAGCCCTCCATATCTCTCCCATTCATGGACCTGTCCAAATTCTTCTTAAATGTTAAAATTGAACCCACATTTACCACTTCAGCTGGAAGCTCATTCCACACTCCCACCACTCACTGTGTGAAGAAGTTCCTCCTCATGTTCCCCCTAAACTTTTCACCCTTTATTACTTAAGCCATGTCCTCTGGTTTGCATCTCATCTAACCTCAGTGGAAATAGCCTGCCCCTCATAACTTTAAATACCTCCATTAAAGCTCCCCTTATTCTTCTATGATCCAAGGAATAAAGTCGTCACCTGTCAAACCTTCCCCTGTAACTCAGATCCTGAATTTGAGACAACATCCTAGTAAATCTTTTCTGAACTCTTTCTATCCTATTGATATGTTTTCTAGAGTTAGGTGACCAAAACTGCACACAATACTCTAAATTTGGCTTCCCTAATTTTTTTTGAAAACTTTATTTATTTAAGAAAATCGTTCATAGAAAAACAATATACAATCCAATATAATTATATAATAAAAAATTAAAAACATAAACACAAAAAAAGAGAAAGAGAAAAAAAAATATTATACCCCTCCCACCCCATCAGCCAGCTCTCTTAAGGAGAGCTTAAAAAAAAGGAAAAATATATAATACATCAAATTACATCTAAATGCATATATTCCAAATACGCTAACCACTTATTGACAAAAAAAGAATAATTATCATGCAAATTGAATGTAATTTTTTCCATAGGAATACAAGTTTTCAGTTCATTATGCCATCGCGTTATATTAATCACTGTGTTATCTTTCCATGTACTTGCTACACATTTTCAAGCTACAGAGAGTACTAAACATACAAATGCAATTTGATATTTATCCAGCCCTAATCCTTTTAAAGGAACCATGTAACCCATAAAAAAATAGATGGATCTAATGGTAACTTAATGTTATATAAATTTTCCAAAATTAACCTAATTTCTTCACAAAATGGATGTACATAAACACAAGACCAAACAGCATGTAAAAAAAGTTCCAGTACATACACCACATCTAAAACAAGAATCCGAGTTACTAAAACCATATTTTTTCAATTTCTCTGGAGTTAAATATAACTGATGTCAAAAATTATAATTAACCATTCCATACCGTACATTCGTCAATTTAGTTACACTGTCGTAGCATATATCTGCCCAATAATCTTCAGGAAAAACAAAAGCTAAATTATTTTCCCACTTTAGCTTAGACTTCTCCCATTCCAGTTTATCCATATTGTCTTGTAACACTTGATACATAACAGAAATATATCCCTTTTTTTGGTATAGAAAAAAATCAAAATTCAAATTCCGTCAATACAGGTAAAGTCATCTCTCTATCATACATGTCTTTCGCCAGAGCTCAAAGTTGATAAAAAACAAACAAAGAATTTTCAGCAATATTAAAATGTTCTCTCAATTGATTAAAGGAAAGAAACTGTCCTTCTACAAAACAATCCTGTAATGTCTTTATACCCTTAAAATCCCAACTCTTTAAATACTTATTAAATATTGAAAAAAGAATAAGCTGATTAGTATATAATGGGGTTAAAATTGACAATTTACCTTTTGATCCTAAAATCTTATTTCTTTTAGTCCACACCTTTAATAAATGCTTTAATATTGGCATATTATATTCCTGCAACAAATTTATATTCCATCGATATTAATTGATGCACCTCAATTTCAGAAATGCAATCCATCTCAACTTTTGCCCAACTTGGGGGTTGGTCCAAATCCATCAATCTACTAATAAATTTCAACTGGGCTGCTTCATAATAATTTTGAAAATGAGGTAATTGGAGCCCACCTAATGCATACTTCCAAGTAGGTTTATGTAATGCTGCCCGCGATAATTTACCTTTCCATAAAAATTCTCTCACGGCTTTATTTAAATCCTGAAAAAAATCCCTTTAAAAGGACACGGTATTGACTGAAATAAATATTGAATACGAGGAAAAATATTCATCTTCATACAATTAACTCGACCAATTAAAGTTAACGGGAGATCTTTCCATTTAATTAAATCTGCTTTAATCTTTTTTAGTAAAGGAACGTAATTTAACTTGTACAAAGATTGATGATCAGCATTTACAATTATTCCTAGATATTTAATTTTATCAGACCATTTCAATTTTATAATATCTTTTTTTTTAAATTTTTTATTTTTCACATCATAAATCACATTAGCCATGATACACACTTTTTCCGTTTCACACATATACAGTGACATTTTTTCCCCCCCCCGTCCCCCCTCCCAACCCACCCCCCCACCCCCCCCTCCCATCCATTTAACGTATACAATCTAGGATACATTAAACCAGTCAGACAATGTTGTCACTTAACAAAAAAAAAACACCAGAAATTCTACTGAGTCCATTCTTTTCTTTCCTTCTCCTTCCATCAACTTAGGTAATGATTGTTCCCGGTAGGTTTTCGCTATTGTATTTAATGTAAGGCTCCCATATTTGTTCAAATATTTCAATATTATTTCTTAAACTATATGTTATTTTTTCTAATGGAATACATTTATTCATTTCTATATACCATTGTTGTATTTTCAAATTATCTTCCAATTTCCAGGTTGACATAATACATTTTTTTGCTACGGCTAGAGCTATCTTAACAAATCTTTTTTGTGCATCCTCCAAATCAATTCCAAATTCTTTGTTTTTTATGTTACTTAGGAGAAAGATCTCTGGATTCTTTGGTATATTGTTTTCTGTTATTTTATTTAATATCTGGTTGAGATCTTCTCAAAATTTTTCTACTTTCTCACATGTCCAGATTGCATGAATTGTTGTTCCCATTTCTTTTTTATGTCGAAAACATCTATCAGATACTGTTGGGTCCCATTTATTTAACTTTTGAGGTGTAATGTATAATCTGTGTATCCAGTTATATTGTATCATACGTAGCCTCGTATTTATTGTATTTCTCATCGTTCCAGAACATAATTTCTCCCATGTTTCCTTTTTTATCTTTATATTTAAATCTTGTTCCCATTTTTGCTTAGTTTTACCATTTGTTTCCTCATTCTCCTTTTCTTGCAGTTTAATATACATATTTGTTATAAATCTTTTGATTATCATTGTATCTGTAATCACATATTCAAGGTTACTTGCCTCTGGCAAACTCAAACTGCTTCCTAATTTATCCTTCAAGTAGGATCTCAATTGGTAATCTTTCATTTGTTCAAAGGATAAGAATCTATTTCCTGAAAAACAATTTTCTATTCTTTTAATCCCTTTTTTTTCCCATTCTCTAAAGGAAAGGTTATCTATTGTAAAAGGGAGTAACTTGTTTTGCGTCAATATTAGTTTTGGTAATTGATAATTTGTTTTATTTCTTTCTACATGAATCTTCTTCCAAATATTGAGGAGATGATGTAATACTGGAGAACTTCTATGTTGTACCAATTTTTCATCCCATTTATATAATATGTGTTCAGGTATCTTTTCCCCTATTTTATCTAATTCTAATCTCGTCCAGTCTGGTTTTTCCCTTGTTTGATAAAAATCTGATAGGTATCTTAATTGTGCGGCTCTATAATAATTTTTAAAGTTTGGCAGTTGTAAGCCTCCTTGTTTATACCATTCTGTTAATTTATCTAGTGCTATCCTCAGTTTCCCCCCTCTCCATAAAAATTTCCTTATTATTTTCTTTAACTCCTTGAAGAATTTTTCTGTCAGTTGTATTGGCAAATCCTGAAATAAATATAATATCCTTGGAAAAATGTTCATTTTAATACAGTTTATCCATCCTATTAGTGTTAGTGGTAAATCTTTCCAATGCTGTAAATCGTCCTGTAATTTTTTCATTAGTGGATAATAATTGAGTTTATATAGTTGGCCGAGATTTTTGTTTATTTGTACACCTAGGTATCTTATTGCCTGCATTTGCCATCTAAATGGAGATTCCTTCTTAAATTTTGAGAAGTCCGCATTATTCATAGGCATTGCTTCACTTTTATTTACGTTTATCTTGTAACCCGACACTTCTCCATATTCCTTCAATTTCTTATATAATTCTTTTATTGATAGTTCTGGTTCTGTTAAGTACACTATAATATCATCCGCAAATAGAATGATTTTATATTCCTTGTCTTTTATTTTTATTCCTTTTATATTATTATCTATTCTTATCAATTCTGCTAGTGGTTCTATAGCTAACGCAAACAATAAAGGTGATAGTGGGCATCCCTGCCGCGTTGACCTGCTTAAGTTAAATTGCTTTGATGCATGTCCATTTATTGTCACTTTCGCTAACGGTCCCTTATATAATGCTTTAATCCAATTAATATACTTCTCCGGTAAACTGAATTTTTGCAATACTTTGAACAAATAATTCCATTCTACTCTGTCAAAGGCCTTCTCTGCGTCTAAAGCAACTGCTACTGTAGGTGCTTTATTTCCTTCTACTGCATAAATTAAGTTAATAAATTTACAAATATTGTCTGTTGTGCGTCTTTTTTTGATAAATCCAGTTTGGTCTAAATTTATCATTTTCGGTACATGCTCTGCTAATCTGTTTGCTAATAGTTTAGCTATTATCTTATAATCTGTGTTTAGTAAAGATATTGGTCTATATGACGCTGGTAAGAGTGGATCTTTCCCTTGCTTTAGTATTACTGTAATTATTGCTGTTTTACATGAATCTGGTAAGCTTTGTGTTTCATCAATCTGGTTAATTACATCCAGGAGGGGCGGAATTAATAAGTCTTTAAATGTTTTGTAGAATTCTATTGGAAATCCGTCCTCTCCTGGTGTCTTATTATTTGGTAATTTTTTAATTATCTCTTGTATTTCTACTATTCCAAATGGTTCTGTTAATTTATTTTGTTCCTCTATTTGTAGTTTTGGTATTCAATTTTAGTCAGAAATTCATCTATTTTCCCTTCTTTCCCTTCGTTTTCAGTTTGGTATAATTGTTCATAAAATTCTCTAAAGTTTTCCTTAATTTCTTTTGGATTATATGTAATTTGGTTGTCTTTTTTCCTTGATGCCAATACCATTTTCTTAGCTTGTTCTGTCTTAAGCTGCCATGCTAGGATTTTGTGCGTTTTTTCACCCAGTTCATAATATTTCTGTTTTGTCTTCATTATATTCTTCTCCACCTTATATGTTTGTAGTGTTTCATATTTTATTTTTTTATCTGCCAATTCTCTTCTTTTAGTTGTATCTTCCTTCATTGCTAATTTTTTTTCTATATTTACTATTTCCTTTTCCAACTGCTCTGTTTCCTGATTATAGTCCTTCTTCATCTTGGTTACATAACTTATTATTTGCCCTCTAATGAATGCTTTCATTGCATCCCATAGTATAAACTTATCTTCCACTGATTCCGTATTTATTTCAAAATACATTTTTATTTGTTTTTCAATAAATTCTCTAAAATCCTGCCTTTTAAGTAACATGGGGTTTAATCTCCATCTATACATTCTTGGAGGGATGTCCTCTAGCTTTACTGTCAATATTAAGGGTGAATGGTCCGATAGTATTCTAGCTTTATATTCTGTTTTTCTTACTCTATCTTGCATACTAGCTGATAACAAAAATAGGTCTATTCTTGAGTATGTTTTATGTCTAGCCGAGTAATATGAATATTCCTTTTCTTTTGGGTGTTGTTTCCTCCATATATCCAAAAGTTGCATTTCTTGCATCGATTTAATTATAAATTTGGTTACTTTGTTCTTTCTGTTAATTTTTTTCCCAGTTTTATCCATATTTGAATCCAAATTCAGGTTGAAATCCCCTCCTATTAATATGTTCCCTTGCGTATTTGCTACCTTCAAAAAGATATCTTGCATAAACTTTTGATCTTCTTCGTTAGGTGAATATACATCGAGTAGATTCCAAAACTCCGAATGTATCTGACATTTTATCATTACATATCTCCCTGCTGGATCTATTATTTCCTCTTCTATTTTAAATGGCACCTTTTTACTCATTAATATAGCCACTCCTCTTGCTTTTGAATTATACGAAGCTGCTGTTACATGTCCTACCCAATTTCTCTATAATTTCTTATGTTCCAATTCAGTTAAGTGTGTTTCTTGCACAAATGCTATATCAATTTTTTTCTTTTTTCAGTAAATTTAGCAGTTTCTTCCTTTTAATTTGGTTATGTATTCCATTAATATTTAAAGTCATATAATTCAACGTAGCCATTTTATACTTTGTTTATCTTCCCTTTCCGTTTCTCCATCATTACCTTTCCTTCTTATCAATTTCTGTTTTCTTGTTTTAAACCCTTTATAAGACAACATTCCTAAAACATCAAACATTTTCCTTATTCTCCTATTTAAAACTTCTTTAGCCCCAATCCCCCCTTCCCCTCCTGAGTTGTCCTTTATCCCTTGTCGGACAACTACATCTCCCCTCTCCATTTGGGTTCGCGAATTCACTCGCAAGCGTCAGCTGATTTTGCAGTGACCGCAACTCCTCCCCACCCAGCCCCCCCCAGAAAAGATTTTACTTTTCATATATAACAAAGGTCACTCTTTTAGTTCCCTCCTTATTCCCTCTATTCCATTTCCTTCCCTTATTAATTCTTGTCTATACTATCTATATTTTCCTCTAAATACGGATACATTCACGTATGCACATTATACATATACACTTATACCTCTTTACCCACATACATATAAATCGTGGTCATTTTTACTCTCATTACATGTCTTCATGCCTCAGTCTATTTTGTAATTGTTCTGCAAATTTTCGTGCTTCTTCTGGATCCGAGAATAGTCTGTTTTGTTGTCCTGGAATAAATATTTTCAATACCGCTGGATGCTTTAGTATAAATTTATACCCTTTCTTCCATAAAATCGCCTTTGCTGTATTGAACTCCTTTCTCTTCTTTAGGAGTTCAAAACTTATATCTGGATAAATGAAGATTTTTTGCCCTTTGTACTCCAGTGGCTTGTTGCCCTCTCTTACTTTTTCCATTGTCTTCTCCAGTACCTTTTCTCTTGTAGTATATCTTAGGAATTTTACTAAAATAGATCTTGGTTTTTGTTGTGGTTGTGGTTTAAAGGCCAATGTTTTATGTGCCCTTTCTATTTCCATTTCTTGCTGTAGTTCTGGACATCCTAGGATCCTAGGGATCCAATCTTTTATAAACTCTCTCATATTCTTGCCTTCTTCATCTTCCTTAAGGCCCACTATCTTTATGTTATTTCTTCTGTTATAATTTTCCATTATATCTATTTTCTGAGCTAACAGTTCTTGTGTCTCTATGACTTTTTTATTTCATTCCTCTAATTTCTTTTTTAACTCCTCTACCTCCATTTCTACTGCTACTGCCCGCTCTTCCATCTTGTCCATTTTCTTTCCCATTTCTGTTAAGGTCATATCTATTTTATTCATTTTCTCTTCTGTGTTGTTTATTCTTCTTCTTAAATCATTAAATTCCTGTGTTTGCCATTCTTTAAATGACTCCATGTATTCTTTAATAAGAGAAAGTATATCCTTTATCTTGCCTTTCCCTTCTTCTTCTATTTCACTGTACTCTTCCTCTTCCTCTTCTTCTTCCTCTGGGTTGGCCATCTGTTGTTTCTTTGTTGCCTTTTTCTTCTCTTCTTTCTTGTTTCCATTGTCTTCTGTGTTCTCTTCTTGCTGCAGGTGTTCTGCAGCTGTCGTTGCCGGCTGTGGAGATCGACTCCCCAGCTGGTCACCCCTCCCGTCGGTGTGTTTTTTTTCATGCGCGGTTGCACACTTTTACTCGGCTCAGCGAGCCATTTTTGTAGTCCAATTTCTACCGACCTGAGGGAGCGGGTTTCTCTCTCCACCGCGGGCCTCTTCGAACAGGTAAGGCCTTCTCCTTCTTCCTCTGTTGTCTTCTCTTCCTCTCTTCTTACCGTTGATTTCGATTTTTCTTTTTTTGTCGCCATCTTCTTTCCACCTTTATACTCACTTTTCTTTAACTTTTATTTCTGTGCCTTTGTGTTTTCCTTTGTTTTTTCCGACTTTTCTGGAGAGGGTTAGAGTTCACCGTCCGGCCACTACTCCATCACGTGACTCCCTCCATTTTATAATATCTTTATATTCTGAATAATCTCCTTCTCCAACTGGCAAAATTTCACTCTTATCCCAATTAACCTTATATCCAGATAATGTTCCATATTGCAATAAATATTCCTGCAGATGCGGCAATGATCGTTCTGGGTCTGTCAAATAGATCAAAACATCATCTGCAAATAAATTAATCTTGTATTCGTCATCCATAACTCGCATCCCTCTTATCTGTTCATTCTGTCTTATTGTTTGAGCTAACGGTTCAATAGCCAATGCAAACAAGGTTGGTGACAATGGATACCCTTGTCGAGTCAAACGTGTCAATTTGAATGGTAATGTAACTTGACCATTTGTCATCACCCTGGCATTCCGGTTTGTATATAAAGCTTTAACCCAACCAATATAAAAAGGGCCAAACTTAAACTTCTCCAACACCTTAAATAAAAATTCCCATTCAACCCTTTTTCCGTATCAAGCTCAACCACAATGCTTTTTCCGCATCAAAGTCAATGGTTGGGCAGGTGTCGATATGCATTGACCAAAGTAATCAATCAAAGAATATTATCTGATGCATTTCTATTCTTAATAAAACCTGTTTGATCAATATGTATCAATTTGGGTAAATACTTAGCAATTCGATTTGCTAACATTTTCGCTATAATTTTATAGTCTACATTCAGTAGAGAAATAGGTTTATATGAAGACACTTGCAACAGATCACGATCTTTTTTTGGAATTACAGTAATTAAAGCAAGATTCCGGCAACTCATGCTCTTCAGTTATTTGTTGTAATACATTCTCAAACACAGAGGATAAATCTTCATAAAAAAATTTGTAAAATTCCACAGGAAATCCATCATCCCCCAGTGACTTTCCATTTGGCATCTCCTGTATAGCTTCCTTAATCTTAAATTCTGTAAATGGAGCTTCCAATTCCACCACACCTTCCTCCTTTAATTCTGGTGTTAATTTAGATAAATAAGATTCAATAACACCACTATCCTGTTTCCCCATAGAAGTATATAATTTTTGATAAAATGAATAAAACTGGTCATTAATTTCCTGACGTTTATAGGTAACTATTGAATTCTTTTAAACAGCATTAATACTCTGTGAAACTTGTTCCGTCTTTTACTGCCATGCCATAACCTTATGTGCTCTCTCACCCAACTCATAATAACACTGCTTAGATCGATTAATTAAATGCTCAAATTGATAAGTTTGCAATGTGTTATAACGTAGTTTCAAATTAGCCAAAACCACTTTTTAAAAAATCTTCTGTCACATCTTTCTGAAATTCCTTCTCCAATTCAGCAATTTGCTTCTCCAATTCTAAACTCTCTGCCATATACTGTTCCTTAACTTTAGTAGTATAACTAATAATCTGCCCTCTCAAAACACAAAACTACTATCTACAGAATTATCATTCTCAGTCAAGAACAAAGTGATCTGTTCTTTAATAAAGGTAACAAACTCTGGCTTTTTTCAACCACATTGTGTTAAATCTCTATCTATAAGATGAACGTACCACTTCTGAACTGACATAAGAAAAAAATAATGAAGAATGGTCCGATATAACCCTACTTTTATATTCTGCCTGTAATACTCTTTCTTGTAAATGTGCCGATACTTTAAAAAAATCTATTCTGGAAAATGAATCATGTCAAGATGAATAAAAGGAAAAATCTTTCTCCATAGGATTGACCCTTCTCCAAATATCCACCAAATTTAAGTTTTTCATCAAGGCCCCAATTTGTATCACCATCTTTGATTTCTTTATACTTTTTGGAGATCTATCTAATAAAGGATCCAGAACACAATTGAAATCGCCCCCAACTAAAATATTTTCATTAGCCTGATTTAACAACAAAAAAGCATCAGAAATAAAACACTCATCATCTATGTTAGGTGCATAAACATTAAGCAAAATCCAAGATTCAGCAAAAATTTTACAATTCACCCTTAAAACCCTCCCAGCATTTCCTTCCATAGATTGTAATTCAAAAGGCAAATTCTTATGAATTAAAATCGCTACACCTCCTGCCTTGGAATTAAATGAAGAAAAAAACACTTGACCAACCCAATCTCTCTTCAATTTGAGATGTTCTTTTTCAGTCAAATGTGTTTCTTGCAAAAAAGCAATATCAGTTTTCATTTTCTTAATATAAGCCAAAACTTGTTTTCGCTTAATCGGGTTGTTTAATCCTTGAACATTAAAAGTTGCAAATTTCAGATTAGACATCCCTACGAATTAACAATATGATCACTCGCTACAAATCGCTCCCCTTATAATATCTTAAAATCACTATCCCTCCCTTAAATATTTAAAAAAATAAATTCCAAAGCAAAATTTTTATTAACCAAAAAAAAACTACCCAAAGGTAGTAATGCCCTAAAAAAACTAATGGCAGATGACTATCAAAGATTTCAGTGCCATCCACCCCCCCCCCCCAGCCAGAAATACATTATTCACATCAACATAATCAAATATAATCAATATATTCATATATTCAACCCATTGACTCCAATCCCAATGATTGTTCCGGGTCTTAAATGTCAATAAGACTTTGAATTAACACTTCTTTCTTTCCATTCTTCCCATTTCTCCCATTCTTCCCATTCCCATTGCCATTTCCATTTGTCTTCCTTTTAGGCGACGGCGGTGAAAATCGACCATTTCCTCGCAACTTTGGTAGTGAATTAGCAAAGATTAATGCATCATGGTCATTTTCAAAAAATTGAGATTGAAAATTACAATAAAAGACTTTTAACACTGCAGGATAATGAAAAGCAAATTTGTAACCCTTCCACCACAACACTTCTTTAGCCAAATTGAGTTTCCGACATCACCTAATAATCTCCTGACTCAGATCTGTATAAAAAGAAAACTCTGTCATTTTGAGTCATCATTCGAGTTTGACTTTGTCGTGCCTTCTGCACCACCAACCGTAGTATAATTTCTTTATCCTGATATTTCAGACAACGGATTAAAACCGCCCTTGGTGGTTGTCCCAGAAGCGGTTTCTTCCACAGCGCTCTATGTGCCTGGACCAACTCTCGGCTTTATGAAAAAAAACTCCTTACCAAACATCTCGGGAATCCATTTCTTAAAAAAATTTATTGGATCGGAACCTTCAATATCTTCTGGAAAACCCACAATCTTTACATTATTTCTCTGACTTTGATTTTCCAGTGAATCAATTTTTTTAAAATAATTCCTTCTTCTGAATTCCTCAACCACAAGAGAATCTTCCACTTTCTCCATTTTTTTTCCTTATTACGTTCAACCTAATTTAAAAAAAAATTTTTTGCACTGTATCCACTGAGTTGATACATTTATTAACATCACTCTTAACTGCAATCATATCTTCAGATATAGTATTTATTTTAGTTGTCACTTCCAAAAATCTTTGAGTCATTTGTTTAAACATATCCATTTGATAACCAATCCCTTCCAAAACAGCACACATAGACTCCATTCCAGATTCCAGTGCCCCTTTTTGATGCCTACTTTCTCTAGTTTCCACTTCCAGTTGCTCCTGCGTGCTGGCCAGTAAAAGTAAGTCTTCTTCCTCTTCAGATGTCGTCAGTCCCTTTCTGGTGTGGCTGTGGATCTGAACAGCCGATGACGGCACCCCGACCACGTCGGGACGCCGCCGCTCGGTCCCCCCCACAGCCCGATCCAGCAACTCCCAAACCCTAGAGGCACCGCGCATGTCCGGTAAGGCCAAGGACTGCACAGGTGCGGCTTCCAACACCACTCTGCACGTCCCACCTGACGGCAGCGCGGGCTTACGGCTCCTCTCTCGGCCGAGACACCCGCGCGCCCGACATCACGGGCGTGCGGTTCGGCACCAACCGAGCTCGTCGTCGAGCCAATGCCATCTTGCGAAGGCAGGATCAGCGCCGGCGTCATACTCAGCCGGCAGGGGTCCTCTGTGCCTTAGGAACTCCCAAAATTGACTCCGTGGCTTCGTTAAGCAGGTAGGCCTCAATTCTTCAGCACTTTTAAAAGGTAGTTTCTTCTGCAATGGAGTTTTGGTTTTTTTTACATTAGTAGCCATTGTAACCCACAAATGTTCCAAAAAATAAAAAATACAATTTTTAATCACTTTTATAAACTTTAAAAACGGGTACTTAAAAAAACTAGCTGAGGAAGGGTGGGATCGCACGTCTGCCTCCACGCTATTTTGCCACGCCCCCTACTTTCCCAATGTTTTATACAACTTTATCATAACATCCCAACTCATATACTCAATGCTTTGATTTATGAAGGCCAATATGCCAAAAGCTCTCTTTACAACCCTATCTACCTGTTATGTCACTTTCGGGGAATTATGTTCAATAATTCAGGGAATGGTATTTCCAGATCCTTCTGTTCTACCACACTCCTCAGTGTCCTACCATTTAATGTGTACGTCCTTCCTTGGTTTGTCCTTCCAAAATTAAACACCTCACACTTGTCTGCATTAAATTCTATTCACCATTTTTCAGCCCATTTTTCCAACTTCTGCAAGCTTTGAAAACCTTCTTTGCTGTCGACAACACCTCCAATCTTGCTGTCATCTGCAAACTTGCTGATCCAATTTACTACATTATCATCCAGATCATTGATGTAGATGACAAACAATGGTCCCAGCATTGATCCTTGAGGCACACTACAAATCACAAGCCTCCAATCTGAAAAGCAACCATCCACCACTACTGTCTGACTTCTCCTGTCCAGCCATTGTCGAATCCGTGAATACCTAGCCTCTGAACCTTCCTGGCTAACCTCCCATGTGGGACCTTGTCAAAGGCCTTACTAAAGTTCATGTAGACAACATCCACAGCCTTCATCAACTTTCCAGGTAACTTTGAAAAATTCAATAAGATTGGTTAAACTTAACCTACCACACTCCTCAGTCAGTTTATGGCTACCCAAATAATTGTATATCTGATCTCTTAGAACACCTTGCAAAAATTTGTCTACTACTGATGTCAGGCTCACCACCTTATAATTTCCAGGGTTACCTTTGGAGCCTTTTTTAAACAATGGAACAATGTGAACTACCCTCCAATTCTCCAGCACCAGACTCGTAGCTAAGGACATTTTAAATATTTTTGCCAGAGATCCTGCAATTTCTACTCTATCCTCCCTCAAGGTCCAAAGGAATATATGGGGATTTATCCACCCTTATTTGCTTTAAGACAGCCAGGAGTACTTCCTCCTCTTTAATCTGTATAAGTTCAATATCCTCACTGCTTGTTTGCCTTATTCCACACAATTCTGTACCCGATTCCTGAGTGAATACTAATGAAAGAAAAACATTCTAAGATCTCCCTCATCTCTCTTGGCTCCATACAAAACTAACTATTCTGATCTTCAAGGGCACCAATTTTATCCCTTACTATCC
The DNA here is from genome assembly GCF_036971445.1 of Narcine bancroftii. NCBI lineage: Eukaryota > Metazoa > Chordata > Chondrichthyes > Torpediniformes > Narcinidae > Narcine > Narcine bancroftii. Next base: position 129,532,619 of record NC_091472.1, read on the forward strand.
TTTTGCTCTTAATATACTTGAAGAAACCCTTAAGATTTCCCTTCACAATGTCTCCAAATCAACCTCATGTTTTGACCTTCCTGATTTCTTTTTTTTTAAAATTTTTTATTTTTCACACCATAAACCACATTGACCAAGATACATACATTTTCCTTTTCAAATATATACAGTGTCATTTTCTCCCCCCTCCATCCTCCCATCCCACCCTCCCTACCTCCCCCCCCCATTCATTTAAAGTACAAAATCTAAGATACATTAAACCAGTCAAACAATGTTGTCATTCAATAAAAATAAACAAGAAATTCCACTGAGTCAGTTCTTTTCATTTCCTTCTCCTTTCGTTATTTTAGGTGGTAGATGTCCACGGTAGGTTTTATCTATTGTGTTTCATGTATGGCTCCCATATTTGTTCAAATATTTCAATATTATTTATTAAATTATATGTTATTTTTTCTAATGGAATACATTTATTCATTTCTATATACCATTGTTGTATTCTCAAATTATCTTCCAATTTCCAGGTTGACATAATACATTTTTTTTGCTACAGCTAGAGCTATCTTAACAAATCTTTTTTGTGCACCATCCAAATCAAGTCCAAATTCTTTGTTTTTTATGTTACTTAGGAGAAAGATCTCTGGGTTTTTTGGTATATTGTTTTCTGTAATTTTATTTAATATCTGGTTTAGATCTTCCCAAAATGTTTCTACTTTCTCACATGTCCAGATTGCATAGATTGTTGTTCCCATTTCTTTTTTACAACGAAAACATCTGTCAGATACTGTTGGGTCCCATTTATTTAACTTTTGAGGTGTAATGTATAGCCTGTGTATCCAGTTATATTGTATCATACGTAACCTCGTGTTTATTGTATTTCTCATAGTTCCAGAGCATAACTTCTCCCATGTTTCCTTCTTTATCTTTATGTTTAAATCTTGTTCCCATTTTTGTTTAGTTTTACCATTTGTTTCCTCATTCTCCTTTTCTTGCAGTTTAATATACGTATTTGTTATAAATTTTTTGATTATCATTGTTTCTGTAATCACATATTCAAAATTACTTCCCTCTGGTAACCTCAGACTGCTTCCCAATTTGTCCTTCAAGTAGGATCTCAGTTGGTAATATGCCAACACTGTATCTTGAGTTATATTTTATTTATCCTTCATTTGTTCAAAGGATAATAATCTATTTCCTGAAAAACAATTTTCTATTCTTTTGATCCCTTTTTTCTCCCATTCTCTAAAGGAAAGGTTATCTATTGTAAAAGGGATTAACTGATTTTGCATCAGTATTACTTTTGGTAATTGGTAATTTGTTTTATTCCTTTCTACATGAATCTTCTTCCAAATATTGAGCATATGATGTAATACTGGAGAACTCTTATGTTGTACCAATTTTTCATCCCATTTATATAATATATGTTCAGGTATCTTCTCCCCTATTTTATCTAGTTCTAATCTAGTCCAATCTGGCTTTTCCCTTGTTTGATAAAAATCTGATAAGTATCTTAATTGTGCGGCTCTATAATAATTTTTAAAGTTTGGCAGTTGTAAGCCTCCTTGTTTATACCATTCTGTTAATTTATCTAGTGCTATCCTCGGTTTCCCCCCTTTCCATAAAAATTTCCTTATTATTTTCTTTAACTCCTTGAAGAATTTCTCTGTCAAGAGTATTGCCAATGTCTGAAATAGGTATTGTATCCTTGGGAAAATGTTCATTTTAATACAGTTTATCCTTCCTATTAGTGTTAGTGGTAAATCTCTCCAATGCTCTAAATCGTCCTGTAATTATTTTCATTAGTGGATAATAATTAAGTTTATATAGATGGCCGAGGTTTTTATTTATTTGTATACCTAGGTATCTTATTGCTTGCATTTGCCATCTGAATGGTGATTCCTTCTTAAATTTTGAGAAATCCACATTATTCATTGGCATTGCTTCACTTTTATTTGCGTTAATCTTATAACCCGACACTTCTCCATATTCCTTCAATTTCTTATATAATTCTTTTATTGATAATTCTAGTTCTGTTAAGTATACTATAACATCATCTGCAAATAAACTGATTTTATATTCCTTGTCTTTTATTTTTATCCCTTTTATTTTATTTTCTGTTCTTATCAATTCTGCTAGTGGTTCTATAGCTAACGCGAACAATAAGGGTGATAGTGGGCATCCCTGCCTTGTTGATCTGCTTAAATTAAATTGCTTTGATATATATCCATTTACTGTCACTTTCGCCAATGGCCCCTTATAATCCAATTAATATACTTCTCTGGTAAACTGAATTTTTGCAATACTTTGAATAAATAATTCCATTCTACTCTGTCAAAGGCCTTCTCTGCGTCTAAAGCAACTGCTACTGTTGGCGCTTTACTCCCTTCTACTGCATGAATTAAGTTAATAAATTTACAAATATTGTCTGTTGTGTGTCTTTTTTTAATAAATCCAGTTTGGTTTAGATTTACCATTTTAGGTACATAATCTGCTAATCTGTTTGCTAATAGTTTAGCTATTATCTTATAATCTGTGTTAAGTAATGATATTGGTCTATATGACGCTGGTGCGAGTGGATCTTTCCCTTGCTTTGGTATTACTGTAATTATTGCTGTTTTACATGAATCTGGTAAGCTTTGTGTTTTGTCAATCTGGTTGATTACTTCCAGGAGGGGAGGAATTAATAAATCTTTAAATGTTTTATAGAATTTTATTGGGAATCCATCCTCTCCTGGTGTTTTATTATTTGGTAGTTTTTTTTATTATCTCTTGTATTTCTACTATTTCAAATGGTTCTATTAATTTATTTTGTTCCTCTATTTGTAATTTTGGTAGTTCAATTTTAGTTAAAAATTCATCTATTTTGTCTTCTTTCCCTTTGTTTTCAGTTTGATATAATTGTTCATAGAATTCTCTGAAGTTTTCATTAATCTCCGTTGGATTATATGTGATTTGCTTATCTTTTTTCCTTAATGCCAATACCATTCTCTTAGTTTGTTCTGTCTTAAACTGCCATGCTAGAATTTTGTGCATTTTTTCCCCTAGTTCATAATATTTCTGTTTTGTCTTCATTATGTTCTTCTCCACCTTATATCTTTGTAGTGTTTCATATTTTATTTTTTTATCTGCCAATTCTCTTCTTTTAGTTGTATCTTCCTTCATTGCTAATTCTTTTTCTATATTTACTATTTCCCTTTCCAACTGCTCTGTTTCCTGATTGTAGTCCTTCTTCATCTTGGTTACATAACTTATTATTTGCCCTCTGATGAACACTTTCATTGTGTCCCATAGTATAAACTTATCTTTCACTCATTCCGTATTTATTTCAAAGTACATTTTAATTTGTCTTTCAATGAATTCTCTAAAATCCTGCCTTTTAAGTAGCATGGAGTTTAATCTCCATCTATACATTCTTGGAGGGATGTCCTCTAACTCTATTGTCAATATCAAGGGTGAATGGTCCGATAATATTCTAGCTTTATATTCTGTTTATCTTACTCTATCTTGCATACGAGCTGATAACAGAAATAGGTCTATTCTTGAGTATGTTTTATGTCTACCCAAATAATATGAATATTCCTTTTCCCTTGGGTGTTGTTTCCTCCATATATCCAAAAGTTGCATTTCTTGCATTGATTTAATTATAAATTTGGTTACTTTGTTCTTTCTGTTAATTTTTTTCCCAGTTTTATCCATATTTGAATCCAATTTAAGGTTGAAATCCCCTCCTATTAATATGTTCCCTTGCGTGTCTGCTATCTTCAAAAAAATATCTTGCATAAACTTTTGATCTTCTTCGTTAGGTGAATATACATTGAGTAGATTCCAAAACTCTGAATATATCTGACATTTTATCATTACATATCTCCCTGCTGGATCTATTATTTCCTCTTCTATTTTAATTGGTACATTTTTACTGATTAATATAGCTACTCTTCTTGCTTTTGAATTATATGACGCTGCTGTTACATGTCCTACCCAATCTCTCTTTAATTTCTTGTGCTCCATTTCAGTTAAATGTGTTTCTTGCACGAATGCTATATCAATTTTTTCGTTTTAGAGTAAATATAGCAGATTCTTCCTTTTGATTTGGTTATGTATTCCGTTAATATTTAAAGTCATATAGTTCAATGTAGCCATTTCATACTTTGTTTATCTTCCCTTTCCATTTCCTCATCATCACCTTTCCTTCTTATCCATTTCTGCTTTCTTGTTTTGAACACTTTATAAGACAACATTTCTAAAACATCAAACATTTTCCTTATTCTCCTATTTAAAACTTCTTTAACCCCATTCTCCCCTCCCCCTCCTGAGTTGCCCTTTATCCCTTGTCGGTCAACCACATCTCCTCTCTCCATTTGGATTTGCGAATTCACTCGCAAGCGTCAACTGATTTTGCAGTGACCGTAACTCCTCCCCACCCAGCCCCCCCCCGGAAAAGATTTCAATTTTTCATATATAACAAAGGTCACTCTTTTAATTCCCTCCTTATTTCCTCTATTCCCTTTCATTCCCTTATTAATTCTTATCTATACTCTATATATTTTCCTCTAAATACGGATACACTCATGTATACACATATGTACATACACATCTATATATACATATATATATATATATCTTTGGCTCGGCTTCGCGGACGAAGATTTATGGAGGGGGTAAAAAATCCTCGTCAGCTGCAGGCTCGTTTGTGGCTGACAAGTCTGATGCGGGACAGGCAGACACGGTTGCAGCGGCTGCAGGGGAAAATTGGTAGGTTGGGGTTGGGTGTTGGGTTTTTCCTCCTTTGCCTTTTGTCAGTGAGGTGGGCTCTGCGGTCTTCTTCAAAGGAGATTGCTGCCCGCCAAACTGTGAGGCGCCAAGATGCACGGTTTGAGGCGATATCAGCCCACTGGCGGTGGTCAATGTGGCAGGCACCAAGAGATTTCTTTAGGCAGTCCTTGTACCTTTTCTTTGGTGCACCTCTGTCACGGTGGCCAGTGGAGAGCTCGCCATATAACACGATCTTGGGAAGGCGATGGTCCTCCATTCTGGAGACGTGACCCACCCAGCGCAGCTGGATCTTCAGCAGCGTGGACTCGATGCTGTCGACCTCTGCCATCTCGAGTACTTCGACGTTACGGATGAAAGCGCTCCAATGGATGTTGAGGATGGAGCGGAGACAACGCTGGTGGAAGCGTTCTAGGAGCCGTAGGTGATGCCGGTAGAGGACCCATGATTCGGAGCCGAACAGGAGTGTGGGTATGACAACGGTTCTGTATACGCTTATCTTCGTGAGGTTTTTCAGTTGGTTGTTTTTCCAGACTCTTTTGTGTAGTCTTCCAAAGGCACTATTTGCCTTGGCGAGTCTGTTGTCTATCTCATTGTCGATCCTTACATCTGATGAAATGGTGCAGCCGAGATAGGTAAACTGGTTGACCGTTTTGAGTTTTGTGTGCCCAATGGAGATGTGGGGGGGCTGGTAGTCATGGTGGGGAGCTGGCTGATGGAGTACCTCAGTTATCTTCAGGCTGACTTCCAGGCCAAACATTTTGGCAGTTTCCGCAAAGCAGGACGTCAAGCGCTGAAGAGCTGGTTCTGAATGGGCAACTAAAGCGGCATCGTCTGCAAAGTGTAGTTCACGGACAAGTTTCTCTTGTTTCTTGGTGTGAGCTTGCAGTCGCCTCAGATTGAAGAGACTGCCATCCGTGTGGTACCGGATGTAAACAGCGTCTTCATTGTTGAGGTCTTTCATGGCTTGGTTCAGCATCATGCTGAAGAAGATTGAAAAGAGGGTTGGTGCGAGAACACAGCCTTGCTTCACGCCATTGTTAATGGAGAAGGGTTCAGAGATCTCATTGCTGTATCTGACCCGACCTTGTTGGTTTTCGTGCAGTTGGATAATCATGTTGAGGAACTTTGGGGGACATCCGATGCGCTCTAGTATTTGCCAAAGCCCTTTCCTGCTCACGGTGTTGAAGGCTTTGGTGAGGTCAACAAAGGTGATGTAGAGTCCTTTGTTTTGTTCTCTGCACTTTTCTTGGAGCTGTCTGAGGGCAAAGACCATGTCAGTAGTTCCTCTGTTTGCGCGAAAGCCGCACTGTGATTCTGGGAGAATATTCTCGGCGACACTAGGTATTATTCTATTTAGTAGAATCCTAGCGAAGATTTTGCCTGCAATGGAGAGCAGCGTGATTCCCCTGTAGTTTGAGCAGTCTGATTTCTCGCCTTTGTTTTTGTACAGGATGATGATGGTGGCATCACGAAGATCCTGAGGCAGTTTTCCTTGGTCCCAACAAAGCTTGAAAAACTCATGCAGTTTGGCATGCAGAGTTTTGCCGCCAGCCTTCCAGACCTCTGTGGGGATTCCATCCATACCTGCTGCTTTGCCACTTTTCAGTTGTTCGATTGCCTTATATGTCTCATCCTGGGTGAGGACCTCATCCAGCTCTAGCCTTAGGGGCTGTTGAGGGAGCTGGAGCAGGGCGGAATCTTGGACTGAGCGGTTATATATATACCCATATACACACATACATATAGTTCGTGGTCATTTTTACTCTCATTACATGTCTTCATCTCTCTGCTTGTTTTGTAGTTGTTCTGCAAATTTTTGTGCTTCTTCTGGATCCTAGAATAGTCTGTTTTGTTGCCCTGGAATAACTATTTTAAGTAACGCTGGGTACTTTAACATAAATTTATATCCTTTTTTCCATAGGATCGTTTTTGCTGTATTGATCTCCTTCTTCTTCTTCAGTAGTTCAAAACTTATGTCTGGATAGAAAAAATTTTTTTGACCTTTGTATTCCAGTGGTTTTTTGTCTTCTCTTATTTTCTTCATTGCTTTTTCCAATATATTCTCTCTTGTTGTATATCTTAAGAATTTTACTAAAATGGATTTTGGTTTTTGCTGCGGTTGTAGTTTCGGGGCTAGTGTTCTATGTGCCCTCTCTATTTCCATTTCTTCCTGTAATTCTGGTCTTTCTAGGGCCCTGGGGATCCAATCTGTTATAAATTCTCTAATATTTTTTTCTTCTTCTTCTTCCTTAAGGCCCACTATCTTTATATTATTTCTTCTATTATAGTTTTCCATTATATCTATCTTCTGAGCTAACAGCTCATGTGCCTCTTTAACTTTTTTATTAGATTCTTCTAATTTCTCTTTTAAGTCCTCTACTTCCATTTCTACGATTATTTCTCGTTCTTCCACATTATCCACTCTTTTTCCTATCTCTGATATGACCAATTCTATTTTATTCATTTTTTTCTTCTGTACTCTTAATTCTTCTTTTTATCTCATTAAATTCTTGTAATTGCCATTCTTTCACTGATTCCATATATTCTTTTAAAAAAATATATCCATTGTCCTGCCTTTCCCTACTTCTTCCATTTCTCTATGTTCTTCTTCTTCTTCCTCTGGGTTGGCCATCTGTTGTTTCCTTATTTTCTTTTTGCTCTCTTCTTTCTTGTTCTCTTTATATTCTATGTTCTCTTCCTGTTGCTGTGTTGTACCTGTCACTCTCAGCTGTGGAAATCGACTCCTCAGCTGTTCCCCCCTCCCGTCAGTGTGTTTTTTTTCATGCGCGGTTGCGTACTTTTACTCGGCTCCGCGAGCCATTTTTGTAGTCCCGAACTTGGGACTTCCACCGACCTTAGGGAGCGGGCCTCTTTCTCCGCGGCGGGCCTCCTCGGACAGGTAAGGCCTTCACCTTCTTCTTCTGATGTTCTTTCTTCTTCTCTTCTTCCCGTTGCTTTCGACTTTTCTCTCTTTGCTGCCATTTTCTTCTCACCTTTACTTTTACTTTGTTTTAATTTTTATTCTTGTACCTTCATGTTTTGTGCGTCTTTTTTCAACTTTTCTGGAGAGGGCTGGAATTCCCTGACCGGCCACTACTCCTTCATGTGACTCCTGGCCTTCCTTATTTCTTGAGATTTTTTTAATACATCTTAAGTTCCTTATTTGCTCCATGTTGCTATATCCGCTATACACCTGTCTTCTTCCAAACCAGATCCCAAATATCCATTGAAAACCAAGGTTCCCTATGCCTTCTAACCTTGGCATTAATCGTGACAGGAACATACCAACTTTACTCTCAAAATTTCACCTTTGAAGTTCCTCCACTTACCTTGGACATCCTTGCCCAAAAACAACTTATCCCAATCAATGCATTCTAGATCCTTTCTCATTGCCTCAAAATTAGCCTTTCTCCAATTTATAATCTTAACCTGAGGCCAGACCTATCCTTCTCCATAATTAACATGAAAGTAATGGCTTTGAGATCACTGGACTCAAAAAGTTTCCTACACATACTTCTGTTACCTGTCCCTTCTCGTTCCACAGTAGGAGATCCAGTATTGTACTCTCTCTAGTTGGTATCTCTATATATTAATTTAGAAAACTTTCCTGAACATGTTTGAAAAATTCCAAGCAAGTATGGGATTCCTAGTCAATATGTGGAAAGTTTAAATCTCCTACTATCACAACTTTATGTTTCCTGCAGCTGTCTGCGGTCTCTCTACAGATTTGCTCCTCCAATTCTTGCAGACTATGGGGTGGCCTATAATACAACCCCATAAGTGTGGTTATACCTTTCCTGTTCTTCAGCTCTACCCATATAGCCTCAGTAAACAAGTACTCTGGTCTTCCTGCTTGAGCACAGCTGTGATATTTTCCCTGATGAACAATGCCATTCCTCCCCCTTTCATTCCCCATGTTCTATCACATCTAAAGCAACAGAAAACTGAAACATTGAGCTGCCAGTCCTGTCCCTCCTGCAACCAATTTTCAATAATGGTCACAATGTCATAATTCTACATGCCAGTCCATTGCTCTGGACTCATCTGCTTTTCCTACAATACTCTTTCCATTGTAGGAAATTTAATAATTTTTTTTCACCATTTAGCTTGCACAAGAATGGTGTAAACTTGACCTGCATTCCAGCAGTTCTGTTTTAGCTGCTTGCCAATGCAACTGTACAACATTTAGTTGATGTAGCTTTTTTGGCATCTCATCTGATTCCATGACCTCAGCAATCAGTGGAAGATGGGGTTATTTTTTAATTTAATTTGGAGATACAGCATGGTAACAGGTCCTTCTGGCTCATGAGCTTGCGTCTATGTGACCAATTAACCTACAATCTATGTATGTATCCTCCACTCCTCCCTTCCACCAATCATCCCCTTGGGACTTACCACTGTGACCGTAGGAGATGCTGCACTTGTACCCACATCTCCTCCCTCATCACCATTCAGGTCCCTAAACAGTCCTTCCAAGTGAAGCCACATTTCACTTGTGGATCTGCTGAGGTCACCTACTGCATCTGGTGCTCCCACTGTGGTCTTTACATCGGAGAGACTGGATGCAGACTGGGAGACCGTTTTGTTGAACACCTCAAGTCTGTCCACCAACATAATATGCATCTCCCAGTGGCCACCCATTTCAATTACCCATCCCATTCCCTTGCTGACATGCCTGTCCATGGTCTCATGCGCTGCCAGATTGAGACCACCTGCAAATTGGAGGAACAACACCTCATTTTCCGACTGGGCACCCTCCAACTGAATGGCTCTTTCTCTCTTGTTTTTGCTGTCTCCTTTCACACAAACATGACAAATTCTTACCTCATCCCTTATCAAATCCAATTTACACCTTTTTGTTCAACTGAATTCTGAGATTTTCTGCTTCTGGCTCATTCTACTTATTCCTTGAAGAAGGGATCAGGCCTGAAAAGTTAGCAATATATCCTTGCTTTTCATGGATGCTGTAATGTTTCTTTTATTACAATAAAGAAACTTGATTTCTTTTTAAAACAACTAAATTTATTAAATAAGCAACCAGCACTAAAAACAGAACATACACATGCAGATCTCATGGGAAGACTTGCAACTTTAATCTACTAAAGATGTAACAGCATTCGCAAGATGCAACATTACCCAGATGCTACACACTCTGTATCCGAGTCCTTCTGGTGGAAGCACTCTATCACCACATCCCCTTTCCTTGAGATGTTTAATCAGAAGTGACACATTAATACAGTATTCTTTCCATTTAAAATTCAACACAAACATCACATGAATATCAGCAGCACAAATTTTTAAGTGTGCAGTTCTTTTTCATAGATTCAGTCTTCCATGTGCTTTGACAACTTGTGTGGATCTTCTTAACACAGGTGCTTATGTCAGCTCTGCAGGTCTTCTACTGCCTAGCATGGGTAGTGTTTCCTCTGTTTCTGTGAAGGCTAAATCCTCTGCATTTGTTTGTTCCTGCAATATCTCTGGCATTTTCAGCAGCTCCTTCAATTCCTCCTCAGTATTTGACCCTCCTCTGTTCTGACAGTGTAGGATGTTGGATTTACTTCTCCCAGAACAATAGCCTTTTGTCCCAAGTGTTGGAATCTCTGAGTCTTACTGTGCCATGTTGTGCCAGTTGCCCTCAGCTTCTTGCTGACATCATAGTTTGCCATTTGACTCCCTTACAGACGCTTTTGTTACCTTTCGACATCTCACTTCCTGTTTGGGTCTGCAGAGTAGGGAAGTGTGGTGTGTAATCTACACTTCCATCAGAAGCTCATTGTGTGGACATGCCATGTTCAAGTGGCGAAGGTCTGTAACTCAATAGAGCTAGATACAGATCTGTCTAGCACTGTCTAGTGCTTTCTTGAGCATCTTTTTAACTAACTATATGAACTCCTTTCTCTGCCGTTTGACTGTGGATGCAGAGGACTTGAAGTCACATGTTGGAAATCATACTCTTCTGCAAAGTTCTGGAATTTTCTATAATTGAATCATGGGCCATTGTCACTGTAGATAATTTGAGGAATTCTGTGTTTTGCAAAGATCAATTTCATACATTGAATCACAGAAGCAGCCAGACATGCTAGGAAGCAGTGCAATCTCCAGATGGTTCAAACTCAATAACCAGCAAGTAATTTTTCCCATCCGTGTGGAACAGATCAGTTGCAACTTTCTGCCATGGTTCTGCTGGTATGTCAGTTATTATCATGGGTTCCTTTGTCTGCTTTGTGTGAAGTTTCAAACAGGTCTCGGAGCTTGAAACCATCCAGTCAATGCCAGCATTTATCCCTGGTCAATAAACAGCTGTTCCAGTCCTTGCATTTTTCCTTCTCCATCCTCTTCAGCATCTGTTGACTCAATGATTGAAGAATGACAATTCTGCTCTGATTGAGTAGAAGCCCATCGATAACACTCATCTCTGATATTATAGTATGGCTGATGGTCACCTCTATGCCATTCTTATTTCAGACTCTTGATGACCCTCTGTAGAAATGTGTCCTACTCTGTTTCAACTGTGATTTGCTTGGATTTCATATCAGAACTGGGAAGAGATTCAGTGATCATATTCACATGGAGATTCACATTTGTCTCTGTGGAGCTCTCATTGTGTGCTTCACTCTGCATCATTCCTCTGGCTAACACCACCTAACACAATAAGTTTCCCTGGTGTGTACACCAATTCAAAGTCATAATCTTATAGCTTCATCATCAGTCTTTGGATCCTCGGTGACATTTCACTGAGGTGATTCTTGATCATTGCTATTAATGGCTTGTGGTCTGTTTGTTGGGAGACCATGAACTTAAATGTGGAATTTCATGAGTCCATAGACCAAATCTAGACTCTCTTTCTTGACTTGTGCATATTGACATTCAGATGTTGTCATCGTCCTTGATGCGTATGCTACTGACATCGAATGTTCTCCCACAGCTTGAAGTAGTACGACCCCTATTCCATCTTTTAAAGTCTTTCTGGATGTGTTAACGTCGGAAGTACTGATTCTGTTGTTAGAATGATTTTCAGTCGTCCCCATTCTTCCTCGTGGTTTCTGTCCACTTGAATTCACATTTGTCCTGTAACAACTTCTTTAGGTACATTGTTTTGGAAAACAGGTTTGGTATGAATTTACCAATGAAATTGATCATTCCCAGCATTCTCAATATACCTTTTGTCAGTGGGTCTGGGGATCTCTAAAATTGCTTTCACCTTGCTCTTGTCTTTCTCTACACCTGCCTCTGACAGTTTATCTCCCAGAAAGGTGATTTACTTCACATCAAACTGACATTTTTTCTGTTTAATTTTAATACATTCTTCTTGATGTGTTGTAGCACTTTGATGAGCCTATCGTTGTGTTGTTTTTGTGTGGGTCCCCATAGGATCTTGTCACGTACCCAATTCATGCCTTTTATGCCATTGTCCTGTGGAACACTTTCAGAGCTGAGGAAACTCCAAAAGGCATCCTCAGACAGGAGTATCAGCCAAACGGGGTATTTTATGCTATCATCGTGCAGTTTTATTTGCCAGAAGTCCTGGGATGCATCCATTTTAGTGAAAAAACTTTGTACCGGCCATCTCACTTGTAATTTCATCCCTGGTTGGATTCTGATAATGTTCCCTCTTTATTGGCATTCAAGTCTTTTGGGTCCATGCACACGCAATAGGTATAGGCACGAATGGTGCTTGATGCCCACTGTAAATACTTCTATGATGTACATTTGTATGAGGAATTGGAACATGGATGAGGAGCAGGAGTTCTCTCTCCATCTTGGTAATTTTATCTCAATCTGTAGTCTTTGTTATAGAGGAAAAAAATTGCAACTGTAAAGATGGATTTTCTCCACCCTCACATCTATAAATCCTCCGTGCGTGACTCCAAATCTGATCCTTCCTCTGGCTGGTCGCACAGGTGGAGTGGAGTGGAGTGCTCCGTCTCGCTCCATAAATGTTTTGCTGCTGCAAGTGGCTGACCAGGGGCGGGCTGATGACATCATGATGATGCTGTCAGCCTGCAACCCAGGACCTAGTCATTATAGCACTAACACAAGAGGTCAGAGTCATTATAGCACTAACACAAGAGGTCAGGTTCCCTCATTGTGCCAGAAAGGCAGCACCAGTCAGAAGAAGGATCGATGGCTGTCTTCGTTACCCATAATCTCCCATGCAGCTCAAACCGCTCTGTTTCCCGGAGCATTTCCAGCTTCAGTGGGGATTATGGTAATGAGGATGGCCATTGCTCGCCGCGTATATATGCCATTGTGTTGACGGGCGGCGCTATGGCACTAGTTGTCCTTCCTCCATTAGCTCCAGAGGACACAACGAGACACTCCTCTGAATAAAAATGACTCTTACCTGTGGCCTTATCTATAAAAAGGTAAATGCATTTTTTTCTGCTGATAGCCCCCCTCCATATGAATGCGGTCTTCTTCAAAGGAGGTTGCTGCCCGCCGAACTGTGAGGCGCCAAGATGCACGGTTTGAGGCGATATCAGCCCACTGGCGGTGGTCAATGGGGCAGGCACCAAGAGATTTCTTTAGGCAGTCCTTGTACCTCTTCTTTGGCGCACCTCTGTCACGGTGGCCAGTGGAGAGCTCGCCATATAACACGATCTTGGGAAGGCGATGGTCCTCCATTCTGGAGACGTGACCCACCCAGCGCAGCTGGATCTTCAGCAGCGTGGACTCGATGCTGTCGGCCTCTGCCATCTCGAGTACTTCGACGTTAGGGATGAAGTCGCTCCAATGAATTTTGAGGATGGAGCGGAGACAACGCTGGTGGAAGCGTTCTAGGAGCCGTAGGTGATGCCGGTAGAGGACCCATGATTCGGAGACGAACCGGAGTGTGGGTATGACAACGGATCTGTATATGCTAATCTTTGTGAGGTTTTTCAGTTGGTTGTTTTTCCAGACTCTTTTGTGTAGTCTTCCAAAGGCGCTATTTGCCTTGGCGAGTCTGTTGTCTATCTCGTTGTCGATCCTTGCATCTGATGAAATGGTGCATCCGAGATAGGTAAACTGGTTGACCGTTTTGAGTTTTGTGTGCCCGATGGAGATGTGAATTGGTCCTTTGCTATTGGATTATGAATTTAACCTGGGTAAGATGCAGACTAAATGCAGTTCCACCTCCAAACAAAGATGCAGTCAGTTGCCTCAGAGTGTACAATCATGTGACATGCATTTTTTTTCTGGAAAGGAGGTGGTTGCCATTTCCCTGCGTGTAGACACAAAGACTTGCTTCTGTTTTGTGACCGAACAGGTCTGTTTGGTTGCAAGAGATTTCTCAATAGTTAAGCAAAAGAATCCCACCTTAATTTTAAAACATCCCAACTGCTTTTCCGATTCATCTTCAGGCATGTGTATTCACTGTCCCAACCTTTTGTGAGTTGTTTACATATAAGTGTGTCAAACTTTCAAATTTAGTTTGCTCTTTCAAATAAGTTTCACAATGGAAGTTTGAAGCTGCTTATATCTGATTTTTTTAAAAAAAATTATGGATCTATTTGCAGCATAGATTTAAACTCCCAGATTCCATTAACAACAAGGAAAGTGTTGCAACATGAATTCTTGGAGACTCTATGGAGACTCAGCATACAGGATGAGTGTTTAGTGGCCTTTAAAATCTGCTTTAAAGTTATTTGAACTACACTGCAATAGATTAGTCACTTTAAAATGTTATTGCAACCTACATTGTGTTTACTTTTCTAAACAATAACCAGTGTAGAACAGATCCTTCTAGGTTGGGGGAGAAAAAGATCTGATTGAGTTCAAGGGGATGAATCTGTTTGCAGATCTGGGGATTTACTCTGAAGGCAGCCTTTGTTCTCAGTCCTGTTTTAGCAGGAAAGGGGAATGTAAGGGTTAGGGGGGTTGTTGCAGGGAGATATTAGTCAGTAATTAGGGCTGTTGCTTAAAGCAGTTAAGTATTATTAAATAATCTTGTGCATTTAACCCCCCCCCCCAATTTATTGGAAAACAAAGTACTTGGCTTCAGGAGGTATTCTTGAAAAAAAAATCTCACAGTAGCCTTGCCTTAAACTTAAGATGTCTTTGAAAGGTTTTGTATAGAAGGTAGGGGGATTTTTCTTTTGTTGTAAACTTCTTCCTGCCCAAAACTCAGTCTCCCAACTGAAAAAAGTTACCTTCCCTAAATAACCATTTTTTTCTTCATTACATGAGATAAACATAGGAGAATGAAATCTATGGAGAGAGATTGCATTTGATTGTAATCCAGCTGAGTTTGACTGCTTCAGGAAGGAGTTTAACAGATGTTGTATTAATTTATTGTTTCAAAGTTTCAAGTAGTTTGGCAAACAGTCTGAGATTGGTCATAATGCTTTACAAAATATGACCTAACTAATATGAAGCCAACAAGGCAGACAAAAATCATGGTTTAAAAAAATCATTATTAATAGTAGTCTGTGTAAGTCTGGAATTTTTATTTTTTGAGGTGGAACTGTTTAAACTACTTAAGCATATTTTATTTTATGATGGTTGTTGACCAGTGAGTCCATGCAAGGTCCTCCTTTTGTCTCTCTTCTCTGGAAGTGTTGATGGGGGGTGGGGGGAGAGGAGTGGTTGGTGTTGGGGAAAGTTTGCACTATTATTTTTATTCCCTTTAAGTTTCAATTATGCATGAAATCCAGCATACCTGGTGAGTAAACAATGATTCAGCAAAGATGTCTCAGATACATTGAGTTCTGCTTGATCTGTGCCCAGTGTTTCTATTATGAGCACAATGTGTGGTAGTATATTCTGGGTCACTAAAATTTACCATGTTTAAAAAGAAAATCCTCCTTTTGTGGGCCCTGAGGTGGCTGAAGGGTCTTGTGCAGGATCCATAGACTCTGCCATAGGCAGGGCAGGAGGTGTTTGATGGATGATTTGAGATTTGGTGATCCTTGCAGTCATCCATCTAGTTATACACTTTGGTAGAAGGAATAAAACAGCAGGCTATTATTTGGATGGGGAAACATTCAAAATTTGGAGATGCAAAAAGAATTGGGAGTCCTTGTGCAGGAATAGTTAACCTCAAGGTTGAGTCAATGGTGAAGAAGGCGAATGCAATGTTGCCATTCGTATCTAGAGGTATAAGTTATCAGAGTAGGGTTGTGAGGCTTTATAATACACTGGTGAAGCCTCACTTCCAGTATGGGGTACAGTTTTGTTCTCCTTGTTTAAAAAATGATGTGCTGGCATTGGAGAAGTTTCAAAGAACTGTCAGACTCTTGAACTTCCTACTACCCTTAACCAGAGCAATACGCCAAGATCTGTATCAATCTGTCTGTACCATTAAAACGACACTTTTTTTGCACTACTGCCACTGTAAATATATACAGTGCCCTCCATGATGTTTGCGACAAAGACACTTTTTCCCCCTTTATTTGCTCCTGTGCCCCACAGTTTTAAATTTGTAATCAAACAATTCTCATGTGATTAAAGTGGATATTCCAAATTTTATTCAAGGTTATTTGTATACAATTGGGTTTGGCCATGTAGAAATTTCAGCACTGTTTATACATTGTCCCCTCATTTCAGGTGTTACGAGTTCAGAGCACCTCAAAACCCAGCAGCAATAGATATTCACCAAGACAAATGGTTACTTAAACAAAAGTTGCTTTTAATTATCTTTAAACATGAAAATAGAATCACACTTTAACATATCACTATTGACTTACTTAACCTAACTTAACCCCCTTCTAATTCTAAGCGCACGTGTATGTAATAAGTTCAGAAAAGTTCTTTGATTCACAGTTCAATCTCACTTCTATTCTTCCAAGTTCACTGGTTGCAGACAATTTTTATACTGTGCACAGAATTAATTTAACAGTTCACCAGGCTTTGGTGATTGAAAGATAAATGGTTACCCTTCAGCATGGTTCTTATCAGTTTTCAGGGAGAAATTTGTTGTACATTTCTTCCATCAGCCACTTCAGTGTCTTGCTGATGAAACTTGCCCCCTCAGGGTTCTCCAGATGATGAACTCTGTGGTGACCTGAAAGAAGGAAGTTCTTTTTGTTTCACTTATTTCAAGTGAAACATTAGACAGTCAGTTCTCTCCTCTTGCATGAACCATAAGGGCTCTGACCAGGCCGTCTTCCAAGCGGCTTTCCATAAGCTTGCCAGCTTGTCCTGTTCCAGTCCCAGCTGCTTCTGCTGCTGTAACACTGTACAAGTGAATTCCGTTTCTCTTTCTCTCTCTCTGACACAGAGAGAAAAGCCAGTTTGACTCTCTCTGCTTGCAAAATCACATGACCCTCCTAGAACAACAAGTTCTCTTCCAGACAATCTGTGGCTCCAGCAAGATCTTTCATCTGTTACCTTTTGTAAACAACAATCCATTACTGAAGTCTCTTGCAAAAGCTCTGAGGTCCTGATATGTCTAGCATGGGGCAGGGCTCCAGTATTTTAAATAAGATCTGTTTTAAAGTGTTTGTATGTAATCTACTTGAACAAACCTTTCCCAATTTATCTCCCAAAAACATATCTGTATCTTTTTTTTGGCTTGGCTTCGCAGACGAAGATTTATGGAGGGGGTAAAAGTCCACGTCAGCTGCAGACTCATTTGTGGCTGACAAGTCCGATGCGGGACAGGCAGACACGGTTGCAGCGGTTGCAGGGGAAAATTGGTTGGTTGGGGTTGGGTGTTGGGTTTTTCCTCCTTTGCCTTTTGTCAGTGAGGTGGGCTCTGCGGTCTTCTTCAAAGGAGGTTGCTGCCCGCCAAACTGTGAGGCGCCAAGATGCACGGTTTGAGGCGATATCAGACCACTGGCGGTGGTCAATGTGGCAGGCACCAAGAGATTTCTTTAGGCAGTCCTTGTACCTTTTCTTTGGTGCACCTCTGTCACGGTGGCCAGTGGAGAGCTCGCCATATAACACGATCTTGGGAAGGCGATGGTCCTCCATTCTGGAGACGTGACCCACCCCACAATATGTACCGGTATATTTGTTTCTGTGTTTGTGCATGTATAGTATATGTATTTATTTCTCAGTCAATGCCAAAGCACTTTACAGCTAACTAAGTACTTTAAAGTATATTCAATATTGTATTGTAAGGAAGATGACCATTGGGCATCAAGGCCACAATTAGAATCAAATCATCCTCAGCAAACACACAGTCAAAATAGCTAATCTTTGGCAGAATTCTCACAACTCAGAATGCTTGCTTAATAAAATTGGTTACAATTTAATCTTAATTCATAATGCCAGGACTCAGCAAGGAAAGTGCCTTGTTTTGATTGTAATGAAGGGCTTTGCTAGTCTTTGAGCTGGTTTGAGCATTGTCTAAAGCAGGGGTGTCAAACTCAAATTCACGGAGGGCCAAAATTAAAAACTTGGACTAAGTCGAGGGCCGAACTAAATATTTATTGAAAATTTTCAACAACATCTGCATGTTTTCTCTTCTTTCAACATGTGTAATGTTAAACTTTAGGATATAACTTTAGGAGGATAATGTTACAGGTCAGGAGTAGGTAGCTCAAGTTCACCCTTTGCTTGACCTGAGGGAAACATATTTGGTCCCTGTGGAGATGTAGTCAGCATTCACAGGGTGTGTCCATTTTGGCCTGCATCAGGACTCAGCATTTCCTACTCACTCCTCAGGCTCTAGGCTTCTATTCACCCTCGACCCACCATCCCTCTACCTGACCAGTCCTTTACCCAACCTCTACTCACCCCTCACTCCACTCGCTCTGCCTCTACCCACCCCATCCTATACACGCCCCTCTACTGCCTCTCCCCTCAACGTTCCTCCCTCTACCCGTCTCTCACCCTCTAATCACCCCCCCCACTCGCCCTGCCCCTCCCCTTTTACCTCTTCCCTATCCACCCCTCCTTCTACTCATCCCTCCCTCTAACTGCCCCTCGCACCACCATAATTTCCCCTGTCCATTACTCCTCACCTACACCCTCTGCCCACCCCTGCTTACCTACCCACTCAGGCCCAGCGCATTGCCGATCAGCCTTTGCGGACAGCCACCATCTCTCTCTTCACGTGCAGGGCCGAACCAGCCGTCCCTGGGGTCCACGCGGGTGCAAGCGCTGAAGGTCGTGGCGACCGGGAGAAGTGCGCTCGCGCTGTGGAAGGGCCGTCCGGTGCCAGTCGCGCGGGGCTCACGCTGCCCGGGGGCCGTGCGCAGCCTGCCATGCCCGTCGCGCCGACAGGAAATCACAGGCGCTCACCAATCTGCCGCACCGCTCGACAGGTGGGAGAAGTGACTGGTTGTGCGGGGAGCCTTCCAAGTGGCTTGCCGGCTGATGACATCGACAGACTTCTCGTGTTACAATTTCTCGTGTTACAATGGGGAAGGATGTGCAATGAAGGGGGAGGATGGTGGGGGTGACATTACCAAAAAACAGCATCGGCTCTCGCTGCAGGGCGGGCCACCTCTAATACATTTTTGAAATGATCTTGCGGGCCAAATGTAATTATATCGCGGGCCAGAGTTTGACATGTGTGGTCTAAAGGAAGTGGGGGGGGGGGGGGGGCGGAAATAATAATTCTTGCCAGTTTGGGTAACATTTAAAAATAAATCTGAAGGATTCAGATATTGGAGCATTATCAATCTCAAATAAAAGTTTGGAATATGAAGTTCAACACTGTTTTAAGCAAAAGGCATAGGAGCAGAAATAGGCCATTCAGCCTATTGAGTCTCCCCTGTCATTCAATCATGAGCTGATCCATTTTCCCACTCAGCCCCATTGCTCATCCTCTCCATTACCTTTAATGCCCTGGTTAATCGAGAACTTGTCAATCTCTCCCTTAACGGGGGAATGACACTGAAATAATTCCAGATCATTTATTCCATTGTCCTGACCTCTGTCCTCAAACTCAAAATTGTTACCAGGTCTTGCAGGGAAGACTCGTCCCTGAATTATGATCTTTTGGGCAAAGTTAGTGTTTGACAGTTTATCATTTAAAAAGATACAACGAAATAAGCCATTTTTCTGAGTCTTTTTGCTTTTTCCTTGAAAAGGTCTGTGAAAGAAAGTGGATCTGAACAGCTAAAGCTGGAACTATTCAGCAAATTAGCCAGACTCAATGGAAAGAGATACTATTGGTGTTTCAGGTGGGAAGATTCTCACCTAAATGGGGGAAAGAGGAAACTGGTTATTCATTCCATGGGTGTTGCTTAACCTGTTGAGGTTTTCTTTATTTTCTGCTTTTATTTAGGTTTTCAGCATCTGCAGTTTTTTTTCTTATAAGTTTTACCTGGCCATGGGTATATGCTCATTCTGCTTGTTACAGGCAGTGGTTAGCCTGTTTGACAGGAAGCCCACCACAAGTATACTTCGTACCATCTGAGATACTTGACATGCAAAACCTGGACTGTTTATAAAAGATGAACTTAGTGCCAGATGTATGCCACTCAAATGGTATTCAGAGATTCCTTGATTTATTCTTCCCTGTTCATTTCAGTTAATGCTGCTAATCCAAGTTCAGCTTTTCTGTGTGTTTGATACTTGCTTTATGAATGTAAATAGCCATCAAACTTGATGCAGTGCATAAAGGAACGATGTCCTTGATGTTGGCTCAATATAAGCTGCCTCAGGTGGCCAGAATACGCGAATGTAAAGCTGCCATTTTACCCCAATGCGGCTGTCGGGTGGCCACCTGAAAGTGGAGAACTCGGCCAGGAGGAGCACTTACCTAACTCTCCCCCTGTAGGTACATTCTCCAGCTTGGAGAAACCCCTGTTGCACCTGAAAGCAGCAGTGGGACTACAGCCACAATCCACAGGAGCCGGTGTTCGCTCAGATGCGGCTCTCCTTCAGACGGCACGTTCTTGTTTATTAAGTCAACTCGAGAGTTTAAGTGTGCTGGCAAATGGGACTTTCCCAACTTGGTTAGCATGGATGGATTGGACTGAAGGGTCAGCTCCATGCTGTGTGACTCGATGAGAGAGTTTACTGATGGCAATGAAAGCCTCCGGGTCAAACCCTGGGAATTGATTGTCTCCATGTGTAGTTAAAGCTAGATCTCTTATCCAGTCGCTCATCTAAAGACTTTAAAAGTAGGCTCAGGCTCTGGAATTAACCTTGCAATTTTGATGGAAAGGATTTGTAAATCATGAGGCATTTTATTCCTAGTACCCACTCACTCGTCCTAGAATTCAGATTTATTGTCAAGAGTACGTAAATGGCATCACTTACAACCCTTTTTCTAGGGTAAATTGTCAGGGTAATTTCATTCATCCAAACTTTTAAAAGAAGTTTGTTTGACAAAGAAGTTGGATTAATATTTGTGTGTGTGCATATATTTAACTCTTTCCAATTTTAACATTTACAATTCTGTTCTGTGAAATTAATCAGTGTGAAGTGACTGTTGTCCCACCTGGTGATCTGGAGAGGAACAATGACCACAAACTGGACTAAGCTTCATTTGCTACTTAATTTTTCTCAGATAGAGCTGTGAAATGCACTAAAAATGTAAATGTTGTAAACACTTCCTTGTGAACAATTGAAACAATTTCTGAAGCTGAGCAATGCAGCTGGCTGCCTCTCAGCTTCAGCGTCCTGGATTTAAACTTGATCTCTGGCGCTCTCTGAAAGAAGTTTGCACATTATCCCTGCTTGATCTTGTTCAGTTCTGTTAAGTTGCCAACTTAAAAAAAACACTCAATTCAATTAAATATTTAGTAATACAGATCAAGTAATGAAGTGGATGGTGGAGATTTTTGAAAGCCATTTTATGAAATTTGGAAAAATAGGCAGAACTTTCGGTGGGGTTTCCTATTGTTACTTAAATTGTTATCAGCTAGGTGATAAAAAAATAATTATGAAGGATTCCTCAATTCCAGCCATCCATTACAATAAATTTTATTTTCTGTTGTTGACCACTGTCCCCCTTTACAGCTTTGAGGCTTTTCATGGATCAGAATAAATAAATAAAAGAATGCTCCATCACCCTTGTATTAAACTGTGTATGACTATCTATAAATTAATGTATAAATTAATCTATAAATTAATGATCAGGATGTCATCCAATTGCTACATCACAGTTATTTAACATTTAGCTTCAGCATGTTCTTTGACATTCCCAGAGTCAGCATTGTTATGTTTTCTTGGAGAGGGCATTAAAGGTTGGGGGTGGGGGGTTACGGGGGAAGGGGTGGAGGGCTCAATTATTTTCTCTCCATTATTTGGAAAATGATACATTGCCAATAAACAAACAAATCTTTATACTCAATCCTATTGTAACTAGTTTGTGTTACCACACAGCTGAACTTTATTGTCACCATTTCCTGTGTTATTCTATCTCAAAGTAGCCCCACCTGATATTGGCAAGGTTTTACAAAGCTTATACCTGAAATCTAGGTACAAAATCTCATTGCCAGTTAGTACTGGCTCTTAGTGAACAAGCCTATTTGGGTAACCTGTACATTGGAGAGCTTAAATATTTGAATAACCCTTGTGTTCTAAGTAAGACTGATTACCTGCTCACTTAGCTAACTTTATTTTTAATTCAGCTCACTATTAATTTTTTTCTCTCTCTCACACACAGGGCAAGTCTCCAGAGTGTTGAGTCATGCAGGATGGTGAATGCTTGAAATAGAAACCTTGCCATGGCAACATGGGTGGAGGGGAAGCCTATCACACCCCAAAATAACACTTTAAGTGATGGGAGTGATATTACCACTGAACCAATGACTCCATGGACTCGCATGAGCCCTCTTTCAGATGCAAGCAATAAAGCCCTGGAATCAACAACTTCAACTTCTCATATATTTCATGATGACAAACTGAATTATAATTTGGGTTCAGTAACCAAGACTTTAAGAACACCCAAACCAAAAGTTTCTCCAAGACAGTTTTCGTCGGCAGTATCTTCTGTGCCATTTTCAGCACTTTGGGTCACACAAGCACCTCTTGCAGCCCCAGAGCCTTGGAGTGTAACTTCAGAAGGAATTCCATCAGGGAAGGTGGATACAGATATAGATGATAAGGAAGAAAGCTTCAGGCACATGGAGGGAAAACATGCACTAACTGGTGCTGGCATGTTAGTATTGTCTCCTGCTCTAAATTCTTCGCTGGGAGCTGAGGGTCTCAGACGAATTAGAGCAGACAATACTCAGGATGATGAAAATGTGCCTGATTTGCCTTCAAAACCAAAAATTTGTAACATTGCAGTTTCAACTTCAAATGCAGTCTTGAATCCGGAAAGAATGATAGAAGAGGAGAGAGAATATACTGTAGCAAAGCCAACTAGCATGGTTATTTTGGAAACTTCTATTCAGAAGTTAAAATCTATGAAAACCAGTGATGTCAGAAAATGGACAAACATGGATATTTCACAGAATCAGGAGAAACAAAGGACTAATAAATCATTTGCATTGCCAAAGTCATCTTCTCATTTCAAGATGAGCAGCTCTAGTGCCTTGGAAGGGATTGAGACATCAAGTTTGACTTCTTTGGATCTTCTTGGAAAGTCTGAAAACCCTGCAGAGGAAGACAAGTCCAAAACGGATAAGGGAATAGACATTGCTGAGGGCTCACTCTGCCTTCGCGACCATGGAAGGAGGAAGTCCAGACCATTAGCTGCTTGGCTTTCTGGAACTACACGTGATGAGAATTTAGTAGCCACCATAAAATATGATGAAAATATTTCTACACCTGAAAAACCATGGCGTAAAAACCCCCGGCCTTTGTCAATGGACCTAACAGCCAGATTTGAACGAGCAGGGTCCATGATTTACAAGAGGAATAATTGCCCATCAGAGGAAAGCAAAGAAAATGTCCCTGTAATGCCAGCAACTGGTGCTTTGTTCTCTGGGACTGAACACAAGGCTCGAGTTCAACCAGATGGTTCAGCAGTAGAAACTGAAAAGTCTGGATCTCCTGATGACTGTGTAAACAAAGGAAGGAGTTACTTGTCTGATGCTAAAGAAAAGGGGCATAGCATTCCAAAATTGGATACCAGCAAAAAAGACCACATAATTCCTAAATTGTACAAGACCGATAATAAAGAGAAATTTATGAGTTCATCGGAAAGTAAAATACTGGAGCAAAATCATTGTTGTGACAATAAAATGATTGCAGAAGCCAGAAAGGAAGAGAAGGAAGAAAGAACAATCACTACCTCATTCAAGACAGAGAGTCACCCAGAGCAACATAAAAAATGGACAAATAGGGAATTAGATAAAAGTTCTTCTCATCTGGAGCTGTCATCAAATGATGAAAACTCTCATCTAGATTCTGATGATCAAAGATGTAAAGGAAATCGTACCCCAGTGGCTGGTGGGATAATTAAGAAACGCATTAGTCTCCTCTTAGATTCCGCCAGTAGCACCACAGCAAAATCAGATAGTCCACAGGCAACTGTGGAGAAGGAAAAGATAAACATTTGTGTTAAACAGCAAATCCAAAGCTTCACTTCAGAAAAGAAAGAGGAACTTTCAAGTTCCCAGAGGTGTAAATTTCGGCCAAGACCTCTGTCTTCAGAGATAACAAAACTGTATGTTGAATTTTAATTTTTGGTTTTAAATACGTGTGTTTTAAAAAAAAAAATGCATCCCATGTGATTCACTTGTTTTCAGACTATGGCATCGGGGCAAAAATGGGCTATTCAGCCATCAAGTCTGCACTGCCATTCAATCATGAGCTGATCCATTCTCCCACTAAGTCCCACTGCCCAGCCTTCTCTGCATACATAACCTTTGATGCCCTGGATAATCAAGAACCTATCAATCTCTCCCCTAAATACTCCCAATGATGGCCTCCACAAAGCCTTTGGCAAAGAATTCCACAGAAACACCACCCTCCGGATCTTGTTACCTGCCTCTTGAATAATTCATTAATTACACTGTTGAGTCTTAGCACCAAGAATTTCTTCTCTATTTAGTTCCGAGTGAAATGATCCTGACAGCATGTGGTCAAGTGTGCAGGCATATGCTCTTCAGATTCAGATAAACTTCAGGAATTACACAGGGCATTTCATCAGCAAGTTTTGCTCACATCTCTTGTTCTCACCATTGGGTTTCTTTTGCCTAATTACTTTACATTTTGATTCCCTCATTGTGTGGTCGCCACTGGCAGAGCAAGGTCTTGATTCTGCTTTGCCATGTCTTGAGTATTTGCACGATTCTTCAATAAAGTTAGCAGGCAGCAACGTGCTCTGAAGCACCCTCTGGCTGACACCTTGACTGATTCCCATTTGCCAATGGTCTTTTAAGCAATCCCTTCATTTGTTTATCTCATCACCACATCCATCCAATTTATTCCCTTCAGCAGCCCATGGCTCCTATTCCCAGCTGTTCTGTCAAGCTTGGTTTCCTACAATCTTTCAAAGCCAATGGATTTCATTTTTTTTATTAAGACACTGGTGAAGACCTCACCTGGAGTTTTGAGAGTAGTTTTGGGCTCTACATTTAAGAAAAGACGTGCTGACGTGGGAAAGGGGTCAAAAGAGATTCAATAGGATGATTTTGGGAATGAAAGGATTATATGAGGAGTGTTTGACAGTTCTTGGCCTCCACTTGGAATTAAATTGAATGAGGGGGGAATCTCATTGCAACATTTTGAATGTCGAAAGGCAAGGACAGAGTAGATGTTTCCCATCATGAGAGAGTCTAGGGCAAGAGGACACATCTTCAGGATTGAAAGATGTCTGCTTAGTACAGAAATATGTGGGAATTTCTTCAGCCAAAGGGTGGTGAATCTGTGGAATTTGTTGTCCAGGCAGTTGTAGAGGTCAGGTCATTGGATGTATTTAAGGGAGAAATTGATAGGTAATTGACTATAGCCAATGCATCAAAGGTTATGGGGAGAGTGGGGCCAAGTGGAGATAATGGATCAGGTTGTGATTAAATGGCAGGACAGATTTGAAAGGCTGAATAGCTTATTTCTACTCCTATTTCTTATTGTAAATTAGTAATTTCCTTGTTAATTATTGACGTGTCCAAATTTTATGTGGGTATCCATTTCTTTGGGCACAGTCAGTATTTTTGTTGCATATGCTTAACTGAGCTTGCGTGGCCATTTCTAGAGGGTTGGTTTTTCAACGTGCCCACACCCTTCCATGCTCTGGCAAGGATAGCAAGGTTTCTTCCTAATAGGGCTTTAGTTAATGAGATCACTAGATCGTTCCAAACATATTTACTGTTGATGGTTTCTTTTATATTTGGGATTATTAATTAATTTAATTTCTCGGCTGCCCCATGTTGGGAATTTGAGATCTGGTTTCCAGATTGTTGTGCAAACCTCTGAGATGCTACTCTGGTCATTTAACCTGAGCTGCCACTATAACTTTGCACTTAACACAAGAGGCAGCACAAGTCATTATATCCTGTTATTTCAGTATATCATTCCATCCCCTCTGAAATCATATTTGGAATGTACTTGTAACTTGCTTTTTCTGGCTCTGTAATGATACTTATTTGTTTCAGTATTATTTTTACATTTTAGGAAATATTATACCTCTTCATGTCCATTTTCCTGATCACCTTCCACACATTGTTTACAAGGCCAAATGATTTGAATGGCCTGTTTCAGCTTGGTCTTTCTCAATTTAACCATGATTTCACGAAAGTCTTCGCCATTCAGCTTCCAGATACAAAAGTATGTTTATCATCATATTATTGGAAGTGTTGAGACAAGTAGCTCAAAATTCCTCTGCTGCCTGCAGCAGGGAGGATTCCAAGGCTTGTCAGAACTTTTGGGGCATCAGGTCCTGAGGATTCCAGGGATCTCCCAGCTGTATACGAGTTCAAGTGGATAATGACATTTGTGTGTTGTGGTCAAAAACACCTCAAATAAAATGGTAACCCAGTCTGTGTTGATTTTTGTCCCAATTTCTTTTGAGACAGGTTTCTTTTAAGCCTCTCTTCAAAGTTAAACCTTTCCGTTGGTTTATGGGATATTCAGAATGTCATATACTCCAGGCAAGTGGAGGAGTTGTTATGTCACAACTAGCAAAAAGTGTAATCTATTATCACTTTGTATCACTAAGGAGCCACCCCCTCCACCGATCAATTCTCACCTTCCTCTCCCATCCTTCTATCCACATACAATTATCACCTTTTGTTTGTTGTTCTGTGCTTCTCCCCTGCCCTTTCTTCCCACCTTTTTATTCTTGCACCTGCCTGTCTTTTTTCTCTCATACCTTGAAGAAGGGTTCAGGACCAAAACATCTGTGCAAAGTGAAGGGAGGAAAGTTTAGTGGAGATGACAAGGTATGTTTTTTTTTAAACACAGAAAATTGTGGGTGCCTGGAATGCATTGCCAGGGATGGTGGTGGAGGCTGGAACAATAATGGCATTTAAGAGACTCTTAGGCACATGGATGAAAGAAAAATAAAAGGTTATGAGGTTTGGAGAGTTTAGTATTTTTGGGGGAGTATATATTAGATCGGCACAACATCGTGAGCTGAAGGGCCTTTACTGTGCTGTAATGTTCTATGAAACATAGAACGTAGAATAGTGCAGCTCAGTACAGGCCCTTCAGCCCTCAATGTTGTGCTGACCCATACATTTCTTCCTTAAAAAAAAGTACTAAATCCTCTCTACCCCATAATCTATTTTTATTTCATCCATGTGTCTGTCTAAGAGTATTAAATGCCCCTAAAACTACCACCCTCCACCACCATCCCTGGCAAGGCATTCCAGGCACCCACAGCTCTCTGTGTAAAAAAAAAAAAAAAAAAAAAAAAAAAAAAAAAAAAAAAAAAAAAAAAAAAAAAAAACTTACCCCTGATGTCTCCCTAAGCTTCTCTCCCTTAACTTTATACATCTGTCCTCTGGTGTTTGCTGATCCTGCCCTTGGAAACAGGTGCTGGCTCTCCATCCTATCTATGTCTCTCATAATCTTGTACACCTTTATCAAGTCTCCTCTCATCCTTCTACATTCCAAAGAAAAAAGTCCCAGCTCTGCTAACCTTGCCTCATAAGACTTGTTTCTCAATCCAGGCAAAATTCTGGTAAATCTCCTCTGCACCCTTAGCTTCGACATCCTTCCTATAATGAGGTGACCAGAAGTGAACTCTAAGTGTGGTCTTACCAAAGATTTATTGAGTTGCAACATGACCTCTCTACGCCTGAATTCAATCCTCCTATTAATGAATCCCAGAATCCTTTAGGCCTTCTTAACTATCCTATCAACCTGTGTAGCGGCCTTGAGGGATGTATGGATTTGAACCCCTCTGTTCATCCACACTCTTAAATAACTGATCATTAACCCTGTACTCAGCCTTCTGGTTTGTCCTTCCAAAATGCATCACCCCCACTTATCTGGATTGAAATTCATCTGCCACTTTTCAGCCCAACTCTGCATCCTGTCCATATCCTCTTGTAATCTTCGACAACCTTCAGCTCCATCCACAACTCTTCCAAAATTCGTGCCATCCATAAACTTACTGACCCATCCTTCCACCTCTTCAACCAGGTCATTTATAAAAATCACAAAGAGCAGGGGTCTCAGAACAGATCTCTGCGGCTCTCCACTAATCACCAACCTCCAGGCAGAATATTTTCCTTCCACTACTACTCTGCTTTCTTCCTTCAAGCCATCTTCTTATTCATACAGTCAAGGTTCCACTGATCCTGTGCCTCATGACTTTCTGGATGAGACTCTCGTGGGGGGACCTTGTCAAATGTCTTGCTAAAATCCATGTAGACCACATCTACTGCCCTACCCTCATTAATTTCTTTAATTCCTATGGATGCTGCAAGATCTGCTGAGTTCCTCCACCATTCTTGTTTTTTTTTCACTTTTTATTCTGTTTGTTAAAATTCAATTGGAGGAACATTTGTTTTCATAATCCTTGCCATGGTTGTTGAATCATTTGTAAGAGTGAAGGAATGTCTTTACTTAAGTTCACGTATTTAATACCATTTGAATAACCAGTCACACCCCCTCCCCCCCCAACCTCTTCTTTTGGATAATGACCCCATGTAATCAATTTTCAAATTGTCCGTGTGCCAGTGTAGAATTATTTATTAATAATAAATTTGAATAAAGTCAGTTTTCTTATTTTTTACATTATTACACTTGATATGAGGGGAAGTTATATGTGGGACACAACCAACTATAATCAAGTGCTCTTCAACCATGGATCCTCTTCAGATAATGAATGAAACACCTTTTTATTTATTGTGTAAAAATACTGAGGTCCTCCTGAATCCCTTGTTGTGCTGTTTTGCCTCACTTTTTATAAATGACTGTTTGAGGAGTTTGCCCTTCAGTTAATTTTCCCTCATGTCCATACTTGCTCAGCAGTAACCTTCTGTGTTTCAGCAGTACTTGGTTACTCTTGTAGATAAGTAAACTCTCCGATTGATATGGTAGACACTGCAATATTCCTCCTTCATTCACTCATTGCCTTTTCTTAAAACAGTATATGATAGGGAGATACCAATTGCCGAATTGTGCTATGATTATCGCATTGTTTTGCCAATACTATTGTGTCAACAAAAATTTGTAGTTTAAAGAAAACTTAAAAATTTAATAATTTTTCTCTGAACACCATTTCATTGGGGGAAAAGCTCTTTCTAGTTATATATTTCAAAAGGCCACTGCCTGACAAATAATTCTCTTCAAATTTAAGTTTGATTTATTTATGATACCCTGAACATCTTTCCAATAGGTTTGAGACTCGAGCAGCTGGCGATGAAAATCGCTTTGAGAAGCTGGCAGACCTGAGTGTTTTTTCATCTCCAGAACACTCAATTTTGTGGAATTTTCAACAACAGAGAGGGAGTGAGAACATTGAAAAAGGAAATGAAGTTGATCGTGAACTGGTAATGAATTGTTTATCATGCTTTTCACTGCAAAGTAAACGGTCAGGAAAGCAACAGAATCTTTAGTGTTACACAAAAGTTTGCAGATGCTGTAATTGTAGTCAAAACACAGAAATGTTGGAACAATACAGCCAGGCAATTGCAGCCTCCATAGGAGATAAAGAGATAATACCGACATTTAGGGCCTAAGCACTTCCTCAAGGTTTGAGGGAATGCCCAGAATATTGGTAATATCTCTTTACCTCCAGTGGATGTTGTAAGACAGTTGGGATCTTCCAGCATTTCTGTGTTTTGAACTAAATCTTTGGTTTAATGCAACTCTGCCCAACTTGGAAAAATGAGTTTGTTCCCTGACTAAAGTAATTTTGATTAATCTACAAGCCACAGGTTGGCCCCAGGGAACTTGCTGATAGACTGAGAATTTCCTGAATGCCCAGCAGGATTACAGTGGGATGTAATGTTCATGATCTCAGGTCTGGTTGAGTCCAAGAGCTTTGAAGCATGACACACAACAGGAAATTCGATTGGTTTGTATTCCCAAAAAATGTTTCCAGTTTTCAGAGAAGCAGTTGGTATAGAAAAAAGTTTTTGTCCTCTTTTGTATCATTGAATGACTAAAAATAAATAATTTACAGTTTCCAATTTCTCATATATGTTTAATATGCATATTTAAGTTTTGAATTTGGCATTAAAAAAACTTATTGTTTATATAATCATCAATAATCATGGGTTTTCTATACCTTTTCATGAATTCACTTCTCTACATTTCTTTTCAATATCTATTAATGACGGTCCTCAGGGGTCCCTCTGTCTGTAAGATGAGGAAGTAATGTATGCTGATTTAAAAAAAAGGGTTACATTTTATTGTGCTAACTGACAATTGGTAGTGGTAGGAGCACTGGATTGGTCAAGATTACTACAGGTATGAATACGAAAGCTTGTTTTTGTGACGGGTTGTTTGGTGAATTCAGGTAGGTCGGGCTTGTAAAAAAAAAAGTATTGGGAAAGGAGATGAATAGGTTCCTCTGATGTCAGTTGGTAGTTGAGTAGCATAACTAAATGAATTGATAGTCTAAACAATAATTTTTGGATCCTTTATCTTTTGTTCCATCTTCCTCCGCGAGTGGAATTAGTTTCCCTTTGCCTTTCCTACCAGTTGTTAATTACAACTGCAGCAGTCTTTGAGAATAGCTCCATCTGTAACTTCCTTTCAAAATTGCATCCATCCTGAGTTGAAAATAGGTGACTTGATCTCCACTGTTGCTGGAACCAAAAGAACTGCCATGGTGGGCACTTAAGGGTGAACTTCACAGGATTGTGCACATCTTGTTCATGAGTTAAATGGCAATCCCTTGGTTCATTCATTGGATTTATAAATTTAATAAATTTAGACATGCTGCACAGAAACAGGCCCTTCTAACCCACGAGCCAGTGCCACCCAAATTAACCTTGAACCCCCATATGTTTTTTTTTTGGAGGGTAGGAGGAAATGGGAGCATCCAGGAAAAACCCATGTAGACATCGAGATAATGTATAAACTCCTTGTAGACACTGCTGGATTCAAACCCAGGTTGTTGGTGGTGTAATAGCGTTGCTCGAACTAATGCTAATCATGCTTCCCACCATTTTTGAAGTGGAATGATCGTACAATCATTCACTATGGTGACGTCTGTTAACTAATGTTTGACTCAGAGAACAGGCTTTTTGGCCATTGATGTTGTGCTGTCCTATGTAAGCCTACTCCACAACAATCTAATCCTCATTACCCATAATCCTCCATTCCTCAATTTTTCTTACATCCATATGCCAATCTCAGAGTCTTTTAAATGTCCCTATTGTACCAATCTCCGCCTCTGCTCCTGGCAATGCATTCCAGGCACCAGTCTGTTGGGGGGGGGGGGGGTGGTGTGGTGGGGAGCAGAACTTACTTCTGACATCTCCCTTAAACTTTCTGCCACTCACTTTAAACAGTTGACCTCTGGTATTGGCCATTGCTGCCCTGAGGAATAGATGCTGATTATCTACTTTGTCTATGGCTCTTATAATCTATTATCACCTCTCATCCTCCGTCATTCCAAAGAGAAAACTCCCAGCTCACTCAGCCTTTCCTCTTAAGACACATTTTCCAATTCAGACAATATCGTGGTAAATCTCTTCTGCATGCTCTCGAAAGCTTCCACATCCTTTCTATAATGAGGCAGCCAGAACTGAACACAACACTCTAAGGATAGTCTAACTATAATTTTGTAGAGCTGCAACATTACCTTGCAGCTCTTGAACTCAATCTTCTACTAATGAAAGCCAGCACACCATTTGCCTTATTAACTACTTTATCAGCCCAGTCAAAGTGCTTCGATATTTCTTCTGTTTTTAAATGCTGTACCCAAACTTTGATATTTCTAAATGTTTTGCCCAAATAAAGATCCCAAAGAGGTGCAACAAGACAGCCAACACCTCTCCTCGATGTTTCCCACCTCACCACTTTTTGTTGAAGCCTACAGGTTGAGCCAATTGCATCAGGTCTCAAACCTGAAATGTGCATTCTTTAACACCTGCTTATCGAAAAGCATCAGATTTCATCAATCCAGTTTCTTCTTGATCATTTCTGCTCTCTACATGTGTTTCAGGTAGAGAAAGGACATTTACGCATGATGGAGACTGACACTGAATTTCTATGGAGCAGGGACAAATCAGTGAAGAAAGTGAGCAAAGCTTTGGACAAAGAGACCATAGATGAGAAAATTAGCAGGCGAGAAAGTTTTGTCAGGAAGAAGGAAATGAAGAGCCAAGTAAATGAGACCAAAGTGCCTCGTGGTGTTGCTTCACTTTCCAAAGTTGGTTCCTGTAGTTCAGAGGGCCAGGAAAGTGTCCCTGAACCATTGGATTGTCATTCACTTGTAAAGCCTGTAAGAGTAGTTATAGTTGAAAATGATCCCCAATGCCATAAAGTGCCAGAATTGGTGAAGTTGGAAGGTTTCTCCGACTCAGTAAATACCTGCTTTGATGAAGAGAAAATGTCAGTATCAACTTCACAATCGAGTTTGAAGAGTTATACGGCTATGAAAATGCACAATGAGCAAGATTCCAAGGAAACAAAACCTTTCCAGCTTGAGGCTACATCTTCAATAGGGAAAGAGAAGATTTACTTTGAAACAGAACAATCTGATTTCAGGCAGTCTTCAAAGATGACTGAACAAAATGTTTCCAGTTCACTGGTACCTGCGAGGGATGCTAAGGTTGGTTGCTCGCCAAAAGTAAGCAAGAAAGCAACCAGTCCCTCACTCCCTACATCATCTGAAGATAAGATTGGGACAGGGAGCATGAGGAAGTCACATCTTGTGACTGATCAAGAAAAACTGGAAGAAAATGTTGGCAATTTAAGGAGACGCTGGAATCGGCCACATCCATCTCTGAACAGCTCTTTATTAGAGACGCCCTCAATGGCACCAAATTCTGAAATCAATGTTGAGATGCTGAATGCCATCCACATTCAGCATTCCCCAGAAAGGATGCTAAACTCAGCAGTAATGGCCTCTGATAAATTCAGAAAGAAACAATTGAAAGTGTCTCGGCATAGCTCCTTCACTAACACAGATGTATTGGTGTCAAAGGGCAGCTCTCGATATATTGACTTGAGAAAAAGTGTTGACTCGACCACGCGGGAGTTGCTGCCCTCTGCTGGAACCAGGGATGTGAAACATCAAAAGAGTAAGGATGATACTGAGGCAGGTAAGGCCACTCGGCTTTGGTTGCAAGATGGCGCAACTTCAGAATTCTTTTGGAAGGCCTATCCAAAGGCAGGAAGGGTTGAGAAAAGTCAGAAGGCTTCTTTAGCAGCTGATCAAGTGTTTGATTTTTCACCTGAGGTTAGCTACAAAAAACACAGTTATACATGTGTTTCAGCTGATAGAAGGTCAGACAGCTTTTCTGAAGTGGACTCCGAAGATGATCCCAGGAATTCCAGTCCAGAAAAGCCAAAATCAACTTTGTTGTCTGAAGAGTTCCTATCCAAGCCATGGACAAATGGAAAGGATGAAGCTTCAGAAAAAACCCATGTAACTCCACCTGTGAAAATGTCTAAAACAGCAGATATTGAGCAATCAAGAAAAACCAGGAGCAGTTTGCAACATAAAAGCCATAATGTATTAGACCTTGATGCTTTAATGGCAGAATACAGAAAAGAAAATTCAGAAAGAAAACATGAAGAATCAAAAATGTCTCATTACCTTGATAAAAAAGATAGCGATCATACCAAAACTCTTCAAAAGGACGACGATGAACACAGTATTCCAAAATTGCCAAAATCTGCTAATCCAGACTTTGGAAAAGCATCTCCTTCAGGTAAAAGAAGAAGCACTTCTGATAAGCTTATTAAAAAGCCTTTGCATCGCAATAGTATCCTTGATCTTGATGCTTTGATGGCTGATTACACGAAAGAATCGTCAACACCTGCAGATGTCCTGCAGAAGTTATCTGGTTCAAAACCAATCAGTGGCACAGATCCTGATGTAAAAATTCAACAAGCCTTATCCCCATTTTCTGAAGAAGTGAAGACCTCTCAGAGAAATGAGCAAAGGAAGAAGGGTCACGATGGAGAATCTGCAAGAGATGTTTTTGATGGTACAGACACTGATTTGAAAAGGCGCACCAAAGAAGAGAAGAGAGAAAGCAGGCCATCGTCAGTCTACTGTGAATATGACTTGAGAAAGAATGAGGTTTGCTCAACTAGGCAGAAGTTGGAGGTTGAACAAAGAAGAGAAATGGATGGCAACACCACCCCAGTGGCCAATGTAATCAGACGGCCCAAGCGTGAGCAAAGGAAAAGCAGACCATCTTCAGCCTACGCCGGGTGCTGTGAACTGCAACAGCCTGAGCTGCTTGGCAGAGACAGAGGAACACCTAGAAAGGATGACCAGTGGGAGTTAATGCCAAGCAGCAGGAAGGACAGGATTGTGGAGGGAAGGTCGGTCACTCCTGTTCAGGTTGACAATTCAAATCGAGCACTGGGAGATCATGACCTGGATGCTAAAAACAGTACCTTGGACTATTTGGTCAATTTGAGGAGGCCCCTTTATGCTGGTTCACATACTGTATTGGAGAAAGAAAGGTGTGTTGAGATGCCAGTTGATGATGTACAGCATACCGATATGGAAAGCAGACCTGCAGGCTATAGAGAACATTCTGATCAGAATTATTCTAGGACTTTGAAGGACTGTCCAAAAGACGACCATCTTTCTGATCCAGAGATTAAGAAGTCAAGACATTTTGAGATTTACAAGGCACACAATAAAATGGAAAGCCTTTCAATGAACCAAGAAAGCTCGTCAGCAGACTCCAAGAATCATAAAGGAAGAAGGAGGTCCTCACTGGACTGGTTTCAACGTCATGGCATGGAAATTTCAAAGCATGGATTGCCATCAACAATGGAGGATAAGATGGTGAGTACATTTTCTTGGAATCATAACTATTTAGACAAAGTATTTTAACGTCATTACTCAAAGGAGGCAGGATAACATTTTCTTAGTATTGGTAAAACTTTGATTGATCTTGCTTGAGACTGAAACTGGTATAAAATTTAGCAATCTACTGCATTCACCTATACAGGTACACAATCCTTTATCCGGAACCCTTGGGGGACAGTGTGTTCTGAATTTTGGATTTTTCTGTATTTCGGAAAGCCAGATTTAAGACCACCCGAATTGTGCTGCCTTATCCACCTCCACCCCCTTCCAGTCGTGCTGCCGTCTCTCCCCTCCTCGCCCACCCGACTCACTCTGCCATCTCCTTTTCCCCCCCCCCCCCGCCTGCCCAACTCACTCTGCCGTTCCCCCCCGCCCGCCTGACTCGCGTTGCCATCTCTCTCCCCACTTGCCGGATTTTGGAGCTTTCTGGATTTTAGATGTCCGGTAAAGGATTGTGTACCTGTATGTAGTATAAATACATTAAAATCTTGTACTTTGCAAAACTCAAGGCCTTTGAATATCTTTACTTTGAGAACAAGATTCTCTGCAAAAGCCTTGTTTAGTTGTCTTCCCAGACGTTTCAAAATCCGTCTGTGCTGCAGATAAGAGCATGAACTGCTCTGACATATATATGGGGAAAATGAATCCCAGTCAGGATTTCTATTGCAGTGTGGTGTGTCTCTCATAGTTTCTGCATATGAACCTGTGGATCAGAGGACAATAAACACAGGTAGTAATGGTCTTTATTCCACCCCTCCCTCCCTTCTCTTACTTTCATGGTGTGACATTAGGTGTTTGTTACAGTTTTGAATGTCCCTGCTTCACCAGAGAATCTGATGTTTTATGCAGTGAAGAGTAACAAGGGAGGACCAAGTAATGATGTATAAGTTGTGCCTGCCTTTCCCTAACTTTTATCGGTTAATGGTATAAGACTGACAGATACTGTTTATACATCAAGATTTGGCTTAAATAGAAAGCTTCAATTAAATTTTCCTCCGATGCTTAACATAATTTAACGTGACAGGATTCCCAGCAAGTACAAAAGGAGCAAGGTGTGGAGTTCCGCAAGAGCATGAGGAGGAAAATCGGGGACATGATTCAGTTGCCTTCAAAGACCAAGAAACAAAGTCAGAAGAAAACTCTCTTGCGACATGAAGTACAACAGCAGAAATGTCAAGTCCACAAAGCAGTAAGAAACCTTTGGTGTGATACTGTTGTCAGGGTTGGAAATGGGCTACGCTGTCAATGCCACATGAGGCAACAGCGGGTGCTGATGTTGACGAGTTCTTCATCCGTGCTGCTACAGTTTGTGGGTGATATTGGTTATGCTGTTGTGGGTGAATGGGCAATTGATACAGCTATGGGCACAGCCATCTGCATCAATGACAGTGCCCAGTGTTATTACTGTGGAAATGTATTTGTGTGGATGTTTCTCTGCTATAGTATTCTGTTAACATTGTTATCGAGTATTACAAGCTGAACAAGATGCCAAAGATCAAAAATATCTGCAGAATTACACAGTTTAAGTGCAAGAAACGGATTCATATCTTTTGGAAAAGAGGAGTGTCAATAATTTAAGGAGTAAGATTCTCTTCTAGCACAGAATATATTTGAAATAGACTTAATAGCTGTCACTAAAGAATTCAGAAAGTAACTTTGATGTGGGTTTCCTCCCAAAGTGCAATATTTCCGACAAAAATAAATCCACTATAACTTGCACTTGTCCTGAGAATTTGCTCAGAGTTGTTGCTAGTGGAAAGCATGTCTTCTCATCCATTTGTTAATTGGGGAAAGAGAAGGCAGTTCAGAAATGAGTGGGACACTCTTGTCCTTGTTAAGATTATTGAGAGGTTGTTTCGATAAGTAAGTGGTTCACAACCATTTTTCACCCAATTTACTAACCACTGACCATCAGCAGGACTGGGCTAGTCAACTTGAGCCCCTTCTCACACCACCAATAGGATTTTTGTTACAGTGGAATTTTTTAAATAAATTTTTGGGTGTTTGTTGCCATCAAATTTGTTATCTTATTGTACTTTATACCTGTTTATTATATTGGTAATATATGTCTCAATGATAATGAATTTATTGTCATGTACATTGTAGAATGTACATATGCCCTGAAATTCTTAGTCACTGTAAATAGGTACTTTGTCAAAGAAAAATAATAAAACAACTACAATTGAATTAAATTGAATTAAAAAAACTACACTTTTCTGTATTGCACTAGATAAATATTCAGTTATACTAGTGCAGTGATTCTCACTTTTTTTCCACTCACATACCACCTTAAGCAATCCATAGGATGCCATAGATGCTCTGTGGTTAGTAAGGGATTACTTAAGGTGGTATGTGAGTGGAAAGAAAAAGTTTGAGAACTACTGCCCTTGTGCAAAAATAGTGACCTTACAACAGTGCAGCTAGTTCATTTGTGATGTCAGAGCAGTCCCTGATTAGTGCACCAATGGGAGGTTCAAGAGCCTGATAGCTGTTGGAAAGAGCCAGTGAGCCCCAAATCCTTTCTACATTGCTGTTGGTCATTGATTGAAACCAATGATCTCACTCTGTGGTTATGAACTGGTACATAATTGGGGCACTATAAATAGATAATAACTCCAATGCAACGTAGAAAATTGATACTAGTTTTCCACCTCAGTGCAAGGAATCTTTGTCTGTGTAACAAAAGTGAAACTCGAAAGTCTGCAGATGCTGTGATTGTAGTAAAAATACACCAAAATGCTGCAGGAACTTGGGATGTCTTTCAGAGTCCAAAAAAGCAATTATATATTGCTGACGGTTTGGGCCTCAGCTCTTCTTCAGGGAATAAGCTGAATGAGCCAGAAGCAGGAAATTTCAGAAAGCCTTGGAATTCATATAATGCTGGCTGGGGGAGGAATCCAGACCAACAAAAGGTGTTAATTGGATATGATAGGGATGAGGTAAGAAGTTATCATGTTTGTGTGAAAGGAAACAGGGAAGGGAGAGACAGAGCTCAGGGAAGGCGACGGGGGAAGAAGTGAGGGGGGAGGATTTTAACGAATCCCAGTGAAGTTGATATTATTGTCATCCGGTTGGAGGGTGCCCTGGTAGAAGATGAGGTGCTGTTCCTCCATTTTGTGGGTGGTCTCAGTCTGGAAGTAAATGAAACCATGGACAGACAAGCAGTGGGATGGGGAATTGAGATGGAGAATTGAAATGGGTGCCCACTGGGAGATCTACGCTATTGCGGCAGACAGAGCCAAGGTGCTTAAGAAAGTGATCTCCCAGTCTCCAATGTAGAGGAGACCACCATATGAGCACTGGAAGTGGTAGATGACCCCTGCAGATTCACAAGTAAAATTCACTTGGACTGTTTGGGGCCCCGAATGGTGATGAGGGAGGAGGTGTGGGCACAAGTGGAGCATCTCCTGCGGTCACAGGGGTAGGTACCACAGGGACAATTGGTGGGGAGGGAGGAGTGGGCAAGCAAGTCATGGAGGGAACAGACCCTGCAGAAGGTGGAGAATGGAATATGTGTCTCGTGATGGAAATAGTGGAACATCATGTGTTGGATGTAGAAGCTGGTGGGTTGGAAGGTAAGGATGAGACAAATCCTGTCCTGTTGCACATAGCCCTGGAGGGGACCAGGGCAGATGTGCGGGTGAGCACCGAGTTGATGGTGGTAGAGGGAAAGCCACGATGATTGAAGAAGGAGGACATTCCTGATCATCTGGCATGGAAATCCTCATCCTGTGTGGGTCCTTCAGTCACTAAGCCCCTCACTGGTCTGCTGCCGTGGCCACTGTCCTGTACAGTTGCCTCATTTGCTGCTCTTTCTCATTGTGGGGGGTGGGGGGGGGGGGTGTTCTCTCTGTTTCTGGTGCCCTGTGCCAGTCCACTATTTCATGGAGTCTACAACCCCTCATCGCTGCTGCTGAGCACAGGTGTCGCCCATCATCTTGGGAACAAATCTCATAGTTGCAGGATTTTATAATAAAATGCCATTGGCTCCTTTAACAGGCTGATTAAAGCCAGTACTGAGCCATAAACATTAAGAACAGGTGGTTGAACCCTTTGAAGCAGTGCTCTGCCTTCGCTCTCCTAGGTCTGCACCAGAAGCAGTGCTGCCATTACAGCAGCTCCCGCAATGCTGCCATATTTTGTGTTGCCTCTTCTCCCAACAGGCATAAAAGTTTGGCATGTTTCTTTCTTTAAACCCTGCCACAAATTACTGAAATAAAAGGCTTGTCAGGCAGAAGATTGAACTGTCTGCCAGCACCTGAATGCTGTTTTCTACATACTGCAATGCATATTCCTACCAGCAGATGGCAGGAGAAAATAAAAAGGCCATCCATCCCAGGGCAACTTTAACCCTGGAAGATTAAGTTTCAGAAAAAGGCATATCAACATGTCCACACAACAGTTAAAATGCCTGTTTCTGAAATAAGTAGTTATCGTTTTGCTCATCCTTACTGAGTCTTAGCATTTT
The DNA here is from genome assembly GCF_036971445.1 of Narcine bancroftii. Lineage (NCBI taxonomy): Eukaryota > Metazoa > Chordata > Chondrichthyes > Torpediniformes > Narcinidae > Narcine > Narcine bancroftii. Next base: position 129,572,038 of record NC_091472.1, read on the forward strand.
GATTTTTGTATATATTGTTTCAGCCTTTGAGTTTAAGGATGACTTGCTGCCACTGCCAGATGAAGCCAATGTGGGACCTTGTCAGGTAGCAGAGGAAGTGCTAGATATCAAGGGTGATTGATTTGGCAGGTGGGGCTTATTTTACTATTAACACTGGTGTTTCTTGCACATGCTCTGGCCATTTATTCTCAGCGCCTCCTTGAAATCAAGGATGACGCTTTCACTCATGTTTTGCAAGTTCTGAGGTGATAGTGCAAGAGCTGTATTTTCACCCACGGATGGAATGTTCTGGACCCACCTTAAGGCTGTAAAAGACACAACAGAAATGCTGCTGGATTGGTTGGTATTGCAGCATAATCCATCTGCAGCTGGCTGTCTCCGAGCCTGAAAGACAGCCTTTGCTTCTATGTCCTCGTCTTGTTGAAGTAGACTATCATAGAAAATGGATTCACAAACTGAGACCAGTGATAGTTAAGTGTTCGCCTGTGAAGCATGTGCAAATTTGTCTCTATAAATAGATGCAAAATAGCCACTAAAATTAAAAAAATATTCATGGAATGATTTGTGTTTCAGTTCCTGAAAAGTCCTTTTTGAAATTTAAGAACTTCCTCAGAGGCAAGCAAAATTGATTCTGGGGACTTCTGACAAAGCCCTCCATTTTAGCAGGGGTATTCAGCTCCTGCTATTCATAACATCGAGGCTCGATGAAGCATGGCTTGCAGTGATGCTGTGGAACACACAGATTTATCAGGGATGCCTCTGTTATCATACAATGTTTGAGATGGCAGGAGTTCAACAAAATGGTGCTAAATGGTGATGAGTGCTGGCCTTTGAAGGACACTTTTCAATGACTTTTAAAGACTACCCTCCATTACACGTCAATAACTCCAGTGGAGAGGCACACAGCATCCTCATTTGTCAGGAAGGCGCAATAGTGGCTGCATTTCCTGAGAAGACTGAAGCCGGCAAGGCGACCGGCCACTCTTCTACAAGAGCTCTATTGAGAGCACCTGTGGGTACAGTTGCTGCAGAGAAATGAATCAGAGGTCAATCCACAGGATCGTGGCAGAGAGGATCATTGGTATTTTCCTCTACCACCATCCTCCACCCCTGCAATTGATGTGATTCACTGGGATCATTATCTGAAGAGGGCATACAAAATCTTACAGGTGTTTCAGAGCCAGCCCCACCAGGCTGGGGAACAGCTTCTTCCCACAACCAGTGAGAATGCTGAACCACCAAATGAACTCCTCACATTAGCCATCTGAGGCTCTCATATTTCTGAAACAGTATTTATTGTATGCATGAGAATACCTGTCCTGCATATGTATTGTTTGTCTGCATGTTTTGTACTGAGGACCAGAGAATCCTGTTTCATAGGGCTGTACTTGTGCAATCAGATGACAATAAACTTGATTTGACTTGACTTGATCCAAGGCTTAATAATAAGCAAAATGGCTTGTTTATAGGTGTCACTTGGAACAGGAACAAAGGCAGGCAGCAATTTGGAAATTGGCAGAAAAATAGTTCAGCAAACATTTTAATGTAATATGAAATGGAAGATATGGAGAGATAAAGGCAGAGATTTAAGGTAGGATTTCTAGAATCATCATCCCGGCTTGTCCCCGCCAAACAACAAAAAAAATGAGACCAATTTCCCTCCAATCCTTCCTGTCCATGTAGTTATCCAAGTATTTTTAAAGGAAGCTAATGTATCTGCCTCTACTATGTCATCTGGCACCTCATTCCATGTGCCCACCACCCTCTGAGTGAAGAACTGTTCATTCATTCCCCTCCTAAATCCCACTCTTGACTTATACCCTCTAGCCTTTGATTCTCCTACTCCAGGAAACAGATGGCCACTATTCACCAATGTCCCTCCTGATTTTATGGTCCTCAGTAGATCCCCTTTCAACTTCTCACAGTCTAATGAAAACGGGCCTCGCTTTTCCAGTCTCTCACAATAACTGAACTTCCCAAATCTTGGCAACAACCCTGTAAATCTTTTCGGTATCCTTTCCAATGATATAATAATATCCTTCCTACAGCTAAGTGACATAAACTACACACAATATTCCAAATGCAGCCCAACCATGGTATTCAGTGCCTTGACTGATGAAGGCAAGTGTCCCTCTGCTTCACTACCAGAGCAATTAATTTTGATTAACATGCCTGATATCTTGGAGGATTGCAGGTCTGAAAATCATAAGACAAAGATGGAGAAGAGAGGCCAAGGAGAGATTTGAGAACAGGAGTGTAGATTATAAACAGTGATTTAATTGGTTGCCAGTGCAAAGCAACAAAACACAAAGGTGAGACTACAGCTGGAGAGATAGGTGCCCAGTGCAGTTTGGCTGGTGGCTACTCCTGATACCTGTCTGAATAAGACGAGTTGCAATGAAGATGATTGAAATCTTGTGTGTTGTGTTTTTACGTCATTTCTTTGTTCTCAGGGTATTAGAAAAAAAACAGAATTTCTGTGCATATTTGTGTGAAATGAGGACAAGTTGACAAAAATTCTTGTCAAAGTTCATGTTTAAGATCATCAAGTTTTATGATTTGCTTTTTTTTTGAATTTGCACAGTATAACATAAACATTGCCATGCAGGGAATTAGACCAGTTCCTTCTGGTTCTTTTTAGCACACCCCTCTCATTCCAATAATTTGTTTCTCCCTTGGATTTATCACACTTTCCCTGAAATGGGTCTTTTCTTGCTTGCTCCTTTATTCCTTATAATTTCCACATTCTAACCAAACTTTTGGCTGTCATTTTACTGAAATCCCTACTGGATGTATTTGTGCCTATTTTGTGTATCCAGGTAGTCCCTGAGTTATGTCGGGGTTCTGTTGTAAGCTGATATCCTAGCAAGTCGGAAGAATCTATTTTCTACAGTAACCCATATTGCACCCCTCTAAATACAGTTAGGATAATTCTTTTCATTGAATAATCACCCTAGCATTATCCATAGTTAAACAGATGGAATATGCATTGTGTCCAATCATTAGATCCAATCACATCTGTGGGCATTGAAGCAAGCTTCAAACCTTTTGAGCGAGTACAGAAGGTGGCAAAATTAAGCTGAGGTGAATGGAACGGCTAACCTTTGACAGGTTGGAAGGCAGAAGTGATTAGATATCGACTAGAATGATGGGGAGTAGGAAAAGGAAAGGAAACCTAAGTATGATATGGAGAAGTTGTGAATATTAGAACCATAGAACTGAAACAGGCCCTTCAGTTCTTCTGGTCTGTCCCAAAATATTATTCTGCCCAGTCTCACTGGCCTGCACCGAGTCCATACCCCTCCCATCCATGTACATGTCCAAATTTGCTTAAATATTAAAAATGAGCCCACATTCACCACTTCAGCTGCCAGCTTGTTCAACCACTCTCTGTGAAGAAATTCCCCCTTATTTTTATTCCATCAAATCTTCCCTCATTCTTCTACACTGCAGGGAATAAAGTCCTAACCCTGTATCTCAGTTCCTCAAGTCCTGGCAACATAGTAGTAAGTCTTCACTTTTTCAATCGTACTGATATTGATATCTTTATTGTAGATGGGTGACCAAAACTGCACACAATACTCCAAATTTGGTCTCACCAGTGTCTTGTACAACTTTACCATAACATCTGTAAGGTAAAACATCATGAGATGGGAATGTGTAAGGAGTTACCCTGTACAGGGCTGTAACAAGATGTGAATGCATCCTTGTACTTACAAGATAAGAGAGACATTGATGGATTGAGAGGCAGGAAGCTAGCAGGGAAAGGATAGCAACAGTTTTAGTCATTGGACAAGTAATGATATGATGATGTTCTAAGCATGTATCCAAGGGTATAAAAAATCACCATTTTGCTGATAACGGCAGAATGCATTCTCCGACTAACATTGTTAGTCGCAAGTGTTACAATCCGGTAATAAAGAACAAAGAACCCTGATTTCGACTCAGTCTGGTGTTTGTCTCACTCATTCATGAACAAAGCAGACCTAACACATCCCAAATCCTATACACTTCGATTTATGAAGGCCAATGTGCCGAAAGCTCTCTTTACAACCCTATCCACCTGTGACCCCACTTTCCATATTAACAGCCAAATCATCGCAAGCAAATACTGATGGAAACCAGGCAGAAAGTGATTATCAGCTGCAGTTGCTGAATTCAGTGTTTATTGCTGCATACGCAATTACAGTGTACGGAGGCACTGAAATTCTTCCTGGCTGCAATCAAATGGGCACATAAGATGCACCAACTACAATTAAATTACCACCATGTGCTGGGACAGTAGACTGTGATATGTGAACAGGAAGATGAAGTGCTGTTTCTTGGCTTCCTTTTGGGTGCTTTGAACTGCAGTGCCTGTGGAGTATAAAGCGCAACCAGCTTCCATGTCTGTCACCTCTATTGTTTCAGAAACATCCCAGGTTCCTTTGCAGGAATGTTGTCAAAGGCAAAGAGGATACTGTCCCTCACAAAAACAAGTTTGGGCAGATAAGATCTAGAGGAAGGCGAACTAGAGGCGAAGGAGGAAATGACTAGTCAAGTTGTTTTAGCATGTTTAATTTGCATCAGGAAGAGAGTGAGAGAATGGAGCAGAGCAGAGCAGTGCAGTGTAATAAACCTGAGACAGCTCAGGCTCTCAGAGAGATGTTGAACTTCACGGATTGCTGTGTGGACTCCATCAGAATGCATCCCATGTTTAGTAAAGTTTATTAACCTGATCTGATGGCAGGTTTCCACTTTCCATTCACCTCAGCTTAATTTTCCCACCTTCTGTACTCGCTCAAAAGGTTTGTGACATCTAATTTGAAGTTTGCTTCAATGCCCATCTCATGAATTTGAGAAAATGTCCCCTCAGCTGAATTTGCTTTGTTTTGATTCAAATTGCAGATTAGAAGTCAGGTCTTGGACCATCTTCATGATGACCACCATGTTTAATTTAAAAGCAGAGGTAAACATTTTGTTCACAATTTATCGGTGTGCGACAAGATGGATTCAAATGACATTCTTGAGCAAGTTGCATTGAGCAAGTCTCGATGTTGCATTTTTTTCATTTTGAACAAAGTGTTCAAGGTATGACATGTACACAAAATGCAGCAAGGCTCAACAGGTTTGCCAGAATCTCGGAAGAGGGATTATTGTTACCTATCTTACCCCTCTATTGCAACTGGAGAAAGAATTATATCTGATATGAACTGGTCAGTTTGCTCTAAATAGTGACTGACTGAAACTAGTTTTGCTCTTTTTTCAGCTTATATTATTTTTGATGAATCAGTTTGGATAGAAAGTGAACAGGTGTCTCATGAAAGAGCAAATTGTGTGGTTTGTTTAAATTAATGTAGAAGTGTGAGAAACACAGCTCACTGATTAAATAATTTCACAGAGTCAATAGGTGAAGCGATATAACCTTTTTATTCAACGTTCTTGCAAGAGTGGGTGTCCTTCGGAAAGGTACACACAGTGATACTCAACAACCTTTTTTTATACATTTCTTTGTGTTAATAACCATTCCTCCGTTAGTTTAATTGGTTAGTTAAATGAATAATTGGTATGTTAGTTTAACCTATTAAAAGTTGTTCCTATCCTTATCCTAAAGCCCGCCCTTGTTTACTTCTTCCACTACCCTTATTTATTCTCATCCTTATTTATTCTCATCCTTATTTGGTATGATGCTTTGTCATGTGTTCCCGTTCTTTTGCGATTTTAAAATAAATCAAGTTGGCCTTGTCTGCAATCTGTTGCAGGAAATTACCTTCCTTTGCATTCTAACAGACGCCCCACCTTCTCTTCCCACAAGTCTCAGCTTTCTCTGGGCAGCCATTATTAACACTGCTCATCACATTCTGCAAAGACAGCATTTGTGTGGCTACTTTTCACAGAAGGAAAATAAATGAATTTAAAACTGTATTCTTACACTTTTACTATGTCTTTCTTTTAGAAAGGACAGTAAAATACAAACATTGAAGATTATTTTTCTTCTATTGTTTGCGTAAAACACAGGCATTTTAAGTTGCACAGTCATCCCAATGAGTGCAGAGCTTTAACTGTGACATCACAAAGATAATGAAATGACATCAATTTATGTTGACCGTTTGTTGCAACATCATCTCCATTCATAGACGCACCTTAAGTACAGTATTACTGCTGTAAATGGCACCAGGAAGCAATTTTGGTAATTACTGATTCGTAACATTTTGCATTGAAAATAGCAACTAAGGTACAAGAAGTGGGTTTTTGGGTCCAATATCTTGGGTTATTTTGTTATTTAATTTGGAAGGAGAATCTCTTATGCTGTGTTTTTGTTCACTTGCATCAATTACCTTTTGGACCATTATATTGAGGAATTAATTGTTGCCCAATGTGGGACTTTGGCTGACAACATAGCAGCCCCCCCAGTCAGCCCTCCATTCACTGAAGTGCAGGCTCACACTATAAATGAAGTTGAGGCCAGTCCACCTTGCCCCAAGGTAGAAAGTTGGTGACCTGGTGGAACATTACAGTCCTGTTGGTCAAGTTGAATATTATTAATTGAAGGAAACAGCGGTTTTGATACTACATTTTTTCTCAATATTTATTCAGGTCAGCTTTTGTTGAATGTGCTTAAAGTTTTGAAAGCTTTGTGTTGGTTGAATTCCAGTGCGTCAGCTTCCCTGGCTTGACTTGGAGTTGGCCAAAAATCTGATACCAAATTAGTTAATACATTTTTAGACTTGAATATAATATCTGAATGAATACCTTTCAAAAATGTCAACATCTTCAAGAAAATGTATGTTTCAGAGCCGAACTGGAAGAAAAAGTGTCCATTGTATTTTTTGGAAGTGAAGATTCATTTTAACATTTTGCTCATTCATATTTATTTTCCTCAAACTGTTTTGCTAACATCAAGGAGAGCCATTAGGCACACTCACCATTTTTCCCCTTCTTTTCTCACTCTCAATTCTCCATCCTTCCCACTTTTCTTTGCTCTTTTCCTTCCATGCAGTTTTCAGATTTTTTGTGTGTGATTGTGTTAGCTCACCTTATCTCCAAGCTGAACTGGAGTTGGGTGTGTCCTTTCACTAACTACTATTCAATTAAATTGTCTCTGCCACCCAGATCCTCACTCCATCACCTTCGTGCTCACTGATCTCCTGGTGACGCAGCCACTCAATATAACACTCCCCTCTTTGTTTTCAGTAGCCTTCCCTGACCATGGTTCTTCATTTTCTGTAGCCACCTCCAGCCACATGACTGTCCTGAGATTTCTGAGCTTCTCCAAGTCATCCTGATTTTAATTACTGCATTCATGCCTTCAATCAAGGCCCTAATTTATCCCTCAGGCCTCTCTACGTCTCTCTCCTCCTTAAATGCTTCCTAAAATCTCCTTTTCTTGAGCTTTTGGTCAGCCTTTATTTGATTGTATCTTGCTGTCATTTTACTTAAAAGTAGTACAAAAATGAAAGTTGTTATTAAAGGCAGAGTTCTCTTATTGAACTTCAAAGGTTGATAGTGTCAATGTGTAGGAATTCTTGGCTGTACTTGTGCTCAGGTGACTAAACTGACACAGTCTCAAGGTACAGAACACTGATATACCGTGTAGCCTGGAATTACTTCCTTTTATTTAGTTAGTACAGCGCTGGGTGGGTCACGTCTCCAGAATGGAGGACCATCGCCTTCCCAAGATCGTGTTATATGGCGAGCTCTCCACTCGCCACCGTGACAGCGGTGCACCAAAGAAAAGGTACAAGGACTGCCTAAAGAAATCTCTTGGTGCCTGCCCCATTGACCACCGCCAGTGGGCTGATCTCGCCTCAAACCGTGCATCTTGGCGCCTCACAGTTTGGCGGGCAGCAACCTCCTTTGAAGAAGACCGCAGAGCCCACCTCACTGACAAAAGGCAAAGGAGGAAAAACCCAACACCCAACCCCAACCCACCAATTTTACCTTGCAACCGTGTCTGCCTGTCCCGCATCGGACTTGTCAGCCACAAACGAGCCTGCAGCTGACGTGGACTTTTACCCCCTCCATAAATCTTCGTCCGCGAAGCCAAGCCAAAGAAAGACAGCAGTTAGCACAATGTCGTTACCTTGGTTAGAATTCTGTGCTGATTGTAAGGAGTTTGTACGTTCTCCCCGTGTCTGTGTAGGTTTCCTCCAGGTGCTCCGGTTTCCTCCTGTCCTACAAACGTATGGAGTTTTGGATTAATTGGGGTATTTGGTCCACATGGGCTTGTGGGCTGGAAGGGCCTGTTACCGAGCTGTACGTCTACATTTTAATTTTTTTAAATTAGTTATTAGGTTCAAGAATATAAGTAACAGAAAGGATGAAACCCAGCATATATGGCACTGTTGTAGCTTCTCACTGAACATACAGTGCAGTTGGCCTGAAGTCTGAATCCAAACTTGAGCTCACCTTCTGTTTGTTGTGGACCCAACAGCAACCCTACTTTTCCAGTTCTTTGGGCAAGAAAATCTGATATTACATGTGTGACTCCACTCTCCAGCATGTTTCATTGAACTGGCCTGGCAAAGCCTCAATGGGACAGTAAGTGTCAGTCTCAACTGTGTACAGTCTCACAGAGAAAGTACCTTTATAATAAAAAAAATCTGCGTCTGGCTTCCACTGAGTTGGTAGGTGTTTAAATATCTACAGTGTTCTTCAAGGCTGTGAACCTCTTTGACTCACTTAACAGATTACTGAAGGTCATAAAACTGCCGATGCTAGAAATCTGAAGTAAACTCTCAAAGTGCTGGAAACAGTCAGCAGGTGACTATATATTATTTGAGATTTTGAGATGTTTTCTATGATGTGGCACTTAATCTCCCAGGTTTCATTCAGAGGCTGAAAAAGGAATACTAATATAAACTTGATCAATGTAAAGAGGGATTGTGTGAAAAGCTCAGTAAGTTAAATTTGCCATTGTGTAATTGTTTATTGTAATTAGAAACCTCCTTTCCTTGCATTCAGATACATTGACTCAAACAATCTAACAAGAACCTTTGCACAGTCATCTCACGTTCTGACTCATTCCTTCTCAGAATATAACAACTTAAGCAATTTGCTTAAACTTTCAATCCACCTCAACAATGCCATTCTGAAAACTGGGTAATACTCTGCACAACCTCTTCATCCAGGTTCCACAATTAAAACAGATTTAAATCTATTAATACAGTGTAATCCCCTTCAGCGCCTGGATGAAATTGTAGCGACTACTCTGGTCTGAATGCACAGGGTTAGTCAGCAAAGACTGTTTAATTGAATTTGCTTCGTCCTTTTATGTCTGGGTCCCACAAGACATCACCACGTACCTGCCACTAATCTGCGGGTCTCATGTGTTGACAGTATAGAGGTCCGCTATACTAGCCCCCCCCCCCCCCCAAGAATTATCACCCAAAAGAGATGAACTAGCCGTATGCGCCTTGGGCAGACGCCCTCGTCTCCTGGGCTTGGGGGCAGTGAATGGGGCAGTAAGGTCCACAAATGCTGGTTTGAGTCTATCCACACTAAATAGTTGCGAATGTCCTGTATGCGTTGGTGTACGATAGAGTCTGTCAGCCTCCTGGGCTACATCATGGAGACGGCAGAAATCCATTTTGCCATTGGTATGGAGATGCGACCTGGGAGCTTTGACAGGAATAAAGTCTCAAAAAGTAAGCAATTAAAATGACCATCTGCTAACGGGATCATCTCATTCATCAGATTGGACAGATTCCTGTTGCCTAGCCCCTCCATATTCAAAAGCTGCATGCCCAGCTCGTGCGTGGTTAATTCCAGTGTGTCCAGGAGGAACTGGTGTCTGCCGGGGGTGGGGGGTGGGGGGGGGGTGCTATAAATTCACTCACTTTAGATGCTGTAGTGGTGTCCAGTGCCCCGACAACGTGTCAAGACCTCATGTCCTCAGCTGTTGTGCCATGAAGAGGGCAAGTGAACTCCCACTGCAATAACTGCTACTGTTTCATCCACGGCGACTGTAGATTCAAGCTTCGGCTGAATTTTCCAGTTGGGGTCACCAATTGTAGCGACTACTTTGGTAGAGCTACTAACTGAATGCACAGGGTTAGTCAGCAAAGACCGTTTATTCGAATTTGTTTCCTCCTTTTATATCCCTCCCAGTCTGGTCCCATGAGACCAGGAGAGACATCACCATGTACCTGCCACTAATGTGCGGGGCTCGTGTGTTTAAAGTAAACACGATGTGATCCTTTATATGTGTTTTTTTTTGTACGGTTAACATGTAAGAGCAAAACATTTGAAGTTCGTGGGTGGACTTCCAACCATAAACATCTGGGCCTTGAATCTTATGCCTGTTACAGAGGACTCTCTTACTGTATTTTTCAGAGCATTATTGGGAAGGAAGGTACAAAGAGGAAATTACATCATTTAAAAATTGCATCATTTTACTTAACGCCACAAGAAACAACTTGTGCCACCTCCTGCTGGCAGTGTCTGAGGCTTTAGAATGAAACACGAAAGTCTGCAGACACAGTGATTGTAGTAAAAACACAATACTTTATATATCAAAGATAAAGATTGATAACAATGTTTCAGGCTTGAGCCCTTCATCAAAGTTGCCACCACTCAGACAAGAATTGATGTGTTTCAACACCAGCCTCTCAAAATAGTTCATCACTGGATGTGAGCACTACTGGTTAGCTCAGATGGGTGGGTGGCTGGGGCCTAGGAGAGAGTCTTTGGCTGGGGCATCGGGAGCTCAGTTGGACAGATGACTGGGGCGAGGGTCTGTGATCAGGGTGTCGAGAGGTCGGATGGTCAGGCAGTTGTAGTGTTGGGAGCTGAACTCGGATGCATGGGCGGAGGAGGCAAGGGTTCACAATCAGGGTGTCGTGAGCTCAGATGGGTGGGCAGTCGGAACGTCGGAATCTCTGATGGGTGGGCAGACGGTATCAGGAATTCAGATGGGCGGGCAACTGAGGCAAGGATCTGCAGTTGGGGTGTCAGGAACTCTGATGGGTGGGCGTTCAGGATTTTGGGAGCTTGGATGGGTGGGCATATGGGGGCTTGGATCTACATTCAGGGCATTGGGAGTTTGGATGGGTGGGTGGTCAGGGCCAATAATAGGGAGGTCAACTTTTATAATAGTCAAAAGGAAAATGCACGATTCATGAGCTAAAAAGGTGGGGGGGAGGGAATCGACTATTACATGGGATCTGCTGTTACACGAGTATATAAGGTACCTTTATTATGTTCTAAATGAAAACCTGAAATGGAAAATAACTATTACCTCAGCTTTAAAAATTCAGGTTTAAAATTACACCCACTTTGGATTCCCTTATTCGAAGGAACATGTTTCTTTCTGTATTCACCGAGAGCTTAATGTTTTGTTTTAAACTCTTCGATTAAATCATGCAACCACCCTTTTATAACTTTTAAACTACAAATCCAGTCAATGCAACTGTTTTGATATTGTTTAAATGTTGAAGAATGAAGTCGTTCTGATGAACCTGTGCCGTTCCCATCACAAGCCAGCATGTTATTCCAACAGTATGCTGTTCAAAATCAAACCCGCTGCTCCAGATGAGGTGCGACTCAGGACCAGCGTAATTAGAGGATCCATGACTCTTGCGTTCCAACCCTCTGAAATTTAAAAAAAATCAATCAGCCTTTAGTTATCATTTTTAAAAAAGAACTTGAACACTGGCTCTATGTGATTTTTGGTTCGTGGCTCCTGAGGTGCCTGGCTCCTCCTGAGCTCCACATCTCTCACCATTTCAATATTTCCTTTAAGGCTTCCAATTTGTTCATCTTGCACGTTTGCATATTGGAGTTCACGTACCATGGTTTTGGAGGCTGTCTGTCTTTCAATGATCCTCCATGACTCCTGTTTTGCATGGATTTGACGAAGATAAAAGGCTGAGTTTTTTCTTTGCGTGGTTCGAAGGTTGAAATGAGGACTTGTTTAAACTTGCTGTTGATTTTTGTTCTTGTATGTTCATTATATAATTGATATCATTTTTAAACCTGCTACTGCATTTCCATTAACTTTGCAATCAATATAAATCAAACTGTATGACATTTGCTCGTAAAACCAAGCGTTGACTCATTTTCTGATTAATGTGAAGTTTCCATATATTGTTCATGCATTTGTTTGCAGAATATCCAGTCGTTTAGCTTAATATCATTAAAGTGAGCATTTGTGCCATTTCTAGTCTTGTTCCTACCCATGAGACCTGCTAAACATTGATCACTGTAGTCACCCTGATTTTCCAATAGCAAAATATGCACAGACACATCTGAGGCATCCAGATCCATCAGACCATTCAGCCAGTTCCTACTACACATCACGAATTGCCAATCCTTCCAGGTAATGAGAGTCCAGGTAAAACATAAAAATCAAGAGCGAACTCAAACCCTCAAATATTCTTTCAATATTTAAACTGAAAAGGATACAGAAGAACAAGGATCTGCTTCCCGGTAAACCATGAACTTGGTGTCTGATTTGAGATCTAGATCTTTTTCCAAAGATTATTGGAAGCAATGCTGAAAGAATGAATATGATTGTGAATTTGCCTTGAATGTCTGCTCTCAAGAAATGGCCTATAGTCTCTCGGGCCTTGTCAAACATGGACCAGGGTTTCATATTGGCCAGAATTATTATTGAATTAATTTGCTCGAGTGTATTCGGCATTCTTTTTACAATGAAATGCTCAATCAAGCTAATTAATGCAGTGCTAAGCCAGTTAGACCAGACTATTTTAATATAATTTCGAGACACGGCACAGTAACAGGCACTTCTGGTCCACAGGCCTACACTGCTCAAATACACCCATTCAACCTATTAACCCTGTATGTCTTTGGAATGTAGGAGGAAATCAGAGCACCCAGAGGAAACCTATAAAGACACAGGGAGAATGTATAAACTTACAGCGACGGATTTGAACCTGGGTCGCTGGCGCTGTAAAAGTATTGCGCTAATTATCACCTTAATCATATCACCCCAACGCTAACAGTGTTGCCCCAAACTAGGTTGAACCTCTCTAATTTAAAAAGTTATGGGGAAAACTGATGGAAGATATTAAGGTAAACTGAGTAAATGGAGGGAGTGAAACATGAAAGTCTGCAGAAGCTGTGAGTGTAGTAAAAACACAAAAATGCTGGAGGAGCTCAGCAGGCCTCGCAGCGTCCATGGGAGGTTAAGGTGTATAACTGACATTTTGGGTCTGAGCCGTTCTTCAAAAAAAAAAGCAGACAGAGGCCTGAATAAAAAGGCTAAGGAAGGAGAGAAGAAAGGGTGGGTTGTGGGGTACATGCCAACAGTCAAAAGGTGATTATTGGATCTGGATAGGAGGACAGGAGAGAAAAGATAAGAATTGATCAGGTCAGGGGGTGGCCCTGTGAATGCAGAGCTGGAGGAAAGGAGACAGGATAGGGGAAGGGGAGTTCAATGTTCATCATGGGTGAGTGAGGCAGCACCAAAGTAGTGGAGCGGAGGAAGAGTTGAGGAGCTGATTTATAGTAAGGATTGCTCCACATAGACAACAGAAAGGCAGGTGTAGCTGGGACTATGATCTGGTTGAATGACAAGGACCTAAACTGTTGTTGCATTTATTAACTGAAAAGCAAAAATAATGGAAGCCTGAAATAAAATCAGAGTGTTGGAAATGAGTCAGCCAGCACCTGTGAGAGATGTTTCAGGTCACAGACCCTTTGTTAGAGCTAGAAACTGAATCTTCCCCAGTTCTGAAGAAGAAGGATCATTGACCAGATTGGTAGGTAGCTTGGGAGAGGTGCACTCCTTCTGTTTGAGATGGGCAATGTGTGCTCTGAGAAAGGAACTGGAGCTTTTTCATTCCCTCCCAAGTGCTGCCTCTCCTTCTTGAACAGTCATGAGCCAGTGGTTTCAAAGTGTCAGCATATTACATGCTTTATAGAATTGTTTTCTCTGGTACCTTGTAGTCCCTTGCCAACCTAATGCTTGGAGCAGAATATTTGTCGGTGTTGGCTTTGGGAGACTGGTATTAGGCATGAAAACAATGTGGCCTGGTCATTTGGTGAAGTATAAGAGAGGCCTTGATGCTGAGGTTCTTGGAGGGGTTTGCTGACATAACTTTACCTGTCCCACAACTGAATTAGGAGGAATTTGCAAAGACAATGTTGCCGCTGCCTCCCTGTGTGCTACAGGCAGTCTTCAACTGAGGAGGATACAGAAGAACAAGGATCTGCTTCCCGGTAAACCATGAACTTGGTGTCTGATTTGAGATCTAGATCTTTTTCCAAAGATTATTGGAAGCAATGCTGAAAGAATGAATATGATTGTGAATTTGCCTTGAATGTGTGCTCTCAAGAAATGGCCTATGCGCTCCAGGGCCTTGTCGAACATGGACCAGGGTTTGTGTGGTACAGTTTAAATCAAGTTGGAAGAGTATAAATGTTCTCCAAATTTTAGGTGTAAAGCCCATCTTTTCATACGTTTTGGTGAATGAGACTTTACTGCCTTGGATCATTCCCTCCAAAGTATTGTCGATATGTTCCAATCTGATGGAGGTTAGAATGCTTTTAGACCCAACTGTGCTGGGTGGGTCACGTCTCCAGAATGGAGGACCATCGCCTTCCCAAGATCGTGTTGTATGGCGAGCTCTCCACTGGCCACCGAGACAGAGGTGCACCAAAGAAGAGGTACAAGGACTGCTTAAAGAAATCTCTTGGTGCCTGCCACATTGACCACCGCCAGTGGGCTGATATCGCCTCAAACCGTGCATCTTGGCGCCTCACAGTTCGGCGGGCAGCAACCTCCTTTGAAGAAGACCGCAGAGCCCACCTCACTGACAAAAAACAAAGGAGGAAAAACCCAACACCCAACCCCAATCAACCAATTTTCTCTTGCAACCGCTACAACCGTGCCTGCCTGTCCCGCATCGGACTTGCCAGTCACCAATGAGCCTGCAGCAGACGTGGACATACCCCTCCATAAATCTTCGTCCGCGAAGCCAAGCCAAAGAAAAGAAGAAGTTTTAGAGTGGAGGTGACTTAGGGTGAACTCTTTGCCATTTGCTTTGTAGATTAGCTCCAGCAGGATATGTTTTAGAGATTACATGTTGAAAATGATTGTAATAAATGTTAAGGCACCTTTTCATTACAACTCATTCAAAACACTAAAGAATGTTGTTTTGAATGTTAATGTCATTCCAGGCTGATGGATTTGGCAGTGATGAATGCAATGTTGGCATCTATCAAGGTGGGGAGATGAAAATATCCTTGCAGTGTTGCTTTCAAGTCAGGGTAATCATAATGAGAAATGTTTGTACATATTTTGGTTGATATGGTTCATAGTGTGAGAAATAAAAAAAAATTAAAAAGTCAGGGTAATCAGACCAAGTGCCAGTTGTCATGAGGTCTGGGGCATGTCTCTTTGAATCAGAGCTGTTCATTACAAGCCCATACTACAACTGACCCAAATGGCATGTGCTGTATGAGAACATAGAGCGCCGTGTCCTCTGACAGTGTGAACGACACCATGGGAAAAAAAGCAAATATCGATGAGTGAAGAAAAGTCACTTGTAAGCTATTTTTATCCTTACTGATTACACTAGACAATGAAGATTTTGCTTCTTGAACATTCTTGGATTTATTTTATGGATTTTAAGCTGGTGATCACCAAAATCATCTTAAAATCTTCTTATCAGGTACCATTTTTTCATTAAAACCTTTTTTTTTAAAGCCTACTCATATATTGTCCACAAAGAAAGCTCTTTTGGAAATTGAAACTTCATTTTCTGCATTCACACTAGGACTTTCCAACTGATCTTGGTGCAGTCAGTGTCAAACATGGTGAAAGGCTTCACCAGGACATTGCAACCATGGAAAAGTGGTATTAGGGCAACGGGAATCCATCAATGTTGACAGTTGTTGGACACTGACATGAGAGGCATCAGATGCTGAGTACAAACCAAAATCAGTGGTAAAGCATTTTTAGTTCAGTATCAGCATCATTGGGTGATTAAACATGCCAAATTCAATAAAAGTTAATGTTTTCCAACTTCCTACATAAATCTGAAATTATCTTTGTTTAGCTTGAAGTTGTAAGGGATACTAGATACTGGAATGTGAGGAGTCAAGCAAGTGCTCATTAGAAATGAAGTATTATGGGTAGATTGGGGATAAATAAGATAGAAATAGGAGAATAAGGAAAATGTTGGATGTTGTAGGAATGTTGTCTTATAAAGAGTTGAAAATAAGAAAACAGAAATAGAAAAGGAGGAAAGGTAATGATGGAAAAACGGAAAGAGAAGATAAACAAAATATAAAAGGGCTACGCTGAACTATATGACTTTAAATATTAATGGAATACATAACCAAATTAAAAGGAAGAAACTACTAAATTTAAATGAATAAATGTATTCCATTAGAAAAAATAACATATAGGTTAAGAAATAATATTGAAATATTCGAACAAGTATGGGAGCCTTACATTAAATACAATAGCGAAAACCTTCCGGGGACAAACATTACCTAAGTTGATGGAAGGAGAAGGAAAGAAAAGAATGGACTCTGTAGAATTTCTGGTGTATTTTTGTTGAATGACAACATTGTCTGACTGGCTTAATGCAACCTAGATTGTATACCTAAAATGGATGAGGGGGGGGTGGGGGGGTGGCTTGGGAGGAGGGGGGGGGAGAAAAAGTCACTGTATATGTGTGAAAAAGAAATAGTGTATATCATGGCTAATGTGATTTATGGTGTGAAAAATAAAAAAATTTAAAAAAAAAATGAAGTATTATGGGTTAAATCAGGGTGAAGGGATGCTGGAATGGGAGGAAGGGTTATAAAAGTATAATAAAATAAGGATCTTCAAAACAGGATAGCAAGTAGATAGCTTTAGCAAGTCTTGGGGATTGATTAATGAGTAAAGAACAAAGACATGATATTTCCTGGCTAACAAGTTTGCAGGAAGGCACATAAACTGATAAGAAGTTAGAATCCACGTGGGCAGAATTACCTAATGCTAAACCAATCCAGGAGGCAGAAGAATGTTAGGGGGAAGGTATCTCTGTACTGAAATGAAATGTATAAAAGTTGGGTCAGCCTCAGTATCTGTGTGCATTCCCAGGGTAAGGGGAAGCACCCAACTTTGCATTGTTGTAATAGTATAATAAAAGTTCTTTGTTCTCAATTTTTGTCTCGAGCAAATTCTGTGAAGATACTTCTGCTTCTCACAAAGTTGACTATCATAATCCCCAATTTTTTTTCAAGAAGCAAACCTTTTGAAAAAAATTGTTGTCCAATGTTACACATTACACAAGATTATTTTGAAAGTAACATCAAAATACAAAATATAGTAAAAAGAAACTAATTGTCAAGGTGACTGGGAGGCTTTGCTGGGAGGAGTTGTGAAACAAATGCATTGCCTAATGTTTCAAAGTGTTTCCTTCTCTTATTCTTTGAGAGGTTTACCTCAGTGATTTCCATTGTGGATTTGCCAAGAGTAGTTGATTTCGTGTAGGTCTCCTGGTCAACTTGCATTCACCAATGCACATAGCAGATTCAATATTATTTTATGAATTTGCATTTAGTGTGCTAACATTACAAAATGTTTTTTTTTGGTTAAAACTTCAAAGTAATTTCCCACTTCTTCCACCCCCACCCTCCCCCATTATCAATTAAAATCACCTAATCAGCTGAATAACACTGGAATTAATGATTCCAAAAGGCTTGCTCGGAGATTGCAAAAAATCTTTCTATGAAAGAGCAAGGAGTCCTTTCTTCGTGTCTTCAGATATCTTGTCTGTGCTGAGCACTTCCAGGCAGCAATTATATCTAATGAATGGAGAGAGAAGCCACAAACCCAATTTTGTAAGAGCTCTGTGTCAGCTACCACTTGTGCTTGAGTCTGGAGATCGTGGCTCCAGTTCTGTGTCAGGGATATCGGAATGAATTGTGGGCTGACACACTTGTGCAAGTCCAGTTACTGCACTGCAGGAGGTGCCATTTTGCAGATAACCGGTCCCACGTGACAGCAATGAAGAATCACCCTAACCACCTGGCCAAAATGTATCCTTAAACCCACTTCACTGAAAGACATTATGTGGGCATTGTCATATTGGCATTTATGGTGTATTTTGAGGGCAAATTAATTGGAGTATTCCCTGTGTTCCAACATTGAGTCCTCTTCAAAAAGCACATCATTAGTCGGTAAGTAACATCACTTCTACTATATAAGGCATGGTGCATGTCTTTATTTCTCCAACACCACCCCTCCCCTGACCACCCCCTACCAGGATAGAGAAGTGGCAATTCCCAGAGCTGTTCAGTATGAAAAATTTTCATCTGTCAAGAGGAAGACGTTAGTTCCCTGCATCCAAGTGATTGCAACAAGTTGAGTGCTGACTTGATTATCTTTTAACCTCCTCTGTACAACTACTTCCTATGTATTGAAATCAACAGAAATTTGGTCAACTATATTTTCAGAACTAGGTCACATTGAAGTTAATTATATCTGGCTTGATATCTGCCCTTCCCACCCTCGTCTCGCTAAAGGGCCCTGACCCAAAACATTGATAATTTACTTCTCTCCATGGATGCTGCCTGGCTTAGTGAGCCCCTCCAGTTCCTCTGCTCAAGATTTCACCATCTGTAGTTCTTGTGCTTCTCTTAATTACTTTGCATCTTGTTCCCAATCAAATGGACATTATCTAAAGCAGCTACTCTCTATTAATTTTGATTATGGCCTCCTTAAGATTTCGCTCAGTACTTATGGGCCCCCTTCCCTGTGAAACAGTCAAGTTTTGTTGGTTTCTTCCATGATTCTCTTTTACTGACTACATAACAAACATAAAGGATTATTAAGGGTTTAAGTTTGTGCCCACCCCCTTAAAATGTGTTTGTATGGCCCCCTTTGAGAATGGCTGATCTATAGCATGAGTGAGACTTAAATAAAATTTACACAATAAATGTCGAAGTGTCTTGTCCTCCACAGTATCGGGACTCTGGGGCTACAATATTTTAAGTATAATTTTCTTGTACTTCTGGCATAAGCATGTCTGTTGCCGTTTTAAATTGAAAGGCCATCTATAGTAAATAACCCCTTGAGGCTTGAACAGTGCAGGGACTTTATCCATTCCATGCTGTTCAACTCCACTGACCAGCATCATTTATTTGTTGTGTCTCAACTGTTGTAGTCCCCAATCATCAATTGACATTCTTAGAACATTGTGTATAAAAGAGCAACACTTCTTAAATTAAGACTATTATTTTTTTTAAAAGGTTGTTCAATTTTAAAAGCATGATCAGGCAGCAATTACATCAGTAGTCATTTCCAGGCTAGAGCATCATGTGATCTCTCTCTCTCTCTCTCTCTCTCTCTCTCTCTCTCACTCCACACACACAGACACACACTCTTTCTCACTCTTTCTCTTGCTCTCATAGCCAGTGAACACTCCTGACGAGCTAAATATGGGGAGAGACTGCAGATCAGCAGCTACTTAGAGAAAATGAGTTTGTGTGTGCACATGCTGCTGGGTTTAGTATATGACATCAGGGAAACTACTCAACTTGCCCCAGTGCTCGCTTTAATTAGGAACTTGGCGGATAGCAAGTAAATGAGGAAGTGGCAGTGTGAGCTGATTTGAACTGTATTTTTTCAAACGCAGAGATATTTTCAACAGAGGAGATGGATTACTATTATTGCCCATGGCTACGAAGGACACTCCAGTACATCTGGGTAAGTGAACTGTAGCAGTTAGAATATCCTTTAAGGAGCTACTTCATCCAGCAAACAACACTGCTTTCTGCTTCAAATCCATGGGAAAAATTTTGAGTCCGTTTCAAGATATTATCTTGGAGGGAGGAAGGATTCTTTGTTTTAAATCAAGTTCACAATAACATTATGCTTTATGGGACAAATCCAGTCTTCTGGTTTGGAGTTCCTGATGAGAATTGTTTATCTAAGTATATGGCTTCAGTGCTGTTTAAAATCACAACTTATTTAATCAGAAAGTGTGTGTCAAACGTATAATATTTTCCTGCACATTCTGTAAGGTTTTCTTAACAAGTTCAAAGAAAAAAGGGATTTTTAAAATTAGGCTTTTATCCCACAGCAGTCTGAAATCCCTGTGCATATCAAAGAGCTTTCAGTTTAATTGCTAATTTTACAGTAGTGCTTTGTTTACTGATGATTTATGGCACCTTTGTGTATTGAAGGGGAAACAAAGTAAAATAAATTGAATAAAAATAGCAACTTGAACCTTTTTAATTCTGAATTTTCAACTTTTTGTAAAGATTTGAGAAATTTGGTGTTGCTTGATTTTCTTCATCCCTCTGCTGTCTGCTATAAACTGAAGCCATCACTTTTGGAGACAGTGTGTTGACCAATGGCAATATAATTAATTGATGATGGAGGATTGTAAAATTGTTTTGTTGCTTCATAAGGTCTTTTGCACATCTTGCCAATTGCAATGAAGTTATTTAGAGGGAAGGAAATTGAACTTTTGTTTGCTGCCAAGAATTTTTGTAGTGAAGAGCATGGTCCAGAGTGACTGGTTACTCATGGTGAGACTGCGATGTAGAGTGACTGGTTACTCGCGGTGAGACTGTGATGTAGAGTGAGCGGTTATGTACAGTGAGACTGCGATGTAGAGTGACTGGTTACTCGCGGTTAAACTGTGATGTAGAGTGACCGGTTATGTACAGTGAGATTGCTGTACAGTTTACTTGCGGTGAGACAGTGATGTAGAGTGACTAGTTATTCGCGGTGAGACCGTGATGTAGAGTGACTGGTTACTCGCGGTGAGACAGTGATGTAGAGTGAGTGGTTACTTGTGGTGAGACCGTGATGTAGAGTGACTGGTTACTCGCGGTGAGACAGTGATGTAGAGTGACTGGTTACTCGTGGTGAGACCGTGATGAAGAGTGACCATTTACCTGGTGTGAGTCAATGTTAATTAAACTATCAATATGAAAGTATGTAAGCAAGGGGTATTCTTTCTTTACCGAGCAAGATCTGAGGGATGTGACTGACATGATGACCCTGTGTTGTGCCACTTGTAGATTTGGCACAGACTAGCCTCTTGCATTTTCTAACTCTCTGATCTCCTCTCAGGGAGGAGAGAATTTAAAAAAAATAAAATGCTGGAGGTAGTCAGCAGGTTGGGCAACATTTTCAAGAAGAAAAAAATTGAAACACCCTTAAGGTGCAGGAGGGAAGGGTTGAATATTTTCTTCAAGTGCTTTAAGTGGAGTGAGGGAGGGATTAATTGGTGATCTGCTGTGCTTTGTATAACCCTCACACTCCAGCTAGTTCATGAACATTTGAGATTACAAGCAGGAAGGGAACAGGAAATAATTGCAATGTGGAATGCAACATGGGAATGCAAAAGGTCGTGGACATAGCTCAGTCTATCAAAGGCAAAACTTTCCCCACTATCAAGAACTATCTACATGGAACGCTGCCATCAGAGAGCAGCAGCAATCATCAAAAGTCCACATCACCCAGGTTATGCTTGTTCTCATTGTTTCCATCAGGAAAGAGGTTTTGGTGCCATAAGACTCGTATCACTAGGTTCAGGAACAGTTGTGCTCCCACTCAACCTTCAGACTCTTGAACAACAAACTCAATCCTAATTTAAGAATTCTGACTTTGCTCATTCTTTATTACTAAATATTTATGTTCGGTATTTGCAGAGTCAGTTTGTTCACATTTCATTATTTTGTTTACATTTATTTCTTTTCTATATACATCCATCTTCTGAGTACAGTTTACAGTTACTGGTGATCAGAAATTCTGCCTGGCCTGCCGGGAAAAGAATCTCAGGGTTTTATATGATGTCATTTATGTATTCTGACAATAAATTTCAACTTGACCTTGAATTTGATACAACATTAATTTCAATTCGTTGTTGTTTCAAAAAGAGACAAATAATTCTGACACATTGGGATTGTGGGCAAAATGTTCTGGGGGCAGTTTGAAATTTTCACATAATTGCAAACAATGAATAGAGGAACATTTGTGTTGATTCCCCTTTTAGAAAATATTAATTACCGGTAGCTGAACTGGATATTGGCTCAAAGCCCATGGAGTGAGCTATTTTGGATGCAATCAGAGAACAAGGCCAACTCCTGTGATAAATAACAAATCGGGAGAGTTGTGGGGGGAGTTATCTGCACATATTAATATCAGTGCTTTCAAGAGTAAAATCCTGAAAACCTCCATGATTCTATCATTTCACAGAGGCTGTCAGCAGCAGGGGATTGAGTGATTCATTGGAGGAGGGAAGTTTGAACTGGTTGTTGAAGTGAGAGGTTTTAAAATGGGAATACAATGTTTGGGTGAACCAAGGCATTGTCAGGTTATACTTTCAAAGTGTAACCAAAATAAGAGGATACAATGCTGAAAATACAGGATGGGAGGAAGGGAAATCATTTTTATTTTTAATTTCATGTTAATTTTAAATTGTGCCCTCTTTCTGCAAAGTATCATTACTGCAAAAAAATTCTGGATTATGGAAAATATGATTGGCTTTCCACATTACTCATGCAGTGATCTTTACATGAAAACAAAATCCTCACCCAACTCTATTCCACCTGCCTCTGACCTAGCAAACATTGAAAATCGCAGCAAAACCTGAAGTCAGTTTCATAACTTTATCCATTGAAAGCAAATGACCAACTAAGGCCTTCATTGGAATGAAAGGCAACTTGTATTATGGAACAGTGTGGTTAAATGGCTCAGAGGAAATGCCCTTTTGTTTCATTGTGAAAGAGGAATACAAACACAGATCTGAAACATTGACATTGCAATAAACCTAACTTCTCTACGTTATTGTTCACATAGAAAAAGATGGAAAAGGTAAATGGAACATAGAAGTGGTTGTTGAGCCATGATGCAAGAGATGGGAGAGGAGACCTAAAGTTTTGTTCAGAGTTTTCAAGCTGGGACAAAAGGGAACAATGAGGCAACTGTTGTGCCATTGATATGGAGAGGGGATACTACTCATATATCAAGAGTTGAAGGCCAAAAATATTGCCACAAAGGATATATTTATTAATAATATTTATTTTAAATATATATACATGTACTGTACTTGTCAGTATATATGTGCTTGCATTGTGGACTGAAAAATGCTGTTTTTTTATCGGGTTGTACTGGTACAATCAGATGATAAATAAATTTGAACATAACACAAAACGAGATATCAGAAAGGAAGGCAAGGCCATAAAAATTTGAAAATAAGCATTAGAATCTGAAAATTAATGCTTTGAATGCCAAATATGATAAATAAGTGGGAAGCAATTTAAACATGAAATGAAAAAGGAGAGATATTACATTTGGAAGTGACAAAAATGTGTAGAAAACTGTCAGGAGTGGGGGAATTTGGTAGTTGTGGAATCTACCAGTACATGGAGGAAACTAACGTCACAGTTATGGATTGGTTATGAAGTTTAAGGATCAGATGTAGTTCAGTCAGATATTTTTTTGTGGACATGGGCTGAAAATAGTAACTGCAGAGAAGCTGTGAACATTCAAATGTGAAATTGAAAGGCAACAAGAAACTAACTGGTTCATGATTCAGACTCAGTAATGGCTGATAAAGTGACAAAACACCCACTGCATCTATGTAATTTCCTGGGAAAGGGAAAAACCACAAAAGCAAAAGTGAAAATGTGCTACGAAGATATCCTCTTTGATAATTTCAGATCATTAAAAACAGCAGACAACACAAAGCACTAACTTCTATCCCAGCTGAAAACAAATTCAGATCCATCTGGAAACGAATTTCAATGCTTTTTGTATTTTTTTTAATTTTAAATTTTAACCATAATAGCATGGAAGATGATCCTTCCAGACCATGAAATCATTGTTGCTCAATTGCAACCAGTTAACCTACCAACCCTGTATATTTTGGGAGTTGGGAGCCAACTAGGAAAAACTGACACAGGTTACGGGGAGAACATACAAACTCCTTGCAAACCATACCGGCTTCGAACCTGGATTGCTGGTGCTCGTACAGGTAATAGTGTTGTGCTAACCTCAACACTAACTGTGCTGCCCAATGAATTCACTGGTTTAAAAAAAGTGGAGATAATAGCTTGAAAATTATGCCTCTGCTAGTCCCAGTTATTACAAATTCAGCACAAAGGTAAATAACAAGTGTTCCCCATACCTGAAAGAAAATAATTGCCAGATATCACTTGGCAGTGATTCTTTTTCTTTCTTTCTTTGGCTTGGCTTCGCGGACGAAGATTTATGGAGGAGGTAAAAAGTCCACGTCAGCTGCAGGCTCGTTTGTGGCTGACAAGTCCGATGCGGGACAGGCAGACACGATTGCAGCGGTTGCAGGGGAAAATTGGTTGGTTGGGGTTGGGTGTTGGGTTTTTCCTCCTTTGCCTTTTGTCAGTGAGGTGGGCTCTGCGGTCTTCTTCAAAGGAGGTTGCTGCCCGCCAAACTGTGAGGCGCCAAGATGCACGGTTTGAGGTGTTATCAGCCCACTGGCGGTGGTCAATGTGGCAGGCACCAAGAGATTTCTTTAGGCAGTCCTTGTACCTTTTCTTTGGTGCACCTCTGTCACGGTGGCCAGTGGAGAGCTCGCCATATAACACGATCTTGGGAAGGCGATGGTCCTCCATTCTGGAGACGTGACCCATCCAGCGCAGCTGGATCTTCAGCAGCGTGGACTCGATGCTGTCGACCTCTGCCATCTCGAGTACTTCGACGTTAGGGATGTAAGTGCTCCAATGGATGTTGAGGATGGAGCGGAGACAACGCTGGTGGAAGCGTTCTAGGAGCTGTAGGTGGTGCCGGTAGAGGACCCATGATTCGGAGCCGAACAGGAGTGTGGGTATGACAACGGTTCTGTATACACTTATCTTTGTGAGGTTTTTCAGTTGGTTGTTTTTCCAGACTCTTTTGTGTAGTCTTCCAAAGGCGCTATTTGCCTTGGCGAGTCTGGTATCTGAGCAATCAGTTGTACTACTCGTGTATACAGTGTAACTATAGTATATAACTCAGTGTAACTATGCTATATAACTCAGTGTAACTATGGTATATAACTCAGTGTAACTATGGTATATAACTCGTTTCATCATGGTCGTCTCACCTTGATTGTCTATCCATTGACAAAAAAGTCCAAAATTCAAATTTATTGTCAAGAGTACAAACATGACATCACATTATTTTTCCTGTGAGCCAGGTAGAATTTCTACTCAGCAGTTGTGCAAAAGAAAGGCTGAAGAAAATATATGTATACAAATGAGAATAAATAGGAAGGATTGCAGACAAATGGCAATGAGGAAAATAAATGTTCATTAATAAATAATGTGCAAAGTAGGAGTCCTTAAATAAGTCCCTGATTCCGTGTGGTTTAGGAGTCTGATGGTGGAGGGGTAACAACTGTTCCTCAACCTGGTGGTGAGAACCTTGTGGCACATCTACCTTGCTCTTGGGGGCAGCAGTGAAAACAGTGCATGTCCTGGTTGATGTGGATCCTTGATCGTGCTGCTGCTCTCCAGTGGCGGCATTCCATGTCGATTTTCTTGATGATGGGGAGAGTTTTGCCTGTGAATGCTGGACTGTGTTCACTATCATTTGCAAAGCTTTCCACTCAGAGCGCCCCCCCCCCACCCCCGTACTACACCGTGATGCAGCAGGTTAGCACACTTTCCACCTCACTCTGCAGAAGTTTGCCAAAGTTTTTGATGTCATTCCAAATCTCCACCAACTCCTGAGAAAGTGGAGGCATTGACGCGCTTTCTTCACAATGATATTTGTGTGTTGGGTCCAGGAAAGACCCTCCAAAATGGTGGCTCCAAGGAATTTAAATTTGCTCACCCTCTTCTCCTCTGATTCCCACAATGACCATTGGATCATACACCACTGGCTTTCCCCTCCTGAAATCAACATCAGGTGATGATGAGTGCAAGGTCGTTGTTTGTACACCATTCAGCCAAATTTTCATTCTCTCTCCTGATTCATAGCCCGCTTTGAAATCATGGTTTCATCAGCTTATTGTAGATAGTGTTGTTGTACCAAGCTACACAGTCATGGGTGTGAAATGAGTAGAACAGCGGGCTAAGAACACAGCCCTGTGATGCTCTAAGACTGATGGAGATTGTGGAGGAGATGTTCTTGCCAATCTTTGCTGATTGTGGTCTTGAGGGGTGAAAATTCAGGCTCAAACTGCACATTAGGATATTGAAGCCCAGCTCTTAGAGTTTGCTGCGACGTTTTAAGTGGATGATGGTGCTGAATGCTGAACTGTAATTAATAAAGAGCTCCCTGATGTATGTGTCTTTGCTGTTCAGGTGTTCCAGGGGGTTTGTGTAGAGCCAGTGAGACGGCATCTGCCGTAGACCTGTTGCTACAATAGGCAAATTGGAACTGATCCATGTTCCAGCTCAGATGGAAGCTGATATGCTTCTACATCATCCTCTCAAAACAGTTCATCACTGTGGATGTGAGTGCCACTGGTAGGACAAAAACCCACACCAATCCAAACATAAACTCATGCAACCTCTGAGTTTCTTGACCACACTCATGTTATTTAAGATCAGTTCACAGAGTGTTGAGTAGAAATGTTAAGAGTGGTTGTTGGGAAAACAGTGTTCTAGAACTGGCATGATTAATGAACCATCTGATGGATTAGTTAGTACATGCAGTGGTAGGTATGTAATTGTCCAGAATAATCCTGGTTGCATTTCTGTTCAACTAATGCATCAACTACTGCATTATCAGGGAAGTGACATCCACATCAACTACTAAATGTCACTCCCATGGTCACTGCTGCTGAAGTCAGGTTGGGGTCTCAGCAGATGAACCCGTGGAAACTGACTAGCCTGGATAGAGCCCTGGGATATGCCCTGTGAGCCTGCACAGATCAACCAACTGACATATTCATAGGCTACGTTTAATTTCTCCCGGCAGGCAACAAGCTAAAGTCTTCACATGCTTTAAGAAGACCAATGTCATACCAATACCATTTACTCATGGGCTGAAATGAACACTGACCAGTGGCTTGATATCCACCATCGTGAAGTGTTTTAAGAGGCTGGTCATGGCTTGTATCAGGTCTAGCCTTACCAGCCAGCCTTGACCTAGTTCAATTTGTCAACTGGCCAAACAGATCCACGGCAGATGCCATCTCTCCAGTTCTCCTCTTGGCCATAGAACAACAAGAAGCCAAGGGCTCTTGTATCAACCTACTGATCATCGGCTACAGGTTTAAAAGCATAATCTCCACCAAGTTTTAGGATCTAGGCCTCAGATCTACCCTCTGCAACTGGATGCTTGGCTTCCTTCGAACAGTCTGCAAACAGTGAAGATGGCAGCAGCATCTCCACAATCACAGTGAACTCTGACACTCCTCAAGGTTGTGAACTCAGTTACTTTCTATACTCCCTCTACACCCATGTCTGTACAGCTAAGTATTGCTCTAATCCCATCTTCATACTCACTAATGACACTACAGTCATGGGCTGGGAATCAATTAGCAATGAGTCAGAATACAGGAAAGGAATTGAAAGACTAGTGACATAATGCCAAGATGAGAACATTTCAATGTTAATAAGATGAAGGAGATGTGATCATTGACTTCAGGAGAGGTGGTGGAGTCCACACCCCTGTCCACATGAATGGTGCTGAAGTCAAAAAAGCAGATAGCTTCAAGTTCTTAGAAATAAATATCTTCAATGACATGACCTGGGACAAGCACATTGACATTAAGTTAAAGAACGTTCACCAGCACCTCTAATTAGGGAAGTTTGCCATTAAACTTTTGTCTCTGAACAACTTCTGCAGGTATACCATCAAACGCAGATTTGCTGGATGCACTTTAGCAAGGTATGGATGCTGCTATGTTTAAGGTCGGAAGCTACAGATGGTAGTCAATGCAGCTCAGAACATAACACAAACTTTCCTCCCTTCCATGGACTCCATCTACATCTCCCACTGCTGGGAAAAGCAGGCAACATACTGAAAGGCCTGTGATCCCCCTCCCTGGACACACTCTTATCTCCCTCTTCCCATCAGGAAGAAAGTTTAAGTGTGGGAGCATGTACCAACAGGTTTAAAGATCATTTCTTCCCCACAGTAGTTAGGTTTCCGAGTGGTGCTAATTGATTTTCCTGAGCATTATAATTCTATACTCTTGTGCTCTTCATAGGTCAGGATGACTATCATAAGTAGCTTGTTGGTCTGTCTGCCGAAGAACTATTCTCACTGCACTGGGTAGTTTGTGACAAATAAATGCAACTAATGAAAACTTGGTGTCTGCACTCCCTTGCAAGCTCTGCTGCCACCCTATGGACAATGGAGTGCAGTGGAAAAATGTTTTCTCCCTTTCCAATGTTACCTTTCCATGTGACAGCTCTGGGTCATTAGTAAATACCTATCACACTGGTAGGATAAAAGGCAGAGTCAAAAGTTCGAGAGAGCCATGATTTTCAAAGGATATTAGAAATTTGGTTCAAATAAAAAAGGAAGCCTACATTAAATATAAGAAACAAGGTGTAAACGAGATGCATGTATAAAAAGAATCTTAAGAAAGAAATTAGGAAAGCGAAAAAAGGCACGAGGTGGCCATAGCAAACGGGGTGAAAATAAATCTGAACAGTTTTTATAAAAGGAGAGTGAAGGATAAATTAGTCCCTTAGAGAATCAGAAAGGACAACTGTGTGTGAAGCCAAATGAGATTGGGGGAGATTTTGAACAAGTCCTTTTCTTCGGTATTCACTAGGGAGAAGGATATTGAATTGTGCAGGATATGGGAAGCCAAAGGGAAAATGTAGGGATTAAGAAAGAGGGGATATTGGAACTTTTGAAGCATATAAAGGTGGATAAGTCTCCAGGTCCCGATGGGATTTCCCCCAGGACCTTGAAGGAAGTCAGGGAAGAAATAACGGAGGCTCTGACAGAGATTTTTCAAAAGTCATTAAAGATGGGTATAGTGCCGGAAAATTGGCATATTGCACATGTGGTTCCTTCATTTAAAAAGGGTTCGTGGAGCAAGCCTAGCAATTATAGGTCTGTAAGTTTGACATTGGTGGTCAGTAAGCTAATAGAAAGTATTCTTAGAGATAATATATATAAGTATCTAGAGAGACAAGGTCTGATCAGGAACGCTAAACATGGGTTTGTGTGTGTTTGACAAACCTTGTTGAATTTTTTGCGGAGGTGACTAGGAATGTTGATGAGGGTAGAGCAGTAGATGTTGTCTATATGGACTTCAGTAAGGGCTTCAATAAGGTTCCACGTGGAAGGTTGGTAAGGAAGGTTCAGGCGCTAGGTATTAATTTTGAGATAGTTGAATGGATTCAACAGTGGCAAGAAGGTAGATGCCAGAGAGTCATAGTGGATAACTGTCTGTCAGGATGGAGGCCAGTGACGAGTGGTGTGCCTCAGGGATCGGTATTGGGTCCTTTGTTGTTTGTCATTTACATTAATGATTTGAATGATGAATGAGTAAACTGGATTAGTAAATATGCAGATGATACAAAAATAGGGGGAGTTGAGTTGTGGATAATGAAGGACTTTCAGAGACTGCAAATGGATTTGGACTGTTCAGAAGAGTGGGGTAAAAGATGAAGTGTGAAGAGCTTCATTTTGGAAAAAATAATCAAAAAAAAGGACATATGCAGTAAATGGGAGGGCTTTGAAGAAAGCAGAAGAACAGAAAGATCTAGGAATAATGGTTCATTTTTCTTTGAAATTGGAATCTCACATGGATAGAGTGGTAAAGAAGGCTTTTGGTCTGCTGGCCTTTATAAATGAAAGCATAGAACATAGGAGTTGGGAAGTGATGTTGAGACTATTCAAGGCATTGGTGAGGCCAAATTTAGAATACTGTGTACAATTCTGGTCACCACATTATAGGAAGGATATCACTAAGATAGAAAGGGTGCAGAGAAGATTTACTAAAATGTTGCCTGGATTTGAGAATCTAGATTGGAAAGAAAGATTGAGTAGATTAGGTCTTTATTTATTGGAGCGTAGAAGGTTGAGGGAGATTATGAGAGGGACAGATAGAGTAGATGTGAATAGGCTCTTTCCCTTGAGGATAGGTGAGATTCAAACAAGAGGTCACAGGTTAAGAGTTAGGGGGCAAAAGTTTAGAGGTAACATGAGAGGGAACTTCTTCACTCAGAGAGTGGTGGCTGAGTGCCGGAAGAGGTGGTCGCAGTAAAGTCAATTTTGCCATTTAAGGAAAAGTTGGATAGGTGCATGGATGAGCAAAGTGAAGGTAGGTGGGACTTAGATCAGAACAGACTAGAGGGGCAGAGATGGCCTGTTTCGGTACTGTAATTGATATATGGTTAAAGCATAAAAGTCTACAGACACTGTGAGTGAAGTAAAAGCAAAATTGCTAGAAAAACTCAGCAGATCGAATGATGTACTTTATGTAGTAAAGGTGAAGATACATTCTTTGAGCCTGTTGTGTATTTTTCCTTTGAAAATAACTTCACTTGAGAGAAACTATAAGCATCTTTAATCATGCCAAGATGGCACCAAACTGAATCTCCTCATACAATGAAACTCTGTGTATATGATGGCACATGCACATGCCATAATATCCCACAACACTCTTCCCCCTCGAAAAAATGTTTTGTGCTTACTGGTAAATAAGTATAAAGTTAAATTTAACTATGTTAATACTACAGAGAATTTAAGCATAATTTCAACTAATCATGGTGACTATAAATTCCCCGCTACCTAATTTAAAATGTATTAACTAGAAACAGATAAAGTCTTCAAGTCACTGCCCATAGTCTTTGCTGTGGTGGATGGTATCTTTCTCTCTTGGATCTTCTCGGAGATGAAGAACATTGAACTGGAGTATGACTTTTCAATTTTTTTTGAGGTTTGTTGAGGAGGTTTAATTGCCAAAGAATCATCTTCCTCACCTTGATCCTCTATCGATCCTTCTCATCTGTGTGGTGAATTGCGAATGGTTATCTTCATCTTGTGTTTTTGAAGCTCTCCTTCCATCCTCACTTAGATTCCGTCATCTAAGTTTTTCCAACGTTTCCCATCAACCTTTTCCTCCTGTTCTCACTGTTTCTGCCTTTCCCATTCTCTACGTGCCTTATCTTGTTCCTCTTGCTGCTTTTTCCTTCGCTCATGTTCCCTCTCTTTTTCCTTATCTTTATCCTTCCCTCTCATGTGTTTTCCCATTTCTTTGCTCATTTCCTTGAAGATTTTAAAGTTCACCTCATCTGCCTTAAGTGCCCTGAAGACATTAAATTCTTTGAGTTTCTTTGTTTCTATAAACTCAGTCCTTCTGTATTCCTTTTCTTCATTAAGTGATGCAATGTGCTGACAAAATGCATCTCGCTGTTCAACACTGGGGACAGCATCATAACCAATGGAGTAGCTAGTTGTACACAATGTATCACAAAGCTCTTCATCTTCCCCCTGAAGGCACTTTAATTTTGTCATCCTCTCTTGCTTCTCCTTCAAAAAGACCTCCAAATGTGTCTGCAAATGTTCTTCTGCCAGATGTGATTCCAAACTGAGTTCCTGACATACTGGATGGACCTCTTTCTGGCACACAGCAATGCTCTTTTTCAGCCACTGTCTTAAATTTTCTTCCTCTGCAATCATCATATCCAAAAGGCCTTTTGATAACTTCTGTTCTTTGAAATCTTTGATCTTCTAGAATTCTAATTTCTTCCCAGGTATTCAGAAGATGGGAAAGTGGTCCTGGTCCAAGCTGTTCGGCCCCTCTCTTGGTGTCTGGCCCCAGGCTGTCCTAGCCCCTCGCTGGGCATCTGGCTCCCTTTCTCATAATTCTCTCTCTCTCTTACTTTACTGTTTCTCTTTCACTTTCTTTTTCACTTTTCTCACTTTTTCTTTCTTTCTCTTTTCTCACTTTGTCTTCCTCTCAAGTTTCTTCCTTTTTTCCTGCTGCCAAGCACGTGCTTTCGTCTCGCTGCTGCTCGACGTTGTTCCTGTCGTCGATCTTTTTTCACCAAATTTTCACCTTTGACGTCCTTTTTTCCACCTGTAGATCCTATCATCTGGAGTGTGTTTTGTTTTTTTTTTCCTTGTCACCAATTTGTTGTGTATTTTCCATTTGAAAATAACCTCACTCGAGAGAAACGATAAGCTTTATTCATGCTAAGATGGTGCCAAATTGAACATCCTCATACAGTGTAACTCCATTTATATGACATCACGCGCAAATGCCATAACTTCCCACGACAAAGCCCTTCATCAAGGTACAAATAAAATGGTGTGGAGGGCAGGGAGAGAAGCACAGTCCCACAGGCAGGAGGTAATAGCAGGACCGTAGACAGGGTCTAACGTTAGGAGAAGCAAGCACATAAAAAAGGTGCCATGACACATACCAGATGGTAAGTCAGTGGTTGTATATCGAGCCGCACTGATTTTTCAGCATTCTCATACCGGAGCATTGAGGGGGATGGGCGGCGGCAGTGGAGTCAGAGCAGCAGAAAGGATTTGGCAGCGGTAGAGTGGGAGCGGGGGGTGGCGATGGCAGCAACCTGGAGCAGAGGGGTTGGTGGAGTTGGAGGTGTGGAGTGATGGCAGTGTTGGAGTGGGAGGGGTGGTGTTGGTGTCAGATCGGTGTGGATGGGGTGGTGTTGGCATCAGACTGGAGTGCAGGGGGTGGTGCCAGCGTTGCACTGGAGCAGAGGGAGTGATGTCGGCGTCAGATCAGATTGAAGTGGGGGTGGTGTTGGCATTGGAGCCAGGAGGGGCACCAGCATACGGGGGAGGAGGTGGATGGCTCTGTGAATGGAGAGGTAAGGGGGTGGAGAACTGGAAGAAAGAAGACAGAGAGATAGGGATGAGAGGAAGAAGGGAGTGGACTAGCAGAAACTAGAGAAGTTGATGTTAATGCCATAAGGTTGGAGAGTGCCCAGATGGAATATTAGCTGTTGCTCCTCCAATTTACAGGTGCCCATGGTTTGACAGTACACGAGGCCATGGACAGAAGTGTCACCGTGGGTTTGGGGCATAGAATTAAAATGGATGGCCACTGGGAAATCCCTTTCTCTGATGTGGCAGCAGCTTGGGCTTTGCTTCATGTTTGAGTATAGAGACTGAACATGGACCCTAAGTGTCTTCAACCAGACATGTTAGCTCTTTCCACAGATTTTGCCACTGTTTCCAAACTTTCAGCTTTTAGTTTGAGTACGGAGGCATTTTGTTGTGCTGATTCTTACTTTATTTCTCCCGACCTATAAACTTCACCGCATCTTTTGTGTTTTTGCGACTTACCTCTATTTCCATTAATCAGCATCTTCAATGTCTATAATACAACCCCATGAGTGTGGTCATGCCTTTCCCTTTCCTTAGCTCCACCCATGTAACCTCAGTAAGACGAGCCCTCTGGTCTGGCCTGCCTGAGCACAACTCTGGTACTTTCCCTGACGAGCAATGCCACTCCTCGCCCTTCCCCATCCCCATTCATTGAGCTGCCAGTCCTGCCCTTCCTGCAATCAAGTTGCACTGATGGCCACAATGTCATAATTCACGCACCAATCCATGCTCTAAGTTCTTCTGCTTTTCCTAAAATGAAATAGATGCACCTGAGAACATTTCCACCACGTACAGTACAACCCTTTGGCTTCTCACGCTAAGTGCATTTTTTACATCATCTTTTCCCCCCTCCACTTCCTTAACTGACTGACACACTTTTTCCCATCCCCCTGCAAATTTAATTTAAACATACCCCCACCCCCCCACCAAGCAGCATCTGATGCCATCCCACAAGGATATTAATCCCTCTCCAGTTCAGATGCAAACCATCTTGTCAGAGTAGGTCCCACCTTCCCTGGAAGAGAGCCCTTTGATCCAGAAACCTGAATCCCTCCTTCCTGCACCCACATCTTTAGCCACGATAAGCTGGATTATTTCTTATGTCTAACCTCACTAGGATGTTTTGCACTGAAGACCGGAGACTACTTACCAAAGCAGCATATGTTAAATTAGCTCCATATGAATGGAATTATATCAAATGTATACAGAAAAAAGAGGCATTTTGGCCCAGATAATTCATGTACATTTTAAATTGGGATGAAAAAGAATGAACTGGACTGTTGCATCTTGTAATGTGAGAAGCAAAACATAAAACAAGAACAGACTGTCAGAGGCTTCTGGGAAACGTACAATTTCATGCTTTCAATTAGTATTAGATCCAAACTGGTCATTATCTGAAGTTGTGATTACTCCAATATTGGGGAGACTTAAGGCCATTTCAGGTGAACCCTCTGCCTTGAGGCTGGCATCAGGAGTGGATTGAAAACTAAGAACTCACCTTTTAGGCAGCAGCTGTAAAAGGCTGCTCCAGCATCTCATTCATATCCAGAGGCACCTCGTAGCGCCCTCTGGATCTGATGCCACCTGTCGTAAATATGTGCCATAGGAATGGCCGTTTTACCTATCCATCATCACCCATGCAGCCAGAACTGTTTTGGGAAACACAGAACAGCTCCACTTGCGTGGAGGAACGATAGGTAGGAAAGACCGCCATTGCTAAGCCGCGTTTTGAGCCACAGAGAGCAGCCCCAAAGACTGAAGTGCCCATTGAGGTGCCATAGCAGCCAGCCGGGCTGCCCCTGCCCCAATGGCCCCCGCAGACCTCCCCTCCCCAGTGGGGCGGGGGGCTGTCAGGCAGCGGGGAGTTGGGTCGCATACTGATGGAGTCATTAGCCTGCCCCTAAACAGCTGCCTACAGTGGCTGCACATTCAGGTGCGTCGGCGGAGCCCAGCCCTCCGCCGATGATCCCTCCCTGAGGAGGGTTGGCATCGGTGCCTCAGAGGCACTCTGGGCGCATTCAGGTAAGTAGGTATTTAGCTGCAAGGGAAAATAATCTGAGTCTTTACACGGAGGTTTGGGCCACCTGAAAGGGCCTATACAAAACCTTTCCAACTGAACAGGAGCAAGTGGATATACAGGCACTCCGGATGATCCTGCTTTGTAGCACCACTGGAATAAAAACATTGGTCCTTTCTACACCCCTAATTGGAACTTTATTAAGTGACTGTTCTTCTTGAAGGAGTAAACTACTTGAATATCAGCAGACTGATCAACCTTGAAGGGCATTACAGCTGATCGGAGTTCTACTAACGCCTGTAACTTGCACATCGAAAGATCACTTGATTGGAGATGAGAACAGGAATACTTTCAGATTCTCCTTTACTGAGATCAAAGATTAACTTGCATTAATATAGTGCCTTTCTATTTAGGGCTGAAGGGCTAAAGGACCTTACAAAGGTAGAAGCTTTCTTAATGAAGAGCAATTTTTAAATGGAAGCACTGTCAGTGTAGATCAGTCTTTCGAGGGCTGTCAGCTTTGTATTTCTAAAAAAAGCATTACTGTTAATGTGAGTACTCATCTCTCCTTTCACCCTCATCTCCTCCACCCCCTCCCTCCTCCCCACCACCTCACCAGTCTCTTTCTGAATCAAGATCATACTGGCTTTTTTTTTGTAATGGTAGATAATTCAATTTAAATAAATTATTTAAATTTCTATCAATATTAATTCCTAAATATTTAATTGCTTGCTTTTGCCACTTAAACATCATCACCTGCTGACTTAATGTATAGTCCCCATTACTTCACTCTTTTCTACATTGACTTTATGACCTGATATCAAACCATATACATTTATTTTCTGTGTTTTCAGGTGTTTTCTCTTTTTTCACTCCTTTTTCTTTGGGGGAGGTGTATTGTTATATGATAAAAAATTTATATGTACGTATTGACGCAAATGAAAAATAAAATTTTCAAAAAAAAGATCACAGTGGCTGAGTGATGGCAATAAGAAAAGACTTGAATAAATAGTGAGTTTGATTAGGTTTCTCTCCCTCTCTTTCCCTCTCCTTCCCTTTTTCTTCCTTCTCTCCCCTCCTCCTCTTCCCCTCTGCCTCTCTCCCTTCGCCTCTTCTTCCCTTCTCCTTCCCATTCTCCTGTCTCTGTACACACACAGAGACACCTTCTCCTCACTCCCCCCTTCATTAATGTTATAAATAATCACTTGATTTCCTGCTGTAAAGTGTGGTCAGTGAAAGATTTATCTTTTCTGAGAAACAAAGCCTCAAAAACACTTAACCTTGATGAAGGACTCAGGCCTGAATCTATCTTTGTATATAATTTTTTAAAACTTTAAATTTAAACATGTAGCGCAGGCCCATCCATCCCACAAGCCTGTGCCACCTCCAACCATTTGACTCCCATTGAGGTCTCCTCTACATCAGAGAGACTGGGCGCAGACTGGGAGATCACTTTGTTGAGCAATAATGTGGATCTCCCAGTGGCCACCATTTTCATTTCCCCATCCCATTCCTTGCTGACATGCCTGTCCATGGTCTCATACACTGCCAGACTGGAAGAACAACATGCCATCTTTCATCTGGGCACACTCTAACCAGATTAACATTGATCTTTGGTTTCCTTTAATATCCCCCCCCCCCCCCCCCTTCTTCCCCTGTCACCTTTCCCCCAGCTCTCCATCTCATTCTTTCCTTTTTTCTCAGTCTCCTTTCACAGGCCAAAATCAATTCTCACCTCTCCTTTATCATATCCAATTCACACCTTTGGTTGGTCTGAACTCCTCCCCACCAGTCTTTAGTCTCTTTACTCTTGTGCCTTCCTGTCTTTTGCTTATTCCTTGAAGAAGGGGTCAGGGCCGAAATGTCGGCCATATATAAATTTTGAACAATATCTTATGAACACTGTGAGACCGGTGATTTCCTCCAGTATTTCTGTGTGTTTTTACCTACGACCTCCATATGTTTTGAAAGGTGGGAAGAATCTGGAGCACCCGAAGGAAACCCATGCAGACTTAGGAAGAACGTACAGACCCCTTAGAGACAGTATTGGGTTTGAACCTTGATCGCTGACGCTGTGACAGTGTTGCGCTAACCACTACCCTAACCATGCCACCCGATATCTTTGACTCCTATGGATGCTGTGAGATCTACTGAGTTTCTCCAGCACTTTTGTGTATTTACTACTGCAGCCTTTTTTTGTCACTCAATGACTAGTGTCCCTGTCCAATAAAAGAAGGCCAGCCAATCCATTACACACATATATAAATATAGTTATGTTTGGCAGTCACTCAGTACTTAGAATGCATGTGAGATTCACAATTCAACAATAGTCGTCAACCTTTCAGTCTCTGTATGTTTTTACTTTGAATTTTTGACACCAACATGTATTTAATCGACAGAAAAGGTTGCTTGGGAGAAAAGCCTGTGAACACGAGTTCTAAAATGAAATGGATGGATGTAGGCCAATTGTCAGAAATGGTGTTTCAGACACAACAAATAAATGAAAGAATGGAATATTATTTAAATGACAGAGGGAAGTCAGAAATGTGTGGGTAATGTATTGGAACTTCAGGTAGTGTTAGACAAGTAACTGGTTGTTAAAACAGAAATACACAGAGTATGAACAAATTGAATGAACTCCCAAGTTCATTTTTAGGTATGACGTGGTAATTATAATTGAACTATGACTATGGTCAGGAACTACATAAAGCACATGAGGAAACATCAGGGAAATGATTGTTGAAGAAGAGAATATTTTAGTTATCAAGATGACATTTGCATCAATAATGCAAGAGGATTAATGAAAAACAATTGGAATATTTGAATTAAATTTAAAAGAATTAAAAAAGTTGGAGATGTGCTCTGTGTCCATCAGCAACTCTGAAATCCTATTACTGCAATATGGGAATTATACAAGCATGGAGCAAATTGGGTGGTTTTAACAGGCAATTTTATTGAAATATAAATTGGGATAAGCAGATGAGCCTTTATCAGAAAAGTAAGGAGTTTTTTTTTAACGTTTTCTCCAAAAATATATCCCAGATGACCAACATAAGAGGAGGTTATATCAGAATTAATATTGAGTAATGAGCCATATTTAGTAAAGTTCTGTATATGAGTATTTATTTAATAATAAGCAGATAACCATATATCCAGATGATTAAAGGGAGAATGGAAAATCACCTTCTGTGATTCCATTTTGAATAAGCCTGACCTCCATGTAGTCAGGCAGAAATTATGTGCAGTTAATTAGCAAATTACTCACTATGTGAAACCAGATCAGCAAGAAATTTTCCAGAATAATTTACTGCAAGAGTCTGTATATATCCTCGAAGTGATAAGGAAAGGGGTTAATGAGAGATAAAGGTTTTGTTGCCAGAAAATTATACCCATGGACTGCTAAAATGATGAGGGACACTGCAAAATTAAAAAAGAAAATCTTACTAAATTTTTGGAGGGACCTGTGGTGAAACAGAATGTAAGCTTCTTAAATGCTAATGTTGTATCTGCTTCCACCACTACTCTGGTAGTACACATTCCAGCTACCTACCACACTCTGGGTAAGAACAAAACCTGGCCTGCACATCTCCTTTAAACTATATCCACCCCCTCCCCCCCCCAAACTATAAACGCACACCCTCTCGAATTCGATAATTTTACCCTGGGAGAAAGATTCTGTCTATCCTATCTGCTGTTAATTTTATAAACTCCTGTTGGCTCTTCCCTCAGCATCTTGTGCTCCAGTGATAGCAACCCAAGTTTGTCCAACCCTCCTCAAGCTCATGGCCTCTAATCCAGGGAGGATCATGATAAATATTTTCTGTACTTGGTGCAAAGTCTCTGCATCCTTCCTGAAATGGGTGACCAGAATTGAGCACAATAGAGTTGAGGTAAGACCTCATGTTAAGATTTCCCTGAGTCAGGCCACAGTTTGATTTTAAATATTCTCAGTTCTGGCATTTCAGAGGTGCTCTGGCCTGCCTGTCTCTTCCTAAACAAGAGAGATGAAAGATGAGTACATCTCAGAAAATCTTCTTAACTATGTTCTCCAGCAGGGGTTTGGTCTCTTCCAGAGACCTTGATTTTCAGCTGTCAAATGGCCTGTCCAATCTTTGGTCGTGCTGCAGTAGCTGTCAGATTGTTGCAGATAGTGTGCCATGGGCTGGAATCATGGCACTCACGCCACATCAGAACCTAGGCTAGGCAGCTCTTTGCCAGCTGCCTCTCTATCCTTGATGAGGTCTCTCCATTCTTGGCTCTAATTGTTATGATTTCCTTGGTGTTGGGACCTTATATGGCACTTTTTGTGAGGAAGAATCTGTATGTCATTATTTCTGGCTAGATTTCTCTTCTCATCCCACCCACCATCTGTTCTTTAGGGCAAGAGTATTTGTTGGATCTCGGTTTTCAGTTGTAAAGCAGGAAGTCTGTGGATACTGTGGTTGAAATAAAAACACAATGCTGGAAAAACTCAGCAGGTCAAACAGTGCCCTTTATATAGCAAAGATAAAGATACATAATTGACACTTTGGGCTTCAGCTTTATCTTTGCTATATAAAGGACACTGTTTGATCTGCTGAGTTTCTCTAGCACTGCATTTTACTCTGTTTTTAGATGTCTGTCGATCTGTTTTATTTTCCCCATGTGGGAATTGTTTTTTTTCATCCAAGATATCTTGTATTTTATGCTGAGTTGCATTTCCAGGACATTCTCATCAAATGCATTTTGGTGCTTTCTTTAGTGACTTTAGGACTGAACAGGCACAAGGCTCTCACAGCAGCTCAAAGGCCATCAGTGAGGTGTTGACTGAGTAGAGCTTTACTTGTGGTGAATTTGATTCTTTCAACATTTATTTTCCAATTGTAGCATTTCTGATGTTTTTAATCATTTGATGCATCAGTTAATGGAGATGACAGAAATTAATAATGATTGATCCAGAAGCTATTGGTATCTGTTGTTCTGTGACAATGATTCCTCACAGGAATGGGGAATACATGTTCCTGAATTATTTTAACTTATGGTTTCAATTCAATAACCACTCACTCTTGATGGAGCATGGTCCAGGTCAATGAGATTATGAACTTGACTCTGTGGCATGGATTTAGCATCATTATACAGGTAGAGAAATGCACTCTTTCTCACAAAGCAACACACAGAAGTGCTGGAGAAACTGCAAGTCACGCAGCAGCTATAGGAAGCAAAGGGTAACCAATGATTCAGGCTCGGGCCCTTTGTATGAGTAAAAAGCAGGCAGGCACCTGAATAAAAAAGTGGAGGGATGAGAGAAAAGGAGAGGCGGGGGGAAGGAACACTGGCCAACAGGCAAATGGTCATAGGTGGTGTCCTGGGTAAACTTGTACCTCTCACTTTGTTCGTTTTAGATTGGTCACAGTGTTTGAGCTACCGAAAGAAAACAGAGACACATGCCGAGAGCACTTCAGTTTATACAAATCTTTATTACTAAATCTAAAGCTGATTTCAAACTACAATATGCAAGCCCTTCCCAATTATACTTATCAACGCCTGGACTGGTCCTAACTGCCGAAGCGAGGCAACGACTGCAAACTTGTAGTAGGCTGTCGGGGCGCCGGTAGCAGCTTCTCCACCTCCCCCGACTGGGACGTTGGTTGGACTCTAGAAGTTCTTCTTCTTGCTGAGAGACGTTTCCACCCCTCAGAGAGTCTGAAACTTCAGCAGCGGGCTTATATTACCCAAAAATTGCTTACTCAAACATCTATTCCCTGCGCAAAAAAAAAAGATAACCGAGCATGCCTAGGCTTCTGTCAAATACCACAACTTTCTAGCTTATCACTTTGAATACAACGGTTTACTTACCTTCAAGGTCTCGCCTGACAGTCTGCGACCAACAATCCCATCAATCTCAAAGATAACTGCATCTCTGGGCCCCATGGTGGTCCACTGATTCTTACATTATTCTCAAAGTAGGTTACTGATACTCAGCCTTGCATAAGCAAAAGCATGGTCTAAATCCTCCATTACAGGTCAGAGAGCGGAAGACAAAAAAAAAAAGTTGAGAAGAGATGAGGGGTATAGCTCAGAATGGAGAGGGAATGGTGTGGAGAGCTGAAGAAAAGGAGACAGGAACAGGGAAAGAGAGATGGGGAATGGTCCTAATGGAAACAAGAGGTTGATGTTGATACCATTTGGATGGAGAGTGTCCAGATGGAATATAAGGTGTTGTTCCTTCAATTTGTGCGTAGTCTCAGTTTGGCAGTGCATGAGGTCGTGGACAGCAATGTCAGTGTCTCACACCCTTTCTTACACTTTTCTTTGTTAAAGGAGTCTTTAACTCCTCCTGCCTCTCCCTCTCAGCTATCCCTGCTCCATCAACAGCGTATCACCAACCAAACTGATTTCTTCCTTTGCCCCATCCATCCCTCCCCCATCATCTTCCCAACTTGGAACTAACTAGTTTTCTCTCTTTTCCATACCTGATGTGAGGTTTTCAACCTGAGGCAATGGGTCTGTTTCTCTTTCCACTGATGTTCCTTGGGCTGCTGAGTGTTTCTGTTTTTGTTGCTCTTCAAGTGTGAACCACTCCGTCCCACTCCAACAACTCCTTTTGCTCTAGGTACCAACATTTGCAGTTTGGCATGAAGACACAGGTGAGACTGCAGATGCTAGAATCTGAAGCTAAATACAATCTGCTGGAGTAGATCAGTGAATCAAGCAGCATCAGCATTTCGGACACAGAGTCTCAATAGAGTGTGTCATTTCAAAGCATCATCATTTCCTTTTCTCCCATTGATGCTGCTTGACCCATTAAGTTCCTCCAGTAGATTGTACTTAGCTGCAGTCTTGTGTTCTTTTAGTAAATAAATTGTTTCACTTTTTGACAAATGTCTGGAGTTTTGGATGGGTGGTGAGATTTCCTGTACCCTATTAAATTTTGGATCACAACAAGCTTCAAATGTTCTTCTCACTTGTCAGAGTTATTATGCTGGATAGGTTTTGCAAAGAGCTCAGCATAACCTGGTTATACTCTGACAGGTTATGTTGTGTTTCTATTGTATATAGATATGTTTTTGGGAGATAAATTGAGGCAGGTTTTTTAGTGTAGGTCACATACAAACATTCAAAACAGATCTCATTTAAAATACTGGAGCTCTGCTCAAGCCAGACACGACAGCTCCTGGGGGCCTTTGCAAAAACTGGGGAGTGCCCAAGAGACTTCAGTAATGGATTGTTGTTTTGAAAAGCAACAAATAAAAGAGATCGGAGGAGTAGTTCGGAGCCGCTGGCTGTCTGGGAGTGCACCTTAAGAGGGTCATGTGGTTTTCGCAAGCAGAGAAAGTTGAACAGCTTTTTCTCAGAGAGAGAGAGAGAGAGAGATTAGTTTTGCAGTGTTACAGTCAGTAGCAGCAGCTGGGACTGGAACAGGACAAGCTGGCAAGCTTGTGGAAAACCCCCATTTGGAAGACAGGTTGTGAGTGCTTAGTTCAGCCTGTTCAAAGCCCTTGTGGCAAGAGGAGATTACTGGCTGTCTACTGTTTCACTTGAAATAAGAGAAACAAAAAGGAACTCTTTGGTGACCTGAAAGAAAGAAGTTATCATCTGGAGAACCGAGGGGGCAAGTTTCTTTGCAAGACTGACTTTGCTGATTAAAAGGGAACAGCTTGTGTGTGTGTCCAGAAACAACAAATCTCTCTCTCTGAAAAGCAACAAGAATCTTCCTGAGCAGTAACCATTTACTTTTCAAGCACCAAAGCCTGGTGAACTTCATAAATGTTAAATTCTGTGCACAGTATAAGAATTGCCTGAAACCAGTGAACTTGGAGGAATGAGAAGTGAGATTGGACTGTGAATCAAGGAAATTTTCTAAACTTAAACACACACATTACATACACGTGCGCTTAGAATTAGAAGGGGGTTAAGTTAGGTTAGTTAAGTTAATAGTGATAAGTTAAAGTGTGACCCTGTTTTCATGTTTAAAGATAATTAAAAGCAACTTTTGTTTAAGTAACCATTTGTCTTGGTGAATATCTATTGCTCCTGGGTTTTGGGGTCCAGTCCTCTGGGCTCGTAACAGTACATTTACAAGACAAATTTCTAACTTAACCACCAACCACACATAATGTTGCCATTCATTCTACCACATTTGATTATTTAAAGATTTAAAAGTTGGTTTTAAATTACTCCAACTTAATTTTAGATATTCCTTTTCTTGTCTTCCACACCTTGGTTGCTGA
Source organism: Narcine bancroftii (assembly GCF_036971445.1). Lineage (NCBI taxonomy): Eukaryota > Metazoa > Chordata > Chondrichthyes > Torpediniformes > Narcinidae > Narcine > Narcine bancroftii. Next base: position 129,614,966 of record NC_091472.1, read on the forward strand.
CCATTCCCTTGCTCTTTAAGTAAATAAATCGTTTCACTTTTTGACAAATGTCTGGAGTTTTGGATGGGTGGTGAGTTTTCCTCTACCCTATTAAATTTTGGAGCACAACAAGCTTCATATGTACTTCTCACTTGTCAGAGTTATTATACTGTATAGGTTTTGCAAAGAGCTTAGCATGACCTGGTTGTACATTTACAAGACAAATTTCTAACTTAACCACCAACCACACATAATGTTGCCATTCATTCTACCACATTTGATTATTTAAAGATTTAAAAGTTCGTTTTAAATTACTCCAACTTTATTTCAGATATTCCTTTTCCTGTCTTCCACACCCTGGTTGCTGACCATTCCCTTGCTCTCGCATTTTTCCATTACTCAATTTTTAAAGGAGTTTTCTGCCATGATCTTTCTCCATTCAGAGGCAGCTTCAGTATGAGATCAAAAATATCTGCATGAATAATATGCACACCTGCCAGTTCCTGTTTTTAGTCTTACATCCTGGTGTTGCTGACCCAATGCTGAGTGGGTGTAAAGTGCCAGGATGCATCCAGATTGAGTTACGGAAGGATGTTTCCATGTTCAAGATGTAGTTTCTTCCCTAAAGAACACTCTCAGTTGTCATTCTTTTGTAGAAGCAAAGAGAGGATTTTATGTAAAGGACCTTTCTACATCGGGGTTTGATTTCATCCTTTCTTTTCTTGATAATGGAGCCAATCAACTTACTCATATGCTTGGGATTTCCTGCCATTTAAGTTTACAAAGGTGATTTTGTTCCTAGTTTAGAGACATGGCGCAATCCCTTGGCATTGGCCTGGTCCTCTTGTGTGACCCTGAATTGACTGGTGGTTTGAAACCTACTGAGGTAGCGATTCTATTCTGATTTGATTGGAATGGACTTGCCAATTGCTTTAAACCTTGGAAGATGATAAAAATCAGATCGCCATAGCAAGGTTTCTATCTTATTTTCCACGTGTGTAGTTCACAACCCATTGACTGTTTCCAATGACTGGTAATCCATGCTCCCTCTCATTCTTGGCCTCCTCCTCCCACCCAGTTCCATCTCCCCATCTCATCCCTTCTGCATCTGGTTCCATCTTATCACCTACCAGCTCTACCCACCCCCACCCCTGACATACTGCATTTTTCTCTCTCAGTCGCGATGCAGGGTTAATTTGTACCTTTATGGCCTGACAGATGCTGGCTAACTGCTGAGTTCATCCAGCATTCTGCTTTCTGTTCTAGTTTGATCTTCAGTGCCCTTCTCAACTGATTAATGTGCAGGTCAAATTGTTTGTTTGGTGTAAACAGAGCTTAAATTGAATTGTTTATTGTCATGTGTATCACAAAACTGTAAAAAGGTTTGTTTTCTGCGCTATCCAGGCAAGTAAGCCAATACTTAAATACAGCAAGGAGCCCAAGAATAAAACTAAAATTTGCTGGACATGATGTTACAGGAAGTCAAAATGTGCAGGGTATTGAGGGGAGGATAGAACAATTATAATGAATGTAAAATCTCAAACTATCACCACACTCCAGTGCCACATTGAAATAGTAGAGAAAATGTACATTTGGTGCAATCATGTGAGGTTGAATTCTTATGCCAGTTCATGGCATGACTGAATTGTGATGATCCAAGGGTTAAGCTTGTATTCACATCACTGGAGAAAGGAGAGCGAGAAAAACAACTCCCCCTGGGGCTCCTTCGACCCTGGAATGAAGCCAAAGAACTCATTGCCGTCCAACCCTACCTGTAAACTGCTCCATTGAATGTGGTGACTCCGGGCACAAAGAGCACGTTCAAACAAGCAAATGCTGGACTTCGGTTGCTTTGGCAACCCTGCATTTACTTCAGCAAGGCCCAACCCAGATCTTTCCTTTGGCAGGCTTCTGCAGTTAATTTACCTGTGGCTCATTGTTAAGTCTCCTGGGGGAGGGGGGTAAAAAAACAGGAAGAGCAAATCTGCAGGTTGATCAGCAGCAATATCTTTCCAACCCAGAATTTCCTCCTTTTCCCATTCTCTTAAGCAAACAATTCAAAGAATGGCACAGAGGTTGTGTGAAGGGAAACGCCAGTCTGCTTCTCGTGGCTCCAGTCTGTGTGTGTGTGAGGCGATGTCATCTCCTCGAAAGGAGACCATGGCTTCCAGTAAGTCCATCGTCTGAGCGAGGAAAGGACAGGCTTGGCAGATTGGGATCCTCGCATTCCTGAACGGTGGTCACCATTCCTCTGTGGAAGAGCTGATGTCACGGAGGATCTCTCGCGTCCTCCGTTGTGTTCCATTGAACTGCGAGCCTCCCGCCTTTCCACCGTCTCCATTCCGCCGCCTGCGGCTGCCCGGGTTCAGCTGGTTGAAGTCCCCGCCTGGAAATGTGTCGCGCCTGCCCGCCTTCAATATTGTTCCAAGGGCGCCGTGTGCCTTTGCCGTCTTTCTCAAGGTGCCCGTGATCTGTCCCCGTTACCTGGGATTTCTGGAAACAGGAAGCTTTCTAGCTGCACCGGTGACCGGCAGCTCTCCCAGCAAAAAGGGACACAGCATTGATTGAAGCCTCAGTAGGTGCTCTGTTGTCTGGATGTTTGGGGCTGGTCTGACGGGAGGAACGATATTCTTGGTCTGAACTTGTGAATCCTCGTGTCCCTCGGGCTGACATTAAAGTGTAATGGCAGCAGCAAACCAAAGAGACGGCGAGATTTCTCAGCAAGCAGCTGCTGGCAGAGACACGGATTGGGATTGACAGAGCACCTCGTGCACCCATTTTCTGCCTCGTCGCCCAGACTTTTGAACCCAACATTGCTTGACCATGGATTATCTGGGAGACAAGCTGACAGTGGCGCACGGTCACATGGCCCAGTGGATGGGCACAGTGAGACGGTCTCTGCAGGAAGCGTTGAACCTGGTGGGGACGGCCGTGACGCAGGACCGCAGTGGCAGTGGGGAGCCTTCAGCCAGGGCTCCTCTCAAACGGACCTCGTCTTTCCGCCACTTCGCTTCTCGGAGCCGGGAATCATTCAGGCGCTTTTCGGTCCGGAGCCAACAAAGGTTTCAGTCTTTGAGGAAAAGAAGCACACTCTCAACTAGCTCAGACACTCAAGACACTGTAAGCCTTTCTGTTGATTACATGTGCAAGCCATTTGTTTCTGGTTAATGTTCATGGAGAGTCAAGAATGTGTTGGGGGGGAAAAAATGTTTGTACACGTCGGTGATGTTGGGGGGCATCCAAGCTGTTAATTTGTGGTTCAGCTGACAGAGCGATTGTCAAAGCTCTGCAGGTTTCTCTTGGAAGCAGCACCTGGACACTTCATGTGTGCCTTTTGAAGATGTCCTGGTCATTGATTTCATGGACAGATGTAGTGTAAATCCCCTTCTATACTTCACTCATCCAAATCAAACATTGCTTCCTTAGAGAAGGTTTCAATGTCATCCAGTTACACCGCGTGCAAAAACATCAAACCCGAACATCAGCAGAGCATCCTTTTGGTGACCATTTTTCCTCCAGTATCAGCTTTAATTCTTTGCTGTGCTTGACCAGTGGACTATCAGAGCTGTTTTACATAATCTATGATAGTGTAACCTATTTCACTCGAGTAGGGACACCATTCATCAGGTGGGGATCAATCTTGGAGAATATGATTGAGCAAATGAAAGTTGAAAAGCAATATAGACAATGCAGCTATCCTATCTTTTCTTTCTTTGGCTTGGCTTCGCGGACGAAGATTTATGGAGGGGTGATGTCCATGTCAGCTGCAGGCTCGTTTGTGGCTGACATGACTGATGCGGGACAGGCAGACACGGTTGCAAGGGAAAATTGGTTGGTTGGGTGTTGGGCTTTTCCTCCTTTGCCTTTTGTCAGTGAGGTGGGCTCTGCGGTCTTCTTCAAAGGAGGTTGCTGCCCGCCGAACTGTGAGGCGCCAAGATGCACGGTTTGAGGCGATATCAGCCCACTGGCGGTGGTCAATGGGGCAGGCACCAAGAGATTTCTTTAGGCAGTCCTTGTACCTCTTCTTTGGTGCACCTCTGTCACGGTGGCCAGTGGAGAGCTCGCCATATTACACGATCTTGGGAAGGTGATGGTCCTCCATTCTGGAGACGTGACCTACCCAGCGCAGTTGGATCTTCAGCAGCGTGGATTCGATGCTGTCGGCCTCTGCCATCTCGAGTACTTTGATGTTAGGGATGAGGTCGCTCCAATGAATGTTGAGGATGAAGCGGAGACAACGCTGGTGGAAGCGTTCTAGGAGCCGTAGGTGATGCCGGTAGAGGACCCATGATTCGGAGCCGAACAGGAGTGTGGGTATGACAACGGCTCTGTATACGCTAATCTTTGTGAGGTTTTTCAGTTGGTTGTTTTTCCAGACTCTTTTGTGTAGTCTTACAAAGACGCTATTTGCCTTGGCGAGTCTGTTGTCTATCTCGTTGTTGATCCTTGCATCCGATGAAATGACGCAGCTGAGATAAGTAAACTGGTTGACGGTTTTGAGTTTTGTGTGCCCGATGGAGATGTGGGGGGGCTGGTAGTCATGGTGGGGAGCTGGCTGATGGAGAACCTCAGTTTTCTTCAGGGGCTGGTAGTCATGGTGGGGAGCTGGCTGATGGAGAACCTCAGTTTTCTTCAGGCTGACAACCTGACAAAACAACATACTACGGTTCTCGGTGCAAAACGTGCAGGCACTTAACCAGACAAAACACACATACTGACAAATAATACATATGCAGGACAAGTATTTTTAATCTATAAAAATAAATAAATAAATGTTGCTTTGTACATATGAGAGTCACGGATGGTTAGTGTGAGCAGTTCATTTGGTCGTTCAGCATTCTCACTGTTCATGGGAAGAATCTGTTCCTCAGTCTGATGGGGCTGGTTCTGATATTCCTGTATCTCCTCCCCGATAGGAGTAGCTGGAAGGGATTCTCAATTATTTTGCACACTCTCGTCAGACAACAATCTCAGTAGATCATGTTGATTGGGGGAGGGGGCCTCTCATGGTCCTGTGGATTGACCTCCAATCCATTTCTCTGCAGCAATCAAAGCCCGCTGTGTTGCAGCTGGCCAGGGTGCTCTTGATAGAACTCCTATGGAAGTTTTACATAATGGTTGCCGGTAGCCTTGCTCACTTCAGTCTTCTCAGGAAGTGCACTCGCTCTTGCACTTTCCTGACAAGTGAAGAGATATTGAGTTTCCCCAATAGGTCACTCGTAAGTGAACTCCAAGAAACTTGATGCTCTCCACTCTCTCTGCTACAGAGTTGTTGATGTGTAGTGGAGGGTGGTCGTCCCAGGTCCTCCCGAAGTCCACGATCATCTCCATCGTTTTGTCCACACTGAGAGACTCGGGTTGTTAATCTCGCACCATTTCATGAGATTTTCCACCTCTTCTCTGTAATGTGACTCACTGTTGTTGCCTGATGAGGCCTAAATTTAACTAAAAAGAAACTCTTTTTGGAGAGAAAGAGCAAGAATATTTCAAAGTTACATAAAAAACTTGTAGTTGTATTGTACTTCTTACAATGCTAAACTCAATTAGGCACTTGATCAAATTAAGAGGAGATTAAAAAGGGGAGCTGACCCAGGAGCTAGCTTTGAGAGGCATCTTAAAAGAAGAAAGTGAAGTAGAGAGCAGAGAAACTACAGGGATGGAATTACAGACCTATTGACTTGGTTGGGTGAATTCTCAGCTGTCAGTGACAGAGCAATTAAATTTAAAGATGACCAAGAGGCCAGAAGTGGAGGATTGCAGAGTTTGGAAAGTTTTAAATGAGCAATAAAAGTGTATTGTTGAACTGCCTAACCCATATCCATAACCAAAATTGTCTTGTACAGTTCCCACTACAAATGTTCTCAAGGTTTCTTCCCCACTGTTGAACGGACTTTTCATTGCTGCCCTTTTTAACAGAACTTTTTCTTGGCAATACTATACTCTGCACTTTTGTTTTGCACTACCTTTTTAAAGGGTTGACTTGCCAGGACGATACCTAAGGTGCTATTCTATTCACTTTCCACACAATTTAACAGGTTTGCTCTCCTGTGCAGCATGCAGTTCTGCTATAATTACACTGCAAACCCAATATCCTATTTGTGACAGAAATTATGCATATGTTGCTCTGGAACATTATTCACCTTGAAATGACCTTTTTTTCCACCTTTCCTTCTCCACTCTGAATAATCCAGTTATCCTGAAATTTAATCTCTTGAATATCTTCATGACCTTCAAAAGAGTCACCCAACTGGTTTCTGCTGAGACATCAATCAACCTCATCAAAAGTTGACAGCTTGTATCACACAGCATAAGAAGACCTGTTTGTCCAAGTTCTGCTTTCACTGTCCCCTTTTTAATGTGTCCATTGAAAATCCTGCTTGTGAATATTTCTTTGACTTGCTTACATGTATAGTAACTGCCACAGCTGTAGTGACAAGGCTCAGTCCTGACCTTCGTGCTGAACGTGTGGCGTTTTCACATTCTTCCTCTGATTGTGTGGGTTTCTTTTGAGGGCTGTGGTTTCCTCTTACATCCCTAGAACACACATTGGTAGTTTAATTGACTGCTGTGTGAAGATGGCTGATGGAAGCTGGAGGGTATAGATGGAAAGTCAGGAGAATGGGCTTTAGGAAGAAGTAGTGGGAAATGGGATCACTCTGTAAACTGGTATAGATTGGATGAGTCAAAATAGTCTGCTGTGTGGTGTGGAAATGTACAGAAATTGTGCTTCAGTTCTGATCTCCCATGCATTTCCATTTCTTGTGCGTATCACTTGATACTGCCCCAAAATTAATCACTTTGCATCCTTTTAGAATCAGAATTTATTGTCATGAACATGGAACAAAAACCTGTTGCTTTGCAGCATCACTGCAAATATTGCGATTAAAATTACATTTAAAAATAAATTAGTGCATAAATAAGATAAAATGAGGTAGCATTGGTTCATTGTCCATTCAGAAATCTGATTACAGAAAAGAAGAAGCTGTTTTTGTACTCTTGGGTGTTTGTCTTCACGCTCCTGTACCTGAATGTGAAGAGAGCATGACCTGGGTGGTGAGGGTCCTTGAGGATAGAGAAACTGCTTCTTGTAGATGTCCTTGATGTAGTTGAGTATGATTCCTGTGATCGCGCTGGCCAAATTCACAACTGTCTTTCATTTTTTTTCTTGTCCTATGCATTGTCACCTCCATACCAGATAGTGATGCAACCACAGTACACATGTAGAAATTTGCAAGTCTTTAAGCCATTTTCTCATTTTTTTTTTCTTTTGGAACACTGATCAATAAAGTACAGTGTAACTTTGAGGAGCGCAGATTTCTGGGCTCAAGAGTTTAATAATTTCAGTTTATGACTTTGCTTCTTCCAATTACTCATCCTTTAGATCGAGACTCCTATTTCTCAACCTGTGTCCATGGACGTGGAGTTGTCATTGGTGGTGTGTCGAAAAATGGTGGCAATCTTAGCAGCGCACAACAGTGCTAAGGTTGAAAATATTTGATGGTAAAAGAGTGTCCCTACGCATGAGCCTTCTTGGGCTTATATCAGTGGTTCTGCTCACAGCCTGTGGAGCTGCGCCTTTGTGAGCTTTCCTGCTGCAACATTGCAGTGATTCAGGAGGCGACATGAAGGAATTTAACTTAATGTACGTGTTTTTTTAAAAGATTCCAGGTTTAATTAGAACACATGCTGGAACCAGAAAAAGACATGTAAAAGGGAAAAATACAAATACTACTGATATAATAAACAATGGGCAAAGAAGTGGCAATGAAATACAATGTTGGAAAGTGTATGGTCATGCACTTATAAAAAGGCAGACTATTATTTGGATGGGAAGAAAATTCAAATTTTGGAAGTGCAAAGGGACTTGGAAGTCCTTATGCAGGATACCCTAAAGATTAACCACCAGGTTGACTCAATGGTGAAGAAGCTGAATGCAAAGTTGGCATTCATAGCTCGAGGAATAGGATATAAGAGCAGGGATGTGATGTTGAGGCTTTATAAGTGCACTGGTAAGGTCCTCTTTCTCCCCCCCCCCTTTCCCCTTTCCAGTGCTCCCCTTTCCAGTTCTCCCCTCGCTTCCCTCTCCCTCCACCCAGCCATCCCTCCTCCCTTGATCGCTGCTGTCCCCTCCCTCCCTTTAGCCAGAGAATGGGCAACTGCTAGAATTTGCTGCTATGGGTCACTGTGGAGGCCAGGTCGTTGGGTGTATTTAAGGCAGAGATTGGTAGGTATTTGATTAGTTAGGGTATCAAAGGCAGGGGAGTGGGGCTGAGTTGGGAGAATGGATCAGCTCATAATGAAATGGGAGTGTGGACTACAAGTACCAAATGGCTCACTCTGCTCCTCTATCTGAAGACAAGGTGCATGGTTAACTTAGTGGTTATTGAAGAGCAATCACAGCACCAGTGCCCCGGGGTTCGAATCCGCAGTCAGATTTTATATGTTCTCCCCTCCCCCTCTCCCTTCCCATGATCTGCCTATGGGGGCTTTCTCCAGTTGTTCTGATTTCCTCCCACTGTCCAAAATGTATGGGATTTGGTTAGTAAATTGTATGTAATTGGGGAGCATGGATTTCATGGGATAGACAGGCCTTTGACCATGCTGTATCGTGAAAATTAAATTTGGTTACAGAACAAAATTTCTCAAAAATTTCCACCAAAACGAAACAAAAATCCTGTCAATGGATCTAGGGGCTTGTTTTTCCAAATATATCCCATTGTCCCTCCCCAAAATGGTGGTCATTGGGTTTGTTACAGGTGCCTGTGATGTGAAGAAATATTTAAGTCAATGCTATCCCTTTCTCCTTTATTGATGTTCCTCTTGCTGTTTAATTTTTCCTGCATTCCACTCTCTCAGAACTTTCTTCTTGTTCTCTTCAACTATTCCCATATCTTCAAGATACAGTGATCTCTAACCCCCATTCAAACCCTGAAATGTTAACTCTGCTCTCTTCACTGATCTTGCATTGTCCAATGAGCATGTTCAGCATTTTCTGGGGGATTTTCATCAATTTCTGCTTTAATGCCATTCTATAGGATGCTGCAATGTTTTTAAATTAAAGCAAATGCAGGGAGTGTTTTTTTTAATATATTTTTATTTTTCACACTATGAACCATATCAACCAAAATATGTACAAACATTTCTCATTAAATTTACACAGTGGTCTTTTCTCCGCTTTTGTTTTCCCCTTTCCCTCCCTCCCCTCTACCCACCCCCCCTCCAAAACCCATAAATATTCAACATCTACAATACAATAAAACCATAAAACAATATCTTCACACAGCATCATCTATTTATAACACTGAATCTAGTCGTTTTGTCTTCTTATCATTTTCATTCTCATTTTAGGGGATGGAGGTCGTAGGCAAGCTCTCTCTTTCTGATATGTTCCATGTATGGGTCCCAAATTTATTCAAACATTGTAACTTTATTTTCTAAATTATATGTTATTTTTTCCAATGGAATACATTTATTCATTTCCATGTACCATTGCTGTATACTCATGCTCTCTTCCAAACTGACATTATACATTTTTTTGCTATCGCTAAGGCTATCATAATGAATTTTTTTTGCACTTTTATCCAATTTGAGGCCTAATTCTCTACTACTTATGTTATTTAAAAGAAATATCTCTGGTTTTTTTTGGTATGTTATTTTTTGTAATTTTATTTAGTATCTGATTTAATTCTTCCCAAAAAGTATTTACATTAGTACATGCCCAAGTTGCATGTAGTGTTGTTCCCATTTCCTTCTTACAGCAAAAACATCTATCCGATAATGTTGAATCCCATTTTTTTTTAATTTTAGAGGAGTGATATATAGCCTATGTAACCAATTTATTTCATTTTCCTTATCTTGCAGCTTAATGTACACGTTGGTTATAAATCTTTTGATTATCATTTTGTCTGTAATCACATATTCAAAGCTGCTTCCTTCAGGTAATCTCAAGCTGTTTTCCAATTTATCCTTTAAATAAGCTTTCAGTTGGTGATATGCAAACATTGTACCATGAGTTATTCCATATTTGTACTTCAACTGTTCAAATGTTAATAAATTACTTCTAAAAACAATTTTCTATTCTTTTGAATCCTTTTCTCTCCCATTCTCTAAAGGAAAGGTTGTCTATTGTAAAAGGGATTAGTGGATTTTGCGTTAATAGTAATTTTGGTATTTGATCATTCTTTTTTTCCTTTCTAAGTGGATCTTCTTCCATGTATTAAGTAAATGATGCAGTACTGGTGAGTTTTTATATTGCACCAGCTTTTCATCCCACTTATAAAGTATATGTTCCAGTACCTTTTCCCCTATTTTATCTAGTTCTATCTTAGTCCATTCTGGTTTTTCCCTTGTCTGGTAAAAATCTGATAAATACCTTAATTGTGCGGCTCTATAATAATTTCTAAAGTTTGGTAACTACAAACCACCTTGATTATACCTTTCTGTTAATTTATCTAACGCTACCCTTGGATTCCTCCCTTTCCACAAGAATTTCCTTATTATTCTCTTTAGTTCCTTAAAGAATTTTTCTGTTAAGAGAATTGGTAATGTTTGAAATAAGTATTGAATCCTTGGGAACACATTCATTTTAATGCAGTTTACCCTCCCTATCAACGTTAGCGGTAATTCTTTCCAATGTTCTAAGTCTTCCTGCAATTTCTTTATTAGTGGCTGATAATTTAGTTTGTACAAGTGGCTTAAGTTATTATCTAACCTGATCCCTAGGTATCGGATTGCTTGTGCTTGCCATTTAAATGGTGATTCTTTTTAAATTCTGTATAATCCGCATTACTCATTGGCATCACTTCACTTTTATTTGCGTTGATCTTGTACCCCGATATTACTCCATAATCCTTCAATTTCTTATGTAATTCTTTTACTGATACCTCTGGTTCTGTTCGGTATACAATGATGTCATCTGCAAATAAGCTGATTTTATACTCCTTCTCCTTTATTTTTTTATCCCTTTTATCCTCTTTCAAATGGTTTTATTAGTTTGTTTTGTTCCTCTTCTTGCAATTTCGGGAGTTCAATTTTAGCTAAAATTCCTCTATTTTGTCATTTTCCCCATGTTCTCAGTTTGATACAATTGTTCATAAAATTCCTTAAAATTTTCCTTAATCTCTGTTGGATTATATGTAATTTGTTTGACCTTTTTCCTTGATGCCAGTATTGTTCTTTTAGCTTGTTCTATTTTAAGTTGCCAGGCTAATATTTTGTGTTTTTTCTCCCAATTTGTAATACTTTTGCTTTGTTTTCATTATGTTCTTCTCCACCTTGTATGTTTGTAATGTTTCATATTTAAATTTTTTGTCCACCAATTCTCTCCTTTTCGTTATTTCATCCCTTTTTACTAATTCCTTTTCTGTACTTACTATCTCGCTTTCCAACTGCTCTATTTCCCAAATGTAATCCTTTTTCATCTTAGTCACATAACTTATTATCTTCCCTCTAATGAAGGCTTTCATTGCATCCCATAATATAAATTTGTCTTTCACTGATCCTGTGTTTATTTCAAAATATGTTTTCATTTGGCGTTCAATAAACTCCCTAAATTCCTGTCTTTTTAGTAGCATGGAGTTTAACCTCCATCTATATGTTCTTGGTGGGATGTCCTCCAGTTCTATTGCTAATAATAGGGGTGAATGATCTGATAGTAGTCTAGCTTTACACTCAGTTTTCCTGACTCTCCCTTGAATGTGGGTCGACAACAAAAACATATCAATCCTTGAGTAAGTTTTGTGCCCTCTCGAATAATATGAAAATTCCTTCTTTCTTGGGTGTTGCCTCCTCCATATATCCATAAGTTTAATTTCCTGCATTGATTTAACCATAAATTTGGCAACTTTATTCCTTTTGCTTGTCTTTTTTCCAGTTTTATCCAACATTGGGTCTAAATTAAGGTTAAAATCCCCTCCTATCAATATATTTCCTTGTGTGTCTCCAATCTTCAAAAAAATATCCTGCATAAACTTTTGATCCTCCTCGTTAGGTGCATATATTGAGCAAATTCCAAAATTCTGAGTATATCTGACATTTTATCATTACATACCTCCCTGCTGGATCTATTATTTCCTCCTCTATTTTGATTGGTACATTTTTGTTAACTAGTATGGCTACACCTCTATCTTTTGAATTATAGGATGCTGCCGTTACGTGTCCTACCCAGTCTCTCTTTAATTTGTTATGTTCCGCTTCAGTTAGATGCGATTCCTGCACAAATGCTATATCTATTTTTTCCTTCTTCAATAAATTTAGTAGCCTCTTCCTTTTGATTTAGTTATGTATTCCATTAATGTTTATAGTTCAACATGGCCATCTTATATCTTGCATGCACCCCTTTTCTACCTCTTCTCTACCTCCATCCCCATTTTCTCCATTTTCATCGTTAGTTTTCTCTTATTACACTTAATGTACGACAACACATTTAAAACATAAAGTATCCCCACGGTTCCCACATCCACTAATACTTTAACGCCAAAAGTTCCCCCCCTCTCTGAGTTGCCCCATATCCCTTGCCGGGCAACCACAACTCCCCTTTTCATTTGGATTGCGATCTTGTTCGCAGCGTCAACTGATTTTGCAGTGATGGTTATTCCCCCTCTACCCAGCCCTCTCCAGAAAACACTTTTTTTTTAACACATATAACAAAGCTCTCTCTCTTTCCCCCCCCCCCTTACTCCCTTCCTTCCCTTCTCTTTTCCCTCTTTAGTTCTTTACATATACATTGTTTTTACATCTTTATATATCTCCTTTCCTGCAAATGTTCTGCAAATTCTTGTGCTTTCTCTGGATCTGAGAACAGTCGCTGCACGGGTATAAATATTTTAAGTACGGCTGGATGTTTTAATATGAATTTGTAACCTTTTTTCCATAACATCGATTTCGCTGTATTAAACTCCTTCCTCCTCTTTAAGAGTTCAAAACTTGCGTCTGGGTAAAAAAATATTTTTTGACCCTTGTATTCCAATGGTTTATTATCTTCTCTAACTTTATTCCTTGCCCGCTCCAATATATTTTCTCTTGTCATGTATCTCAAAAACTGTACTAAAATGCATCTTGGTTTTTGATGTGCCTGTGGTTTTGGAGCTAATGCTCTGTGTGCCCTTTCTATTTCCATTTCTTCCTGCATTTCTGTTGTTCCCAGGACCTTTGGGATCCGTCCTTTTATAAATTCCTTCATATCTATGCCTTCTTCACCCTCCTTCAAGCCCACTATTTTTATGTTATTTCGCCTACTATAATTTTCCAACATATCAGTTTTCTGAGCTAACAACTCTTGTGACTCTAATTTTTTTGTCACTTTCTTCCAATTTTTCTCTTGTCATTTACTTCCATTTCTGCAGCCGTTTCCCACTCTTCCACACTCTCTACTCTTTTCCCTATTTCTGTCATTACCAGTTCTAACCTTTGCATTTTATTTTCTGTTCTTTTAATTTTCCTTTTAATTGCATTAAACTCTAATGACAACCATTCTTTTAGTGATCTCATTTGTTCTTCAAAAAAGACTTTATCTATATTCTGTTCATCAGTTTTGCCTTCTATTTCTCTGTGAAAATCTTGATCTTCTTCTCTTCTTTGTGTCTGTGTCTCTTCTGTTTTTCCTGATGAGCTGCTTGTATCTCTTTGTCGGGTCTCTTCTTGCTGGGCCTCTTGTTGCTGGTCCTCCCCTCCTGGGCTGCTCATCTGTTGTGCTTCCTGACGTTGATTTTCTTGTCGAACATCCTTCCGTCTGTGTCCCTCATCTGTTTCATCGCTCCCTCTTCTGCTGGCTTCCTCATCCTCTAGCTGAGCGCCCTGGTGTCGGGCATCCCTCAGCTGTTCGCTCTGTGACAGCCCGCTCCTCTGCTGAGCCCCCTCCCATCGGTGTCCTCTTTCTCCTTTGATTGCGCACTTTTGTTTGGCTCTGAGAGCCATTTTTGTAGTGCACCGGCTGGTGGGTCATGACTCCGCAGGGCAGGTAATGACCTCGAGGGTCGGGCGCTCCTCGCCACCACAGCGTCCTGTTCCTTTGTGCAGGTAAGGCCTTCTTCTATCTTCTCTGATGACTTTTCTACTTTTTTTTCCAGTTGCTTTTACTTTCTCTTTCTCAGGAGCCATCTTCTTTCTCTTATTTCTTATATTTTATTTTTGTTATGCTTTGCTTTTTCTTAACTTTTTTTCCTATTTTCTTGGAGAGGGCTGGTTTTCCCAACCGGCCACTACGCCATCACATGACTCCCGCCAAACGTAGGGAGTGTTGATGGAGATTTTCTTCAATGGAAATTATTTTGCAAAGTTGATGCAGTGAATATAATTGTAAAGAAAAAATCCATAGTAACTATTTATATGTAAAAGATTAATTTCATTTTAAATACCAAACTCCACCTGAGATAAGGCTCTGCAGCTGATGTCAGATGCTATCCACAAATGCTGTTGCAGTAGTAACCTTGATTTCCGATTTATTGTCAGAGTTCATACATGACATCACATACAACCCTAAGATTCTTTTTTCTGCAGGCGCGCAAGAATGATGATTAATTGGTTGTGCAAAAAGAAAACTGTACACAGTGTAAACATGTATAAGACGGACTGCAGGCACTGACATTCAGAGAATGTACTTGGCTGAGGTGCCAATGGTGTGAAGATACCATCTGCTAGATTATGACTGAGTGCTTCAGAATCCTATCTTAAACAGATGAGTTCTGAAGGCAACTGTTATTGATCACGTTTCTAACATCCTCCTCAAGTCTAAGAAATCCTTTTTGATTAGTCTACTAAGGATGTTGGGGAAGAAATATTAATAGCTTCCATTTATGTGGTAATTTTATGGAGAAAGTGTTGGTGCTTCAGAGGAGGGAGGTAGTAAGGAAGGCGCCTGCTACCCAGTGAAATTAAGCAGGAAAGTTGGTGTCGTTTTCAGTTCAGATGTCTGTTCTGATAAAGCATTCCAGTTGAGTTTGTGCAATGCACAAAAGTGCTGGAGCAGGTCACACAGCATCTAGAGGAAGTTTCGGGCCTGAGTTGCTTTGTGCCACTTCATTATCAAGGTCAAGATAGTTTCTGTAGTATTGGTGCATGTGTCCTCTTTTAATCAATATTTCATGTTTTATCCATTAACTGATCAATAACATGTTTACGATTGGTCAATTTATAACAATGCAGTACACTTGTTTACAACCATACTTTTAACAATAGTTGGCTGGAGCTGGGCTCAAATTGGCTGCAGTCATGTTTGGGTTAAGTTTTCACTTTGTACACAGATGCACCATCAATAACTCCAAAAGACTGACAGGCTTTTATTCACAATGGAATGGAGTCACGTCCATGCTGGTCAACTGTCCTGAACTGGGGAGGGAGTTGTGGAACAGTCACCTTTATTCAGGAGTCTGTGGGAGAGGGCACAGGTGCAATCAGCCAATGGGCACCCCCAGACAGTTAGATATACAAACAGTGGCTTACCACATTTTCACCCCTTGTTTTAAAAATGTCTGGTGGGATGAAGTGCTTCAGAAGTTATCATAAATTAGGATTTTTGGGTGGTTTGGTCTGTTGCTGTGAGTGTATTAGTACCAGCTGCATCACTGCAAAGGGTCCTGGACATTCTGGGGTGCCTGTATGCAGACGTCAGCGACAGTTTGATGGATGCATGGCGACGAGTCTGGAATGCCATCTGTTGGGGCTTGGGTAATGTACCTTGGCCCTGGTGCATCATGGGTGAAGATGGGAGGGGGGTGTGGGGTGGTAGGTCATGGTCTCTGGAACCTCTGAGGGCACCAGGACTCCAACAGAGACCGTGTCATCGTGCACATCAGAGTACACCGCATAGGCATATTGGGGGTTGGCATGGAGGAAGTGGACCCTTTCAACCAGTGGGTCGGACTTCATGCTCCTCACATGCTTCTGGAGTCGGACTGGCCGTGGGGTCGTCAACCAACCTGGCAGCGTGGTCCCTGTTACAGACTTCCTGGGGAAGAAAAAACATTCTTTCACTAGGCAGTTCATAGGAGTGATCTGATCGAGTGGATGGCGAACAGAAAATGCCAATACTCGTCGTTGACGTTGAGGAAGTACACATTGTGGCCAGAGGAGGGGAGGGGTCCTTTGAAATCGATAGATGTTCAAAAGGGCAGGTGGCCTTTATCAGCTGCACTCTATCTGGTTGATAGAAGAATGATTTGCACTCTGCCTAGACCCGGCAGTTTCTGGTCATAGTCCTGATTTCCTCAATGGAATAAGGCAGATTGTGGGCTTTGATAAAATGGAAGAACCTGGTGACTCCAGGGTGGTTGAGATTGTTGTGAAGAGCTTGCAATCAGTCTATTTGTGTGATGGTATATGTTCTGTGGGATTAAGCATCTAGGGGCTCATTGAGTTTCCTGGGCTGGTACAAGATATCATAGTTGTAGGTGGAAAGTTCAATTCTCCACCTGCTGGATTGGAGTGTCTTGGACTTGCACACTTTTGCGTATGCCCTTTCTTCCCGTTGTTGGAGCAGAATGCGTCTTTCGTCAGGCAGTGTTTCCTCGGGTGCTTGCCCAGGCCGCAGAAGTAGCACTTTGGGTGCTTAGGGAGTACAGCAGCCATGGTCAGGTCGCTGGTGGGATGTGGTGTTAAGTGCTCATGGAGTACGACGACTGTGGTCAGATCATTAGTGGTGCTTGGTGGTGGTGGAGCATCCTAAGATGGCAGCGCCAGAGGAAACCACGAGGCGGCTGCGTTGTCAGCTGAGTAGGCTTTCATATTCTGGAGGGCAACCTCCAGAGTGCCTGCCAGTTTGACTGCTCTCCGCCAATTGTGCTCACCCTGCTCCAACATTCTCTGACAGATGTAGTTGGATCTGATACCTGTAACATATATGTCTCTAATCGTGTCCTCTATGTTCAATGTGGCCGTCATGGCCTTGCAGTCGCAGGCCCGTCCGAGAGATCATAGGGCCTGGAGGTACTCAGTGCTTGATTTCCCCGTGTCGCTGTTTTTGGGTGGCCAGGAAGTGTCTCATGTAGACCTTGTTTACTTTGTTATGGTACTGGCCTTTCAGAATGTTCATCACCTCTGGGTATGGCACGGCATCCCTGATCATTGAGTATACCAGGGGCCTGACCCAGGAGTGTAGTACCTGCAGCTTGTCATTCTCTGATCAGATAATGGCAGATAATGCCTGCAGGAACACTTTGAAGCAATGCAGCCAGAGTTCGAAATTAGTGGAGGCTTCAGGTGATTGGGGGTCAATTTCCAACTTCAGTGACTTCATTGTCAAAATTTATTGTGAATAAAACTGATGCACCATCAATAACTCCAAAAGACTGGAAGTTATGTAAAATCGACAGGCTTTTATTCACAATAGAATGGAGGCACGTCCATGCTGGTTGACTGTCCTGAACTGGGGTGGGGTCTGTGGGAGGGGTCACAGGTACAATCAGCCAGTGGGCATGGCCAGACAGTTTACGACATGCACAGACCTCAAATGCTTGATCAACTTAAGTCATCTTGTTTGAGTAAAAGCACTGGAGGTGTGCTAACAGGGAGAGAGTTCCAAAGTTTGGAGCCCAGGCATGAAAAGGCACAGATGGGTGGGAAAGAAGAAAAACATGCATAAAAGGTTTGAGCTGAGGTAACACAAAACAAAAGTCACTAATCAGTAAAGTAGTAAATTGAATGGATGATGAGGTTGACGTTGCACCACAATCTCTGCAGAGGATAGTTATTTGGAAGTAATTTTCTTTTTATTTGCTGTTTTCTGAACTTCATGTTCACATTAGCGAAAATGAAGTTTGTTCTTAGAATGTAAGTGAAAGTGCAAATTACTTGATTGTATTTGAATATACATGAAACATTTAAATGCTGATTCTTCTTGCTACAGTCAATGGGATGGATTTAGTCAGGTTTGAAACTCATTTTCCTGCAGGTTCATACATTTTATTTGATATTACAAAAGCTATTGGCATTGCCCATTCCTCTCAGCCTCTAGAGCAGGGGTGTCAAACTCAAATTCACGGAGGGCCAAAATTAAAAACCTGGACTAAGTCGAGGGCCGAACTAAATATTTATTGAAAATTTTCAACAACATCTGCATGTTTTCTCTTCTTTCAACATATGTAATGTTAAACTTTAGGATATAACTTTAGGAGGATAATGTTACGGGTCAGGAGTAGGTAGCTCAAGTTCACCCTTTGCTTGACCTGAGGGAAACATATTTGGTCCCTGTGGAGATGTAGTCAGCATTCACAGGCTGTGTCCATTTTGGCCTGCATCAGGACTCAGCATTTCCTGCTCACTCCTCAGGCTCTAGGCCTCTATTCACCCTCGACCCACTATCCCTCTACCTGACCAGTCCTTTACCCAACCTCTACTCACCCCTCACTCCACTCGCTCTGCCTCTACCCACCCCATCCTATACACGCCCCTCTACTGCCTCTCCCCTCAACCTGTTCCTCCCTCTACCCGTCTCTCACCCTCTAATCACCCCTCCCCTATTCGCCCTGCCCCTCCCTTTTTACCTCTTCCCTATCCACCCCTCCTTCTACTCATCCCTCCCTCTAACTGCCCCTCGCACCACCAGCACTTCCCCTGCCCATTACTCCTCACCTACATCCTCTGCCCACCCCTGCTTACCCACCCACTCAGGCCCAGCGCGCTGCCGATCAGCCTTTGCGGACAGCCACCATCTCTCTCTTCATGTGCAGGGCCGAACCAGCCGTCCCTGGGGTCCGCGCGGGTGCAAGCGCTGAAGGCCGTGGCGACCGGGAGAAGTGCGCTCGCGCTGTGGAATGGCCGTCTGGTGCCAGTCGCGTGGGGCTCGTGCTGCCCGGGGGCCGTGCGCAGCCTGCCATGCCCGTCACGCCGACAGGAAATCACAGGCACTCGCCCATCCGCCGCACCACTTGACAGGTGGGAGAAGTGACTGGTTGTGCGGGGAGCCTTCCAACTGGCTTGCCGGCTGATGACATCGACAGACTTCTCGTGTTACAATTTCTCGTGTTACGATGCGGAAGGATGTGCAATGAAGGGGGAGGATGGTGGGGGTGACATTACCAAAAAGCAGCATCGGCTCTCGCTGCAGGGCGGGCCACCTCTAATACATTTTTGAAATGATCTTGCGGGCCAAATATAATTATATCGCGGGCCAAATTTGGCCTGCGAGCCAGAGTTTGACATGTGTGCTTTAGAGGATAACCAACTAGCATGTTCTTTGCATTTATAGAGTGGATTTTGATTGCTGTTAGTGGGTGCAGCTCTCTGCAAGCACTGGTCTATCGCAATACTACAACTCAACTTAAGAGAAGTGCACATCTCACCCGCAACACCTCCAGCAATGTCCACAGTAACATTGACCTCACTCCCGCTGATTGTGGCCTCCATCTCTCTCCCTCACAATGGTGACCCCTTCTCTCTCCCGATCACTCTAGACACTTCAGACCGGGTTTTCAGCGTGTAAGCACTGATGTCACAGGAGTAACTGGGTCGGCCATTTTATTGTTCAGGCCACCAGTTGAAGCGTCCTGGGTCACTTTAACTGGGTTCACTGACTACCTTCGAGGGAGGACAGGGACCCGGTTGACTTTGGATGACTTTGACCGGGTCAGACCATTTCAAGCTGCCCTGTAAGTGGAGCGCTAACTGGGCAAATTGGCTGGTTAACCCCATTTTACAAGCCAGTTTGAAAGCACCTTCTGAGCCATTTAAATGAGGAACGGTAAGGTGTGCATTAATAGTTGGCCTAAGTCAACCCTTGATTGGCAGTTGATGCGACTTCTATTTCAGACAGGGAGGTCACGTGACCATCCAGAATATTCCAGAGGCCATGTGTTCCTCAACAATCCACATATACATTCCACCCCTCAGAAGTCACATCACTTGCCAATCACTACAAACAATGAATAATTGGTTTCTAAACTGTAAAATCTAAGTAACGTGTTATAACTGTAAAAAAGAGTCTAAAACGATGCAAATCCAATGGATCGATATATACATGTGCCTTCCACATGATGGACAAGGCACATTATCAAACTAAATGGCAACGCCTCACCAGCTCTCTCCCCCCTCCCCTTCCCCTGACCAAACTCTGTCGTTGTGTTCCTGATGGAGTAGTGTACTGCTGTGGGAACTGCTCCCTAGTGTTCACTGACTGGCATGCCTGGTTTCTCCAGGTTAGCTGGCATGTGTGTGCACCTTTACTGCCAACATCTACGAGCAGGCAGTGCAAGGTTGTCCATAAGGTGCCAAAGCTCCCTCGGCTAGTGCATCCCCCACCTTGGTTTCACATTTGGGCGCTCCGTTGGCACAGAGCCCAGATGGTCGTCGCTGTGCTATCAAGCCTGCAGGCATGCATCCAGTGTATATCCGTATTCGTGTGGGAGCACCATGTTTAACTGAGCTGTCATCTGACATTAGGATGCCACTCCTGCTTCCGTTCCCTTTAAATGGATGCCACATGTCCCTGTGTTGGATCTCTGTGACAGTAGCCAGGAATCAGGGCAGTGAGGTTCCCACCCTATGAGAAATTAGTTTCTGTTAATGAGGGGGCTAGTGGGGACACTATCTTTGCCGAGTGGTTACAAAATATATACAATATTTTCTGCTAGTAGATGATCTGTAACATTGTAATTAAAAGCTGGCACTACAATTTCCTGAGTATGCTGAGAGACATTGGTGAAGAGTAAATAACGTAACTTGGGGTTAAATTAAAAAAGTCCATCACAAAGGCTGTAATTGAAAGGTGCATGACAAAGGTTATGGACATTATTAAGCTGGAATGCCCTGTGGCAATATGTCGATTGCAACAGATCTTGCCTATATACTTAAAGTTTTCTACATAGTTCATGACAGCAGCTCCTGCAGCTAAAACAAGCTGATGCTGATGGCTGGAATTAGTGACAGGATTGCAGCAGTCTGTTTTGATGAGCCTTTCATAGCCCCTCACTTCAAGAAGAAGAAGAACAGCTTGAAGGGTAGTCTTCTCCTGAGGTGAGGGGCAGGGAGGAGGTTTTTGGGAGAACTCACAAGGTAGTTAGGGGCTACCTTCATTGGGGAGAAGCAGAGAGGAGGTTGGTCCTGGTCCGAGTGGGTTGCAGACAGGAAGATTCACCCCATGGGGGTTCCAGCTGGGTGACGTTGCCAAACTTCACCTCAGCCCTGCCAACGTGAGTGGGTGATCCTTGCTCCATGTACTCCGATCCCTCCAGGAGGGTAATGGCCTCCTGGATGCTTTTCCTGGTCGCCAGTCCCATAAGGGGAAAGAACACCCCTCCAAGGTCGGGGGCATTCGGGGGTGACTAAGTTGCCTGCCAAGGCATCAAATCATCTTCATGCAACCTGGGACGTGGTGCTCACGGGCATCTCCATAGATACCCACAATCAGTGCCCACTCCCTAACAACCCATGCCCCTGTGCGAACAATGTACCACTGCAGCCAGCCGTATAGGCCCCATTCTAGGAGGGCAGGGAACCTGGCCCTGACTGCAGTCACCATCCATTCCCATAGGGTGGAGCTGCCATCGACCCCTTCTGGTGTCACCTGCAAGGCATTGCCAATCATCACTTGTTCAGAAAGACTGCGCAGGGCGCTTGCTTCCCAATGAGAGAGGTGGGCATTGGGGGGCTGCCTTGTCCCACAGCCAAAGCAGTGGCATAGCTAGTTGTTTACCCGGTTGCTTGTGGTATCAGTCCCCTAGCCTGGTTAGCTACTTGGCAGAGTAGTCCCAGGTCTCCATTATCTCACAGTGACTACATAGATGTGCAAGCGAGGTCCCCTCATATTTGGCTGCCTCCCCACTTTGGAGGATTGGCAGGGTGCCCTCAAGCCAGGGCTGACATGACATGGTGAATGATCAAGCTTGGAAAGGCTCAAACACACAGGGGAGGATGCAGTTTCCTCAT
Organism: Narcine bancroftii; assembly: GCF_036971445.1. Taxonomy (NCBI): domain Eukaryota; kingdom Metazoa; phylum Chordata; class Chondrichthyes; order Torpediniformes; family Narcinidae; genus Narcine; species Narcine bancroftii. Next base: position 129,636,800 of record NC_091472.1, read on the forward strand.
GGTCATCACTATCAATCCATACCCATCCCCCAAACATGTGTCGATCTCCTCCCCCCCCCACTGGATAATGGCTTGGACTTTGCCTGGGTCAAGTTGCCAGCCGGACCAGTGAGCTGCTTGCAGCTGCTGCATTTAAATCAGCGTGGAAGCTGCCTCCATGACTTTAATTTCCAGGTTGGTCACTTGGATTTGACCAGCCTGCGCTGCCTCCTGTAGTGCACAACAGTGATGGTGTAGGGATTTAATCTCCTATCTTTCTGTGCACCCTGTTGGGCTAATTTTTCTGAAATTTCATGTTGCTGTCTCAGGAGAGACACCATAAAACATAGGGCCCTTCCATGACTCCCCTCGGTGACTGGAAATACTGATTTATTAAGGAGGGATGCCACATGATGTCCTATTTTTTGTCTGTAGGGGACCAGCCTTTCAATTCAGTCAACAGGCATGGCGTGGCTGAACCCCTGGTGGTCATTGGTCCACCCGAGGATTTAATTATCCAACCATGGGGTTCCTTTACTATCAGTGGGTCACCTTCTGTTGCCCCAATGGTGAGCATGTACACAATAACTCATGGACCTAACAGGGGACATGGCGCACTCACTCACTCACTGGTTAGCACAATCTCTCACATGGTTAGTACTCCACGTGTGTCCAGTCAAAATTCTTTGAACCCTGCTCCAACATGTGTACAGACTTCACAGATGGGAATTGTATATACACACACACTCCCAGTTCCCTGTACCAATAAGGGTGCAGCTCTCTGCAAGCACTGATCTATCATAGTACTATGGCTCAACTTAAGTATAGTGCACACCTTACCCATGACTCCTTCAGCGATATCCACAGTAACGACCTGGCTTAGAGCGATATCCAGGGCTTGGACCATGAGGCAGAGAGAAACAACTGTTTTGAGCTGGGTGTCTGGTTAATGATGACACCGTTGTTTAAATGAGCCAGTGGTAAGGTGTGCACTAATGGGTGGCTGGAGTCCAACCTTGACTGGCAGGTGATGTGACTTCTAAATAAATTTCAGACAGGGAGGTCATGTGACCCTCCACAATGTTCCAGACAGAGGCCACTTGTTCCTCCATATATATTACAGAAAAGATAACCAGAGGTATATAATCCAGTGATCACTGGTGAATCAAAGGTGGAGAGAGTGAGCAAATTTAAATTGTTAGGACTCATCATCTCGAAGGATGTTTCCTGGACCCAATGTACTAATGGCATCATGAAGAAAGCACGTCAGCACCTCTACTTCATCAGGAATGTGTAGAAGTTTGGTATGACATGAGAAACCCTGGCAAATTTCTACAAATGTGTTGTGAAAAGTGTGCTGACCAGCTGCACCAGTATCCCTGAGCATAAAGCCCTCCAAAAAGTAGTGGGCGCAACCCAAGGTATCACAGGCAAACCTATTCCCACTATCAAGAACATCTACAGGGAACGCTGCTGCTGGAGAGGCAACAGCAATCATCAAAGATCTACACCACCCACCACATACTCTGTTCTCACTGCTGCCATCAGGAAAGAGGTATAGGTCTCACAAAACTCACAGCACCAGGTTCAGGAACAGCTGCTACCCCTCCACCATCAGACTCCACAACAACAAACTCAATCAATTATTATTTTATCAAGTGAAAATAGCATTTATTAAAATAGCATTAGCTGTGGCAAGGAAGTCTATTGCAGTGACTTGGAAGTCAGATACACATTTAGGTATAGAAATGAAGGGTTGCATACTTTTGAGAAATAAATGTGAGAAATAAATATTCTATTTTCTTACAAATTTGGAGCCTGTATATCCAAAGTTTAGGAATAAATATCTAAAATGTACTGCCCTCTTAAGACCTGAACAATCTTCCCAAAAGTTCCTATATGAATACTGTAAGATCCCAATGTGTGAGCTGATCTTTGTGCAATCCAGAATATATTTCCTACTTTTTTTGGCTATCATTTTTTCTGTATAACTAAATATTAAATCTATTTCTATTATTATGTTTTTTTGGTGGGAAGAGTTATATGTGGAAGGTAGGGGGGGTAAATTTACCATGCAATCATAGTAAATTTTTAATCTAATCAAATTGTGCTTATGTAAAAAATATATTAATTACCTGAATGGAAAAGTCAACAAACCCAATCAGGGACTCATTTAAGGTCTCTTGTACACTTTATTGCTTTTTTTCTCTGTATTGCACATTTTGTTTACATTTGCTATCTGTTTACAGTTCTTCATTTGTGTATATGTATATGCTGTGTACAGGAAAAAGAATTTCAGGTTGTTTGTGACAATAAATCTGAAATCTTATAATCCTTAATTTTAGAAGTGTAATTTATATTTTTCCCCTTAAGGAAGCCTTCATTGCATCCCATAAAATAAACTTATCATTAACCAAATTAGTCTGAAAAAAAATCTGAATGTGTCTTCTAACAAAATCATGAAAATCTGGTCTTTTTAAATAAGTCTCCATCTATAGGTAGATTGTTCTTTGTCTACCATTGTAAAAGTAATCAATAATGGTGAATGATCAGATAAAAGCCTTGCTTCTAAAATTACGAAGGATTATTTGAAAGAATTGGACCAATTGGAGAAAGAGATAACATGTTTAGAAAACGATTTACAAAGACAGGTCTCAGGAAAAACATTGGAGACATAAATATGAAACTTCATTACAAACATATAGAATGGAGAAAACCATAATGAGAACGAAGCAGAGATATTATGAGTTAAGTGAAAGACCTCATAAGGTTCTTGCGTGGCAATTGAAAACTGTAACAAGTTTCAAGAACTATTAATGCAGTTAAAACAAAGTCGAAAGTGACTGCTTACTCCTGAAATTAACGAGGCTTTCAAACAATTCTATTCTTAGCTGTATAAATCTGAATTGCAGAGAGATGATAATAAAATAGAGGATTTTTTTTATCACAGACAGGACTACTGGTCTTAACTTTGTAAGAGCAAAGGGAGTTGGATGCCCCTTTCACTTCAAGGGAAGTGGGAGAAGCATTGAGCTCATTACAAAGTTATAAATCCCTGGGAGAGGATGGTTTCATGCCTGAATTTTATAAAGAATTTAAAGATTTATTAACTTTTCTTTTATGGATGTATTAGAACAGGTGATGGTAACACATACCCTCCCGGAAACTTTCTCTATTGTGATAATAATGAAAATACCAAAAATAAATAGAGAACCTTTAAAACCTGGATCATATAGAAGAATCTCTTTGTTAAACCTAGATTATAAAATACAGTAGAATCCCCATTTAACATGATCTGCATTAACACGAATTCGGATATAATGTGATGAGTCACTGGTCTCTGGTTTCGGGTTGCTATGAGCTTGGGGCTCATATTGACGTTGAACTGCCACGAGGAGCGGTGACATTGGCCTGCCGCAAGCAGTAGGGGTGTCGGTCTGCCGCAAGCAGCAGGGACATGGGGCTTCCACAAGCAGTGGGGATTGTTAGTTTACCAAAAATTAATTTGTGTTTTATTTTCTACTGTAACTACAACTATTTATTGAAACCGCTGATTTAGCACAATCCCACTTTTTATCACGATGCAATTTTTTTGGACCCAACCTATCGCATTATAATAGATTCCACTGTAATTGCAAAAATTTTAGCTAATAAGTTGCTGACGTTTTTTACCAAAATTGATACATATTGGATCAGACAGGCTTTGTAGAAAAAAAATATTGTTAATAATGTAACTAGGTTATTTAGCATAATATATTTAGTGCAAAACAGTGGAGATTTAAGTGTGGCCGTGGCTTTGGACACAGAAAAAATATTTGATAGACTAGAGGGCGACTATTTGTTTAAGGAGTTTGAGAAATTTTGGATGAGTCCAGTGTTTATAAATTTAGTTAAAGCTTTATATAATAACCTTAAATCTAAAGTTATTATGATTGGGCAGGTCTCCTCATTGTTTCCATTAACTAGATTTAGTAGGCAAGGATATATTTGAAATTGGGGGAATATGGAAAGGTTTCAGGTTATAAAGTAAACTGGGATACAAATGAAATTATGCCTCAGGTTATTCAATTTAAATGGCCGATGAATGGGGTAAAATATTTAGGTAGATGGATAGATAATATATTATAGAATGTATATCAACTGAATTATGTATCTTTACTCAAGAGAATTGGTGATGATTTGAATAAGTAGAAGATATTGCCAATTATATTATTGGGTTGGGTTAATTTGTTAAAATGAATATATTTCCTAGGGTTCAATACTTATTTGAGTTAAGAGGTTTGCAATTACCAAATTTTAGAAATTATTATAAGACAGCAAAATTGGGATTTTTAATTTCTTTTTTCAATGAGGTTGAAAAACCAGCATAGATTAAAATAGAAATTGATAAAATAGGAGAGACAAAATCAGAAGATTTTATATATAAATGGGAAGTGAAGTTATTGTCGGGGGAAAGGGAAGCACCTCTGCTGAAGCATTTGATTAATATTTGGAATAAAATAAATCATGAAATTGTAACAAGGAGCACTGTTTGGGCTAAAAGGGCTTTGATGCAGAACCGACTTAATCCATTTTCATTGGATAACCAATTTTTAAATATTTGTTTTTTAAAAGGAATTAGATATATAGAAGAATGTTATGTAGGTAGAAGTTCAATGACATTAAAAAAATAAATATAGCATACAAAATGTTTGAAGGATAAACTGGGTCCAACAATATCATTACCAAAATGTGGTGATGTAGAAATACTGATACATAGTAGATATATTAGGAAATTTATTTTGGCTATGTATACTTTACTGCAGAATGGAATTATTAAACAGGGGATACACAAGTCCAGAAAATGTTGGGGAGAGATTTAAACATTAATATTGATGAAGTAAAGTGGTCAGAGTTCTGTTCGGACAGTATGACAAAAACTCCCTTTGCTCTTACAAAGACCAGTAGTGCTGTCTGTGATTTTAAAAAATCCTCTATTTTATTATCATCTCTCTGCAATTCAGATTTATACAAATACAAATATCTAAATGTTAGATGTAGATTAGTTCAATACAATTTTTTTTACATCAGTTATGTCTCACTCTGCAAAAGCTAAATAAAGAGAAATCGGAGCCATCTGATCAGTGTGGTCAGGAGGTAGATACCTTTTTTTTACATTATACTTGATATTGCTCCAAATTGAGACCGTTTTGGTAAAATTTGGCGTAATAGTTCAATGGGTAGTACTGAGGGGATAAGAAACTATCCATATATCAAAAACAATTTTTAAAGATTGCTTTAGCAGTAGCAAGAAAATATATAAATAGGCAATGACATGGCACTTAGATACCCATTTGGGTTTGGAACGTTGGAATGCAGAAATGCATAGCTATGTTTCTTTGGTGAAAATTACTTAAAATTTGAGAAATAAATATGATGTTGCAGCCACTGAAAATGCAGTGGTGGCTGACGAACACAAAATAATGACACACATAGCTGCAGGTAAATCACAGTGCGTTTACTCAAGTCACATGGGTATTCTTTTAAAACACTGAAGCATGCGTGTCACGTCATGATGTTACGACATCTTGTGCTGGTTCACTAGACTTCTGGTAGTTGTTGTCTATCTATAGCGCCGCTACAATGTATTTTTTAAAATTCAGCACCCCTAATTAAGAATTGAAGGAATTAGAATATAGATCTTTTCCTTGATCCTCAAACTTAGTTAACCTCTTTGAAATATTATAAGTTATGAATTATTAATCCTGTGTGGTAAGGGGGAATCTTACAGCAACCAGGATTCTATTCTAGTTTCTTGCTTTTCTTTTGTTATTTTTCTTACTTTTTCACTTTTTCTTTTAGGATTAGTTTGGTGGGGAGAGGGGGTTGGGATTTATATCATCATGTATTAGATTGGATATTAATACTTGATTGTTTGATTTGTATGGAAAACTTTAAAATAATATATTCCCAAAAAAATGAAATCTGAAAATCTGACATTTTATACATAGTCCCCCATTTCAGGGGACCATAATGTTTGGGACATTTGGCTTCACAGCTGTTTGAAATGACTAGGGTATGTTTAATTGCTTAATTGGTGCAGGTATAAGAGAGCTAGGCTTGCTTCCAAGCTTTGATCACCTTTTGGAGTCTGCAATTGCCATTTTTCAACATGAGGACTGGAGTTGGAGGCAATGAAAGTCAGGGAAGCCTAAAACAGTAGGAGACATCACCTTAATCTTAGGATTACCAAAATTAAACTTTTGGAACATTTAAAAAGAGTGTACTGGTGTGCTCTGTAATTGTAAAGGGACTGGGAGGCCAAGGAAGACCTCCTTTGCTGACGACAGAAGAATTCTCATCATAATGAAGAAAATCGCTAAATGCCTGTGCGACAGATCAGAAATACTCAACAGAAGGCACATGTGGTTATGTCAATGACTACTGAATGTAGAGGACTTCATGGATAGAAGTTCAGAGGCGACACTGCAATATGTCAACCACTAGTTAACCACAGAAACAGGATGGCCAGATTACAGTTTGCTAAGAAGTATTTAAAAGAGCCTGCAAAATTCTGGAAAAAGGTGAACAAATGAGACCAAGATTAATCTGTATCAGAGTGATGGCAAGAACAAAGTGTAAAAGAATTGCCCGAGATCCTAAGCATTCCGCCTCATCTGACGCACATAACATTGATGATGTAACTGCTGATCGCTGTAGCAAAATTAATTCTGAGGTGTATAGAAACATCTCATTTGCTCAAGTTCGAGTAAATGCCTCCAGACTCATTGGACAGCGCTTCATCCTACAGCAAGAGAATGATCCCAAACATACTGCTAAAGCAACAAAGCTAAAAACTGGAAAATTCTTGAATGGCCAAGTTACTGTTATGTCCCAAACATTCTGATGCTTTGAGATGTGGGGACAATGCATAAAAAAAGGTGCTGTAATTTCTACATGGTCAACCCAAAATGTATACAAATAACCTTGAATAAAATCTGGAATGTGCATTTTAATCACATAGGAATTGTTTGATTGCAAATTTAAAATTATGGAGCACAGGGGCAAATAAAGGAAAAAAGTGTGTTGTCCCAAACATTATGGAGGGCACTGTATATTAAATGATTAGGGTGTGTACAACAAGTACTATAACTAAGAGCAAGGGTGTTAGAGTGCACTGCAAATAAAGGCATTAGGATGATGCAAGCCCCAAAACAAGACACCTGCGCAAACAATGTTATTTCTCCTTTTTAATCATGTGACTCCGAATCCTATCCACCTTTATTTAAACAGTGCAGGAATGTGCACTTCCCTGTGAACAATGTGATAAGTTTTGTTTTTAAATGTGAACAATATTATGGCAGCACTCCAGAGAAGGTTGTAGAATGGAGAAATTGAAGGGAACAAATTCATAGCTCCCTGAATTGAAGAAGGCTTTTGATGTATTTGCTTTCATCAGTCAGGATGTCATGTTTTTAAGATGACAGTAGGAGTATTGTGTGCAGTTGCAGTCACCTAGTGATATGTAGGGTGTAATTAGGCTGGAAAGGGTGTAGTGGTAAACATTCACAAGGATGATACTAAAACTGGAGGCTTTTTTCCCCTGAAGCTTAAGTAATTGTGGAGTTACCTGATAGAGGTGTATAAAATTATGAAGGGCAGAGATAAGGTGAATAGCTAAAGGATATAGATTTAAGTTGAGAAGGGAAAAATTTAAAGGGTACTTGAGAGACAACTTCTTCACACAGAACACGGAGAATTTGTGGAATGAGCTGCCAGACAAAGTGGTAGATGCGAGTAGAATTACAAGATCGAAAAGACATTTGGACAGTTATAAGGCTGGGAATGGATCAGAGTGAAAAGGGCCAAATGCAGTCAAATGGGATTAGCTCAGGGAGGCAATTAAATCAGAATCTGGATTTATTGTCATGAACAAGTCATGAAATTCAGTGTCTTGCACTAGCATCATAGAGCAAACATTCATATTATAACAATCTTATGACATTAGTATAAAAATAAAATAATAACAATAACTAGTGCATGAAAAGTGGGGGAAGAAGCTGCCCTTGTATCGTCGAGTGCTCGTCTTTAGGCTTCTGTACCTTTTCTCCGATGGTAGCAGAATAAAGAGGGCATGGCCTGGGTAGAGGTGGGGTTTGAGGGCAGAGCCTGATTTTTTTTTTAAGACACCGCCTCATGTGGATGTCCTCAATGGAGTGAATCCTGGTGCCTGTGATGTCGCAGGCCAAGTTAACAAACCTCTGGTGTTGCCCTAAGAGTTGGTATCTCCATACAGTGATGCAACCAGCCAGAATGCTCTCCACGGTACATGTGTAGAAGTTTACAAATGTCTTCAGTGACATACTGAAACTCCTCAGACACCTCACAAAGTGTAGCCTCTGGTGAGCTTTCATTGTGATTGCATCAACATGGAGGCTCCAGGACAGATCCTTGGAGATGCTGACACCCAGGAATTTGAAGTTCTTGACCCCCGCCACTACTGAGCCCTTGATTAGGACTGGGCCATGTTCCCCTGACTTCCTCCTGAAGTCCACAATCATCTCCTTGGTTTTACTGACATTGAGTGCAAGGTTGTTGTCGTTACACCATTCAATGAGCTGATTAATCTCCCTTTCGTACGCTTCCTTATTGTCGTTTGTGATTCTACTGACAACTGTGGTGCCATCGGCAATAATAGATGGCATTGGAATTGTGCCTGGCCACACAGTCAGGGTGTATGACGAGTCGAGTGATGGGCTAAGCAAGCATCCTTGGGGTGCGTCTATGTTGATGAATGGTGAGGAGGAGACTTTTTTTTCCAATTTGTACTGACTGTTCTTCTAAAGAGAAATTCAAGGATCCAGTTGCAGAGTGAGGTATGGAGGTCTAGAGTTTGTAGCTTCTTGACCAGCACTGGGGTAATAATGATATTGATGTCCAAGCTGTCGTCGATGAAAGCCAGCTGTGTGTATGAATTGCTGTTTTTGAGGTGATCCAGAGCTGAGTAGAGACCCAGCAATATTGCATCTGCTGTGGAGCAATTGTGAGGATAGGCGAATTGCAGTGGGTCCAGATCTTTATTTATGTACGTGTTAATTCTGGCCATGACCAGCCTCTGGAAGCATTTCATCACAGTAGAAGTGAGAGTCACTGGCCGGTAGTTATTGAGGCAGCTCGCACTACCCTTCTTGGGTACCGGGATGATTGATGCCCTCTGACTGCCACAATGAGAGGTTGAAAATGTCCATGAACATTCCGGCTATCTGGTTAGGGCAGATTTTCAGTACCCTGCCAGGTACATCATCAGGGCCTGACTCCTTGTGAGGGTTCACCTCTTGAATAATGTTATGACGTCCTTTGCAGAGATTCTAGTAGGCACTGTTTGGTGGTTTTTCTCAAAGCGGGCTTAGAAGGTGTTCAGCACATTGGGTAGTGAAACATCGCAGCCATCTATAATATTTGCCTTCACTTTGTAGGCTGTAAAGGCCTGCACTCCCTGCCATAGCTGGCATGTATCTGTCTCTGTCCTTGGTTTTCCCCGGAATTGCCACTTTGCTTCGAAGATGGACTTCTATAGGTCATAAGTGGACTCCTTGTAAAGATCTCGATCCCCAGCCTTAAATGCCCTTGTTCTCACCCTCAGCAGGTTGCAGATTCTCTTGATTCATCCAGGGTTTCTGGTTGGGGAACACCTGGTATTTGCATGTGGGCACACACTCGTCCACTCGGGTCTTGATGAAGTCGGTGACACCTGTTGCATGTTCATTCAAGTCTATGGATGAGTTGTGCTGAAGGGTCCATTTCTGTGCTCCATGATTCGATCAACAGCAAATGGCTTAAATAACTAATTAGATTCTGAAGTGTCAGTTTTCAAGGGTTGGTGAGGGAATTAAATATTTTCTTTTTAGTTACCATTGTTGTTCTCCATCTTTTAAAAAGCACAACTGTGAGTTAAATATAGTTGAGGTTCTTTATCCTTCATTTGTGGAGCAAGTGCAAGAATCAAACTTCTCTTGGGCAGCCATTCTCAACGGAGGCACACGTCCATTCTGAGGGCCACAGCACATTCAGGGGGGCCACGGACTGAAATAGTAATTTAAAAAAAAAAAATGTTTTTAAGTTGTTGGTAAGAAAGAAGAGACCAACTAAATGACTGCTTCTCAGGGAAGGGGGCCCATAAACTTTGAGCAGAGTTGCAAGCCAAAAAAAAAGTCGAGAAGGCTGGACTAAGGCAGTGACAAAAATGGGACATGAGCATTCAGGGAGTGGAAATATTTACTTAGACAAGTTTTGAAGATAGGATAAAAGCATGTTACATTGAAATGTGTCAGAATATTTAACAATAATTGCATGTGTCTGGGTGAACAGAGAAATCACACTGTCAAATTTCTAGGTAAAAACATACAATTTATGGCGAGTTAACATAAGTGAGTTTACAGCGATTGTTTAGCTAATGTCAGAAATCCAATGATATCCATTGAAGTTTATCGGCTTCAAATGACAGTGAAATGAATTTTCTGAGTGCAAAATGTCATTCTTTCTTTTCTTCTTTGGCTTGGCTTCGCGGACGAAGATTTATGGAGGGGGTAAAAAGTCCACGTCAGCTGCAGGCTCGTTTGTGGCTGACAAGTCCGATGCGGGACAGGCAGACACGATTGCAGCGGTTGCAAGGGAAAATTGGTTGGTTGGGGTTGGGTGTTGGGTTTTTCCTCCTTTGCCTTTTGTCAGTGAGGTGGGCTCTGCGGTCTTCTTCAAAGGAGGTTGCTGCCCGCCAAACTGTGAGGCGCCAAGATGCACGGTTTGAGGCGATATCAGCCCACTGGCGGTGGTCAATGTGGCAGGCACCAAGAGATTTCTTTAGGCAGTCCTTGTACCTTTTCTTTGGTGCACCTCTGTCACGGTGGCCAGTGGAGAGCTCGCCATATAACACGATCTTGGGAAGGCGATGGTCCTCCATTCTGGAGACGTGACCCATCCAGCGCAGCTGGATATTCAGCAGCGTGGACTCGATGCTGTCGACCTCTGCCATCTCGAGTACTTCGACGTTAGGGGTGTAAGCGCTCCAATGGATGTTGAGGATGGAGCGGAGACAACGCTGGTGGAAGCGTTCTAGGAGCCGTAGGTGGTGCCGGTAGAGGACCCATGATTCGGAGCCGAACAGGAGTGTGGGTATGACAACGGTTCTGTATACGCTTATCTTTGTGAGGTTTTTCAGTTGGTTGTTTTTCCAGACTCTTTTGTGTAGTCTTCCAAAGGCGCTATTTGCCTTGGCGAGTCTGTTGTCTATCTCATTGTCGATCCTTGCATCTGATGAAATGGTGCAGCCGAGATAGATAAACTGGTTGACCGTTTTGAGTTTTGTGTGCCCGATGGAGATGTGGGGGGGCTGGTAGTCATGGTGGGGAGCTGGCTGATGGAGGACCTCAGTTTTCTTCAGGCTGACTTCCAGGCCAAACATTTTGGCAGTTTCCGCAAAGCAGGACGTCAAGCGCTGAAGAGCTGGCTCTGAATGGGCAACTAAAGCGGCATCATCTGCAAAGAGTAGTTCACGGACAAGTTTCTCTTGTGTCTTGGTGTGAGCTTGCAGGCGCCTCAGATTGAAGAGACTGCCATCCGTGCGGGGTGACCTTAAAATTACAGTAGTGGAGCACAATATTCAATACTTCCAAAGCTAGAAGACATCAAGCAACCTGCAATGAAGGAATGATCCCCTCAATGTTACCACATACTCTGATTCATCTGTACTCTGTTTCCAACATTTTTTTAAATTTCAGATTTCCAATCATTACTGTTGTGTATGCAATTACACAATTAGGATTAAGAGACGTGGTGCTTTCTCATTCTTTATTACCATCAGACTAACATGGCTACTGATGTACAGAGATGTGTGTGTGTGTGTGTGTATGTATATATATATATATATATATATATGGAGGGCTGACATCATGACGTGGGCGTTATGCTATACAGCAGGGCAGGCTTGTACAGAACACTCTTAGCTCCCACGCAATAAATGTTGAATGGACCCCCTGTAACTACCATTACTACTTCGGGCCCATGACTACTAGTGAGAATTAGGGTACATATACTGAGAGATTATAATACAGAAGGGAACTTAATAATAATTATGGGACATAGTCTTTAAAGCACTTGGGTGGTCTTCTTTCTCTCTTGGACTACCTCGGCATGGCATGCTGGACTGGTATTTGCTCAGGGCTGTTCTGGGTGGGACCCATAGATAGATAGGTCAATGATGACTGCCGGCCTTTGCCAGCCTCTGAGGTTCTACGTGCTGGGCTGCTTGTTGCAGTTACTGGGCTACCTGTCTCTGCCCCCCTTTCTCTCGGCCCAAGGAGTTGGATTGCTGTGGCAGGCCATGGCAAGTCTGGTTCTACCTACTCCAGGTCGTGAGGTAGTTCGTGGTAGCAATTGGTCAATGTGTCATTTCCACAGACTGTCCCCCACTAGAACAGAGTATGAGCAGGGGCTCAACTTTTGTAGGATCACTCTACCACTTTGTATTGTCTATAATCTTGTGCCAGTACTCTCTCGCCCACCTCCAGTGCTATAGGTAAAGTTTGTGGCGATGTGGATTTTTCTAAACGGAGGCACAGATCCGGCCTCGTCCACAGGTTGTGGCCAAACATCAATTGTGCTGGTGTGCATTTTGTGGTAGAATGCGGGGTGTTTCTGTACCCCAATAGGAAATCTGCAATCTTGTGAGTCCATGAGACATTTTGAAGTTTCTTGGTTTTCATCACCTTTTTGAATGTTTGCACAAAGCATTCCATCTCCCCATTAGTACTTGCATGATAGGGTGCTGACAAAATATCCCTGATATTGTTGTCACACAAATCTCTTAGAAGGTTCTGATGTAAACTGGGGTTCATTGTCCATGACCAATTTGTGAGGTAATCTGTATGTGGCAAAGCATGGTATGTAGACCTTCAATTGTGGAATCAACTTTGGTGTTTTTCATATGCGAAACTACTGGCCATTTGGAATGTGCATCCACCACTATAAGGAAAGTCTCTCCCATGCATGGCCCTGCAAAGTCTGCATGAATCCGATGCCAGGGTCTGAAAAGCCATTTCCATGGGTTGGCCTCGGCCTGAGGCATTTTTGGTTGCATTGGCTGACATATTTTGCATTCTCTCACTGTTGTTACAATGTCTCTGTCTGTTGATGACCACCAAACATGCATCTGGGCCAGTGGCCTTATTTGTACCATTCCTGGTTGATTGTGGTGCAGCTCTGATAATGGTTTTGCCATTTGGCTGGGATAATTGTATGGGTACCTCAAAGTAAACATCCTTCTTCAACTGATAGTTCATGGTGGTTTGTGAAATAAGTTTTCAGGTCTTCTGGTATGACCTAAGATTCTGGCCATCCATTAAGGGTGAAGTATAAGACTTTGCTTAACTTTGCCTCCTTTCAGGTTTCTTTGCCAATCATCTGTAATGGGCAGTTGTTCTTGGTTGATGGCTGGTGCTTCTGCTGTACATTTAATAATTTCTTCTTTTTGTTCAATTTCGAGTAGTGGTAAGCGTGATAAAGCATCCTCATGGCTATTGAGTGTTCCCAGTTTATGTTTTACCTTGTAGTGGTATGCGGCTAGTAGCATGGCCCATCTTTGAATTCTGACTGCAGCTAATATTGGTATTCCTTTGTGGGGGCCCAGAATTAAAATTAGAGGTTTGTTGTCAGTGATTAGGGTGAAAGTTCTCCCGTAGTGATATTGGTGGAATCTTTTTACACCAAAAATTATTGCTAATGCTTTTTCCAGTGGTGCGTAATTGCGTTCGCTTGTAGTTCATGTCCGCGAAGCATATGCCACTGTTTGCTCACCTTTCTCTGTGATTTGGGATAACACTGCTCCCAATTCTATTGGTGAAGTATCAATGGCTTGAGTCACCTCTTTATTTAGGTCGTAGTGGATCAGAACCTCATTTGTTGATGTTAACATTTCCTTTAGTCGATCAACTGTATTTTTAGTGTCTGGACGCCAGTACCATTTTTGATCTTTCTTGAGTAAGTGGTTTGGGGGCTGCATGATGTGGACATGTTAGGGATATGTTTCTGATGGAGATTTATATGCCTAGAAAGGACAGTAATTCTGACCTGTTGGTTGGATATGCAGCGTTGCGAACGGATTTTGTGGCCGCTGGATCCATTCATATCGTTGATTGTGAATCCCAAGTATGTTACAGAGGGCAGCATGAAGACACACTTATCCTGTCGTAATAGTACATTGGCCTGTTGTAGTCTGCTTAAGATCTTTTCAAGGTTTTGTAAGTGTTCCATGTCGTTTCAACCCTTGATAATGATATCATCCAGGTAACATCCGACTGAGATTCCATGTAGTAATTTATCTATCGTAGCTTGAAAAATTGCAGGTGCTGCTGACATCTCGTGTGTGGAGGTGAACAGTCCCAGCTGGGTATTGATGTTCACATCTTTTCTTGATTCTTTGTCCAACTCTATTTGTTGGTATTCCTGTGATAAATCTAATTTTGTAAACTTTTGTCTACATTTAGTGCTTGGAATAGTTCTTCTGCATTGGGCATGGGGTGTTCTGGTACTTTTAGTGCCTGATTGATGGTGACTTTGTAATTTGTAATGCGAATTTCACCAATTACTTTCCATACAGGTACAATCGCGGTTTCTATTGGTTCTAATATGCCTTCATCTTTTAATCTATTTAACACAGCTTCAATTTTTCCTTTCAATGCAGATGGAACTGTTCTGGCTTTGATGAACTTTGGTTCTGCATTCTCTTTTAATTGCAGTTTGGCTTGAACCCCTTTGATCTTTCCCAATTCTTGTTGGAAAACCATGGCCTGGTTGTTGAGGATCTGGTTGAGTTCTGGCTGGGTGTTTTCTTTGTGGTTTATATTCAGTATTGAACCGATTTCCAGCCAGTCTTGGGGAAATGTATTGTAGAGAGTTTCTTCCGAAAAGTGCTGGTCACTGGGTAACTATGATGTAGAGAGATAGTGTTTTTGGTGGATGTTGCTTGTATTATACCTTGACCGTACATTTCCAAAACACTTTGATTTTGTCTCTAGTAACAGATCTCATTGTTACTCCAGTTGTTTTCACTGGAAGGTGTGGTAGTAAGCATTCCTTTAAATGTAATGGCATTAGACACTGCAGCCCCTGTGTTGAGCTCCATTTTCAGAGGTTTGTGGTTTAGTTTTAGCTGAACATAGATTGCTGTGTTTTTCCCGTTTATTTCTCTGATGTGTAAGAGTTCAGCTATTGTTTTGTTGTCTTCAGAGCTGTTGATATGCTTGTTGTTAGGGCTGCTCTCTCTCTCTCTCTCTCTCTCTCTCTCTCTGCCAGTGCTTTGACCTCAGCAAGGTGCTTAACACAATTTTGAGTCCAACTGTGTTTTACTGTTTCTTTAATTGGATAACTAGCTTTAATATGTCCCTTTTTGTTGCAACGTGGCATTTGGAATTTTTGAAGAAACAGTTTTCTGGACGATGGTTGTACTTCCCGCAACAGAAGCACTGTTGGTGGGAAAACCTCCCGACCAGAAGGTCTTGTTGGCCCACATCCAAATTTTTGTCTGCCAATTCTGAGCTGCAGACAGTTCTATAAGTGATCTGAAGAGTTACTTCATCATCCATTGCCAGTAATTTCTGCTTTGCCTGGCGATCTGCCAACCCCATCACCAATCTGTCTCGAAGTGCTTGGGTTAGAAACTGCTCGAAGTGCCAGTGCTTGGACAGATCACTCAACGCTGCCAGGTATTCACCTACTGCCTCCCCTGTCATTTGTCTCCTTTTATACAATCGTTGCCTTTCTGACATAACTGGTGGTCTGGGGCTTAAGTGTTTCCCCAGTGCTGTGCATAACTTGGTGTAGGTCTTTATCCCTGGGTCCTCCAGGGACAACAAAGTTTTAAGGAGATTGAATGTTTTGCTGCCCATTACATTATACTGAGTTGGTTTACTGGGGCTTCATTAATATTATGGGCTACACAGTTGTAGTTAAACAATTCAATGCAATTACCCCAACTTTCATCTGTTTCACTGAATTCTCTGAACTTTCCCTCTGCCATTTTGGTGTGCTTTCGCTTTGATCTTTTGGTGGGAACTCGTAAAGCTCATTAGGTAGTCACCTTTTACCTTTATCCTTTGTTTCCTTCTCTTGGTTGGTGCATGGAGCACACATAGGGTTCGTTTCATTCCTTGTTGCCATTGTTGTGTATGCACTTACACATTTAGGAATTGGAGACGTGGTGCTTTTCTCATTCTTTAATACCATCAGACTAACATGGCTACTGAGGCATATGGAGGGGCGACATCATGACGTGGCATCATGCTGGACAGCAGGGTGGGCTTATACACAACGGTTATCATAAATCTTTTTAACTAACCTAATTAGTCTTGTCATTTTGTAAGTAACATTTTTATACAGTTACAAAATACAAGTTGTACATTATAGATGCCTTGGCATGATTAAGAGGTTAATTAATGTAGGGAACCTAATGAGATCTATCCCAGATGCCATGGGAAACCAAAGGAGGACATTGCTGGGACCTGACAGATTTTTAAATCTTTGCTAGCCACTGAATTCAGTGTCCTATGTGCCATACACAGCATGGGTTTATGATCCTGTCTGTCCAATTTGAATTTTTCTAAGAGGTAACAAAATGTGGTTGATATCTTTCCTTCATATATATTTTATTGTGAATAAATCAATTTTTGAAATAAAAATAACCTGTTCAGTGGGACATTTGACAAAAGTGGTGCTTTGTGCTGAGGTTCTATGTCTCAGGTGTTGTGAAGGATGGGCCCTGACCCCATTGCCACACAGTGTCGCAGTCAGACATTGTCACATTACTGATCCGATATGGAAAGGTTTTTCAAAACAAACATGTTTGACCACAAGTCCATCAAGCAGTGGACACTGAGAAACGAGTACCGATGGATGCTCTAGGGTGGTTTCTCTGAGCAGACTGATCAGATCATCTGGCAGAACACCTTCTCGCCTGAACTTACTAACAAGCACCAGAATCTGGCCTAGCTGGTGATGAGAGGAGCACCCTGGTCAGATCTTTCTGTTTGACTGGAATATCACCCCCAACCCCCAAACACATGTGCCTTTGAGGTGAATATAATGGGGAGGAGACAATTACCCCATCTTTTTGCAGACTGGATTTGCACAGTGTACGGAGGGGGATGCAAGAGACCAAAGTCTTGCTGATAGTGAGAATAGTAATGGACTACAGAATGCTATTGATCATTGAATAGATAATAGAGCAAAGACAGGTGAAATTTAATTATGAAAAATGAGAGGTTATTAATTTGGGAGATCAAGTAAGGGCAAGATATATACAATGAATGATAGGGCCTTTAATATTATTAAGGAACAGAGGCATCTCTGGGTTAAAGTCCAGGGATTCCAGAAGGTAACAGCACCAAGAGATAAGATTTCTGGAAGGCATTTGGAATACTTGACATTATTAATAAGGACATAGAAAATAAGAGCAGGGAGGTTGTGATGCAAATTACAAAACATTGGTTAGATGACAGCTGGATTATTTTTTACACCACACAATAGAATGTATGATTGTACTGGGTAAGAAGTAGAGCAGATTTACTAAGGTATTGTTCAGGATGGAATGTAGGAGAGACTGCAGAAACTTGGTTTGTTTTCCTTGGAGCACAGGAGGCTGAGGTGAGACCAGATAGAGATATGAAAAATGACGAGGAGTAGAGGCAGGATAGATAGGAGGAAACTTTTCTCCACCACAGAGGCATCTAAAACTGGAGGCCATAGGTTTAGAGGGGATCTGAATAATATTTCATTTCATTCAGATGATGGATGGAGTCAGGAATGCACTGGGTGAGTGGTGGAGGCAGGTACTCTCATAATATTTATCTGGACGAGCATTTGAATCACATGCAGAGAAAGCTTAGAGCTAAGTGCTGGTAAATGGGATTTATCAAAAAGTTATTTTCACCAACGAGCCTGCAGCAGACATGGATATACCCCTCCATAAATCTTCGTCCGCAAAGCCAAGCCAAAGAAAGAATTTTGGTTGGCAAAAATATGGTGAGACAATGGGCCTGGTTTTAAAAACCACTATCCACAATGCGATAAAGCAAACCACTTAAGGTATTAATCTGGAATGTTGCAGAATGTGTTTGAATGGAGAAATCTGGATTGCTTGTTGAAGTGTTATCCTTAGATCAGTGGTTACATGCTTCTGAGTCGGGTGGCTGTATTTACAATTGTCACGGAGGTTGAGTAAGTGCCTTCTTTCAGAACCCTCAGCCACAGCTCATTGCAAAACCCTAGGGCCTTACCCGGTATTTGAGTAAAAAGCAAGGTAGTTGTCTTAATATTCCATCCAGCACTTATTTGTGATTTACAACATTTAAACCAGATGATTTTGCCTTTTACGTCTTTGATAGTTGAGGCTTTAAAAAAAAAATAAAAATAAATGGGCCTCCAATGTTTCCCTGCATCACAGTTTTAATTGGCTTTTTAAATTGGATGTGAAATGGTTTAGGATGTTCTGAAATCATGAAAATGAATCAGAAATGTAAATTCTTCATTTTCATCTTTATTTGACTATTATGTATGGTTTTTTTTTGTTTTGCATTCTATTTTGGTAGTTGACCTGACACTGTGCATGACTAAGTGGTACACTTTCAATGGCAAAGGCTAAATGTTTTGATGAACAGTTCTTTCACGTAGCCCGATGGTAAACGGGATGTGATTCAGTTAGGCGTTGGAAAGGCCCAGTTAGAAGAGAACAGGCCCAGTTAGAAGAGAACAGGTCTTCTCTGTAGCAAGTTAGCTATAGCTATACAGTTAAGATGAGATTCATTTGATTACTGCTAGATATTGAGTGGACATTTCATCAAAACACAGCTTTATTTACAATTATAGCTGCACCGTTTCAGAAGTTGGAATGCCTTGGGTTCGGCCCATAATTTTAACAATTGAAAACAATCTGTTCTTGGGTTGATTTTGCTGAAAACCTTTTCTTCCACTGTGCATAAATATTTTACAGATTAGGTCATATGTTGCCGCCTACCAACAGCAGTAAATAGAAATACATAAGCAGGTCATTCTTTTCATTTGTTCTCTGGTAGTTATGTGGATTGGCAGCAAAACAAACATTTCAGAAGGAATACAAAGATAGAAAATGCTTTGGGAAATGCTGGAGGAGAATCATAACTTTGTTTAGATCATTGAGATTTGTTTAAATACATGCAAATTTATGTTTATTTCATCTTGGATATAGATCAGTTTGTGTAACATGGTAGTGGATGCCTTGAGTTGGTCCACCTTGAATGAGTGGTTGGTGCTCTTCTTTGTGCAGGTTTTTCTGTTCAGTTATTCAACAATGGTTTCTGGAGGTCTTGGTAGATACCAAGCCTTTATTTGAACTCTCAGAATTGGTTCAATGGCAATTCTAAAAGTGATTTTGCAAGTGATGGTTCGTTGCCCATTAATAATAAATAATTCACTTCATTTACAGCTTCATTTGCTATGAAGGATGTAAATCATAGAGTGACTGTGGTGGTTTTCTGAGGCCAATAATGAGTCAAACAACACGGAGAATTCTTGAAGACATTTAAATTTTTATTTGCAAGTAAAGACTGAACAAGTCACTGATCACTCACTGAACACAGCATGCTTCCTTTCTTTTATGTCACCTTCCTTGTTCAATCCATCATGTCCCTTATCTTGGCTACACATTGATTCTCAATTCACCACCATTATTGCTTAGTATTACTTATTTACTTATCTAATTATGTCTCAAGACCAGGTGTTCTGACATTTTCTGCCACTATTATTTTCTAACTCCCTTTAATTTCTGTCTTGTCAAGTTCTTATCACGCACTACACCTCACTTCTCTCCACCCTTAAATGGTACATGGTTACACAGGGTTGCTAATTGGATACATATGGTTACAGTTAGATACATAGTAAAAATAAATGTTTATATGGAGTAATAAAAAAATAATTGTAGCAATACAAAGTAAATGTATATCGTAATTAAAAAACGCCTGTTGCTATGAGACACTGCCCCTTTTTTTTTATTACACATTTTCAGTTACTTCTCGATGTTCAACTTTGATTGATGTTTTGTATCAATTAGCTCATCCTGGGCTTTTTTCTTGGTCATGGTACTCTTATCACTTCTCCTTACGCTACATTTGTAACCGAACTGTTTCATGATACATCACTTGCCACTATGGTTCCCCCTATCTTGTCCTGTCTAACTTCTCCTATTTGATTTCCTATTACTCCCATGTATGACCTGATGTTTTCTCTCTGGACTTGTGTTGTTAAGTTAGCAGTTTTGTGTAACCTTGCAGATAATAAAGTTATATTTTCCATATATTTCCCCCTTTGCACACATAAAAGGTCAGATTAAACTACAATAGCTATCCCTAAAACTGGGTTATTTGCAAAATTTCATGCTCAGTCTTCAAAGTATCTCCCACCCACTCCCTGGGCCACTGAGCCAAAAACCTGTCCCTTCATGTCTGAGATGGGAGAAAAGACCCAGGAAGACTCACACACTATTCTCAGCCGTGCTGCACTCTTCTTGTGTATCTTGCACATTGTGCAGATTATAACAATACATCAGCCCTCCTTCCTTACTGCACAATCACCAAGTATCTGCCAGTGGGATTATCTGATTATCCCACTCTTTCCCCCCCCCCCCCCCACTTTGATTCGAACCCCAGTCTCCCCGGGAATCTAAACAGAGAACTTGTCATGTATTTCTTATCTGCACTGCCTGCATTCCAAAGCCATCTGCTGATGCTGTACCAGTCCGTATCATTCATGGAGCCTCTCCTCAATCTAGACATCAGGCTTCCTTTTTGTGTTTTAATTCACTTTGATACTTCTAAATTATTTAATATTCACTTTAATGGTATATTCCTGTTCTTAGATTGGTCTTTTTTTGGTTTATAATTGTTAATTAGCTAATATCACAATTGCATGCAAGATATATGACCCCCCCCCCCCCCCCCCCATGATCCTCCAAATATTCAGGTTAGCCAAGCAAGCCATCCATTCTGCCCCTCGGTCCGTCTAAAACTGTCTACTGATTATGAATATCTTGCATCACCCCTGAGATATTGAAGGATTCATCTGTAACCTTTGTAATGTACTTATCGCCTTCAATCGAGTATACACCACCCTGGGTAGCAAAGTGATAACCCACTGCATATCTGGTTTGTGTGAGAAAAGCCTCAATTGTACCAATTCTCAATTAACAGCCACATTGCCCAACACTGTTAGCCACAGATGAGATGATTGTGATTCTCGGCAGCCACCACCCTATCTGATTTTCCAAGGGATATGGAGCTGAGGATCTCCATCCAATGTCCGACCTTAGGGTAACAGGATTGTTACAGTCCACACAAATTCCTTTGACACTCCTCGGCGGTGATCCGTCTTCTGACTCTAGCATTTTCTGGGCATGGGATGACAAGGGGTCCTAACATCTCAATGGCAACCAAGGCAGGGAGGCTGTTTCCTGTAATACATAGGCTTCCTTTAACTGATAACATGTGGTGGGGTCTCGGTACATTTGTTGGTACCATTGTCTGGGATATATACACACATCTCTCTCCCTCTCCCTCTCTCTCTCTCGGGTGATTTTTCCAATCTTTACTTTATATTTTTCTCATTGTTTTTCCGAGCAGCATCCCCACAAACCACCTGAGTTCCTCAAGTTAGATTCAAACATTCAAGCATGAGAAGTATCCTTCTTTAATCCCAAAATCATGTTCACAGCAGTGTTCTTCTATACAAGGCAAATCATCTTTCAATTTTACTATCCCAAATTCCCATCCCAGACCATCAAAACACAAGAGGTTTTCTATTATTTAAGAAATATGCTGACTGTGCTAAACAAGAAGTGATTACCCTGGCAACTTCCTCTAGTCATACTATCTATCTGATCAAATAAGTGTGGGTGGCTTTCTATACACCTTCCAATTCAACCCAGTTTCTGCTGACAACTTGGTCAATTTATTCTTTAAGGACCCAGGCAAATCAATAATAACAAGACAATACTTATAGTTACATACTTAATTCTATAAAATCAATCCATATACACTCAAATGGTAGGCATTCAATTTCTTTACCAGGATTATTTTGTAGGCAGATAATACCTCCCTTCCTTTGGAAGGTTCTACTTTCTTAGATTAGTGATCCCATTCCTATGCCCCTCCTCCTTAGTCAATCTACATTATTGCATATATATGTATATATAAAATTAACCAGTACAAGTAAAAGAAATTGCATTTGGTACAGAAATTGTCCAGCAGGGGAAGTTCATATTTTGATTTTTGGCATACCCCCTACTGTTTACAGAGCTTAATGAAATGGTAGGAGTGTACCCGTGAACTTGTGCTTCATCCCCATATCAGAGAAGACTGTTCTATTCAAGTAGTTGATCACTTTCTGAATAAATGGTGAAGGGACCGTTTCTAACAGCAGCTTTTGCAATAGCATCTACACGAGCATTCCCAAGGGGTCCAGAGTTCTGGTGCGGACATAAATATTCCTTTCCCTATCATGTAGGCTCTAACCAGGGCAAACAATTCAAATTCCTGGGAAAACTGGATGATAGAAGGCAGCCGTCCATCTTCATTACTTCATTTCTGTATTTTTCACAAGGTAGTTTTAAAAAGGTCATCGAGTTCATTGAAATTCACTCATAGAAGGTCAGATGAATTTACTAAGAGAAAGATTCATAGTTCAAAAGTGCTGGAGCTGTCTATTGGATTAGACATCAGGAGAGCTTCCCCTAAATGTTGGATGTATTTTACTCTGGGTTTCAAAGGTACCTCAACTCTCTTTAATACTTGGCCCAAAGGTCATCACCACTTTTCTAGGTTGTTATGGGAATTTAGTCTTAAGCAACATTGAAGTTTTTTTTAAATAATTCTTTCTTCCGTGTGATTTGTTTTTACTCTTTCTATACAAGTTAGAACCAGGAAACACTACAGAAGTGGAACACCATTTCTTCATTGTTAGTTTTAAAGCCCAACAGCTTGTGAAATTGCTGCATGGTTGAAGCTCTCTGGAAGGCAGGTTTCAAATTACTGCAGATAACTTTCAGTTCAAGCTCTTTAACCCCTTCTTCCTCACTCATGCACAGTCTTTCTACTGTCAATTAAAGTATGAGGCAAACTTTTTCAAGTTTGTTTTTTCCCAAAATGAGCAACAATTTTGCATCAAAGCTAAGTCAGAAACCCTCTTTATCGTAACTAGTGAGACGGGTCTGGTCACTGTGGCTGCTAAGAGTACATATGAGGGTGGCCATGCCCACAAGGAATCTTTTGATTCCTCAATCTCATCATTCTGCAAGACATCGGGTCTCCGGGGTTTTATTCTTTCACCTTCTGTTTGTTAACCATTCGGCGCCTGAGAGAATGTGCTACCATTTTAACCGTAATTATCATCTCTTTAATCTGAGATGCTAAATCAGTTTCACATTATGTAGTTGGTGCTGATTTGTTCCTTATTTAAATGTAATTTTTATTACATGTCTTACGTGGAGAAAAGTTTAATTTCAGCCTTAAAAAATATACTGTGCAGACAGGGCAGGAGCTGCCAATCATTATTAACTTCACTTTATCAATCAATATTCCTGACATGTAATTGAGATCCCCAAAGTTTCCTCCCCTGTGGCTCCCATTATGTCTCCAGCTCTTATTCTTTTCTCCACATTAGTTGTTTTGCCACGGCTGTATTACTACCATTATAAATTCTTCTTCCTGGTCCCTTTTCTGATGTATCATTATCTTTTTAACTCTATCATAAATTTACCTGGCCAGTCTTTTTCTGGCCTCCTGCTCAATTCCGACCGTTTTCTGAGTTGCGCAACTCACTGTCTAATTTAAAATTTTCCCGTATTTCAGATATAAACAATACATTGGCTGTCCCGGGATCCCCACATCACTCATTTCCGACATTTTACCCACAGGAGTGTTTTCTCCTGATTTATCGCACACTTGTCCCATATTGTCCTTTTGTTCCTCTGCACCCACTTCAGGGTGTCCTGGCCTTAGTGTTGGGAATTTCCCCTCTTAAAAATCAGTTGAAAGCAGGGCGTCAGAACTAGGACAACACGTTATGTCGGACAGTACTTTTATCCCCTCATCGGGCAAATCCTCAGGCCCTTATCTTCTGTGGGCTCAGGATGCGACACTCGTAGTTCATCTGGAGTCCGTCAGAGCTATGCTATAGGGAGGGAAGGATCAATTGATCCAAGACCTTAAGAGAAGTACCAGGAAAGTGTGAAATGGGCCCATTCTTTAGTCTTTAGATGCTAGTTCAGCCAGTCACTGACTCCATCCAGTAAGAATTCCTCAATCTCGGACTCTTGGCTGGTTTGCCAAATGTATTGAAACTGCCACTTCCCGATGCAAAGAACACAGCACACAGAACTGATACAGTTAACTCTTTAATGGACACCAAGTTAACCTGAGAGAACCCTTACTGCTTTCAGCCTTGAAAGCAGTCTCCGGAGGTCTCTATTTAACAAAGGGATGCATCAACTTTTATCCACTCGAGAAAACAAGTTGAACTAAAAGATTACATTATTATTCTACATACAAGGTAACTCACCATTACATACCAGGTAAATCACACCTCTTGTCGCCCCCTCCCCAATATCCCTGTATCAAGGTTGAATAATAACAACACTGAGTTACATTTATTCCACATAATGTCAGTTTCTTTTCCTGATTCTCCTCCTGTTCAGACTGTTTCTCCAGTTTTTTTTTTACTCTCTCCTTTAGTTATCCTCACTGCCGGACACGCTTTCCCCAGTCTCCTGTTCTGAAAAACTTCAGTATCTCCACCTCCTGCTCCCTCTTTCATTCTCATTTTTTGAATTATCTTTAGACTTATAATTTTCGATTAGTACCTTCATTCCATTTCATTACACATGTATATGTCAAAGGTGCCTTCCCTTGGCCACTGGGTTGACAGCTTTTTTGTTTTTTTCCCCCTATTTTTCAGACTCAACTGCATTTGCTTTATTCATTGTGCTAGTTTGTTCAGCACAGTTTTTCATTCAGTTACTCTGCTATTTTCAATGCTACTTCTACTTTTATCCATAACACTTTGTGGTTTTAAATTGACCAATTAATCCCATGCAGACCTTTATTTACCTGGGGTGGTATCCACAGAACCCCTCGTCCATTCAGACCCCTATTTACCTAGGGTGGTATCCACAGGATGCCTTGCCCATGCAGACCACCTGTATACCTAGGGGAGTATCCACGAGGACTTATCAACAGCACGTGAAATTTTTCCTTTAATCAAACTCTACCCCTTATTACTACTTACTCCACTGCACAGTTTTCCTGATCAATTCTCCGAGCCTCCTTTTAGGTCAATTTGTCAGCAGATTCTTTGGAGCAGAGAGACCCTCTGACTGTTGTTTGGCACACCTGTGCCCCCGGAGAACTCCCATTCCCAACAGATTTTAGTCCAAATTTAAAGTGAAAACCGCTTACCTTTTTTTGTGGATGGCCACCCTTTTATCTGCTGGTTCTGAGAAGATCCCCGAGGGACTTGAAGCGCTCTCAACCAGCCATCCCTTTTCTGATGAGTCTCTTTCTGACCCCGCTCACTGCACCAATTCTGTCGTAGTTTTCTGAGGCCAATAACAAGTCAGGCAACACAGAGAATTCTTCAAGAAGTTTAAATCTTTATTTGCAAGTAAAGGCTGAAGCAACCAGAGAACAAGTCACGGATCACTCACTGAACACAGCATGCTTCCTTTCTTTTATGTCAAATTCTGACCTTGGTGTTCAATCTGTCATGACCCTTATCTTGGCTTCACATTGATTCTTAATTCGCCACCATTATTGCTTAGTATTACTTATTTACTTTTCTAATCATGTCTCAAGACCAGATGTTCTGACATTTTCTGCCACTATTATTTTCTAACCCCCTTCCCTGACTTGTCAAATTCTTATCACACACTACACCTCACTTCTTGCCACCCTTAAATGGTACATGGTTGCAGTTAGATACTTTGCAGTTAGATACATAGTAAAAGTAAATATTTAGAAGTATTCAGACTGCCCTTTTTTTATACAGATTTTCAGTTACTTCTCTATGTTTAACTTGGATTGATGTTTTGTACCAATTTGCTAATCCTGGGCTTGTTTCTCAGTGATGGTACTCTTATCACTTCTCCTTCCGCTACACTTATCTTGTAACCTGCCTGTCTCAGAATAAATCACTTGCCACTCTGGTTCCCCCCTACATCATCCTGTCTAACTTTTCCTATCTGATTTCCTGTTACTCCCATGTATGACCTTGATATTTTCTCTCTGGACTTAATGTTTTAAAGTTAGCAGTTTGGGGATGAAAATATTTTCCCTCTTTGTGTTTTTAAAGTTAGCAGACTTTGGAGTCAGCAAATTCTACTCATATTATAATCAGCCAACTTTTCTACATACTGTGGCTGTTACTTAATTACATTAATATTTCCCATTGTTATGAACCCAGAGGACCCCAAAATCCAACAGCAATAAATATGCACCACAACACAGGGTTACTTAAACAAAAGTAGTTTTTAATTATAATTGAACAAGACAACAGAATTAAACTTTATTACTTAACCTACCTAACCTACTTAATCCCCCTTTAATATTAAGTGGAGGTGTGTGTAATGTGTATTTAAGATTAGAAAAGTTCACAATATTTTCAGCAGGCCTCTCTTTTTGGGGAACTTTCTTGGATGTATTTTTTTGTCGTCTTGAATAGCATAAATAAATTGGAATGTAAATGGTTTATTGGAAGGAAAAGGCATGAGGAGTCAATTTTTAAAATCAGTTTATTTTTATTATAAGTTAAAACACAATGCTGGAGAAACTCAGCAGGCCAAACAAAGATAAAGATACATAACCAATATTTCGGGCTTGAGCCCTTCATCAAAGTGTGAACAAAATGTAGGCAGGTGACTGAACAAAATGGTAAGGGGGAGCGAGCACAGACCCATCAGCAGAAGGTGATAGGTGGATAAGGGAGGAAGGGGCACCAGTAAACAAAGAGAGGGGGAAGAGCTCTTTGAACAGAGGGAAGGGGGGTGGAGAGCAGGAGGAGAGAGGGATGGGAATGAGAGGGAGAATAGGGAGTAGGCTAGCAGAAACCAGAGAAGTCAATGTGAAGTGTCCAGATGAAAAATTTATGTGTTGCTCCTCCAATTTATGGGTGGTTTGGGTTTTACAGTACATGAAGCCATGGATAGACGTGTCAGTGCGGGAATGGAGTGCAGAATTGAAATGGTTGCCCCTGTCACTGATGCGGACAGATTAATGGTTTTACTCTTCTTTTGTATTTTTATTATCCTTGGAATTTTCAAGAATAAGGCACTCAGCCTTCCTGGTATATATATGGCATATGGGAGTGGGTTTGTCAGAGAAGTGTATGTGCATGGGTGTACACAATGACCAGGGGTGCAGTGCTGCCAGAGCTCACTGGAGCACCATTCCGGTCGGTACCTCCAGCACCTCACAGGCCCACTCACGGCAGCGGTGGCCCCAACCCCCCTCCCCCCCCACCTTTCTATTAAGCACTATTCTCTATTCTGGATATACCTGTTTTTTCCACAACCGGTTGTCCCTCATCAAGTTGCTCCAGCACCTCACAGGCCCACTCACGGCAGCGGTGCCCCCCCCCCCCCCTTTCTATTAAGCACTATTCACTATTCTGGATATACCTGTTTTTTCCACAACCGGTTGTCCTACTTTGTAGTCCTACTTTGTAGTCCTACAGTTTGCTGTCAATTGTACAATGGCAAATACTACATGGCTCATGAGACCTCCCTGTCACCATTTTTGGTGAGCTCTGGCATCTAAAAAATTTGCAATGCACCTTTGACCATGACATTTTTTTTCAGAATTATGCATTTCTAAATTTGTCACTGTACATCTTTTTAAACTGCCTCACAATCATGCACAAAGGTTGAAGATAAGCAAGATGGTCCCCTCCCCTTCTGGTTTCTGCAGTTCTTGATAGATGGTGAGAAGAAAGAATACCTGTTTTCATTTACATTCCATTGAATTCCTTTATTATGATTGAATAATTGATTTAATTGGAAATATGAGGACTTATGTTTGTTGTTGAATAGATTCATGGGTTTTCCATGTCTTGCAAGCTACCTCCTTGTCATTAATGATGGAAAACAAGACACAACAAGTATTAGATCTGGCTGGAGCCAGAGGGTATTAGCATTAAACCATAAGTTACTTATTTTGAAACATATTGCATTACCATGGGAACAATTCATCGTCTTTGATTGAATTTGGTTTTTGTTGCACTATCGATTAACCACATTAGACTGGAAGTAGTGATTAATAGGTTTTAATCACCATAAATGATCAGCATGTCTCACGTGTTGCTGGCTCGGTTCCAAGGCAGGTATTGAGGGAGAGATTTGGGAGTAACAGCCTTTACAGGGATTCTGAGGGAGGGATCACGGGTGCAGGGGTGAGCCAAACCACACAGTACATTCATACAGACAGTGCTGACAGCTATACAGTGTTCCACCTCAGTTTTTCAAAATTGTTTGTGATTCTTGAAGTTTTTTAAAGATTGATTAAATTGTATTTATGACCTCTCTCCTCATAAGGAGCCAGCGCTGATGGAAATAAATGTTCCGGAATTCTCTATCAGGATTTTTAGCACTGTTTGCTCACCATTTACCTCAAAAAAAATTAAAACTTTCTTTCTGGACATACATTTTTGGGAATTCTGAGAGAAGTTCAACAAAAAAAAACTTGGATAGCTGAGTTAGCTATCACCCAGCCCCTTATGTATCTTAGAATGTTACGTCACAGTACAGGCCCTTCAGCCCACAATGTTTTACAGACCTATATATACCTTAAACAAAACAAAACCCTCCATACCTCATAACCCTCTATTTTCCTTTCATCCATGTGCTTGTCCAAGAGTCTCTTAAATGCCCCTGTAGTTCCAGCCTCCACCACCACCCTTGGCAATGCATTCCAGGAACCCACAACTCCCTGTGTGGGGTGGTGGGGGGAGAAAAATAACATTCCTTATCAAGGTTGTTAAATACTACAGAAGGGAATCACAGAGTTTGGAATTCATCCAGGACCATAAAAACACCAGTAGTGGCAGTGACAACAAAAAAACTGGTTCTTGATTTTGAAAGACAATATTGGCAATTCTTTTCTATCCTCTGCCCCAACCTCTGTAGATTGAAACAGTATAATTACTTCCATTCCCCATACCAGCTGTTGCATGGCCTCTCATGAATGTGACATTAATGGTGTGCATTTTACATGTGTATAAAAAGAAAATGAGTACCAAGTTTCACACTACATGGGTGTAAACAGACAGACAAGAGGAGGTGTTAGGCAAGATGATCTGTATAATGATGATCCTTCTGTCTCTTCCTTGCATTGTGTCCAGAACCTTTGATACACTTGACCATTTTATTCATGTCTTTTTACACATCACCTGATTCCATTTGTACCCATTTGGTCGTAATTAGATGTTCTCCAGCAATAGCTGTTCTTCCCATCGCAGTATTATCTATTGGTACAATGACAGCTTCTTCCCCTCTGCCATCAAATTTCTGAATGGACAATGATCCACAGACATGACCTTTTCTCTTCTTTTGCACTAATTTATTAATTCTGTTTTTAAAAAAATGTAATTTCTAGCAATTTTGCACCTGTAATTCTTCCGCAAAACAACTAATTTCGTGACACGTGTTCATGACAATAAATTCAGATTCAAAATCATTTCATCTCTCGAGTCTCACGAGGATCTACCCTGTGCCATCTGCCCTGTTTGTCATCCAGAAATTTTAACTAAAAATGCACCATCTCTTTCCACATAATCACTGATTGAACCTTGTCACCAACTCTTCTGAACTCATTGTTTCTAAATTGCCCGGGCTGTTTTTTAGACTTCCAGTACTGGATGGCAGCAATTATTTCTCACTGAAAATTGCAAATACCAAAGCCAACATTTTCAATTCCCATAACTTGCTTCAATACTAAGTTACTGATTCCATCCTTCTCTTAGGCAATGAAATTGAATATGAAAATTTGCATCCTTGGTATGACATTTAACTTTGAAGAATTGCGCTTCAAGACCACTTACCTGTACTTTTGCAAGGTTCTTCTATTTCTATCTCTATGACAACTCCCAACTCTTCCCATTTTGAAGATTTCACCATCAACTATTCTAACCTTTTTCTGGCTAGTATCCTTTATTCCACTCTCTCTAACTGTTTGTTGTCCAAAATTCAGTCCCAATTGGCTGTGTCCTTACTCAATAATAGCTGAACAATGCTTCAGTTTAAAATTCTCACACTTGCTTTGAACTCTTTTCCCTTCTCCACCTCATTATTCTTTCCATCCCTTATACCTGGTCAGCTCCAATATGGCTTCTTACATAGGTTCTGAATTTCTAATGTACAGCATCTGGAAGTTGGGTTTTTGATACCCTAGCTTCAAAATATCCTGCAATAATCTTCACAGTCCCTACCTACCTTCCCTTCCTCCCTCACCTTGGTCCTATTCCAGACCCTTGATCATGCCCCTGTCCCTCACTCTTGAACATTCGATTACAGGCTCATTGTTTACTTTAGCTATCCTGTGTTTCTTTCACACCCACTTTTATTTTCCTACTTGTTTTCACCCCTACTCTGGTGCAACCTTCCACTTTTGTTACTTAAAAGGCTGCATCTTCAAGCTGCTCTCAGGGACTTCAGCACAAAATTGAGATAGATTTTAACTGAGAGTTAAATGCTGTCTTTCAGATGGGATGTTGAAATTAGAGGTTTTTTTAAAATGGTCTCTCTTCTGTGGCAATGTTAAAAATGGCAATGCTGCATTTATTAATGCTTCCAATAAGTGTTTCTTTGCAATGTTTAGTTAACGAGTGTAATTCACCTCTGAGTGGAGTAAAACCACATCTACAGTTGATATGCAGGACATGTGTTAATAGAGAGTACACTAAAAAAAATTGCAGGTAACATCCAGGTAACCACAAAGATTTTTAGAGGTATATCAAAAGTTGGATTGGTATGGCTAAAAGATTGATGTGGGACATAAAAACAGAAGAAATAATCAGCAGATCAGAGAGAAATGGTTAATGCCTCACTTTGATCACCTTTCATCTGATTCAGTCCTTGGAGGAGAAATGGGCTTCAATTTATGGTTGCTAGCACTTACTAGAAAGAATGAGCTAGAATTAGTGTTGTAACAAATTTAATAACTTGGGATGTTAATAAACAGTTGGATAAAGAGTTATTGGGGGGGGGGGTGTTCACTGGTTCAAGTGAAGTGAAATTTAGAAAGGTGAAGATAAAGAACAAAGTTATGTAGGGTAGCAAAATGGTATCTGTTGCGCATTAATACACAAGAGCATGAGATACACAGAAGTACCTCCAGTTAGAATCAGAACTTGAAACAAATAAGGTGCATTAATGAGATAAATAGAAATAAATTATAAGCATGAGTAAATTATGAGAAATAAATTACAAACTCATGAGTATTATATGTTTTACGGTCATTTTGTGGGATGACAAGTCTTGGGAATTGATTTTTTTTCCAGGATATTCAATTTTTTTTAAGAGATGTGCAAAACATAGTCCTGATTTTCATAAACTGAATGAAGGCAAGAAACCCACTCAGTTTTAGTGGGCTAACAAAAATATCAAGAGCAGAAAAATGTTATCAGCATTTGAACAGTTGCGGTAATGCGCAATAGAGTATAAATCGGAGATGAGTGTAAAAAGGGTAATATAAAAGATAGAACGAACACACACACACACACACACACACACACACCAATTTAGTTAGATCTGAAAATAAAGTTTTAAGTTCAAGTTTATTATCATCTGATGTACATTAACAACCTGATGAAGCTGTGTCCCTTTGGATCATGATGGACACACAAAAACATACAATACCCAGTACACAACATTCACTTAAACAATCAAAACCAACCTTTTTCTAGCTGGATGGCTGAATTTAGAGTAGAATCTGGAGCCATGTTTCCATAATTTACAGTTGTTACCAGAGTGAAGCAGCTCTTCTCTTCCCTGTGGTTCAGATGCAACTTCAGGCAATCCAGTTTATTTTCCTAGAGATTGCATATTTTGCATTAAAATTGTTGGGAGCGCAGGCCTAAATTAATTTGTTTTGAGTCTGACACGCTTAATGCACCTCTGCTTCCTTGAACACTGTTTCTGACAACCTCTTCTCTGAGTTTTAGTCATTGGTGTTGGGGGTTGCTGTCTTCATAAAGTTATATTCACTCAGCACCTTCATGTGCTGGTCCTCTAGCTTGGTATACCAATAGGTTTTAATATTCCTGGAATTTAGTATTGTTTTTCAATCATAGACAAGATGAATAGAACAAGATTTCACCTTTTTTTGGAGTCAGAGTGGCTGCTACAACCAAGTGTGCTGCATTTGTTTTACTATCATAAACTACAAAAGCATAATGTCTGAGTTTGCTGTGGAAGATTGTAAAATACATTAAAAGATAAGATGAGAAACAATAACTAAAATTTAAAATTTTACACTGTTTTCAAGAAATGTACATTTAATTTGAAAGTGATATGGTATACGTTAAAGACAACATTAAATTAAAGGACAAGGTGTAAATTGTTGCAAAAATAGCAGTTAACTTGAGAGTGGGGAAAATTTCAGATTTCAATAAAAGAGAACCAAGTTGTTGATAATGGAAGGGAATGTAGAATTCTGAGTGAAAGCAAGCAAGAAATATAAAAACAGACAAGCGGTGTGTTGAAAGGGAAAACTGAAGTCAATGTGGGTTCATCTTTGATAGGAAGGAGCAACAGCAGGGAAATTATAGTTAAGGAAATGGTACCAAGGCAATTCAAAAATTGCAATTGGTTTGGCCGGAGTTAACATCAATTATGAAAAGGAAATCATATTAGACAAATCTACTAGATTTTTTTTGAATTATAACCATCAGAATACATAAGCTAGGTGGCAGTGTGGATCAGGAATTGTTTGCAGAGAGGCTTCAGGGGATATCAACAAATGGGCAAAAAGAGAGTAGATAATTAGTTCAAGTAACAAGTGCTTATTGTCATATACATTTGTACAGATGCACCAAAATTCTTACTTGCTGCAGCCAAATAAATAGTGTATAGATCAACTACAAGGTGGTGAAAGAGTACCAGAGGTAGGTGAGAATATGGATTGAGATTACAATCAGAACAAGATTGATTTTGATGAATAGTATAACAAGGCTGATGGGGTTTTGTAGCCTGTTTACAATTTGTAGTAATTCTGTCCATAGGGGAAAATGGATGTTATTTTGGGTTTGTATTGTCCATCTTTTATGGCTATTTTATAATGTTGTACTTCCTGGTAATAGTTCAGTATATGTTTCTGCATTCTAGCTGAAGCAAAACCTAAGAGGATGGGAAATAAATTGGCCTTTTGCTCTTGAGTGTTGGGATGCTCTAATGGCACACTCCAATAATATATTGTCTAATGCAGAAATATTTTTCAGATAGGTCAAAGCTCTCAATAAGTCTGGTATGAACCACTCTCAGAAACAAGATTTGTGATCATTTAAGATTATGAACCAGTATTCCTTGCACGTTTAATGACCCCGATTATAAATTAAATTACTTTCTTTATCTGTTCATGCCTGCAGCTGAAAATTGGCTCATCTGTGTTCCATATTCTACATAATTTAGTGTATGTTTTGAATTGTTTAATTAAATTTTGAATTTAAATGCTATGGCTTCAAGACAGTGCCCTAGCATTTGATTGGCAGCTGTGTTTCATTGGTTAGCAGCAGAGTATTAAATGTTGGCTTATGTATATATTAGTTTTCAGTTCCATATGGCAGGAAGGACGTTAAGGAAAGTAGTGCCAGACTGGGGTTGATAAGAGAAAATGCAAATATAACCTTAGAAAAGAGACATTACACACACAAGGGTAAAACACAGGATTCTGTTGACACCGTGGTAAATGAAAAAAACACACAAATGCTGGAGAAACTCAGCAGGTCAAAAAGTGCCTTTATGTAGCAAAGGTAAAGATACATCACCAGCATTTTGGAACATGTTCCCCCACACCTTGCTGAAGGGCTCAAGTATGAAATGTTGGTGATGTATCTTTACCTTTGCTACATAAAGACACTGTTTGATCTGTTGAGTTTCTCCAGCATTTATGTGTTATTACACACACAATACAAGTTCCAAAGATTATGAAGGATAGAACCAAATTGTTTATTGATCCTCTGGTTGGTAGATTAATCGATAAATAACCTCTAGTGTAGTAAGGTGGTGGAAGAATCAAGGTGGAATTAATGGACATAGGTTACCAGGAGATCAGTGAGGGGTATGGAATTGAAGGGATTGGTCTGATAGCCACTGTAGATTTTGGGCACATAACTTCCTGTGTCTTAGGATTGTATTACAGATAAAATAGGTCTATTTTATTGAACAACAAAATTTGAATGTAGATAACCAAAAAACCATTTGACTATATTTTGCTTTTGAATAATTTAGTTGTGCTCTGCTCAGCTGCACCAAATGGAATTCCCATTCCCAGTGGTTGGAACTAGCTGTTTGGAAGCACTGCTGTTACCTTGATGAAGGGCTCAAGCCTCAACTTTGATTATGTATCTTTATCTATGCTCCATCAAATACACTGTTTAACTGTCGAGTTTCCCCAGGTTTGTTTTTTATAGCAAGATATATTTGTGAGTACATATGTGGTTAAACTCAAGTCAGTGTTGAGGAGAATTAATTTGGTAAATTGCTACTGCCTATGTGGAGTGAGCACAGACACTGAATCTTGCAAGTGTCTGCTGCTGTCTTGTGGTATTGTTGCTGGCTGATCAGGAAGCTACGCGAATGTGTAACAAAAGCTGAAAACACTTCCTGTGCTA
The DNA here is from genome assembly GCF_036971445.1 of Narcine bancroftii. Lineage (NCBI taxonomy): Eukaryota > Metazoa > Chordata > Chondrichthyes > Torpediniformes > Narcinidae > Narcine > Narcine bancroftii. The sequence goes on from NC_091472.1 coordinate 129,671,705, forward strand.
TCACTAGTTTTGTCAACAATGTGCAACATTATTTTAGTTTTCCACATTTTATTGATACGTCCCTTGTCCTTAAATTTGTTGCTTTCAAATTTATTTTTTGGGAGAAAAATAACTTTATGAATCTCCCCCAAAGCTCCCTTAACAGGGATAACAAAGGCAATTGAAGGCATTGGGTAGGAATAAAAATAAAATTAGCATTAACAGGGTGGCTTTCACACCCCTTTCAGATATATCATGCACATTGCGGCTAATTCAGTAGATTTGAATTGGAGCCACTGCTATGATTTGTCATTATTAACCAGTTCCTTGTTTTTGTATCACCTTTTCACATAGTTCATGTTTAGCTTTGGATGCATTTGCTTTCTTGAATTCTTGTGAAAGTTTGAAAGTTTTCAAAATTTCAAATGAATTGGGGTGGAAGTTCTACTTATTTACTTTATCCAACCATTAAGTTATTTGTTGTAGATAGTATTTAATTGTTAAAAATTGGTCATTTGAAGATTGTTGGTGGGAATGTTGTGTGTACAAAAAAAAATGGCTGGTTTGTTGCCTATATTACAACAGTGACTACACTTGTGTGCTTTATTTTACCAATGAGTGCTTTATTGGCTGCACAGCATTTTGGAACACCCGGATATTTGCCAAGAAATTATATTAATAGAAGTATTTATTTCTCTAAATCTGTGCTGAAATTTAAGCAGTTGCTATTATCCGTCACTGATCAGAACAGTTTTGGTTTTAATTTGGCTGTGTTCTCATTCCTTGTATGATGTTAATCCTGATGCATAGCTGTTTCTACATTAAAGCACTGTTAGGATATGCTGCAACTTCTTTTACTAACACTAATAGTTCACAACAAAAAAGCAAACTACCACAGGAACTCAGTAGGCACTTTCATGTGGCCAATTGCCCCGCTTGTAAAGCCATATATTTTGGCAAAATGCGGCTGTGGGAAGGCCACGTGAATGTACAGGAGGCGCCTGGAAGGCGAGTTTGGTAACCCTCTTCCAAGAGGGATAATCCCCACGGCACAGAGGCCTCCCCACCCATCTGAATGTGGCAGCCTAAAAGCGGCTGCATTTAGATGACAGTCAGCTGGCCAGTGCCTGACAGCTCCTCTCCCAGTCCCCACATTGTCGGGCGACCGGCGCAGGCTGTAAGCGCGGGGACGTCCCCACACTGATCCTGCTGCCCCGCTCTCTCTCCCCACTCACGAAATCAGTCCCCACACTATTGTGACTGATTTCGGGAGTGGGGATAAGGGGGCTGGAGCGGCTGGCGGGGGAGAAGGGGGCTGGCCGAAACAATGCCGGTACCCGACTCAAGCGCCTCCTTCTGCCCCGCCGATCGCTCCAGCCCGTGAGTGGGGAGAGAGTGGGGCAGCGCCGGTCACCCCACAGTGTGGGGACTGAATTCGCGAGTGGGGCATCGGGATCATTGTGGGGACGTCCCGTGCGGAACGTGCCCGCGCTGATAGCCCGTGCTAGCTGTCCCAGCTGACAGCCAGTCATCCTGAATTGACAGCCCAAGGGACAGAAGCCAGAATGCGCTCAGATGCACATCCCGGCGCAGCTGTCCTTTCAGGTGGCCAGTGCTGCCACCTGAACTGCAATTTAAAGGGACACTTCTGCTTCTTCAGGTGCATTCTTAACTGAGAATACACCTGAAAAAGCCTAGTGCATCAAGCAGCAAAAGAAGAAGAAGAAAAGGAATTGTTGACAGTTTTGGTTGAGACTTAAGAGTTTGAAGCTGAATCTTGACCTCTTCTTTTCTCCCCCACACCACTTTGCCCACAGATGCTGCTTGCTCGACCCTAAAGCAATTTGTTTATTGCTCCGTATTACGACTTTGGCTAGCAATAAGTATGTCATCCAGGTATATGAAGGTAAAGTCAAGATTGCGTCCAACTCTGTCCATTTAAAAATTGGAAAGTCTCCGCAGCATTCTTGAGCCCAAAAGGCAACCTTCTGAATTAAAAAAAGCCAAAGGGTTTAATAATAGCCGTTTTTGGAATGTCATCCAGGAGGACCGGGATTTGATGATACCCCCAGGCCAGGTCCACCTTGGAAAAGATGCGGGCTCCCTGCAGATTAGACGGGAAGTCCTGTAAATGTAGTGATCCGATGCGATAACCTTGTTCAAACTGCAGTAATCACCTCAGGGACTCCATCTGCCTGTGGCCTTGGGTACCATGGGGTTGTCCAGGAGTTATGACCATTGTACAAAACCCATGTCCTCCATCCTTTCAGTCTCCTCTTTGGCCAGATGAATTTTATCTGGAGGGAGCCTGCGAGCTCGGGCATTGCGGTGGCCCTTTGGTTGGGTATGTAGTACTGCACCCCATGTTTCAGCATTGCCAAGGTGAATTGTGGCATAATTATTTTGGGGAATTCCACCAACAACCTGGTGAATTCATTCTCTGAAAGAGTAACAGGGCTGGCAGCTTGGCCTCACCTAGAGCAAAGGTCTGGAAAGTGTGGGTATGAACGAGCCTACGTCCCTCTAGATCAACCAGCAGCCCATGTGCTCTGAGAAAATCAGCTCCCAGTATTGGTTGAGCGACCGAGGCCAACGTGAATGTCCACGTGAACTTAGTATCACCAAACTGTAGCGGGATCCTACATGTGCCAAATATTTGGATAGTACTGCAGTTTTTGGCTTTCAATGATGGCCCAGGTTTTCTGATGCGCTCTGAAGAGGGAAGCATGCTGATCTCAGCCCCTGTATAAATGCCGGCCAGAATGTCTATTAGTGACGGCTGGCCCCGAACAAACAGGGAGGTTGGCAGCGGCAAGCTTCTGCACCCCATCATTTATGGTAGAAATACCAGTGGATGCTATCTTCATCCTGTTGTCTCCTGGCCAACTGGCAGTCTGACAATGGATTTGATTGACCTTGCTGCCTATCTAATGTTGGAGTTGCATGGTCCTGCTGCTGTGAGCAGGATCTGGTGACCCGTCCTACGGATGTCACTCCTTCTTGCTTAGACCACCATAGAATGTCAGCATGGGGCGTGACTCTCTGTTGGTCACTGAAATCCTCATCGGCCAGCAGCACGTGGATATCTTCTGGTAGCAGCTCCAAGAACATGAGGCAGGTCCTATGCCCTTCCACTAGTGCCACTATTTCATCCATGAGTGCAGAAGGGGTTCAATCTCCCAAGCCATCCAAGTGAAGTAAATGGCTGCTCGCTCATGTCACGAGAGGCCAAAGGTATGGATGAGCAGACTCTTGACCACCATATACTTGCCTTCCTCCAGAGGCTGCTGTAGAAAATCGGAAACTCACCATGCTGTCTCTTGATCCAGGGCACTTGCTACATAATAGTTCTGTGTGAACTGTGATGTTATCTGCCTCAACTGGAATTGAGCTTCTGCTTGGTCAAACCATACACGTGGTTATGAAATCCAAAATGTTGGCAGTTTCAGAGCCACGCCATACATCGAAGAAAATTTTTCCATGTTGAGGTCCAAATATTATTGCAAAGCATTCTATACTGAGCTACTATAGACATCAGTGTACACGTTGTGGAATCGCTGTATACGTCATTGAGTTGATGTATATGCTGGAAAGTCAACATAAATGCTGCTTTCACCTCCAGGCTTGCATACATCATTGCTTCTATCACATGGACAGGAAGTGATGTCATCAACCCAGATTTAAACCTGTATTGAATGCAGATCAATTTCTTGCATTTTCCATAGCATGTCCGCCATTTTGGGAGCCAGTTTGCATGCTGGTAAGTGGGTCGCCACAATTCCACCATTGTTGGCCAAATAATTGGAAATAATAATACAGGATGGAGGTTGCGTATCTGGTTGGGTCATGTGAGAACAACAATCTTGCTCTCAATATCACCAAGACAGGAGCTTATTGTTCATTTTTGGGAGTTTTTTTTAAATGAAGTACCTTGCTGGTTGTAGTAGATAAGAATGTTAATGCATTGAACATTGTATGCAATCAAAGATGGGAACTGTTCAATGTTTTCATCAATGATTCTTACTTTGGAATCGGAAGTACAAGTTCCGACTTGAAGAACAACCAAATTTCAGGATGTTATTGGGTTTCAGTCAGAGAGAAAGGGAAAAGGAATTTGTGGAATAATGGGAATGTCTATGACCGGTAAAATTGACATGATTTAATGAAGGCAGTTACCAGCACATTAAGTTTCTTAGTTTGTGTCATGTGCTGTTAATGTTAAGGCTCTGGGGCCTGTCCATCATGCCAGGTCATTATACATATTGAAAAATGTTCTTTACTCGGACAGCAATTAGTATGAATAATTTATTATTACTGGAAATAGTTGACCGTATGAATAAGATAAACATACTAGGGTAAAGGGAAAAGAGGGATGTGTTGGAAAAATAGAAGGAAGTGCATGTGAAACATACGCTAACATGGACTAACTGACTAATGCTGTTTGTCATAGAATCATGTAGCATCCAACAGGCCCTTTAGTCCAACTCGTCCATGCCCACCAAGTTGGTATTGTGGACTAGTCTTATTTACTTGCATTTGGTCCCTATTTTCTAAGCCCTTCCTATCCATATATGTCTTTTGATTGTACCTGGTTCTGTGTCTGATCCATCGTGTAATGCAGGACAATGTTTGGTTCTTCTAATCCTCTCACCTTCATTTCAGGACAGGGTGACGCAGTGCTGCACAAGTCCGACCATAAAGGCAAAGGACACTGATGTCCTTGTGCAGGAGAAAGGCCAGTTTTATGCATGTGAAGACAACTATGGCACCTGTGAAGAGAGAGGGTCCGGCACATATGACGAGGCAGAACCATGCAACGAAAACAATGAGCCAAAAGTCTGCAGAGACACAATGTAAGTGCTCAAAGGCTGTGCAAAGGTATTGACATACTTTGAATAAGGATATGGAGCTGTGAATGAAATTATGTGCCTCTTTTGAATTGCTGGACTCTGCTGCTCAAACTGTTAATTGGTGCACAGCTGTGCTCTGTTGCCCTGTCTCCACTGCTGTATATAATTGCAGAAGAGCTCTTAGAGATTTAGCAAGTGCCAAACAGATGATGCATTTGTTCAATGCCACCTTTTGTGTAGCGCGGGGTGGGGGGGGGGGGGGGTGGGGGAGAGCAAATTAATGCTCATTGGTCTTTGAAGAAGAATTTTGCATGAAGGTTGTGGGAAAGAGATGACATAGAATCCTCTGATGTGTTTTGGTATCTTTAAACCTCTAAAATCTTTCAGCTTCAGATTTGATCTTGGTCTTTGTGGAGTTGTGAGAAATAACTACCTCTTTTCAATGGATCTGGAAAACAAGTTTGTTGAAATGTTGTTCCTTCAAAAGCTGTCTCCCTTTGGATATGTTAGTGATGAAGGAATCAATCATGGCTGCAGTGGTTTCTGAATAGTCTGCCAGTCACTCTTGCGCCACAAATGAAAAATGGCTTCTTGAGAGAGGCAATGATTATACTTTGTGTTTTAATTCAACACCATTCAGGAGAGCAGAATGAAAAAAAGATTGGGTGGGTAATGTGTGTATGGAAGTGGGTTTGGGGAGTAATATGTGGGAGTTGTATTTAAAATCATTTTGCTATTAGTGAAAAAAATGTTATTGAAGAGATAAGGTCTGCTCAGATTATCTTAAAACTTGTATGATGAATTTACCTGTGAAGCAGAAAGGGTTTTCATGAGGTCCCCAAGCATATCTCTTAAACATACTGCCTTATGAAAAAGCACTAATAGGTGGAAATTGCCACTTGCAAGGTACAGAAAGGATTAAAAACTCCTTCTACCTTCATAAGCCATTGCTCATTAAGTCACTTCTTGACTGTTTGAACTTTGTTCTGTTACAGCTGTAGTCCAGTTTCAACCTATAAGGACTTTTCCATTGATCCAGTTGTTTGGCCAAGAAGCAAGTCTTTGTCCCCACAGTCAGTGGCGACCCATGCCAGCGAACAGCCATGCCCTCTCCAGGAACCAAGATCTGCAAGCTGTGAAATGGAGTCAACAGATGGCACAGATAGTTCTCAGTCCACTGGCCCAGTTACCCATCATGATCAAACTTCCCATGGATTCTCATTTCTGGAGGTAACTATGGACATCTGTTGTTATATGAATCAGCAAATGCTCATAGCTCTCTGCATATTCCTCTCAAACATTAGTTGCAAGTTTAGGGCACAAATAGGTAACAAAATATTGGATTGTGTTCACTTTCCATTACATCTGGCAGTTTTGAGATATTGAATGCTATCATGGATGATATTTATTCCTTTTTTTATCATCTCTAAAAGTTGGAAGGCAGCTAGTCTCTGCTAATGGAGACATGGATATTCAGTGACGTGTAGTCACACTCAACAAAGGTGATGACCTCACCAAAGCCTTCGACACCGTGAGCAGGAAAGGGCTTTGGCAAGTACTAGAGCGCCTCAGATGCCCCCCAAAGTTCCTCAACATGGTTATCCAACTGCACGAAAACCAACAAGGTCGGGTCAGATACAGCAATGAGCTCTCTGAACCCTTCTCCATTAACAATGGCGTGAAGCAAGGCTGCATTCTCGCACCAACCCTCTTTTCAATCTTCTTCAGCATGATGCTGAAACAAGCCATGAAAGACCTCAACAATGAAGATGCTGTTTACATCCGGTACCGCACGGATGGCAGTCTCTTCAATCTGAGGCACCTGCAAGCTCACACCAAGACACAAGAGCAACTTGTCTGTGAACTACTCTTTGTAGACGATGCCGCTTTAGTTGCCCATTCAGAGCCAGTTCTTTAGCGCTTGATGTCGTGTTTTGCGGAAACTGCCAAAATGTTTGGCCTGGAAGTCAGCCTGAAGAAAACTGAGGTCCCCCATCAGCCAGCTCCCCACCATGACTACCAGCCCCCCCACATCTTCATCGGGCACACAAAACTCAAAACGGTCAACCAGTTTACCTATCTCGGCTGCACCATTTCATCGGATGCAAGGATCGACAACGAGATAGACAACAGAGTCGCCAAAGCAAATAGCGCCTTTGGAAGACTACACAAAAGAGTCTGGAAAAACAACCAACTGAAAAACCTCACAAAGATTAGTGTATACAGAGCCATTGTCATACCCACACTCCTGTTCGGCTCAAAATCATGGGTGCTCTACCGGCATCACCTACGGCTCCTAGAACGCTTCCACCAGCGTTGTCTCCGCTCCATCCTCAACATTCATTGGAGTGACTTCATCACCAACATTGAGGTACTTCATCACACTACTTACGAAGTTAAACAACAAAGCCTGGAAACTCTGTGATTATAGTTTGCACACATTTGCTGGAGAAACCCAGCAAATCCATACAGCTTTCTTCATGAAGCAAAGATAAAGATACATACCAAGCGTTTTGGACCTGAGCCCTTCATCAAGGTAGGAGCAAGATGCAGGCAGGTGTCTGAATAAAGTGGTGGGAGGGAGGGGCAGTAGGAGGAGCAGAGACCCATGGGCAAGAGGTCATAGGTAGATATTGGAGGGAGGGCACGAGGAAAAAGCTGAAAAGTGATAGGGGGTGGGGGTGGGGACAATAGCTCTCTGCCTGCACCTTGCTCCTACCTTGATGAAGGGCTGAAGCTCATATGTTAGTTGTGTATCTTTATTCTTGCTGTGTGATTTGCAGAGTTTCTGCAGCAATTTTGTGTACTCTAATGAACATTGCTATAGTGCTTCCTGTACTGTTACCCTCCATAATCCAGTAATCAGGCAGTGATTATGCAGGGGTTTTAATTCTGTATATTTCAAAATCAGGACATCTTGGAAGTGGCAGTCTTCCCTTGAGGCACAGGTTTGAGAGCCAAATGGTGATGTCTACCTCCTCCTCTTCCCTCATAGCCAAACTACCTCTTTTCCCATCTTCATTATTTTTAAAACCAATTCAAATGTGGAAAATAATAAATATACTATTTATTCTGATTCTGCTCATATTTTACTCATGGATTTATTTCTGAAGATTAATCTGAATGTTCCTGATTTCTGGGACAACCATTTTTATATCATTGTTAGAACTTTAAGAGAGTCCTGATGAGCTGGAGTGAAGTCTGCTGGAAATGTTAAATTTAAAGGAGGATGACACAGTGGATAGTCGTGCTGCCTCACAGAGGCAGAGTCCCAGGTTTGATCTTGACCACCGGTGCTGTCTGGGTGGAAGTTTGCACATTCTCCCAGTGTCCACATGTTTTTTTTAAAATATCTCAGCTCTTAAAGATATGTCATTGGGCAAGTTAATTAGCTATTGCAAATGTAGGTGGACAGCAGCAGAATCAGTTGGTGGAAGGTTTTTGAGAGTTAATGGATTACTCTGAGAACCATCATAGAATGAACAGCATCCCATTACATGATAAGGAAATATAAGGACATGGAAATGTTGTGCACGTGAATTCATGAGGTGGTTCAGATCTGATCTTCATGATCTAATTGGATGAAATTACCTTTGAGAAAATGGTATTCAGTCAAGAATTAAGAGCCTAAACGAAGCCCATTATACCTATAACACAGTGATTCTCAACCTTTTTCTTTCTACTCACCTACCACCTTAAGCAATCCCTTACTAATCACAGAGCACAGATACCATAGGGATTACTTAAAGTGGTAGGTAAGTGGAAAAAAAAGGTTGAGAACCACTGCTGTAACAGATCTGTAAAATAATTGTTCAACAAGTCCCACTTCCTGTTACTTTTTTCAGGCTATATTTAAATCTCTTGCATCAATGCTTAATACATTCATTTCTGGAAACTGTTTCTCATTCCCTCCATCAAAGCCATTGATGATTTTTAAACATCTTTATAAATGTCCTCTTCACCATCTTTGCTCAATGGGAACAGCCTTTGCTTCACCAGCCTCTCTTGGTAACAAGTTCCCATTCGTGGTACCATACTAATGAATCTTTTCTCTAGAGACTTAACATTAAAGAGCGATGGCCAGAAATGAGAAAAATGCACCCAGAGACAGTGCTTTTTTTTAAGGTTTACCATGACCTCATTGTTTAATTTTCTCTCTGCCTTTACTCATTGATCCCATTTGTCTTTTCAGAAGTCTGCCCATCTATCCTAGAGAAGCTTGATTTTGATAAACTACTTGCATTCAATACATAGATTATATATATATATATATATATATATATATATATACAGGTAGTCCCTGACTTACGACGGTAATGGAGACTGAAGGATTGGTTGTAAATCGAGGTTGGTCATAAGTTGGGGAATGGGGACTTTGGGCTGCCACTGGGAGCAGGGACCTTTGTATGCAGTATTTTTAATACAAAATTTGTACTTGTACAGTAGTTTTAATAAAGATTTTTTAATTTTGGTCATGTGTATGGGTGGACGTAACTCGTGGGGGTCAGAAGTTGAGGACTACTTGTATGTCATAGGATGCCAGTTTATCCAAGACACAGAATCAAGCTACCTGGCCCACCAGCATATAGCAGAATGCATGTTTCCCTGCTCAAAATACATCTTTTCTGGAAGAAAGTCATACAAAATTGAAGCACAAGCAAAAAATGCTGGAATGAGAAACAGTTGAAAAACCTGAAAGTTGAGAATGAATCTTGGCTTTTTTTTTAAACTTCATTCTCCTCCCCAGCCTGTAACCACATTGGACAGCGGTGCCCAGAAATGTCGGATCCAGCTCGGCAGAAAGACTTTTCGTCGTGCACCAACAAAGCACAGGAAGGGAGGCTTGGGTGACCAGAGTGATGGCACAGATCAGTGGCTTGAAAGAAGCATGGAACCCTACATGTACAAAGATTCAACAGGTAAGGCAGAATGGCAGCTGAGGGAGGAATGGCCACTTCAACTAATTAAGAATAGTAAATGTGAGGAGCAGGCCTAATAGATTCTGTCCAGTTTAATTGATATATGGTTTGTATTCCAAGAATTGGTGAGTTCACCCATTTTTGTGCACAAGGTCAGAAAATGAGAGTGGGCACATGGTCTTTCAAGGGCTGATTTACCCCTGGCTTAATACCTTCTTTGTGTCAGATCCCCATATCCATCAATCCTTTTCTCTTCCAAAAATATTATTTTTGCTTTAAGTTCTTTTAATGAGCAAGCCTCCATACTTTCTGGGTGGAGAATTGCAGAGATTCACCATTATCAACAAGAATAAATTTCTATGTACTTTGGCTTTAAATGACCAGCCCCTTATTTTGAAACTATGACCTCTCATTTGATGCTCACCCACCACCAAAAACATCTTGACATCTACCCTCCAATTTGTGTGTTTCAATAAAGTTATCCCTTATTCTAAATTCTAAACATTACAGATCAAAACTGTTTATCCTCCCTTGACAGGAGGACAACCTTCACATCTCAGGAGTCAAACTGGGTTGTCTCTTTTGGACCAGCTCCAGTGCTGCGACATACTTTGTTAAGTAACGTGGACCAGAACTCTAAGGCACCACACACCAACCTAACCTACTAACTCCAACCTCTGATAAAAGCCAACATGATCTTTGTCCTTGTGACTTCTTGCTGTACTTACCCATTAACCTTTTGTGTGTCATTTACAAGAAATCTATATCCCTCTTAATTTGTTTGCAGTCTTTTTCAATTTAGATAATAATCTGTTCTTTGATTTCCTTTTATGGCAGTTCCCACATGAAACCCCATTTACTAAATTTTCACCCATTCATTCAATCTCTCTGTATCCCGGTGCACAGTTACAATATCCTCATCCTAACTTACCCTTCCAATCCATTTTTGTGTCGGATACTTTTCATTTTGCCCTTTTAGATTGTTATTTAAAATAGTAAATAACTGGAGACCCAGAAATCATTCCTGGGCTTTAAAAAAAAAAGTGCAAATGCCACTCAGTTGAAAGGAGACAATAATCACAGGCAAGGATAAAATAGAATGTGGGTCATTTAGACCAATATCTGTTCTTAATGTAGATTATAAATTATTTACCTCAATTATGGCCAAATGATTAGAAGATTTTTTATCTACATTGATACATAATAATCAGTCAGGTTTTATACAATAACACAAACACAAGACAATATACGAAGGACATTTCACATTATGGATCATATACAAAAAAATAAAATTAAAGCAATAGTTATTAGCGTGGACACTTAAAAGGCATTTAATTCAGTTAATTGGAATTTTCTTTGCAGAGTTTTAGTTTACATGATACAATTATTAAACTATACAGGCACTATATGACAATTCTAGTGCTCGGATTAAAATCAATGGATATTTATCAAAAAGTTTTATACTAGAAAGAGGCATGAGACAGGGTTGTGCCTGGTCACCACTACCTTTTTGCATTATATTTGGAACCATTAGCTCAATACATCAAGCAGAATGAGGATATGAGGACATAAATTGCCCTGTTATGCAGATAACATTTTGATGTATTTAGGGCAACCATACTCTTTACCTAAACTGATCCAATCCCTTGAATGATAGGTCAGTTATCAGGATACAAGATTAACAAAGATAAAACCCAGTTACTCTCATATAACTATAGCCGACCAAGAGAAAATGAAAGTAAGATATCTCTGGGCATGGCAAAACAGAGTCTCTAAGTATTATGCCAAAAGATTTGGCAAAATTATTGGAATGCAATTATTTGCCTATATAAAGAGAATATTATAAGATGGAACCTAATTACATTTTATAATCTCAATTCAATGATTGAATCCATTAAAATGAATATATTGCCCAGACTATTAGAGTGGAAGCCTGATTTTACACACTCTAATTTAACACTAATTTGGATATAATACGATGAGTCATTGGACTCCAATATATGTGCCGCTTAACGTCCGCATTCCGTTCTTTGAGATAGGACGTTAAGTGAGCCCATTTAAAAAAGATGCAATACCTGGGATGGTCACCCTGTGGCACAGCAGATGTTTAGAAGTAGCGCGTCTAAATTATTTAGGGTAAATACAGTAATGTTTACCTTGGTGGGGAATTCATCATATGGATGAAGAAGGGGTCCTGCTGCAAAGATGTGGGGGGGGGGGTGGGTGTGTGCTGCCACAAACAGTGGGGGGAGAGTGATGGTGATTGCTGCTGTGATCGATGTGTGTGAGTATATATTGTACACACTAGTGAAACCCCGATTTAGTGTGACACCGCTTTTCTAGTGGTTTATTTATTTATTTTTGGACCCAAACTATCGTGTTGTAACAGGGTTCCACTGTATAACTTTTTCAGACCTTACCAATACAGATTAACCAAAATTGATTCAATGAATGGGATAAAATGGTATTAAGATATACACGGCATGGTAAAAGGACGAGAGTTAGTCTCAAAACATTGCAATTAGCCAAGGAAAAGGAAGGTTAGGGCCTACATTCTCTTAAAGATTATTATTTTGCAGCACAATTGAGAGCTGTGATGTGTTGGTGTAACTATCATATGATGCTTAATGGAAAAATTGAGAAGATACTTTCCATCCCCATACAGGCAATTTTGGCTGATAACAACCTACAAAGGTGCATAAATAGTATTTATAACCCATGGATGAAATGGACTCTTAAAATGTGAAAAACTACAATTCTTAAATGGTATGCATAGGACTTAGATTTCATGCCAAATAAATTGAATGCTAGATTTAAGGACTGAATAGCTAAAGGAATAACAATTTGTGATAAAAAGTAAAAATATTCAGTTTTGAAATGCTTAAAGAGAAACACATTATAAAAATAAGGCTTTTATCAGTATTTGCAGATGCAACATTGTTAATAGGAGAGTTAAAAATGTAACCAAGGCAAGTACGTTTGATAGAACTGTTTAGAAAAGCACATAATTCAGATAATGGTCATCAAATCATTTCAAGTGTATATCAAAGTCTGTCAAACCTTAAAATGTACTGGACCAATTAAAACAAAATCAGAAAAGGAAGGAGGGATAACTATATCTGGGGGAGAAGGGACAATAATATGGAGGTATCAATGGAACTGTACCAGTTCACAGAAATGGTTTGGGTGGAAAAACCTGATAAGATAGTTTATTACACCCTCTCAGAAATCCCATTATGATCATGAAGTGCCAGTTGATGAAGTAGACAAAGACGATGTGGTCAAACAATAATCATGGCTTTTATTAGCAGAAACTTATGGTACAATAATGAAAGACAATGGGTGCGTACCCACGGGGAGTGTCCTAACAGTAGAGATAATGCACAGCCAATGTTAGTACAGCAAGGGAAAAGGAGGAGGAGATGTAAGTGCAAGTTACCTACAATTGTGATATGAAGACTAAAAGAACATGAGAAACTAATGTGTTTCTGTCATGCTAATGCAAAATATATCCTTCATTATCAGAACCTATTGGACAGGAAGAATTGACGACAGAGAAGATCAAAGGATATGAGAAACTTCTACCTTCACAGAGTCAAAAAGTTGCAATGTTTCCTGGGATGGACCCAGCAGTATTGAAGGTAAATTTTCTGGAATTCTTATAATTGGCTTCATATCAGTGACCTGAATATTCTGACATACTGCAATTTTTTTCTGATTTCAAGTTCCAGCATGCTGCACAAGGCAAGCATGGGTGCCCTGATATAGTTTAGTCCCTTTAAAATTAAGTTAAGCTAAGCTGAGTGGGCAAACCAGATAAATGCAAAAAAAAGTCTGCAGTTTCTGAAGCTCATCGGTCAGCCCACAAGTTATCTGGTATGGATCTGATGAGCCAAATGATTGCCTGTTTTGCCTTAGCAATTCTGATCCTGTAAGGTAAAAGTTCCTCCACTTGTCTCTCAAGCAGGTCCAATGTCATTATTTCAAGAAACACAGAAAAGTTATCCTAGTTTTGAAATGTCTAATGAAAGCAATACCAGAAGTTTATGATGTTCAATAAAACCATAAATGTTGTTCACACTATCTCTGGATTAGGGCATTTGATATGCTCTTAATAATGAGGAATTGTGCAGCACCCAAACAACTGATGATGTCTGGTGGAATGGTATGTCAGATGCTCTCTTGATAAATCATGGGGGCACCTTGTGGCCAATATCGGAACTTCAACTAAGTCACTTTTTTTTAAACTCACAATTTGTACCAAACCCAAAAGGAAGCTGTAACTTGCATATCTGCTTCTGACTGTTTCTTTAGAAGATGCAGATGGAGAGAATTGTTTCACACCAAGTATAATCAGCAGAACTACAGTATTCTGATAAAAATTCCAAATTGGTCTTTTATCATTTCTCCTGGCCCACTTAATACATCCAGCAATTTTTATTTATTGTCAAATGTTAAAATTCTTGACCCATTTATGAAAATGTTATTTCAAAATGGCAAAGTTGATGAGCAATAGAGCACTCAAGCAATATTAAGATTCAATTTATTGTCATGTAAAGAAGATACAGTGAAAAGTCACCAAGTTCCAGCAGCATTCTTAAAACAAGAAATGAGAAGCCTCTTTTGAGACACCGAGTGGCTGTGGATTTTGCTTCTTATTCTGATGAATGTGCCTCCAGCTTTACCATAATTGTAGCCAGCCCACGTGTCGTTCAGTGTTGAACCTGAGCTTGAGACCCTTTTTCCAAATTGCATTCCCTCTATGCCAGCTTTCAAATCCATGAAGCATTAGGAAGCTATGAACATTTGAGGCTTGATGGGAGACTTGGTCACTATCGCATCGATTCCTGGTTCCCAGGTGCTGGCTAAAGTCAACATGTGGAGTGGCATGAGGTCTTCGGCCCTGAGCCCCTACCATCACAGCCACTTTTAGCTGCTTGCACTCCATATAACCGGGACCCACAAAAGCCTCCATAGTCACAGCTGTGGAGGAAACAAGGAGGCTACAGAAGGACTTAGACAGATTAAGAGAATGGGCAGAGAAGCAGTAAGTGAAATGCAATATTAGAAAGTGTACGGTCATGCACTTCAGTAGAAAAAAATAAATAGGAACTCTTTTTTAAATGGGAAGACAATTGAAATTCTTGTCCTGCATATGCTATGTATTGTTTGTATGCGTGCATGTTTTGCACTGAGGACTGAAGAACGCTGTACTTGTGTAAGCATTTGGTGGACTAAAGAGTCCATCTCATTGCTATACAATTCCATAAACTCTTAAGGTGTGTTTGAGGAGAAAGAAGTTAACCATGTCAGCGAGTAAGGCTCAGAACGATATTGAGAAAGTTGGCAAGAATTATACCAGGCTCAAATAGAGAATGAAAACTGGTATGTTTCTATTTCTCTGCTGTACAACATATGTAATACTTTGGAACTGAACTTTGTTTACTTGGATAATGTACACACAAATGCGGTATTAACGCTAAATGAAGCAAAACCAAAAGGATACAATTATAACATTGACTAATGTTGAATAAGATTTGAAAATTAGGATTTTTAAACATGAATGAATCTAAGAGCAAGTAATGCAGCATCAACTTGTACTTTGAGATGGAACAGGTGAAATCACTGTATAGATACAGGAATTATGGTTATCACAATAATGAGTGACAGTAATATACAAAGATCATTTGCCATGCAATAGTTTCTGAGCTGCCTGAAACCTGCAAATATCACACGCAAAATCTGATTGATGTTTGAGTTGGGGGTGTGGCCATGCTAAGGAACTGAGCAGATGTACTTTGAAAGAGCTCTCCACAAAAAGTATTAAAAATACGGTTAGAAAGCTCAAAACCAGAATTTTAGCAACAAAAATGGATATAACTAGTGCTAAATGGCCAAGGCAATCAAAAGCAAAAACTGAACAATCAGCAGGTCAGCCAGGAACATTGAGTGGAAGCCTGATGATGATCGACTCAGAAGGGGCCTTGGGACCAGCTGAATCCAGCAGAGCTGGGGGTTGGGGTTGGCCCAAGATATTACCAGCATCCTGAACAGAACTGAAATTTTATGCACTCATTTCACGAGTGTAGAATCAGCAATGAGAGACCTATCAGAAAAGGTAACGGAAATCACAGAAGTTATGGAAAACTTAATGGAACGAATAACTCATTCAGAGGCTAAGCTGGTCAAAACAAAAGACAGGCTAAAGGCACTGGAAGAAAAAGCAAAAACATGGGACACAGAAAAAAAGGAGTGATGGACAATATCAATCACATGGAAAATTTCAACAGATGTAACAATGTAAGAATCATTGGACTGGGAGAAGGAAAAGACATGGTGAGTTTCTTTGAAACCTGGATCTCACAAATGCTGGGACAAAATAAGTCAAATGCAAAGCTACAAGATGAAAGAGGTAAAACACAGGATTCTGTTGACACTGTGGTTAAGTGAAAAAACACACAAATGCTGGAGAAACTCACTAGATAAAGGCACTGTTTGACCTTCATCTAGCAACGGTAAAGATACATCACCAACGTTTCAGGCTTCAGCCCTTCATCAGGGTGTTCCTTGCCACTTTCCTTGATGAAGGGCTCAAGCCCAAAGCATTGGTGATGTTTGTGTTTTTTTTTACAAGTTGAAAGGGCTCACTGAACCCTCGGACCCAGAAGAACCGGCAAACAGTGACCATGACCTGTGCTGGTAAGACTTTAAGTTACCAGGGGAGAGAGATGCGATCCATTAGTGGTGGACAATGCAAAAGTAATGTTTTGCCAGGACTTTAGCCCAGCCTTGGTCAAACAAAGAAAGGAATTTGATGAGGTAAAGAGAACATTACAAAATAAAAATTAAAAAAAATAATTCAATGATTGACTCACCAAGATTAAGGGTGGATGTCTCAGAAGGTTATCGACAAATTTTCAAGAATAAAGAAGTGGAATAATTTTTAAGAAAGTTATGAAAAGATTAATGTCACTAGCTGAAAGGACTGAAAAAAAACATTTCAAAATGGGACTAACTGAAAGACATTTTTTTATTTATATTAATAGTTCTGAACAGTATTGTTTTCACTGTTAAAAGAAAAACCATTGTGGTTTATGTGGAGACCTCTGAAAAGATAGAAAGGTGGGAACTATAATTTGGGGGGGGAAGAGATGGCACTGGGAAAGGAACAGTTTTCAAAGATGATGCTCAAGGGAGGGTTTTTTCTTTTTCGGCAGTAGGAAGACAAAATATATTAGTTGGAGGATACTTCAATTTCTGCTTGGACACAATACTAGATATGAAAGATCTAAATCTTATTGATGTATGGAGGCAATTAAATCCAAGAGAGTGAGAGACTACTCTTTTTACTCAAGGGTGCACGACTCACATACAAGGATCAACTTATTTTTAATGTCTGCCTAGTTAAAAAGTAGAGTCATAAAAACAGAATACTTAGCGAAGCTTCTATCAGACCTCTCATGACAAACATTAACTATAGCAATAATGGAAAAGCAAAAGAATGTATACAGATGGTGTCTCAATACTAAATTGCGTAAAAGAACACACTTCTGTGAATCTATAAAAAAAATAGTTTCTGAAAAAAATCTGCCATCTACTAACAATAATTTTCTGATATGGGCCAAATTATATCCTCTACAAAGAATCTTAAGAGGGAACATATGGCAGAAATAAACAGTTTGGCAATAGAAAAAAAAATCAAAGAACAGGACTACAAGAAGAATACAGACTACTGGAGAATAAAAACATACAAACATATAGGACAGAAAAAGCTATATTAAACACTAAACAACAATACTATTAGTTGGCAGATTAAAACAGAGGAGTCATCAAGAATGATACATGCTATAAAGACAGATACCCTAGAATATAAGAAAAAAGAAATTAATGACATTCTTAGACAATATTACACAAAATTATACAAATCAGAATGACTAGGAGATGAGAATGAAATAGAAGAATTTTTGTTGAATGTCAAACTTCCAAAGCTAGAGAGTGAAAGGATAGAATTAGATACTCCCTTCACAAGGAAATAAGTCAGAAAGGCCCTTGGCACCCTATAGGCTAATAAATCATCAGGGAAGGATGGATTCTACTGTTAATGGTTGTCCTAGACCAAGCTCAGACCCTCCCAGAATCATTCTCAACGCGATAATTACAGTGTTACCAAAAAAGAATAGGGACCAACTAAAAACTTCATCATACAGACCAATATCCCTATTAAATGCTGATCAGTTGCAAAAACTAATCAAACAGGGTTTTTTAAAAGGAGGCATTCCTCAAATAGTCTAGGAAGATTATTTAATATAATACACATGGGAAAATCAGAACAAAATCCAAGTATTGCAGTCTCCCTAAATGCAGAAAAAGCATTTGACCATTTGGAATGATCCTCTTTATTTAAAACACTGGAAAATTTTGGTATAAATTGGATAAAACTATACTATAAATTGCAAGTAGGTCAAGCAGACAGGGATGCCCCCTGTTCCCAGAGCTTTTTACTTTAGTGACTGAACAGGGAGAGATGGTAAGAAGGGATCTGGACATAAAGGGCTTCAAAGTCAGGCAAGAAGAACACAAAATCCATCTATTTGCCGATGATGTGCTATTGCACCTATCAGGAGCAGCTAAATATTTTGAAAAATTTCAAGGAATACTAGAAAAATATCAGACTACAAAATAAATATGGATAAAAGTGATATAATGCCATTATCAAATTTTGAATATGAAAGATACCATTAACAAAATAAATTTCAATGTAAGACAGATAGAATAAAATATCTTGGAATAGCAACTGACAATAACTTGAAAAATATGTACAAACTAAATTATGTTCCTCTTTTTTGGGAAGATAGAAAGAGAACTGCAGAAATGGAGAGACTTACCAATTAATTTGGTGGGAAGGGTTAACTGCGTCAAAATGAAAGTGATGCCAAAACTGCTGTAACTTTTTCCAATCGCTGCTTACTCCGTTACCTAAAAACTTTTTTTAAGCTACTAAACAACCATATTAGACAGTTCCTATGGAAATAATAAGATATCAAGAATTGACTTCCAGATTTCAAAAATTATTACCTAGCTGCATAAGCTAGATTTCTCACTGCTGCCTTCACTGAAGACAACAACCCAAATTGGGTTCAATTAGAAAGGGGGAGGGGGAAGCAAAGGACTTTATCTATAAATGGAGTGTCAAATCAATAAAGAAAAAGATGGATAACCCCATGTTAATACATATGATTAGAACGTGGCAAGAAATTAAGGAATGTATATGGAAAACAAGTAAGGATATCAATAAAAGCAGCACCATTGTGTAAAAATGTGTTATTGCCTATGAACATGGGCAATAGAATATTAAATTTGTGGTGTGACAAAGGTATAAGATATATTAAGGACTGTTACAGAGAAGGAACTCTTGTCCTTTGAACAATTAAAACAGAAATACAGAGTGGCCAATGGGACCACCTTCTGTTTTCTCCAGCTTAGATTGTCCTTCTGAGGAAGATGGGGACCAATGTTGACCCCACCTGAAATTGGTGAAACTGAATGAACAGTCTGGATAGGGAATACTCCTTGTGAAGGGAGTATCTAATTCTATCCTTTCACTCTCTAGCTTTGGAAGTTTGACTTTCAACAAAAATTCTTCTATTTCATTCTCATCTCCTAGTCATTCTGATTTGTATAAATTTATTAGAAAAATGTTGTATGCTCTCCAGAGCAAAAGTGCAAAACCAGGGTTGCAGAGGTCAAGGGAGAGATGGGAGTCAGACTTGGGTGAGGTGATTTCAGAGAGAAGCTGTTCAGATTGGTGTAAGGACAGCATGACTTCAATTATAAATGCAAGATATAGATGGGTTCAGTATAAATTTTTTTTCACCAATTATATCTTACCCCAGAAAAGTTAAACAGATCAAAAGCCGAAATTTCAGAGATGTGTTTCAGATGTGGGACTGAGACAGGAAGTTTTCTTCATGCCACATGGTCGTGCGTGAAGGTGAGGCCATTTTGGCAAGAAAATGCATAAAGATTAACCTGTATAACAGGACGAGTCTTCACGGGCGACCCAGAGCTACATCTATTAGGCAATTTTCATGGAAATAATCAATAAATTGACGAAATATCAAATCTCATTTATAAAAATAGCATTGGTGGTAGCGAAAAAAGTATCATGATCACTTGCAAGTCCAACTCCCCACTACTTAAAGAACGATGGACTGCAGAAATGAACAGCTGTATATCTATGGAAAAAAACCATATAAAGAACAAATGTTATACTTTGTAAAGGTCTGGCAGCCATACCTGGACCACATAGGGGCCCATATACAGTAATAAAAAGGAACAAAAAAGGTTATAAAAATAACTATTAAACATACAAAAATTAATTTTTGCAATTGAACTCTTTCTTTCTTTGGCTTGGCTTCGCGGATGAAGATTTATGGAGGGGTAATGTCCACGTCAGCTGCAGGCTCGTTTGTGGCTGACAAGTCCGATGCGGGACAGTCAGACACGGTTGCAGGGGAAAATTGGTTGGTTGGGGTTGGGTGTTGGGTTTTTCCTCCTTTGTCTTTTGTCAGTGAGGTGGGCTCTGCGGTCTTCTTCAAAGGAGGTTGCTACCCGCCGTACTGTGAGGCGCCAAGATGCACGGATTTAGGCGATATCAGCCCACTGGCGGTGGTCAATGTGGCAGGCACCAAGAGATTTCTTTAGGCAGTCCTTGTACCTCTTCTTTGGTGCACCTCTGTCATGGTGGCCAGTGGAGAGCTCGCCATATAACACGATCTTGGGAAGGCGATGGTCCTCCATTCTGGAGACGTGACCTACCCAGCGCAGTTGGATCTTCAGCAGCGTGGATTCGATGCTGTCGGCCTCTGCCATCTCGAGTACTTCGACGTTAAGGATGAAGTCGCTCCAATGAATGTTGAGGATGGAGCGGAGACAAATCAGGTGGAAGTGTTCTAGGAGCCATAGGTGATGCCGGTAGAGGACCCATGATTCGGAGCCGAACAGGAGTGTGGGTATGACAGCGGCTCTGTATACGCTAATCTTTGTGAGGTTTTTAAGTTGGTTGTTTTTCCAGACTCTTTTGTGTAGTCTTCCAAAGGCGCTATTTGCCTTGGTGAGTCTGTTGTCTATCTCGTTGTCGATCCTTGTATCCAATGAAACGGTGCAGCCGAGATAGGTAAACTGGTTGACCGTTTTGAGTTTTGTGTGCCCGATGGAGATGTGGGGGGTGCTGGTAGTCATGGTGGGAAGCTGGCTGATGGCGGACCTCAGTTTTCTTCAGGCTGACATCCAGGCCAAACATTTTGGCAGTTTCCGCAAAACACGACATCAAACGCTGAAGAGCTGGCTCTGAATGGGCAACTAAAGCGGCATCGTCTGCAAAGAGTAGTTCACAGACAAGTTGCTCTTGTGTCTTGGTGTGAGCTTGCAGGCGCCTCAGATTGAAGAGACTGCCATCCGTGCAGTACCGGATGTAAACAACGTCTTCATTGTTGAGGTCTTTCATGGCTTGTTTCAGCATCATGCTGAAGAAGATTGAAAAGAGGGTTGGTGCGAGAACGCAGTCTTGCTTCACGCCATTGTTAATGGAGAAGGGTTCAGAGAGCTCATTGCTGTATCTGACCCGACCTTGTTGGTTTTCGTGCAGTTGGATAACCATGTTGAGGAACTTTGGGGGGCATCTGAGGCGCTCTAGTACTTGCCAAAGCCCTTTCCTGCTCACGGTGTCGAAGGCTGTGGTGAGGTCAACAAAGATGATGTAGAGTCCTTTGTTTTGTTCTCTGCACTTTTCTTGGAGCTGTCTGAGGACAAAGACCATGTCAGTAGTTCCTCTGTTTGCGCGTAAGCCACACTGTGATTCTGGGAGAACATTCTCGACGACACTAGGTATTATTCTATTTAGGAGAATCCTAGTGAAGATTTTGCCTGCAATGGAGAACAGCGTGATTCCCCTGTAGTTTGAGCAGTCTGATTTCTTGCCTTGGTCCCAGCAGAGCTTGAAAAACTCATGCAGTTTGGCATGCAGAGTTTTGCCGCCAGCCTTCCAGACCTCTGGGGGGATTCCATCCATACCTGCTGCTTTGCCACTTTTCAGTTGTTCAATTGCCTTATATGTCTCTTTCCGGGTGAGGACCTCATCCAGCTCTAGCCTTAGGGGCTGTTGAGGGAGCTGGAGCAGGGCAAATTCTTGGACTGAGCAGTTGGCACTGAAAAGAGATTGGAAGTGTTCTGACCATCGGTTGAGGATGGAGATCTTGTCGCTGAGGAGGACTTTGCCGTCTGAGCTGCGCAGCGGGCTTTGGACTTGGGGTGAGGGGCCGTACACAGCCTTTAGAGTCTCGTAAAAACCCCTGAAGTCGCTAAAGTCTGCGCTGAGCTGGGTTCGTTTGGCGAGGCTGGTCCACCACTCATTTTGGATCTCCCGGAGTTTGCGCTGAAGATGGCTGCATGCGCGACGGAAGGCTTGTTTCTTCTTTGGCCAGGATGGCTTTGCAAGGTGAGCCTGGTTGGCAGCTCGCTTCTTTGCCAGCAGCTCCTGGATTTCCTGGTTGTTTTCGTTGAACCAGTCCTTGTTTTTCCAGGAGGAGAAGCCCAGTACCTCTTCAGTGGATTGCAGTATGGTAGTCTTCAGCTGATCCCAGAGGGTTTCAGGGGACGAGTCCATGAGGCGGATTGCATCCTCGAGCTTTGCTTTGAGGTTTGCCTGAAAGTTTCCTCTCACTTCATCTGACTGTAGGTTTCCAACATTGAACCTCTTTCTGGGGGCTTTACTGTTCCTGGACTTTGAAGTGAAGGATGAGCTTGCAGCGAACCAGCCGGTGGTCACTGTGGCATTCTGCGCTGGGCATGACCCTGGTGTAGAGCACATCTCATTTGTCTCTTTCTCGCACCAGGACGTAGTCCAGGAGGTGCCAGTGTTTGGATCGGGGATGCATCCAGGTAGTCTTCAGGCTGTCCCTCTGCTGAAAAAGGGTGTTTGTAATGACAAGCCGCTGTTCTGCGCAGAGCTCCAACAGGAGGCGCCCGTTGTCGTTGCACTTGCCGACACCATGCTTGCCCAAGAATCCTGGCCAGGTTTCTGAGTCTTTGCCGATGCGAGCATTGAAGTCACCAAGGATAACAACCTTGTCGGCTGTTGGGGTGCGTTGAATGAGGTTGCGCAGATCAGTGTAGAACTTGTCCTTTTCTGCTTGTTCCGCCTGGAGGGTTGGAGCATAGACACTGATGAGGGTGATGCGACGCTTGTTTTGAAGGGGGAGTCGCATGGACATGATCCGGTCCGAGTGGCCTGTCGGGAGGTTTTCGAGTTTGGAGGCAATGGAGTTCTTGACCATGAAGCCTACACCAGATAGGCGTCGTTTATCCATAGGCTTGCCAGACCAGTAGAGTGTGTAGCCCGCGCCGCGTTCTTGGAGGCTGCCTACATCTGCAAGGCGGACTTCACTGAGAGCGGCTATGTCGATGTCAAGTCTGATGAGTTCATATGCGATGAGGGCAGACCGACGTTCAGGTTGGTGGGTGTCAGCCTTGTCTTGCATGGTTTTGATGTTCCAGCATGCTAGCTTGAGTTTGTGAGCATCTTTTGAGGGGGAGGACGTGGACATGACCTTGGGCCTGTGCAAAGGAGCTTTTAGGTGGAGTGCAGTGTGCGCAGTACTGGCCCCACCCTTTACACCCATGGTTCGTGTGCCGTGGCCAAGCAAGCTGGGACGTGGAAGCGAAGTCCTTGGGTCGTAGTTTTTATATCGGAGTGGCCTTCTCCTATGCAGGTTTCTTACCCGGGCTGGAGGGGCCTGCCTCCCCTCCTAGGTCGGACCATACTGCCCGGACTGGGGCCGGGGCCGCCGCCTCCTTCTTTCTGCCCGGACCGGGGCCTCCGCCTGCTTTGCTCTGCCGAGGCCGGGGCCACCGCCTCCCCCTCGCTTCTGTCCGGACCGGGGCCTCTGCCTGCCTCACTCTACAGAGGCCGGGGTCACCGCTTCTGCTCGGACCGGGGCCTCCGCCTCCCCCTCGCTTCTGCCCAGGCCGGGGCCGCTGCCTCCTCCTCGCTTCTGCCCGGACCGGGGCCTCCGCCTGCCTCACTCGACCGAGGCCGGGGCCGCCGCCTCCCCCTCGCTTCTGCCTGGACCGGGGCCTCCGCCTGCCTCACCCTCGCTTCTGCCCGGACCGGGGCCTCCGCCTGCCTCACTCGACCGAGGCTGGGGCCGCCGCCCCCCCCTCGCTTCTGCCCGGACCGGGGCCGCCGCTGCCTACCCTCTGCCCGGACAAGGTCAGGGTTAAACCCAAGCTGTAAGGCAGTGGTTCATGACACAAGATCCAAACCAATGGCTTCCTCCTACATGGATTAATGGGTTGCCATTGTGAGGCCCCGGCCTCGGTCGAGTGAGGCAGGCGGAGGCCCCGGTCCGGGCAGAAAAAAAAAATTGAACTCTATATATTTAAAATATATGTAAGCTCTGACAGTGAACGGATCTGTATGTATGGAGGGAGGTGGGGGAGGGCAGGAGGGTCTGTTTTGTTGTTATTTGTGTGTTTGTAAGAAAAAGTTTAAAATATTGTTATGTATATTTTTTTTTAATTTGGAAGTTTGTGTTTTGTTTGATTTATTTGGTTAGAAATGTTTTTAAAACCACTAACAGAGATTAAACAAGTGAAGTCAAACAATTGACATCCTTTTTTTCCAGCTTTTTTTATGGTGGTGCGTCCAATAGTTAAACCTGAACCTGCAGCCACACTTATTTTAAACCAAATATAATTCCTCAGGTGACTTGTGTCTCCTTGTTTCAATTTACTGAAACCATGAACTTGAAGTTTTTCCTTCATCTGATTATAAGATACAAACTTCTCTGCTTCAAAATAATCTTCAACTTTTGATTCCATATCTTCAAAAACTGATTATTGTCAGTAAAAGGCATTTTTGCTTAAATCTTTCCTTTTCCACCTATCTCATAATCAATTTTATTCCATATTTCAATTAAATGCTTCAATATTGGTTGGTTATAAATAAATTCTGACATAAATTTCTCATCAATTTTATCTAACTCTATATTTGCCTAAATTGAATGTTTATTTAAATCAAACATTCCATTAATAAATCTCAAATGTGCAGCTTTATAATAATTCTGAAAATGTGGAAGTTGTAAACCACCTAATTCAAATTTCCAAGTTAATTTCTCCAAAGATACCCTATTTATTTTCCCTTTCCATAAAAATTTCCTTATAATTTTAATAAGATCTTTTAAAAAATATATATATATCGAGGTATTGAACAAGGAATACATTGAAAAAAAATATTGAATCCTTGGAAAACCAGTTCACTCTACCTATTAAAGTAATAGGTAAGTCATTCCATCTATTTAAATCATCTTTCATTTTATTATATAATTATATGTAATTTAACTTATAAAAATTATCTAAATTACTATCAATTCTAATACCTAAATATTTAATTGGATTTTGAATCCACTTAAATTGTTTACATGTTCCTAGTAATATCTTTTTTTCCTATCATCAGGTAAAAACCTTTTTATTGGAAAAATTAGGCCACAGTTTAAAATTACCCAGACAATCTGCTTTGGAATTATTCTTCTTTGGCTTGGCTTCGCGGACGAAGATTTATGGAGGGGGTAAAAAGTCCACGTCAGCTGCAGGCTCGTTTGTGGCTGACAAGTCCGATGCGGGACAGGCAGACACGATTGCAGCGGTTGCAGGGGAAAATTGGTTGGTTGGGGTTGGGTGTTGGGTTTTTCCTCCTTTGCCTTTTGTCAGTGAGGTGGGCTCTGCGGTCTTCTTCAAAGGAGGTTGCTGCCCGCCAAACTGTGAGGCGCCAAGATGCACGGTTTGAGGCGTTATCAGCCCACTGGCGGTGGTCAATGTGGCAGGCACCAAGAGATTTCTTTAGGCAGTCCTTGTACCTTTTCTTTGGTGCACCTCTGTCACGGTGGCCAGTGGAGAGCTCGCCATATAACACGATCTTGGGAAGGCGATGGTCCTCCATTCTGGAGACGTGACCCATCCAGCGCAGCTGGATCTTCAGCAGCGTGGACTCGATGCTGTCGACCTCTGCCATCTCGAGTACTTCGACGTTAGGGATGTAAGCGCTCCAATGGATGTTGAGGATGGAGCGGAGACAACGCTGGTGGAAGCGTTCTAGGAGCCGTAGGTGGTGCCGGTAGAGGACCCATGATTCGGAGCTGAACAGGAGTGTGGGTATGACAACGGCTCTGTATACGCTTATCTTTGTGAGGTTTTTCAGTTGGTTGTTTTTCCAGACTCTTTTGTGTAGTCTTCCAAAGGCGCTATTTGCCTTGGCGAGTCTGTTGTCTATCTCATTGTCGATCCTTGCATCTGATGAAATGGTGCAGCCGAGATAGGTAAACTGGTTGACCGTTTTGAGTTTTGTGTGCCCGATGGAGATGTGGGGGGGCTGGTAGTCATGGTGGGGAGCTGGCTGATGGAGGACCTCAGTTTTCTTCAGGCTGACTTCCAGGCCAAACATTTTGGCAGTTTCCGCAAAGCAGGACGTCAAGCGCTGAAGAGCTGGCTCTGAATGGGCAACTAAAGCGGCATCGTCTGCAAAGAGTAGTTCACGGACAAGTTTCTCTTGTGTCTTACTTACTAAAGAAGAAACAAATAAGTTTATTTCTGAAATGTATAAGTTGTGGCAAAATAAAATGTCTAAGTCAAATGTTTATAAATCAAGATTAAAATGGGAATCTGTCTTAAATAGGAGAAATTTATGTAATGATAGTATGACTAAGGTAATGTAAGATATAAATTAGTACAATATAATTTTCTACATCAACTATATTTAACCCCTCAAAATTAAAGAAATTTAATTTAATTTCCTCGAATTTGTCTTTTAGATGTGGTGAAGAGATAGGTACTTTTTTTCATTCGATTTGGATATGCTCTAAGGTTAAGGCTTTTTGGATACAAGTTAAATTATTTTTGGAAAAAGTATTAAAAATGAGTCTTTTGTTTGATCCAATGCTGTTTTTATTAGGGTGGCATTAAGCCAATTGCTTTGGGATTAAGATTGACTATGTATCAAATTGAATTTCTACACTTAGCTTTGGCTAAGAATGGAAAGATGGCATACTGAAATGAAATGAAATGAAATCTTGTATTCTTCTTGAAAAGATAACATATAATTTGAGAGATAAGTACCATTTTTTTGTAAAAGTATGGAGCCTATACTTGAAAATTCTTGGTTTGAAGATTTAATCTTTCAATCCGTTCCGGTGTGGTGTCTCAATTTTCACTGCTAAATAGTTGTATGTTTTTTAAATGATGGTCTTCTTTGTAGGTGGAAAGGAGAAGGAGGTTGGGGGTTTATTTAATTATATACTCTCAGTATGAATAAATATTATAATTGATATTACACGATTTAAAAATTATAAATAAAGTATTCAAAAAAAAGTTACTGAAGCCATTGCCACGACAGCTGCATCTATTATTCTAGTCTTGTTTCCCACGCCCAGGCCAGTCTGCGGAGAACTCGACCAGAAAGTGAAGTTATGAATGAATTGAATTCCAAATCTTCCAAGCCTCCATCTCAGCAAGATGTCAAAGTTCTGTCACCGACAAATGGCAAAGAAGGGTGAGCAAAGATTTTTTTCAGCCTATGCGGTGTCTCATTAGTTTCCTTAAAACTAAAAATCAAAGGGATCTAAAAATACCAATAAATGTATTACTGAATATTGTTTCAGAGGTCAAATTAACCTAAATGTACAGCGCCTCCCCCAATGATCCAAGGGACACTGTACTCCTTCCCCAGTGACCTCAATGTCACTATACAACTCCCTCAGAGACTCCAGGGTCACCGTACACCTCCTCTGGAGTCACCATAGACATTGGGACATTGATCACCTCACCCAGTGACATCGGGGGCACCGTGCGTTATCCCCAGTGGTCCTGAAGACAGAATACACTTTCCCCAGTGACCCTGGGTTCAGAAGCCTTAAGGGAGATTTGTTTCCAAGCATCTCTCAAAACCTTTTTGCAAGCATTATTTCATGAAATCATCTTGGGACTCATTCGTGCTCCTGCTGCCTACTGGTTACTCATACCATCTTGACTTGTCTCCCTGACAGATTGGGATTGGTCCTATTAAGATACTCAGTTTAGGAAGAAAATGTACTGACATTTCACACTTTCAGCCTCTTTTGCTCTCAAACCTGGGTCATTGTAATGACTTGTTGCTATTTTCATTTCTTCCTTTAGGTCTGAAATAACAACTCCTCCATGGTTACAGGAAATAAAGTTAAGGAAAAGATTTAGTCAGTTTCAGCCTTGTTCTGAAGGTAGGTAAGACCTATGATTGTAAACCTGTCACTTCCTGCTCTGGTCCAAGATAAATTCCCTGTATAGTCTTACACATTTAAGTACAATTTAGAAGAATGTTTGTTATTCTATAAGACTTGGGGTTGATCTCAGAAATCAAGTAATTTATATTTTCAGAATGTTAAATTACCATATTTGATGGCATCTAGGACCCCTCCCCCCTTTTTCCTCCAAAAAATCACCTCAAAAACCACATTAGGGTTAGGGTTATATGCAAAGGTAACTCTTTGGTGCCACCATTTTGCAAGATGGTAACAGGAGGAAAGTGCTCTAACTACTCACCTGTGCTTTCCAGAGTTGCTGTTGCTCTCTCCCACAGTGCTTTGAGGGGAGCACTGGGCCTTGATGAACTGTCATAGAAAACATAGAAGATAGGAGCAGGAGTAGGTCATTCGACCCTTCGAGCCTGCTCCGCCATTCAACGAGATCATGGCTGATCTTAAAGTTCAGCACCCCGTCCCCGCCTTCTCTCCGTGACCTTTAATACCCTTAAACTGAAGAAATAGATCTAATTCCCTCTTAAATAGATTTAATGAACCTGCCTCTACTGCCCTCTGTGGCAATGAATTCCACAGATTCACCACCCTCTAGGT
Organism: Narcine bancroftii; assembly: GCF_036971445.1. Classification (NCBI taxonomy): domain Eukaryota; kingdom Metazoa; phylum Chordata; class Chondrichthyes; order Torpediniformes; family Narcinidae; genus Narcine; species Narcine bancroftii. The sequence continues at coordinate 129,700,391 of NC_091472.1, forward strand.
CAAGAAATTCCTCCTCATCTCGGTCCTAAATGGTTTGGCTATTATCCTCAAACCATGGCCTCGGGTTCTGGATTTTCCCATCATTGGAAACATCCCATCTGCATCCATTCTGTCCAGTCCTGCCAGAATTTTATAGGTCTCTATGAGATCCCCTCTCAATCTTCTAAACTCCAGCGAGCTCAATCCCAATTTGCGCAATCTTTCCTCATAAGTCATTCCTGCCATTCCAGGTATCAGCCTGGTGAATCGCCTCTGCCCTCCCTCCATTGCAAGAACATCCTTCCTTAGATAAGGTGACCAAGGCCCTGTACAGCTGCAGTAAGATATCCTTGTTCCTATACTCAAACCCTCTTGATATGAAGGCCAACATACCATTTGCCTTTTTAACCGCCTGCTGTACCTGCATGCTCGCCTTCAGAGACTGGTGTACAAGTACCCCTAGGTCTCTCTGCACTTCCCCATCTCTTAATCTATTGCCATTCAAATAGTAATCTGCCCTCCGGTTTGTATTACCAAAGTGGATAATGAAACTTGGGAGGGAGGGAGAGATCAAAAAATGTCAATTTGAAAATCTGGTATGCATGGCCAAATTAGATATCAGAGTTATGCTGATGGAATATACATAACCTATTACTCAGCATTAACTGGAATGGATTTACAGGGATAATAACTTTCTGTTGCCAAGTCTTGCAATATTTCCCCATGGCAAATCACCTGAAGGTTTGAAGTGTTGTGATGGTATTATTAATTAAGTAGAACAGAATTTAAAAAAAAATCTTATAATGTATATACCTATAGAGGGACAGCCTCATTCATTTCCCATTGTTGATCTTCTTCATGCTAACTTGAAGATAATCCTTGGTTAAGACAAGTGTACATAATCCCTATGTAAATAAGCAGAATGTTTTTAAATTGCATAAATCTCAAAGTCTTATATACTCAGAAAGAAATAATGTTGGAAATTATAATCTTCACATTTGCAATACAAGATTGGTTCAAAAACTGTACACCAAGACCACAGTTAATTGCACTGTGAAGAACTTGTTTCTGCCATTAGATTCTGATCTTAAGGTAGAGCCTTCCATCTAAATAAAGAGTATTTTCTGATATATACAAATCATCGCTTGGGGAACAGATGTTTCTATCGCTCCATGTGGTTCCTTGGTGCTCTCTTGCCTCCCCTGCCAACCAACCACTATCTTTGCACTTCCTGCTGCAGTAGATGTAAGATATCCCTCATCTTCCCCACCCCCTACCCTTTACCACCTTACTCATAAGAAAGGACCCAACCCAAAATTTTGACAGACTTTTTCTCCTGATTTGCTATGTCCTTCCAGCTTCTCTTTGCTCAAGAGTCCAGGATTTGCAGTTTCTTGTGTTCTTCAGACATTTCTATCTCTTTCTGTTGGTTAGCAAATTAGACTGGAGGCCTCAGCTGTGTGAAGAACAGGTAAGCTGGGTCCACTAGGAAACAAACCAGCAGTAAATGTCAACTTGAAAAACAAAGTTCATTTTGAATCATGGATTCATTGGAATGAATGTCTCAACTGAACAAGTTTTCTTTCCAATTCTGAAATATTTATTTTGTTTTACAGACCAATGAATGGCACCCAACAGAAAATTAAGTCCGATATAAGCCTTAACTGTCCACCAACTTAAAAAGAAACGTGCTGCTCTTGTTGCTTCCTGCCTTGCTACCTGCATGGTGCCTTCCCATAGTACTCTGTGAATAGGCTGCTTAAAGTTCATACATGAATCAGAATAATGTTCTATTTTGTCAGATACTAGGTTTCATTCCCTGGAACTCTGAAGAAATGTCACTTTAAAACAAATGACAAATAAAGAAAAAAAAATCTACTGACCGTGATCGAGCTGGTTGCTCTCCACAATGCTTCAGTTAAGTGAGGGGTAGTATTTGTGGAAGTTGGGAAGAGAAGAGAACATGATTCAGAAACTCTGTTGTAATGTGGTCCCTCATACCAGTATGGACAGATGACTGCTCCAGGAAATCCTTGAATAGTGCTCCTAATGCAAAGAGCAGACAAACTTATTGGAATGAAATTCATTACCACCACACCTGGATTTTCTTATGTGTATTTTGGTGTTAGAGAACTGCTGAAGCTTTGGTGCTAGCATTAACAAGAAAAACAAAGATTCTAAAAATCAATTCCTTGCTTAAAATTGTCAGTAATCATATTTCTCAATGTTATGTTGAGTTTCATTCACTGTATATTTTTATATTATTCATAATCCTAGTGGATTTCCCTGAATAGAGCATTATATTTGTTCATGGGGAAATTAAGTATTGAACCAACCCCTCTTACCTTGGAATTGATTTTTACAACTTTTTTCACTCCTCCTGAACTCCTGTGGAAAAGAACTAGCTCAGCCATTCTCAATTGGCACCATACACCCCCAACATTTGGTGAGGGGCACAGACTGAAATCATAAAATGTTTTTTATGTCATCGGTGGGAGAAGAAACCAACTAAACATGACTGCTTCACAGAGAAGGGCGCCATAGCCAAAAAAAAAAGGAGAGTGGCTGAGCTAAACAGTGCGTGTTTTCTGCTTTATAAGATGTAAACAGAAGATGAAAAGGTTTAAAGTAAGTGCGATTGACTAGTTTGCTTATAATTTTTACAAGATTCTCTGACCTTGGCAAAATCCATTTTTGACTCTGATTTAAGCACTCATTCAGTTTATGAAATTTTTGAAATATCTGCCAACTTGCCAGGTAGGAATATGCCTTGTATGAGAAAAGAATTATTACTTATTTTTATTATTTCTTTCCTTCAGATGCAGGAAGAATAGCAATAACCTGTTTAAAAACAGTAAATGCAAAAAGCGATGCAAATAATTGTTGGTTTTGTCGCATTTGTAAACAAGTAGTGAAAGTGGGGGAAAAAAAACAATTGAGGCTTGATAGTGTGGTTGAATGGAGGTTATAGCCCCTTGCCTAAACTTCCCATAGTAAACAGTGAATACCTTCAAGGCATTAGGTTGAAATATGAGCAACAGGGACACCAGGTGATGATTCAGAATTTCCACCATTTTTTAAATTGGAATTAATGTACTCAGAACTTGCAACCAAGTACCAAAAATGGCAAAAGTTAGGGAGGAATTTACTCTCAGCAAATGTTGCATACATTTTCTTCTCTAGAAAATCTAAAGTTAGGGTAGATAAATAAACTAGGTAAAATGCTAGAATTATCAGAGTTGCAACACAGTATGTCCTTTAATTACAGGCCTAGAGATAATAGTTCCATAACATTATAATATTATCAAAGAAAACAAGGGAGGAAGAACAGAACATGTCTTTGTCCACTGCCTTTTCTTTACCTGTGGGTAAATGCCACAACATTTATTGGATTGTACAATTGAATACATACATAACAGGTATAAGGGATTTCCTTTAGTCCATTTCATAATTAGATATTGCAAAGAACTTGCTACTGTATGTGATTAATAAATGTTTGGCAAGAAGGAAGTTGTTGATCCAGTGTAAAAGGGGTACCAGACCTCTGAAATATTCTTATCAGGATAAACTTTGTTAGCCCTTACCTTAACTGGGTCTGAGCCGAGCGTTTACATTACCACCCTTCTCAAAGAAATCTCTGGTTACTCCTACATCTGGTTAAGATCTTGGTTTTGTTTCTCAATGTTCAGAGAATGCACTGAAATGAGACTGAACTCCTAAGAGGAAGACTGGATGTTGTATATTTTTTATGTTGAAACATTCAGAATAAAGCTTTTTAGACTGTGATATGCCAGTGTTGCCGGTTATTTAACCATTTATCAATTTGAAGAGGACAAACCAGAAGACGAAACCTTACTTGGTAAACATTTCTGATCCTTGGCAATCTAACTATCAATTCTGCTTTTAACCACCTGACTGTCTTTTGGTTTGAATGAAGCTCTTAAAAATAAATTATGGTATTGTTTCATTTGCATTTATTGGTCCTTACCCCAAATAATTTGCTGAATCAAAGGAATTTTGGTTTGAAATGTTGCCTAATGGCACCAGAATCCATTTCTTTCTCATTAAATTATGTTTTTAACATTGTTTCTTTACTGAATAATATAGAATGCACAAAGAGTATTTTTTACAAAGCTGTACAGACCTTCATATGTAATAATTAGAAGTGTTTCCTGTGTGGTTTTGATTTACATTAGTTCAGGAGGTAATTGTTTCTTTTTAGATTGGCATTCAAGTAATTGTGTCTCTTCACCACTCTTTAAATCTTTATTCTGAATGTAAGTTGATGAGAATTATATATATAAAAAGTATATGGCATTTTATATTTTGAAGGAATGATAATGGAGAATGCAATATTTGTAATTACTTTTTTTCAGTTTTACAATCTGATAAATTCATGTTGTATATAAAAAAAGTCCTTTGGATGCTGAAGAAGTGTAGAGTTCCTTTCTCACCCCAGCAAATCTTACTGTTTCAACACATTCCACTCTTCAGTGTTAGGTACCATGTTTGGATTAAATTTGAATTCAGTCCTTGCATGCTTCATATTCCATTTTAATCGAGCCAAGTCTGATTGGTCTAAAAGTAAACCCAAAATGACTAACTCATGCATCGGTCCTAGTTGTCAAAGTATCTGTGTCAGCTCAACTACATGGAATTGTTCAGTATGCAGTTCTTTGAATTCTCACACTTAGGAGAGGCTCAGAGATAGTACTCAGAGGATGGGCAATTTTCTGCCAGACTTGACCAATACTGCTGTCATATTGACCTTTTGAGGCTATGTGTAACTCTGGATGAATCGATTTCACAAATTGGTGATGATTTAACTAGAACAAATGAGAGTTTAAATACAATATAAAAAATGAATCATTTATCTTGTACAGTGGTAGTCAACCTTGCTCTTATTTCTATTTGTCTTTCCTGAAAATCTAATGGTCCTCACCTGTCTACTTAATTTCTAATGAAACTTTTTTTTTCTCTGTGTGGGTTCATTTTTTATATAATACAATAATTTCTTTGCAAAGCATCTGAGACTGTAGCATTTCTTCATTACATATGTTATCATGGATCTGCGACCAGTAGGAAATATTTTGCACTATTTGCACTAAAATATCAAGTAGTAAATAGAATAACTTTGGATTTTTAAAACTTAATGGATTAACTATTAAAGAGATAAAACATTCTTTGTACAAAATCCAAAAAATCCAAATGTATAACAAACTAGACAATAGTAAATCAAAAGAGTGAGCAACATCAATCTGTTGAAAGTTAAATTGATTAGGACATTGGGAAGTTATGGTGAGAAATGCTGTTCATGGAGTTTTTAATCTTTAGTATTGGTAACATTTTTAAAATATATAATTAGAATCAGAATCAATGTTACAAGAGGAATTTTAAGTCTTATGCAGTTAGAATAAATGCTCAGTTGCCAAGTTAATATGAAGAGACTGCAGATGTTGGAAACGAGAGGAAAATACAGTCTGATGGAAGGAACTCGACAGGTCAAGCATCAACAGTGGGGAGCAAAAGAATTCTTCAAAGAGATTTTGCAGTGGAGTTTCCATGGTCTTCACTGAGGAGCAAAAGAATTGTTGACTTTTCAGAATAAAAATGCATATTGAGGAAGAATCAACATTAAATCTGAACAACTTGGAAAAAAATTGAGTAACACAAAGTGGTTTAATTTTTTTCTTTTGTCTTTTTTCTGGGCTATGGTTTTGCAGATATATTGTCCTTTAGTATCTTGTTCAAATGACTTCTCACATGAACATTGATCATGAAAGCAATACACTGACCTCTCAAACTCTTTAGTGGTACCTGCAATCGTCTTCGTCAGACTTCATTCACCTTTGCTGCTGGATTACATCACCAAGTACCTATTGGAAATTGAAACACTGATTACTCCCTCATCTGCTGAGGGGCTTAAGAGAGAACACAAATAATATTGATATTATTTAACTTTGTATGATCCAAAATCACAATAACATGATGTAATGAAGATAATTTCCTTGGAGCTCTGTGATTAAAAAAAAATTGATCATATTTGCATTCTATTCTTCCTCAAATTGAAAGGTGAACAATACAAATGAAGAGAACAAAGAATTTGAGCATGGAGTAACTAATACAGTGACAGGAAACACAGATGTGTTCATATGGGAGTGGTATAAAGGGTTAGAAGAGAAATTACCTTTCTGATAAAATCAAAACATTTACCTGTTTTACTAGATTTAAACTTGCATCTTTATACAGAGCTTGCTGTGTTATAGCATTATAGTTTGGAATGCAGAGTGCATTAATCATTTTGATACTGTGTAGATTTGGTGAGGAAATTAGCACAGGTGAGGCCAACCACCCAAATATCGAGATTCCATCAGTATAACATTGAACTGAAAGAAACACTTCACAACTTCAGTTCTGACTATGCTTCAGAGAGGGCTAGGGATGGAATACCAATTTTTTTGAACATTGGATTGAAATGGCATCCAATTCGACATTCTCAAAACTTAAAAATGGAAATTTCTCAACCTATTTGAGTATGCCTCAGATTACTGAATTTCAAGAGCAATAAGTTACTAATGATATTTGACAAAATTATTGATTTTTCTACTGTCCAAATCAGTTAAATATACAAATTTTCTGAAAGTAATATTTTAATTCTGATTATCAGTACTCAAGACTGTGCACTTTGACTTTGGTAGGTAATTTAATAATGGATATGTGAGCTATAAACAAAAATATTTAATCAGACATCAACAGTGGAGTGAGAAATTGTTAAAATTTCACTATAATGAAGGTACAGAATGTAAAAAATGAACTGAAATTTCCAACCTGTATTACAATATTGAGAATTATCAAGAAGTTAATTTATGATTGAAAAGGACAGTAAATCACAAATGTTGAAATGGCGGGGTGATTCGATGGGCCAATGGCCAAATTCTGCTTCGGTTGTTCTAATTCCATTTTCAGTATTTCTCAGAAACAAAAGTGTTGAAAAATCTCAACTTCAGTGATCTATTTACTGGGCACATGATGCACAAAACAGACATATATCTTTGACATCTATTCAGAAAATGTTGCCTTCCAACAGAAATTAATCCATAGTACAAAATGATGCAGAACAAGAAAAAAGCAAACGAACTTGCTTTAAATTTCAATTAAAGGACCAACTTAAGTTTGAGTTCCAGATCCAGCGATGTTATAGTTGAGATTTCCTGTTCTCTTCCCCCACCCCCACCCCTTACACACACTTAGGAGTAGTAGAATCTAGAAGATGATACATTATTATCTAGTTACAGCCTTGGTTAAAGGATATGGTTTAAATGAAGTTTGTTCCAAACACCTTCTTCAAGCTTTGTAAATACAAACTATGGTGCAATTAAAAATTGTACTTTTTTGTGTAATTTAGTTTCATAAGCAATTAAATAAACTTCCTATTTTAGAATATATACTGTGAATAGGATGGTGATTCTCATGATTAGAAAAAGAATGGTCCAGCATCATGATCATTAGATATGAACAAAAAAATAGGAGCAAGAGTAGGCCATATGGCCTGTTGAGCCTGCTCTGCCATTCAATTAGATCATGGCTGGATGGCGGGTCTTTATGTTATATGGGTTCACTCCATGAGAATGACCTTACATTTTAGTATCCAACTGTTTCTTAAACTCAGTTTTTGCCCAAACATCTGATTTTTAATTTACAAGGCTTTGGAAGATTCCTTTTCCTACAGGTTTACAAGTCCATTTTTAGCATTTATAGAATCTGAAATATGTACATTTTCCACGTGCAATGCTTTGAGTATTTTCTGCATTCAATATAATCTGCCATTGTACTGCGCAGTCTTTTAATTTAAGTCAACAGAAACAATTAGAGGTTCCTCTAAATCCAGTCCCTCCATTTCCAGGTTCTTTACTTTCTGTTGCATATTTTAAAAAATATTTTATTTATTGTTTAAAAATAAGGCATACAATCAAATATAGAATAAATATATACATAATTTTCTCCCCTACAATTCCTTTCCCCACCCTCCTCTAACTACCTCAAAAGAAGATATAAAAGGAGTTAAACACATATAACAAACCGTTGCCATGTTTGATGCTAACCCCAACATGGGAGGAAAAAAACTACTACATGTTTAAACCTATATATTTTATATATGGGCTCCACATCTTAACGAAAAAGGAATAATTATTACGTAAATTATAAGTTATCTTTTCTATTGGAATAAAGGATCTCATTTCCATGTGCCATCTTTGAATACTCAACTCAATTTCATTTTTCCAAATAATTGCTAAACATTTTCTTGTCACAGCCATGGCTAATCTTATGAACGCAATCTGAAATTTATCTAATTTTAATTCTAAATTCAAGTTTTTAATATATCCCAATAAAAATACTAAAGGATCAAATGAAAGCTTAAAATTAAATAAGCCTTCCAAAAATTCCATAATTCTACTCCAAAAAGGCTTCACTGTCTCACACAACCATACTGAATGTAAAAAAGAACCAACCTGTTTACCACATTGAAAACACAAATCCAAATAAATAAACCAATATTTCCTTCACTTCTCAGGAGTTAAATAAAGCTGATGTATAAAATTATGTTGGACTAATCTGTATCTTACATTCACTAATTTAGTCATACTATCCTCATATATAGTCGTCCTGAGAAATTGAAATAGATAGATCCTTTTCCCACTGAATTCTCATTTTATAAACATCTGGTTTAAACATTTCATGTTGCAGTAAGACATACATCTCTGAAATAAACTCCTTTTTACCTCCTTCAGTAAGAAGGCTTTCAAATCTAGGTAACCTTAAAGTACGTCCAAAATTATCTAACAACATCGCCCAAATCTGATATTAAGTAAACAACGTATTTGAAGAAATTCCATATTTTTCCTTCTGTCTATGAAATTAAATAAAATACCCAGCTTCATAACAATCCTCCACCAATCTAATACCTCTCAGTTCCCAAGGTTTCATCGAAAAAGAAAAAAGCTTATTCTGATACAAATGAGTTTTTGCTGAAATTTTACCTTCAATCTCTATAGTATAGTTTTTCTGATACCAAAACACCATTAAACGTTTCAACACAGGTAAATTGTAATTTTACAAAACTTGAAGATTCCATTTATAAATAAATTGATTCATTCTTTGTTCATGAATCTGAGCCATTTCAATTTTAGCCATACCAAAGATTGACCTACTTCAAATATTCTATTAATAAATTTTAGTTGCACCGCATCATAATAATTTTGAAAGAGAGGTAACTGCAATCCTCCTAAAGCATATTTCCAAGTCAATTTTTGTAACAACATCCGCGCCAATTTACCATTCTATAGAAAAGTCCTCACTAACGCATTCAAATCTTTTTAAAATGTTTTTGCAATTTTACATGGAATCGATTGAAAATGTATACTGTATATGGGGAAAGATATTCATTTTAATACAATTTACTCAGCCTATTAAAGTTTTGACAATTCTATCCGCCAATTTAAGTCATGTTTAATTTTAGTCAATAATGGCAAATAATTAAATCATATAAATGATTGTAATTATTATCTACAGTTATTTCCAGGTATTTAATTTTATCAGACCACTTAAATTTTGCAACCTGCTTACAAGCTGAATAATCCGCCATTGCTAAAGGCATTATTTCATTCTTATCCCAGTTAACTTTATAACCTGACAATGTGCCATATTTCTCCAGTCATGCATAAAGATACCCCAATGATTTCATAGGTTGTGTTAAATATATTAAAACATCGTCTGCAAATAGATTTATTTTATGCTCATCTACATTCACCTCAAAACCTTTAATATTACCATCCTGTCTAATCATTTGAGCCAATGTTTCAATACCAATGCAAATAAAGCTGGTGACAAAGGACACCCCTGTCCAGTCAATCTAGATAATGTAAACAAGATATTTGTCCATTTGTCACTACCTTAGCTGATGGATTTTTATATAACGCCTTCACCCAACCAACAAAGAGTGGCCCTAATTTAAAATTTTCCAGTCCTTTAAATAAAAAACTCCATTCCACTCTATGAAAAGCCTTCTCAGCATCTAAAGCAACTATCATAGGTTGGTCGGGTTGCTCCTGATCAAAGAGATCAACTTTACAATATTATCCGCAGAATACCGATTCTTAATAAAACTAGCCTGATCTACATGAATCAACGTGGGTTAACTAAAACCTTAGCTACAATCTTACAGTCCACATTCAATAAAGAAATTGGTCTATAAGACCCTACTTTTAATGGGTCTCTATCCTTCTTAGGAATAACTGTAATCAGTGCTTTAGAAAAAGTCTGGGGGGAAAAAACACACTCAGTGGCCTGTTCCAAAACCTCCATCAATACTGGAAACAACAAATCTTGAAACTCTGTAAAAGTCTGAAGTAAAACCATCTTAATCTGGGAATTTCCCACTGGGCATCGAATGATCAGACAAGATCCTATTTTTATATTCAGCCTGAGTAAATCTATCTTGTAATTGTGCTGATACTAAAAATAAATCTATTCTAGAGTAGGAATCATGCCTAGCAGAAAAGAAAGAAAAGTATTTTTCTGTCAGATTCAACCTCCTCTAAATCTCTAACAAATTCATATCCTTCATCACCATTGACAACTATTTAGCCATCTTCATTTTACCTAGTATTTTTGGAGATTTATCCAATAAAGGATCCAAACAGAAATTAAAGTCACCACCAACCAACACATTATCATAAGCCTGATTTAAATTCAAAAAAGCTTCTGCCATAAAACAATAATCATCTACATTAGGAGCATAAACATTCATCAGAGTCCAAGGGTCCGAAAAAAATCCTACAATATTCTTGATAACTCCTATGTTTTAATCTGCCATGCTAAAACTTTGTGTGCCCGTTCACCAAACTCATAGCATTGTTTAATTTTTAATATGGCTTTTTCTGTCCTATATGTTTGTATTGTACCTTAGCTTTTTATTCTCCAAAAGTCTGTAGTCCTGTTCTTTGATTTTTTTTTCTAATTCTTTAATATCTTTCTCCAAACTGTTTACTTCTGCCATATGTTCCCTCTTAAGATTCTTTGGCTAGGATATAATTTGTCCCCTTAAATATGCTTTGAGTGTGTCTCATATCAGAAAACTATTGTTAGTTAACAGCAGATTAGTTTCAGAAAATATTTCTGCCTCTTTTTAAATTTGCAGAAGTCTTCTTTGAAGCAATGTAGTATTGAGACACCATCTGTATACATTCTTTTGCTTTTCCATTATTGCTATAGTTAATGTTAGTCGTGAGAGGTCTGATAGAAGCCTTGCTAGGTATTCTGTTTTCATCACTCTACTTTTTAACTGAAGAAACATTTAAAAAGTCAATCCCTTTTTGTGAATGGTGTACCCTTGAATAAAAGGAATAGTCTCTCTCTGTGGGATTTAATTGCCTCCATATATCGATAAGATTTAAATCCTTATATATGAAATTGTGGTTTTTTCTGCTTTCACCCTCATTACTGTTCTTGCAGATTTACCTAGTATTGGCTCCAAGCAAAAATTAAAATCACCTCCAACCAATATATTTTGTCTTCCCTTTGCTGTTTTTAAGAATATATCCTTCATAAAGGCTCCATTGTCATAATTTGGAACATAAATATTCATAAATGTCCATGCTTCTCCATAAATTTTACAATGTGCCATTACATACCTTCTGGCTTGATCAATTGAAGTGTCTTTTATTTACACTAGTGTATTTTTATTAATTAGAATTTCTATCTCTCTTGCCTTTGAATCAAAGGAAGATGATATTATTTGTTCTACCCATCCTTTTTTAAAATTTATAATTTTCCAATTTGGTAAGATGTGTTTCCTGCAAAAAGATTTCTTTTGATATGCCAAGGCCCATTTCCTCTTCACCGACCGTTTATTCCATTAATATTAAGACTAATAAACTTTAGTGTCTTATCCATACCATTTTTCAAACAAATATTGCAAAAGAGTCATTTCCCTTTTAAGAAACATACACATTTCCCCTTTAAGAAAAATACACACATCCCTAGTTCTGACAGTGACATTAACAACAGAACCCGGAAGCCCGCAAAAAACCCCGTGGAATCTTCTGAAGAGCCCCTCCCCTTTAGCGCCATCTTTTAAAACAGCTCCTCTCCCGGTGCCATTTCCCCCTTAAATCGGAGTTCGCACCCTGCTACTTTCTTCATCTCTTTCCTTTCTTTCCAGAGCTCTCCATGTAAATTTCAATGATTTTTCTTTTAGCAGTAAAATAAAATCAAATCAGTACTACTAAATATAAATTAAAAAAAGATACGTCTTTCAGTTCATCCCATTTTAAAATGATCTTTTCATTCTTCTCATCTGACAACTTTAATCTTTTCATAACTTTCTTAAAAATTCTTCCACTTCTTCGTTCTTGAAAATTTGTCAACTACCTTCTGAGACATCCACCTTCAACGTTCCTGGGTAAGTCATTGAATATTTAAAGTTTTTAGACCGCAGTTGACTCTACTTGATCAAATTCCTTTCTTTGTTTGACCAAAGTAGGGCTAAAGTCCTAAAAAAACATTACTTCTGCATTATCCACTACTAATGGGCCATTGTTATTTTTTGAACATTCATTTGCTACTCCATAGATTACATCCCTCTCCCAGTAATTTAAAAGTCTTACCAGGTCGTTGTTCACCGTTTTTCTGGGTCCAAGGGTCCGGTGAGCCCATTCAATTTGTAACTTTGCATTTAACTTGTTTTGTCCCAGCATTTGTGGGATCCACATTTCAAAGAAGCTCACCGGGTCTTTCCCCTCGATTCCTTCTCTCAGTCCAATGATTCTTACATTGTTACGACTCCTGAAATTTTCCACATGATCGATCTTGTCCATCAGTCCTTTTCTGACTGCGTCCTGTTTTTGCTTTTTATTCTGAGCCTCTAGCCCTGTCTTTTGTTTTGTCCAGCTCAGCCTCCACTTAAGTCATTCATTCTGTTAAATCTTCCACGATTTTAATTTGTGACATATTTTCCAATATGTGTCATTGCTGATTCAACACCCGTGCAACGAGTGCAAAAAGTTTCCATCTTGTTCAGGATGGAGGTGATATCTTGGGCTGATCTCCAGCTCTGCTGGATTCAGCCAGTCCCAAGCCACCTCCTTGGGCTTTCACTTGATGTTCCTGTTTCTTCAGTTTTTGTTTTGGTTGCCTTGGTCATTTAGTACTACTTTTATCCATTTTTGATGATAAAATTCTGTTTTTTGAGCTTTTTATGGTGAACCCTTTCAAAACAATTCTACTCAGATCCTCAGCATGGCCACACTCCATTTGAGTTTAGAACTGAATAATAGTCTAGTCCAAAAACTTATTTTCTGCTTTTCTAATCTACATGTTGACATAACTTGCCCAACAAAATATCAGCCAATGTTTTGAAGTGCTTACATTAAACGCTTCAGAGAAATTTCCACCCTGTGTAAGTAGGTAAGGTTGCCATCCCAACTATTTAATAATATTCAGCAAGCATCTGGAGTTCCCATTTTGAACTACACCCCGACAGGAGGAGTGATGGTCTTTTCCATTTCCAGGTGTAGAGAATTTGATGCTGACTTTCATTCACAACTATAGCAAATGGGGTTGCTGTACAATTACCACTCTTGCTGTTCTTGCACCTTGACACATGCTTTCACAGGCTAAGGCCTCCTGTCACATACTCCAAGAACCACTCCCTGCTTCTTTGGTCAGATCAGATGTGAAACCGGCCCAAGTCACCCCACTGCTTTGTTGTCTAATCTGATTCTCTGTTCAGTTTTTGAATTTATCCCCTCATTAAAGTCTGTCAGCGAGCATTAATGAAGTTGAGCGCTGAGTCCCAATGAAAGTGTGGATGCTAGCAGTTTGGGACAGTGCTGGTTTTTGGCAAGCTTGGTGCTGCTGGTTCTAAAATTGCTGACGAGGTTGCAGCTTCTAATCTTTCCAAATCACCGGACGAGTTGTAAATCAGGGGGTCTGGACCCTGTGGCCCTTGTCCATGCGGCTAACAATCAGATCGGATTATGCTCGCTTGGTTCTGCTGCGTCGGCTGACACTAAGTTGCGGGGGCCTTTAAATAGGAGGGCGGGTCAGGAGAAAGCAGCGGCCGCCCGGGAGGAACCTGTCGCCCAGCCGAGTTCACACGGTACCGGCAGTGATTCCGTCGCGTCTTGGCTGCACCTTTGTAGTTTTTGTGTAATTTGCTTCCTATCTGGTTTCACTATTTGCACTTCAATTTAACAAATACAGCATTTCCTAAAGATTCGGCATTCTTTAACAAATCATCTCCAACTTAGTGAAATGGACTTCAACTGTCGTGATTTCAGATTTTAAGAATCATTTAAATTTTCATTTATGAATCTGGGTTTTTTTTTGCAAAGTTGTGAGTTAAGATTTTCTCCAATTCTTGTATTTTGATAGAGGACTCGAGGAACAATCCAGCACTCAGTCCACTTGGACCCACAACTCGGTAACTTTTAATTCTGCTCTGACCGTGACCCAACTCACTGTGATGTGGGTTGATCCATATTTCGCACTAATTTTGATTAATTTCCCCCGTCTGCGGCAAATCGCAGAACTCGACAAGAAATGGGGATGGTTCGGGGCAAAGCGAGCTTTCATGCTCGGCTATTTACAGTCTCCGCGGTGGGAACTGGTCTTCAGGACCTCATTCAATTGGGCAGCTCGGGGTTCCAACTGTTGTTCCAGCGGCGATGGTCACTGCTTTCATTATATATTTTCAGGCCCTCTGATGGCAGCGCGACACAGCGAGCCAGACCAGAAGGCAGCTGGGAAAGACCCGAGTCCACCGGAGTACAAGGTACCGAACACCAGTTTTTTTACCACACGGGCTTGTTACCTCAACAAAAGTATCAAGTTTCACTGGTTGAAATTTGAACTGTTAAATGCAAAATTTAAGGGTACATTTTAAGAAGTATTTTGCAATCCCATAACCCAACCTTTCTTTCCCTATCTTCTCTTTTGATACCTAATTTGACCTTAAGTCAAGGTATCGCTTCTCTTCCCTATTAATTTCAGTCCACCAATTGGATGGGCTAGAGAGTAAAGATTGCCTGTCCAGTTGTCATTCCCACTTTTGTAGATTACAATTTCGGAAAGATGACAGACAAGATGTTTGAAGGAGGATGAGCAAATCATTAAAGCTCCTTGTATATTCAATCATGCTCCACAGCACAACAGGAATGTTTTTAAAAAAAACAGCCTTGGAGCCATTGTGACCCTTCCTCTCACTCTGTCATTCCATAATATTATGGTTGATCTATCACCAGATTATATTCCCACTCAATCCCATGGATTCCCAATTTGTACAAAATCCACCACTATTTCTTGAGGGGTTGGAACAACTAAGCACCCATGATTCCCTGAATAAAGGATTTCAGCTTCCCTTTGTTTCCGCAAGAATATTCAGCTCACACTTACATATCACAGCAGACTTCTGACTAATTCAACAGAAATATGTCTTAGCTACAATTAACTTTTAACCAATCATCTTGGAGATACACAGGTGATTGCAGAGGCTAGAACTGAAGCCAAATACAACCTGCTGGGGAACTCAGCGGGACAAGCAGCAGCAGTGTGAGAAAAAGAATGGCCGACATTTTGACCAAAAACCCTTATCAAGACCAATTAAATATAGTAGAGAAGCCAGTGTCCAGCCATCTCTTAACATTTAACCAGTCCTAATAAAAGGTCTTGGCTTTTACAGTGAGAATCACGTCTTGGAGAATGGTCAAAAAATTTGAGCCAGTTTTCATAAATAAAATTTGGAAACTTTGAATATAAATGCAAGGATTCCTTGTAAAGTTCAACCCCTGATTCCCAAAAAAAAGGAAATAAGATGCTAGGCTAAACAATTTGCTGGAGGATCTCAGAGTGTCAAGCTGCAGCAGTGGGTGAAAAAGAAGCATCATCATTTTTTAACTTAAGGAATCCTTGCATTTATATTCAAAGTTTCCAACTTTATTTTTGAAAACTCTGATAGAAATCATAAAATCTTTTTTTGTTTAATTTTTGATTTTACAGACTTGTGCTTTATGAACAATACAGAGATTAATCTTCCTCTTTTACAGTGCACTTTATATTGATTCATTTTTTCCCTTCCCCATCCTCTCTCCCACCCCAAATTAACAAAAGTAAACATATTAATTATTGAGAATAACAATGAAAATACATTAAAACAACATGACATAAAAAAGATTTAGTGGGGGGGGGGGGTGGGTGGAGGTGCTGCCCTTCAATGTTCTTTCTTCAATCTTGCATTCCGGGACTGGTGTGAGTCTACTATCCACTGTTCCTTTTAAAGAAAGGCATTGGGGAGATCCATCATACCTGCATTCCAAAGTACCGCAAGTATGGTTGCCACACCTTGACGAACGTGTCGTACTTCCTCCTCAGATTATGGGTGATTTTCTCCAGGGGAATACAGCTCTGCATCTCTTTGTTCCATTGTGCGGTGCTCAGCTGGGAGTCAGATTTCCAGGTAACCGCTACACATTTCCTGGCCACCACCAAGGCAACTTTTACAAATTGAATTTGGTATTTGGACAGTCTCCGACTCACATCCATGATATCCTCCAACAGGAACAACGCTGGGTCCTGTGGATATTCCATCCCTGTAATTTTCTGCAGAATGTTCCCTAGTTCTACCCAAAAGGGTCTCACCTTGGTTAATAGCCAGGTTGAATGTACAAAGGTTCCAGTCTCCAGACCACATCCAAAGCCCAATTCTATTATCTCTGACTTTACCTTATGCAAATTTTTATGGCAGGAGGTATAGCTGGTGCAGGAAATTACCTTTTTTTTATGTAGTAGGTAGGAGACAAGCACAGAAGCTGACAACTAAATTTGACCGCTTCACAGGGAAGGGGGATTCTTTGAGTAGAGTACCAAGGGGGCCATAGCCAAAAAAAAGGTTGGAATGGCTGGTCTAAGGTATCTATCTAAGGCATTGTAGAACTGTCGTGTGACTTCTTCTACCTTGTGTTGTAATCCTTTAAAAGATAAACATTCACATCTATATTTTCTGTTCAAAATTTATGCATGTGAACTTGTGGCTGCCAATGCTTTTATATTTTAGTAAATATTGGAGTCTATCCTTTCAGGCTCAAAGTGAATGACCATGCTTACTCACAGAGGATTCCATTTGCCATAGTTTTGCCTCAAACAAGTAAAGTCTCTTTGTAATTTAATGCTTTCATCTAAAAGGTCCTTTATCTCCAGGTCATCACCAAACTTGAATAAGATATTTCTTTCAATCTAAATTGTTGGGTGCACAATGAATAGTTGCAGCTCCAATAAGGATCATGAGGGACTCTAGTGGTCAAAAACAGCCAAATTGAATATTTGGCCATTATCCTAACTGTCTGCCTCTAGCCTTTCAAGGAAATGGTTTCTTAAGAATACTGAAATAGAATTGGAAGGGAAAACTTCTTGATATCAAAAATTGTGAAGGATAATCCATCAAATGATGTGGCAGGTGAGGCAGAAGGGCAGGGTACCCTGTCTTTGCTCTGGCCGAGAGAGAGCTGAGTTGTGGAAAATATTTTATAGTAGGGGGCTCTGTTTTTCCATGATAGAGCAGAAGCTAAAGTAAAGGCAAAAGTAAGACAACTTAGACACCTGTGTGGAAAATCTCCTCATCGGATGGAGGAACTGGGAGAATAAAATGTAGTTTAAAAAGCTGGGGGAGTGACCAACCTTCTTTACAAGCCCACAAATAGAGATAGAGACTAAAAATTCCAGGAAAGGAAGAGCCAGAGATGGACCTTGCAGGGTAACAATTAACTGCAAAAGTAACGATTGATTTTTGATTCCACACAAGTGTGGGAAGTAATACTAATGCAGTGGGGAAAAAGGGAGCCCGACTAACAAGAACTATTCCACATATCTATTCTTCAATGGGTCTAATAATTCCTCATTTTCACTTAAAATACCAAGGGCTTATTAAGACAATCCTGGTTGTTTCACAGTAAAATAACCTATTTTGCTTTAATGCCTCTTAAGCTCACAATTTATGAGCTTGAGAATTTTCAGGGACGCAAGGCTGAGTTTACAGGAGAATGTTTGAACTTGGAAGATAAAGGATTTGAAAAAGTTGGATCAATCCATGTGGAAAGTGGTCCGTAAGTAAATCAATCCATTTGAATAGATGTGAAAGAATAGGGATAGTCCATTCTTAGGCAGATTGAAAGGATACAAGGAAAAGCTAATGGTTATTGGGATCAAAATAATGTTTGTCAGGCAAAATACAGCTCTTTTATTTCTCAAGATATCAAGATTTCTGCTTTTGGAATTTTCTGGATTTCTTTTGTCTCTATATAACAGTTTGTTAAATTTGAAACTTTATGCTCTCATAACTAAATACCAGAGGATGTGGAAAAAAACATGAACAATGGTTGCATTCAAAAGATATTTAGATAGGTGCATGGGTACGAAAGGTTTAGAGCAGTAGTTCTCAACCTTTTTCTTTCCACTCACATACCACTTTAAGTATTTCCTATGTTATCGGTGCTCTGTGATTAGTAAGGAATTGCTTAAGGTGGGAAGGGAAGGTTGAGAATTACTGCTCGTGACCCAATTGTTACTGAAATATTTTGCTTGAGAAAAATTGCCATTGGCCCACTTCCTTTGGAGTTATGAAACCATGCATATAATAAGTCCACCCACATACCACCTTAAATAATCCCTTACTGATCACAGATCACCTATGCCATAGGGAATAATTAAAGTGGTATGTGAGTGGAAAGAAAAAAGTTGAGAACCACTGGTGTCGAGCCACACACAGGGAAGCAAGACCAGCGTGATCAGGTTGGACAAGATGGACAAAAGAGCCCTTTTCTGTGCTGTAGAACTTGGAAGTCTATGATTCTAAATTAATGAGGTTTTCTATCCAAACTGCAGTAAGAGCATATGTGCTCCATGCCACATTCTTGAGCTTAGAACATTTGGAGAAATTGTACCTTGGGCATTCAGTAAGGCCAAGGTACAAATGCAGTGTAAATTAATTCTGCAGATTGGTGACTAATTGCAAATATAAGTTAATTCTGCAGATTCAATGGTTTCAAGGTATAGTACCTGAAAAAGAATTAACAGAGTAGTTAAGCTTCTGCTACAGAACATACCAATCTAGAACAGGTCCCTTGGCCAAAATATTGTGCTGATCTTATGACCTATTCAAACAACTGCCTAGAATTTCCCTTCTGCACAACCCTCCATTTTTATTAGTTCCATGTACCTATCTATGAAGAAGATGCTGTCTGAAGCAGATGCTTTGGATAGATAAAAATTGTAGTATAGCAACAATAGTTGTTCTTAAGTACCAGTAACATTTGAAATTGTACTAATTTGTTGCTGCACATGGGCACACAATTCTTTTGCTTATGCAAAGAAAAACAAAAATCTGCTGGGTGAATTCAGGGCAGCATCCACAGAGGGAAATGAACGGTTGACATTTCGGGTCAAAATCCTGCTTCAGTATTAATGGGAGGTCGAGGGGACAGTGGCTGATAGATGGACCAAAGAGAGAAGAAAAATAACTGACAGGGAATAAGACGGAGTCAAATTGCGGGAAGGCAAAGGTAGAGGAGATTGGTGATAGAAGGGAGAAATGTGCTCTGAAGGAAATAGTGGGAAAGGGGTGATGGGTAGGTTGAGAGGGTGGGGAAAGAGAAAGCAACTAGGAAACAGGGACTGCAGGGTTTGTTGGGGGTCTGGAAATAAGAGCATGCACGAGAGGATCTAGGTGGATAAGGAAGAGAGAATGGGACTAAAGAGTAGTGCCCACCTTGAAATTGGAGAATTCAGTGATTATCATGAACAAGGAAGGAGATGGAAGATGGGCAGAATTAGAGGGAGAGTGGTCCATCTTGCACTTTCTTGTATGGATTCAGTGTGACCTGCTGGAGTTCCACCAGCAGTTTATTCTATCTCTTGTTCCTCAATTCTTTTGCTTCAGGTGATCTAGCAAAGGTGAGGCTCTTTCTTGTGTCCAGGTGTTTGTGGATTTAGAATATACTGAGATGAGATCAGCGGCAGGAGATGAATATCCTTAGAGTTTCAATATTCCATTTGGGAGATCTATTCAAGATTACACAGATATAGACTGCAGAAAATGGAAAATTGAATGTAACATTTTTGAAAGTTCCCACTCTTGTTTTGGTCTCAGAATCATTTTAATTGGTCAAGGGTAGATCAACAAAGGAGCTGAAGAGATTTTACAAACCATTTAATTTAGAGAGTTACTGCCGTCAATTTTCCTCAGCAACTAAAGGCCTTTTTTATGCATTAAAGATGACTCATTGTCTGGTCCAACCTGCTTTCAATTGTTTGTCAACAACACTAAATAGTACATTTTCAGCAAAATACTGTTACAGATAGTAAACTGTGAGGCCTAAAATAGAAACAATTGAATATCGCTCCATCCTGCTTCAACATCCTGCTTCTGAAGAAGGTTCAGATTGTCTTCAAACTAAGAGCTACAAGTAATGTCACAAATATTTCCATCACTCCATTCAACAGAAGATTACAATATTTGCCTTTACCATTATATTCTTATCATCTATAATCCTTTGTTGTTGCTACTCCTGTTGTTGCCTTCTACAACCATGAATCACAATCGTTACCGGCTCTGATACTTCCACCCCATCCCAATCGCTACTGCAAATAATTGGAAAATGCTGGGAGAATCAGAGAATAAGTTAAATGAACTGATTTCCGTGATGGTGCAAGGCCAGAATAGTTAAGAAGGCTTGTGGTATTCTGGGCTTCATTGATCAGGGGAATGAGTTCAAGAGTCATGAGGTAATGTTGCAGCTCTATAAAAATCTGGTGAGACCACACTTGTAATATTGTGCTCAGTTCTGGTTACTTCATTACAGGAAGGAGATGGAAGCTCTGAAGAGGGTGCAGAGGAGATTTACCAGGACATTGTTTGAATTGGATAAAGTGTCTTATGAGGCAAGGTCAACAGCACTAGGGTATTTTTTCTTTGGAGCAAAGAAAGATAAGAGGTGACTTGATAGAGATCTACAAGGTAATGTGAGGCATAGATAGGTGGACAACTAGTAGATATTTCCCAGGGTAAGAGTAACCAGAGGACATCTGTACAAGGTGAGGGGAGGAAAGTTTAGGGGAGACATCAAGGCTGTTTTTTTTCCCCACAGAGAGAACTGAGTGCCTGGAATGCATTGCCAGGGCTGGTGGTAGAGGCTGGTTCCATAGGGACATTTAAAAAATACCCTTAGACAAGAAAAAGAGAGGGTTATGGGGGTGAGGGATAGAAGGTTCAGTTTGTTGAGTAGAATTATATAGGTCCTCATGACGTATTGGCCAGAAGGGCCTGTACTTAAATGTTCTGTCAGTTATGTAGAGTGCAGATGCATGCTATGTTTAATGAACTATTCCTTTCAAAACACTAAGCTGTCCAGCAATTTCAGTACATTAGGAGAATCCCATGTTCAAAACTTGACTGGTGACTTGTGTTGTGATTTCAGATTTATTGTCAAAGTACATACATCAAATGCAACCCTGAGATTATTTTTCCTGCAGGCAAGCAGAATTACCACTTACTGGCAGTGCAAAAAAACTGTACATAACATACTCGTGCAAACAAATAAAGAAATGTAAACATAATGAAGTAAACAAACAGACTGTGCAATACAGAGGGCATAACATATAAATAAATTGGAAAAGTAAGAATCCTTAAATGAGTCCTTGACTGAGTTTGTTGTTGAGGAGTCTGATGGTGGAGGGGTAGCAGCTGTTCCTGAACCTGGTGGTGCGAGTTTTGTGGCACACAGTCTCTGTGTGTGTGTTTTCTAATTGTCAAGTGAGAAATGCCTGCTCATGGTGACTTCCTCTATGATCTTGATTAAATAGATTGTGTGATTCAGAAAACTGGCTGAGATTATGATACTCCAGCAAGCCACAGCACTTGCAAGGCATGAACAAAATTATTTTTCCCTGAAGCTAATTTATGGCCCAAGTTTATAAAATATTAATACACAGCTTCTGTTTGACAAAGATGTTATTATCACTTTGGCTAATTGTTGCTGGAACAATGGTGGGAGGCTCATCTCCTCAATCAAATTTTATCTACAGTAAAAACCTTCAGTATGGGGATTGGTAGATGCCTGATAAGTGAATTTGCCAGTTGCTTGAGATTGCATGTTTTATGATTGGTGAACTAACTGCTAGGGGTGTTAATTTTAAGCTTTCATATTTTGTACCTATTTATTTTATCTAATTTTTTTGCCAGATGCTTGAGGCTAATGGTTGCTTGAATTCTGAATAATGGGGATTTTACTGTACTTGTTTAAGATGTGATATCTCTTGAGCTACATCCTGTTGTGATTAGCCATTGTTGGTTTTTTGATTCCAGGTGGGTGGGTTTTGAGCGACAGAGGTTCAGTGGTGAACAGTTTGTTTTGGAGAAAGGCGAATATCCACGATGGGACACTTGGTCTAACAGTCACAGCAATGATAGAGTGCTGTCACTTCGACCACTCCACATTGTAAGTAGATTATTTTTATTTTTCACATCCCAGAGAGAGATATGCAGTTAATAGAGAGAAAGTAAATCGTAGAATGAGAGTTAACTGTAAAAGGGGGAAACAAAATCCATAAAAATTCAAAATGGAGTACAATTTATGAGAGCTGCCTCACAGAAGATAGTGAGGAGTAGATGCTGTGAAGTAGCAAATATAAAATTAGAAAGGGAGAATAACTAAACTAGGTGATATAAAAGGTACTTAATGACTGACAGAGGGAAACTGACAATGAAAGGTTATGAAAGGAAGTCCTGCATAGTACAAAAAATGTTATTTCCAGACATTGGAAGACCAACCAAACAATACATTTGGTTTGGAGCAAATGCAGTTGTAAGAGAGAATTTTCCCTGCACAAGAAGAGGTGGGCAACCAGAGGCACAACTTCCCCTCTCCAAAATCATGAAAACAATTTGTACACCATATGATTACAGATGTGAGTACAGATATTTCCACCAACAGTAAGCAAACAAGTCAATGGTCAGAATTCACAACCCACACGCGTGAAAGGTAGAACAATTCCCTGATGCCTCATTCATGAAATATCCAATTACACAGAGTGCATGATTGGTGATAAATAAGCAGAAACTGGTAATACTTTACTCCTGAATCAAAGACAAAATCTAAATTTACTTTTGATGAGGGAGTAAATATGTACAGACTATGATACGATTCAAAAATGACCTGTGCATACCAACAGATCCCAGAACAAATAAGCAGATTTCTTGACTTCTCATTTTTATGCAACAGTCACAAATTTTAAAATACTTTTTTTCTATGTAGTTCTCATTTTTAGCTGCTGTAATTGCTTAATTCATGCAAATTTTCATTTTCCCATCCTCATTTTCTAAATCCTACCTCAATTGCAATAAAAGGAAACCAAAATGCTGGTAAAACTCAGCAGGTCTGCCAGTATCTGTGGAAATCACAATGTTTTGTCCAATAAAGGATCACAAATCTAAAACTAAGACTGCTGCCTGAACGGAGTTCCACGAGTATTTTCCGTTCTTGCTTCTGATTACAGGTACCAACATTTGCAGTTTATTTTGAGCTTCCTACTTCTATTGGTTGTGAAAAAGATTTCAGATATTGAAGATAAGGATTACGCACTTGTGCACAGAATTCATCCAACTGTATTGATGCTTACAAATTAATTTTTAAACATGTAGGATCTAATGGTCCTACAAACAGCAGGGGGGAGAAGGAGTAAATATTTTTGAAGCTTATGCAATTGATGTTCACCTGCAATTAGCCTCTTTTTAAAAAAAAACACATAATCAAATGAACAGGGACAGAGGCATTTATACAGAGATGCACACAAAGAAAATCTGATGACAATACAATAGAAATGTACCCTTAACAAAAGGAAGAGACACTTGCAGTTAGATATGGTGAAGGATAATATAGAGAGAAGGAAAGATATTATATAAGTAATTCAGTTGCATATGGAGCAAGGAAAGGGATGCATATCTACAGTGCCAAAGAGAAAGACACCTGAAATTGAGTTACTGGAAAGCAAAAATAAATGGCACAGATAGCTACATTTGGAATAGGGACTGAGGAAGAAAGTTGTTAATGGATGGACAAATAAACAGTGGGAAATAGGCAAAATACCAGATGCAAGAGTACAGAATAAATAATCTGTGGTCCAATTGCCCAAAAGGTGTGGCTTCCAAGAGAATCTGGGATAAATGAAATAGCTTGTACCACATCTGAAATTTTCACAAAATTAGGTTCAACTATCAAAAGATAATCTTTTGGAGATATCGTCCTTTCAATTATGAAATAGCAAATTACAAGAGTTAATTAGCAATGTAAAGGAAAATGTCACATGATCCATTGCCCTGATCCTCAGCTGATCCTTACTAGGAGAAGAAACACCAATGTGATTATAATTCCAGGCTGTCAACATCTCCGAGGATCTGGTCTGGAGCCTCCACGTTGATGCAATCACAATGAAAGCTCACCAGTGGCTACACTTTGTGAGGTGTCTGAGGAGATTCGGTATGTCACTGAAGACTCTTGTAAACTTCTACAGGTGTACCGTGGAGAGCGTTCTGGCTGATTGCATCACTGCCTGATATGAAGGCGCCAACTCTCAGGACAAGAATAAACTCCAGAGGGCTGTTAACTCAGCCTGCGACATCACAGTCACCAGACTTCACTCCATCGAGAACATCTACATGAGGCAGTGTCTTATAAAAGCAGCCTTTATCCTCAAAGACCCCCACCACCCAGCCCATGCCCTCTTCACTCTGGTACCGTCGGAGAGAAGGTACAGGAGCCTAAAGATGAGTACTCAACAACACAAGGATAGCTTCTTCCCTGCTGCCATCAGATTCATGGATAATTAATGAACCAAAGACATTGCCTTACTTTTTGTGCATTATTATTTTATTTTTTATAGTAATGATGGTTATAATATGAATGTTTGCTCTGTGATGCTTCTGCAAAAAAAACAAATTTCGTGACTTGTTCATGACAATAAATTCTGATTCTGATTAAGATTCTCAATCCCATCCATAAATCTCTTAACAGGCTGCAGCTATCTTTTAATCCTCTCTACCAGACTTCCCAGCTTTAGCACAGATAAGGACTGTAACTAGTTCATGAGCAGCTCTTACAGCAATCAGACACAACTTCTCCTGCAGTCAATAACAGCAAGTTAGTGAATTGGGAGTGAAATCAATAATGTGTTACAAGCAATATATGCTACTCTATGCTGTTTTATTTTCTTTTAGGATGGTGATGGACACAAGATCAATCTCTTTGAGAATGCTGGCTTTCAAGGAAGGAAGATGGAAATTGTGGAAGATGATGTTCCCAGTCTTTGGGCTCATGGATTCCAGAATAGAGTAGCCAGCATCAAAGCCATCAATGGAACGTAAGATGGCCGTGGTCCATTTAAAAGACTGAAATTTATTTTTACATTCTCATTTTACCTAATTGAAATAGCACCGAGACCAAGTACATTTCTTGCTGTGTGTCTCAAAAAAATGTGTAACTCACTTCTCTAAAACTACTTCTGACATTCCCACATTTCTATGTTCAGCTTGAGCCATAGCTTTAGAATCATAATCAGTGATAAATGCAATTAATTATGCAAACAAATAATAGCCTGGACCAAAGTGAACAACCAATTAATGTAGTTCTTTTTTTTTAAGTGAGGCACTCTTGCATAAAAAATGAAGTAAGTGCTTCCAATGTTGCTGAGAATCCTGTACAAGATCATGAGATAAACCAAAATAATTGATTTTATAGATCACTGATTTTTTTTTTAAAGAAAGATTGATAGAAATCAGTCAGGATGGGTGAAGCAATGCAAAATCTGGCCATGACCCATTTGTTCCCCAGAGTTTACTTCCATTTGGGCCTTTGACAGACATGTGCAGTAGCCTTGCTAAACATGCAAAATGAGGTTCTGTGTCCATTGAAGAACCTCTGTTGCAAATGACTAAGCAGCAGATATCAGTCAACATTTGTCAGGAACAGTGTTCCAATAATTAGTTTTTGAAATAAAAACTATTCCACAAGGCTTCACACTCATCTGTTTTAAGTGTACTGCTCAACCTTCTCCCAACTAAAGTAGTCAAGTCTCCAGTGTAGGTCAATCTCCAGGCAAGTCAAGAGCATTTTAAAACAGAAAAACCTGTTTATTAGGTGTAGAATTATTGGTGTTGGAATAATAATTGAGAAACCATCCAATGAAAAAAAAATCTCTCCTCATCTGCTTAGTGATCATATACAAATGTGGCCACATTTACTCCTGAGCAATCTATATCTTTGGAATGTACACTTGCCATCCATTGCTCAATAGAAACAAACCAACAGGTTACATCTGAATTGGTTACACTTTCTTACTGCCACATTGGTTGGCTATTCATTCAAGATCCCACCTTTAATTGCCATCCATAAAGTTCAATAAAGAAAATGAAAAGCATTTTAAAAATTACATCAAAATTCTAGGTAATACATTTCCAAACTGTGCCCAATTGGCTTGTTATCAGTGATTATTTAATATGAGTATTGAACAGGATCACAAATTTATAAATGTGTGAAGTTCTTCACTAACAAAGATGGCAGTTTTTAAACGTTTTGTTTCAAGAAATATGTATATGGGAGATACTAAAAAACAAAAGGACCAATTTGAGAATCAGGTACTTCTATCAAGAACACAAGAGATTAGAAGCAGGAGATAGTCACTGTTCCTCAAGATTGCCCCTCCATTCACTATAATCATGGGTGAACTGTCCCAGCTTTAATTCCTCTTCTGTGTCAATCACCCTCATTTCCCCAATCTTTCAAAAAATTAACATCCTTTTTAAATACCCTCAACAATCTATTCCAATCTTTCAAAAAATTAACATCCTTTTTAAATACCCTCAATGATCTATTCCAATCTTTCAAAAAATTAACACCCTTTTTAAATACCCTCAATGATCTAGTTTGTGAGGAGGAGAAGGCTGCTGACAGGGAATGCTTCAAGCTACAATAGTCAAACCTCTGGGAAGAAGTTAGTATTTAAATAATGGTAAGGTTCCTGGATACAAGGAATATGAGCATGAACTTTGAATAGGAAGTTCTTCAACATGACTCACTCAAGGATGTGAAAATGTTGAATGTTATCTCAATTATTCAGAAAAAGGTATAAATAATATTGTAAAAACACAGAAATGCTGCAGGAACTCAGCAGGTCTCGCAGTGTCCATATGAGCTAAAGATATATTACCAGCATTTCAGACTTGAGCCCCTCTTCATGGTGTGAGCAAAAAACAGGCAAGGGGCCTATATTGAAAAGCTGGTGGAATGGGAGGGGAGGAGTACAAACCAACAGAAAAATGGTGTTAATTGGATATGATAAGAGAACAGGTGAGAATTGATAGATTGAGAGAGTTGTTTTTGGCTCTGAAGAAAGTCTGAGGAAAAAGTGGAGAGTGAGAGAGACAGAGCTGGAGGAAAGGAGACAATATTACGATAGGAGAATGCTAAAGGAAGCCAGAGGTTGATGTTCATGCCACCTGGTTGTATGGTGCCCACACAGAATATGAGGTGTTGTTCCTCCAATTTGTGAGTGGTCTCAGTCTAGTAGTGCATGAGACTATGGACATGTCGGCAAGGGAATGGGGTGGGGAATTGAAATGACTTGCGACTGGGAGACCCACACTATTGCATTGGACAGAGCCAAGGTACTCAACAAAGCGATCTCCCACTCTGCATCCAGTCTCTCCGATATAGAGGAGACCACAATGTGAGCTCCAAATGCAATGATGACCCCTGCAGATTCACAAGTGAAGTGTTGCTTCACTTGCAAGGGCTCTTTGGGACCCTGAATGGTGGTGAGAGTGGAGATCTGGGTGCAAGTGGAACACCTCCTTCAGTTAAGGGTAGGTGGCAGAGAAGTGAGGAGAATTAATATTGAGTTTTGTGATCATACAGGTGGGTGGGATACCAATACCCAGGTTACAGAGGACGGCAGTACATCTTCGAAAAGGCAGATTACAAGCATTGGAATGAATGGGATTCCAACCAGCCGCTGATCCAATCTATTCGCCGTATCAAAGATAAGCAGTGGCACAAACAGGGCTGTTTCCAGGACACAGTACCAAGCAGCTGAAGGAGACGTGAACATGATATGAAGCAGGAGGTCAAGGCAAGGATTTATGCAAAGAGGAGGAGGATGAAGTAGAATAGAATTTTACCTTGCCTTTCATTCCTGTAAAATTAATACTACTGCAAATAAAATGGAGACTAACAGTAACCATTTCATGCATTTGTTTTTCCTCTTTAACAAAGAGAAACAAAATTTATCCAAACTTTCTCTGGAAAGATTAAAAATATTACCCAGAATGCATGGTCTGCAATGATCACCACCCTTTGATTCTGACAAGGAAGTCCACTTGTGTTAGCACAAGGTCAGGCTGGAATTTATTGTTTTTTAAAGTGGCTCACAAATCAATTTTTTAATGTGTTAGGATCTGGGCATTGGTGGAAAGGACACCATCCAGTGCTTGTTACCAATAACCCATGAGAAACATAGGAAGATGCCATTTTGAACCACTGCATTCCATTTAAGAATTAAACAAAGTGGCTTTGCCAGGTTACTTCAGAGGACATTTATGTCCCAATCAAGATGCCACATCAGAAATGACCACTTGATTAAGATGCTTGAGTGTTGCAAAAAGCCTATTTTTTTAATCCCTCCATCATTAAGAACAGGAGCGAAACCTGAACTGTATTTCTTTTAAGTTGTATCACTTTTCCAGTGGAACATCTACTGAACTACAATATTAGGTTTACCTGATCATCAAGACAAAGCCTTCAATGAAGAAGGGAATTATTCCCAAAAGCCACAGACACTGGATTGTAAACAAAGGCCTAAATCTTGACAATGCCTCATTTCAAAAGGCATTTGATATGCAAATAAATGAACGAATTTCACACTGATAAATGTAAGATAAACTTATTTTGGAATAGTCACAAAACCCTCCATTGACTGTGAAGAATAAAATGAGCTCCAATGAAAGCATGAACTTAAACCCACAAAGAGAAGCCTGTGGTGCCAGAAGTAATGCAAATCAACTTTGCTTATTTCATAACCAATAACCATGAGGGAGAATCAATGGGTTCAGCCTCTTGGAACATTCCTACATTGATGTTTCATAGCTTTAGTAGAATAGGCCTTATAGCCTATAACTTCAGACATTCACAACACCTGCTAAATAAATATAGTTGATTAGTGCCTGGAAAGAAGACCTCATACAAAATTTATCCAGTATTAATATTTGCAGTCTCACCATACTCTTAGAGAGTGAAAACAGATGATCTGCTCTTAAGAGTTTCACCCATATATATAATGGCATTGATCAATTTGGTTAGACATAGTCATGCAGCATGGAAACAGCCCTTTGTCTGAACTTGCCCAAGCCAAACAAATGTCTGACCTATCTTTGTCCCACCCACCTGCTTTTGGCTTATATTACTCTCAACCCATCCTATTCATGTATCCATCTGTGGCAGATGCAAATTATGGACATATGCCATCATGTTGAAATAGGATGAATAATGAGACCATGACTCAGGTTTCAGCCAGAGAAGAGCAAAAGCATTTATTGACATGCTGTCAGGCTTGATTTCGACAAACAACAGGTGATATGGCGTCATGACATCTGGAATATGTACTACCTCATGACATTCACATTGAGTAGGCCAGGGCTTCTCCGTAGACTTACGGGTGCTGCTGAGTCACTATGGCTCGTGGCTGTAGTGGCTAGTTGCCAGTAGATGGGAGCCTGTTGTATCGAGCTATCATGAGTTTGGAGCAGTTAGTGCTGGTTCTGCCCATCCCCCCATCCCCTCAGCATTCCGCTACACATCCATTGTTTTCTTAAAGGTTGCAATAGTTCCTGCTTTAACTACTTTCTCCAGCAGTCCATTCCATTCACTCACTGCCCTCTGTGTAAAAAACAAAGTTACACCTCAGGTTTCCATTCAATCTCTCCCCCCCTCACCTTAAACCCATGTCCTCTGGTTACTGATTCCCTTACCCTAGGGTTCTCTTATCCTTGTAGTGAGAGGTCACACATTTAGGGAAGTTCTATTAATGAAGCCTTGGCAGTTTGCTGCAGTACAGCTTGTGCCACAGTGCACTACTTGAGAAGGAAGTATAATGATAGATGAAGGCATCATGAGATGAGTTGTGGGTCAAGGGAACAGACAGATAGCAATGAAAAGGAGAAGGAAAACCGGTAAGATATTTGTTCTCATCAACCATGGGAAAGAGGAAATCCAAGGCATAGGTCACTTTCCACATGTAACTGGTTGATACAGTCCTGTCTGCCTCCGCTAGACCCTTCCATAACTCACCACCTGCAAGTTTTCAAAGGACAGAAATCATTGTGTAAAGTTACCCGGATCTTCAAACTCACAAAATACTGCTTCAAGTCACATTTTCTTGGAAAAAAAATGGAAATTGTCAACAAATATTCAGAGGAAAATATAAAAAATTAAAATATAAATGCATTAATAAATAATTGTGAAAACTTTTTTTAAATCTAATTGCCCGCGAGATAAAACATGTTAGATTACAGGTACGATATTTAGAAAAACAAAACCTCAAATCCTATCGTGTTGTGCGCTGGTGCACCTCAGGGCTGCGTGGTCACCCTGCTACTTTTCAAGCTATTAACTCATGTCTGCACTGGCAAATCCAGTTCAAGAAAAATCAAGTTTTCAGATGATAAGACAGTAATTGGTGTCATCAGGCAACAATGATGAGTCAGATTACAAATCAAATGGTCTGAGAACCATTTAGGATAGTCTCAAAATGGACAAGACAAAGGAGATGATCGTAGACTTTGGAGGTTGCAGGTCAACCATTCTCCACCACACATCAATAACTCCATAGTGGAGAGAGTGGAGAGCACAAATTTCCTTGGTATGCATGTAACTGGCGACCTATCACAGACTCACAATATCTTCTCATTAATCAGGAAGGCACAGCAGCCCCTATAATTCCTAAGGCGGTGAAGAGGGCAAAACTACCAGCCCCAATCTTGACAACATTTTACAGGAGCACAGCTAAGAGTGTCCTGTCTGGCTGCATCATTGTCTGGTAGCCAAATACAGGTCATTAAAACAGTCTTACTTTCCTCTATTGACGATATTCACCGAGAGTGTTGCTTAAATAGGGCTCAAATCATTATTGAAGATCCCTACCATCTATCACATAGAATCTTTGACCTATAGACATCAGGAAGGAGGTACAGGAGCATCAAAATCAGGATTGCCAGGCTGGGAAATAGCTTCTTCCCACAGGCTGCAAATTGATAAATGGCATTCAGTCACCTTGGGTCTCATTTAAATGAAACAAGTAAATTATTCTGAAAATTTACACACATTTATTTTTTTAATGGAAATATGTGATTATTACGTGCAGCGTATTATGTGTGTAGACCATTGTCTAGAGAAACACTTTTATATCTGGTTGTACATGTACAATCAGATGATAATGAACTTGAAATGGCAGACTGAAATTTGTTGCAAGGAGGAAAGAATGCAAAAGGGAATCCTGCTGAGATTTAAGTCTTGAGAGCATTTTGAGACTTCTTACTAAAGGAGGATATATTGGCCTTGGAGACAATGCACTAATGATTTAACATTCTTTCCCTCATGAGAAACTGAGATTGATCATACTCTCTGGTGCATAGATTCTCAAGGTGGGGCAGGGGAATATTTTGGTGGTGATTGGGGGCTTAAGAATATTTTAGTGGAACATTTTGGGAAATAATTAAAATGTTGGTTTGAAAAAATAAACTCATTATGTTGGTGTGAAAGATGTGACTTGGCAACCCTGTCAGTAGTACACAATTGTGGTAACTTTCCAAGTAAAATCACTTTGTGACGGCAAGGTAAGGACTTTAAAAGTTGAGTACTTACGTGGACTTGGGCCTTGTAGTTCGGGTGAGGTGTCGAAGGAGTCCTGTGGAGGAGGGGCGAGGAAAGAGTGACGGGGTTAATTGGTAGAGGGCCAATAAAAGGAGGGTAAGGTAAAGGAGAGGTCATGAGGAGCAGTCCAGCGAGTGAATGGCACAGAGAAGGAGTGGCACTTAGAGGCTTTGGCTCACGAGGCTTCGGCGAGCAGAGGCTGAAGTCGAGCTTGTTTGCATTAAGGTAAAGATGGTTAGTTGTTTATTTCTTTCTTTTTTTTCTTTCCACTGCATTTGAGGAAAGGGAGAGAGAAGGGATGACTGTGAGACCAGTTTGCTGTTCCCAATGTCAGATCCTAGAGTCTACTAGCCTCCCAGACGTCCATATCTGCATCAGATGTGCTGAGCTGCAGCTTCTCAGGGACTGTGTTAGGGAAATGAAGCTGCAGCTCTATAACCTTGCTCTGGTCAGGGAAAGCAAGGACATAATAGACAGGATTTATAGCCAGGTGGTCACACTAGGGCCACAGGAGAGGATAAGTGGTCACAGTTAGGAGAGGGAAGGGGAAGAGTAAGGTGCTAGAGAGGACCCCTGTGGCTGCAACCCTCAACAATAAGTACTCCTCTTTGAGTACTGTTGGGAGGTGGGGGGAGATAGCCTAGCTGGGGAAAGCAATAGTGGCTGTGACTCTGGCACAGGGTTGGCCCCTGTGGCTCAGAAGGGTGGGCAAAGGAAGAGGAGAGCAGTAGTCAGAGGGAACTTGATAGTTAGGAGGACAGATAGGGGATCCTATGGTCACAGTAAGGATAGCTGGATGGTGGCTTGCCTCCCAGGTGCCAGAGACCTGAATGTTGCTGCTCGTGTCCAAAATATCCTAAAATGGGAGGGAGATGAGCCAGAGGTCATGGTACATGTAGGTACCAATGACATAGGGAGGAAGAGAAGAGGTCCTGAAAAGTGAGTACAGGGAGTTAGGTAGGGAGTTGAAAAGAAGGATCACAAAGGGAGTAATCTCAGGATTACTCCCTGTGCCACACGACAGTGAGGGCAGGAATAGAATGAAGTGGAGGATAAATGCATGGCTGAAGGGGTAGAGCAAGAGGCAGGGATTCAAGTTTCTGGATCACCTGGACCATTTTTGGGGTAGATGTGACCTGTACAGAAAGGATGGGTTGCCCTTGAATCCCAGGGAGACCAGATTCTGACAGGATATTTGCTAAGGCTAATCAGGAGACTTTAAACTAGAATGGTTGGGGGGAGGGAACCAAATAAAAGAGAACAGCAAGGAGAAAGTTAGATTGCAAAAAGAGAAAGTTTGTAGACAGTGTTTGAGGGTGGAAAAGCAGGTGATAGAGAGATGCTCTGTACAAAGATGGAGGGGAGAGGATAGGAAAAGAACATAATAGAGTTGTTTGTAAAGATAGGGGCAAAAATAGAGTAAGAAGTGAGAAATCTCTGAAATGCATATATTTTAATGCTAAGAGCATTGTAAGGAAGGTGAATGAATTGAGGTTATGGATTGACACTTGGTAGTAATGACATGGTGGTGATTAGTGAAACATGATTCTGGGAGGATGTGATTGGGAGCTAACTATTCCTGGATTTCGTTGCTTTAGTGTGATAGAGTTGGAGGGGCAAGAGGGGGCGGTACTGTATTGCTTGTCAGAGAAAATATTACAGCGGTGCTTAGGCAGGATAGATTAGAGGGCTCGTCAAGGGAGGCTATTTGGGTGAAATTGAGGAATGGGAAAGGGGTAGTTACACATAGGGGTGTATTATAGACCACCTAATGGAGAACAAGAACTAGAGGAGCAAATTTGTCGGGAGATAGCAGATATTTGTAATAAGCACAGGGTTGTGATTGTGGGAGATTTAAATTTTCCAAATATAGATTGGGAAACCCATTCTGTGATAGGGCTGGATGGTTTGGAGTTTGAAAATGTGTGCAGGATAGGTTTTTTATACAGCAATACATAGGGGTACCAACTAGAGAAGGGACAGTTTTGAATCTATTGTTGGGGAATGAGATAGGCCTGGTGACGGAGGTATGTGTTGGGGAGATCTTTGGGTCCAGTGATCATAGTGCCATTAGCTTCAATGTAATTATGGAAAGAGATAGGTCAGGGCCTAGGGTTGAGGTTTTCGAGTGGGGAAAAGCTAGATTTGAGGAGATGCGAATTGGATTTACGAGGAGTGGAATGGGACAATTTGTTTTATGGGCAGGATGTAGTAGAGAAATTGAGGTTTTTTAAAGGTGAGATTTTGAGGGCACAAAATCTTTATGTTCCTGTTTAAGTTAAAAGGCAGAGTCAAAAGTTTGAAAGTGCCATGGTTTTCAAGGGATATTGGAAACTTGGTTCAAAAAAAAGAGGGAGACCAACAATAAATATAAGAAACAAGGAAAAAAGATGTTCAGAGAATACATTGAATGTAAAAAGAATCTTAAGAAAGAAATAAGAAAAGCTAAAAGAAGGTACAAGGTGGCTATAGCAAGCAGGGTGAAAATAAATCCAAAAGGTTTCTACAAATATGTTAATAGCAGAAGGAGAGTGAGGGATAAAATTGGTCCCTTAGAGAATCCTAGCAGACAATCTGTCTCTGGAGCCAAAGGAGATGGGGAGATCTTGAACAATTCCTTTTCTTCAGTATTCACTAAGGAGAAGGATATTGAATTGTGAAGGGTAAAGGAAGCAAAGAGGGTAGTTATTGGAAACTATAGTGATCAAGAATGAGGAAGTACTGGAGCTTTTGAAGTATATTAAGGTGGATAAGTCTCCAGGTCCCGACAGGATTTTAGCCAGGACCTTGAGCAAAGTTAGTAAGGAAATAGCAGAGGCCCTGACAGTGGTTTTTCAAATGTCATTAGATGGTATAGTGCCAGAGGATTGGTGTATTACAAATGTGGTTCCTTTGTTTAAAAAGGGTTCAAGGAGCAAACCTAGCCATTATTGGCCTGTAAGTTTGACATTTATAGTTAATAAATTAATGGAAAGCATTCTTAGAGATAGTATATATAAGTATCTGGAGAGACAGGGTCTGATCAGGAACACTCAACACGGATTTGTGTGTGGAAGGTCATGTTTGATCAATCTTGTTGAATTTTTTGAAGAGGTGACAAGAAATATTGATAAGGGTAGAGCAATGGATGTTGTCTATATGGACTTCAGTAAGGCCTTGGATAAGATTCTGCATGGAAAGTTAGTTAGGAAGGTTTAGTCGTTAGATACTAATTCTGAGATAGTCAAATGGATTCAATAGTGGCTAGAAAGGAGATGACAGAGAATCATAGTGCATAACTGTTTGTCAGGCCAGAGGCCAGTGACAAGCGGTGTGCCTCATGGATCTGTATTGGGTCCTTTGATGTTTGTCATATACATTAATGATCTGGATGATGGGGTGGTAAACTGGATTAGTAAATATGCAGATGATACTAAAATAGGTGGAATTGTGGATAAAGAAGGTTTTCAAAGATTGCAGAGGGATTTGGACTGCTTAGAAGAGTGGGCTGAAAGATGGCGGATACAGTTTAATGCTGATAAGTGTGAAGTGCTTCATTTTGGTAGGAATAATCAAAACAGGACATACAGAGTCAATGGGAGGGCATTGAGGAATTCAGTGGAACAGAAAGTTCTCAGAATAACATTGCATCATTCTCTGAGGATAGAATCTCATGTGGATAGGGTGGTGAAGAAGGTTTTTGGTATGATGGCCTTTATAAATCAAAGCATAGAAAACAGGAGTTGGGAAGTGATGTTGAGATTATTGAAGGCATTGGTGAGGCCAAATTTGGAAAACTGTTTGCAGTTCTGGTCACCAAATTATAGGAAGGATATCAACAAGGTAGAGAAAGTGCAGAGAAGATTTACGAAAATGTTACCAGGGTTTCAGAATCTATATTATAAAGAAAGATTGAGCAAATTAGGTCTTTAATCTTTGGAGCGAAGAAGGTTGAGAAGGGATTTGATAGGGGTATTTAAGATTATGAGAGGGATACAAAGTGTTGATGTGGATAGGCTTTTTCCATTGAGAGTAGGAAAGATTGATACAAGAGGTCATGAGTTAAGAGTTAAGGGGCAAAAGTTTAGAAGTAACACAAGGGGGAACTTCTTTACTCAGAGATTGGTGGCTGCGTGGAATGAGCTTCCGGGAGATGTAGTGGTGGTAGGGTCAATTTTGTCATTTAAGGAAATATTGGATAGGTATATGGATGGGAGGGGAATGGAGGGTTATGAACAGGTGCATGTAGGTGGGAGTAGAGGAGAGTACTTGGTTTGGTGCAGACTAGAAGGGCCAAAATGGCCTGTTTCCGTGCTGTAATTGTTATATGGTTATATAATGTGGTTTTTTTTCTCTTCTGATGTTTCTCTGTTGTTTCTCCATTGTTTCTCTTATTTTAACTGTTGTTATCCTTGGTTAACATTATAATTATTTTTTTCTGAATGGTCTTACTATCATCCATTCCAAATTATCTCATTGGTGATGAAGATTCTAAATATCTCAACAATCATGTCTCCGCCCATACCCCTTTACTTTTTCAGTTCAGTAATGAGTGAGACCTGTATCTGTATGTATCTTTGTGCACTAGCGTACTGATGGGCAGTAGGTGGGGGGGGGGGGGTCCTGCCCCAGGTCCCGCCTGAGACGAACACCAAAAGTAAAGCACGAGGCTAACACAGTTTTGATGCATTCTCTGCAAGAAAAGATGTCAGAAGCTGCGCTAGTGTTATTTTTCATGTATTTTTTAGGGTCAGTATTCTTCCTTTTATTATATTTTTCAATTCTAAGATATAATAAAATATTGATTATACTATTTCAGGGAGCTCACGCTGTTGTATTAATCTGTTTCGCACTGTTGTATATTCAAAATGAGCAGATCAAGCAAGAAAAAGATTCGTCAATGTTCAGTGGAGTTCTTGAAGTTTTATACCTGCTGTACCCAATAAACATGCACCTTTTGCCTATTATGCCAACAGACTTTGACAAATGAATCAATGAAAGTAGGCCGTCTTGAAGCTCATTTAGGGTAAAACATCCCAACCATGTCAATTCAAAATTGGACTATTTTAAATCACTGAAAGAGAAGTTTGAAAATAGAACAAGAATCACTTCATTATTCACTGTGCAAACCACAGCCCTGAATTGAACATGGGAAGAATCATATGATTGGGGAGGAATTGATTAAACCCACAATATCATTGTTTCTCAAAACAGTTTTGCAAAAAGATGCCAAAGATGTCTGAGTAATGTCATTAAGTAATACTACTGTCTGCAACAGAAAAGATGACAAAAGGTCAAAATGTTGAAAAACAGCTTATTAAGAAAATTGAAATCACGAAAGTTCTCAATACAACTGGATGAACCTACCATATTGGCAGTGAGGGTCTGTTATTGGCATACATGAGATATATTGATCAGGAAGAGTTTCAAGAAGAGATGTTGTTTTGTGAATCATTGGAAACAAACACTACAAAAAGCTCAAAAATTATTTGGATAAAATGAAATACCAAAAGGAAACATTGTATCTTGTGCTACAAATGGACCACTTGCTATAATGGGTAAAAAAACAGGATGTTTAAAATTAATGACGGATGAAAATCCAAACATGTTGTGTGAGGTGCTTCATTTTGGTAAGAAGAATCAGAACAGGACATACATGGTAAATGGGAGAGCATTGATGAATACAGAAGAGCAGAAAGATTTAGGAGTAACGGTACATCGTTCCCTGAAGGTAGAAACTCACATGAATAGGGTGGTGAAGAAGGCTTTTAGTATGCTGGCCTTTATCAATCATTGCATGGAATATAGGAGTTGGGAGGTGATGTTGAGATTGTATAAGACGTTGGTGCGGCCTAATTTGGAGTTCTGTGTGCAGTTCTGGTCGCCTAATTATAGGAAGGATATAAACAGAGTGGAGAGAGTGCAGAGAAGGTTTACCAGAATGTTACCTGGGTTTAAGCATCTAGAGTATAGGGAGAGATTGGACAGATTAGGTCTTTATTCTTTGGAGTGTAGAAGGTTGAGAGGGGATTTGATAGAAGTATTTAAGATTATGAAAGGGATAGACAGAGTGGATGTGGATAGACTATTTCCGTTAAGAGGAGGAAAGATTAAAACAAGAGGACATGAGTTAAGAATTAAGGGGCAGAGGTTTAGAGGTAACATGAGGGGGAACTTCTTTACTCAGAGAGTGGTAGCCGTGTGGAATGAGCTTCCGGGAGAAATAGTGGCGGCGGAGTCAATTGTATTATTTAAGAAAAGGTTGGACAGGTATATGGATGAGAAGAAGATGGAGGGTTATGGGCATTGTGCAGGGAGGTGGGACTAGAGAGGGGTGTTTGGTTCGGTGCGGACTAGAAGGGTCTAATGGCCTGTTTTCCGTGCTGTAATTGTTATATATTATATTATATGTTATATCCACCGAGAAAACTTAGTTGCCAAGAAAGTTTACCCTGTTCTACACGAGATACTCTGTGATCGAGTGTATCAATGCCATCAAAGTTAATGTCAAATGCGAACATTTGTTTAAGCAATTTTGTGTTGAAAAAAATGCAGAACATGTGAGATTATTGCTTCACCCTGAAGTAAGGTGGTTCACAAAGGGAAACTGCTTCGAAAGGTTTATGGAACTGTTTGATCTCCTCAGCAAGCTTTTGAAGGACAAACCTGAAATATAGCTCTTGCTAACAACAGATAGCAAAGCTTATATGAGTTTCTAATGGACATTTTTTAAAAACTAAATACATTGAACAAGAAAATCCAAGTAGCAAATACAACCCTCGTTGATGCAAACAAGATATTTGAATTCATGACACTTATAAAATTATGCCAAAGGAATATTTCTGCAAGAAATTTCAATCTGTTCTATTGGTTGGATAAGCGTGAGGTAATTAATGCCGCTACAAACATCATTGTTGACCATTTGAAAATGTTGGCTATTGACTTCAATGATTTTAAAGGCAATGGATTTTCCCTCTTGGTTGACTCAGACATTGCTGGTGAAGTTCCACTGCAATACCAAGAGGAGTTATCGGAGTTTCAACATGATGAATCTGTGACACCTCTGTTCAAAGTGAAAGGAACCATGATGCGGCTGTCTAATAGAATCGAAAAGAAATACCCAAACTCGACTACTTTAGCAAGGGAGCTATTGATACATTTAGTAGAATGTGGCTTCAGTGCTGTTAGTGATTTGGTACAAGATAAGAGAAACCTACTGGAAATTACAAAATGTAGATATTTAAAGTTGCAACTAACAAAATTAATCACTTGAATCAAAAAAATCTGCAGCCAGCGTCAGGGGCAAGGTTTCCTCTGAAGTGACGACAATTGTTGAATGTGTGTTTGAGATGGATAACATATTGAAGTAGTAGTTGTGAAATATGTGTTCCAGTGTACTATCAACCTTAATTGCATTGAAATACACTTGCAGTAAATGATTTAATTAAAACTTCTTTTGAATATATAACTTTTTTCTGCTAATGGTAAGCTGTACATTTTTTTAAAATTAAAGTGGGGTCTAGGGCAAAAAAGGTCGAGAACCAGTGCTCTGGAGTTTAACATAAAAGGCATTAGGCATCATGGCGCATATATGATTCGGAGTATAGCTGTTGGGTGATAGGAGACTGTTTCCTCAAGTGGTAGGATCTTCAAGTCCAAGATTGATGCATTTTTGGTCAGCGTGGGACTTGGATTGAAACACAATCAAATTGGAGCAAGTTTTAAAATGGCCTGCACCTAGTATTCTTAAAATACATTCACATTGAGGAAAATGGAATTGAAAGGAGGAAAATTGCCATTTCTATTATTTACTACTTCTGAAAATTGTGTATTCAACATGAATATTGAATCACTGCAACACAGTAATTTTATCAGTAACATTGTTCCATCTAGGAAAATTAAGTTCAATGGTTGCTATGCCTTTCCGTCACTACGTGCAAACTTCTCTCCATCTGTCTGCTTTATCCCAGTATTTACCAGAGCTACACTGGTTGTGATGGGGAACAGAAATTTGGCTCAAAAATCACTGGAGTAGGGCTGATGTGTGCTTTGTCTGTAGGGTCATGGCCACAGTCGCTGGCACAAATGGACCTGATGCAAGCACTCTTCAAATCTAGCATCTCTGAACCCAAACAATGTGGGCACCCGTGAATCTGAAAGCTCATGAAATAATTCCACATTCCTTGTATTCTGCAAAACAATGCACCCTCTATGTCATTAAATGTTTTGCTTTATTTAGCAATAAGCCCATTCCGTCTATTCACAAGTCTACTCTGACGATTTAACAAATATTTTTTGGCAGGGTTCTATTCAAGTTCAGTATAAATTTGCAAGCAGACTGCTCTTTTGCATTAGCACGACGGGGAACTGGTAAGACCGCTTACATCCTGAGACAATTCTAACCTTTCATAAAGTTGCTAGAATTAAAATATTTCAATCAGGCAACAGGTACTTTTTTCTCTTACAATGCTTGTTGGCTTGTATTATTTTGTGTTGAAAGCAATGTAAGAGACCATTGCTATTTAGTAGAAAGTTGTCAACTGTGATGAGCAGCTTTGGAAAGGGAATAATACGAAATGTGTTAAATATGAAATCGGGGTTTATCATTGACTGGTTAAAATTAAGTAACCAATCATGATTACAAAGATCTTGTTTTCTTTTTCCAATTTATATTTAATGTTCAGGATCTGGGCATTGCTAGCATTTATTGCCCACCCATAAATGATGATGAATCATCTTCCTCAACATTTACAGCCTGCAGGGGAAAGTACGCCTCCTATCCTGTTGTGTAGGGAGTTCCAAGATTTAGAGCCAGCAACAACAAAGGAATGAAACCTGCAGGCAGTGCTGATTTTCCCAGGCGCCTGAAAACATTGTTCTTCTTGATGACAGAGATTGCACATTTGGAATGTGCTTTATGATTAGCTCAGGCAATTAGTCGCAATGCATTTTGTAAATTGAATAGACTACGATCATTCCAAATGTTTGGAATGAAGAACAGTCGACCCACTAAGGGAGCTCGTTTGGCTCGAATGGCGTGAAATTTCCCTGAGTCTTATTGGAGCTGCACACAGATAAGAGAAGGATATTCAATTGCACCAAAGTGGTGTGCCTTG
This sequence comes from Narcine bancroftii, assembly GCF_036971445.1. Taxonomy (NCBI): domain Eukaryota; kingdom Metazoa; phylum Chordata; class Chondrichthyes; order Torpediniformes; family Narcinidae; genus Narcine; species Narcine bancroftii. Next base: position 129,741,486 of record NC_091472.1, read on the forward strand.
AGTGTGTCTGGAAATGAGTTGCTGATGAATGCATAGCCAACCTCTCACTTGCTATTGTAACCATAGTATTTATCTGCCTGGTTCACTTGAGGTTCTGGTCAATAGGGAGCACTCCCTACCTCACCTGCTATATCCCCACTCACCTTGTGGATGTTGATGAGACAGGATTTGGAAATAGGAATGACCATCTCTTGTTTAAGATGGCCACTGCCCAATACTTTTGTGGCAGAAAGGTTAGCATTTTGCTACCTATACCTGATCGTTATAAAATTACTTTGTACCATGGCTGCACACAACTAGTTCAGAAGTTATGATGACAAGTGGCTGGGACTCAGACACTACTCTGAACAATTGCTAATCATGTCCTGGGGCTGTGATGTTTGAGCATCATTTATAATCACAACCATCCTACTACACAAAGGGAATGATTCCAACCTTCAGAATGCTTTCCCCTTGATTTCAATTTTACCAGGACAACTTGATGTTACACACAGGTCAAATACTTCCTTAATGCCAGAGATATCAATTTTACCTTATCTCTAGAATTCAACTCTTTGGTCTATGTTATGACCAAAGCTGAGATGAGGTCTGGTGCCAAGTAAATTATGGTTGAATAAGTGTTACTTGATGGCACTGTTAATACTTTCCATTACTTTACCAATTATTTAAATTAAATCTCAGATAGAAAATAGTCATATTGGATTTGCTTTACATTTTTTGATTATGGCATACCACATATATTCATCACAGTGAAACTATTTGTTATTCTTATCATGGCTAAGAAATGTTATTAAACAATTAGATTCTTGGAATAGTATTTGACCATCTGTTTTAACTCGAGATGGAAGTAATTAGGGAATAGAAAAATTAAGTTCTGGCACAATATTACGAGCATCCAGGAGACAAACTATAGGACCATGAACGAAAGAGATTTGGATCTCACTTTCTTTAAAGAATTTCAATCATAGTTTACATATGATTTGGACAAAGATGAAAAGGCTGCTTAACCAATCGCCGATTAATCTAGTTCCATAAGAGAAATATATATACATTTCCCAGTTGGCATGTGGGAGCAGGAGTGGTAGTCATGCGCAGAAGGGATTGTTTGGAGCTTGAGATAATAAGATGAAAGCTTGAAATATACCTCATCCAGAATTGGACACCCTATGACCAAACTGGAAAAGAGAAAAATGGTGTTCTGGGAGGAATGGAAAGGCAGAGGCTGGTGGCAGATCATGGGGAAGAGGAGAGCAATCTCAATAGTTAGCTCTGTTTAAGGTTGTGGTTGGAATTGCCTGAAATACAGGATGTCGAAGTCAAACACTATTGTTCCTTACACCCCAAGTGGAATTTTTATTTCCTAAAAAGGAAAACAATTGTTTTTTTTAGGACTAACACGCAGCTTCCACCTTCTCTCCCTCCACACCAACACCACTCCAAAGGCTTCCAGTTAAATTTATCTTTGGAGCTCAACTTGAACATTTAAAATTGGCAACAAAGGCAGGATCTTAATAGATAATTTCCATTAGGAAATTTACTCCCTTTCTGCTGAAGTTCATCTCAATGTGGTCAACTGAGACATCAAATTAAAACAAAAATTATTTCTACATTTTGCATGAGTAAAATTTCAAGAAATTAATGTATACTATAACAGATAATCTGTTTCAGAGAAGAACTGATACCAGATAATGAATTATAACCTGGAATCCAAAAGCGCAGAAAGGGTTCATGTAAAAAATGAAAGAAACTCGTAAGCGAACAATGTAACTACAGAATGATGGAAATATGCAGAATATGGCCCAGCATAGATCAATTAGGGCAGCACAGTTGCAGTTACAGTGCTAGCGATCAGGCCCAGGGTTTGAATCCCATGCTGTCTTTAAGGAGTTTGTATATTCTCCCCATGTCTGTGTGGGTTTTCCCCAGGGGCTCCAGTTTCTTCCACAGTTCAAAACATACTGGGGGAGGGGGGGGGGTGGGGCATGTAGGTTAATTGGATGTAAACTGAGCAGCACAGACTCATGGGCCAAAACGGCCTGCTACCATGCTCTATTTCTAATTTTTAAAAAATTATTTAAAGTTTAAATTTTAAAAAATTAAATTTAAAAAGAATGCAACGAGTTGGGCAATTTAACACGAAGACGGGCAGTGAAGGAGGGAGAGAGGGAGATTACAATTTTATGTCAATAGAAGTTGTCATTAAATAATTGCTGGTGTTCCCTTAGGTCTCATAAAAAGTTATCCTCTGTGGCAACAACAATAAAAAAAACTGGTGAGTTACTACAACTTTTGATAGTTAATTGGAGTCCATTGGAGGTTTTCTTAAAACACTGAAATCAGGATGATAATTTTATTCCATTGTCGAAATGCAAAATTGATCATTTGAAATATATTCAACAATTAGGTTTGATGGGAGAATTTATTAATATAAGTTTTGCTCCTCAGAGTTATTGTGCTACTTCGGCCATAGCAAATCGTAAAACCTTGGGTACGTGCTCTGTGGCAGCCTGTTATTTTTTGGCATTTGATTCACTTCAATTTCAGTGTTTTAATTTATATGATACATTTTTTGACAAGTTGGAAATAAAAGAAAAGTATGATTTACCTATGACTACAAGTCGTATTCAACTATTTTATGACCATAGCTTGCAAATAAAAACCTGGATTAAGTGGCTGTGCTCTATCCTCAGGGCCCCTCATTAGCCAGGCTATGTTGCTACCATCAAGAAGGAAGGACAAGAGTCTAAATACGAACATTCAGTGGCATTAAAACAGTTTCTTCCCCTCACCCATCAGATTTCTGAATGGACAATCAGACACTACCTCTCTTTCTCTTCTTTTTGCACTGTAATTTAATATTTGCTCCTGTAATGAATATTTGCTGCCACAAAACAACGAATTTCATGATAATAAATTCTGATTCTGAGATATGAATGAGTCATTCAAAGCAAGAATAGTGACTTGTTTTTTGATAGTTCTCAGACATGTAATCAATTTTGCCTTTCCTGTCTCTTTTGTCCGGATTAGAAAAACACAGCAATGGCATCTGAACAGAATCCAACCCCCATGCAGCACCCCTCGTCAACTGCTGCTCACATGGTTAGTTCTTGTTGACTTCTTTCAAAACGATGAATAATCTTTCAATTCAGATTCAATTGAGATATGGCATGACATTTCCGATCTATTTTTATTCAAAAACTATTTCAGTTGTTTTCTCAATTTCTTCTTTGTAATCATGGTTTAACTGGGCTGAATCTCATTTTGCTGCATGATTTCAGATTGTCCTGTTTGAGCAAGAGAATTTCCAGGGCCGTTTTCATGAGTTGAATAGTCCTTGCCCTAATTTGAAAGAGGCTGGATTGGGAAAAGTTGGGTCTCTTGTGGTGCACAGTGGACCGTAAGTATTATGGAATTATGCATAATTTACATCAAACCGTTTCTTGCATTTTAGGTCTTTATTTTAGTTTCTCAGGATTTTTGTTTTCTGCAGTAAGCAAATGGAAATTTTAAAACTGAGGATACTGAAAATCTGAATTAAAAATAGAAATGCTGCAAACTCTCAGCAGGGCAGATTAATTCTACTTCTTTTTCTACAGATGCCATCTGACCTGCCTAGCAGTTCCAGCATTGTTTGTTTTTACTGTTATTAACCTTCTTTGTATTTTTCCTCCAGGAATAAAAATATTAACATAAATATATGAAACAGTAACACCAATATTGTTGTTACAAGATGGACAATAGTTGTTTATGTCTAAAATCAAACATTATTTTATTTTCAGATGGATTGGCTATGAGCAGACTGATTACAAGGGTGAACAGTTTGTATTTGAGAAAGGAGAATATCCTCGTTGGGATACATGGACAAACAGTCGCCAAACTGACTGCATTGGTTCCTTCAAACCAGTAAAACTGGTACGTTGGTACTGATCACACCATAAAGAAATCCAAACCAAACAGTATGAGAGCAGAAAAAAATGTCAGACTATTTAATGTCTGCACAGTTTGTACTCAGCCTTATTTAACAGAACCAATTTCTGGCCATGCTGATAACAGGCAAAGCAGATAATGAGCTGATATATTTGTTCTTGGCATTTATCAGATAGGGAGCTAAAAGGTCAGATGGGGAGAAGGCTCGATTCCAATCAATATTCAACAACGCCAGATAGAAGATGTAGGAGTGAAAAATTTGACACTAAATTCAGAATGTTGATTTTTATTTACAATGTCCTCCCTCTTAGTTCTCCACCTCATCACGTAAAGGTACAAACTGGTGGTGCAATAAAGTTTTGCAGATGGCAAACCCTCTTCAGTATCTCATCCAAATTAGCACTACTCTTGTCTGAGCCTTGAAGCTAATTGAATTTTGGGCATCATGGTCAAACTCATCTTCACTGAGTATCCACATGCCCATTTTCCAAAAAGAGTCAATAAGCTGACGCAAGAACATAAAAAAATAGGAGCAGGGGTTGGCCATCAGGTCCATCAAGCCTGATCTGTCATTCTAAGATCATAGATGATCTGGCCAAGGATCAGTTAGCTCCACTTTCCCTTAATTTCCCGTCCATTCAAAATATATCTATACCTTAAAAAAATGACAAGGCTGCCTCTGCTGCTTCATTGGGCAGACAGTTCCATAGATTAACTTTTCTCTGGGAGAAGCAGTTCTTCCATATCTCAGGGCTAACTCTACTCCTCAGAGCCTTACAACTCTGTCTTTAAGTTCTACTCTCACCTGACAGTAGAAACAATATCCCTGCTTCTTATTCCTTTCATAATTTTGTGCTCTATCTGATCCCCTCCCCCCTTATTCTGCAAAACTCTAATATGTATAATCCCATGTTACTTAATCTCTCTTTATAAGCAAATCCATTTCTAGAATCAACCTGGTGAACTTCCTGCACTGCCTCCAAAGCCAATATATCCTTTCTCATGCAAGGAGATTGGAATTGTGCATTATACTCCAGATGCATTCTCACCAGCACTCTGTTCAGTTGCAGTAGAACCTCTCTGTTCTTAAATTCAATCCCTCTTAAAATGAAGGCTACAACCCACTTGCCTTCTTGATTAGATGCCGTTCCTGCAAACTGACCATTGCAATCCACCAGATCATTCTGCACAACAGCATTGCAACGAACCTATCTATATCTTTCTACAGCCTCTGTCTTCTACACAGTTTGATTTTTCATTCCATTGAGTGTCATCAGCAAATTTGGATACACTACACTTGTCACATAATTTAATTTATAAACACTGTGAACACTTGTGGGCCTTGCACTGACTCCAGCAGCACCTCACTGATCATGAATGCCAACCAGAAAAACACCCATTTAACCTAACTCTCTGCTTTCTATTGGTTAAACAATTTTTATCAATGCCATTATCCTGACTCTGTGGATCATTATGGTTACGCAGAAGTAGTTTGTGATATCAGGCCATAATCCTAATTATTTATTCAATAGAATGAAAGACAAATGGACCAAGTTTTGAAAATTGATTATTGCCTGGATCAGATCATATACTTGTCAGGTGTTTTTAATTAGTCACTCACTCCTTACTGGTTGTGATGAGACACAAAGTTTCCATCATCATTTGAACAAAATTTGAAATGGAGGCTGGACCCATCAGTCACAAATTAATTACAGTATTGCCAGTAAGACAGAAACTTTAGTAAATAATGTGTGCGGCACCTTTAATCAGAGTCTGATGCAATTCTTCTCAAAGTATCTTCTCAGGTAAAATTAGAGGTGATTGCTTTTTTTTAGTGGAAATAATGACTCTTCTCAAACAATTATATTCTTTAGATATAATGGTGTTAATTATATAATCAAGTTCTGTTAATCCAAGTAAATGATTCACAGCATCTTGTTTTAGATCGTGAGACAATTCTGACTTTCCAATTGTAATATTTTGTATCATGACATCAGTTTGCTACTAATGGACTTCTATAAAGCTTAATGTTTTGGATTTGAGGGTCTAATAAGGGAAAGAAAATGTAGTTGGATGGTTTGAAGGGAATTTCTTTGAAGATCACCGCTCCTAATAATAACATTCAAGCTGTGACTCACTTCCAATCTCCTTTTCCTCTCTAAAGTTCCTGAAAATACTATTGCCTTTGAAATTGATTGCCATCCTTCAGAGAAATGCATTTTGGCCTCTGTCCCAGCCACTTTACCGGGACACCTCTTTCCCAAGTTACAGATGACATTTTGTATGACGAGACTATCCTTATAATCTAAATGTGACCATTGACATGGTTGATTACACCTTGTCCCCCATCTTCATCAGGTATTTGTCTGTTATCTATCCAGTCCAAGCCAGAGAATCACCTGCAAAGGTTTTCCAGTCTTCTCTCGGGTCCATCCTTGGCCTCGTATAATCTTTCATTTACATGCTTGCACTCTTGACAGTTTTAATGCAACAGCAGGTTCTAATTATAAAGAGGAATTATCTTTTTGTGTAATTGTATCTACAGGATGGACATGAGCACAAAATCATTCTTTATGAAAATCCCAACTTCAAGGGAAAGAAAATTGAAATCATAGATGACGATGTCCCAAGTTTCCATGCTCATGGATACCAGGAGAAAGTGTCATCTATCCGTGTTCTAAATGGAACGTGAGTACTGAGAAAAAAATACTTATTTACACCTTCTCTGATTGGGACATCATGGGACATGGTGAAAATCATTCCTCAAGACATGATTATTTTCTTAATATAGGGTTGGTGATGCAGCTGCTTTTAGAATTCCCTATCGATAGAACCTATTACAAGAGTGAAGAAGCTTGCTAGCTTTTCACAGCAAAAGGATTATATTTGGGAGGGAAGATGACAGCATCATGGATCCAGTTCATGCAACTACTTACTGCAGTGAAAGTTTTCAGAAATGCTCAAAATCATGAAACATCGAAAGAGAAAACTAGATCTGGACTGGCAGCTCAATGTTCTTGGGTACTGTGCTGTGCTCAGACAGAACAGACCAGAAGGCTCGCCTATTGAGACTATATAGATGGAGCTGAGGAATGGGAAAGGTATGACCACACTCATGGGATTGTACTATAGACCACCCAATAGTCAGCGAGAATAAGAAGAGCAAATCTGTAGAGAGATAGCAGACAACTGTAGGAAAGAAAGTTGTGAGAGTAAGAGATTTTAACTTTTCGCATATTGACTGGGATTCCCATACTGTAAAATGGCTAGATGGCTTGGAGTTTGTCAAATGTGTTCAGTCAAGAATTCTAAATCAATATAGCAGATATAGGCAACAAGGAGCAAATGAGGTATTTGTGGAGTATTAAAAAATGCAAGAAAAAAATTAAGAGGAAAAAGACATGAGGTTGCTTTGGCAGAAAATGTAAAGGAAAATTTTAAGGGTTGCTACAGGTAATATTAAGAGCAAAAGGATAGCTCTATGTATGGAAGAGATGGGGAGATCATAATGGTTTTTAATTTCATCTGTATTTACTCAGGAAGCTGGCACAGAGCCTAGGGAAGTAAGGAAAACAAGCAGCTTGGTTATGGAACCTGTAGAGTTTAAAGAGGAGGAGGTGCTTGCTGTCTTAAAGCAAATAAGGGTGAATAAATCTCCAGAGCCTGACAACATATTCCCTCAGACCTTGAGGGAGGCTTGTGTAGAAATTGCAGGAGCTCTGGCAGAAATATTTAAAATGTCCTTAGCTACAGGTGAGGTGCCGGAGGATTGGAGGGTGGCTCGTTGTTCCGTTGTTTAAAAAAAGGCTCTAAAAGTAACCCAGGAAATTATAGGCTAGTGAGCCTGATGTCAGTGGTAGGTTAATTATTTAAAGGTGTTCTAAGAGATTGGATTTATAAGTATTTGAATAGCCAGGGACTGATTAGGGATAGTTAACATGGCTTTGTATGTAGTAAGTTATGTCCAACCAATTTAGAGAGTTTATTGAGGTTAGCAGGAAAGATGATGAAGGAAAGGCTGTAGATGTTGTCTACGTGGACTTTAGTAAGGCCTTTAACAAGGTCCCTCATGGGAGGTTAGTCAGAAACGTTCAGGTGCTAGGTATTCATGGTGATATATTGAAATGGATTTAACAATGGCAAGAAGGGAGAAGCCAGGGAGTAGTAGTGGATGATTACTTCTCATACTGGAGGCCTGTGGCTAGTGGTGTGCCTCAGGAATCTGTGCTGCGACCATTAACGTTTGTCATCTAAATCAATGATTTGGATGATAATGTGATAAATTGGATCAGAAAGTTTGCAGATGACAAAGATTGGAGGCATTATGGACAGCAAGGAAGGCTTTCAAAGCCTGAGGAGGGATCTGGGCCAGGTGGAAAATGGGCGGAAAAATGGCAGATGGAATTTAATGCAGACAAGGGTGAGGTGTTACATTTTGGAAGGACAAATGAAGGTAGGCCATATAAAGTAATGGTAGGGCACTGAAGAATGCAGTAAAACAGAGGAATCTGGGAATACAGATGCATAATTCCCTGAAAGTGGCAAAATGGGTAGATAGGGTTGTAAAGATAGCGTTTGGCATATTGGCCTTCATAAATCAAAGTATTGAATACACCTGTATAGGAGTTGTTCAAGAAATTGGTGAGGCCAAATTTGGAGTTTTGTGTGCAGTTTTGGTCACCTAACAATAGGAAAGATATCATCAATAAGATAGAAAGAATAAAGAGAAGATATTCTAAGATGTTGCCAGGACTTCAGGAACCAAGTTACAGGGAAAGGTTAAACAGGTTAGGACTTTATTCCCTGTTGCCAAGAATATTGAGTGGATATTTTATAAAGATATTTAAAGTTATGAGGGATATAGACAGAGTAAATACAAGTAGGCTTTTTCCACTGACGTTATGTGAGATTCAAACCAGTGGACATTGGTTAAGGGTGAAAGAGAGACATTTGGGGTGAACTTCTCTCAGAGAATAGTGGGAGCATGAAACAAGCTGCACCCTGAATTGGTGAACATGGGCTCAATTTTAACATTTAAGTAAGTTTTGGACAAGTACATGGAGGGCAATGGACTGGTTGCAGGTGGGACTAAGCAAATTAATATTTTGGCACAGACTAGAAGGGCCAAAGGGCCCCATTTTCTGTGCTATTGTATTATATGGTTCTATCTCTCTTCCTATTTTAAAAGTGCTTTGGATTTGATTTGTATTTTAAAACTTAACAAAGTGTTACTTAAAACAGCCTTTCTATCCCCAAAAAAAAACATTAGGGGGAGCTTGAAAGATGAAATGTGTGACATCTTGGCAATATGCAGGGATTTACATTGGTGACAGAAGTGAATAGTATGGCTTTATTTTTGAATAAACTGTTGGGCACGCAAGAGAAACAAAGTTTAAGCAGTTGTTTATTCCAGGAAAACAAGAGATCTTAACCCAATTTTCCACTCACATTTACCCATGAAATACTAATATGCAATATATGGAAGGCCTCACCACAGTCTTCCATAATGTACCAGAACAACAGGGTGATATTATACCCTCATCACTGAGCCATTACAATATTAATCTCTCAGAAACATTATTTCGTTCTAATGTTACCCGGTCTCTACGTGACTATTTTCACAATGTCCCAAACCATATTTCAATGATTATTTGTGACCCATGACAGACAGAACTCAGTACATTTTGTGATAGAAAATTCTTCTCCCTTTAACCATTTTTCCCTCTCTTCCCAGTGTTGCAACCCATGGGGCCATTTTTCACCTTTAATATAAGGAGAAAACATTTCAAATGGACATTTAACCATTAAACTCCTTTCTGCCTTCATGTTTTGCTCAAATATACATGCATGACTTAGTATGAGCACTGAATGATCATCAAGCTGATGATTTAATAATTTTATCTCAAAGTATAGACATTAATCAGTTCAGCTGAAATCAGTTAATTTAGTCTTGGAGTTAGAAGTATGTCCTTTTGAACACTTTTAATTGAAAGGTTAAGGTGTGTGGCATTCCTCTTGCATGTTTCCATTTTCTTTTCAGATGGGTTGGTTACCAGTACCCAGGCTACAGAGGCTACCAGTATCTGCTTGAGAAGAAGGAATACAAGGACCATAGTGAATTTGGTGCCCAACAATCTCAGATCCAGTCTGTCAGACGCATTAGGGATATGCAGTGGCATCAGAGAGGTGTCTTTCATCCCAGCAATTGAAAAACATGTCTGCTCCATTTGCTGCTAAACTCTGAAGGGCTAAACAACTGTTTTCCACACAATATTACACAGGAATATGTCAGTTGAGCTAATTCAATAAAATCCTGCATTTCAAACTCACCATCTCTATCATGCGTTTTATTTTTAAATATTAACGCTTTAACAGTAAGAAAGGTGGAGGAAAGAAAATAAATACTGATTTTGAGAACCATAGAACATTGCAGCACAGAAATGGCCCTTCTAGTCTGGGCCAAAATTTTTTTTTGCCTTGCCCCACTGACCTGCACCCAGTCCACAGCCCTCCATACTTCTCCCATCCATGTACCTGTCCAAATTCTTCTTAAATGTTAAAAATTGAGCCCACATTTAACATCTCAGCTGGCAGCTCATTCCACACTCCCACTACTCTCTGAGTGAAGAGGCCCCCCCCACCCCCACCAATGATTCCCTAAATGCTTTCCCTTTCACCCTTAACCAATGTCCTCTGGTTTGAATCTCGCCTAACGTCAGTGGAAATAGCCAACTTGCATTTACTCTGTCTATACCCCTCATAACTTTAAATATCTCTATCATTCTTCTCGACAACAGGGAATAAAGTATTAACCTGTTTAACCTTTCACTGTAACTCATTTCCTGAAGTCCTGGCAACCCCCTAGAAAATCTTCTCTTTGCACTTTCTATCTTATTGATATCTTTCCTGTAGTTAGGTGATCAAAACTGCACACAATATTGCAAATTTGGCCTCACTAATCTCTTAAACAGCTTTGCCATAACACCCCAGCTCCTGTTCTCAGTACTTTGATTTATGAAAGCCAATATGTCAAAAGCATTCTTTACATTCCTACCCACCTGTGAGGCCACTTTCAGGAAATTATGTATCTGTATTCCCAGGTCCCTCTGTTCTACTGCACTCCTCAGTGGTCTACCATCCACTGTATACGTTCTTTCTTGGTTTTTCCTTCCAAAATGCAACACCTCAAACTTGTCTACATTAAATTCCATCTGCCATTTTTCAGCTTGATTCAGATCCCTCTGCAGGCCTTGAAAGCCTTTCTTGTTGTCCACAATGTCATCTCTAAACTTGCTGATTCAATTTACCACATTATCATTCATATCATTGATATAGATACAAACAACAATGGTCCCAGCACCAATCCCTGAGGCACACCACAAGGCATAGGCCTCCAATCTGAGAAGCAATCATCCATCACCATTGTCGAATCCATTTCACTATTTCACCATGAATAGCTAGCATCTGAACCTTCCTGACTAACATCCCATGTGGGACCTTATCAAAGACCTTACTAAAGGTTCATGTAGACAACATCCACACCCTTTCCTTCATCAATTTTCATGGTAACCTCCTCAAAAAACTATGATTGGCTAAGCATGACCTACCATGCACAAAGTCATGTTGACTCTCCCTAATCAGTTTCTGGCTAATCAAATAATTGTATTTCTGATCTCTTAGAACACCCTCCAATACTTTATCTACTACTGACATCAGGCTCACTGGCCTAAAATTTCCAGGGTTAGTTTTGGAGCGTTTTTTTTAAAACAACAGAACAAAGTGAGCTACCTTGCAGTCCTTCAGGACCGCACCTGTGGCTAAGGACATTTTAAATATTTCTTCCAGAGTCCCTGCAATTTCTACACTAGCCTCTCTAAAGATCCAAGGGAATATCTTGTTAGGCCTTAGGGATTTATCCATCCTTATTTGCTTTAAGACAGCAAGCATTTCCTCCTCTTTAAACTATATTGGTTCCATGACCCCACTGCTTGTTTTCCTTTCTCCCCATGACTCTTTGCCAGTTTCCTGAGTGAATATTGATTAAAAAAGAACATTTAAGATCTATCTCATCTCTTTTGTCTCCATACAAAGCTAACTGCTCTGATCTTCAAGGGGACCAATTTTGCCCTGTTCTATCCTTTTGCTCTTAATATACCTGTAGAAATTCTTAAGATTTCTCTTCATGTTGTCTGCCAAGGCAACCTCATGTCTTTTTTTTTTGCCTTCCTGATTTTTCTTGCATTTTTTTAATACTCCCTCAGTACCTCATTTGCTCCATGTTGTCTATACCTGCTATACACCTCTTTCCTTCTGAAACAGGTCCCCAATATCTCTTGAAAACCAAGATTCCCATCCAGTCCTTTTATAGTATGAGAGTTCTAGTCACTATGTGGAAAATTAATATCCCCTCCTATCACAGCCTTGCATTTCCTGCAGCAGTCTGCTATCTCTCTACAGATTTGCTCTTTCAATTCTCATTGACTATTGGACAGTCTATAATACAACCTCATGAGTGTGGTCATACCCTTCCAGTCCCTCACCTCCACAAAATTGTCATCTTGGGAGCAGGTGGCTCACTGCAAAGGATCTCAATATCCAGAGATGTGCATTAAGATAAACTTCAAGTGTTATTCTTCATCACCACCCAATGATGTATATTGGAAAGTGTAGGGTCAACAGTAGAATGTTTTAACAGGGCAGTGAACAGCTTGTTTTCTTTGTTGTGGAAAATGGATCAAGTTACAGCTACCTATTAATTTAAATCTTCATGTAACCAACAAGCTATAATCCATTGACAAACCTGACAAAGAACAAAGGGAATTGATGTACTCATCAAACTCATTTAAAAAGAATATTTGATCATTTGATCCAGCTTGGAAACTAAACTGTTGAAAGATAGCAGATTTTCACACAGTCCTTTCCAAATAATATTGATTATTGAAAGCAAATTAACATTTTGTGCTACCTTGATTATAAAGTATCTGAGAAGATCTACACTAAAAGCGCTACCGGTAACTATATTTGCAGATCTTGCTTTTCTTTGGCTTGGCTTCGCGGACGAAGATTTATGGAGGGGGTAAAAAGTCCACGTCAGCTGCAGGCTCGTTTGTGGCTGACAAGTCCGATGCGGGACAGGCAGACACGATTGCAGCGGTTGCAAGGGAAAATTGGTTGGTTGGGGTTGGGTGTTGGGTTTTTCCTCCTTTGCCTTTTGTCAGTGAGGTGGGCTCTGCGGTCTTCTTCAAAGGAGGTTGCTGCCCGCCAAACTGTGAGGCGCCAAGATGCACGGTTTGAGGCGTTATCAGCCCACTGGCGGTGGTCAATGTGGCAGGCACCAAGAGATTTCTTTAGGCAGTCCTTGTACCTTTTCTTTGGTGCACCTCTGTCACGGTGGCCAGTGGAGAGCTCGCCATATAACACGATCTTGGGAAGGCGATGGTCCTCCATTCTGGAGACGTGACCCATCCAGCGCAGCTGGATCTTCAGCAGCGTGGACTCAATGCTGTCGACCTCTGCCATCTCGAGTACTTCGACGTTAGGGGTGTAAGCGCTCCAATGGATGTTGAGGATGGAGCGGAGACAACGCTGGTGGAAGCGTTCTAGGAGCCGTAGGTGGTGCCGGTAGAGGACCCATGATTCGGAGCCGAACAGGAGTGTGGGTATGACAACGGCTCTGTATACGCTTATCTTTGTGAGGTTTTTCAGTTGGTTGTTTTTCCAGACTCTTTTGTGTAGTCTTCCAAAGGCGCTATTTGCCTTGGCGAGTCTGTTGTCTATCTCTTTGTCGATCCTTGCATCAGATGAAATGGTGCAGCCGAGGTAGGTAAACTGGTTGACCGTTTTGAGTTCAGTGTGCCCGATGGAGATGTGGGGGGACTGGTAGTCATGGTGGGGAGCTGGCTGATGGAGGACCTCAGTTTTCTTCAGGCTGACTTCCAGGCCAAACATTTTGGCAGTTTCCGCAAAACAGGACGTCATGGGCTGGAGAGCTGGCTCTGAATGGGCAACTAAAGCGGCATCGTCTGCAAAGAGTAGTTCACGGACAAGTTGCTCTTGTGTCTTGGTGTGAGCTTTCAGGCGCCTCAGATTGAAGAGACTGCCATCCGTGCGGTACCGGATGTAAACAGCGTCTTCATTGTTGGGGTCTTTCATGGCTTGGTTCAGCATCATGCTGAAGAAGATTGAAAAGAGGGTTGGTGCGAGAACACAGCCTTGCTTCACGCCATTGTTAATGGAGAAGGGTCCAGAGAGCTCATTTCTGTATCTGACCCGACCTTGTTGGTTTTCGTGCAGTTGGATAATCATGTTGAGGAGCGCTACCGGTAACTATATTTGCAGATCTTGCTAATCTTGTGTCATACAACAAAGTGACCACCGAATGGCAGTGCAGGCCTTTGATGGTAAGCATTCTGGTCAGAACATTTGTATGGAATAAAGAGTTTAATTTCAGTTTTGTTGAGTAATGATTGACTATGGCTTGCATTATGTAACCTAAATTTGCATATATTTGACTCAATACTTCTTTGCATTGGAGAAAGCTCTTGGTATCAGAAGCAAACCATTTAGCACACAGAAATGCCATAACACAAAGGATTGTTATTATATGAGATTTTAGCTCTGAAGTAGAGAAAACATTAAATGATTATCCATATTTTTCATCCAATTCAAAGTACAACCATTACTTGTTATTATTTTAAAATTAAGGAAAAATTAAACAGTGATAGTTTTGCTATCTGGATTGGTCATCAATAATAAATCAGAAATTTGACAAAAAGACTGAATACACCATCTCATAACAGTGTTTCTTTCATAAGTGCCATTAATTTTATGCTGGAAATCTCTTCCTTTTGACCCTGACAGTAGAACCTTCTTTGCTGACCCTTGAGCCAAACTGACCTTCAATGTGAATGGCAGTTCTTTTAAAACCTTGCTGATTTTTGTGGCAGCTCAGGAATATTTTGCATTTGGCCCTTTAACTAATGCAGCCCCTTTTACTTGAACAAAGTTTCTAACCTTCAGTACTAAGGCAAGTTCAGGTTAAGTGTTGTTTAACTTATTTCACTTTTTAAATTAATAGTTGTTCAACATACCTCTCTTCATTGATTTGTATTCCTTTTATTTTTAAAATTATTTAAACCTATGTAAAGTATTCTGGAATATTTGAGACATTAACAGAAAAGGTACCTCTGATATTAGAGAGGCTGTCAGGGCAGTGTTAGAAATGTGGAGAATGATTCTGCTGTCTGAGGCCTAGTTGCCACTTGCAATCCACTCTGCTACATGAAAGGACAGGAGTGGAGGTCTCTGGCAACACTTTCACAGGTATCACAGTAGATAGCTAGATTAGCACAGGAAGAGAATGGGGACAGTGGGTTGGATCAAACATTATCGGGGCAAAATTAGTTTTGATATCAACAGTAACATATTTAAAATAAATGAATTACTGTCAGTGTTATAATGATAAGAATAGGCATATGCAGGTTTGAATCTCAGTAGATTCCAACTTTAGATCAGTAAAGCCACAACAATAGAAGTGAATACAGAGCGCTTTGGATAGATTAGAAGAATGGGCAAATGTATGGCAGATGCAGTATAATGTAGATCAGTGGTTCTTTCCACTCACATATCACCTTAAGTAATACCCTACTAACCACAGAGCATCTATGACAGCCTATGCCAAAGGGGCTCTGTGGTTAGTAAGGGATTACTTAAGGTGATATATGAGTGGAAAGAAAAAGTTTGAGAACCACTGATGTAGATAAATGTGATCTTATCCACTTTAGTTGCAATAATAAGGCCGATTATCTTAATGGTGAGAATTCAGGAAAAGGAGAGGTGCAATGAGACCCGAGTACCAAGGTGCATTATTGAAATATGAAATGCAGATACAGCAGCCATTGAAGAAAGAAAATAGCATGTTGGCCTTTTCTGAGAGAGGCATTGAACATAGAAACACTACGATCTCACTGAAGTTATACAAGGCCTTGAGTATTGTGTGCAGTTTTGGTTTCCGAATCTGAGGAAGGAAATTAAGGTTCACCAGACTGAATGAGATGGCAAGACTGACAATATGAAGAATTTAGAAGAGTGAGAGCAGATCACATTGAGAGACAAAATTCTGATAGGACTTGACAGGTTATATGCAGGAAGATTGTTCCTGATGTTAGGGAAGTTTACATCAATGAGTCACAGTGCAAGGAGAATGGATAAACCATTTAGGACCAAGATGAGTAATAACTTCACAGAGTTGCAAACTTGTGAAACCTTCTGTCACAGAACATTGTTGAGGCCAGTTCATAAAATATATTCAAAAGGAAGTTGATTGCCAGCCATATAGCTAAAGGGATTAAAGGGTATGGAAAGAAAGCTTGACTAGGATATTGACATTGTATGATCAGCCATGGTCATATCAAATGGTGGAACAGGCTCCAAGGGCTGAATGGTCTCCTATTTTATACATTTCTAATACAGCGTTTTATTGTTCAAAGATCTTGGTGATCCAGCATTGGGCTCACTCATTATTCTGGAGTGTGGGCTGGGGACCGAAATGCAAGCAGACATAAAGTCAGAATGATTAAAGTAGTCAGGGCCAGGATTTGGATTGTGGGATGAATGTATGGCTAGAGCAACTTTTGGAGCCCAGAAAATGAATCGGCTTGTGGCTGAAGGTCTTATTTATATACATTTTCTGCTCACCTTAAACTCATCAGATTTACTTGAAAAATTACTATACTACTTTGAAACAGGTTAATGAAAAAGTGAAATTAAAGTGTGTTTGGGTATTAATAGAAGTAACATCCAATTAATCGTCTGAAATATTTGTAGTTTGGCCAAATCCCAAGAGTGCCAGATTATCATTGGTTTTACTATATAGATTATATACATTCTCCTGTTAACAATCAAGAAAGAACTTGAATTCATTTTTCTCTCTCTGATAGCAGGAAAACCTATATTGGTACCCTACACTGTAACTTCTGAAAAGACTATATCAAGAATGTTACATTGCCTATTTCTTTGCAACATTTGCCTAGGTTTTAAAGTTAACAGAGATTCAACCAATGACCTTGAAGAACAGTGCTGGAAGGATCTACTTATTCCTGTGGTGTGGACTTGCTCTTTTCCAACATTGAACTTGTATTTAATGGGAATTAAAAGAACATTGTCATCCTCAAACAGCGATTACATTGTGGGTTAAGTCGCCAATCATGAGTAAGTATTCCCACTATTGGCAAACTCGGAGGAATTCTGTTTAATACTAATGAAAAAAAAATTTAGAGATTAAAAAAAACTTGGAAATTGAGTAAAAATACAAACAAAGAAAATGAAGTACAAATGCTTTTTAAATGTAATAAAAATTAATTTAAAAAATAAATTTCCAGTCGCAGAATTTTATTCCAATTTTCATTAGAAATATGAAGGTTGAGTTCTCTTTCCCAATCATTTTTAAACTTTTCAAAAGTCCCAGAATTTATTTTTGTAATTATATTATATAATTTAGATATCACACCTTTTGGAGGGAATTTTGAATATAGTATATCCTCTAAAACAGTCGTAGTCTCCCGATTGGGAAAAGAGGGTAAAGTCGAAACTAAGAAACTCCTAATCTGCAAATATCGAAAGAAATGAGATCGAGGTAAATCATATTTCATGGATAATTGTTCAAATGACATGAAAGAGTTATCCAAGAACAAATCCGAAAAGCATGTTATACCTTTAACTTTCCAGAGTAAATAAGCTTGATCAATTAGAGAGGGATGAAAAACATTCACTAATACAGTTTAAAGTTGTTCATAGAGGTCATATGTCTAAAGATAAACTCCATCGCTTTTATTCTCATATCGATCCTATATGTGATAAATGTCAATTGGAAATAGCTTCCCTTACACATATGTTTTGGTCCTGTCCCTCTTTACAGAATTATTGGAAGGAAATTTTTTCCATTATATCTACTGTTTTGAATATTGATTTACAACCACATCCCATTACTGCAATTTTTGGATTACCTATGATAGATTTGACTTATTTATCTCTTCCTGCGGATCGTATGATTGCTTTTCTTACACTAATGGCTAGAAGATCTATACTATTGAATTGGAAAGAGGTTAATCCTCCCACTGTTTTCCAATGGTTTACCCAAACTATACTATGTTTAAATTTAGAGAAAATTAGAAACTCTGTCTATGAATCCCCTTCTAAGTTTGAGTTAACCTGGCGACCATTTATTCAATATTTTCATTTGTGGTGAGTTGATCTGGCTCCGTTTTCTTTCTATGATTATGTATGATAATTGGGCTGTAAGACGAGATCGGCGTGGTTTAGCTATATCTGTAGGTTTTTTTTAAGTTTTTTTTTTAAAGTTTTTTTTAATTCAGATTTGTTTTTTCTTCTTTTTTGGGGTTTTTTTTTTCTCTTTTTTCATATATTGTTATTAATTATATCTTTTTTTTAGAGATAGTTCACACCCTAAACTGATCTAAAAATTTTTTTATGATATATTTTTATTCTGTAATATTATTGTTTAATATCTCTCTATTAATTCATTACTTACTATGTATTTTTTATCTCTTTGAACTGTATGTGTTTATAAATTATAATAATAATAAAAAGATTGAAAAAGAAAGAAAAGAAAAAATAAATTTCATTTAAGGAAAGTTCAATACACACCAATTAGTTAGAACTCACTCTTTTTGTTTAAAATGTTTAACACATCACCAATCTGGTGCAGTAAAAACACAATGATGGAGAAACTCAGCAGGTCAAACTGTGTCATTTGTACAGCAAAGATTAAGATACATACTGACATTTGGGGCTTGATTTATAATCCTGTTTACTATTGTTTGACCAGTGGGATGGTCTCCAAATTTAGGCAAGAGTTGTCAGATGTTTTCCACCAGGCAGGATATGACATTTTTTATTCCACTCATTAGATGATTGCCAGATCTCTTACAGCTTTTAAAGTGTTGACAACAGTATTATCAAGTGCCACATATGACTTGGAGATATCCAGTTGGTGTTTTTATTTTTTTGTGACTGCAGAACTTATCATTGCCTGGATCCAAACATGGAAAAAAGGCAAATATCTGAAGCAAAGTGAGATACACTAAACAGCATTTAACTGAAGTACAGAACCAAAGATCCTGATAAAATAGAAGTCAATGCCAATCAGGGGAAAATTCTGCAATGTCTGGGAGCTGTTCCTCACACGGAGGAAGATGGTTGTGGGTATAATTGCAGGTTCTCTTTTCACTTAAACTAAAGTAATAAGAATATTTTCACTCAATGGCAAAGTGGTTATAAAAAGGAAATCGTTGCATTCCACCAAATCTTCAATTGCTTTACTGCCAATGGATAACTTTGTAAAGTTTAGACACTGCCTAAATGGAAGTATTTGAAGAGGAAATATTACAGACCAAGAGAGAAGTGTAGATTGATCAATTAAATTGTAGAGCTAGGAAAGGCATGACATTCATAATAGCCTCCTTCCTGTAAAGTGCAAAATTGTTTTATGATTCAATGAATATTTTCTTTGTATTTTAAATGCATATTATTATCATTCATTGCATGTATATTGTTAATTTTGGAGTATTGCACATACACTATGCAAGTTAAAATTTGAAACTATATATGGAGGAGTATACCATATCGCCTCCGAGCCTGCTCTATTATTCGGTAAGATCACAGTTGATTTGATCTTGGCTTTAACTCTTACATTCCTGCTTATTCCACATATCCCTTGATTTTGTAACTTGCTGAAATTCAGCAAATCGACCTCACGGTGATCCGAATGTCCAATAAACATGGGAATAGAATTCTTCCTAATTTTTAGCTTAAAATATTCTAGAACCTCCCACAAGGAACATGCTCCAATAGTATCTATCTTGCAAAGAACTTCAGTGATTTTTGCTTCATTAAGGTCACCCATCATTCTATTATATTCAAAAGAACAACTTATAAGTCAAACCCTTCATCCAAGTAATTAATCTAGTGAGACTTTTCTGAACTGACTTCAATTTGAGTATATTCCTCCAAGTCCTTTTTGCATTGTCAATATTGATGCAACTTCCTCCTCAATGTTAAGATCGTCAATCCTGGCAGTCTCAGTTCTCAAATCTAACCACTTTGTAAAAACATCTTTCTCCATGTAATTTTTTATGGTTATGCCAATCACCTTCTTTCTCTATTCCCTAGATCTCAATCACCCTCTGCCAATGGGGACAGTTTCTCTTGATCTATCTATATCCCTCATGATTGTGAATAGCTTGAAATAGTTCTTCCTCTGTTACATGGAGTACAATCCCATCTTCTCCAGTCCATTCACAAAACTAAAGTCACTTAACCATCGAATCATTTTGCTAACATCTTCTGGATTCTCTCTAAAGCCTTCAAACATTCCAAAAGTATTATGCTTGGAAATGAAAATGATAGGTGTTTGTATAATGGAAATTCACCCTTGCAAAAGTCACAGATCACTGCCCAAAAATTTGAGATGTGTGAGAAAATTTGCTCTCATGGAATTTTTGAAATTGTAAATGCATCAATAAATATATTTTATTCATTTCTCAGTTTTTGACAGATGAGAATCAAGTTTTAGAAAATCATAATACATACCATTCTTGAAATGCAATACCCCACCACCTCTCCCCCACCAAACCAAATCTCCCTTTTATCAAACAAACTTAACTGCTTAATTATAGAAAGATATTGTAAATGTTCCACAAGTACATAATAATAGATTGCAGCACTTTTTCAATAACACATACAAGGCTATCTGGCATGAAAATTCCTACTATCCATCTACTCCTTTTTAAATAATGTTGTTGCATTAACATGGAGTAGACTCTTGCCAAACTCAAGGCCCCTTTTTTGCACTCTGAATGTTCATGTCATCAGAAAGATACACACCATTTCTGAAAACAAAATGTCTACTCCATTATATATTTTGTTTATCCATGTTGAAGTAGTAACACTACTCCTATTTGTAGCTGTTGGGCGTAATTCCTTCAAACCTGTGATTCAACTATTGCCAATCTGCTAAACCCATAAAAGGCAATAGAAAGGAATTTCAAAAAATTCTGTGCAGAGCTACATTCTTCTAACCTTGATGAAACATGCATAAACAGAGTTGATCACACATTTACTTGCAACTGCAATCTAATTCTTTCCCTTTTAACATACCTGCAGGACAGATTCAGATTATACACCAATCTGGTTCACCAGATGACCAAGGAAGAGGCAAAAGCAGTAGGCTCAAAGATAAATTGCATCAGTCTGAAGAAAACAAAGCAATCTTTATTTTATAAAGCTATGTACTTTCTACTTCAACAAATAAAGGAAATACCCAATTCTCCTTAAAAATATTCAACCTTTGACAGCAAGTTTTGTTTCTGTGTTTGCCAAATACTAAAAAATTAAAACAAGTTGGAGACAATGCAAAGAAACTTCAGAAGAGTTTCTCTGAATTTGCAAGAATTGCTGAATGTTTCTGTAGTGGGCGAAAGACATTGCCTCTTATAAAGCTTAATATAGCAAGTTAACTTCCTGGTATATTCTCGGGCGAGTTCAGCAACTAGGCAGAACCATAAAAGGCCCAGAGAGACTGAACTTTCCTGTTACTGATTACTACCCAATTATTTTTACTGAAACACAAAAGAGACTGAAGATGCCAGAATCTGAAGCAAAATAATCTACTGCAGGAATTCAGTGAGTTGAGCAGCACCAGGGGAGAAAAAGAATGGTCGTTGAAGATATCCATGAAGACCTTTGTCAATTGCTCTGCACAGTCTTTCTCTTCCCGACCAGGTCTGTTGTCTGGTTTCATGGCCTTTTGTGGGTTCACCTCAGATAGGTGATCATGGAGCTTTCCTGTTCTTCTCATCAAACCGTGCATATAAGATGCTCAGTTGGTTCAGAAGGGAGGCATCCAAGCATGGTTTCTGGTTAGCCCTGATTGTGAAGCATTTGGTCTCAGTGACATCCTCAAGGCACTTGATAATGTAGCAAAGAGCATTAACGATGAAACAGGAGAGAAAAAAAATTGTGAACTGCAAGCGGAAGTAGTGGAAGCAATTAACAGGACAATACATAGAACACTACAGCACAGTATCTCCAGCATTGAGCAATGAAAATGATTTTAATTCCATCTGCATGTTGTGTAAATTACAACTGTAAAGTACATACAAATTACAAGATATTTCTGTCTGGTTATGGCATATTAGCACAGAAAAAAATAAACGCAGCTCGACTCAGAGTTTTTAAGGATAAACCTACAGTATTCATCAGCTTTACTTTCTTGAACTATTTCCATCTTCCTTGATTCTCTGAGTGGCCAAAAATTAATATAGCCTAACCTTGAATATACTCATTATCAGAGTACAGCTATTTTGAATAGGGAATACCAATTGTTCCAACTCATCTGAGGGAAGAAATTTTCTTCATCTCCACTGCACAAAGCAGCTTTTGTTAGTAGTTAAATTAACCAACATCATCAAAACCTGAATTGAATGTTATCAGCCATTGGCTGGACCTTAGTAATGGGAGCAATGCTTCTGGTGAGCTGCCTCAATAACTATCGTCCAGTAGCACTAACTTCCATTGTGATGAAATGCTTTGAGAATCAGGTCATGGCCAGAATTAACATGTACCTAAGCAAAGATCTCGACCCACTGCAATTTGCCTATCATCACAATCGCTCCACAGCAGATGCAATATCACCAGCTCTCCACTGAGCTCTGGATCACCTTGAAAATGGCAATTCATACATATGGCTGCTCTTCATTGACTACAGCTCAGCCTTCAATACCATTATTCCCTCAGTGCTGGTCAAGAAGCTACAAACACTGGGCCTTTGTACCCCTTTTAACACTGGATCCTTGACTTTCTCATTAGAAGACCAGTCAGTATGAATTGGAAACAACGTCGCCCCCTCACTGATCATCAACACAGGTGCACCCCAAGGATACGTGCTTAGCCACTCCTCTACTCATTATACACCCATGACTGTGTGACCGGACACAATTCCAAAGCTATCTATAAATTTGCTGATGACATGGATTGTGTCATAAACAGATAATTGTGGACTTCAGAAGAAAGTCAAGGGAATATAACCCAGTCCTCATCAAGGT
Source organism: Narcine bancroftii (assembly GCF_036971445.1). Lineage (NCBI taxonomy): Eukaryota > Metazoa > Chordata > Chondrichthyes > Torpediniformes > Narcinidae > Narcine > Narcine bancroftii. Next base: position 129,764,534 of record NC_091472.1, read on the forward strand.
CTCAGTAGTGGAGAGAGTCAAGAACTTCAAATTCCTGAGGGTCAATATCTCTGAGGTCTGTCTTGAAGTTTCCATGTGGATGCAATCACGAAGAAGGCGTGTTTGAGGAGATTCAGTATGTCACCGAAGACTCTTGAATATTTCTCCAGGTGTATCATGGAGAGCATTCTGGCTTGCATGAAATCTCAGGGGAAAAAAAAACTCCAGAGGGTTGTTAACTCGGTCTATGACATCACAGGCAACAGACTTCACTCCACTGAGGACATCTACATGAGGCAGAGCTTAAAGGAGCAGCCTCTATCCCTAAGGACCTCCACCACCCAGCCCATGCCCTCTTCACTCTGATACCTTCAGGAAAAAGGTACAGAAGCACTCAGCAACTTTTGCGAATTCCTTCCCAGATTTGAAGGAATTGATGGGGAAAATGCCCAAGGTTAAGATCGGGAAGGGAACGGGAAAAAGAAGTTGGAATCAGAATCGGTGAATGATGTTGACGATGAAGCTCAAGGACAGCTTCTTCCCTGCTGCCATCAGATTCCTAAATAATCAATTATCCAAAGACACTGCCTTACTTTTCGTGTACTTTTTTTTAATATTTATTGTTGCAAGATGGTTATAATATGAATGTTTTCACTATGATGCTACTGCAAACAGCAAATTTTGTGACTTGCTCACGACTATAAATTGTGATTCTGATCACAAGGTTCTCAATTAAATAAAAGCTGAGATGGGAATGGAAAGAGTCCACCACCAGGCAAAGTGGCAGTAGTTGAGTAAGGTTTCATTATGATGTGTGAATCTAAAATTAACCCTCTCAGAACTCTGAATAGTTACCTGGAAATACCCAAGAGCAAATAACTTTGTCTTTGCTCTTGGCCACTGTTGCTATTTTAAGAAAAACAAGGAATGTATCTTTTCACAAATAAAGGCAATGAAATTTTATGATCTTTTTGCACTGAATCTGCAACACTGGCTTTTTTGTTTATGAAACTGAGAGTTGTCAGTACTGAGAAATATAATGTTTTCTGCTTTATACCTTAGCACTAAGCACAGATAGGCCTTTGATATCACAAGTTAAGACAGAAGATGACCATACTCAAACAATTTTCTTCAAACTGAGTCTCAGGAAAATAATCTCTTCAACACAGTATGGCATTCCTTGTTCCCCTACATGACATTCTTTGCTGTATTTATACAGAATTCCTATTTACCATCATTAAATAACAAATTTGGTTCAGTGTTATTCAATACAGTATAGCTTGGCATTATAGTTTCTTGTTGCAAGTATCATGTTTTGAAATTAATTCAAAGACGTATGAGATCTACCTTGTGTCAAGAGCTCAACAACTTTGATGATCCACCATTATTTTGCCATTTATTGATCGTGCTATGGAAACTGAACAAGAAACACTCAGAACTATCTTGTACAGTCTTTTTGCACTACCAATAAGTGATGATTCTGCCTCACCGAAGGAAAAAGAATTTCAGCATTGTACAGTATGTGATGTCATGTAGGTACTCTGACAATAAATCTGAAATCTATTATAACACCACCTGATATATACACTGTAATACTGATTATACATGCATCATGTATTTTAATAGAACATGCACTATTACTTTAATATATTATGCCCTGAAGCATTCAGGGGTATTTGAGGATTCACTTTATAAAAGACTGTCAGCACAGTATTTGTACAAAATGGTAAGATGGGAACAAAGTTGAATAGATTAACATTAGGAACAGTCAGATCCATGTGGTTTGGGTTCAGGTGAGTAACCTATGCAATAGTAAATGTCCAAATACCCAGTTTCTGCTTTGCTAATAATGTTAAAATTGGCATTCATGAACATTGCTTTTTTTTTTGGAATCTTAAACCTTACCAGAAAATTTGTAATGTTTCACCATCATTAAAATTGTGTTTACAAATTTGTCAGTTAGATGCCTCTAATTGCATGAAATGATACAATTATCTCTTGGTACAACTTTATTTACTTGATTTTGCATTTTCATTCAAAATTATTTTGGACTGTTAAGTATACAATTCCACCAGTTTCCCTCTTGCTAATCTCTGGATTATTTTCTTGTCCATCTTTGGATTTCCTTAATTTCTTACACTTATTTTCAATACATTTCCCATTTCACTACCCAGAGGTACATTGCAAATGATCCAGTTTGAAGTGAACATAACTGACTGCATAAAACAGCTAATTTTAATGATCAGAAACTCACGAATACAAGGAAACAAGGAACATACAAGAGTACAGAACAGCCACAGGCCCATCAGCCTAAGGGTCTGTGCTAAACATGATGTCCAAATCAAACTAATAATCTGCTGCTTGAATTGATAGCTATCCTTCCATTCCCTTCATATCTATGCACTGAATTGGAACCCTCTTAAATGCTACTATTGTATTTCCTTCCACCACTTCTCCTGCCAGTGCATTCCAGGCATAAAATAAAACTTGCCCCTCATGTCTTCGTTAAATGTCCCATTCCCGTTCACCTTAAATGCATATCTTTTATAGGAAAAAGATTCTGTCCATGCTATCAATGTCTTTCATGATTTAATAAGCTTTTATCAGTCATCCTTTAGCCTCCTACACTTGAGGGAAAGCAATCCAAGTTTGTCCAACCTTTCCCCATAACTCGTACCTTCTAAACCTGGAAACATCCTGGTAAACCTCTTCCATACCCTTTTCCAAGCCTTCATGTCCTTTCTGTAATGAGGGAAACAGAATTGCACACAGTAATCCAAGTATGGCTTAACCAAAGATTTATATAGCTGCAACATAGCTTGCTTAGTTTTATATTTAATGCCTGCCCAACAAAAGCAAGCATGACAAACGCCTTCATTATCACCCTTTCTACTTGCATTGCCTCTTTCAGTCAACTATGGATCTGGTCTCCCAAATTCCTCTGCAAATCAATGCTTTTAAGAGTCCTGTCATTAACTGTATGCTTCATCCAAGTCACTGACATATCTGACACCTGGCCCAACATCAGTCCTCATGGAATAGCAAAGAGATGATTGAATTTTGCAATACAGCTTAATATAATACACCAGATTTCCCTTGAGGGATAAATGTGACAAGTAATGTTCAAAATATCCAGATATTCAGGGAAATCCCAGGTTTAATCCATTGTTTATGCTGAATTAGACAGTCTTTAGTTGGATGGCATGGCACCAACACAGTACAAGTGGAGTTACTATCTCCTGGTTACTTGTAGCGTTAAGGCAGAGCAATGAAATAAGGGTTTCTGATCGTTGTTTCTATGGGGCAATACTTAATTACAGCAATATGCATGAAATTTTAACTGAGATCAGACCCTCATTTGACTCCGTTATCCCTCATCCACATGCTTTCCTGTTGATTTTTTGGAGTCATTTAGGATTAAAGACAGCATTTCAAGAAAGTTGAATGAAGAAGGAGCAGTGATTCTGAGGGGTCAGGGCTGAAGAAGTACATGGAACGGAGAAATAAAAGGACACTCTGCTGTCATCAATTCTAGAATAGGTGGAATTGGAAATAAGTTGTAGATGCCGAAATGTGACTCTTGGCAAATTGCCTGGAAATCTAATGATAAAGCTGAATTTTGTGGATTATTGCCAGCATTTGGCCAACACATTGTCCAGAGTTTCCACGCTATTTTTGGCATCTTGTATTTATTTCTTGCTCTGAAATTACTCCTTTGTCCTTTTAAGCCTTTCCTACAATCTAATTGCAAAGCTCAAGCAAAATCATGTACAGTACAGGCCAGTGGCATTAGTGGTTTTAAATGTAGAACATTTTAGATTCTCAAAGAACTATGAGGCACATTTCTTTCCAGAAATGTCAGAGTAAGGTGGAAGTGAGAGTTTCAAGCCTCCATGGTGAGTTTCTGAATCTATGTCTGCAGAAGGAATTTATATTTTGCAGCTTTTTTGCCATTCTACTTATATGCCCTGTATTTGGTTCTCAATTAACAATCCCTCCTCGCCGCCCCCCCCATTCCCCGCCACCCCACAAAGGGAAATTAAAATTCTCTTTTATCACAGCATACATGGCTAACAAAGAACATGGTTTAGATTAGTGGCGATTATTAGTGCACATAAAATTCACTAGATGGAAAATGGGAGCTCTGCCATCGTTTACAAGAGTAGCCGTGAATATCTTGCGATGTGAATGCTTTTTGAAAACATACAACGATTAGTTTGTCATCTTAGGCATCACACAACATGGTTATCATAGATCAATTCAATAACTTGTTTCTCATGTAGATTAAGAAACTGTCTAATGTAGTTCCATCCATTTTTTTTGTACTTGTATCTATATGAGATGTTATGTGTTTTCCTTAAAATTTTGGATGTAAGTTTATATGTTAAACTCAATAAAAATATTTAAAAGAGAAGAGGCATCACAGCGCTGTCAACCATCTGAGCATGTATTCACCAGCTGGTATTTTCAAATAAAGATCAGAATTCATTACTTTTGGCATCCAATCTTTCCCAAGGTTCATGGTGCTAAAAGGACATCTCATTATTGGAATCTTCTCCTCGAAGATACAGTAGACAACACTTTTGTCGTTTCTTCTTCCCAACTTCAAAATAAAGGAGTGCCCTTTCAACCCAACCTATTTATAGAATGTGCCCTCAGTCCCATTGCATAACTAAGCCAATATTCACTTCCTGAAAAATTCAGGTCCAAATAAGTATGCCTTTTGCTGCATGACTTTAATCTGCATAAAAAGTCATGTTCTAGTAAGCCTTCAGTTGTCCAAGTCCACATCAACATGAAGCAACCAGTGCACTGACCCCATTTATTTTATTATCCCCATATTCCCAACAAATCCCCCCCAGATTCTACCACTCATCTGCACTTTGGAGGTAATTTACAATGATCAATTAGGTTACTAAATTACAGGTTATTGGTATGTGGGAAGAAATCTTGGTCACAGAGATAACACACAGAACACCATAAATCAGGATCTATTAGTGCACACCTTTCCATTGGTTATAGAAGCACAGATTAGCACTATATACAACACCAACACACAGCACATTCTTTCTTTCTGCCTCATGATCCAAGCCCTGGACATCGCTCCGCATCAGGTCGCTACTGTGGACACACTGGAAGAGTCGCAGGTAAGGTGTGCACAACAATGAAGTCAGTCATAGTATTGCGATAGATAAATATTTTCAGAGAGCCAGACCCATACGGGGAACTAGGTATGTGTAAGAGTTCCTGTTTGTAGTGTGAGTACTCAAGTCTGTGAATGTGTCAAGTATAGATTCATTGTTGAGAGTCCAATCTAGGTCTGAAGTGAATATCTATATCATTGCTTAAGTGTAATTGTAATCAAGTACCAATTAACGTTCTCCCCATTTGTCTCCTGTGTATTAATTAAAGTTATATGCGATTATAGCACTTATGTCCAGACTCGTCTCTTTGTGAACCGACCGAACCTGATACTCTTCCCAACATGACAAATAATGCTGCAAGCAGGGTTTCAAAGAGTTTCGCTGGACACATGTGAAGTCTTAACCACGTGGGAGTGGGAAATCGAACTAACAATATGGGAATTTGTATTAACAAATGAGTGTGTGGGCATCCTGCCAGGTGCATGTGTGATTATGCACTTGTTCACCAACGGGGGCTGCAGGAGGCAACCCACAAATAGGAGAGGGACCCTGGGGTCAGATTATAAAATCCCCGGGTGGACCAATGACCGTCAGAGGTTTAACCATTTGACGACATGTCTGGCAAGCCACGCCATGCCAGTCGATTATATCGACAAGTTGGACCCCAAAGGAGAGAAGATAGGGCATCACGTGGTCTCCCTTCTGGAGGAATCAGTGTTTCCCCAAACTAGGTGGGGTGGTGCATGAGCCATTTGGGTATCACAACTGAGTTAAGCAGTCAAGGCTCCCACAAAGATGAGCAGATAGAATCCCTAACAGTCCAGCATGGGTCCCTGTGGAAGGAAATTGACGCTGCCAGGACACATATCAGCCACTTAGAAACTAAGTGCACTGAAGCTGCCTGCCAGCAGGTCAAAGTGCGGAAGCTTCAGGTAGCCCGTCAATCCGGCTGTCGAGTTAACTCTGTTAAGATTAAGACGATCATTATGGGCGGGGAGGAAAGTGATGTGTGGTCAGGAGATGGAGATGTGTGGTTGAACGATGATGACTTTGCTGAGGCTGAGTCCGATTACACATATCCCACCCCTCCTCTCGTGACAGAGACTTTGGAAGCCTAGCCCGTGACCATGTAATCCCAGACCTGCCATGAGTACCTTTCCCCACCCCATTGCCTCTCCACAATGGGGAGAGTGCTGAGAATGGTGAGAGTCCGAAAGGATGGAAGATGGGCTGGTGAGAGGTCACAGAGTGGGAGTACTCCACCAAGGATTTGGCTGCACTGGTGGACAGATACCTCCAGCAGTTGGGCAAGCATGCAGCCACCTAGCTACTCTGGTTGCGGGATGAGCCTTCCCCCCAACTCCCCCACCTCCCCCCATGCCAGCCTGTCCCATATTGAGACTAGCACTTTGGATAGTCTGTCTATGCAGCATTGAGTTAATAATTCCCTGCAAGTGCCTCCTGAGGAGATCGAGGGAAGCACGTTATAGTACTGGGTAGACTGTGGTGTGGGCCAAGCTCCCCATGCTGTTACAATGGGACTGCAGTGACACACCATTAGCAAGGGAACGATGGTCAACAGGGAATGGGCCCTTATCACCAACCTCTTCAGCAGGGTTCCCGGGCACAACCTCCCTGAGGCCTTGGCAGGGCATCTAGTCACCACTGTTTGCCCCAGAGGGTGGTCTTGCCTTTGATGGGAATAGCAAGCAGTAAAACTGTCCATGAAGCCATTGCCCTTCTGGAAGGGCTGGAGTATAGAACAGGGAGCACCACAAAGGGGGGGGGGGGGGGGGGGGGAAGGGGTCACTGCACAGGTTCGCCAAGTGGAAGCAAACCATGATGAAAGTAGGAATGATGAGGGTGCATTCCCTTTCTCTCATAGGAAAGTGTATTATGCTCTAGCACATGTTAGGGTAGATCATACCAGCTTACAGGGCATCTCCACTGCTGTCATGTTCGCCATGTGGCAAGAATACTACAGAAATACTTGTGGAAATTTACGTTACCCATTGCGCTTCCCAATGTGCCCCTCACTATACAACCATCTGCTCCTCCCCCACCTGAGGTGGCCCCTGCTGCCCTCAAGGCAGAGTTAATCTCCCTGGTGCCATTTCCCGTTGCACCAGACATCCCCCTGTGTGCGGAACAACGTGGTTCCTGCTCCATAGGATGGAGGCCAAGGACCCTGGTGGATCAGCTCAGCGGTCCTGATCCACCCAGGTGACCCAAAGCCATTTATCCCAGTGGCCATCCTCTGGGAGAAGGGAAATACCCAATGCTGGTCAACATGGGAGCAGAGCATACAATTAATTATCCCCAGGAATCCTGAGTGGTGGAGTGGTCCCAAAATTAATATAGAGGGGCTACGGGGTTCCATCCTTTTTTCCAGAGAGATCACTCCTCACCTCTCCATCGGCAATGAGCCTCCCTCTCCCATCCCTGCCCTGGTAGCTGCCTCTCCCGATGCCTTCTTGGAATGAATTTACTCAAGGGGCAGTCACTGCGAACCAGTCAGGGAAATTTACATTTGGAATGGCCTCGGCAACCACTGTCATCAAGATAGCCAGACGGATTCCCAGGTAGTCTGCACCCACCATTAACGGGTGCCAGGGGTCAATGAGGAGATCGCAGAAGCAATCGATGCCCTCCTCCACTTGGAGGTGATATGTCCTGCCGTTACTCCCTACAAACCCAGTCTGGCCGGTCCGTAAGAAAAATGGCACATGGAGAATGACTATTGATTTATTGCAAATTAAACAAATTTGACCTTTCCCCAAACTTGGTCACATTAGTGGAGGATATCGCAGGCAGGAACATCAAACCCTGGTATGCATGGTTGACCTCGTCAATGCATTCTTTTCCATCTCCTGAAGCCTGATTCCCAGGATCAGTTTGCCTTCACATGGGTTGGCACGCAATATACCTTTTGCCACCTACCCAAGGGGTATGTCCACAGTCCCACCCTCTGCTGCGGGTTAATAGCCTGCTATCTTAAAATTATTTTCTTCCAAATCCCCCCCCCACCCCCCACCACAACCCTGACATCAATGTAAGCCACTATATCAATTGCATCCTGATCCAGGGGCCCACAGTGGAGACAGTGGCACAGCCATGGACTCCCTTATTTTTGTGCTCTGCAATCGTGGCTGGGCTATTAATCAGGAGAAGGTACAAGATTCCAGCTGGATGGTCCTCTTCCTGGGAATCTAGTGGCACTCAGGCCAGAGGGATATCCAAGAGAATGAGAGAAATAAAATTCTGAATTCAGCAGTGCCCACCAACAAGGCTGAAACACAAAGTTTCATCAGCCTTTTGGGCTACTGGCGGCAGCATATTCTCCACTTCACCATGCTGCTGCACTCACTGTATGGCATCTCCAGGAAGAAGAACACATTTCATTGGGACCCTAATCAGCACCGAGAAACAGCAAACAGGAGAAACTTTGAAACAGCAAAACAAGCCATGGAGCAGGCACTGCCGCTAGCCAACTGACAGACCGGAAGCCCCTTCGAACTCCAGGTTTTAGCCACCACCACAACAGCTGAGTGGCGCCTATGACAGAAAATCAATGGCCACAGAGTTCCATTTGGCTTCTGGATGAAATCCCTACTTGACCCTGTCTCCCGCTACAGCCATTTTGAATGCCAGCTCCTGGCATACTATCTGGCTCTCCTCACCACAGAGCACCAAACTGCCAACAAGTCCCTTCACCTCCCCATTATGCAGTGGATCAAGTCCACCGATGCCACCCACCAGGAGGGATGCACACAGCGTTCCTCCATTGTGAAATAGCATTGGTATATTGCCAACCGGGCAGAAGCAGGGCCAGAAGGAGTCAGCAGGCTGTCCCTTGCTGAGAGACATGATTCCCCCATCCGTAGTCCCCGCCATCAATCCCTTTCCTGTATCCTGGGGCAGCCGTTCAACTCCCTCACCAAGGAAGAACAGCAACAAGCCTTGTTTACGGATGGCTCCAGTCATTGGAAGAACGGGAAGCAGCTACAGTGAACGACGGCATTACACCCAGGCACAGGTAAGACTCTTACCCAAGAGGGGGTGATGGATCGAGCCAGTTTGTGGAATTGGTTGCGGTAGCACTGGTAATAAAATTGACAACGGATCCAGTGCATATCTATACCTACTCATGGGCTGTGGTGAACAGGATGATGGCACGAGACGAGTAAGAGATCCAGCACTGGAGGTACATCTGGGAGCAGGCTGGGCAGAGGGTGCTCATGGTCCACCATGTGGATGCCACATCAACAGGGCTCAGTAGAGGCCATCCACAACGCCGCTGTGGACTATCTAATCTGCACAGCCTCAATCCGCTCCAACAATGTAGACTTCTGGTGCCTTAGCAACATGGGCTCACAGGAAGAGAGTTCATCTGGGGTCTGATGAAATGCAACAGGGTGGCACTAACCCAGGATCAGGCATGGATGGTGGTAGATAATTGCCCCACATGCCAGCAGGTCAAACCATGGGGCTGGCCGACAGGAAAACCAGAATACATTCAGCATCGCTGGGGAGCAAGCCAAGTCTGGCAAGTAGACTATGTCAGCCCTCTCCCATGCCAAAAGAAAAAAAAGCATATATTCTGACGATGGTGGATACCTTCTCTGGTGTCCTGGTGGTGGCGCCCTGCGAGCAAGCTGACCAGGATTACACAATTTGGGGGCTGAAATACCTCTCTTCCAATAATGGAACACCATGGGAGGCACAGACCAACAGACCTCATTTTACTGGGGCTCAGATACAAAATTGGGTGTCAGAGGCTGGTATCTCGTGGCTGTTGCACTGTCCCTAATGCCCACAAGTATCAGTGTTAAGATCAGTCTCCTCAAGCAAAAGATACACCATAGGGCGCATATGTCTAAGGACAAGCTTGCCCGTATTTTTCCTAATTTTAATCCAATCTGTGATAGGTGAAATTCGCAAGTGGCTTCATTGACCCATAAGTTTTGGTCCTGTCTGGTTTGAGAAAGATATTGGAAAGATATCTTTTGTACTCTTTCAGTAATTCTCGCAATTGATTTACAACAAATCCCTTAACCCATCTTTTTACAGTTTTAGGAGCAGGTCGTTACCCACTTCTGATCATCAGACGATAGCTTTTACCACCCTAATGGCTAGGAGAGCAATTCTTCTCAATAGAAGGACTCCACTCTGCCTACCATAATTCAATGGTTTTCTCAAATCATGGCCTGTTTGAATTGAGAGAAAATTAGAAGTGCTAATTTGATTGCCCTGTTAAATTTGAAGAAATTTGGCACCCATTCGCGCAATATTTTCATATGATATAATTTCTAACGTTTTCTCTGATTAATTGTCCCTTCCTGATACCATTAAGTTTATCTTTTGGGTGAGGACCAGACTTCTAATGTTTGATGAATGCTGATGCTAGGCTTTCCAGTTTTTTTTTCCCTTTTAGATTAGTATAGGGAGTTTAACTATAAAGTGAATTTTTTTTATTTGATTTAATACGAGGAGATGAAGAGAATTATTATTTACTTATTATAGTACATTGTAATCTTTTCAATCATGTATCCTTATTCGCTCCATGAATTGTCTATTGTATGTTTATATTAATATCAACTGAAAAGTGGCAAAGCAGCAGGTATGGATGGAATCCCCCCAGAAGTCTGAAAGGCTGGCGGCAAAACTCTGCATGCCAAACTGCATGAGTTTTTCAAGCTTTGTTGGGACCAAGGTAAACTGCCTCAGGATCTTCGTGATGCCACCATCATTACCCTGTACAAAAACAAAGGCGAGAAATCAGACTGCTCAAACTACAGGGGAATCACGTTGCTCTCCATTGCAGGCAAAATCTTCGCTAGGATTCTACTAAATAGAATAATACCTAGTGTCGCCGAGAATATTCTCCCAGAATCACAGTGCGGCTTTCGCGCAAACAGAGGAACCACTGACATGGTCTTTGCCCTCAGACAGCTCCAAAAAAGTGAAGAGAACAAAACAAAGGACTCTACATCACCTTTGTTGACCTCACCAAAGCCTTCGACACCGTGAGCAGGAAAGGGCTTTGGCAAATACTAGAGCGCATCGGATGTCCCCCAAAGTTCCTCAACATGATTATCCAACTGCACGAAAACCAACAAGGTCGGGTCAGATACAGAAATGAGCTCTCTGAACCCTTCTCCATTAACAATGGCGTGAAGCAAGGCTGTGTTCTCGCACCAACCCTCTTTTCAATCTTCTTCAGCATGATGCTGAACCAAGCCATGAAAGACCCCAACAATGAAGACGCTGTTTACATCCGGTACCGCACGGATGGCAGTCTCTTCAATCTGAGGCGCCTGCAAGCTCACAACAAGACACAAGAGAAACTTGTCCGTGAACTACTCTTTGCAGATGATGCCGCTTTAGTTGCCCATTCAGAGCCAGCTCTTCAGCGCTTGACGTCCTGCTTTGCGGAAACTGCCAAAATGTTTGGCCTGGAAGTCAGCCTGAAGAAAACTGAGGTCCTCCATCAGCCAGCTCCCCACCATGACTACCAGCCCCCCCACATCTCCATCGGGCACACAAAACTCAAAACGGTCAACCAGTTTACCTATCTCGGCTGCATCATTTCATCAGATGCAAGGATCGACAATGAGATAGACAACAGACTCACCAAGGCAAATAGCGCCTTTGGAAGACTACACAAAAGAGTCTGGAAAAACAACCAACTGAAAAACCTCACAAAGATAAGCGTATACAGAGCCGTTGTCATACCCACACTCCTGTTCGGCTCCGAATCATGAGTCCTCTACCGGCACCACCTACGGCTCCTAGAACGCTTCCACCAGCGTTGTCTCCGCTCCATCCTCAACATCCATTGGAGCGCTTACACCCCTAACGTCGAAGTACTCGAGATGGCAGAGGTCGACAGCATTGAGTCCACGCTGCTGAAGATCCAGCTGCGCTGGATGGGTCACGTCTCCAGAATGGAGGACCATCGCCTTCCCAAGATCGTGTTATATGGCGAGCTCTCCACTGGCCACCGTGACAGAGGTGCACCAAAGAAAAGGTACAAGGACTGCCTAAAGAAATCTCTTGGTGCCTGCCACATTGACCACCGCCAGTGGGCTGATAACGCCTCAAACCGTGCATCTTGGCGCCTCACAGTTTGGCGGGCAGCAACCTCCTTTGAAGAAGACCGCAGAGCCCACCTCACTGACAAAAGGCAAAGGAGGAAAAACCCAACACCCAACCCCAACCAACCAATTTTCCCTTGCAATCGCTGCAATCGTGTCTGCCTGTCCCGCATCGGACTTGTCAGCCACAAACGAGCCTGCAGCTGACGTGGACTTTTTACCCCCTCCATAAATCTTCGTCCGCGAAGCCAAGCCAAAGAAGAAAAAAAAATTAATATCAAAGATTGAAAAAGAAAGATAAGCATGCTGACACCCGACACATGTTTAAGGGGTGGCTCAGCGTGCTGCAAGAAGTGGTGAACCATCTCAATTCATGCCCCTTTGCATGGGGGGAGGGGTTCCTGCTTTCTAGACATTTGGCTACATCAACATATCAAAAATTGGATGAGGTTGACCTTCATGACTGAGCAGTATGGTAGGATATGGGTGCAGCAACCACAGGGTCTGCCTAGAAAGGGAGGGGGGGGGGGGGGAGAAGAGGTAGTCACACAGGGACCAGGAAGCAATCGATAGGTTGTGTCCCCAAGATAAACTGCTTTTATACTATCTCACTGATAAATTCTCCAAAAGGGAGTAAAAAATTCCATTCACCCTGCAGGACAAAGACCACTTCAACACAACATATAGCTGCAATTCTTCACACTGGTCCGCAACAGACTGCTGAAATCTCACCACTGATTTCAGCCAGCACGAGGCCTTTTCACACCGCATTGTAAAATCGAAATTCCCTGGAAATTTTCCCGGGAACCCTCCCATGAAACTGCAATGTGAAGAGATTGGCCCAGGAATTTTAAACAGGTCTGTGGCCTTACCTCGTACGTAGGGCTGCGGCCCTGGGAAATTTTCCCAGACCACCCTCTCCCTGAGGTGTGAAGAGCCAACTGGATAAGCAGGGAAGCCTCGTAATGTCAGCGTTTGCATGCTGCATCGCATAGGCAATTAAAATTATAAGATACTTACCGCCTGACACAGCGGGCCACTTCGGCACGCCGCAATGCAGCACCATGAGGGATGAATGGCTGTCCTTGTTAACCATAATCCCTCATGCAGCTGTATTTCCCAGAGAGGTTGAAGCTGCATGAGAGATTATGGGAAACTAAATTGGCCATTCATCCCACATTGTGCCACTGTCACAATGTGCTTAAGCAGCCCCAAAGCACGGTTGGGGGGAGGGGGTGAAGGAGGGATGGAGTGAAGGAGGGATGGAGTGAAGGAGGGATGGAGTAAAGGAGGGATGGAGTGAAGGAGGGATGGAGTGGGCAACCAACTGATGTTCAGGAGGGGACGACTGACTGATGGCTGGGAGGGAGGCAGCAGGAAAGAGACCAATGGGGGGCAAGAGGGAAATTTACTCCTGTGAGTGCCTAATGCGCCATTAGCTGGGGGAGGAACTCCTGCTAAATTGCCAGGGATGGCAAATTCCCAGAAATTTGGACCACGGTGTGAAAGGTCTGGGAGGTCCTGAATTCCTGGGAATTTCTGTGGGACAAAGTAGGGTCACCGCTATCCTGCAGTGTGAAAATGCCTACTATTCCAGTAACCAGCAAGAAACATTTGTCACTTATTATGTAAAGAACTTTCAGCAAGACAGGCAAGAGAAACCTAAACTTCAAATTTGGACATTCAATCACGTCTTTTGTTATGCACATTCCAGGTGCAGATTTTGTAATGGATCTTTTGTTTTTTTCCCCTCATTTTTAAAATCCCCCTGAGCTGTATTAATAATGTCTCTCAGCACACCCAGGAAATTAGAGTTACAGTTCACTGTTTCCAAGTTACAGTTTATAAGTAGAGAATTACTGACACTCTAACACTCCAAACACTTGACAGTAACAGTGTTGCCCCAGCTCTCCCATTAACAGAAACAAATATCTCATGGGATGGGTGCTTCAGGAGCTTTAATTTAAAAATCACAAATTGGCTAACTTTCAGTCCCGACTCCACCCGTTTCTAGAGAACATAAGCAGGAATGGCATCCTGGTGTTGGATGACAGCCCAGTAAAATGGGGCACCCCAGGTTCACAGTTCAATCTCACTCTCCTTCTTCCAAGTTCACTGGTTGCAGGCAATTCTTATACTTGCACAGAATTTAACATGTATAAAGTTCACCAGGCTTTGGTGCTCAAAAGTTAAATGTTTATTGCTCATCTGCCGGCATTTCCCCTGCCTCACTATGGGATAGCATAACACTGGTCATCTGGGACCTGTGCTTAGGGAGTGCCCAAGTGAGAGGCCAAGGCTCGGAATGTGCAAGCTGAGCGGGCTCTGGCACCTGATAAATGACCTTACACTGCCAACTCACAGATGTTGGTAGTAAGGGTGCCAAGCTGGAGAAACCAGGCACGCAAGTCAGTGATCAGACAAATTTCTTTCTCTACTCTCCCTTAAAGAGTTCCTACAGCAACCTGCTCCATTGGAAACATATCAACTCTGTTTGGTGGGGGGCGGGGGTGATGGGGAGAGAGAGAGAGAGAGAGAGAGAGAGAGAGCTGGTGAGGTGTTGTCATTGAATTTGATTATGAACTTTGTCCAGCATCTGGAAGGCAGTTGTGAATATATTGATCTGCCTGCTTGGTTGTTTTTTTTAAAAAACATATCTTTTTGGTTTTATTTTAACAGTTATAACATATACATAGAGTTATTGATGGTCTTCGTTGTGAGTGCAGTGATATGACTTCTGAGGGGTGGAATATTGTGTGGAGGAAATGTGTCCTTCCTGTCTGTCTAGAATGTGTGGATTTCTGATGAAACTTATTCAGAAGTCACATTTCCTGTCAATCAAGGTTGGACTCTGGCCACCCATTGCGCATACCTTGCCAATGGCTAATTTAAATCGCCTAGGGTTATTACTGGCTAGAAGCACAGATTAGCACTGTAGACAACACAAAAGCACAGCACATTTTTTCTTTCTGTCTCATGGTCCAAGCCCTGGACGTTGCTCCACGCCAAGTTGCTACTGTGCACATCACTGGAAGTGTTGTGGATAAGGTGTGCATGACACATGACACTGAAGCCAAGCCATAGTATTGCAATAGAGTGGGTTGGCAAGGTTGGTGTAGTGATTATTGCAATGCATTTACAGCGCCAGCAATCGGGACCTGGGTTTGAATCCCGTGCTGTCTGTAAGGAGTTTGTATATTCTCCCCATGTCTGCATTGGTTTTTCCTGGGGGCTCCAGTTTTCTCCCACCGTTCAACACATACTGGGGGTTGTAGGTTAATTTGGTGTAAATTGGGCAGCATGGACTTGTGGACCAAAATGGCCTGTTACGGTGCTGAATGTCTAATTAAAAATCAACACTTATAGAGTATCAATACGCATCCCCGTTGGTGCAGGGAACAAGGTGTGTGTAAAAGTCCCTGATTCTACTATGTGTACTCAAGAATGTGAGCTTGTTGATTATAAGTTTACTATTAACGGGCATGAATGTCTATATCGTTGCTTAAGTGAAATAGTAATTGAGTACCATTTAACGTTTTCCCCATCTGTGAATTAAAGCTGCATGTGATTGTAACTCCAGACTCATCTCTCTGTGAAACCACCGAACCTGATACTCTTCCAAAAACGACAGAAGGTTGGATTGTTTCATCTTTGCTGCTTACCCCTGGACAGCCTGACGTCGTTTTCAATGTTGCAATGATATGGACCTTTGAAAAGGGCCAAAGGACTGGCATCTACTGCTATTCTAATACACAAGGCTATAAGGAAGTATACTCAATGTACAAGTAGTGGAGTGGGTCACAAGGAAGTTGGCTTGCTGACACCATCCAGAGACCCAGCACACTTTGAGCCATTCACTCTTGGTCAATGATGCAGGGTAAAGGAACAGAAAGACCACTGGTCAGTGTAACAATGGGCTAAATCACATCCAATAAATATTGGAAATGTCAAGAAAACATTCTGTTCAAATTCTTCCTGGTGTGATACTGCACAATAGTTTATCATAATGGTCTGTGTGTTGCTGCTGTCTGTTGAAGACATTGGCTCAGGCAAACATGTAGAAACACTCTCACACTACTTGTAGGTGTGACATGCGCACCAGATTCATTTCTTTTTTTGAAGCCTTAGTCTCAGCCATGTAGAATTGTAACTGTGTGGTTCTCTTCCTCCAAGGTACTGCAACGTAGTCACAGACACAATTATATTGTTCTTGATGCATATAAAAGCGCCGTTTCTTTGAAAATGTACAATGATACTGAAAAATCATCTAAGATTTGACCATTCTTTATCAATGTTTCCATGCCAGCACAACCTGAACTTCTCAAATTTGTCCTCTGGTTATTAGTCTGTTTGGTTTAATGCCTCCTCCGGTGGCTTCAGGGAATCCAGTAATTGTCGTAATTTTCTTGCTGTCTTTCCAAGATGTTAATTGTATACCATTTTTCCTCCAGAGAAACAAAGGAGAATGCTGCAGACTGTGCATGGCATGTTTTACATTATGTTAGGCATAACAACATCATGAGAAACATTGAGTTGTTGAGCACAGAAAACGATCATACAGCCCATCAGGCCTTTTTCCCCATTTAAACTAATGCAATTTGCCCTCGTAAGGTCTATTATTTTCTGACTTATTTATTTAAATGTTTCTTAAATAGTGATTGTATCTGATTGCAGCACTTCCTCTAGCAGCTTAGCTTGACATCAACCACTCTGTGTAAAAAAAAAACAATCTTTCCCTTCAACACCCCTTTAAAAAAGATTCCTCTTACCTTTAACATAATTTCCTATTGTTTTTGATAAGATTATCATGGTAACATTATTCCCTATGTATACCTCATTATTTTATATGCCTCTAAGATAACCCCTCAACCTCCTTTACTCCAGGGAAAACAACCCCAGCTGATCTCATCTCTCTCCATTATTAGTTTTCCAATCCAAGTGAATGTTCTCAGCACTCTTGGCAGTGCAATCATAGCTTCCTTTAGTGTAGCAACCAGAATGGCACACAATACTCCAGGTGTGGCCTAACTGGTGTTTTGTGAAGTTGCAACATACTATCCCAATTTTTATATTCTCTCCCAGAATCTATGAAGGAAAACATGCCATATGCATTCTTCACCACCAACATTGCCATTTTAAGGAAATGATGGTATTGAATCCCAAATTCTCTCTGTTAATCAACATTCCTTAGCACCCTACAATTTAAAAGTTTAGATTTATTGTCAAAGAATGCACATCACATACAACCCTGAGGTTCTTTTTCCTGTGGGCCAGGCAGAATTTCTACTTATCGGTTGGGCAAAAAATTGTAATCAAGATACATATACAAATGAGAGAAAAGTAAAGAAGAAGGAAGTGCAAACAAACTGTGCAATGCAGAAAATAAATATTCAATAATAAATAATGTGCAAAATAAGAGTCCTTAAATGAGCCTCTGATTGAGTTTGTCATTTAAGAGTCTGATGGTGGAGGGGTAACAACTGTTACTGAACCTGGGGGTATGTCTTGTGGCAGCGATACCTCTTTCCTGATGGCAGCAGCGAGAACAGAGCATTCCCTGGCTGTTGTGGATCCTTGATAATTGCTGCTGCTCTCGCTGGCAGCATTCCATGTAGATTTTCTCAATGGTGGGGAGAGTTTTGCCTGTGATGTAATGTGCAGGGCTTTCTGCTCAGAGGTATTGGTGCTTGCATACCAGGCCATGATGCAGCCTGTCAGCACGCTTTCCACTATGTATCTGTAGAATGTTACCAAACATTCACAAACTCCTGAGAAAGTACAGGCACTGACGTGCTTAATTTACGATGACAGGAAAATCCCTCCAAAATAGTGACTCCCAGGTATTTAAATGTACTGACCCTCTCCACCTCTGATCTTCTAATGATCATTGGAGCCACACCTCTGGTTTTCCCTTCTTAAAGTCCACAATTGGTTTTGATGACGTTGTGGCAATGCTCCAGACTTATGACCCTCTGACTAAATAAATTTTTCTGCATCTCTATTTTAGCCGTCATGTTCTAGAATCCCCTACCATGGGAAGCATCCTTGCCGCATCTTCTCTGTCCAGGCCTTTCAGCATTCGAAATGCCTCTTGAGGTACCCCCTCATCCAAGAGCCAAATATCGTTCCTCATATATTAACCTTTTAATTCCTGGTATCATTCTAGTAAATCCTCTCTCAACTTTCTCCAATGTTAGCATGTCTTCTCTCAAATAAGATGCCCAAAACTGTACACAGTACTCCAA
This sequence comes from Narcine bancroftii, assembly GCF_036971445.1. Lineage (NCBI taxonomy): Eukaryota > Metazoa > Chordata > Chondrichthyes > Torpediniformes > Narcinidae > Narcine > Narcine bancroftii. The sequence continues at coordinate 129,782,999 of NC_091472.1, forward strand.
GTGAGGTTTCACTAGTGCTTTATAGTCTCAACATTACATCCCTATTCTTGTATGCTATCCCTCTAGAAATGGATGCCAACATTGCATTTACCCTCTTCACCACTGACAATTTGGAGGTCAATTTTTAGGGTCTCCTTCATTAGGACTCCCAAATCCCTTTGCAACTTAGAATTTTTCATTTTATCCCCATCTAAAAAAAGTCTGTCCATCTATTTCTTCTTCCAAAGTGCATGTCTGTACACTTTATGACATTGTATTTCACCTGTCACCTCTTTGCCCATTCTCCTAATCTATCCAAGTCTCCCTGGTAGTAAATGGGCAAGGATTTCTAGAGACAGGCCTGGTTAAAGTCACTGAATATGATTTTTAGGGTGTCTTGTTGGGCCTTGTTTACTGACCACATCATACTATTCCACAAATGCCTGTTTGTAATCAGGATCGGGAGGGATATACTCTCTGGTGAGAAACACTGATGAAAATTCTCAGGGTAGAAAGAAGGCTTTGCATTTAATCGCGATTACCTCTAAGGCCGTGGATCAGGAGGATGACATGCCCCCAATGTCTGTGCACCAGGCTTACACCACGCACCCCCCACCCCCCGCTTTGCCAGAATTTGAGTCCGTGAATGGTGAAACCTTCTGGTTGGAACACAGCATCCGGTGCATACTCTGTTAGCCAGGTCTCAGTGAAGCAAACAAATGAGATTTGTCTCACCTCTCTGTGATAAAGTAGCCCTTCCCTGATATCATCAATTTTACTTTACATGTCTTACTCCTATTTGAATTCCTAAAATGAATCACCTTGCATTTGCTAGATTCAGTTCCATCTGGTAATGCTCTTCCCAACTTTTTTTTTTAAATGATATCCAGCTCTGACAATAAAAAAAACCTTCCTTGCTATCCATACTGCCACCAAATTTTGTGTCATTTGTAAATTTGAAAATCGTACTTCCTATATTCACATCCAAAATGTTCATACACAATTAGAAAATACATGGCAATATGAATAACAATTCTTAGCCCTTTGAAACATCTCACTAAGCTGGAAAGCTAAATAAAGACACCATTTTTAACTTGAATATAAAAATAAATTTGTTATCTTGCATAAAAATGTGCAAGTAGCATCAAGAATTTATATTTAAATATTCCTCCTTAGCAGAGAGTGCATTCTTTATTTATACTTCCCTTTTATCTTTTCTCCACTGGTCTCATTTAAAGACCCCTCCCATCAAAGCTGCTAAATAGCATTTGCTTCTGACTTCTTCAGCTGCCTCATCTAGGGAATTTCATGTTAAGCCAACCTTCAAAATTTATTTCTCCTGTAACTACTTCAACACCTCATACTATCAAATCACAGTTCTTCCAGAAGTGTATCCTTTGCCTGCACTGTCAATTTCAAAGTGCTCAGACCTCCTACCAAAGCTGCCACATGGATCCCATGCCCTGTTATCTTCATTAAAAATTGAAGATAAACTGATATATAGTGGCAAAAATCCCAGATCATCATATGATAAACATGCAGGTTCATTCATCCAAAATCAGGAGCACGTATAATACAAGAAGCCTTGCATAGAAAATATTATGATTGTTCTGTATGCTACTGACTTCACCATTCTTTGCTAGATCTGTCATGATTCGAAACAATGGTTGGGACCTAATTTCACTTGACAAGATTGATCTTGGAATGCAAAAGAAAATTGTTGATTTCTTTCCACTCCTGCAAATCATCTTCCCAAACTATCTATTCCATCTCTTCGACCTTCAACCCCAATAAATGTAAGAACATGAATGAACTATGTCAGATATCTCTGGCATTTGTATCTAATTAACACCATCTTCTCCCCTACCAACGCCTTAGCTTTTGAAATTTGAACTCATATACCGTTAAGTAATTTCACCACTCATATTCCTTTTGAATTACCATGTCAGGAGTCCTACCTGTTGATTCTTTAGCACCATTCACATTTAGTAATTAAACATCCTGTTCCATTTTCTTTTCCCATCCCTACCACCAATGCACATGCAGACACATTTTACTGGTCTACTTCTGTTTCCTTTGGTATTGGCACTTTCCCTTTCAAATTTACTATAGTCAAGCCTCTTCTAAAAATACATTATTGAAGGGATGAGAAAGGTTCCAGTAAAATGCACCTCTCTCTTTCTACAATGAACATGACAAAGGTTATCCATCCCTCCACATCCTTCTCAAGCTCCCTGCACTTTTTAACCAGGGTGTCCACCCCATTCTCCCCTACTGCTTCTTCAACGTAGAGTCATACAGCATGGAACAAGCCCTTCAGCACAACTTGTCCATGCCACCAGGTACACACACATTCAGGGTTAGTCTGATTTACCTACATTTAGTCCATATTCTTCTCAGCCCTTTCCATCCATAAATCTGCCCATATGCCTTTAGAATGTCAATATTATGCCACTTCTAGTTTCCTCTAACAGCATGTTCCTGGTACAGGTCACCTTCTGAGTGTTAAAGTCAGCCTCTTAAATCTCTCCCATCTCACCTTAAACCAATGGTCTCAACCATTTTTTTTTAACCACTCACATACCACTTTAAGTAATCCCTTACTAACCACAGAGCACACATAGCATAGGATGCCTCAGGGTGCTCTGTGGTTAGTAGAGGATTACTTTTTCAATATTTTTATTGATTTTATCAAATAAATGTCCATAGGTACATAACAATAAAATATTAATAGATCTTGTATAGCAATACAAATAGTACTGAGACCTAAGTTACATTAAAAAGAAAGATAAAAAGAAAAACACTATGCTAATTATCTAAATCAGTCCCCTCCCTTCAGAGGCTACTGGCTAACATAAATAGTCTACTACTAATAATAAAGGTAAGTATTAAGTTCAAAAACTAGTTAAACTTATAAATTTGAAAATAAGAAAAGAACTCCACAAAGAAACAAAGTTAAAATTTGTTTCAGTCGCGGAACATTTAATTCCACCCCTCCCCCCCCCCCTCCCGCAAGGTCAGACATACCATTATATTGGACAACCACTGATTATTACTGGAAGGGACAGCATCTTTCCATCTCATTAAAGTGGCCCTTCTTGTGATAAGGGAGGTGAGGGTAACTATGAAGCATTGTGAAGCAGTCAGAATTAAACAAGATGGCCCACTTATTCCAAAGAGAGCAGTAAAAGGATTTGGAGTCAAATTAATTTTAAGAACTAAGGTCAAGGTACAAAATACCCCTTCCCAAAAATCGGAAAAGAACATAACCAAAACATATGACCCAGTGTACTTTCTTCAGTTCTACATTTATCACATTTAGAAGAGAGATTAGAATAGATTTTAGCCAATTGAACTTTGGAATAGTGGGCCTGGTGTACTACCTTAAATTGTAATAATGAAGGTCAAGCAGAGAGAGGGTGAATGCACTCGCTTCAAAATAGAGTCCCATGTAGTTTCAGAAAACGGCTATTGAAAATCTTGTTCCCATACTTTTTAAATTCTGGCCTTAATGAATTACTTTAAAAATCTAGGGATAGTTCCCTAGTAAGGGGTTACTAAGGTGGTATATGAGTGGGGGGTAAAAAAGGTTGAGAACCACTGCCCTAAACCTATCTCCTCTAGTTCTACTATCGTCTACCATTGTCCAGCTGGGTATGACTGTTCATTCTTATCAGTATAGTCACTCTTGGCAACATCAAAATTATATCAATTTGCATATGTCCACTGACAAATACCTCTCGACTTCTTAATAGTGATTCTAAGTAATCTGAATTGGTTGTCCACATACAACACCAGATAAGCAACAAAAAACTGTTATCCCCCAACTACTGAGAAATCAAAATCATTATAGATAGATTTGATCACAAATTTTGTTTCTCATTTTTTGATACTATTTCTTTCACAGGTGATTAATTCAGAAATGAGCTTAGAATGGCATATCCACAAAAGCTAGACTACCTGGGTGAGTTAGCAGTTCACCTGCTGAAGCTTTCATCTGTATTTTTACCTCTCAAATTGACTATTCCTGTGCACTTTTTGGACTCCCCATGTTTCAGCTTTCACATACACAATCAATAAAATCTCTGCTTAACTTGCAATACATCTATCAAGTCCTGTTTATTTTAAACCCCTGAACCTCAAGATCTATGATAAAATAGCACCTCCATTTAAAAATGCTCTTACCTGTTTTTAAAATCCCTCCAGAGCCTCAACCTGGATGTTTGAGAAGTATGTCATACACCATTGCACAACTTGGGTTCACCAGAGATACGACCTATGATACGGTTCTTTTTCAGGTCAGGGGTGTGGAAAAAAAGAGACATAAGCCCTGTTATTTTAAGCCAATTAGATAATGTACAGTGAGTGGAAATGAGACAATAATCTGCCATGTCAGAATATTGCATCACGTTTCATAATTCCTCATAATTTAGGAGGTCGCCTTTTGGCCAGAGTCTGTGCCATTTGTCAAGTCCCATTTTATCACTTATTTCCCTGTAATCTATTTGTTCTCACATGCCTTAATTTGAACCTTTCTGCACCATAAACATGATATTTCTTTGGCTTGGCTTCGCGGACGAAGATTTATGGAGGGGGTAAAAAGTCCACGTCAGCTGCAGGCTCGTTTGTGGCTGACCAGTCCGATGCGGGACAGGCAGACACGATTGCAGCGGTTGCAAGGGAAAATTGGTTGGTTGGGGTTGGGTGTTGGGTTTTTCCTCCTTTGCCTTTTGTCAGTGAGGTGGGCTCTGCGGTCTTCTTCAAAGGAGGCTGCTGCCCGCCAAACTGTGAGGCGCCAAGATGCACGGTTTGAGGCGTTATCAGCCCACTGGCGGTGGTCAATGTGGCAGGCACCAAGAGATTTCTTTAGGCAGTCCTTGTACCTTTTCTTTGGTGCACCTCTGTCACGGTGGCCAGTGGAGAGCTCGCCATATAATACGATCTTGGGAAGGCGATGGTCCTCCATTCTGGAGACGTGACCCATCCAGCGCAGCTGGATCTTCAGCATACTTAACACATAAAATACCCAGAATCTTATTGAGCTAATTTAAAACTATGTTTTGATCTATTTTTAAAATTCTATTTTCAAATTTCACTATGGTTTGATACCTTTAATTCTTTTGAGTAATGTCAATACAGATTTTTTAAAAGACCTCGTTAGCAGCTGATCATTTTTACTAATACTGTACAACTTTTGTCTATTGACAAAATGTTATCAACTTCACCTGGGTTTGCAAAGTGCAGAATATCACAATTTGAGCAGATGCAGATTCATAATAACCAAATGATTACAAATCTGCAGCAAATTACTCCGACAAATTCTTTTCAGTTATGAGCAATGGTGTAACCTCTGCTTCAGGTAGTCTTTCTAGGTCATAGCAAGAACAAAATTGTACAGGTTAAATGGTTAGCATTTTAGCATATCCTCAGAGTATGATCAGATTGAAGGAACAAACTTCATATGTGCAACGAATGGATCAAAAATAATTTTGTTGAACTTGGCTTCTGGGGACAGACATATAAAACAGATCAAAAACAAATCAAGTTTTTCTTTATTTATGATACAGTATATGACTTGGAGGGCAACTTCCACAAGTGATGTTTCCATGCTTTTGTTGCCCTTGGATTTGGAAGGTGCTGTCTCACGAGTCTTTGTGCAGTGCATTCAGCAAATGGTTCAACTGTTCTGACTGTGCATCTGTGGGTGGTGGAATGAGTGAATGGTTGTGGATTAGGTGCCTGTCAAACAAGCTTATGTTCTGCAATGGTGTCAAGCTTTTTGTGTTATTGAAATTGCACTCATCCCGAGACAGATACGGGACAGGTTTTAGGGAGTTAGGAGGCAAGATACTCATTCTAAGCCTCTTACCTTGGGTGGGGGGGGAGGGAGGATCAAGTGATGACAGTAATGAATCAAGTAGCGTGAACAATGGCTGATCATTTAGAGCATTGGAAAGAGCTACCACTAACACTGATAGGAAGGATAAACTGTATTAAAATGAACATTTTTCCAAGGATACTATACTTATTTCAGGCATTGCCAATACAACTGACAGAAAAATTCTTCAAAGAGTTAAAGAAAATAATAAGGAAATTTTTATGGAGAGGGGGGAAACCGAGGATAGCACTAGATAAATTAACAGAATGGTATAAACAAGGAGGCTTACAATTGCCAAACTTCAAAAATTATTATAGAGCCGCACAATTAAGGTACCTATCAGATTTTTATCAAACAAGGGAAAAACCAGACTGGACGAGACTAGAATTAGATAAAATAGGGGAAAAGATACCTGAACACATATTATATAAATGGGACGAAAAATTGGTACAACATAGAACTTCTCCAGTATTACACCATCTCCTCAATATATGGAAGAAGATTCATGTAGAAAGAAATAAAACAAATTATCAAATACCAAAACTAATATTGACGCAAAATAAGCTACTCCCCTTTACAATAGACAACCTTTCCTTTAGAAAATGGGAAAAAAAAGGGATTAAAAGAATAGAAAATTGTTTTTCAGGAAGTAGATTCTTATCCTTTGAACAAATGAGAGATAAGTACAATATAACTGGAGATACAGCGCTGGCATATTACCAACTGAGATCCTACTTGAAAGATAAATTAGGAAGCAATTTGAGTTTACCAGAGGGAAGTAACCTTGAATATGTGATTACAGATACAATGTTAATCAAAAGATTTATAACAAATATGTATATTAAACTGCAAGAAAAGGAGAATGAGGAAACAAATGGTAAAACTAAACAAAAATGGGAACAAGATTTAAATATAAAGATAAAAAAGGAAACATGGGAGAAATTATGTTCTGGAACGATGAGAAATACAATAAATACGAGGCTGCGTATGATACAATATAATTGGTTACACAGACTATACATTACACCGCAAAAGTTAAATAAATGGGACCCAACAGTATCTGATAGATGTTTTCGATGTAAAAAAGAAAGGGGAACAACAATTCATGCAATCTGGACATGTGAGAGAGTAGAAAAATTTTGGGATGATCTCAATCAGATATTAAATAAAATAACAGAAAACAATATACCAAAGAATCCAGAGATCTTTCTCCTAAGTAACATAAAAAATAAAGAATTTGGAATTGACTTGGAAGATGCACAAAAAAGATTTGTTAAGATAGCCCTAGCCGTAGCAAAAAAATGTATTATGTCAACCTGGAAATTGGAAGATAATTTGAAAATACAGCAATGGTATATAGAAATGAATAAATGTATTCCATTAGAAAAAATAACATATAGTTTAAGAAATAATATTGAAATATTCGAACAAGTATGGGAGCCTTACATTAAATACAACAGCAAAAACCTACCGGGGACAAACATTACCTAAGTTGATGGAAGGAGAAGGAAAGAAAAGAATGGACTCTGTAGAATTTCTGGTGTATTTTTGTTGAATGACAACATTGTCTGACTGAATTAATGCAACCTAGATTGTATACCTAAAATGGATGAGAGGGGGGGGGTGGGGGGGTGGCTTGGGAGGAGGGAGGGGGGGGGGGAGAAAAAGTCACTGTAAATGTGTGAAAAAGAAAAAGTGTATATCATGGCTATTGTGATTTATGGTGTGAAAAATAAAAAATTTTAAAAAAAAACAATGGCTGATCATTCACTCAGCCTTTGACTGAAGATTTTTGCAAATGTTTCAGCTTTCTCTTTTGTACTGATCCTCCCCATCATTAAGAATAGAGATAATTGTGGAGCCTGGAGTAAAACATAAAGTCTGCAGATGTCACGACTGGAGTAAAAACACAATGCTGGAGAAACTCAGCAGGTCAAACACCGTACTTTATACAGCAAAGATAAAAATACATAACCAATGTTTCAGGCCTGATCAAGGAATGAGCAAAATGTCAGCAGGTGGCTGAATAAAATGGTTGGGGAGGGGCACAGCCCTGCAGGCAAGAGGGATAAGAGAGGGAAGGAAAACAAGGGAAGTGGGATGGCTCAGTGAATAGAGATGGATGGGGTGAAGAGCTGGAGGAAAGGAGATAGCGCAATGGGGAAGAGAGGGAGAATAGGGAGTGGTCTACCAGAAACCAGGTTGGAGAGTACCCATTCTGAATATTAGGTGTTGCTTCTCCAATTTAGAGGTGGCCTTGGTTTGGCAGTGCTTGAAGCAATGGACAGACATTTCAGCATGGAAGTGCACAACTGGAAAGACTGGCCACTGGGAGATCTCTATCATTGAGCAAAGGTGCTCAGTGAAGTGATCTCCCAGTCTGCATCCAGTCCTTCCATAATAGAGAAGGCCACAGCACGAGCATGGGATGCAATAGATGACACCTGCAGATTCACAAATGAAGCGTTCCTTCACTTGGCAGGATTGTTTGGGGCCCCGAATGGTGGTGAGGAAGGAGTTGTTGGCGCAAGTGTGGCACTTCCTGTGTTGCATGGAAAGGTGCCAAGGGGATGATTTAGTGGTAAGGGATGTGGATGAAGGAGTTGCAGAGGAGCGGTCCCTACTGAAGGCAGCAAGAGGAGAAGGGAAGATGTGTCTGGTGGTGGGATCATGCTGTAGGTTATGGAAATTGCAGAGGATAATTTCACCTATCGCAGCAACATGTCTACGCCAGATGCTATCGCACTGGGTCTACACAAAGCCCTGGAACACCTGGACAGCAAATATACATACATCAGGATGCTAGACATTAATTACAGTTTGGCATTTAATACCATCATCCCCTCAAAATTTATCAGCAAACTTCATTACCTGGGACTTAGCTCTCCAACATATAATTAGATCCTGGATTTCCTCACCCCTAGACCACAATCAGTGAGGATTGATAAGAACATCGCCTTCAGAATCTCCACCAGTAGCAGAGCACCACAGGGCTGTGTCCTTAACCCACTCCCACCGCTCTACTCGCTAGTGTGATGAATATGCTATGATCAATCTTTAGTTTAATGTTCAACTATATACATCTCAGTGCATGTATCTGTAAATGCAATGTTACCTCTGTAACATCAAGATCTATACATCTTAGTAAAGTGAATTATGTGTGGACAGGGTCACACACAGGTAACACACACATTTACAGATACATCATTTCACTCAGAGAGAGAGGTCATTTTGGAGTCACCAAGTGTGGAAAAACAAGATCATAATGGAACTGAAGCAGGTCTTAATTGATTCCAGGACAATGAATGTGTTGGCAACTGTTCAATTAACCAAGTTCTTCTTTGAGTGGAGTCATACCACTGAAACCTCTTGGACACAGATGAGGTCAGGGGTTTTTTGTGGATGTGAAGTGATAATTTGGAGAAATGAAACTGAAACAGTGGAATGATTTCAGAGAACTGGAGAGAGACACACTTTGGAATCTGAAGAGATTGACCATCCTGTGAAAGACACAGGGGTGAAACAGTAGTCTATGGAGAGAGAGGGAGATGCTGTTCTGCATTGTATTATCCTTATCATAGGAGATTGTCTTGGGTAAACTTATACCTCTCATTTTGATCGTTTTAGATTGGTCACAGTGTTCGAGCTACTGAAAGAAAATAGACACACACACCGAGAACAGTTCAGTTGATACAAGGCTTTATTACTAAATCTAAAGCTGAATTCACACTACAAAATACAATTCCTTCCCAATTATACTTATCAACGCCTGGATTGGTCCCAACTGCCGAAGCGAGGCAACGACTGCACACTTGCATAGGTTGTCTGGGCGCCGGTAGCAGTTTCTCCACCTTCCTCGACCAGGACCTTAGCTGGACTCTTGAAGTTCTTCTTCTTGCTGAGAGATGTTGCCACCTCTTGGAGAGTCTCAAACTTCAGCAGTGGGACCATGGCTTATACTACCCAAAAGTTGTTTACTTCAGATCATATCTCTTTGAACAAATGATTTAATTATTTTCAAGGTCTCCTGACAGTCTGCAACCAACAAAAGACAACTGCATCTCTGGGCCTCATGGTGGAAGTTGGATAATGTCTACTGATTCATATGCATCCCTGGGCCCCATGGTAGAATTTAGGTGTGTCTACTAATTCATATGCAACAAGCAGATTCTCAGCCTTGGCTGCAAAAGTAAAAAACGCGGTTTAAATCTTCCATTACAGAGATACTCAAAATAAATGATTTTGAAGTAACTAAGACCACTTTGCTCTTGATTAAGAAATAAATCATCGTGAAGACCACAGATCCGTAACCCTAACAAGATAGGGGGAAACTTATGAAAACAATTATATGAAGAATATCTCTCTGAAAGATAACTCATCAATACTCATGAATTTAAAAGGATCTAAAGACATGGTTTAGAAGTGCTTCATAATTACTTCTGAACTGTGATTTAAAAATCATTAAGCATCACAGAATGTTTGATGTTGAAGTTTAAAATTGACTTTTCAGATTCAAACTCAAATTAATGGTTTGGATTTTAACATACATATCTACATTTGCGCATACTGGGAATGAAGTTTAGAGATAAGAAAGAAATGTTATGTTATTAATAATTTAATAAAATCTATTATTTTTAATTTACTATTGCCTGGTGCATTTGCCATTGCTGTTCCTTTGTTAGTACTAATAAAATTTTGTTAGTTTGTAGCACTATACACCTATGACTGTGTGACTCAGTATGAAACCACCACCTACAAATATGCTAACGATACCATGGTAGTGGTTATATAAAAAGAGGCGATGAGTCAGCATACAAGAGGGAGATTGAAAACTTGGTTGAATGGTGCAACCATGCCCTTATTGTCACCAAAACTAAGGAGCTGATTGTCGACTCCAGGAAGGGAAAACCAGAGGTGTGCGATCCAGTGATCACTCGGGGATCAGAGGTGAAGATGGTGAGCAAATTTAAGTCCTTGGGAGTCACTACCTCAGATGAACCCAACACATATATGGCATCATGAAGAAAGCATGCCAGTGCCTCCACTTCCTCAGGTGTTTGCAGAGATTTGGTGTGACATTGGAAACACTGGCAAATTTCTACAGACGTGTGGTGGAAAGTATGCTGACTGGCTGCATCACTGTCTGGTATGGGGGGGCAACAATACCGCTAAGCATAAAGCCCTCCAGAAAGTAGTGGACAGCCCAGGACACCACAGGTAAAACCCTCCCCACCATCGAGAACATCTACAGGGAACGCTGCTGTTGGAGAGTAGCAGCAATCATCAAGGATCCACACCACCCAGCACTTGCTCTGTTTTCACTGCTACCATCAGGAAAGAGTTATAGGTGCCAGAAGGCCTTCCACCACCATATTCAGGAACTGTAGCTGCCCCTCCAACATCAGGTTCCTTAACAATAAACTCAATCAGGAATTTATTTAAGGACTCTTATTTTTGCACTTATTTGAATTTTCTTTCTATTGTATTGCACAGTTCGTCATATTTTTTATTTGTTTACATGCGTACGTTGAGTCTTTTTTTGCACTGCCGATAAATGGAAATTCTGCCTCGTCTGCAGGAAAGATCATCTCAGGGTTTTACATGCTATCATGTATGTACTTTGACAATAAATCTGAAATTTGATATGTTGGATGCGGAGGCTGGTAGCGTGGAAGGTGAGGACAAGGGGAATCCAGTTTTGTTGTGTCTGTGGGCACAGGGGGCAAGGCAGATGTGCAGGAAATGAAGAACATGCTAATAAGGGCTGAGTTGATGGTGGTGAGGGGTAGCCATGTTTTTTTTTTTAAGGGGGAGGATATTCCAAATGATTTCGACTTGAAGACCTCATCTTGGGAGTAGATACGGAGATGGAGGAATTGAGAGAAAGGAATAGAATCCTTACAGGGACTAGGTGTGACAGGATGTTGTTGAGGTAGCTGTGGGAGTTGGTAGGTTTGTAAAAATGTCTGCAGATTGTTTGTCTCTTGAGATGGATACAGAGAGATCAAGAAAGGGGAGAGTGTCACTGGCGATGGAACAAGTGAATATGCGATTGGGGTGAAAGTTAACAGCAAAGTGAATAAAGATGACAAGCTCATCATGAGGAAGAACCAATGTAGTTGCTAATGTAGTGGAGAAAGAGTTGAGGAACCTTGCCCTTGTAGACTTGAGGCATGGTTGGATCCACAAAGCCAACAAAAAGACAGGCACAGCTAGGACCCATGCAGGTACCCATGGCTACCTCTTTGACTTGCAGAAAGTTGGAGTCTAAGGAGAAATTGAGGGTGAGAACAAGTTCTGCCAGGGAGAGGAGGGTGATAATGGATAAGGACTGGGATGATTTGTAATTAATTGTGGATCCTGTTCTTCGAGTGAATTGTTTAATTCTGTTTATCACATGCTATTTGTGTTGTTCAGCTTGCAAACAGTGCTGTCTTGTGGCTTCACTTGGTTGATTCCTCATTCTGAGATTCCAGAATCATAATTTAGTCATGAACAAGTCATGAAATTCATTGTTTTGCGGCAGCATCACAGTGCAAACGTTTTTATAAACCACCTTACAAAAATAAATAAAAATAGTGCATGAAAAGTCAAAGCAAGGCAGTGTCATTGGTTCATTGATCATTCAGGGTGCTGAATATGCCTGGTGATGCTCCTGCAATACGCTCCTGACCTTTTAATTGAACCAAATGTAATACCCTAATTTGATGGTGGAGCAAAGAATGTGTCAGAACATGAGGATATAGATTATTTTCATTTTAATTTAAGCCTCTTTTCCACTGGCACTCTGTCCCAGGAATTAACTGGGAATTTACTGGGACAGGCTGCCAGTGGAAAAGGAACATTGGCATCAGATGACACAATTTCATGTCAGGGGTTAACCACCTCAACTGCTACTCACATCCCTGGTGTGCTAATATAACCAGCAGAAAAGGGACAGCAGAAAGTCACCTGTTTCCAGTTGAAGGTAGAACACTCCGATCCCCGGTGATGTGTGTGTTCAGGGGGAAAAGCAATTAGTGTCCCAGTTAAAGGTGGAAATGGCACAAAGGGCTTCCTATCCCAGGAGACTGCACAGCCAATTAACTGGGATGCCAGTGGAAAAGAGGCTTTAGAGATACTTTCCAGCCCCGCCACTCAATCATGTGACCAATTTACACACCAACCTTGCAAGTCTTTAGAAGATGAGAAAACCCACAGAGTCATGGAAATAATGTACAAATTCCTTAAAGACAGTGTTGACTGACCATCATGCAAATCATGCTACCCAATATGATGAGAAAATTCTACTGATGATGGCCAGCTCTTGGATACAAAATCCAGAGTTACAAGATCTATTGTCCAATTTAGTACAGTGGTAGCATCACACAACATCATGAAGTGGATTTTTAGCTCCACAGGGGCTAGGCAGCGGCAGATGCATCTTTAACAGACAAGGAAGGTTTCCCCCCTTATTGGTTCCCTCATCATCTGTCACAAATTCAGTCAAGCAGCAATATCCTTTAGCATTCAGCCAGTAGTGAGGTTATCAAGCCACTCTTGGTAATGAACAATGAAGCCACCCAACCAGAGTACATTTTTCCCCTTTACCACAATTCAATTCAAATCTTTTTTAAAAATTATTTTATAATTTTTTATTTTTCACACTGTGAACCATATCAACCAAAATGCATACAAACATTTCCCTCTTAAATATACACTGTGGCATTTTCTCCCTTTATTTTTCCCCCCACCTTCCCTACCCCCTTCCCACCCCCCTCCAAAACCAATAAACATTCAACACATACAATAAAATCATTAAACAATGTTATCACACAATGAAAAATAAACAAGAAAAATGTGTCATCTACTTTTATACACTGGATTAAGTAATTTTGTCTTCTTATCATTTTAGGGGGTGGAGGTCCGAGGCAAGCCCTTTCTGTTATGTTCCATGTATGGTTCCCAAATTTGTTCAAATAATGTGACTTTATTATTTTTTTAATTATTTTATTTTTTCCAATGGAATACATTTATTCATTTCCATGTACCATTGCTGTACTCTCAGGCTCTCTTCCGATTTCCAAGTTGACATTATACATTTTTTTGCTACAGCTAAGGCTATCATAATAAATCTTTTTTGCGCTTCATCCAGTTTGAGGCCTAATTCTTTACTTCTTATATTACTTAGAAGAAAGATCTCTGGATTTTTTGGTATGTTGTTTTTTGTGATTTTATTTAATATCTGATTTAGATCTTCCCAAAACTTTTTCACTTTCTCACATGCCCAAATTGCATGTACTATTGTTCCCATTTCCTTCTTACAGCGAAAACATCTATCTGATAATGATGGATCCCATTTTTTTTTTTTTTTAAAAACTTTTGGGGTGTGATATATAACCTGTGTAACCAGTTATACTGTATCATGCGTAACCTTGTGTTTATTATATTCTTCATAGTTCCAGAACATAACTTTTCCCATGTTTCATTTTTTAATCTTTACATTTAAATCTTTTCCCACTTTTGTTTGGGTTTATAGCTTATTTCACCATTTTCCTTCTCTTGCACCTTAATGTACATGTTCGTTATAAATCTTTTAATTATTGTGTCTGTAATCACATATTCAAAGCTGCTTCCTTCTGGTAATCTGTCTGTTTCCCAATTTATCCTTTAAGTAGGCTTTCAGTTGATGCAAACATTGTACCATGAGTTATTCCATATTTGTACTTCATTTGTTCAAATGTTAATAAATTATTTCCCAAAAAACATTTTTCTATTCTTTTAATTCCTTTTCTCTCCCACTCTCTAAAGGAAAGGTTATCAATTGTAAAAGGGATTAGCTGATTTTGAGTCAATAATAATTTTGGTATTTGGTAATTTGATTTTTTCCTTTCTAAGTGAATCTTCTTCCATATATTGAGTACATGATGCAATACTGGTGAGCTTGTATATCGTACCAGCTTTTCATCCCACATAAAGTATATGTTCCGGTACCTTTTCCCCTATTTTATCGAGCTCTTTCTTAGTCCAATCTGGTTTTTCCATTGTCTAATAAAAATCTGATAAATACCTTAATTGTGCGGCTCTATAATAATTTTTAAAGTTTGGTAACTACAAACCACCTTGGTTGAACCTCTCTGTTAATTTATCTAATGCTATCCTCTGTTTCCCCCCTTTCCATAAAAATTTCCTTATTATTATCTTTAGTTCATTAAAGAATTTCTCTGTTAAGGGAATTGGTAACGATTGAAGTAAGTATTGTATCCTTGGGAAGACATTCATTTTAATGCAATTTACCCTCCCTATCAATGTTAGCAGTAATTCTTTCCAATGTTCTAAGTCTTTCTTTATTAGTGGCTGATAATTTAATTTGTACAAGTGGCTTAAATTATTATCTAATCTAATACCTAGGTATCGGATTGCTTGTGTTTGCCATTTAAATGGTGATTCTTTTTTAAATTCTGTATAATCCGCATTACTCATTGGCATCACTTCACTTTTATTTGCATTGATCTTGTACCCCGATATTTCTCCATATTCCTTCAATTTCTTATGTAGTTCTTTTATTGATATTTCTGGTTCTGTTAAGTATACTATGATGTCATCTGCAAATAAATTGATTTTATGCTCCTTCTCCTTTGTTTTAATCCCTTTTATTTTATTTTCTGTTCTTATCAGTTCTGCCAATGGTTCTATTACTAAAGCGATCAGTGAGGGAGATAATGGACATCCCTGCCTAGTAGACATACTTAATTTAAATTGGTTCGATACATATCCATTTACTGTCTCCTTTGCCAATGGTCCATTATATAATGGTTTAATCCAATTAATATTTTTTCTGGTAGATTGAACCTCTTTGAATAAATAATACTTTGAATAAATAATTCCATTCTATCCTGTCAAAGGCTTTTTCTGCATCTAAAGCAACAGCCACTGTTGGCATCTTATTTTCTTGAACTGGACGAATTAAATTAATAAGTTTACAGACATTATCTGCTGTTCGTCTTTTCTTAATAAATCCAGTTTGATCTTGTTTTACTATTTTTGGTACACAGTCAGTTAATCTGTTTGCTAATAATTTTGCTATTATCTTATAATCTGAATTAAGTAGAAATATTGGTCTGTATGATGCTGGTGTTAGTGGATCCTTCCCCGTCTGGTATTACTGTAATTATTGCTGTCTTACATGAATCTGGCAAGTTTTGTGTTTCTCCTATCTGGTTCATTACTTCCAGGAGAGGAGGAATTAACAACTCTTTAAATGTTTTATAGAATTCTATTGGGAATCCATCCTCTCCAGGTGTTTTATTGTTCGGCAGCTTTTTAAATATATCCTGTACTTCCTCTATTTCAAATGTTTTTATCAGTTTGTTTTGTTCCTCTTCTTGCAATTTCAGCAGTTCAATTTTAGCTAAAAACTCTTCTATTTTAGCATCTTTCCCCTCGTTCTCAGTTTGGTATAATTGTTCATAAAATTCCTTAAAGTTCTCATTAATCTCCATTGTAATTTGTTTGTCCTTTTTCCTTGATGCCAATACAGTTCTTTTAGCTTGTTCTGTTTTAAGTTGCCAGGCTAATATTTTGTGTGTTTTTTCTCCTGGTTCATAATACTTCTGCTTTATTTTCATTATGTTCTTCTCCACCTTATCTGTTTGTAATGTTTTGTATTTTATTTTTTTTGTCTGCCAATTCTTTTCTTTTTGTAATATCATCCCTTGTTGCTAGTTCTTTTTCTGTACTTACTATCTCCCTTTCCAACTGTTCTATTTCTCGATCTTAGTCCTTTTTCATCTTGGTTACATAACTTATTATCTGCCCTCTAATGAAGGCTTTCATTGCATCCCATAATATAAATGTGTCTTTCACTGATTCTGTATTTATTTCAAAGTACGTTTTAATTTGACATTCAATAAACTCTCTAAATTCCTGCCTTTTAAGTAGCATGGAGTTTAACCTCCATCTATATGTTCTTGGTGGGATGTCCTCTAGTTCTATTGCTAATAACAGGGGTGAATGATCAGATAGCAATCTAGCTTTATATTCAGTTTTCCCAACTCTGCCTTGAATATGGGCCGACAACAAAAACATATCAAATCCTACAGTTTTATGCCTACTCGAATAATATGAGTATTCCTTTTCTCTTGGGTGCTGCCTCCTCTATATATCCAGAAGTTTCATTTCCTGCATTGATTTAACATAAATTTGGCCACTTTATTTTTTTGCTAGTCTTTTGTCCAGTTTTATCCAACATTGGATCCAAATTAAGGTTAAAATCCCCTCCTATCAATATATTCCCGTGCATATCTACAATCTTCAAAAAAATATCTTGCATAAACTTTTGATCCTCTTCATTAGGTGCATATATATTGAGCAAATTCCAAAATTCTGAATATATCTGACACTTTATCATTACATACCTACCTGCTGGATCTATTATTTCCTCCTCTATTTTGATTGGTACATTTTTATTAATTAATATACCTACACCTCTAGCTTTTGAATTATATGATGCTGCCGTTACGTGTCCTACCCAGTCTCTCTTTAATTTATTATGTTCCACTTCAGTTAGATGCATTTCCTGCACAAATGCTATGTCTATGTTTACTTTTTTCAGTAAATTTAATATCCCCTTCTGTTTAATTTGGTTATGTATTCCATTAATATTTATATTCATATAATTCAACATGGCCATCTCATACCCTGTTTACACCTCATTTCCACTTTCTCACCACCACCATCCCTCTTTTCCCCATTTTCATCTCTCAGTTTTCCCTTTTTAAACTCAACGTACGACAACACATTTAAAACATACAATACTTAAACAACTCCCACATCCAATATTCCCTTAGCCCCAAATGTCCCCTCCCTCTTTGAGGTGCCCCTTATCCCTTGCTGGGCAACTACAACTCCCCTCTCCATTTGGATTACGAACCCGCTCGCAAGTGTCAACTGATTTTGCAGTGACGGTTATTCTCTCCCACTCAACCCCCCAGAAAATTTATTTATTTATTTATTTCACATATAACAAAGCTCACCCTCTTTTTTTCCCCCTTACTTTTCTTCCCTTCTCTTTCCCGTCTTTAGTTCTTACATATACATTATTTTTACATCTTTATATGTATTTTATTGCCGTTCTTCATTCTTGTTACAACTCTTCATCTCTCCTCTGTCCTGCAGGCATTCTGCAAATTCTCATGCTACCTCCAGATCAGAGAACAGTCTGTTTTGCTCCCCAGTGATAAATATTTTAAGCACAGCTGGATGTCTTAACATAAATTTATCACTTTTTCATAGGATCGATTTTACTGTATTAAACTCCTTCCTCTTCTTTAAGAGTTCAAAACTTATGTCTGGGTAAAAAAATATTTTTTGGCCCTAGTATTCCAATGGCTTATTGTCTTCTCTAATTTTATTTCTTGCCCGCTCCAGTATATTTTCTCTTGTTGTACATCTCAAAACTTTCACTAAAACGGATCTTGGTTTTTGATGTATCTGTGGTTTCGGAGCTAGTGTTCTGTGTGCCCTTTCTATTTCCATTCCTTCCTGTATTTCTGTCATTCCCTTATAATCCCTTATTATTCCCTTTGGGATCCATTCTTTTATAATTCCTTCATATCTGTGCTTTTTTCATCTTCCTTTAGACCCACTATTTTTATGTTATTTCACCTCTATAATTTTCCATTATATCCATTTTCTGAGACTAACTTTTTTGTCACTTTCTTCCAATTTTCTTCTTAAGTCATTCACTTTCATTTCTACAGCCGTTTCTCATTCTTCCACATTTTCCAATCTATTCCCTATTTCTGTCATGACCAGCTCTAATCTATTCACTTTTTCTTCTGTACTTTTCATTTCTCTAAATTCTAATGTCAGCCATTCTTTTAATGCTCTCATTTGTTATTGAAAAAAAAACTATCTATATTCTGTCTATCTGTTTTACCTTCTATTTCTCTGTGCAGATCTTGGTCTTCTTCCTCTTCTTCTGTGTCTGCACTTGTGTTTGCGTCTTCTTCTCTTCCTTGTATCTGTGTCTCTTCTGACTTTCCTGATGAGTTGCTTGTCTCACTTTTCTGGGCTTCTTCTTGTTTGGCTTCTTACTGTTGGTCCTCTTCTTCTGGGCTGCTCATCTGTTGGGCCTCCTGCTGCTGCTCTTCTTTCCTTTCACTCCCTTTCCTGTCGCTTTCCTCTTCTTCCAGCTGAGAGCCCTGGTGTCGAGCATCCCACAGCTGGTCGTGCTGTGTTTGTCCGCTCCTCAGCTGAGCCCCCCTCCCATTGGTGTTCTCCTTCTCCTTAGTAAGCGCACTTTTGTTTGGCTCAGAGAGCCATATTTGCAGTCCAGCACTTGGGGGGGGTCACGACTCTGCGGGGTCGTCACCAACCCCGGAGAACGGGTTCTCTTCTCCACGACGTCTCCCTGTTTCTTCATGCAGGTAAGGCCTTCTCCTTTCTCTTCCGGCATCTTTTATTTTTTTCCCCCATTGTTTTTACTTTTTCCTTCTTGGGTGCCATTTTCTTTCTTTTCTCCACAACTTTATCTTTTATTTGTTATGTTTTGTATTTCTTGAACTTTGTATTTTCTTCACTTTATTTCTTCTTTTCTGGAGAGGGCTGGTAATACCCAACCAGCCACTACTCCATCACGTGACTCCTCTATTCAAATCTTTTTAAGATTGTTCCTGACCCCTGTTGATTCGCTATACACAAATGATTTGCAATATTTATGCATGGTGTACAGCAAGATCGGTCTGTTGTTCTGCCTCTTCTGCATGAAACCTTAATTCAGGCAATGTAGATAAGTTTGCAACAAAATGGAGCAATTGAGAAATTATTTTGCTTAAGATAAGAATTAAAATGAGGATATACATTTATATTTCTCAGTGAAAAATTTTGAAATGTGCATTTTTCTTCCCAAGGGTAGAATTTTGTGCTTTCATCTTTTTACAAATGATGAGAAATTATGCTGGAAAATTTCAGTAAAATGTATATAATTATGTCAACTAGAACATGGAGCATTTTAGCCCAGTACAGGCTCTTTAGCCCATGATGTTGTATCCACTATCGAATGAGCAAAGACTTCGTATTATCTCAGAAAATAAGGTGGAAAAATGAGACAACGGAGAGAGGCTGAGAAGTAAAGGGTTTAAACAATTGTACTTTCAGTTATACTGGACATGAAATACAATTGAGAAAAATTGATTATGCTGCTGTACTATCACTGCTAAAATTATGAACTTAAAGGACTAAGCAACTGTAGGAATGCAAATGGATTTTTAAAATTATCCACTGTACAACAATTAAGTCAGTACAAAAAAATAACATGAACAACTGATATTGCATGTGGAGAGTCATTTCAAAAGTTTACATCTTTTATAAACAATTTATTTACTGTTCCAGAGATAATGAACACTTATTTATATAGCAGCATACCACAAAGTAAACAATAATTTAAAAACAACAAATAACACATTGGTATTTCAAAGGATTCCACTTGGAAATAAATGCATTTCTTGATTCTTTCCTACAGATGATCTTCTGACTTCTTACATTTCCATCCTTTTCTCAGTCTCCACAGATGCGACTGGACCTGTGCAGTCACTTTCATCTCCCAGTACCTACTTGTTATAATTTTGCTGTCTGGGGGACCACATTGCACAATATATAGCTATGATGTGTATTATATTAAAAGAGTGCCTACATTTCGTTGGATGAAAAAATTAAAAATACTTTACAAATCCATATCTACTTTTTAGATATGGATCAGAAGAGAACATCAATTGAATTACTTGAATAACTAACAAAGAACAAGTCCCAGTTTGTTTAATTTTCTTGATATGAAAATTTCACACCCCTGACATGCTAAAGAATTGTGACGGTCTTCATTTTATTTTACTGAAGTAGAATTTGTCGAAAAGTAGACAAGAGTATTTTAAATCTCAACCCAAGCGATTTGTATTAGTGGAAAAATGTCTTGTTTCTTCATTCTATTCATAAAACCCAAGGTTCTACCATAATTTTCCCACTTGAAAATGTATTGATTTGCTCTCCAAGTTTAAAGAATATGGATACTGCCACTTCTTCACTGTCACAGCTTAAAAATCCATTTTAAGTGTTCCCTTTCCTTATTCTTCCTCATGCAATGTAGCAATCTATATTTGGAGCATGATTAGCACAACGCTGTAACAGTGCCCCCGACTGGGGTTCTGTAACGAGTTTGTACATTCTCCCCACATCTGCATGGGTTTCCTCTGGGTGCTCCGGTTTCCTCCTAACTTGCAAAATGTATCAGGGTTGGTAGTCAATTGAGTGTAATTGGGTGGCAGGAGCTCATTGGCCAAAAGGGGCCTGTTATTGTGTTGAATGTCTACATTTTAAAAAAAAATTTAAATTTACATTTATCTATATTAAACCTCTTCTGAAATCTGATTAGCTGATCCCAAATTCTATGGACTCTTGAATTCAGTGACTGAATCCTTCACAATTAATTATACAATTAAGTTTCTGTCTTGACTGCATATTTTGATGTTGTAGTCCAACCAAAACTAAATTGCCTTATAGCTCCTGACCACAAAGGAACACTAAATCCTTTGTCTGAAAAATATATCTTAATAACAATACTCTAACTATGCTGCTAGATTAATATTTATGTGGATTAATTTTATTCATGAGCATATCAAATGCCTCATGACATTTCATGTACACAAACATTGCACACCTTGATCAATAAATTATTTTCTCTCATAGTTTCTATTAGCATTTACTTGCCTCATACAAATGTGACTTTACCCAATTATAGTAAATTATTTGTATTCACATATACTCCTGCCCTTCACATATGAAGCACAAGAACTAAATGCAAGTTGCACTTTTAACAGTCTTACTTTATACAAGGCAAACATTTTGTTTGCTTTGCTATTACTGGGTATAAATATTGTCTTAATCCTCTGGATTTAGCATTACTGAATCCTCAGCGTCATCCTATTACAAAGTTCCATCTTTCAGGGATCCTTATTCAAGTCAATGATTTACTGCTTTGTATCATAGATTATTATATTTAAAGCATTTTGATTTGATCACTTACTCTCCTCCTGCAACTTCCATTAATAAAACAGGCTCAAATAGTGAAGGTTGATTATCCAACTTCGACCTTTTCGGGTCAAAATGTAATTGATGTACCAAAGTTGATACTCTTTTGCACAAAATTTTACAATATTGTGTTGGAGGTGTGATTAATGGGAGGTAATTCACTTAAACAATTAATATCAAATACACACTCATTGCTGATGCTCTACAAAAACTTCCAAAGTTAGAGTACCACATTGATGCAGAATCTTGAGAGGGTGGAGTCAAAGAGCTGAATAATACAAATGATACAAGAAAAGAAAGAGATGACTGCTATAATCAAATCCCACAGATAGGGTGAAGAGTAAGGGAAATAGATTGCTCTTGGTCACATTGGATTTCATTCATGACCAACCAAGGTAGAGTCATGAGCTGAACTCCATGCATGACGAACTATGGAGGGATAAAGAACCAAGCTCTTCATCTCTGATTACAACCTATTACAACCAATTACTAAAAGGATCTATTTGGATGCCAAAATGACACAGAATGGCCAAGGATTGCATTTGGAAATGGAATAACCTGTTCAGATTCAGGAAGACACTGCGAACGCAAAGAATGACCAAATGAGATATCAGCTGGTGTTTGTGCAATTATGCCATACAAAGAGTCTATACTTCCAGAGATGCAAATATTAAATGGGAAGAAATGAGTGGATGCACAAGTATTTTAAGATAGAAAGTCAAATCCATGTGATAAATATTATGAATCAACAATACGTGGGAGAATAACTGTGGTTGAGATAGGTAATCTAGTAAATATAATATAGTAATGATATAGTAAATATAGCATTGTTCTGATTTTGCAATAAATGAATGTTTGTAGAAGTGGGGATTACTTAAAAGGTTTGAAAAATGTTAAATTGTATCATACCATGCCCTCCATAATGTTTGAGGAAAATACACTTTTCCTTTATTTGCCCCCATGATCCATTGTTTTCAATTTGTAATCAAACAAATTAAAGTGCACATTCCAGATTTTATTCAAGGTTATTTGAATACATTTTGTTTGATCATGCAAAAATTCCAGTCTCCTCATCTGGGACATAGTAATGGTATGTTTATTAAAGTAGTCATATTGAGTACTTTGTTGCATATCCCTTGCATGCAAGGACTGCTTGAAGTCTGTGGTTCATGGACATTATCAGGTGCTGAACTTCTTCTCTAATGGTGCTTTACTAGGCCTCTGCTACAGCCATATTCAGTTCCTGCTTGTTTCAGGGGCTCGTTTACCAAGTTTTTTGCAACATATGGAAGGCATGCTCAAATGGATTTACATCAGGTGATGGACTAAGCCATTTAAGAATTATCCAGTTTTAAGCTTTGAAAAAACTCCTTTATTGCTTTAGCAGCATGTTCGGGATCATTGTCTTGTTGTAGGATGAAGTGCCCTCCAATGAGTTTGGAAGCATTCACTCAAACTTGAGCAGATGTTTGCATACATCTCAGAATTCATTTTACTACTGCAGTCACATCAATGAAGACAAGTGTGCCAATACCTGTGGAAGCCATGCATGCCCAGGCCATAACATACCCTCCACCATGTTTCACAGATGAGATGGTAGGATTTGGAATAAAAATACACCAAAATGCTGAAGGAACTCAGTCTTTTCAGCATCTATAGGAGACAAAGATATATTGCTGATGTTTCAGGCCTGAGCCCAAGGAATAAGCAAAATAAGCCAGAAGGAGGAAATCTCAAAGTCTCAGAATTCTAACAATGGAGGAGGAATCCAGACCAATAAAATGGATAAGGGATAGCCAAGAATTCATCATGTTTGTATGAAAGGAGAGACAGAGCTAGGGAAAGGCAATGGGGGAAGGTTTAAATGAAAGCCAGAGAAATTGATATTAATGTCATCTGGTTAGAGAGTTCCCAGCTGAAAGATGAGGTGTTGATCCTATAATTTACATGTGGTCTCAGTAAGGTAGTGCATGAGACCATGGACAGACACATCAGAAAGGGAATGGGATGGAGAATTGAAATGGTGGCCACTGGAAGATCCACTTTCTTGCAGCAGAGCCAAGGTGCTCAACAAAGTGATCTCCCAATCTGCATCATCTCTCCGATGTAGCAGAGACCAAACAGGAGCACTAGATGCAGATGACCTCTGAAGATTCACACTTCACTTGGAAGGACTGTTTGGGACCCCAAATAGTGGTGAGGGAGGAAGTGTGGATGCAAGTAGAACATCTCCTATTGTCACAGGGGTATGTCCCAAGGGGACGATTGGTGGGGAGGGAGAAGTGGACAAGAGAGCCACAGAGGAGACGGAGAGGGGAACACGTGTTTCATGGTGGAATCACAAAGTGGAAATGGCAGAGGAGGATGTGTTGAATATGAAGGCTGGTGGGGTAGTAGGTGAGAACAAGAGTAATCTTGTCCTTGTGCACAGGGGCAGAAGGCACAAGGGCAGATGTGCAAGTAATGGAGGATATGCAGGTGAGGATTGAGTTGATGGTGATAGAGGGAAAACCACGTTGTTTGAAGGAGGACAACTCTGACATCACTTGTCTTCATTATAGCATGGAAGCCCTCATCCTGGGTGCAGATGTGACAGAGGAAGTGAGAGAATGAAATAGAATCCTTACAGGTGACAGGATGAGAAGAGGTGTAGTCGAGATAGCTATGGGAGTTGGTTGGTTTATAGAAGATGTCTATTGAGAATTTATCTCCAGAGATGGAGACAGAAAGATCAAGGAAAGGGAGAGTGTTGCTAGAGATGGATCAAGTGAATTTTTTGCCAGCAAAATGAAGTCAATGAGCTTATCATAGATAGGTTCATGAGGCAGTACCAAAGTAGTCATTGATGTATCAGAGGAAAAGTTGAGAGGCCTTGCCTGTGTAGGCTTGTAGCATGGATTACTCCACATAGCCAAAAAAGGCAGATATAGCTGGGGCCCTTGTTGGTACCCATGGCTACCCCTTTAACCTGGAGAAAATGGGATGAATCAAAGGAGAAATTGAGGGTGAGGACAAGTTCTGCCAGCTGGAGGAGGGTGACAATGGAGGGAACTGGTGGGTTCTATTGTCCAGAAAAAAATGAAAGGCTTGAGGCCTTTAGTATCGGGAATGGAGGTGTATAGGGATTGAATATCCATGGAAAATATAAAGCGATTGAGTTCAGGGAACTGGATGTTGTTGAAGTAATGGGGGGTGCATGAAGTGTCCCGGATGTAGGTGGCAAGGGATTGGAAGTGGGGGGGGGGGGGGGGCGATGGAAGGGTTACCAGAGTTGAGGTAAGCGAATACCAATTCGGTGGGGGCAGGAGCACGTGGACACAATGGGTCTGCCAGGACAATTAGGTTTGTGGATCTCGGGTTGAAGGTAGAAATGAGCAGTGCAGGGTTGAGAGACAATAAGGTTGGAGACCATGCTGGATTTAGGCACAAGCTCAACAAGCTACAGTTTAGGGCTTCATAATCCACATGGGTCTCAAAATTACATAATTTTTTTGGGAGGGGCTTTTAAAATTTTGTGTGCACTTACTGTGTGTATATGTTTAGTCCATGTGAAAATTTTCTATTTTGAGGTTCATGTTTATTTTGTTTTGTTCTGCTTTGTATTTTCCCAAATTTTGTATTTAATTTCAGGCCATCAGAAATTTGGAGACTTTTCAATTCACATACATCATTATGGTCTATTTCATTTAGGTAGTTGTGTTTAGCTTTCGATCTATGCCTTGGGTTTACATGCTCCACCCAATCATATTATAATTTGTTTGTTTACAGGTTCACACCCAAGATCAGATATAGCCATGGAAAGAAAGTGACAAAAACACGAGTATAACATGAAATCCTGTATAAATATATTGGCAAATGAAGCAAATGACAAAATAGCTTTGAAATGATAAAGGTAAATTAAGTCTCCAATTACTGATGGCCCTGTTGCTGTTAGTTTCAATTGTGTTAGTTTTCGGTTTCAAATGTATTTTTCACTTTAAATGCCTTGCTATTAAATAATTAAAAGGCAAATAGTTTAAGTTTTATCAGACCGAGTGTAATTTTTTTTTAAAAAAGGGCCACCAAGCTTTATATAGCTTAGGGCCTCACCAAGTCTGAATCCAGCTCTGATTGGAAGCTATGCCAGGGAAGTAACCAGAAGTGATGAGTTCAGAGATGGTGTGTGATACAATGGTTTGACGAGTTTTGGTGGGGTCCTGTTGGAGGGGTAACTAAGAGGTTTGGATTCAGATAGAGGTCAGTGGATCAGATCACAACAGCGGCACCCTTATCTGCAGGTTTGATGGTAAGGTTTGGAGTGGTGCAGTGAGAGTGCAGGGCCAGGCATTCCAAGGGATGAGACTGGAATGAGTGAAGGGGAGTGGTGAAGTCAATATTATTGATGTCATGGCTGCAGTTGGAAATATGCACATCAAGAGAAGGCAGAAGACCAGGTTAGAGCTAGATAAAATAGGGGAGAAGGTACCAGAAGATACACTTTATAAGTGGGATGAAAAGTTGGTGCAACATAGAAGTTCACCAGTACTGCACCATCTGCTCAACATATGGAAGAAGATTCACATCGAAAGGAAAATAAATTACCAAATACCAAAATTATTATTGATGCAAAATCAAGTAATCCCTTTTACAATAGATAACCTTTCCTTTAGAGAATGGAAGAGAAAAGCGATCAAAAGAACAGAAAATTGTTTTTTGGGAAATAATTTATTATCTTTTGAACAAATGAAGTACCAGTATGGTATAACTCAGGGTACAATGTTTTCATACCACCAACTGAAAACCTACTTAAAGGACAAATTGGGAAGCAGGGTGAGATTACCAGAAGGAAGCAGCTTTGAATATGTGATTACAGACACAACGAAAATTAAAAGATTTATAACAAACATAAACATCAAGCTGCAAGAGAAAGAGAACGATGAAATAAGCTGTCAACCCAAACAAAAGTGGGAACAAGATCTAAACAAAGATAAAAAAAATGAAAAATGGGAAAAACTATGCTCTGGAACTATGAGAAATGCAATAAACACGAGGTTACGCATGATACAATATAATTGGTTACCCAGGCTATACACCACGCCCCAAAAGTTAAATAAATGGGACCCAACAGTATCAGATAGAAGTTTTCGCTGTAAGAAGGAAACGGGAACAACAGTACATGCAATTTGGGCATGTGAGAAAGTGAAAAAGTTTTGGGAAGATCCAAATCAGGTATTAAATAAAATAACAAAAAGCAACATACCAAAAATTCCAGAGATCTTTCTTCTCAGTAATATAAGTAGTAAAGAACTAGGCCTCAATTTGGATGAAGCACAAAAAAGATTTATTATGATAGCCTTAGCTGAAGCAAAAAAATGTATTATGTCAACCTGGAAATCAGAAGAGAGCTTGAGAGTGCAACAATGGTACATCGAAATGAATAAATATATTCCATTGGAAAAAATAACATACAATTTAAAAAATAACATCACAGTATTCAAGCAAATTTGGGAACTGTACATGGAACACAACAGAGAGGGCCTACCGTGGACCTCCACCCCCTAAAATGACAGAAGGAGAAGACGAAATGAACTGACCTAGTGCATAAAAGTAGATGACACAATTTTCTTATTTTCACTGTGTGATGACATTGTTTAATGGGTTTATTGTATAGTATTTGTTGAACATTTAGTGGGTAGGGAGGGGGGTGGGAAAGAGGGAGAGAGGAAAAAAGGGGAGAAAATGACACTGTGTATATTCAGGAGGGAAATGTTTGCATATAGTTTGGTTAATATGGTTCATGGTGTGAAAAATTTTTTAAAAATTTAAAAAAGAGAAGGCAGAAGACTGGAATGGGGTGTCCAGGAGGAGGAAGGTTTAAAGCAGAAGGGATCTGCAGTGGGGGGGGGGGGGTGGAGAACTGTGGTTGTTGAAGTAGGGATGGAGATGGAGCCGACGGAAACAGAGTTCAGCACAATGGCATGTATGGAACTCGTTAAGGTATGAATGAAGGGGGACAAAGGTGAGGCCTCAGTCTCGAGGGGAAGGTTGGAGGGGATGGTGAAGACCAGGCAGGGGTAAGGGGAGGTTCAATGGGGTGGATCAGGAGGTGGAGGGTAGGAAGGCTCCAAGGGATCTTTGTACCTTGGGCAGTTCCTTTACATTTTGCTCTTGCCATCACTCTGATACAGGCTAATCTTGGTCTCGCCTGTCCACAAATTCTTTTTTCCAGATTTCTGCTGGCTCTTTTAAATACTTCTTGGCAAACTTTGTTTGCATCTTGCAGTGTTCCCTCTGTATTTTGGTTCACAATGTATTATGCAGATAATAGTCATCGACACATCCACCCCTGCATCCTAGAGTGTTTTTGATCTGTTGGACAGGCATTTGCTGAGAACTCTTCTGTTATCAACAGTGGAGGTCCTCCTTGGCCTTCCCGTCCCTTTGCGATTAGAGCTCACCAGTATACCCTTGATGACCCAAACAGTTGATTTTGGTAATCCTAAGGTTTGGGTGAGTCTCTTACTGTTTTATTCTTGTTTTTCAGCCTCATAATTGCTTCTTTAACTTTAAGTGGCATAACCCTGGTCCTCATGTTGAAAAATGGCAATTACAGACTTGAAAGGTGATCAAAAACTTAAAAGCAAGCCCATGTCTTTTACACCTGCACCTATGAAGCAATTAACACACCTGAGTAATTACAAACACCTGTGAAGCCAAATGTCCCAAACATGAGAGTGCCCTGAAATGGGAGAACCATGTATAAAAGTGCTGTGATTTCAATATGGTCAAACCAAAATGTATACAAATAACCTTGAATAAAATCTGCAATGTGCATTTTAATCATATGAATTGTTTGATTACAATTTTTTTTAAAAACTGTGGAACACAGGGGCAAAGGAAAAAGTGTCTTTGTCCCAAACATTATGAAGGGCATTGTTTCATCAGTGGGCTTCATGATTGAATTGATTAGTAGTTTCTCATGTGTTATTTTATGTTCATTGAATATAGGACATTGATGTCACCAACATTCATTTCCAAACTAGTTTTGCTGATTTTTGAACAAACTTACCAAAATATATTTACACCATTGTTTAGCACAAGTAATTTTAGAGTAAAGTTTAAATTTGAGAAGAATTATTCTTTTTTAAAAAAATCTCATGAAACACATGTTAATAAAAATATTAAACTTCAACCAAACATTTAAGATTCCTTTCAACAGTTGGATTCTGGAGAAAGCTTCAGAGTTGCAGTACACAGACGTCCATCAAGCAAGGAAGATAGTGGGTCAAATTCTGATCAATAGTGACGAACTTGTTCGAAACGAGCATGGTAACTACCTCAACTATTAAAGAATTATACCTCAGCAAAAATAATGTCTCAGTGAAATGATGGGGGGAAACTTGTTTCTTATTAAAGAATTATACCTCAGCAAAAATAATGTCTCAGTGAAATGATGGGGGCAAACTTGTTTCTTATTAAAGAATTATACCTCAGCAAAAATAATGTCTCAGTGAAATGATGGGGGCAAACTTGCTTCTTATTAAAGAATTATACCTCAGCAAAAATAATGTCTCAGTGAAATGATGGGGGCAAACTTGCTTCTTATTAAAGAATTATACCTCAGCAAAAATAATGTCTCAGTGAAATGATGGGGGCAAACTTGCTTCTTATTAAAGAATTATACCTCAGCAAAAATAATGTCTCAGTGAAATGATGGGGGCAAACTTGCTTCTTATTAAAGAATTATACCTCAGCAAAAATGTCTCAGTGAAATGATGGGAGCAAACTTGTTTCTTAAGGATTTTTGACCTGTATTGTTACCAGTTGAGACCAGTGAAGTGGTTAATTTTCATTTGGGGAACTTGGGGTCCTGTTGTAGATCTGATTATGAACATAGATTGCTAGTTGTCAGCTTACACTCTTAACTGAACATTAGTCTGCCCAAAATGCAGAATAAAACCGGTCTACTCCGTTCAGTTTTAAATGGATAGAATTAAAATTAGATGTCATTTCAAATTAAAAAGGCCTAATCCACCCCAGTAAACAAGCCTTTTGTTGGTATTGGAACTGAAAAAGGAACTCACACCTGCGTAAAACAGGCCTTATCGCATTCAATGCAATGAGAATTTGACAAAACTTTGAGATCATGACGCGTTGTGCTATTTTAAAATGACAAACGCACTTGACCGGCTCCTCCAACTTCAAAGGCAAGGGAAGCACGGTGGACTTTTCGAAAGGTAACACTTACATTCCCGCGCCCGTCAAGATGAAGCCGCGGTCTGCGAGTCTCCGACGAAGCTGAAGAACTCCAGTTCCAGGTTTTCGAAGAGATCCTTCCCTGGCACCAGGAGGAAGTGCAAGGCTCTCGGTCCTCTGCTCACGGCCACTCTTCAACAGAGAGCATCAGTGTGCAACAAGGAAAGGGAGAGAAAAAAAATAAAAGGGGCTGTTGCAGAGAAGATCGAAGAATCTTCCCAATAATTCCAGGGAAGGAGCTCATCTGCTTTCCCAGATGGTAGAGTTGGACAGAGCCGCTGGCCGTTCGCTCCCTGACTGAGGGCTCGTTGTCCCCTCCCCGTCTGAAGCGGTGTGGCGCTTTGCTTCCGCGGGGACGGTTGAGCGCGTCTCCTCCCTGCCTGCCTGCCTGGTGGCGGTCTCTGGGTGCTCGTGGGTGTCCGTGTCCCTCGGCTCGTGCTCTTCCCTCAGAGGCCCCCCACCCCTCCCGCTTCTGTTTCTCCTGGCAAGATGGCGGATCTGGAGGCAGTGCTGGCTGATGTGAGCTATTTAATGGCGATGGAGAAAAGCAAATCGACTCCAGCTGCCAGAGCCAGCAAGAAAATTGTACTTCCAGAGCCCAGGTAAGGATTGCAAGAAAGAAAGAACGAATGGGGATTGGAAAATGTCTCCAGATCCGAATTTTTAAAAATGCAGCCCGTGTGTCATGACAGGCGTTGCACCATCAAAACACAGCAAGCAGCAGCTGTCATTTGTTGCACGAATATTCAAAAACACTTTATTATAAACCATCTTTAAGTCTAAATCTTCAAAAAAAACCAGAAACTTGGGAGACTCTATGTCTCCAACCTCCTTATAAATTCAACTGGACTGAATTGACAATGGGATTCGAGACATTTTCTGCATCCCCCGTCATTAATACCCCAATTTGAATGAATCATAAAATCGTGCTATTGATTGATTACTATTTAAAAGATATATTTTATTTCAATTTAAAAGAATAAAGTCTCGTAATTGATTCGATGTCGTGCGAGCTGGGTAATAGAATCAAGTATATTTTCCCATTACAGGTCGTGTGTCAAATACAACAATTTGCTGGTTCATATAATTTATGTTGATCCTTTGGAATCATCACACCAGTTTTCTGTCATTATACGCATTTATGCAGCCAACTGAGAAATTTGTTTGATTAAAATCAATTTAAAATAAAAAGAATGGTTTTGAAAATATATTGGAGAAAGTGTTCAATTAATCTTTTGATAAAAGTAGTACTCGCAAAATTTAAGATTGGGCCTTCGTGCAGTCTCTGAATTATGTGAAATCTTTGAGAAAAGCTTATGTAAAATATGATTATATGGGCACTGTATTTTGCAAAGATTGAATGCAAAATTTATTGTAGTTTGTTCAATAAAGTTAATTTTTAGAGGAAAAATATTTCATTTTTTGGTTTTTGAGAATAGGCTATCCATGCTTGGAGTAGCGCGATTGTGTGGCTTCTGTTTCCTTCCTGTCTGATCTGAACAAACATAACCATAGAGCAGAGCATGCAATATCTGTTATGATACCCTGTTTTTTAACTGTGAACAACAACAATTTTGAAATGTAAATGAAGTCAAGGACATTGGGAAATGAATTGAATTGATGTATGCTGTTGACTGAATGTTATAAATTATTTGTATTTAAGTAACTTTGTTGCCCTTTTAAGATTAAATATTTGGGAAGGAAGTTGGTAAATGAATAAGAAATCTACTTGAATAGCTTCTAATTATTTTTCACTTCTGTACTTTTAAAGAACACAGTTACATTGTTGTAAATTTGGTATTGCATGTAAAAATGATTGAGTTGGTAATTAAAACATATGGTTAAACCATGAAAAGATCTGGACTGCTGCGGGGCTTGAAGCATTTCAAAAAGACCCACTAGTCAATTTGATCAAAATCTCAGTAAGTTCTTAGTCAATTTCTTAATTGTTTTAAAAAAAACGAGTAGCTTCCTAGAGTGAAACCTCTGTTTAAAATATTACTTGAATGTCTGTAAATTACAGTTGTGTTTTCACAAACTGAAATGCTCTTAACATGCTCCTGCAGTGCCTGTGAATTACGAAGAGCTCTCTTGCTAATGAAAGAGGAGTCAGAATATATTATTCAGCGCTTGCAGAGTTAGTTTGGAACATTTTATTCTTTGGCATTTGATTGACTACTTAAAATATCTTGCATGTTCCTCTTTGATCTAATGATATAAGACACTGTAATAATACAGACATGAAGTCCCAGATTGGGTATGGTCTGAAATATACTGATCTAATTTGAGGTGTGAGGAAATAATGTCAGTGGTCAGAGATTTTTTTTTAACTTTTAGATGGCCAGTTGTCCTCTGCTGGAAAATGTTGCAGTTTAAAAAAAAAACCTACTTCATCAGGTACCATGGGTCTGTCAGGATTTGCAGGATTACATTCTGTCACATTAAGTTTTCGTGGTTCACATTTGGTGCAGCCAGCTGATGCCTGAAGAATGGTAAAGGTGTGAAATTTGATTCAGACACTTCTATTGTGGTTGGAACTGGGAGTATTGAAGGATAGATTCTTCGCCTGATTTGTGCTTTCCTCACCTTGCTGAACAAGGAGTTTTATATGGTATATTTCCCTGATTTTGGTTGGGCCATACCTAATTTTGGAAGGATCTGATGGAGTAAAATTCCTTCCAAAATTACTGCCATTATTCAGTCTTTATTCTTACACCTTCCTGGGTTTTTTTTTGCTTGTATCTTAAAGAAGAGTTCAGTTAATGATGATGTGTCTTTACCTGCTATGTAAGCTATGTAACACCCAACCCCAACCAACCAATTTTCCCTTGCAACCGCTGCAATCGTGTCTGCCTGTCCCGCATCAGACTTGTCAGCCACAAACGAGCCTGCAGCTGACGTGGACTTTTTACCCCCTCCATAAATCTTCGTCCGCGAAGCCAAGCCAAAGAAAGAAGCTGTGAGACCGGCTGAGTTCCCCTCTCATTTCTGTGTATTTTTACTAAAAATTAATGATGATGACACGTGTGCATGGGATTGAAGATTTTTTTTGTTTACTGATAAGTGCTAAATTTAAAATTATATAGACTTAAACTGTGTACAAAAATTTTGAACACCAATTTTTAAAAGTTTTAAAATTTGGACCACAGTATAAGTAATAATTTTGCTTTTTGCCTGCAATTAAAATATTATTTAGGACTAAAATAATGACTTTTACACCTCTTTTCCGAGCCACAATGTATTCCTGGTTGTTGAACAGTTGACAAATTGAAGCTCTTTTAATTAAGAAGAATTTATTACATTCTTCAGTGGTTCAAGTCTGTCTGGCAAGTGATAGCCATGGAGGTCTAGAGAATTGCCTGTTTTATTGGTGTGGCTATTTTGTCTGGTAAATCTAAAACCGGCTTCTTGATTAGGGAGAGGAACAATTTGTGCTCTTTGTTTAGGATTTAATGTTAGTGAAAAGCTGTGAAAAGTCACAGCTATCCTACTAAGCAAAATTTTCCTTGTAGATGTTCTAATATTAGTAACTTGAAAACAACCAACAATTGCAGAGAGTGAAAGGGACAAAGAATCCAGAAAATTGAATGCTTTAGTGTTGAATAAAATTTGCCAATTTTTTTTCACCATTTCTGAAAACATTCTAATCAGGACCATGCTAGTGTTTGCGTGATCTTTCTGCACACAAATTTGCTTCACTACAATCGTGACTGCACTCAAGAATATATTTCTTTGTCTATAATAGATGGCACTGTTGTGTCATAGTTTCAACAACAGGCTTCATTCCTGACCTCTGGTTTTCTCTGTGAAGAATTTGTGCATTCTCCCTTTGAACTTGTGGGTTTCCCCCAGTTGCTTTGGTTTCTTCCTATCCCAAATATGTGCTGCTGAGAGGATAATTGGTGACTGTGAATTGCTGTTGGTACAAATGGTTGCAGAGAGTTGATGGCTGTGTGAAAGAGATTAGGTTACAGAAGAATAAATGGAGAATGGGATTGCTCTGTGAGCAGGTGTAGGTTCAGTGGGCCAAATAACAACCTTCTCTGTTGTACTATTTCAGAAGAATATTGCAAAGCTCTTATGTCCTGAAATTCCTTTTGTGAAACTACCTGAACAGTTTTTTTTAGCAGTTGTCAATGACAGGAATATCTGTAGCTTAAGGTACAAATGTGGGAAAAACCCACCAGGAAAAAAAATGTCAGCATCATGTTCATTCAGAGATGGGAGTGTGGAATGAGTTGCCATCTGATGTGGTAAATGTCGCTCACTCTTAAGTTTAAATTGGATAGATACATGGAAGGGAAAGGTCTGGAAGGTTATGGACTGGGTGTAGGTCAATGGGACCCGTGGAATAATATTTTGGCACAGACAAGAAGGGCTGAATGGCCTGTTTTCTGTGCTGTAATGTTCTATGGTTCTATTAATGGAAAAAGGGAAAAAATAGGGACAACACTTTCAATTTTTCTTAAATTTCAGTCATGTGGCAATGGTTCTTGATTAATTATCATTGATGTTTTAACCTCATTCTTTTAAAATGTTGCTTCTTAACCATTGCTAATCATTTTAATTAATTATTCAAAGTTTTCTTGTTTTAACAATGTATCTTGCTTTTTTTAAACATATTCATGCTTGAAGTCTGAATAAATCCCATATTGCAAGTTTTGTTCCATGTCCATCACTTCCTATAGATATTACAATTTTGTTTACTTCCAGTATTACACTGCAGTTTCCAAATTTATCTTTCCTCCCTTTTTGATCAGGAGTGTGCATTGGTTGCTTTCCAGTTCAGTGCATGATTTGCATATATAAATAATAAAAAGTTGTGGATACATCTTCTGCCTGTTGGCTCCTTTCAATAATTGCTGGTGTATGTCGTAATGGTTTGGTGACTTAAACATGCTGAATTTTGTATTGCCATGATATTTCAAGGAATGGGTCAGTGAACATGAATTATCCACAGGATGAGTTCAATAATGCTGGGCAATTTAGAACATTGGAAGTGCACTAGATGATGGGTTTGATCCTTTTTGGGGAAGTAAATTTCTGCCACTCATTTTCTGAGAGAGATGAGATCAACTCGTTGACATCATGAAAGACACACTTTTCAATTTGCACAAAATTAGTATCATTGATGCTACCTTGCCCTTACTACAAATGAAAAGAGGGACCTTGGGGTTCAAATCCATACATCGGTCAAGATCGCTGCACAGGTTGATAGGATAGTTAAGAAGGCCTATGGAATGCTAGGCTTCATTAATATGGGGATTGAGTTCAGGAGTAGAGAGGTCATGTTGCAACTCTACAAATCTCTGGTGAGACCACATTTTGAATATTTCGTTCAGTTCTGGTCACCTCATTATAGGAAGGATGTGGAAGCCATGGAGAAGATGGAGAGGAGATTTATCAGAATGTTGCCTAGATTTTATGAGGCAAGGTTAGCAGAGCTGGGACTTTTCACTTTGAAGGGTAGAAGGATGAGAGGAGACTTGATAGAGGTCTACAATATTATGAGAGGTATAGATAGGGTGAACAGCCAGGGCCTGTTTCCCGGGGCAGGAATGGCAAACACCAGGGGACATATTTACAAAGGGGTAAGTTTTTTTCATACACAGAGTTGTGGGTGCCTGGGATGGTGGTGGAGGCTGAAACAATAGGGCCATTTAAAAGATTCTTAGACAGGCATGGATGAAGGAAAATTAGAGTGTTACGGGGTAGGGTGGGCTTAGTACTTTTTTTAGGGATATATGAGTCAGCACCACATTGAGGGCTGAAGGGCCTGTACTGTGCTGTCGTGTTTTGAGAAAATCTTGGGATTAACTTCTGCAATCATTGTGTAATTTGCAGGATAAAGTGAAGAAACTTGAACAGAATATATTGTCTTGAGCATGTCATGAAATTCATTCTTTTGTGGTGCAAATATTTATTATAAGGCACTTTCAGGTGGCCAATTGCCCCGCATGTATAGCCGCATGTTTAGGCAATATGCGGCAGTTTTGAGGCCACCTGAATGTGCAGGAGGCGCTCTTGAGGCGAGCTACTTAACCCTCCTCCGAGAGGGATAATTAGCTCAGCTCAGTGGCTCCCCCAGCCACCTGAATGCAGCTGGCTGAAAGCGGATGTTAAAGGGTCAGGCTGCAGATCACAGCTGACACTGGGCAGGAGCCGGAGTGTGCTCAGAGCTACAGCCTGTGCAGCTGTGTCCTTCAGGTGGCCAGTGTTGCGCTTTAAACGCTGCCACCTGAACGGCAATTTAAAGGGCCGCTTCTGCTTCTTCAGGCACATTCTTAGCATAGAATGCACCTGAAAAAGCCTTCAGATGCAAAATTAAAACGACAAATTACATTGAAAATAAATACATTAGTGCAAAAAGAAGAGAAAGTGAGGTAGTGTCTGTAGGTCATTGTCCATTCAGAAATCTGATGGAAGAGGGCAAGAAGCTTTCCTTGTGCCGCTTTGTGCTTGTCTTAAGGCTTGTATCTATTTTCTGATGGTTGCAGTATGAAGAGGGCATGGCCAGAGTGGTGGGGGTCCTTAACGATAGAGGCTGCTTTTTTAAGACACTGCCTCTTGTAGATATCCTCAATGGAAAATAACCAGAGACTTGATTCACGTTGCTGCATTTATATAGAAAATGTCTGAGCATTTTTACAGATGGGGAAGAGATTCAAGATGTTTTGTTTTAAAGGAAGAAAATGATGGTGAAATGATGCCAAAGTTATGCAAGTTGTCTCAAGTTGTAACATTGGATTTTATAAAGACTCAAAGTGGATAGAAAGATGTAAGAGTAGAGATTAAAATAGGGATTTGCAAAGGTTTTTGGGTTAGGGTTGATGGTTGAAAGATTTTAATGTGAAGGAAGATGCAAAAGGTCAGAGTCAGGCAGAGCAGATAAAGATAAGCAGAATGAGATTGCAGAGAAAGTGATTGGCAAGATCATTGAGAAATTTTGGTTTGTATTTTGTTGTATATTGGCTTGCATTTGTACTATTGTTAATGTAATGACAGAAAACTCAAAATACAAACAGCATAAGATTCGAATCTAGGAGGTTAGATATTAGTCAAGTGTTGGCAGTAGTGATGGCACCAGTTTCAGATGATGAATGAAGCAAGTAATTAACTGGTGTAATTCCAGTAGGCTTGTAGATAACAATACAGCTAAACTAAGCTAATTGGGGGTCTGATGTTAATATCTTCAAGTAAAGTAAGGAATATTTGTTCTTGTAATCAATACGGAAATAACAATCGAAGCACTTTCATCTTTGGGTTTTTATCTTTCAGTGCAATCCTTATTGTTGTCCAATTAATGTAAGTTTTGGTTGCAGTTGGTTAAATCAGATGGTAATCTGTAAATAAGTAGTGAGTATGAATTAATTGACAAGAATTTTATAAAATAATTGGAAGATTAAGTATTTTGGCCAGATCCTCTGAATATTTTTGATGAGGAAGAATGCAGTTATCCAGTGGACAATGACATTGGAGCAAAATGCTGCTGTAATTTCCAATGCTGTGATGTTATCCACTCTGTACAGGGACTATTATTACTTGCAGACAAAGGTAAGGCTGTCCAAATACAATGGTTATCAATGGAATATGATGAGGGTTGGGGATGATTATTTGTGCTTCAGGAAATACTATGATCAGAATGTTTCTTTATGAGATAATGGGAGTAATTCAGGAAGTGGGGTGCATAGATTCTCCAGTAGAAAGAGGAGGATTTGCTGGATGTCAACAAGTGGCCAAATATAGATTAGCATTATCAGACTGAGTTCAGAGCATATACCTTTGTAAGCGGGTTTGTGATGTTGAAAAGTAGGAAACCAGAAATAAAAATGACAAAGCATTTTATTTTGGGACAATTAGTGTATCACAACATTTCTCTCATTTATAATTTATTGATCATATGTCAATAAGAAACTAATTATGTGGTGAATGGTAAAATACAGTTGATTGAGAGTCAACATGCTGCTTTTCAATTGAACAATTGGCATATTTTTTTAATTCTTCATTTTCAGTATACGCAGTGTTATGCAAAAATACTTGGAGGAAAGAGATGAATTGACCTTTGAGAAGATCTTCTCCCAGAAAATTGGTGAGTGGAAATATTACATATTTCAATGATAATGGTTTTTTGATATAGGGGATTGATGTTCTAAGTTCTGTTTTTAACAGTGTCATGCAAATAACAGTCATCCTATCAAATGGGTTTTGAAATTCAGTAGTTTGAATGCGACTTGTTACGCCCAATGTTTATGCAATTTTTCCTGCTTGATCATTTTTCACATCTTTTTCTTCACTTCTCTCTTTGTGACATTTGCTGGGGTGTGGTGTTTGTGACTGTCCAGTGCTTAATTCCTCATCTCAGTCTTCATGTGCAACTTCGAATGTGAAGTAATAAAAATGCTACAATTACTCAGGATATCACACTTGAATTTGACTTGTGCACAAGTGAGTTAGGCCTGAAACATAAGTTAGGCCTGAAACACCTTGTTTGTTTCCACCCTAATCCCATCTGAAAAAAAAAGGACTTTCTGAAGACCTTTGATAAAATATCACTCAAGATGTTATTAAATAATATTAGATTGTGATATATTTGATGTAATATATTGCTGTTGATTGAGGATTCATCAATGGACAGAAAATTGGAGGAATAAAGAGGCCATTATTAAAATTAGGAGGCTGTGACTGAAGGGTTGTTGCAAGGAGGGTAGTTTGACGAATTGGTTTTGGGCACATCTGTTCAGTTTTTACCATGATTTGGATGGAAGATCAAGTATAACTTACCTAGGTTTGCTGACAGGAAGCTAGATGCCTTTGAGGGTTGCAAGGAGCGTTGGGGGGGTAGAATGTAGAGAGACCAGGATAAAGGCAGATTAAATGAATGGGTAAGGATATTCAGAATGATTGTAATATTGAAAAATATAGTTACAGATTGTACCTTTTAAATCTGGTGATGTTGGGTCCTGGCCATTGCCGGACCACAGAAAATGCCGGAAAACTGAAATTGACCCCTAAGGGAACCTCCTATGTATCATGGTGACATCCTGAAGGGTTAAAGTACAGTTAAATATAAGAAATTAACTGGACGGTATCACCAAAACACTCAGCTGCAGTGTAAATGGATTTTGGCGCATTAGTGCTGCTAACAGCGCTGCCCTGGTGGCAGATTCAAAACGTGTTGAACACGAGAGTTGCCGAACCATGGAGTGCCCGATCAGAGAGGTACAATCTATATTCTCTTTGATGGGGGGAAAATTAGAAGAGCAGAATTTTTTTTATATGGTAAAATCGAAAGGCGTTGATGTTCAGAAGAACCAAGCTATCCTAATGGATGTTCAGGTACAGAAAACATTTAGAAAGTCATACAGCAAGCTTTTGCAAGAGAATTTGAGAACAGGATGACTTGGTTCAATTATATAGGATCCTAGTGAGGTTGCCTCTGGAATATTGTGTACTGGGCTGGGTCTCCCTAATTAAAGAAGGATGTAATAGTGATAAAGGAAATCTAGTGAAGCTTCATCAGATTGATTTGTGGGATAGCAGGTTTATTATTTGAGGAGTTGTTAAGCAAACTGTACCTTTACTTTCTGGAAGAATGGGAAGAAATCTCATCAAAATGTTTAAAATTATGATGAGATTTGATAAAGAGTTAATGGCCCCTTTTCCACTGGCACCTTGTCCCAGGAATTAATAGGGAATTAACCAGTTAAGGGTCCAGTGGAAAAGGAAAACCATCAGCATGACAGCATCAAATGATGTCAAATTGGGGATTGACAAGCTCTATCCCTACTCGTATCCTCAGTGTCAGCTAATGGTGATGTGCTGATTAAACCAGTGGAAAAAGGACAACTTCCATCCATTGCATTCCATTCAAAGGTAGACTCTCTGATCCCCAGTGATGAGTTGTGTTCAGTAGAAAAGCAGTCAGTGACTTGGTTAAAGGTGGCCCAGTGAAACAGCACAAACAGCTTCCTATCCCAGAACACTACATGGTCAATTAACTGGGATGCCAGTGGTAAAAGGGCTAATGCTTACCATGGCTGGGATATCAAGGACCAGAAATCCTGGTGTCAAATGGGCAGTTATTTATTTTAAGGCTGTGTAGCCTAATTCTGAATGTCTGAGTCAGGGAAAACCTCCTCCCTCCTTACATCTACTTTGTGAGCCCTTGAAGAATTTTGATCAATGAGGTCATCTCTCAGCTGTAGAGAATAGATATCCAGAAATATCATAGACCACCCAGCCCAGAAAACTGTCTGGTAAATTTTAGCTACACTTTCTTTAAGAAAAGACCTAAATTGTATGTAAATTGGACTTGTCTGTTTGTATTGGGATATTACTAATAGTACTCAAATCCTCTTGGATTTAATAATATGGTCAGCATATTATTTACCTTCGTAATTGCTTGTTATATCTGCATTTCCCTAATTATTGATTTTAGGCTGACAGGTCCCTCTGAACAGTTCTTTGTTTTCTCTCTTCCTCTTTTGAGTAATAGAGTTACATTTGTTAAGGTCTTAGTTTAGGGAACATTCAATTATTTACAGAATTTTGATGATGACCTGGCATTTATCCATTGAGATAATCCATTATCTATTAGATTCTTGCACTTCCTCATTTGGTCCTTGGTTCTACGGTATTTCTGGGAGATATTCTGTGTCTTCTTCTGTTAAATTCTCAATTCTGGGCCATTTTAATGTGTAATTTTGAAGTGCTAAAGAAAGTGGTGGGAGTGAAGTGAAATTCAGTCTTTTTTGTGATGTTTTCTGCAAAGCAAATTACCTCTTGGTCGACCCTGTTTTGTTGCCTGGAGTTGGGTTAATAAATAATGTTCAAACTTCAAATCATCTTTTAATCCTTTGTCATGTTTTGATTCTGTTTTATGAGAATATATCAGAAATTGATGTACAGAATAACAGATATGCAAATAAATAGATATCCCATTAATTTCTCTCAGATCTAGGAAAGCGCTAATAAAGGGCAGAGTTAGTATTTTGCATGGAAGCTATTGACAGAGCTAATTTGAATGTTGCAGGAACAGACTTGACCATTTGTCCATTATTTGGTCAGTTCAGACTGCTAAAAGAGTCCTCACAATATGATATGGTCTGAGTTATATAAACTTGGTGAGAAGCTGCTTTTATTTCTGAGCATCAAAAGAGATTTTATAAAATACAGTACAAGCTGTCCCTGGGTTATATTAGAGTTCTGTTCCTGCGTTAACAATTTCATTGAGGGTTAATTAACATGAACATGTATTTATCGTCTTCCCCTGTTTGGTTACAACGATATGGAATCAGAATGCCCATGAGTTTTTATGGCCTTAAAATTTCAATGGATGTTGCATTGTTTGATTGTATTTTACAACTGTCAATAGAAGAGATTAGCCTTGTTGGTTTCCAAAGCAAATCACTTCCGTGGCTTCTCCCTATAAACTGGCAGCTGAGTTCTTAAAGACCATTATCTGTTTGATTAAATCTATTTTAATTGGGCAGCACTGCTAGTGTAGCAGTTTGCACAATAATATGACTGCGACCAGGGTTGGAATCTGGTGTTGTCTATCAGAACTTTATATGTTCTCCCTATGACTTGCATGGGTTTTCTTCAGGTGCTTTGGTGTCCTCCCATCCTCCAAAAATGTACCGAGTTGGTGGAGTAATCGAGTAGCATGTTTTTCACTTTAAAAAATCTAAAAAAATTACTCAGGGGAGGTTACATGCAAAGCATTTTTGTATTGAATATTGGTTGTCATTTGAATTAAATAGCTATTCCATACCTCCTGAAGACATTTGCATTTCTTTAACTAATTTTTATGTCTGAGAAAATGCTTTATAATTTTATGCGACAATTTTCATAGTCAGATTTCTGTAAGTTAGGTCTTCCATAACCCAGTGAGATCCCGAATGTGCCAGCTACAAAAAAACTCGGTAGCTGTTTGGCTCCATTTTAACATTTTCTTGCTATCTGTGTTGATGCATTTTTAAACTCATTTTAAGATGCAAGGTTGTTTTTGGCCCATCTTGTATGAGAATCTTTGACTTGCTGCTTTTGATGCTGATAATGGATGAGCATTTGTGTTTTGAACTTCAAATAACATTGTGTGCTTGGAAAGGATTTCACAATCATGGACAGTGATTCCAAAAATCTTGTTACATTCATGCATGGGCTTTATTGAAAGCAGAATCAAAGTTAGATAAGAGACTTAATTCCTAAATCATGTCAAAAATGTACATGTTCAAAGTGTTCTCTTTTTAGGAGGGAAAAAAATTCTTCCAGTCTATACAGAGCTGACACAGATCTCACATCTGAAGGGTTGGTAGCAAATCCAGTAGTCATGTTAAGATTTCACTTAAAGATGTGTTGATGGACAATGTCAACATCTGTTGACTGCAGAATTGTAATTGCAATTTCTTATCTTAAAATTAAGAAACTAAAAATCATTGAATAAAAATAATGTGTGAGGGTGTGAAATTGCACTTGTGCAAGCTATGCATTCTACCATTAAAGGTTTGAGTTTGACTCTGTGGGTGATTCATAGCAATGTTTTCACTATATTTTCACTTAAAAGAAAACTATGGTATATATTTGAAAGGAATACCTGTGGAAAATAACAACCCCCACAAGCAGTTTCCCCACTAGTTGCACTTTTCTGTTGGGGCGGCAGTGGAAATATGCTGTTCAATAAATTAATCCATATCATGATCTTTAACCTCATCAGAATTATGTGCACAAATAATGGAAACGTCTTAACCTTGTGAGGTTGTGGAGAGTTGCAAAGTCTTACCGGCTTTAGGCAAAGTGCAATGTAGACTAATGTGTTGTAGAGAAATATTTTCACCATGTCATTCACAGAAATTTGGTTGAGTTGTAGGTACATGGAATGAGATTCAAGCTCAGCAGTGCATGAAGAACTACAAACACTTTTCATTTAGGTCATAGAATGGTGATGTAAAGGGTGAGCTGCATAGAGTAAAAGATGTATTACAAAGGGAATTAAAACTGATGATACTGTAGGTTCTGCTAATTACAGTGATCCTTGTTGGATTTTGTGCCAGTTACAAATTAAAAGCACACTTTTGTT
This sequence comes from Narcine bancroftii, assembly GCF_036971445.1. NCBI lineage: Eukaryota > Metazoa > Chordata > Chondrichthyes > Torpediniformes > Narcinidae > Narcine > Narcine bancroftii. The sequence continues at coordinate 129,826,231 of NC_091472.1, forward strand.
TGGCTCCGTGAGCCACCTTTGTAGTTCTGCGTTCGGGGTTTCCAGTGACCTCAGGGAGCGGGCTTCTCTCTCCACGGCAGGCCTCCTCATACAGGTAAGGCCTTCACCTTTCTCTTCTGACGTCTTTCCTTCTTCTTTTCTTCTTGTCTGGGTAGAAAAAACATACTCAAGGATAGACCTATTCCTGTCATCAGCCCACATTCAAGGAAGAGTTAAGAAAACGGAATATAAAGCTAGATTGTTATCGAATCACTCGCCACTGTTATTGGCAATAGAGCTGGAGGACATGCCACCGAGAATGTATAGATGGAGATTAAACTCCATGCTACTTAAAAGACAGAATTTTAGAGAATTCATTGAGCGACAAATTAAAATGTACTTTGAAATAAATAAGGAATCAGTGAAAGATAAGTTTATACTATGGGATGCAATGAAAGCGTTCATCAGAGGACAGATAATAAGTTATGTAACTAAGATGAAGAAGAACTACAATTGAGAAATAGAACAGTTGGAAAGGGAAATAACAAATACAGAAAAAGAATTAGCAATAAAGGAAGATACAACTAAAAGAAGAGAATTGACAGACAAAAAAAAAATATGAAACACTACAAACATATAAGGTGGAGAAGAACATAATGAAGACAAAACAGAAGTATTATGAGCTAGGAGAAAAAACGCACAAAATACTAGCGTGGCAGCTTAAGACAGAACAAACTAACAAAACTCCAACAGTGGCGGTTGCTTTAGACGCAGAGAAAGCCTTTGACAGAGTAGAATGGAATTATTTATTAAAAGTACTACAAAAATTCAACCTACCAGAGAAATATATTAATTGGATTAAAGCATCAAGGAAAAAGGACAAACAAATTACATATAACCCAACGGAAATCAACAAAAACTTCAGGGAATTCTACGAACAACTATATCAAACTGAAAACGAAGGGAAAGAAGACAAAATAGATGAATTTCTAACTAAAATTGAACTACTGAAATTGCAAACAGAGGAGCAAAGTAAATTAATAAAACCATTTGAAATAGAAGAAATACAGGAGATATTAAAAAACTACCGAAAAATAAAACACTGGGAGAGGATGGACTCCCAATAGAATTCTATAAAACATTTAAAGACTTATAAATTCTTCCTCTCCTGGAAGTAATGAACCAGATTAAAAAAACACAAAACATAACAGATTCATGCAAAACAGCAATAATTACAGTAATACCAAAGACAGGGAAAGATCCACTAACATCAGCATCGTATAGACCAATATCTCTACTTAACACAGATTATAAGATAATAGCCAAACTATTAGCAAACAGATTGGTTGACTGTCTACCAAAAATAGTAAAACTAGATCAAACTGGATTTATTAACAAAAAAATGAACAACGGACAATATCTGTAAATTCATTAGCTTAATCCATGCAGTACAAGGAAACAAAACTCCAACAGTGGCAGTTGCTTTAGACGCAGAGAAAGCCTTTGACATAGTAGAATGGAATTATTTATTCATAGTACTACAAAAATTCAACCTACCAGAGAAATATATTAATTGGATTAAAACATTATATAAGGGACCATTGGTGAAGGTGACAGTAAATGGATATACATCAAACCAATTTACATTAAGCAGATCATCAAGGCAGGGATGTCCACTATCTCCCTCACTGTTCGCGTTAGCTATAGAACCAATAGCAGAACTGATAAGAACAGAAAATAAAATAAGAGAGATAAAAATAAAAGAAAAAGAGAAGGAATGTAAAATCAGTCTATTTGCAGATGACGTTATAATATACTTAACAGAACCACAAATATCAATAAAAGAATTACATAAGAAATTGAAGGAATATGGAGAAGTATCGGGGTACAAGATCAACGCAAATAAAAGTGAAGCTATGCCAATGAATAATGCGGATTTCACAAAGTTTAAGAAAGAATCACCATTTAGATGCCAAACACAAGCAATTCATACCTATGTATACAACTAAATAATAATCTCGGCCATAAATATAAACTAAATTATCAGCCATTAATGAAAAAATTACAAGATGACTTAGAGTACTGGAAGCACTTTCCACTAACACTGATAGGAAGGATAAACTGTATTAAAATGAACATCTTCCCAAGGATACAATACCTATTTCAATCATTACCAATTCACCTAACAGAGAAATTCTTCAAAGAGCTAAAGAAAATAATAAGGAAATTCTTATGGAAAAGGGGGGAACCGAGGATAGCACTAGATAAATTAACAGAATGGTACAAACAAGGAGGCTTACAACTACCAAATTTTAAGAATTATTATAGAGCAGCACAATTAAGATACCTATCAGATTTTTATCAAACAAGGGAAAAACCAGATTGGACCAGATTAGAGCTAGATAAAATAGGGGAGAAGATACCTGAACATATACTATATAAGTGGGATGAAAAATTGGTGCAACGTAGGAATTCACCAGTACTGCACCATCTGCTCAACATTTGGAAGAGGATTCACGTAGAAAGGAATAAAATAAATTATCAACTACCAAAATTAATATTGGCACAAAATCAACTAATCCCTTTCACAATAGATAACTTTTCCTTCAGGGAATGGGAGAGAAAAAGGATCAAAAGAATAGAAAATTGTTTTTCGGGAAATAAATTATTATCTTTTGAACAAATGAAGGACAAATATAATATAACTCACGATACAATGTTAGCATACCACCAACTGAAAACCTACTTGGAGGACAAATTGGGAGACAGTCTGAGGTGACCAGAAGGAAGCAATTTTGAATATGTGATTACAGACACAATGAAAATTAAAAAAATTATAGCAAACATGTACATCAAACTGAAAGAAAAGGAGAACGAGGAAACAAACTGTAAACCTAAACAAAAATGGGAACAAGATCTAAACATAAAGATAAAGAATGAATCATGGGAAAAGCTATGCTCCGGAACTATGAGAAATTCAATAAACACGAGGTCATACATGATACAATATAATTGGTTACACAGGCTATACATCATGCCCCAAAAGTTAAATAAATGGGACCCAACAGTATCAGACAGATGTTTTTGCTGTTAAAAAGGAAATGGGAGCAACAATACATGCAATTTGGACATGTGAGAAAGTGAAAAAATTTTGGGAAGATCTAAACCATATATGAAATAAATTCACAAAAAGCAACATACCAAAAACCCAGAGATCTTCCTTCTAAGTAATATAAGAAATAAAGAATTTGGACTCGATTTGGATGAAGCACAAAAAAGATTTATTATGATAACCATAGCTGTAGTAAAAAAATGTATTATGTCAACCTGGAAATTAGAAGACAACTTGAGAATACAACAATGGTACATAGAAATAAATAAATGTATTCCATTAGCAAAAATAACATATAATTTAAGAACTAACATCACAGTATTCGAACAGATATGGGAACCATACATGAAATAGAGAAATCCTACCATGGACCTCCACCACCTAAAATGACAGAAGAAGAAGACAACGAAATGAACTGACTCAGTATATAAAAGACAAAAATTTCTTGTTTATTTTTATTAAGTGATGACATTGTTTAACGGGTATAATGTATCATATAGATTGAACTTTGAATAAATGGGAAGAGGGGTGAGGGAGGGAGGGAAGGGAGGGGGGAAAAAGGGGAGAAAATGGCCCTGTATATATTCAAGAGAAAAATGCCTGTATCTATTTTGGTCAGTATGGTTCACAGTGTGAAAAATTAAAAAATAAATAAATAAAATTTTCCAAGTGGAGGATTAACTGTTTGTGAATATTTCTTTCAAATGCAAGCAAACCTTTCAAGGATTTGAAACCTCTTAGTGGTGAAAGTGAGATTCTTTTCATTGGGCAGTGAAACATTTCTCACCATGTAGCTCTGAAGTATAATAGTGGAGGCTGCTTACCATTCACCAAATTTCACTAATAATTTAGTGGAAAAAAATTCAAACTGCAATTGAAAAATTACTGGGCTATCTTTGCATTTTGGTGATAAAGCAAGATAGCTGAGCCCTGAAAATCTAAAAATTCCCAAATGCTGGAAATACTGAACAGGTTCAGCTACACTGGTGGGAAGAGAAATAGAGCTATCATTTTCAGTTGAAGAGTCTTTATCAGAAAATGTCGTGTGGCTTCTATCAAAAACAGTGGAATGTGTTCTTTCCATTATTGTCTCACCGTGACAGAGGTGCACCAAAGAAGAGGTACAAGGACTCTTGGTGCAATCTCTTGGTGTCTGCCACATTGACCACCACCAGTGGGCTGATATCGCCTCAAACCGTGCATCTTGGCGCCTCACAGTTCGGCAGGCAGCAACCTCCTTTGAAGAAGACCGCAGAGCCCACCTCACTGACAAAAGACAAAGGAGGAAGAACCCAACACCTAACCCCAACCAACCAATTTTCCCTTGCAACTGCTGGAACCGTGTCTGCCTGTCCCGCATCGGACTTGTCAGCCACAAACGAGCCTGCAGCTGACGTGGACATTACCCCTCCATAAATCTTCGTCCGCGAAGCCAAGCCAAAGATATTAATATGGACTCAGTCCTTCTACTTAAGTCTCTTGATTCCTTTAGCTTTGACCCACTGCATTTATTTTTCCCATGTTACAAAAAACATGAATCATTGGGTGCTTTTGTAGTACATTAGCCTGGATCATTGATTTTTAAAAAATGTACATTACTGATTCCTTAAGTTCAATGTAGAACTAAGAACTGTGAGTATTCAAATGGATTTTAGTTACCATTCTTGAGGTTTATTCATTTCCTGAAGATTCTTGGACCATAAGAACATTACAGACACCTGGTGACTCTGGCAAGATTGAATGTTGTCATGGAGTACAAAAGCAAAGCTGGTAAGCATAGCATGTTATTCCACAGCGCTCCCCAATGAGCTAAATGCACTCTATGCTCACTTACAACAGAGAGCCAGTGAGGAGGTAACATCGACATCAATGACTATATGCACTTTGCACCAGTAGTCTCTGTGGTTCAAGATAAGTGAACCTGTGGAAAGTGACTGGACCAGATGTAATCCTGAGAGCCTTTGCATATCAATTGGCAGGTATATTTATTAATATCTTGAATTTTTCCCTGCATCAAACTAGTTCCCACTTATTTCAAGTGGCCCACCATCTTACTAGTAGAAGAGAAGCACAGGAAATGACAACCAACGGTTGGTTCAAATTTCCACCAAGTGCTTTGAGAGGCTGGACATCAACTCTACCCTCCCAGTCAACCTTGACCCAGTGCAATTTGCATTTGCTATCTCCCTGGCCCTCTACTCAGCCATAGAGCACCTGGACATCAAAGTCATTTATGTCATTGATTACAGCTCTACCTTCAATATCATAGTCCCTAGTAAATTTAACCCAAAACTTCGAGAACTAGGCCTCAGTTCCCCTCTAAAACAGAATCCTTGATTTTTTTTCATCTTATTGACTGCAATAAGTGAACCTGGACAGCATCATAGCCTCCATGATCACACTCGATACTATGCTCAACAAAAATGTGAATTCAGTTCTCTACTATCTTCTCTCTTAATCCACAACTGTACTGCCAAATACCATTCTAACTCCATCTTCAAATTTGCTGATGACACCACAGTGATAAGATGGGTATCAAACAATAATGAGATAGAATGCAGAAAAGAATTTGAAAGCCAAATGGAAGAGTGGTAAGATAACAACCTCTATCTCAAGATTAATAATGCAAGGGAGATGATAGATTTCAGGAGAGGGGGTAGAGATCACCACTGTCTATATTGAGTAGAGAGTAGATAGCTTCAGGTTCCTGGAAGTAAACATCTCCACTGACCTGAGCTGGGCCAACCATATTGATGTGATAGTCAAGAAAGTATAGGTCCCTGCTGCCCTCAAGTTCTGCAACCATGTGATCATCCAGAGTCTCTTCCACAGACATGTCTTCCTCTGCCTATTCCTCCTATCACTTCCTATCTTCTTAATTATTTGTTTTGTTTTTCTTGCATTCTAGATGCAGAACCTGCCTACCGGTTCTACTTCTCACCCCCCCCCCACCTCACCATTGCCTGCCCCTTCATCATCCTCCATTTATGGAGGAATCTTCCCATTTCTTGCTATTCCTGAAGAAGTGTTTCGACCTGAAATGTTGTTCCATCTACTGCTTTCCATCATGCTGCCAGACCTGCTGAGTTTCCTCCAGCATTTTGTGTTTTTCTCCAGGTTTCCAGCAGCTGCAATTTCTTTCGTTTAACACCAATGGCTCTTTCTTCTTTGGCTTGGCTTCGCGGACGAAAATTTATGGAGGGATATGTCCATGTCTGCTGCAGGCTCGTTGGTGACTGACAAGTCCGAAGCAGGACAGGCAGGCACGGTTCCAGCGGTTGCAAGGGAAAATTGATTGGTTGGGGTTGGGTGTTGGGCTTTTCCTCCTTTGTCTTTTGTCAGTGAGGTGGGGTCTGCGGTCTTCTCCAAAGGAGGTTGCTGCCCGCCGAACTGTGAGGTGCCAAGATGCACGGTTGGAGGTGATATCAGCCCACTGGCGGTGGTCAGTGTGGCAGGCACCAAGAGATTTCTTTTTTTTAAAAATTTTTTTATTTTTCACACCATAAATCACGTTAGCCATGATATACACTTTTTCTTTTTTCACACATATACAGTGTCTTTTTCTCCCCCCCCCCCTCCCTCCTCCCAAGCCACCCCCCACCCCCCCTCTCATCCATTTTAGGTATACAATCTAGGTTGCATTAAGCCAGTCAGACAATGTTGTCATTCAACAAAAATACACCAGAAATTCTACTGAGTCCATTCTTTTCTTTTCTTCTCCTTCCATCAACTTAGGTAATGTTTTTTCCCGGTAGGTTTTCGCTATTGTATTTAATATAAGGCTCCCATACTTGTTCGAATATTTCAATATTATTTCTTAAACTATATGTTATTTTTTCTAATGGAATACATTTATTCATTTCTATATACCATTGTTGTATTTTCAAATTATCTTCCAATTTCCAGGTTGACATAATACATTTTTTTGCTACGGCTAGGGCTATCTTAACAGATCTTTTTTGTGCATCCTCCAAGTCAATTCCAAATTCTTTATTTTTTATGTTACTTAGGAGAAAGATCTCTGGATTCTTTGGTATATTGTTTTCTGTTATTTTATTTAATATCTGATTGAGATCATCCCAAAATTTTTCTACTCTCTCACATGTCCAGATTGCATGAATTGTTGTTCCCATTTCTTTTTTACATCGAAAACATCTATCAGATACTGTTGGGTCCCATTTATTTAACTTTTGCGATGTAATGTATAGTCTGTGTAACCAATTATATTGTATCATACGTAGCCTCGTATTTATTGTATTTCTCATCGTTCCAGAACATAATTTCTCCCATGTTTCCTTTTTTATCTTTATATTTAAATCTTGTTCCCATTTTTGTTTAGTTTTACCATTTGTTTCCTCATTCTCCTTTTCTTGCAGTTTAATATACATATTTGTTATAAATCTTTTGATTAACATTGTATCTGTAATCACATATTCAAGGTTACTTCCCTCTGGTAAACTCAAATTGCTTCCTAATTTATCTTTCAAGTAGGATCTCAGTTGGTAATATGCCAGCGCTGTATCTCCAGTTATATTGTACTTATCTCTCATTTGTTCAAAGGATAAGAATCTACTTCCTAAAAAACAATTTTCTATTCTTTTAATCCCTTTTTTTTCCCATTTTCTAAAGGAAAGGTTGTCTATTGTAAAAGGGAGTAGCTTATTTTGCGTCAATATTAGTTTTGGTAATTGATAATTTGTTTTATTTCTTTCTACATGAATCTTCTGCCAAATATTGAGGAGATGATGTAATACTGGAGAAGTTCTATGTTGTACCAATTTTTCGTCCCATTTATATAATATGTGTTCAGGTATCTTTTCCCCTATTTTATCTAATTCTAATCTTGTCCAGTCTGGTTTTTCCCTTGTTTGATAAAAATCTGATAGGTATCTTAATTGTGCGGCTCTATAATAATTTTTGAAGTTTGGCAATTGTAAGCCTCCTTGTTTATACCATTCTGTTAATTTATCTAGTGCTATCCTTGGTTTCCCCCCTCTCCATAAAAATTTCCTTATTATTTTCTTTAACTCTTTGAAGAATTTTTCTGTCAGTTGTATTGGCAATGCCTGAAATTAGTATAGTATCCTTGGAAAAATGTTCATTTTAATACAGTTTATCCTTCCTATCAGTGTTAGTGGTAGCTCTTTCCAATGCTCTAAATCGTCCTGTAATTTTTTCATTAGTGGATTGTGCACCAAGAGATTTCTTTAAGCAATCCCTGTACCTCTTCTTTGGTGCACCTCTGTCTCGGTGGCCAGTGGAGAGCTCGCCATATAACATGATCTTAGGAAGGCGATGGTCCTCATTTTGGAGACGTGACCCACCCAGCGCAGTTGGGTCTTCAGCAGCATGGATTCGATGCTTGCGGAGTCTGCCAGCTCGAGTACTTCGATGTTGGTGATGAAGTCACTCCAATGGCTCTACTTGGAAGTTAAAGGGAATTTGACACGACCTCCATTGTCCCTCAACAGCTTCTACAAGTCTTCCATTGAAAGCACAGTTGCTGGTTGCATCAGTGTACTGTGCTCAGGATTAGAAGAAGCTGCAGAAGATGGTGAATATAACTGAGAACATCAAGCAAACAACTTTCTCCTTCATGGATTCCATCTGAATCTTCTGCTGCTGAGGAAAGGCAGCTCGTGTACAGAAGGACCCATTGCACCCTGGACATGCTTTCTTGTCTGGTCTCCCATTGGGGAGAAGACTTTAGAGTGTCAATCATGCACAGGCCTAAAGACAGTTTCTTCCTGTAATGGAGGATTAAAACCATGTACTCAGATGCTTTTTGCTTATGTGGAACTGACGACACTGGGTCCACACACAGGTCACCTTACTTTCAGAACTAGCAGATGTAATTAAACTCAGCCATGGGGACTTATCTGAAGATACACTTTGAAATGGAATTCCACCGTGAGGCCCAGGGAAAGCAGTTGTCAAATACGACACTCTGAAATTGACGTATTGGTCACAACCTGTCTTGCTCAAGAAGTTTTAATGAGTCCTTGTATCTACGAGATAAACCAGGATATCATAGCATCCTGCTCCATAATAATTAATCTTCTAAATTGTAGAATAGTATGCTCAGCTTTGATTTTGACTGACAAATGTTAGAGGGAGTGGGTGCATGATTAATTGTTTTTGGGGTATAAAAGTCTGTGGTCCTGCTGCTGAAGTTTAGACTCTCCGAGGGGTGGGAACACCCCTTGTCAAGAAGGAAGAACAGCCAGAGTCCGAGCAACGTCCCGGTCGGGGGAGGTGGAGAAGCTGCTACCAGCGCCCTGACAACCTACTACAAGTGTGCAGTTGTTGCCTCGCTTCGGCAGTTGGGACCAGTCCAAGCGTTGATAAGTATAGTTGGGAAGGGCTTGCATATTGTAGTGTGAAATCAGCTTTTGAATTAGTAATAAACATTTGTATAAACTGAACTGCTCTCGGTGTGTGTGTCTATTTTCTTTCGGTAGCTCAAACACTGTGACCAATCTAAAATGAACAAAATGAGAGGTATAAGTTTACCCAAGACACTTCCCAAAAGCTATCAGGTTCTTGAATGAACCCCATAACCATGGTCTCGTGCCTCCCTTACTTTGTACTAATGAATCTATTTTTCATTCTAACCATATTCTGAAATAGCTTTTTAATGCTTTTATAAGAACTTTTGTGAAACCTTCATAAAAGAGCTTTTGCTCTTTGATTTTGCAGAGGTATAGGAATATTAGAATTGAGCTGTTGGATTACTCAATGAAAAACCTTTCTTGCTGTACCATATTTAATGTTACAAATCAATTTGAACTTGAAATAGTCCAAAGGTTGAAAGGGTTTCACTGGCTGCTACTGGGCAATTAGATTAAGCCTGTCATTGATACTGTGGAACGGCATGCTGGAAGATGCACAGAGGCATTTCATGTTCATGACAATAAATTCTGATTCTGACATGTCTTTGTCAACTTAGCTTTTTTTGGAGACGTCTTAATCCGACAGAGAAAGATTTTTCCTTTTATTCATCTAGACATGAATCGTTTTCAAGGATTGACTTCTTTTTAGTATCGGCACATTTACAAGGGAAAATACAACAAGCGGAATATAAAAGTCGGGTGATTTCAGATCATTCTCTGTTATATTTTACATATGAGACTTCAGAGAAAATTCAAATAGCTTATCGTTGGAGATTTTAATACAATGTTGTTAAAAATATGGAATTTATTGATTTTTTGAAAAACAAATTAATTTTTTTTGAAAGAAATTCTAATTCTGTTCAAAGTAAGTTTGTATTATGGGATGCTATGAAAGCCTTTTTGAGAGGACAAATAATTAGTTATACTTCTAAAATAAAAAAGAATCAATGAGTTAGAAAAGGAATTTCAGAAAGATGCTACAGAAGATCAGAAAATAGAATTATCTAGGCTGAAATTGAAATATAATACTTTGCAATCTTATCAATTTGAACGTGTGATTAATAGGACTAAACAACGGTATTACGAATGGGGAGAGAAAGCACATAAGGTATTTGCATGGCAATTAAAGAAAGAACAGATATTGAGGACTATTAATGCTGTGAGACGGAATTCTCTTATTACTTATAAACCTCATGAGATTAATGATGAGTTTTATTCATTTTATAAAAAGTTATATATATCTGAAGGAAAACAGGAAATTGGATCGATTGATCTTTTTTTAATCACAGTTGAATTTACTGATATTAGAGGATGGAGATGTACAGGAATTAGAAGAACCATTTACTGATTCGGAAATTAAAATGGCTACGCTGGAAATGCCGAACGGTAAATCGCCTGATGATGATGGATTTTCGGTTGAATTTTATAAATTTTTTAATGATGATTTATCTACAGTGTTTGGGGATGTATTACGTCAAGTTGGAGAACATTATGAATTACCTGAGTCTTGTTCTAATGCTTTAATTACAGTAATTCCTAAAAAAGATAGAGATCCTTTGAAAGTATCTTCATATAGACCAATTTCGTTGTTAAATGTAGATTATAAAATAATAGCTAAAATATTAGCGAATAGATTGGCTAAATTTTTACCAAAGTTGATTCATATTGATCAAACAGGTTTTATAAAGAATAGATATGCTTCAGATAACATTTTGCGCGTGACAATCTTTAGATCATCTGATGGTGATATCCTTAGATGCAGAAAAAACATTTGATAGAGTTGAATGGAATTTTTTGTTTAAAGTTTTGGAGAAATTTAAGTTTGGTCCTTCTTTTATTGGTTGGATTTGGGCTCTATATAGTAAACCGGTAGCTAGAGTATTGACGAATGGTTTGATTTCGAAATCTTTTAAGTTAACTCGATCAACTCGTCAAGGTTGTCCTTTATCACCAGCTTTGTTTGCGTTAGTGATTGAACCTTTAGCACAGTTGATAAGACAAAATACACAGATTTAAGGTATGAAAGTTTTAGATGAGGAGTATAAAATTAATTTATTTGCTGATGATGTATTGATGTATTTAATAAACCCAGCTCAGTCACTTTTGCATTTGAAGGAATGTTTAATATAATATGGATGTCTTTCTGGAAATAAAGTGAATTGGGAAAAAAGTGAAATATTATTCAGTAAGTGAAGATTATTCAGTTTATAAGAATATTATTAATTTGAAGTGGACTGATTGAATTAAATATCTGGGTATAATTTTGAATGTTAATCATCAATCTTTATATAAATTAAATTATGCTCCATTAATGAAAAAAATTAAAACTGATTTGATTAAATGGAAAGATTTACCTATTAATATAATGGGAAGGATAAATACAATTAAGATGAATATCTTTCCACGTATACAATATTTGTTTCAATCTATTCCGTATTTACTTGATGAAATTTTTTTTCGAGATTTAAATAAAATGGTCAGGGAGTTTTTATGGAGGGGTAAATTTTCGAGAGTAGCTTTGAATAAATTAACTTGGAAATATGAGTTAGGGGGACTACGTTTACCACATTTTCAAAATTATTATGAGGCAGCCCAATTTAAATTCATTAGTTTATTGATGGATTTGGTAAGGCCTCCTAGTTGGGCTAAAATTGAGATGGCAAGTATTTCTGAATTTGAAATACATCAATTTTTGTTTAGGTGGAATATAAATTTGTTACAACAATATAATGTGCCGATACTAAATCATTTAATGAAGTTATGGATAAAGAAAAATAAAATGATAGGCTTTTGGGGAAGATTATTGGCTTTGACTCCATTGTATAATAATCAACTTATTTCTTTTTCAATACATAATCAAAGTTTATTGCATTGGAGATTTAAAGGTGTGAAAAATTTGGGAGATTGTTTTAAAGAGGGTAAGTTTTTGTCTTTTAATATGAGGCAAGATTTTGGTATTGATAAGATTTCTTTATTTCTTTATTATCAAATTCGATCTTTGGTAAAATGTATGTTTGGTAGAGATATGATTTTACCTAAAATGACTAAATTTGAGACTTTTCTTATGAAGGTACCAGAGAAGGGTTATATTTCATTTATGTATCAAATATTACAGGATGGTATGGATAAAAAGGGTTGGGATAGATCTAAAATTAAATGGGAAGTGGATATTGGTTTTATTTTTTCTGAAGATGATTGGTTAGATATCTGTTATGATAGTGTAACTAGATTGATAAATGCACGTTATGCAATGATTAATTACAATTTTTTACATCAATTATATTTGACACCTGAAAAATTTTAAAAAATATATGGTTTTAATTAATCAGATTTGTGTTTTAGATGTGGTGATACGGTTGGAACTTTTTTTCATGCTGTTTGATTATGTATACATATACAATCTTTTTGGAAGAAAATTCAATCGTTTTTAGAATATCTGTATAAGATTAAAATAGTTTTAGATCCAACAGTATTTTTATTGGGTAGTTTGCAACCTCTGAAAGGTTTGGGATTAGATAAATTCCAGCTTGCTTTTGTATATTTAGCTAGTATTGCTAGTACGTGGAAAGATACAAATATGATTGATATTAATAGATGGCATAATGAGATGAAATATTGTTTAATTATGGAAAATATTACGTATGTTTTGTGTGATAATTATAATTTTTTAATTAATAAGTGGCTGTTATACTCAGAATATTTACATTTCAATTTATATTGATTAGATTTTAACGTATATTTAACTCTTTTTTAATATTCTTTTTTCTTTTTTTATGGCTCTCCTTAAGAGAGTTGGCTGAAGGGGGGTGGGTCTTTTTTTTCTATATATATAGAAAAAAAATGTTCATGTTTACTTGCTGTATGTCATATTATTTGTTTTTTGAACGAATAAATAAAGTTTTTTTAAAAAAATTAGCTTTTTAAAATTATCTATCCAGTGGAAGGAAATGCTTAGCCTCCAATTGCCAGCTTGATATCTTATTCTGTGGATACTCATTCCTTAACCTCCAATTTACAATATAAATCATGCTAATGTAATTTCTCCTCTTTCAATATGTTACACATGACTGCTAGTTAATTGAGATTTGATACTAGTTTTGAAGAAGGAATGTCGGCCAGGACAACTCTCTGCTCCATAAGAATCAATAGGTGCTTAATTTAACAAGATTAATTTTGCTGTTGAGATGTATAGTTTTTTTTAAAGAAGACAAACAATTTTATTTCTGCAAAGGCAGAAATTAGGTTACAGTCTTGTGAGTTGCTGAAGGTGGGGGTGTATTGTGCTTTTGTGCATTTGCCAGTGGAGTGAGCATTTGGTAAGTATGATGAATGAGTCTGATATATCTGCACTAATCATATGGAATGGTGGCTGTTGGTTGGAAGAGGAAATCAGAGGTTTATGTTGTGCATACACATAATTTGTATTTCAATTAAAATAAAAAAAGATGGCCTGAAAGTGCTACTTCAAGCTTTATGGGGACAGTTGTGTGGTACATTAATTTCTTAACACAGACTTCTTCTCCTCACCACAAAAACTGCTATTTAAATTTGACAGCACTGGTGTCAGATTTACATTGGGCAGGCAGCAAGGAAACTGTGTACTGGATTATTCTGGAATTGACTGCATTGCAATTTGCACTTCAAGTTCTGTTCAGGTATAACATTAAAATGCAACCCAAATCTGACGTGGCCACAGTTAATGCAATTGACCTGAGGCAAAGGTTGAATCTTTTAATACAATAAACTCACGTGGACCCAACCTTAATTTCATGAATATTGCAAGATCTCCAGTGGTGTAGCCAGTCTCAAGACTGTTACCAAGTGCCTCAAGATCTGAAAACTTTGCACAGAACATCTTACCAAGAAATAATCTTGTATAATATGAACTTTCCATTTGATCTTCTGGTTCTGTGAGATGATTGTCAAAATATGTTGTATAGGGTGAACATTTTAACGCTCATGGACAAACGTTCCTATTTTGAAATTGACTGTTAATTACAAAATCCTAGATTTATTATATACTGTGAGATTACATTAGATCTGTTATCAATAATTAGGATTGCTGCTATATTTTATCGAGTGAGATATCCCTTTAATGCCATTTTCCATTCCAAATAATTATTAAGAATATGGTTTGAATAATATAGAATTTTGTTGTTTTCAGTATATTTTTCTCTTTTGCTGGATTCCTAAATCAAATTTTTGGGTTGGTTTTATTTTTCTTATTTAGCATAAGAAAACATGCGATTTAAATATAGCTCATTCTGTGTATCCAGATGGCTTAACCAATAAAACATGACGTATCTACTTATTGTTAACTTCATCTCACCCATTTAATTTGCTGAAACCTTATTAGAGTATTCTCAATATTCAGCCCTGCCCTGCTCTGCTCCTCTGAGCAGATGTACAAAATTCACATTTTGCCTTGTCCAGTTGTGCACTTTTTATCTCTGAATCAAGGTGTGATCAGTTCTTATGTTGAGTAATTTACAAATTGGAAATTAGCTGTAGCATAAGAGGAAATCTTTGAGGATTTGAGAATGTTTTAAAATGAGTACATAAGCAGATTTTATGTACTGTTTGGCAATGTATACTATTTTTATAAACAGTGCGTTAAAGAAATAATACATTGCCGTCACTCACAAGTCAGTAACACATTCAAATATGTTCCTCAGTGTTTTTAATACTTCAGGGCTGGCTGAGGCAGAATTTCTGTAGAAAATCTGTAACTCGAGAATACAGGAAGCACTGAACCCTACAGGAAGTAATGGGGGAAGGGATGCATGTGGGAAGAAAAGAGACCTGTTGCTGTGCTGTTAACTTGACAATGAACGTTTGGAACATCTTGTCAGCACTTCTGTGTTATCTCCAGAATGGTAAAGATGAGGCCATTCATGGATGGAGCATGTTAAAACATGCCTGTACCTTGAAGTGTTAAGCTTGTTCTGTCAGCTGCTGTAATTTTTTCTGAATGTCATACTTCCTTAGAACTCTATGCAAACTTTACAACCCTTCTTTCTTGTACCATCCAGATGGATATTGTAATCTGTGAAGCAAATGACATGTCAGTCTATTTAAAACATTCATTCCCGTTGCTTCAAATTTTAAAACTGCTTGTGCGTTTCCACAGAAGAAATATTTGCATAAAAATTGTGCTTTGTTGGACATAAAAAAGTAATTAATTCCAAGAAATTCAACTGGCATAGATCCTGATTGTGCCATTAGATACATGTAATACATGGAACTCTTGCTGTCAACCTAGTCAACAATGTGTGATGTAAATAGGAGAGAATTACTCAGTTTGCAGGCCTCTACCACAAGTGGCTTCTTGAAGCTCCAACAAAAACCTCTTCTGAGGAAGTTTATGAAGCAGGGCTCCAATCTTTCCCTGCCTCAACTTGCAGAAAACAATTACTCCTCATATGACAACTCTGACTCATTTGAAAGGTCAGACATTTCATGACTGAAACTACCAGCATTTAAACAATGAGTTCATTCAGTTTATACAAGTAGGAATGTACATCTTTTGCAAAATAGTATTCATTTTTGAATGACCTATCAAGAGATTCTTAAAATATAAATTGCATGATCCTATTTCAGTCTTGTACATATCAACAAAAGCAAAGTTGCATTTGTATAATCCTTTCAAGGTTACAATACTTCAAAGAACATAATTGAATACAGAGTGGGATAAGCAAAGAGAGAAACATTAATCAATGTCCAAAAAAATTGGCAATTATAAATTAGCTTTTAAAATTGTCTTGATGTATAAAGAGGGGATCCTGGTATAAGGTATTCATCCAAGAGTTCATTCCCAAGATATCATGAGTTTGCCATGGACTCCCTCAGCACTGCACTGAGACATCAGACTTGTGTGCCCAAGTACTTGCTGTAAGGATTGATAGAGGCTAGATTCCTAATACCCAATGAAGGCTGCAGGTATAAGTTCCTGCTTCAAAAGGACATCAATCATCCTGTTACCCAAGAAGAGTAGTGTGAGCTGCCTCCACAACCACCGCCCAATAGCACTAACTTCTACTGTGATGAAATGCTTTGAGAGGTTGGTCATGACCAGAATTAACATGTACCTAAGCAAAGATCTGGACCCGCTACAATTCGCCTAATGTCACGATCACTCCACAGCAGATGCAATTTCTCTGGCTCTTCACTTCGCTCTGGATCATCTCGAAAACAACAATCATACTATGGCTGCTCTTCAGTAACTACAACTCAGCCATCAATACCATTATTTCCTCAGTGCTAGTCAAGAAGCTACAAACTCTAGTCCTCTGTGTTCAACTCTGCAACTGGATCCTTGACATTCTCATCTGACGACCACAGTTAGTACGAATTGGAAACAACATCTCCCCCTCACTGATTATCAACACAGGCGCACCCCAAGGATGCATGCTTAGCCCACTGCTCTTCTCATTATACATCCATGACTGTGTGGCCAAGCACAATTCTAATGCTATTTACAAGTTTGTTGATGACACCACAGTTGAAGGCAGAATTACAAACGGCAATGAGGAAGCGTACAGGAGGGATTATAGATCAGCTCGTTGAATGGTGTAATGACCACAACCTTGCACTAAATGTCAGCATAACCAAGGAGATGATTGTGGACTTCAGGAGGAATTTAGGGGAACACAACCCATTCCTCATCAAGGGCTCAATAGTGAAGAGCGTCAAGAACTTCAAATTCCTAGGGATCAACATCTCCGAGGTCCTGTCCTGGAGCCTCCACACTGATGCAATCACAAAGAAGGCTTGCCAGCAGCTGTACTTTGTGAGGTGTCTGAGGAGATTTGGTATGTCACCAAAGACTCTTGTAAACTTCTACAGGTGTACCATGGAGAGCGTTCTGGCTGGTTGCATCACTGCCTGATGTGGAGGTGCCAACTCTCAGGACAAGAATAAACTCCAGAGGGTTGTTAAATTGGCCTGCAACATCACAGGCACCAGACCACTCCATCAAGGACATCTACATGAGGCAGTGTCTTAAAGAAGCAGCCTCTCTCCTCAAAGACCCCCACCACCCAGGGCATGCCCTCTTCACTCTGATACCATCGAAGAAAAAGATGAACACTCAGTGGCACAAGGACAGCTACTTTCCTGTTGCCATCAGATTCCTGAATAATCAATGAACCAAAGACACTGCCTTACTTTATTTGCAATAGTATTTTTAATTTTTTTAATGGTAATATTGTAAGATGGTTATAATATGAATGTTTGCTCTATGATGCTTCTGCAAAACACCAAATTTCATGGCTTGTTCATGGCAATAAATTCTGATTCTGAACCCATATTTCCCTCAGCTAGGTTTCACAATAGGCTGCAGGTTGTAGTACAGAAAATCAGTTCAGTAATATATTTTGATTGACAAGCAACATCTCCTTGTTTGTGTATGCATGAGAGAGAGGGTGAGGGAGTGGGAGAAGACTGTCTTTTGCGATGATGCACTCAGCAGTTGAATTTTATGCCTGTTCTTATTCTCAAAGTTTACGTGAGAATAATGGGCATCTGAATGAGAAATACCATTAAGTTTGTGGAAAAGATCTCATTAAAATGATTAATGTTTTTAGTGTTGTTGAAGAAAAGAAATGAAAAAATTGGAAAAAGGCTGAGATAAATTTGTTTGACAAACTGTTGCTCAAAACCATTTTAGAGTTGTAGTTTTACACCATAGTCAGGTCTCTCCATGTATGTGTGTAAATGTCTGTTAAACATTGCAATTGTATTTGCCTCTAGCACTTCCTCCGGCAGCTCAATCTTTCCTTTTGTACCTTAAATATAAGCCCTCTAATTTTAGACTCGCCTACCCTGAGAATTTTTTTTTAACTCCTCATTATTTTATAAACCTCTTTCAGGTCCCCCCCTTAGCCTCCTATGCTCCAGCCTCTCTTTGTAATACAATTTCTATGGCAATTATCAAAAGATTCTTTCAAGTAAGTTATTTTTGTATTTATGTATGCTTAATCAATTAATTTACATTTATGCTGCTTGTTTGGAAAGTTGAAATGTTTCAATTTTTTTCAACTTTATCTCCTTTTGCATGGCGAGAAAACTGTCGGTGAATGAATGTGACCATGTAATTTGCACCATGCCCTCTGCCAATCATACACCCAAGATAGTTGAGGAGCAATCAACTTTCCTATCTGCACGTGGATTTGCCTGGTCTTATCTTGGATCATCATTGCAACATAGTTAAGAGTAAACATTGAGGTTTATGGGTGCTTCCTGTGATCTGTGGGTTATGCTGGAAGATCAGTAGAAATTTTAAGTTTTGTCTTTTTGTAACATTCTCGGTATGTTTTGTGTGATATTGTAAAATATTGAATAACAGTCAATACAAACTTTGTATTTTTGTATCCACACTTGGATATTATGCTATTCTGTAAACAGTGTTTTATATAATCAGTTAAAATTCATCTGCAGTTAGATTATAATGTTTAAGCTTTGATTCATGAGAATTCTACTTTAACAGGTGTCTGACTTGTTTTGTTATGAGCAGAGGCTTAGTAAATACTTTGAACGAAGGAAAGGAAGGAGGTTCAACAATAAAAATGTATCATCAAGTCACTGCACTGATTGAATATAGCAGCTGTTTTGCACCATTAGTACTTTAAAGGCAAAGAGGAAGGAAGACTTTCCGTGCAGTTCCTATTTTAGTTTTAAATGCATTTCCCCCACTTAATTTGTTATATGAGCAGCTGCATCAATAATACTCTACACATAATGACTCTTGACTGGCCTCGTTTTCCCATTTATTTTTACAGTGGTTGCCTATGGCTCAATACTTTATGCCAATTATGTTATACTTACAGCGGTTATACTAGATAATTATGACATGGTTTCACATGCTTTATGTTGTGGCTCAGTGGTTTATCTGTTTCACCTCGAATGGTGGCAGTCTTTGGAACTATGTACCTGTGAATCCAGACAGTGAATGCCATTAGATTATTGAAAAGTGGTATTTGATGGAGGTGAGGTTTAAGAAGGTTAGTGTCACTGCACACCTTGTGTGACTCCAGTCCAAATTATTAATTGGCAATTTATTATGGAAAAATAGAGAAATGGCAGAGATTCTAATTAATTTATTTTATATTGGCCTGGATGGAAGAAGACATGATAAGTATGCCAATAATAATACAGTAGAACTCCGATTATCTGAAATGGTTGGGTCCAGGACTATTTTGGATAAAATGTGTTTTTTGGAGAACGGGTCATTTTATTTTAAAATAGCCTAGTAGCAACGGCGAAGCACTTGTAACAATGTTTAAACAGCAACAAGGAACAAAGTAAGGCTTTTTAAAGCGTTAAAATAATGTTTAATTCTCACCAAAGAAATGCTGGCCACCGTCAATCACCAACACTTCCCCACTGATGCCCCGCTCCTTCCCAGGGGCCCGAGGTCCACCGCTGGGAGCCCGGTGTCTCCGGTCAGTTTGGCTCTGAAAAGAATTTTGGATAAATGAAGATTTCAGAGAATCCGATTTTGGATAATCAGAGTTGTACTTTAGATCAAGGGTAATCGGGAGAGAGGAACTTAAAACAATCTCTGTCACTAAACCGATGGAGCTGGAGACTGACACATTCATTCCCTGGTCTAATTTTACTGCAGTTTTAGAGTTATAAAGCAGCTGAAGAGATAGTGGATGTGTTGATTGTCATCAACCAAAATTTCATGGACTCTGGAGAGAATCTAAAAAACTGCCACTATTTAAGAAAAATGGATCAGAAAGCAGACACTTTAGGCCAGTTATCCTAATATTTGTCACTGGGAAAATGCTGAAGTTCTTGAAGGAAATAATAACAAAACATTTCAAAAATCGTCAGATAGTCAGAGTCAATGCGGTTTATATGCAAAGTAAATCATGTTTGAGAAAATTTGCTTGAGTTCCTTGAGGCAAAGAGTAACCAGCAAATGTTATGAATTTGAATTTTTAAAAAGTGCCAAAAATAAAGTTACTACTCAAGATAAGAATGTTGATTTTGGTGAGCTACATTCTCCCTCTTCTGAGAGGCATTGTTAGGGTGTCTTCTCAAATGATGGAAAAGTAATAAATACACAGATGTTTCAGATCTAATGAAGGCATTCAGACCTGAAATATTAGCACTTTCTTTCCACAGATGCTGGCTGACATGCTGTATTTTTCAAATGTCTTTTCTGTATTCTTTTCAGGTTTCGAACATTTGCAGTTTTAAAAAAATTGTTAACTTAAGAATAGCCCAACCGTGGATAAAAGAATTGGGGATAATTTCAGAATTCAGGAAGGAGGAAAAAAAAATTACTTTTATGGGGTCTCTTTTCATTATTAATCGAACAAGACACATGAAAATAGACTATGCAAGGCACCTGGCTATGTGAATATCTGAAAAAGCAAGCATTTAAAAGACAAATCATATGTTTGGAATTATTGCAAGATTAAAGCACAAGGTAAAAAATGCCTGACTGATCATTTAGAAGGCTCTCCTTGGACTGTACCTGGAGCATTGTGTCCAGGTCTGGTCTTGCGACTTCAGATATAGAATGATGGAGGGATTGCAATGAATACCCACCAGATTGATGACTTTGGTGTGTTTATTCCATGAGATATTAAGAATTCTGGGGCTATAATCTCTTGTTTTAAACAAATAATATTCTTAAGGCCTTAGCATAGTGATGATGCTTCCACAACCAAGGATCACAATTTCAAAATAAAGAATTAGCCATTTAAAATAAATGGAAAGTAATTTCTTTATCCAAAAGAGAATCTTTATAATTCTCTACTCAAGAGGGCTGTGTGGGTACAGATGCTGGGTATATCCTGGCCAGAAAGATTTTACATTAGTGATCAGTCCATGTATGAGCTCGGGCCACAATTATACCATTGTGCCACATATGCTAGAAAGGTTTAATGCAAAGCATTTCAAAAAGAAAACACTGGATGATTTTTAGAAAAAAAAAACATCTGACATATATTCCTTGAATTCATGCAAGATTCAGTACTATCAGTCTAACTAAGTCTTACTACCATTGTAGTTACCTTTGTTTAGATGTTTGAATTTAGGATTGAAATAATTACAGTAAGGATGTGGAAGCTATGGAGGAGAGGGTGCAGAGGAGTTTTACCAGGATGTGACCTGGATTGGAGAACATGTCTTATGAGGCAAGGTTAACAGAGCAAAGGGTTTTCTCTTTTGGAGAGAAGAAGGATGAGAGGGGATTTAAGAGGTCAGTAAGATTATGAGAGATGTTATGAGGACAGCCAGCATCTTTTTTCTGGAGTGAGAGTAGCAAAAACCAGGGGACATCTGTATAAGGTGAGGGAAGGAATATTTAGAGGAGATGTTAGAGGCAAGTTTTTTTATACACAGAGAGTAATGGGTATCTGGAATGTATTGCCAGGGGAGTTGGTAGAGATTAGTACAATAAGGATATTTAAGAGACCCTTGGACAGGCATATAGATGCAGGAAAATTAGAAAATTAGAGGGTGTAAGATAAGGAAGGTTTAGTTTGTTGAGTAGGTTTATGTCAGCACAATGTCGAGGGCCGAGTGGCCTGGACTACGATGTAATGTTCTAATTCCCTATTCAGAATTGATGTAAAATGTTATAATATGATCACTCTTACCCAAAGGGCCATTTAACTACATTCTTATTAATTCTTTGACATTGCACAACACTAGGACCTAAGAACATCTGTTCCCTAGTTCATTCTTCATACTGATCTAGAAAGCTATCTTGTACTTATTCCATGAATTTGATCTTCATGCAATTACTCTTTGGTTTGCACAGTCTGGAAGTAGATTAAAATAGTCTCTTATTTATATTGCAAATGTCTTTTATCTCTTGGTTAATATTGCATCCTATTTTACCACTAAAACCTCTTGCAGTTGTTTCTTGGCTGCACTCAGATTCATTCTTCTTTTTCAGTTATTCATGACCCTTTCTTTCTGCTAATTTATCCCATCCTTCGTTATTATTTATCACAAATATAATCTGACAAATGAACCACTGTAATTTTAAGTGACTAAAATTCCTTTTAAAGGTAAACAAAATTAGATTTGAATCTTTGGAGATTGTCCCTCTAAGGGTTGAACAGTAAACATTGCATCCAGAAATCAACCTGTTTATACCAATTATTGAGTGCCGCCCAGAATCTGGGAAATTTTACATTTGATTTCCCCAGGAGGAACATGGTCTGGACAAGTTAAAAACACTTAGTTCAATGTACTGCAAGTACATAACTGGTTTCAGGCAAACAAAAGGAGTGGAGTATTCATGGATTGTTTGACTTTAAAAGCTGTCACTATACTCCCTTCTGCTCTCAAGCAGAATTGTAAATGATCATATCCATCTGGTTTTTAATAGTGACTGTTCACTGGCCATGGATCATGTTACAACAGTGACATTGCGTCCACTCACATGAACTTTCCAGCAGGAAACACCTCACACAGATCTGTGAAAAGAACCACTGAAGCAAATATTGAATGTATCTAAACTTTCTGTGTCTTACAAATTCTATAAAAGGCGCTGAGGCATACTCAGACTGCTAATATAAAACAAAAATATTTTGGATCTTGTTGAATTGATTTAGTTGCAAAGATTTTGCTGAAGGCAGTATTAAATGATACATATTATTAGGACATAACAATTCCCAAATGACTCAGAGATGCTAGCACAGGGAGGGTAAACTTGTTTCCTTCTCCTTATTTTAAAAATGTGTGTTAGAGTCATGATAAATAGAACGCTATACTTTTAGCAGGTAAGGATAGCAAAGAGGAAAATGAAAGAATGTACCATCTGTCCATTATATTTAGTAGCCCATATGATGGAAAGTATTTTCTAGATCCTCGCATTGTTCCTATTGTTGAACATTTTTTATATCCCCAATGCTTTACTACAAATTTGATATAAACATTTTTGTTTGCAACATTTCCTTGCAAGCTGCTGCTGCAATATGTCATTGCAACACGTGCTGTTTTCAAACATTTCCCATACCTTTGTGTAATTAGCATACAGCTGGTTTAGATTAAAATAAGTTTGCTCTGTTCAAACCTCATCCTGTGGGAATTTTTGCATACAAGTAATCTAGAAAATAATAGGGGTGAAATTGGTGCACTTAGTATCTCAGAAACCTAAGGGAGTAAAGACCTGGATGTACTTGATAAGTATTATTGGAAAAATTGCTCTCAATGTATTAAAAAAGCTAATGAACCTTTAGGTCGGGGAAAGAAAGGAGCATAGTTAATAGGTCAGTATTTTCAAAGTGATTTCTTCTCAACTGCCAACACCTCTTTCTCCTGTGGGTACCTGCATGGGCCCCAGCTCTGTCTTTGTTAGCTACATGGAGGAGTCCAATCTATAAACCTTTACAGGCAAGGTCCCTCAACTCTTCCATACCTTGATGAAGGGCTCAAACACAAAACATCAGTTATGTATTTTTACCTTTGCTACTTAAGGACACTGTTTGACCAGATGAGTTTCTCCAGAATTTTGTATATTTACTTCAACCACGGTGTGTACAGTTTTTTGTGATTTACTTCCCTCAACTGTTACACCAACAACTACTTTTGTGCCTCCTCATGTACCCATGACGAGCTTGTTGACTTTATGCACTTTGCTGCCAACTTCCACCCTGACCTCAAATTCACTTGGTCCATCTCTTTTGACACTATCCCCTTTCTCGATCTCTCTGTTGCTATCTTGGAGATACAAACTCTCGACAGACATCTTTTACAAAGCCACAAACTCCCACAGCTACCAAGACTACACTTCTTCACACCCTGTCCCCAATAAGAATTCCATTCTATTCTCTCAATTCCTCCGCCTCCATCGCATCTGCTCCCAGGACGAGGTCTTCCGTGCCAGATCATCAGAGATGTCCTTCAAACAACTACCATCAACTCTGCCCTGATCTGCATATCTTCCATTGCCCACACATCTGCCCTGACCCCCTCTGCCCCACATACAACAAGGATAATATTTCCCTTATCCTCACCAACAACCCGACCAGCCTCTTCCAACACATTGTCCTCTGCATTTACTGCTATCTACTGCGTGTTCTAACCACAATGCATCTTCCCTGCTCCTCCCCCCCCTTCCACAGGGACCACTCCCTCTGTGGCTTCCCTCATCCATTCCTACCTTTCCACCAATCACACACTTAGCACCTGCTCCTGTGTCCACCAGAGATGCACCTCTGCCATTACCTTCTATCTCACAACCATTCAGGGCCCCAAACTGTCCTTGCAAGTGTATCAACACTTACCTTGTGAATCTACAGTTTTCATCTACTGCATTCGGTGCTCCTGTTGTGGTCTCCTCTACATTGAAGAGACTGAATGCAGAATGAGAGATAGCTTTGTTGAGCACCTCGGCTCTGTCCACTGCAATAGTGGGGATCTCCCAGTAGCTATCTATTTCAATTCTCTGCCCCATTCTCTTGCCGACATGTTTGCCAATAGTCTCGTGGACTGCTAGACTGAGACAACCCACAAATTAGAGAAACAACACTTCAAATTCCATCTGGGCACTCTCCAACATGATGGCATAAACAAGGATTTCTCTGGTTTCCATTAGTCACCCCCCCCCCCCCCGCCCGTCTTTCCCTTTGTCTTCTTTTCTCTCTCTCTCTTCTCCTTTCCCTGTCCCCAAACAATTCCCCCTCCCCTGTCAATTCTCACCTTCTCTCCTGTGTCTCATCCATATCTAATTAACACCTTTTGTCTGTTAGCCTGTACTCCTCCCCTGCTCATTCTTCCCTCCCAACCTTTTAATTCAAGCACCTTCCTGCCTTTTTCTCATACCTTGAAGAAGGGCTCAGGCCTGAAATGCCAGTTATATATCTTTGGCTCCGATGGACGCTGCAAGCCCTGCTTAGTTTCTCCAGCTTTTCTGTATTTTTATTTGCTGCAATGACACAGTTACACAAAATATACTAGCTAATAGACCATTGAAATACTGTATACTGACAGTCTGTTAAGTATAGTACATTAACAGAATCCATTTAGTGAGTGTGTGTAGGACGTGGTTTGTATGGAGACCTGTGGCAGACATGCTTGATTTCCTGAAACATGTTTATCTTATGATGGCAAGAGTCTAAAACTTCCCAAAAAAAAGCCTGAAGGAATATGAGGTGTCTACCTGTTTTTTCACATTCCTAATAAAAGGCTCAGGCCTGAAACGTTGTCTCCTATGTGACCTGCTGAGTTTCCCCAGCACTTTGGTGCATTGCACTAAGCCCCAGCATCTGCGGATTTTCTCATTTAAATCTTGTGAGAATTGACAGGCTTGCTTTTGACTTCAGCATGAGAGGTATCAGGGGCTTCTTAACAGGAAGAGAGAAAAAATTGGGGAAATCATGCAATTGGGCATGTAAAAGAAAAGTTGGTTTAAAAAAAATATTGAAAGTTATTAATGAGAGGAGGATATCAAGCAGTGAACCAAGACACATTTTAAGCTTTTGTGTCAGAGAAAGCATGGAAGAGAGAAGGAGGAGAAGCAACAGATCAGTGCTATTGTGTGGTATTTTATCAAAAACTTTCAAAATTCACAATATTTATCATCTTTATCCTCCGTAAGGAAAAAAATATAAGCCAGCTAGGTGAGACATGACCCTTTTACCCCAAAATAAAATTGCGAGTCTCTAATGAACTGTTCCTTTTAGTTGGACACACGAATAACATTTCTAACTGATAAAAAAATTTTGTAATATTAGTCTTACTCTTTTCAAGGTTATGATCCTGGAACCTAATGGACTGTTGAATATAAAATAATGAAAATTTCGAACTTTTCCCTTTGCCTACCCATTGAATCTGATCATTGTTGATTTTTGCATAAAGTGAAGAAGTTTCAGTTCTGACCTTCCCACAGTTTAAATTGTTTTCCTAATTTATAAATAATGAAAAATGATGCAAAATTTAATTGGGATTATTTTTCATCCAATGGTCCAAACCTTAAGCTTTACTAAAAGGGAGTTTGATATAAACTTTGAGAAACACTTAATATGATGGAATAAGTAAATGGAGCAACACATAATGATGGGTTATATGATATTAATCTAACAGTTATCAGCCTTGGATCAGTGATTGAACTGTTTCTTGTCAAAAGGTCTGGAGATCAAACCCTAATTTGAAATATGTTCATAGATCAGGTCATTATTGAAGGAATGGTGCCCTTTGAATGAGACTAGACCAAAACCAAGTTGCTGGTTTGATGGATTTAAAAGATTTTGTGATATTATTTGAGGAAGGGCACAAAGCTCTTTTAGTGTTTTGGTTGTTGTTTCTTTGAAGCAGATCACTAATTTATTCATCCCATAGCTGTTTTTCAATCATGGCCAGGTTTATATTATTAGCCCTTCTTTTCACTGGCATCCCGGATAATTGGCCATGCAGTGTCCTGGGATAGGAAGCCATTTGTGCTGTTTCCACTGGGCCACCTTTAACCGGGACACTGACTGCCTTACATAGAGATTGGAGAGTCTACCTGCGAAATTAATAGATGGAAGCTGTCCTTTTTCCACTGGTTTAATCAGCACACTGGCGTCAGCTGATGCTGACAATATGAGTCAGGGTAGAGGACTTAAATCCCTGGCGTGATTTGACACTGGCATTTTGATTGTTTTCCTTTTCCACTGGACCCTTAATCGGTTAATTCCTGGGACAAGGGGGCAATTGAAAAGGGGCTTTTGTCTCCTGTGTGCTCCTATCTTTCAAATGATGATTGCAATTCAGAAGTCACTTTTGCACAATGAATTTTCAAACTTGGCTTGCTTGAACTTGACGAGATTTACAGTCATCGGATGTTTTATTTGTTGATACACTGTCTTTTTGTATTGCATTTGACATTCTTTCCTGAGATTGGATTGGCAGTAACTTGTTAATTTGTTGTTAAGAAGGTTTTGCACATGCAATGATTTGAAAACGATTGAGTTACACTCACCCACAAAGGAAAGACAATATACATTCCCCTACTTTCAATACTGTACATTGTATATAGCTCTGATTAATAATGTATCACTTAACTTTGAATATTTGGGGACCAATGAACTTTACAAATATGTGTTAGTCAGAAGATCCAGAATTTGTAATAATTAAGACCTAAAATAAATTGTCAGAAAGTTCATTAAAAATTAATGCTGTAATTCTATTTTGGAAACTTGGGAGTGTTGAACCTATATCCTATCTGTCCTCAAAATTTATTTCTTGGCCTGAGATTTCAGCACAAATTTCACAAAAGTATTTCCAAATCTTCAATGGTTGAATAATCTCTTCCATTTATAATTGTAATCTCAGAATTCTAGTCATAAAGTAATGCAGCACAGAATTCAGGACTCATCAAAACTATACCAACCATTAACCCTATTTGGCAACTCAAGGCATCGCCACGTTGTGTTAGATCACCTGGACCACAACAACATCTAAATCAGGCTTTTGTTCATTGACAACAGCTAAGCATTCAACACCATCAAACTAGCAAAACCTATGACCATACTATGCGCTGGGACTCTGTCCCTCTCAAGATGATCCTTGACTTCCTCATTGGTAGACCCCAATTGGTGTGGATCAGCAACATCATCTTGATGACCATCAAAATGAACATGTCAAGGCTGAATATTTACTCACCTGCTCAGTTCCTTGTACATTCATGACTGCCAAGCTACATTCGTCTCCTACACAATCTATACATTTTCTGACAACACCACTGTTGTTGGCCAAATAACTGGAAATTATGAATCAGAATATTGGATGAAGATTGAGAATCTGGTTGGATGGTGCCGGAACAACATTCTTGCATTCTGCATCAACAAATCCAAGGAACTTGCTGTAGATTTTGGGAAGGGGAGGCTGAGGGACCACACACTTCTCCACATTGATGGGATGGAAGTAAAGAAAATTAGTACCTTCAAGTTCCTAGGAGTTAAATTTCAGATTTATTGTCAGAGTACATGTATCACATCACACACAACCCTGAGACTGTTTTTCCTGTGGGCCAAGCTGAATTTTTATTAATTTTTAGTGTAAAGAACTGTACTCAAGTAAAGATATGTACACCAAAGAAAAACCTAAACAAAGAAAGAAATGTAAACAAATCAATGTAGAAGAAAAAAATATTTAGAAATAAATAATGTGCAAAGTAAGTGGCCTTAAATGAGTATCTTATTGAGTTTGCTGTTTGGAAAATGATGGTGGAGGGGAAGGAACTGTCCTTGAACCTGGTAATACAAGTCTTGTTGCATTTGAACCTCTTTCCTGATGGCAGCAGCGAAAACAGAGCATGCCTGAGTGATTTGGATCCTTGATGATAACTGCTGTTCTCAGTCAGCAGAATTCCATGCAGATTTTCTCAATTCTTGGGAGAGTTTTGCCTGTGATGTGCTGGGCTATATCCACTACCTTTTGCAGGGCTTTTGCAGCCCTTTTGCAGCTAGTTAGTACACATTTCACTACATATCTGTAAAAGTTTTCCAAGCTTTTTGATGTCATACCAAACCTCTGCTGCAAACTCCTGAGAAAGTAGAGGCACTAACATGCTTTCTTCACAATGACATTTAACTTTTTTTGGTCCAGAAAAGATCCTCCGAAATAGTAACTCCCAGGAATTTAAATTTGCTCACCCTCTCCACCTCTGTTCCCCAATAATCACTGGATTGTACACCCCTGTCCACAATCAACTCCTTTGTTTTAGTGACATTGATTGCGAAGTTGTTGTTCGTACAATATTCAGTTAAGTTTTCAAGTTCCCTCCTGTATGCTGACATCTCTTTATACAACCCTCTATCATGGTATCGTCAGTATATTTGTAGATGGTGATGTGGTACTGAGCCATACATATATAGGTATAAAAATAAAGTTGACTGGGGGGCTAAGTATACAACCCCAAGGTGCTCCGGTTCTGATGGAGATTATGGAGCTTGTGGAGTTGAAGGACCTCTACTGGAGCCACCACTTTAAGACAAATGTGAAGAAGACACACTTGAAGAATTCTGAAGAGATTTGGCATGACATCAAATAATCTGGCAAATTTATACATGGACTATGGAAAGTATACTGACTGGTTGGATCTGGCCTGATTTGGAATGCAGAATGCTATCTCAAGAAGGCAGGTAATATGGTAAAACATCCCCTTCACCCCGGTCACAATCTTTTCTCTTTACTACCTTCAGGCAGAAAGTACAGAAGCCTGGTCCAGCACCTCTTGGTTCAAGAATCTTTTTTTCCCCATTGGCCATCGGGCTCCTGAATCTCCCATTACTACCTGAGACATAAACTGTTCTGGCACCTGTCTGCATTGTTGAAATGGCATTTTTTTTCTTACTCTGCTGGAACTTTCAATGTTTATTATCTATCTTTTTGATTTATTATCTCTTATCATATGTAATTTAATATTCACTTTTGGAATTTGGGTTTTCTTTTTACAAAGTACCTGTTTGGCTTTAGCAAGTAAGAGATTTTGTGCATATGTACATTGTACTTCTTAATGATGATGAGTTTATTGTCAGATACATAATCACAAAAAATATTGCAACCAGAACTGAACTTCTGAAGTCATGTTTGCTCCTGAAGTACTTCAGTACTTTGTGAACATGAACACCTTCTTGTAGTCACAAGAGGCTCCAATCCATGGCACCTGGAGCGAAAAACTATCCATTACTCTTTCAAGTCTTAATTCTTCAAGAAACCTTGGTGAAAGTTTCCAACCTGAAATAGTGGTCATTCTTTTTCGGTCTCTGAAAATGCTTTACCCTGTGAGCTTCTCCAACAGATTTTTTTAGACATCTTGTCAGTCATCATGTTTACCAATTTCAGTTTGGAAAACAATATTCAAAAAGGTTTGTGATTTACTGCATATTTAGACCACTGTAGATGGAACAAGGATGGAATTCATGAAGAAGACGATGAAACTGTGCAATACAATATGTTACCGATTATCTGGAAACCATTCCACCAAAATTCTCAACTACACAAAAACTTTTTTTGGCTGAGACACGATGTCACAAGTTGAAAAAAGTTGAATTTTTTTTACCCATCTTGCTCAAGTGGGGCTCTGACACACTGTTAGCACCAGTTTGGTAAGAACAGAGCTCAGAATTAACCGAAGCAATTCATGGCATGATATTGGGTGGGTGGGGGGGTGGGGGGGGTGGTTCCCCTCTCCTGCAGGGTCTTAAGCAGAAATATCCAAAGTTCTTCCTTCTCACAAACATGCTGCATAAATCGTTGAGTACCTGCAGCTGTTTACATTTTTTGTTCCAGATTGCATTGCATTGACAGTCTTCTGTGTCTTTGTCTCTGTTTTAATATGATTGGCTATTGCTATTAATGCTGATTTCAATTGGTAGTTGTAAAAAGAATGACAGTTTTTAAAAATTAAAATATCACCTGATATTTTTTAAAAAAATCAATATCTACAAATTTGATCGTAGCATTTTGAAGTATTACAGGACATGAGAAACAGGAAATAAACAGCAGAAGTAGGAACACTCAACCTCCGATCCTGTTCTGCCATTCAATAAATTCATGGAATAGTGGGTGGCCCAGCTGCTCAAGGTGAAAGCAGGGTGGGCAACCTTTTAATTTTGAATTTAGACATACAGCACGGTAACAGGCCATTTTGACCCACAAATCCGTGCCACCCAATTAACCTACAAGTCGAAATGGCCTGTTTCCATGCTGTATGTCTAATTTTAAAATTAAAAGGTCGCGTATCCCTGACTCTACTGGCAGGATGTGTGGTTTAAATGTTGCAGAAAGGCAATTCTTCTGTCATAGGCGTGAACCCACGATAACAGGTTGCCTTCTCTATGCCATGATTAAGGATATCAAAGATCCTGTTTGAAAAATTATCACAATTGTTTTACACGTTGAATAGTTGGGGTCTGGAATGGATTTCTAGATATGGTAGTGAAGTCCCAGTTTAATTGGAGTGTTCAAATGGGAGGCGAATAAATATCTGTAAAGAAAAATTATTGTAGTGCTTTGAAGAGAAAATGGGAATGTAGGACAAATTGGATTATTTTGACATGGAGCATTGATTGCTCTCTGATAATTTAACTATTCCATGATTACTTTAACTGGTGCTGAAACTTGTCTGTTTTTTCTTTGCTGTCTCTAGATCTGACTTTTACAATGTATCTCGGCTGGAATCCTTCATCCTGGTTAAACAATGTCAAATGTTACATTTCTTAAGCTTGAACTTCTTGAAGCCAACCATTTCAACTTCTCCCACCATTCCAACATAGATCTCTGTATGTCCTCACCCATTGTCAGGGTGAGACCAAACATAATAAACTTGAGGAACACACATCATATTCCTTCTGGATAGCCTTAAACCTAATGGCTCAAACATCAATTCTTTCAATTTTAGATAATCCCCATTCCCATTCGGGCTATTGTGACTGACTCTTGTTCACATGCTCCTATGCTTACCTTTTCTCCATCTAACTTTTTACCCTCTCCCTTTCTTGTACTCTCTCTCTCTCTCTCTCTACCTCTCTCATCTTCTGTCCTATACATTATCATCTATTGACCCCTGTCTCAGCCTCTTTTCCCCCTTTAGAGATGCAATATCATCTCCCTTTTACTCTAGACTTGATGAAGAGTCCTAAACCAAAATGTTGACTATTTCTCCTAATGGATTCTGTCTGACCTGCTGAGTTCCTCAAACAGCTCAATATTTGCATTAAAATTCTTAATCCTTGCTTTCAAATAGTTCCCTTCTTGCCCTTGCAATTACTTACAGCACTGTAACTGAGATGGCGGTGGCTCTTCATGTCCCCAATTTTAATCACTTTGCAGTTGGATGCCAACAATTATTACCCTGAAATCTGGAATTCCTACTGTCACACCTCTTTCTCTTCATTGTTGCTTCTGCTTCAAAACATTGCTGAGGGACTATTTCTTGAATTGATATTATACATTTGCCAGCATGTTCACTTATGTTGGGGGTGGCCAAATTGCAGTTCACGAGCCACATGCAGCTCCTTGACGTATAATATATGGCTCGTGGAAATATATTGGCTGAGACAGGAATCGGGAATTGTTTTAGATCGTGTGATGTGAACAACTGAAGTTTATTGGATGTGGCTCTTGCATTAAGCAAGTTTGTCTTATGTCATTAAGTACAGTATCAAATTTTGCTTGCTTTTTTCTTGATCTTGTACTCCATGACTTCATTTATAAAGCTCAGAATCACAGAAAAAAATCTCAAATTGTACATATATACACATGCATAGATATTATGGACAAGTGCACGTGCGCGCATGCAAGCACACACATCAAGATCCTACTTCTTTTGCTTTTTTAAATGTAAGTTTGATGGTGGCATCCTTTTATGAGAGATTCTGTCTCTGTCAAGATGGTGCCCCTAATATGCTGGAAGGTTATCCTCTTGTTCAATGTCTTCACCTGTATTTTGGAGAGCACATTGAAATTTGTCTTACTCCATCTTGTCAGGCGAATTTAACAGATGCAGTGGAGTTTGAGCAATTGGCTCCAAAAGCTGAAAGAATTTAAAGCAAATTGAATAAACTGTGTGAAAACAGAATGGGACTCAGTGTGACTCCGGCTGCTTGCTGATCTTCATTTCTGTGCTCACCATCATGTTTAAATATAAAGAGCTAAGATTGAATGGAGTAAGAGATTTGCAATATCACCAAATTATGTTAATTTTCATGGATAGTTAAAAATTGTCTTGAATAATTAACAATGCTTTAATTAAAATATTTTTCTTTCCAGGCATGCTTTTTTGGCAAGTTTTTATTGGTAGTCTGATTACACAAAAAGTGCTGGATGGAGGAGTTGCTGAGTTTGATCAAGCTAAATTAAAATCAAATCAAGTCTAGTACTCCTGATTATCTTGATGGACGTCATTTTCTTTCTGATTGTGTTAATTGAACATCCATGCATCATGAGGATCAGTGACTTGTTTGACTTTTAAAGAAAAGTTTAAAAAATATATTTTTAGGGACTCCTTGTTTAAAGATGTCAAAATATTGAAAATGTTTCCTTAAAACTATCTTCATTGTTTAAATTAATCTTTAAACATATTTTATGGTTTGTACTTTCAAGTTTGTAAAGGAATTGAAAAATGCATTTGTTGTCGCCTGAATTTTTATTTAATCCAGGTAAGAATTGTTTGTTCCTGAAAAATGGAACCTCACTTCTTTCAGGACACAATATCAGCAAAGTCAGATGTTGAGTAAAATTTGCTTTTCCCAACTACAACTCAATGTGAAAGAGGATTTTTTTCCATGTTTCATACCAGTGGCTAATCTGAAGTTGTAATTTAGCACTCAATTACACAAGGCATTGCATCCATTATGAACAGTTAAGTATGTAGATAGGATAATGAGGGCCAATGGATAGGGTTTGGGTAAACAAGACTGCAGATGTTAGAAAACTGGAACAATACACAAAATGCTGGAGATTCTCACTGGGTCAGGCAGTATCCATGGAAACCAACAGCAAAAATATTCCTGATAGGAATAGCAAGTTATTCTTGGTTATTGGTTTCACCTATGCTGATGAAGGGTTTGTGCCTAAAATATTAACTATCTATTGCTTTTTTAAAAATTTATGATTTTCCAAACTTAAATTGTTATCAGCATTATCAGTGACAATGTTAACCATATCAGCATTGACTACAATTTTACAATTGTCCATTTAATACAGTTTTTTGCAGAGTTCAAGCTCTTATCGCTCCCTAACCCCCACATTTAACCCTTAATTAACCACATTTACACATGACATTCAAGACACTCACAACAGAGGTATAGACATAGATCAGGATTTTATGGTTTGTCACAACACGGTGTCCAGTGCTCAGGCTGTTTTCTTCTCAACTATCGATTGCTTTCCTTGAATGGTGTCTGACATGATGAGTTAAAAACATAGAACATTACAGCACAATGCAGGCCTTTCAGCCCATGATATTGTGCTGGCCTAGATAAACCTTCTTTACCTTGCATCCATGACCCTCTATTTTTCTTGCATCCATGACCCTCTATTTTTCTTGCATCCATATGCCTAAGAGTCTTATAGATGTCCCTATTGTACCAGCCTCCATCATCTTCCCAGCAATGCATTCCAGACACTCACTGCTCTCTGTGTATAAAAAAAAAACTTAACCCTTAAGTCTCCCTTAAACATCCTTCTGCTTACTTTTTGGAAAATTTTATTTGCCATTTGTATCAATACAAAGTATAAATTCAATAATACAGTAAATATAAGTCTTACAAAATGGTACAATTTTAAAAAAATCTCCACAACCCCCCCCAAATAAAAAAATGAAAGGAAGAAAAAGAAGAAAGGACACCTACTTCTACAGATATAATGTTGTTAATGTATATAATATTCAAGGACTTTTTATCATTTCTAATTGAGAGGGTTGGGTAAGGTGGAAGATGTAGATGAAATTTAATTCATAAAATCCATATATGGTTCCCAAAGTTTATAAAAGTTTTCAGTTTGATTCCTTAAACTATATGTAATTTTTTCTAAAAGCATACAATTTTGCATTTAAATATGCTGTCTGTCAATTGTACCACACTCTGTTTTCCACATTATCGCTTTACATTTCTTGGCAGTCACTACCGCTATATTTAAAAAATTTTCTTGATATTTATCCAATTTCATTTTGGTATCATTTTTCATACGTATTCCAAAGTAAAAATGTTCTTGGATCTTTTTGCATCTTCATAATTTGTCCTAACAATACACTCAAATCGTTCCACGTTCTCACAGAACCATACCGAATGTAAAAAAAAGCCCCTATTTCCTTGCTACATTGAAAACAAGGATAATTAGAATTAAGTCCATTCAATTTATGTGGAGTATAATATAATTGATGAAGAAAATTATTTTGAACCATTTACTATCTAGCATTAACTGTATTTGTAACACTTTTTTTTAATTTTTTTATTTTTCACACCATAAATCACATTAGCCATGATATACACTATTTCTTTTTCACACATATACAGTGACTTTTTCTTCCCCCCCCCCCTTTCCTCCCAAACCACCCCCCCACCCCCCCCTCTCATCCATTTTAGGTATACAATCTAGGTTGCCTTAAGCCAGTCAGACAATGTTGTCATTCAACAAAATTACACCAGAAATTCTACTGAGTCCATTCTTTTCTTTCCTTCTCCTTCCATCAATTTAGGTACTGTTTGTCCCCGGTAGGTTTTCGCTATTGTATTTAATGTAAGGCTCCTATACTTGCTCAAATATTTCAATATTATTTCTTAACCTATCTGTTATTTTTTCTAATGGAATACATTTATTCATTTAAATTTAGTAACTCTTGACACAATTTTGACCCTAATTCCTCCTGATTTTGTTTATTTAAATTTTTTCCCATTGTAATTTTGATTTCAATAAATCTTTTTTCTTTTAGTTTCTTGTAATTTTATATTCATATTAGTAATAAATGTATCTGTTATTATACCTTCAAATTGACTTTGTTCTGGGAGTCTCAAATCTGTTCTTAATTTCTTTTTTAAATATGATTTTAATTGGTAATATCCAAAAATTGTATTATTTTGTGTATTATATTTATATTTTCATTGCTCAAAAGTTAAAATAACCAAAAAAACAATCTTTTATCCTCTGTATGTACACCTTTACTATACCATTTATCAAATAAAGAATTAATCAAAGTAAAAGGAATAAATTAATTTTGTTTTAACAACATGTTAGGTAATTAATAATTTTTAATCCTTCTTTCCATATGAATCCCATTCTATATTTTCAATATATGTTTTAAAATTGGTAATTTCAATTTTCCTTTCAAAAAAATTACTATTCCATTTATACAAAATTTGTTCTAGGACAGTTTATCCAATTTTATTCATTTCAAGCTGTTTTCTCACCCACTTGATAACAGAAGGACAAAAATCTTAATTGAGCTGGTTTCTAATAATTTTTAAAATTCAATAATCTTGGTCCTCCTTGATCAAATTTCCATATTAATTTTTCAAGACCAATTCTTGACATTTTACCTTTCCATAGTATAGTTTTATTCAAGCTCCAAAAAAAAAAATTCTGGTTCATGAATGGGTAATAATTGAAATAAATATTGTATTCTTGGAAAAATATTCATCTTAATACAATTCACCCATTGTATTAACGTTATTGGTAAATCTTTCCATCTTCTCAGAACTTTTTCTATCTTTTTTAATAGTGGTGAGTAATTTAACTTAAAAAAATCATTTATATTTCTATAAATTTT
Source organism: Narcine bancroftii (assembly GCF_036971445.1). NCBI lineage: Eukaryota > Metazoa > Chordata > Chondrichthyes > Torpediniformes > Narcinidae > Narcine > Narcine bancroftii. The sequence continues at coordinate 129,862,937 of NC_091472.1, forward strand.
TATTTCTAAATATTTGTTTCTTTTTGCCACTTAAGTTTTGTCAATCTCTTACATTGTGAATAACTCACATTAACCATAGGCATCACCTTACTTTTATCAACATTAACTTTATAACCCAATACTAATCCATATTCTATTAATCTCATATTCAACTTATTCAATGATATTTCTGGTCTTTGTAAATATACTATTACATCATCTGCAAACAAACTAATTTTATGGTCTTTATTATCTATCTCAAATCCCTTGATTTCTTCATCACTTCTAATTATTTCTGCAAATGGCTCTATTGCTAATGCAAATAAAAAAAGGTGACAATGGACAACCTTATCGAGAGGACCTTTCTAACAAAAAAGGTTTGATATTTGTCTATTCGTAACCATTTTTGTCTTTGGCTGATCGTACAACACTTTTATCCAATTTACAAAAGTATTTGAAATCCCAAATGCATTAAGTGCTTTAAACAAAAAAGTCAAATTCCAATCTATCAAATACTTTCTCTGCATCTAATGCAACTGCTACTGCTGGTATCTTTCTATTTTATACTTCATTTATCAAACTTAAAAATTTAACTATATTATCTGCCGCTCTTCTCTTTTTAATAAAACCTGTTTGATCCATATTAATTTTGGTAAAAATTTAACTAACCGATTATCTAATAATTTTGATGCAATTTTATAATCCATATTCAGTAATGGTATAGGGCTATATGAAAAAGGTTGTAAACAATTCTTCCCTTTCTTTGAAAATTACTGTTGTTAACCCGGTTTTAAAAGATTCTGGTAGGTCATGTACCTCTTTCATTTGATCTAATACCCCCATGAATACAGGTACTAATAACTCCTTAAATTCTTCATAAAATTCTGGTGGAAAACCATCTTCACCTGGTGTTTTATTATTCTAATTTTTCATCTTCATCTAACATAGGTAATTTAACTTGTTGCAAATACTCTTTTATTAGCATCTTTCAAAGATTCTGATTGATAAAGTTTGGCATAAAATTCCTTAATTTGACTAGTACTTTTCTTAGTACCAATTATTGTTCTCGAAACATGCTCTGTTTTTAATTGCCATGTTAGTACTTCATGAGCTCTTTCACCTAATTCGTAATATTTTTGTCACGATCTCATTATATCTCCATTCTCTAAGATTGTATTGCCTTAATTTTTGATTCTAACAATATTCTTTTCTCCACATAGTTTGCACTTGTATTTCCTTCTCTCATTTCATTATTTCTTTTTCCAACTTACCCACCTCTTTCATATATTCCTTCTTTACTTTTGAAGTATAACTTATTATTTGACCTCTTAAATATGCCTTCATAGAATCCCATTGTTACGAGCCCAAAGGACTCCAAAACTCAGCAGCAATAGGCATTTACCAAGACAAGTCGTTACTTAAAAAATTGTTTTTAATGATCTTGAAACATGAAAACAGAATCAAACTTTAACTTGTCTCTATTAACTTAACTAAACCCAACTTAACCCCCTTCTAATTTTAAACGCACATGTATGTGATGTGTGTGTGTAAATGTAAGAAAAGTTATTTGGTTCACAATTCAATCTCACTTCTCATTCTTCCAAGTTCTCTGGTTGCTGGCAATTCTTGTACTGTGCACAGAATTTAACATGTATGAAGTTCACCAGGCTTTGGTGCTCGAAAGGTAAATGTTTACCGCTCAGGAAAGTTCTCGTAGGGTTTTCAGAGAGAGATTTGTTGTTCCAGGATTTCCACAACTGAGGTACCACCATTAGTCACCTCAATGTCTTGCTGATGAAACTTACCCCATCAGGGTTTTCCCAGTTGGTAACCTCTTTCTTTCAGGCTACCACAGAGTTTCTTTCTATTCTCCTTATTCCAAGAGAAACATCAGACAGATAGCACTTCCAGCTATCCACAGCCCTGGAGTTGTCTGTTTCAGTTCCAACCAGCTTCTCCTACTTGTTTCAGCTGTTTGTCTCTCCCTCTCTCTCTCTCCAACTGACAGAAAGTCCACGTGACTCTCACTTGCAAAACCCCTGACCTTCTCCAACAAACAATCGGAGTTAGTCTTCTTGGTCAAGCTGTTGTCTTTAGGTAAACAAAAACCCAGGAATGACCTTTCTGTGCACTCTTTCGAAATCTTTGCAAAGAGAGTTTAACAGCCAGAGTGACTCCTGCTTGTGCTTTAATGATGTCATTTCAATTAGCACCTACTTGTGAAATGTGCACCGCATTTTTCATAGTTTCTGTAATGTTACTGAATATGAATACTTCAATATTTCAAATAAGATCAGTTTTAAAGTGTGTTTATGTATGTAACCTACTCTAATTTTACCAATTTATCTCCCAAATATTTTATTATATCATATTATTTTCAAGAAAAAAAATTATCTGTTGTCTCATAAAGTCACAAAATTCTTTTTAGCAATATTGTGTTTAACCTCCACCTGTAACCTATCTTTTGCTCTTCCAACAAAATTAAAGGTGAATGATCCTATAGAGCTCGTGCTCAACCTTTTGCACTCTAAATTGAAATTGTGCAGAAATTAAAAACATATCTATTCATGAATATATTTTGTTGAAAAAAGTAAAAAGAATAATCTCTTTCACTTGGATGAATTATTCGCCATAATATCCACTATGTCTTTCATTAAATCTAATGCTATTTTAGTTACATTATTTTTTAAATAATTTTATCTCCTGACCTAACCAATTTAGGGGCTAAAGTAAAATTAAAATCTCCCACTAATATCATTTTTCCATTAGCATTTGATAATTGCATAAAAATATCTTGTACAAATTTACCATCATATACATTAGGTGCATATACATTCATTAAAGTCCATTTTTCCGAATAAATCTGACAATTTACCATAACATATCTTCCTGCTATATCTACAATTATGTATAATATTTTCACTGGTAAATTTTTATTTATCAATACTGCTGTACCTCTAGCTTTTGAATTAAATGAAGATGCGATTACAGTTCCTACTCAATCTCCTTTTAATTTTTCATGTTCTTTTTCTGTCAAATGTGTTTCTTGTAAAAAGCTAATATCTATTTTTGCCTTTTTCATATAAACTAATAATTTTTTCTGCTTTATTTGATTCTGTATCCCATTAATACTAATACAATTCAATTTTCCAGCCATCAGTTCACTTCACTAAATATACTCACCATCCATCTTTCCACTCCCATCTCTCTCATTTTTAAAACACTAATATTATATTTCTTAATTTTTTTGATATGTTTAAGTGTATTGAGAAAAAGAAACAAAATAAAATAAGAAAAAAGATAGACCCCCCCCCCAAGGCGTATATTATTAATAATATGTCCTTAAAACCCTAATCTATACAAGTTGCTATCAAAACCACACTAGCACTCATGACTCCGTAGAAGTTGGTCCTTCACTCCAAATTAACACTCTCGAATTACTGTACTGTCCCTTGTTGTATTAGATCTATATAGTCTTTACCACTTGCAAATTTTTACTTATTTATAGATCCTTCAATCTGAAACTTTGCTCACTAATATTCTCTCTCCAAAAAAATTAACATTTGCTCTTTCCCTCTCTATATTATCAGCTATATTCATTCTGTATTATCTTCCATTTCAAACATCACTCACTTGTTGCCTCTTTTTCTCTGGTAATAAATTTGCAAATACCTTTGCATAATTGAGTTCTGTAAAAAATATCTTTTTCCCTTCTGCAGCAAAAACTTTCAAAACTGCCGGATACCTAAGGACAAAAGTGTAACCTTTCTTCCATAACACATTTTTAACAGTATTGAATATTTTTTCAACAAATCAAACTTTAAAAGAAGACCTTATTTCCATTGCAAATTAAAAGTGATTGTCTTTCTTTCGCTTCTTTTGCTGCCATTTCCAAGATATTTTCTCTCACTTCATAGTGAAGGAATTTAACCAATATCGGACGTGGATTTTGATCCAGCTGTGGCTTCAGTCGTAACGCTCTATAAGCTCTTTCAATCTCAGTATATCCTTGAAATTCAGATACCCTCAAAGATTGTGGAATTCAACGTTGCAAAAACTTCATATTTTGACCTTCATCGCCTTCTTTAAGTCCAACAATTTTTATATTACTTCTTTTATTAACCTTTTCTAAAATGTCAATTTTTTGAGTTAGTTGATCTTTTATTCCAGCCTCTTCAGGTTGAATTTTTTTCATCTGTTCTGTAACATTTTGAATCTCAAATTCATTTCCTTTAATTTTTTCTTCCACAACTTCAAATTACTATCTACTTGCTGCATGATTCTTTCCACCTTCTTTGTAAAATTCTTATTTTCAATTATACTCTCATTACACTTTTCAACTTCTGCTGTTAATTGCACCAAAGATTGTTGAAAATGTTCCATATATTTCTTCATTTCAGCTGTAAATATATGTCTCTTTCATTTTTTTCTGTCTCTTTAGCCATAGCTTATTGTCCTAAATGTAATTCCCGTTTTTCTTGGTCTTCATCCTGATCACTGGAGCTGGAGACTTTTTAAAAAATTGCCTTCATTTTTTTCTGTGCTCTGTGCATGTGCGAGGAGTCGCACAGCATTGTCCAAGGTCTCCCCAGCTCCAGGTTTTTCTCCGCGAACAACTACCTTCCGGATAGGTCCAGGATCCTTCTTCAAGGTAGGCCTCTCTTCTTTATGTCTCTTTTTCTTGTTCAATTTCTTGTGAGTTACAGCTGCTTTGTCTTTCTTTGGTGATATCTTGTACTGTTTATTAGATCTTCCAACAACTTACCTTTTTTTTTAAAAAACTACTTCATCCTTTATTAGCACTTTTTAGAAAAAACTTTCTGAGAGAGAAGCGATTCACAGTCTTACCCCACATCATCAAGTGGCATGCTCCTGCTCCCCCCCACCCCAATTCTTCCGCTCACCTTATACAGATCTTCACTCCAAAGAGAAAAGCCCTAGCTCTGTCAACCTTGCTTGATAAGGCACGTTTTGCACTCCAGGCAACATCCTGATAAATCTCCTCTGAAATATCTCCAAAGCTTCCATATCCTTCCTGTAAAGAGGTGATTAGAACTGGTCACAATATTCCAAGTGTGGTCTAATCAAAGTTTTATAGAGCTGCAACATTACTTCCCACTCTTGAACTCTATCTGTAGATGACACTTTCTAATCTCTCATATTTCCCAATTTCAAAACATCATCTTCACCGAAACATAAGCAACGATATTCCAAATGACCATCTTAATAATCCAATAAATCAAACTTCGTATTTTCAGTTGTAAGTAGTTGATAAAACATTTTGCATAACTTCACATCAAGATTTTCATAATGAGTAAATAAAGCATACTGTTACAAGGACCCCAAAACCCAGCAGCAATAAATATTCACCAAGACAAATGGTTACTTAAACAAAAGTTGCTTTTAATTATCTTTAAACGTGAAAATAGAATCAGACTTCAACTTAACTCTATTGACTTACTTAACCTAACTTACCCCCCTTCTAATTGTAAGCGCATGTGTATGTGATGCGTGTGTAAGTTCAGAAAAGTTCTTTGGATCATAGTCCAATCTCTCTTCTCATTCCTCCAAATACACTGGTTGCAGGCAATTATTATACTGTGCACAGAATTTACATTTATAAAGTTCACTAAGCTTTGGTGCTTGACAGGTAAATGGTTACCGCTTAGGAAGGTTCCTATCAGTTTTCAGAGTGATGTGTTGTTCCAGGACATCCACAACTGATGTACTTCCATCAGCCACTTTCAAGTCTTGCTGATGAAACTTGCCCCTTCAGGGTTCTCCAGATGATAACCTCTTTCTTTCAGGTCATCACAGAGTTCCTTTTAGTTTCACTTATTCCAAGTGAAACATTAGACAACCAGTCCTCTCCTCTTGCATGAACCACAAGGGCTTTGACCAGGCCAAATTCCAAACTGGCTTGCCAGCTTGTCCTGTTCCAGTCCCAGCTACAGTGTCTCTGTCACTCTCTCTCATTCTCTCTCGCTCTCTCAGTGAAAGCCTGTCCGTCTCTCTCTGCTTGCAAAATCATATGACCCTTTTACAACAACAAGCTCTCTTCCAGACAGCAGTGGCTCCAACATGCTTTTTCATCTGTTGCCTTTTGTAAACAACAATCCATTAATGAAGTCTCTTGAGCACTCTTCAAAGCTCTTGCAAAAGGTCTGAGAAGCCAATATGTCTAGCAGTAGCTGAGCTCCAATATTTCAAGTAAGATCTGTTTTAAAATGTTTGTATGTAACCTACTCTTACAAACCTTTCCCAGTTTATCTCCCAAAAACATATCTATATACTCCATATACTCTGTCACAATACTGAATAATAACGATATTCTTCTTTAAACAATTAAACCAAAATTAAAATTAAATAAGATTATACAAGATGAATTCAAAGAAAAGTATCTCGACCTTACATATCTGTCATGATTCTTCAAGGAGTGAAAGCTAGCTCTCCGTACGCCCGGATATTACAACATATGATGTCATAGTAACTATAATAACACTACTAACAACAATCTCACTTAAAGGGATAGTCATAGAATTAACTACAAATCAAAAATACAAGCTTTTAACCTTTACATTCCATCCCTAATTATTATTATACACATTAATGCTTAATGCATAATAATTACTATTACAGATACAAAAGTAAATATGGTAAATATAAGATTAGAAATCAAAACTTTCAGCTTCTTGTAAAAGGTTGATTTTAGTAATAGGTTGATTTAAGTAACCAGTCTTAGTTTTAATCCACACTTGCCGAACAAAACCTTTTTAGTCCGGAGCTGTATCCATGATTCTCCTCAGAAACCAAGAATATCTTGGTGTAGGATTGTCCATGATAATTACAATGTCTCTGCATTCAAAATTGTCTTGAGCTTTAGACCATTTTTGTCTTTTTTGTAATAATGGAAGATATTCTTTAACCCACCTTTTCCAAAATAAATCTGCCATAAACGTCACTTGTCTCCATCTGCGACTTGCATAGATATCTTCTTTTTGAAATTGACCCAGAGGCATTAAAGGTTTCGATTTAAGAAGTAAGAGATGATTCAGTGTAAGTGCCTCAAAGTCATTTGACTCGATAGAAATTTTTGTTATTGGATGACTATTTAAAATAGCTTCAACTTCACACAATATTGTCTGAAGATTGTCATTGTTCAGCATTTGATCATTCAAAATGGAATTAAGAATTTTCTTGATTGATTTAATCATTCTTACCTACACACCTCCATGATGTGATCCTGTGGGTGGGTTAAATATCCAACTAATTTCTTTCAGAAGTAATTCATCACGAATTTGATGTTGATTCTAATTTTGTATTGCTTTTTGAAATTCTAGTGGAGCTCCTGTAAAGTTAAAACGGCGAAGAACATTGATAAAAGAGTCTGTATGAAGCAATGACGCTATTTCAATATAAATTGCTCTTGTAGATAAACAAGTAAAAATACTCTATCATTTTTCAACTCTTCTGTGTTTTACTTGCAAAGGATTGAAATAATTAAATCCCACATTTGTAAATGGGGGTTCATCAGGCAAAACTCTGTTTAGTGGCAAATCCGCCATTGGTTGTTGTCCAGGTTTAGCATTTGCACGTCATCAACAATCTTACTTAAAGGGATAGTCATAAAATTAACTACAAATCAAAAACATAAGATTTTAACCTTTGCACTATCACTCTACTAATGAAGGCCAGTTACTATAAGCCTTTTAAACTCCATTGCAGCCTTAAGAGATCAATTGACTTGGTTCCCAAGTTCCACACTTAAGAATCCTGCCATAAACCACATACTCTTCCTTCAAGTTTAAGCTTTATAATGCATAGCTCCAGCATTTTGTATGTTGGATAGAACTTGCTTTAGTTTTTCCAATTTGTCCTAATTTGATCCCAGAATCTAGAAGTTAAAAAAAATTGTCTAACCTGCTGCACCAAATTTTACCCTGGAGAGTTTTATTTCTGTTATCCATCATGATAACACTACAAATATCCTGAAATCTCTTCAAAACAGAGGGCAAAACTTGCGCAACTCGGTACAAATTGGGGGAATAGTGTGTAAGGTAGATTGCAAATCACCTTGGTCAATTTTTGCCATTGCCTCTAAATCACTTAATGTATGTTATTTTTGAAGTGGTTTTTATGGTAGAGATTATGATTTAAGATATTGTCAGTAGGATTTTGACAATGCCACTGAATGGTAATCCGGTTTAATCGGATTGTAATATGGATGAATTGCCTTTGGAGCTGCCAGAGGAAGTAGTAGTGGCAGGTACAGTTGGCATGTTTGGGACAGTACGGTTGGCGTAGCAGTTAGTGCAGCGCCTTTACAGCGCCAGTGATCAGGACTGGGGTCCGAATCCTGCGATGTCTCTAAGACGTTTGTATGTTCTCCCCATATCTGCGTGGGTTTTCCCCTCAGAGCTCTGGTTTCCTCCTGCTGTTCGAAATGGACCGGTTAATTGGGTGTAAATTTTATGGCACGGACTTGTGGGCCAAAATGACGTGTTACTATACTGTGAATCTAATTTTAAATTTAAAAGACATTTTAGAAAGAAACAGAGATATCAAAGGTTTAGGAAAAAAACAGAAAAGCTGCAGAAAAATACTCTACCCCAGCTTACTTTTCTCTTTATATATGAAATTTTACTAATTCTAACTTAGTCTTGATAAAGGGGTTTCAACTTGGAACATTGACTGACTATTTCTACCCTTGGATGCTGTCTGATATGCTGAGTGTCTCCAGCAATTCTTAGTTTGCTGCAAGTTTAGAGGGATATGGGCTGAATGCAGGTATATGGGACAAGTTTGAGTAGAGAACTTGGATGGCATAGACTAGGTGAGCAGCTGTGCCGTTGCTGTTCTCTCCATTTTTTAATTGATTTATATTTTGCTTTGTTTGGTCTTCCATCGTTTGTACCTAGTTGCCTCAGTTTGAAGATTCCAAAGTTTATCCATAGACTGTGAGTCTTGCAATGTCTGTACTTTTGGCAGCTGTCTTGCTGTCTAATCACAGCGGGTACTAGAATTTATTCACAACTTGGAAGTGTGACATTTTGAACGTACTTCATGATTTTTCAGTTGCACAAAAGTAAAGCTTGCATCAGATGGCCTGAAAACTGGAACAAGCTGCCCACTCAGAAAAGGAATGATTCCCTTTCTCTAATATTCTTGAACAGTTATTTTACACTTGTTAATGTCACAAGCCTAAGAATATTATTTTAATGGAAGGTAATGAGGATATTAGAAATTCAGTGCCTTGTCAAAAAACTGGAATTTCAGATTTTCTATCTTTTTAAGGAACTACTTGGAATTTCTTTTCCAAAGGTTCATAGAATCCATGACCAAGTTTCTGCTGTCCTTTAACAAACCTTTTATGTTGTATTAGAAAGATACTATTTGCATGTACAGAAGGAAACCTGGGCAATGTAGTATCCTAATGGGAAGTGCTGTAACCCTGGTAAAACTGCTTGTCTGGTGTCTTAATCTGCCCACAATCCGATTATAATGTCATCAAATGTGTGATACAGATTTGACACCAGTGCTATAATTGGTGAACTATGCATTCCTATTATAGCCTAGTTTCAGAGTGGTAAATCAAGTGATGGGTACCACCCTATCCCTTCTAAAACGAGCACTTTCTCTCCCACCAGTGCTATTCAAAGGGATCATCAATTTGTTGCACGTTGGTTGCTCGGTGGTTTCTTTGGGCCAATTGTCTGTGCATTTGGAGCTCTCCACTATACTTTGCTGAGCTTTCAGTATTTTTAAGTGGAGGATGAGGTGATGTTATCTAGCTGACATACTTTCCATTCATGTATGTTTCTGACTTGAAATTATGTTTCCAGAAATCGATGTCCTGGTTGAATTCCTCTGGGAATTGAACAGAGGCCAGGAGAATGAAAGGGACAAAAGCCGAGCAGGACAATCTACCAGAAGAGGGAAGCAGAGTTGGATTTCCTAGTCTTATCTGTCAACAATTTCCATCTCATCTCAAGAAAGAACCAATATTGAGATATTTTGGCTTCACAAAAGATTGTGACTGGAATCTGTCATTTGCCTTTATCCAGAAATGCATTCTGAAATAGCACAAATGTGTCATTGCTAATTGATGTGAAAATATCTGGTTAATTCAAATTTGCTGGTGGAATTATAGAGAACTTGGGTACTGTTGCACAATACCTTTTGCAACAAAAGACTTTTATAATGGAGAAAGTACAATATAGCCTTTTTATTTGTGGGACATTGGCATGAGAAGAAATTAAAGGAATTAAAGATTCCTCATTCACAAATGCATTCAGCATCAGTGAACTTTCAGACAAATGCTCTTGACTTGGCAACAGTCATGATTTCTTAATTTTGTGCCAACCCTCTTTATCAGATCTCAGGTTAAAGGTGTCTGCAGAGGAACTAAGGATTATTCACAAACAATACCCATAAATTCACAAAGAGAAGGCTCATTACAAATGTGTCTTCATTGATTAGGGCATTGAATACAAGAATAAGGAAGACATGTTGTAGCTATATCAAACCTTTGTTAGGCCCTAATTCTGTTCACCACATATGGAGGTTTTGGAAAGTGCACTGAAGTGATTTACCATTGTTGTCTGGATTAGAGTGTATGTGGTATGTGGAGAGATTAGACAAACTGGACTTAATAAAAATTTATAAAATTATGATAGACATAAGTGGACTCTAAGAATCCTTTCCTATGGGTAAAAATGTAAAGTACTAGCAAACATGCATTCAAAGTGAGAGGGACCAAGTTTAAAGGACATGTTGGACTGCCAGGGGTTAGTTGTGGAAACATATAATGAAAGCCTTCAGAAAGCTTTTTAGATAGACACACAAATGTTCAGGGAATGGAAAGATGTTGATCATGCGCTTGCAGAAGAGATGTTGTTTAATTTGATGATATTGTGAGCCTAAAGGCCTGTGTCTCTGCTATGGTACAGCTCATGGAGATTTCATCAGAACCCACCCAAGTCTTCATTGTCCATTACTAAGATTAACTTTGTAGCATCATCATTGACTAAGCTGCTTAGTTCTGAATGATATAATTGCCACAGTGATGTGCAGTGGATGGTGAGTGAATCAATTTAAGGGATAAACCCTAATTGATCTCACTTTCATCCATCTGTGTGTGACATTGATAAGACTGATCACCAGTCCCAGTGGAATCGAAATCCCATCCTGACAATGAAGATATCCTCTTAAATGCTGTGTGGCATTGCCATTGTACAAAAGAAAAAGTGGAAGCGATTTGGCAGCACAAAACTGGCCATTTGATCACTCGCAATCAGATTCTACTGAGATATTCAAAATCAAAGAAGTTGATCTTAAAATGATTTTATTTTATTTCATATTATATTGCAAAATGACTGAGAAGACCAGGTGACATATTGTTTGTAATAGTGAAGAACACACAGGAACATAAGAAAACAGTAGGTGTTGGCAACCTAGCTTATCAAGACTGTCTTGCAATTCAATATGACTGTGGCTGATTTACCCCAGGTGTCTTGAGCTATCACTTTGCTGATCTTTCAAAAATTGATTTACCTCCACTTTTTTTTGAATATTTTATTTATATTTTCACACAAGCTTGTAAGTCATATTCTGCGTCGTGCCAACGATGGCAGTTCACAATCACATAATACATATACATGTGTTCCTTTTCTTTATGACTATATATACACATATATATGTGTATATATATATGTGTATATATGTATATAAGCGTCTTCAGCACTTGACGTCCTGCTTTGCGGAAACTGCCAAAATGTTTGGCCTGGAAGTCAGCCTGAAGAAAACTGAGGTCCTCCATCAGCCAGCTCCCCACCATGACTACCAGCCCCCCCACATCTCCATCGGGCACACAAAACTCAAAACGGTCAACCAGTTTACCTATCTCGGCTGCACCATTTCATCAGATGCAAGGATCGACAATGAGATAGACAACAGACTCGCCAAGGCAAATAGTGCCTTTGGAAGACTACACAAAAGAGTCTGGAAAAACAACCAACTGAAAAACCTCACAAAGATAAGCGTATACAGAGCCGTTGTCATACCCACACTCCTGTTCGGCTCCGAATCATGGGTCCTCTACCGGCACCACCTACGGCTCCTAGAACGCTTCCACCAGCGTTGTCTCCGCTCCATCCTCAACATCCATTGGAGCGCTTACACCCCTAACGTCGAAGTACTCGAGATGGCAGAGGTCGACAGCATCGAGTCCACGCTGCTGAAGATCCAGCTGCGCTGGATGGGTCACGTCTCCAGAATGGAGGACCATCGCCTTCCCAAGATCGTGTTATATGGCGAGCTCTCCACTGGCCACCGTGACAGAGGTGCACCAAAGAAAAGGTACAAGGACTGCCTAAAGAAATCTCTTGGTGCCTGCCACATTGACCACCGCCAGTGGGCTGATAACGCCTCAAACCGTGCATCTTGGCGCCTCACAGTTTGGCGGGCAGCAACCTCCTTTGAAGAAGACCGCAGAGCCCACCTCACTGACAAAAGGCAAAGGAGGAAAAACCCAACACCCAACCCCAACCAACCATTTTTCCCTTGCAACCGCTGCAATCGTGTCTGCCTGTCCCGCATCGGACTTGTCAGCCACAAACGAGCCTGCAGCTGACGTGGACTTTTTACCCCCTCCATAAATCTTCGTCCGCGAAGCCAAGCCAAAGAAAAAAAAAGAAAAGAAAGATATATACACATACAAGCCTGTGCCTCTACTAACCCCCTCCCCCCACCTGTAGAACAAGATGATTCATTCATACTTAAACGACATTAACAAACATTAACATTAAGGAAAAAAAAGGGGCAGGGACTGTCGCAGCTCAATGGACGGCCTCCAGGTTGGTGCTCATTCTTGACTTTCCTTGATCGGGACCAGTGAGGGGGAGAGAAAGTGGCAGCAGGGAATGGGGAAAGCAATCACCCCCATGCACCTATGTAGTGCATGTATGGCTGCCATATCTTACGAAAGGTACTGTATTTGTTTCTCCCTTTGAAATAAAGGCCAATATTTTCTTCAGGGGAAAGCAACTTTGCATTTCCTTGTTCCATCGTTCAAGGAATACTAAGACTAGAGTCGGACTTTCAAGTCACCACAATGCATTTCCTGTCAACTGCTAATGCGATTAACACAAATTGGATTTGAAATTTGGACAGCTTCATTGTAAGCCTTATGTCCGTTATATTTCCCAACAGGGACAACTCTTGGTCCTGAGGGAATTGTTTGCCTATAATTTTCTCCAGCACTTGGTCTAGATTTACCCAAAAGGGCCTCACCTTAGTACATGATCAGGTTGCATGCACAAACATCCTGGTTGCAACACCACACCTGAAGCATTGGTCTGGGAGTTCTGGTTTTGATCTGTTAATTTTCTGCAGTTTTATGTACCATTGGTGTAAAAGGTTATACTGGACCACCCTGTACCTTGCATTAATGACCGTAGTCATGCTTTCCCGGCACAAGTCGGACCAGCACCTCTCATCAATTGTAATTCCCAAGTCCGACTCCCATCTTTTTCTCGACCTGTGAAGGCCCGGTTTGGGTCCCTCTGACCAGAACAGGTAATAAATACATTGCTGAAATAAATTTCTTGCCAACCCCCTTTTGAATCAGCTGCACCGAGGTAGGGCCATACTTGGGCCTAGTACGTCTCGTAGAAAATATCATATTTGAAGATAGCAGTGGAATATTTACCTCCACTTTAAATGATCTCATCTCAACAACTCTTTGGTGAGGAGATTTCAAGAAATTCATTATCGTCTACAAGAAGACATTTTGAGATATCACAGTTATTGACACGTTATCTCTCCCCCCCCCCCCACTCCTCCCATTCAAGTCTCTGACTACTGTAAACATCTCATTATCTGCCTTGTCGTACAATCTTAGATCCTTATGCATTTCAATAAGATCACCCTTATTTGAAAGAATACCAATTCAAGTTCTTTAGTCTCTTGTCCCTGGAATTATCCTTTGTGAATCTCTTTTAGACTGTCTCCAATGCTGCAATGTCTTTCAAATAACAGGACCTAAACTGTACATAGTACTGTAAGTTTGCCCTCACCAAATGGGAATCAAACTACTGTATTTTTGAAACTCCCAACCTCTTTGAAATAAAGGCCAATATGCCATTTGCCTTCTTAAGTATTTGTTGCAGCTGCCTTTAACTTGTAATTCATGCAGAAGAACATTTTTGTAGTTCATATATACAATCCTTTTCCAAATAGATAATAATAATTTGTTTTTGAATCTTACGGAAGTGCAAGTCCTTGCACATCTCACAATAAACTCTACAGACCATTTTCATCCACACTCCGTCTGTGTGCATCCTGTTGCAGTGTCATTGAAATCTGCCTTCCACCTCTATCTTTGTCATCAGTAAAAGTGTGTATCTTGCATTCTGCTCCCTCCTCCAGATCATCAGAATCAGAATTTATTGTCATGAACGTGTCACAAAAATTGTTGTTATGCAGCAGCATAAATTACATTTAAAACAATAAATAAATTAAGGAAAAAAAAGAAGAGAAAGTGAGGTATTGTCTGTGGTTCATTGTCCATTCAGAAGTCTGAGGGGCATGGGGAAGAAGCTGTTTTTATGCTGCTGGGTGTTCGTCTTCACGCTCCTGTATCCCCTTCCTGATGGTAGCAGTGTGAAGAGGGCATGGCCTGTGTAGTGAGGGTTTTTGAGGATGGAGGCTGCTTTCTTAAGACTGCCTCTTGGAGATGTCCTCAATGGAATGAATATTGATGCCCATAATGATACTGGCTGAGTTCACGAGTTCTCCTCCTTTTCCTGTCCTATGCATTGGCACCTCAACACCAGAGAGTAATGCAACCTTTCAGAATGCTCTCCACTTGCAAGAATCGTTGGTGGCCTACAAAATTTCTTCAAACTTTTCATTAAATATAGTTGCTGGCAAACCTTCTTTGTGATTGTGTCAACATGGAGACCCCAGGCCAGATCTTGAGAGATGCTGACACCCAGGAATTTCCACTGCTTACCACTGCTTACCCCCCGGTCGTGTTCTCCTGATTTGCCCCTCCTGAAGTTCACAACCAGCTCCTTAGTTTTGCTAGCATTGAGTGCAAGATTGTCGTTTTGACACTACTCGACTAGCTGATCTATCTCCTTCTTGTACATTTCCTCATCGTCTGATTCTGTGGTGTCATCAGCAAATTTGTAGATGGCATTTGAATAGTGTCTAGCCATACTGTCATGGATGTAAAGCGAGTTGAGCAGTGGGCTAATCTCGTATCCTTGAGGTGCGTGTGCACTTGTGTTAATTGTCATTGAGAAAGAGATGTTGTTTCTGAGTCATACTGACTGAGGTCTTCTGATGAAGTTCTAGTTGTAGAGGGGGTGCAGAGACCAAGGTTTTGGAGCTTATTGACCAGTGGTGAGGAATTTATAGTGTTGAAAGCTGAGGTATAATTGATGAAGAACAGACTATAAAGTTGGTCTTGTCTAGGTAATCCAGATTTTAGTGGAGAGCCAGTGATATTGTATCTGCTGGGGAGTGATTCTGACAGTAGTCAAATTGCAGGAGGTCCAGATTTTTAATTGGTTATGAGTTAATTATGGTCATGACCAACCTCTCAAAGCATTTAATCACCGTGGATGTGAATGCTCCTGGGCAATAGTCATTGAGGCAGCTCACTCTGGCACTGGTATGACTGATTGTCTTTTGAGCAGGTGGGAAACTTTGAGTGCAGCAGTGAAAATGTTCATGAACACTCTGGTTAGTTGGTTGGCACAGACTTTCAGTACTCTGCCATGTATGCCTTCAGGGGCTGATGTCTTGCGAGGGATCACATTCTTGAAGGATGTTTTGATGTTGGCCTCAGATAGATATCACAGGGTTGTCAGCATCTGAAGGGAATCTCATTGGTACTGTTGAGATCTTCTTTTCAAAGCAAACATAAAAGTTGTTCAGCTCATCAGGTAGCGAAGCATCACAACCATTAATGATGTTTGGCCTCACCTTGTAGGATATAATAGCCTACCATCCCTACCACAGCTGGCAAGTATCTGACTCTGTCTCTAGCTTTGTAGGTTGTACCTGGACTTTCTGTAGACATCTGGATCACTGGTCTTAAATTGCATCAAACATGCATCAGCAGTGTGCAAATATTTTGATTCATCTACATCTTCTCTTATTCATACAAGTAGTAAATAATTGAGGACCATGAACCAATTTATAGAGTACTCTTTTTGTGGCATCCTTCCATCCTAAAAAAGGAATTGTCTATTCCAACTCGCTGACTTCATTGTGATAACCAATGTTCAATCCATGCTACGTCTTCCTCAAATACCTTGATCTCTAACTTGTGCACCAGCATTGTAAATGGCAAGTTGTCAAATGAAGACACCCAGACTAGCTTTGCCTTATGCAAGCTGTTCTAGAAGAATTACAAGATTAAGTATGATAAGAAACCTCTTGGCTATATCCAGTAGGCAAAATTCAGAATAAGTTACAATCTGGCAGCTACCATGCGAGACATCTCCTCTCAGTCATCAGCCCATTTATGGAAAGTGTCACTAACAGTAATATTGAGCAGCATTTACTTATCAATGACTGCTTACTTCAACTCAGTTTGAATTTTCTTAGCTCCAGATCATAATCCAGCATTGAACAAAACATAAAATTAAAAAAAAAACAAAACCAGAATTCCAGTTCTCATTCTGTGTGGCATCAAGGAAGCATGGAAAAACTACAGTGGGAATCAAGGGAAAAATGTTCCACTGGCTTGGCCCTACTTTGCACAACAAAAGATGGTTGCTGTGGGAAATGCTCAAAACAATATCTTGAGATCAATAATCTTTAGCTGGATCATCCTTCTATTATGCTGTTTAGAGAGATAATCCATGTTTATTTTTCTTTCTGATTTCTTTATCTTCCCTATACCAAATAAACTGAGTTTTGGTGGGAGTTGTTCATTCAAGAGGGTTTGCCATCCAGTGTCAGTATCATACATTTAATGATTTAACAATTCTAAATCTTGATGAATAGGAAACTACTTGACTGTTGACTGTATGGAATATTTGTTCTGACAGGATCTCTGCACAAATGCCTTTATTAATAGGGGATCCATTTTTACTGTTGATTCCCCCCCCCCCCCCCACCCCCGCCCATCCCTTCTGTTTAGCATACATTGAACATGGAACTTGGCTGCTTTGAGTCACAGACAGTGGAAGAAAATAAGAATGATCTTTACTCAAGGATTAGTGTTTCCATAATTGAGTATGGAAATAGATTGAAATTTAATTATCTGTCCATTGGTTAAATTGCCAACTAGATTTCACTGAGGTTCATATCCAAAAAGATGCATCAAAAGGGCACAAACTAATCAAATCTTGTAAGAGTGAAGCTCTTTCCTTCAAAGAAAATAGTATAAAAGTCTTTAACACGTTTTTACAGTTTTTTAATTGCCTATTTAAATAAATAACCATGAAGAAGTTCTATGCCTCACTCCCACATTGACATGTCCTCATGTGCTGTACTGTCAAACCCAGACCACCTGTAAATTGGAGGAGCAACACCTAATGTTCCATCAGGGCACTCTCCAACCTGAAGGCATTAACATCGACATCCAATTTCGGCTAGCCTACTCCCCATTCTCCCTCTTCCCCATCCCCCTATCTTCTTTCCTCCACTTCTCCACCCCCATCCTTCTCCATTCACATAGCCAACCCTCTCTCCTTGTTTGCTGGTTGTGCCCTTCCTCCCTTATCCACCTATTACCTCCTGCCTGTGGGACTGTGTCCTCCCCTGCCCCTGCCCACCTGCCCACATTTTATTCATACCTTGATGAATAACTCAAGCCCAAAGCATTAGTTATGTCTCTTTAACCTGACATAAAATATACTGTTTGATCTGCTGAGTTTCCCCAGCATTGTGTTTTTATGAGCATAAATGTCAGGAATGTCTGGCTGGAAAATAGCTTTCCACAGGCTGTGAGATTGATGAACAATATCCTGTAAATGAGTAAATTATCCCAATTTTTTAATATTTAGTTGAAATTCTATATTTGTGTATATATTTGATTATGTACTATGTATTGTGCGCACTGTGATATTGTGTATTGTGCGACGAAATGCTATTTTGTCGGGTTGTAAATGTACAGTCAGATGATAATTAACTTGAATTTGAACAGTACTCAGATGAGGGCCTACCTCTGAGACCTAACTGTAAAGAAAGCAAATTTAAGATGTGAAAAAGGATTTAGCACGTGTTTTCACTGGACAGAAAGTGCTCAGTATGATGCTGTGATGCCTAACAGAGCACTCCCAAAATAAACATTATGCTCCAAGTTCTATCATAGGAAGAAATTACTAGGTGCACAGAGGGAATAAATGGAAGAATGTGCTCAAAGCTACCTAGAAAAAATGTAGAATTCTCACAGACTCCAAGACATTTCTGGCCATGACTACACATAGTGGAGAAGAAACGTTTGGAATGGATATTGAGAATCTCAAGGCCATTCAATATAATTACCCTGAAATAGAAGGAGTGAACTACCTTACAAATGATACATCAACCTGACAATCAGGTATCTCTCATCCCATCTATGGAAGTGTCTACAATTCTTACATTGGGTTCGCTAGCTACTTCAGAACCCATAAACTGTAATATCCTCAATCCTGAAGGATTGCTTCAAAAGAAGATGAGAAAATGTGGTTCTTTTGATTTATTATTTAACTGTCAGGAAAGAGAATCTAGTGCACTTAAAACGAAAGTAGCCAGAATTGTGCTTCACAGTTCTGAACTTTTATTTAACAATTTTTTGCAGTGTCCAAGATAAGAATATTTTAAAAAGTCTATTTTGAATGTCTCTTAAGTACTTATGGTCATAATTATCACAGTAAAATATTTATAGATATTCCTATTTGTGTGTTTGAAGTATATGTATCAAGTCATTTACACTGCTTAACATGTTAATTCTTTTATGGTTTTAACAGTGTTTAATTTACTGTTGTTCTCAACATTACAGTTATGGCTAAATAAGTTAATCAGGATGCTACCAAAGAAAATTAAATTTGCTTAATTCACTAAAAGTTGGTGCACTAGAACAAAAAGGTAATTAAAAAGACAAATGGACATTCATATCAAATGTGGTGTAACACTATTGGTGGGACATCGAGCAGGCTGATGACGCCACGGGGCAGGACTTCTGCATCTTGGAGAGAGAGGCTCAGGACTAGAAGGGAAAAGCCTGTGTATATAGATATTCACTAAGTCTAAGATAAAATAAAGCAAGCTACGAACGCAACTCCATGCTCAAGGTAATTTTTATAACCAGCGTGTCTGAACCCAGCATGACATGGTGTCAGAAGTGGACCTTTGAGCCACAGAGAGAAGGTCAGGCTGTGAAAGAATAAAAGTGAAAGAGGTGAGCTAAGATGGAGGATGGGCCTGAACACGCAGAGGCACCCTGATTGGGAGTGGCGGCTCCTCCAACGGCGACTTTAACGATAAAACTTCCAGAACCATTCGACTTCACAAAGCCACAGGAATGGGAGATGTGGATAAGAAGATTCGAGTGCTTCAGACTGGCAAGTGATATAAATAATTACTCTGAAGCTAAACAGGTGAATACTGCATGGGAGACGAGGCTGACAATGTGCTACAAGGCCTAAATTTAACAGGAATGCAGCGGAGGGGCTTTGATTATTATTTCCTGCCTAGGAAGAATGCAAGTTACGAACGGTCAAAATTTAACAAGGGGGTGCAGCAGCCAGTAGAAATAATAGATGTGTTCATTACAGCCTTGTATGCACTGGCAGAGAACTGCGAATATGGGGATATGCACGACAAACTTTTACGTGACAAACTAGTAGTGGACAGATTGTTCCTCAGAGAATAGCATCAGGGGAGGAGCCCTGGATGGCTGACATTAACGAAGAATGCAGCAAAGTGACCGTCAAAATCGACAGGGGCCGATATTACAGCCATTCTCGACGAGGTGATTAAAAGAATTATACCCGGAGATGGCAAATAAGGAAAAAAACAGAAGCCTTTCTATGGTCTTGAGGGGGTGAAATTGATTGTCCTGGGATCGGTAAATAAACGCTCTCAAACAGAGAGAGGAACACCACAAAGTGTACATGATGGGAGACTTACAAGCAGTGCTATTGAGCAGACCAGCTTCAGTGAGACTCTAACTAGTGGCCAGATTGGACTCCCTAGACCAGGAGATGGTCAAGAAGGCATACCCCAAACTTTGTGATGAACTTGGGCTACTACAGAAGCTGTACGTCATTAAACTGAAGCCTGATGTGAAATCATTTTCACTGAAAGTACCTCAAAGGGTCCCATTGCCACTCATGGGCAAAATGAAGAGAGAGCTTGAAAGATTGGAATTATGAGCCAAATAGAGGAGCCTACAGAATGGTGTTGTGGCATGGTGGAAGCACCAAAAAAGAATAAAGATGTTCGCATTTGTGTGGATGACTCCCTTGAATGGATCAGTGTGCAGAAAAAAGTTTATACTTCAGTGGATCAAACCCTAGGCATGCTCACTGATGTACAATATTTTACTAAGTTGGATGTGAACATGGGATTTTGGCAAATTCCTTTGTCCAAAGAATCAGCTCTCTACATGACATTTATCACACCATTCAGGCATTACTATTTCAACTGCCCCTGAACACTCCCAGCACAGAATGGTGACTGAGGTTAACGTAGGCCTGGAAGGAGTTGTCTGCCTCATGAACCATATCCTCATTTTGGGGACCACGAAGGACCAACACGATGCAAAGGTACATGCAGTCCTAGAATGAGCAGAAAAGGCAGGGTTCACTCTCAACATGGTGAAGTGAGAGTTTGGAAGGAGGCAGATGAAATTTCTGGGATACATCATCTCTGCAGATGCATGAGAACAGACCCAGACAAGATGAGAGCTGTGCAGGTTATGAAGGAGTTTATAAGGGTAATGAACTCAGAAGTTTCCTTGGTATAGTGAACCAATAAGGATGTTCATACCAAACCTGGCTGAAAAGGACAAACCACTGAGATCCAGTGGATCTGGGGACAAGAGCAACAGAGGACATTTAGTAACCTCAAACGAGAGCTGTCATCCACCCCGGTACTTCAGTTGTATGATCCAAATAGGCAACTGAGAATATAAAGTGACGTTTCATCATATGGACTAGGAGCAGTATTACGACAGAATGATGGAGACAATTGGTTACCAGATCGCTAACAGAAACAGAGCAATGGTACACCCGGCTGGAAAAAGAGGCATTGGTACTAGCTTGGGCCTGCGAGCCTTGTGAGTCTGCTAGGTGGGAAAGTGCTGGATTCGCTGCTGCCATGGATACAGAGGTTCAGGATGAGTTGATGAGATACTCATACACTATCTCACACACATCTGAGAAGTACCTCACAACTGCAGATACACTCTCGCTCCTCACTACAAGACAGAAGCACGAGAGCTGACAAAGACCTCATGGAGGACACCAATATTTATGTAGAGATGGTGAAGGAAAACCTCCCAACAAGCAGCAGATAGCTGACAGAGCTCCAAGAACAACTATTTGCCAAAAATGTGTGTGCACAGGTCATGAAATACTGAAATGGAGGCTGGCCAGACAGAAACTAGTTACAAGGACCAGTTACAAGGACTGGGAAGAGAAGGCCTATCTGAGTGTGCACAACGGACCACTCCATTCCTGTGTGGTATGAGATTTATTATTCCGGCTAATGTGCGGAACAAGGTACTTGATAAAATAGACAAGGGCCATCAGGGGGTTATAAAGTGCCAGGAATGTGCCAATCAAACAATGTAGTAGTCAAATCTGAGTAATCAAATAAACGAGATTGTCTTGAGGTGGAGAGAATGCATCTAGGAAAGGACAAATGTAAGAGAACCGCTGATGCTGATTAAATTCCCTGGCAGGCCATGGTAAAAACTTGGCGCAGACTTATTCACTCTTGGAGAGAACACCGAATATTTGGTGGACTATTTCTCTAGATTCATAGAAATAGCACAACTCAATCTGACTGATTGTAATTGTTCATTTAAAATTGATGTTTGCACGACATGACATTCCAGAGATGTTGGTAAGTGACAATGGTCCACAATTCTCTGGCCAAAACATGAAAGCCTTTGTCGTGGATTATGGGTTTGAGCATGTGACTAGTGGCCCTAAGTATCCACAAAGCAATGGCGAGGCAGAGCGAGCAGTACAAACAGTGAAGAAGCTGCTCAAGAAAGCAAAAGACCCTTACCATGCACTATTGGCATACAGAGTCACATCACTGAGCAACACGTACAGTCCAGCCCAATTACTAATGGGATGTCGCCTTCGCACAACTCTACTAACCCTTCCAGAGGGTGCAGTCGGAACTCACAGAACTGCTACAACTCCAGAACGAGGAGAGGGAGAAGAGGTGTGAGAATGCAAGTGGTATAATGAGAGACACAAAATGAGCGATCTGGAAAAGCAGGCACCAGGAGATGTGGTGTGGATCTCCAATGCAAGACAGTAAGGTAGCGTATCTTCTGTGCACCATAGTCGTACATGGTTAGCGGACCACAAGGGACACTGAAACGGAATCACCAACATCTTGTTCCCATACCAGAGTCCCCAGGTGAAAAGCAACAAGAGCACGGACCAGAAATGGATACTCCTGCAAAGGCAGGTCCAGAGACTCTGCCGACTGAAACACAGGACGAGGCCAGGATGAGAAGTAAAGAGACTGCAGAGACTAAATCTGTAGAGACTGTAAAACAACCAGAGTCAAGAAAGACTTGTGTATTGTAAATGTTGTATGTGTATTTGTATCATAATGCGTAAAGGTAACTGTCGCGGGTGAAGCCACAGAAAAGAGGGCTTTGAACGCAAAGTAAGGGGGATGTGGTGTAACACTATTGGTGGGACATCGAGCAGGCCGATTATGTCATGGGGTGGAACTTCCACATCTTGGAGAGAGAGCCTTGGGACTAGAAGGGAAAAGCCTGCACATATAGATATTCACTAAGTGTATGATAAAATAAAGGAACCTATGAACGTGACTCCAGGCTCAAGGTCATTTTTATAATGAGTGTATCTGAACCCAACACATCACCAAAGGGGCTGGAATAAAAGGGGGACAAATTTTGCCTCATTTGTAGAATCCTGGAAAGATTGCATCAAAATTATTAGAGTCTTGTTTTGAACACAGAACTGATGCAAACAACTATTGGTATTAAAAAATGTGCAATAATGGTTTTCCTAAATTACATAGTTTAAAATGATTTGTACAGATTTTGAAACTTTGAATTATATTCCCTGGAATTAGAGGTTGGAGCAAAACTCATGGAATTTTAATAGATGAAGAATTGAATTGGTAGAAGTAGTGAAACTGCTTTTTCAAATGAGGGTGTTCAGTATCAACATCTTTTCTTTCTTTGGCTTGGCTTCGCGGACGAAGATTTATGGAGGGTGTAAAAAGTCCACGTCAGCTGCAGGCTCGTTTGTGGCTGACCAGTCCGATGCGGGACAGGCAGACACGATTGCAGCGGTTGCAAGGGAAAATTGGTTGGTTGGGGTTGGGTGTTGGGTTTTTCCTCCTTTGCCTTTTGTCAGTGAGGTGGGCTCTGCGGTCTTCTTCAAAGGAGGCTGCTGCCCGCCAAACTGTGAGGCGCCAAGATGCACGGTTTGAGGCGTTATCAGCCCACTGGCGGTGGTCAATGTGGCAGGCACCAAGAGATTTCTTTAGGCAGTCCTTGTACCTTTTCTTTGGTGCACCTCTGTCACGGTGGCCAGTGGAGAGCTCGCCATATAACACGATCTTGGGAAGGCGATGGTCCTCCATTCTGGAGACGTGACCCATCCAGCGCAGTATGATTAAAAGCTTACTCTGATTTGTCCTTATTTTCCAAGTGTGTTATTTATTTCCACTTCACTTGATGCTAATGAAGTGATTAAAACCCAGCCGATTTCTTTTGTTTCTGGTCCAGGGGACACTAAACTTAATTAATTAGGACAACTCGTTTTCTACTGAGACTTGGGATTTCTGGTCTGTATGCTATAAAATATGCCAGACAGTCTCTTGCCTGCTAATCCACTAAGAGAACAGGACACATTTTACTTTTAACATACTATTTTCAATGAACCAAAAGTTTTGAGATGGTAATTATAGACTGGAAATCAGAAGTGTATTGCAGAATGGCTTGGTGTGACATTTAAAGTTCAATTGACAGTGTAGTGCAACTTTGAAATTACACATGGTGCAGCCTGTGGAATGGATTTCAAACTTTTCCATTTTGACTGTGGGATGCGAATAATAGTATATTCTACTAAATATTAAAATTTCATAATTTGAGGTGTTAAGAAAACCACAGCATTGCTCAAGGTTTTCTTGGCCTTTAATATTAAAAAAATATATGACAGGAGGACTTATCTTGAAATAAATCACACATAGAGAAAATAAAACACACCTTTAAAGCAACTTTGATAGTCATTAATGAGCCTATTGATTGATCTGGTCAGGGTTGCTGTTCAGAAATTTCTTCAATGAGTAAAGGTCAAGAAGTACAAATGTAAAATAAGCAAACAGGGAAGGTCAGACCTCAATCACATTGACTTGACCCACCTCATTAATGGTGACTGTTTCGATGCTGAAATTCTCCTCTGGATACTGGCGATGAAAATTTAGCCTAATGTCTGCTTCTAATTGCAGTCACAGATTCTTACTGAAAAGTGTGAACATCTTTGTATGGTATATGTTATATGTAACAATGATATATGGCATATATAACAATGTTTCGTATATATAAGTACAAGCGAGGACTTTAATGTGATACCAGATGACTGATTGAACTAGAGGGGTAAAACAGAAGATGGACCAGTAATGATGAGGCCAAAATTGGATCAGCTAAGATCTTATTGGATAGCAGAGCAGGGTTGAGAGGCTTCAAAAGTTCTTGAATGTCAACTGTTTGATAAATATCTCTGGCAGCATGAGTTTGTTAGAAGGCTATTAAGGGTGGCCTTAGTTTTTGCCACCTGAAGTGTAATTGCCACTTGCGGTCAAGTTGTCGACTTGTCTGCCTTGTGGAATGACTGATGTTTTGGAAGACTGGAGGCATAAAAAGTGTCTACCACTGCAGTCATGCTGCAAGATGGTAATATTAGGCAGAAGCTGAGAATAGCACAATCCATATCATTGTTTCTTCTAATCTTTTTTGATCCAGTGCATCTCTGCCATTATTCCATAATGTTTCATTTTTTTCCCCATCTCATTTGTGAATGTACAGTGAACATAAAGCATGCTATAATTATTCCCTCCTCTAAGGTTTATCTTTTTTTTAATCCAAATTGGCTGCATCTGACTATTCACTCTTCATCAAGATATTTAATAATTTAATCTTGAAATCCATTTGCTTTACTTAACAAAGATGTTGACCTGTATTGTGCTAACATGAATTTATCTCTTTTTGAAAATAAGCATTACTCTGGCAACCTTCTTGATCACTGGCACAAATCCATTTTCAACAGAACACTGAGGTACCTTAACCTTTTACTACTTTGTAAAGGCTGCCTGGTGGACAAATTGGACAGTAGCTGAATTGTCATTACTTGTTGCCATTATTTTGCTACACTGATTGGATGGTGTATAATTTTAATTAGGCAAGAGAGCACTTGTCATTGAATCCATTTTCTTTTATTATGCATATTGAACTTGGGTGCCAATATTGGAGCCAGAATGTCAAACAGATCTTGAGCAGAATTTATGATGATGTTAACCCAAAATAATTTATTTTTCCCATTTTGATCTTTTTTCTGAGGCCAGGAAGAATCGTCAAGAACCTTCAGGCCCACATTTCCATCCCTTGATCCTTATCCCTTGTCCCATCCTCATTTCCATTTATCTAATTTCTTTTGTCTCATTTTTGAGCTGATGTTTTATATTGAATTTCTGTTTGAATATTTTGAGTGGAGATATTTCACTTGAAATTTCTTGAACTCATGGTGTTTTGGTCGTCATCTTTGACAACTCTATTGGACAGGTTTAATATCAAAGCAATAATTTCTAACATCCATGCTATCTCTTTCCCCTTTTCTTTCAGGGTCCACGGAAGTATCTCTTTTAGCTTTTGATAGAGCATTCTTTCTAATTTCAAAGCTTTCCTTTTATCATTACATATCTCAACTTTAAGATCCCACTCAATAGCTTTTCTTTTACAAACATTTAGCACAAATACGTGTTTAAGTATTCCTGCCAATTTGTGTTTGTTTGATGAAATCATAAGGGATAGGAGAAGAAATAGGCCATTCAGCTCATGAAATCTGTCTCGCCATTCAGTCTTGCGCTGATCAATTTCCCACTTGGCTGGGTTGTCTGACCTTCTCCCCATAGCCTTCAATCAAAATACTCTGAAGTCTCCTTTTCTTCCATTTTTCCCTCTCTCTTATTTCTCCAGCATCATTTTATGGTGATCCTATACCTTCCCTCACCTCTATTTTACTCTTTACATACTTGAAGAAGCATTTTGCATCCTCTTTGATATTACATTGGTCACCCCTTATCTGCGGTTTTGCTTTCCACAGTCAATTGCAGTCCGAAAGTTATCTGACTGCCCCGCTCTCTCCCCATAGCCCTGTATCAGTTCCAACTAATCCCACTGCCACACACTCTCTCTCCGCATCCCTGTATCAGTCCCCAGACTGATCCCACTGCCCCGCTCTCTCTCTCCGCATCCCTGAGTCAGTCCCCACACTGATTCCACTGCCCTGCTCTCTCTCCATAGCCCCATGTTCGTCCCCACATCGATCCCACTGCCCTGCTCTCTGCCTACAGCCCCGTGTTGGTCCCCACACTGATCCCTACTTACAAATAAAAAGTTTACAGGTACATTACAGTATTTCAAAAAGCTTTGCTAAGTATATAATATGGTATTTGCACAACATGCACATTGCGTAAGACCTAATTTCATACAATGTATCGTGGACATTAAGCAGCGCATACCCTGTATAGCACACATGTCAAACTCAGGCCCGGCCCATGATATAATTATATTTGGCCCGCAAGATCATATCAAATATGTATTAGAGCTGGCCCGCTGTCCGCCGCGCCAGTATACCGCATGCACAGCTAATACTACAAATCCCAGAATGCTTTGCAATGCATTGGCGCCGGCCCGTCAGCCCGCTAATCGCCCCCACCTCCTCTCTTTACTTTCATTAGCATCTGCGGCCTGTCGCCCAACTCACATGTAATAAACCCCTTACGAAAAATGGCCAAACGAAAGACAGAAAACAGGACCTTTCAAGACAGGTGGGAGGCAGACTATATGTTCATCATTTTAAAAGACAAACCTGTTTGTCATTGAAGCAAGTTGTTATTTTTTGGACTTGTTGGCTTGTGAAAAAAAATACATTTAAAAGGAGCTTAAAGGCTATAGAGAAATATTATTTATTGAATATTTTATTTCTCATTTGTTAATGCTTCTTCTGGAAAGAGTTTAACCAAAACTATTATTAAACATTTATTTTAATAAGAAAAAGTTTAACATTACAAATGTTGAAAGAAGAGAAAACATGCAGATGTTGTTGAAAATTTTCAATAAATATTTAGTTTGGCCCACGACTTAGTCCAAGTTTTTAATTTTGGCCCTCTGTGAATTTGAGTTTGACACCCCTGCTGTATAGGATTTGGTACTCTCTGCGGTTTCAGACATCCGCTGTGTGTCTTGGAACATATCTCCTGTGGGTAAGGGGAGGACCACTGTATTTGCAACACTACTTTCATACTTCTCCCTCCTTATGAATTTTTTAGTTGCCTTCTGTAAGTTTTTAAAGATTTCCAATCCTCTATCTTCCCATGAACTTTTACTTCCTTGTCTGCCCTCCCTTTTGCTTTTACGTTGACTTCCCTTGTCAGCCACAGTTGTAACAATTTTCCATTTGAACATTTCCTCTTTTTTGTGGTGATCTTTCCTACACCTTCCTCATTTCTCATAGAATCTCCATCCATTGCTGCTCTGCCATCCTCCCCACTAGTGCCCCCTTCCAATCTACTTTGGCCAGTTCATCTCTCATGCCACTGTACTTCCCTTTATTCCTCTGAAACACTGATACATTTGACTTTAGTTTCTCCTTATTAAATCTCAAATTGAACTTGGACATATTGTGATCACTGCCCCCTCGTGGTTCCTTTACCCTTAGTTCCCTATTCACCTCTGGTGCATTACACAACATCCAATCCAGTACTGTTGATCCTCCAGTGGACTCATCAACTCGCTGCTCTAAAAAGCCAATTTGTAGCCAGTCTACAAATTCTCTCTCTTGAAGTCCAGTCCCAATCTGGTTTTTTCAATCTACTTGCTTATTACCATTATATTATCTTTCTGACATGACCTTTCTATTTGTTGTTGTAATTTGTTATCCATATCTTGACTACTGTTTGGAGTTCTGTATATAACTGCCACCAGTGTCCTTTTACTTGTGCCATTTCTTAATTCTACCCACAATGATTCTACATCTTCTGATCCCATGTCACCTCTTCCTAATGATTTAAAGTTATTTCTTACAAACAGAGCCATGCCCATCCCCTCTCCTTTGTAAAACATGAAAGTCTGCAGATTTGATTGAAGTAATGATTGAAGTAAAAATATACAGATATGCTGGGGGTTTTCAACTGGTCTCACAGCATCCACAGGAGGTAACTTTTCGGGCTTGAGCCCTTCTACTTCCTGCATATCCTTTTGATGCACTGTGTATACATTCCCAATGACAACCATCCTTTAGCCACGATTCCGTGGTGGCCACAACATCATACCTGCCAATCATAGCTGTAATACAATGACATCCCCCATTTAAATATAAAAGCTTTAGCCTGTATTTTTTTTATTCTGTGTCCCTGTTGCATTGCAACTCATTCATGTGGCTGCAAATTTGCCCCATCTGCCTGTCCTTCTACACAAACTCCCGACCAGCTGTCTCCATTAGTGCGCCAACAGCCTCTTCACTAGTTCCTACCCCACTGCAAATCTAGTTTAATATAACCACTACCCATCCCTTACCCCCCTCCCCACAAAACAGCATTAGCAAACCTCCCTACCAGGATATTGTTTCCCCTCCAGTTCAGGTGAAACCTGTCCCACTTGTACAGATCATCCTTTCCTTGGAAAAGGTTCCAATGATCCAAGATCTTGAAATCCTGCCCCATGCGCAGTCTCCTCAGCCACTCATTTGTCTGCACTATATTCCTGTTCTGACCTTCCATAGCTTGTGTCACTGGGAGAAATCCAGAGATTACCACCTTGGAAGTTCTGGTTCTCAGTCTCTTTCGTAACACCCTAAACTTTCTTTGCAGGACCTCAACCCCACTCATCGATACCAATATGTATTACGACTTCTGGCTGCTCACCTTCCCCTTTAAGAATACTGACAGAATCACCTTGAGAGACTGCCTTTAAAGATGTTGATATTTTAAAAGGGATTTACCACACACATTAATTTTAAAAATGGACAATTTCAACCTTCAAGCTGCCCCTGGTGGAAATACCACTAATTAGAGGTATAGGTGCCACAAGATTCATACCACCA
Organism: Narcine bancroftii; assembly: GCF_036971445.1. Lineage (NCBI taxonomy): Eukaryota > Metazoa > Chordata > Chondrichthyes > Torpediniformes > Narcinidae > Narcine > Narcine bancroftii. The sequence continues at coordinate 129,892,465 of NC_091472.1, forward strand.
GGTTCAGTAACAGTTACTTCCTTTTTACCATCAGACTCTGAAACAATAAACTCAATCAGAGACTCATTTAAGGACTCTAACTTTGCATTCTTTTTTATAGAATATTTATTTTCTGTACTGTACAGTTTATTTGCACTTCCTTTACATTTCTCTCTTTTGTATACTTATCTTTTCTTTGAGTACAGCTTTATTTTGCACTAATGATAAATAGAAATTCTGCCGCGCCCTCAGGAGAAAGAATCTTGTAGTTGTATGTGATATCATGTATGTACTCTGACAATACATCTGAAATCTGAACTTTGAAAATTGAAGATCACCTGGGGTTTAATAAAACAATAAAAGACAATAAAGAAAATAAAAGAGGTTAACATAAGAATAAGGAAAGCAAAAATAGAGAATAAAGAGAGAACCACAAAAAAAATTAAAATAAAAACCGAGTGAAGATATTGACATAGCATTAGTGAAAATAAAATTCTGTCTAAGTGAAGGTGGGCTGGTAGAGGAACATAGAAGGCTTTAAAAATCAATGGGAGAGGGAAGTGATTGTTTCAATTTCTGCATTGGGTAATTAGCTGTAGCCAATAAAGATAGAGGAAACTCAAGCAGAATGGCCATTGTGAGAGCTGCTCAGTGTAGGAATAGGCCCTTAAGGCTTTTGCAGTGGTTTTTGAAAATTAGAGGAAATTTAAAAAGTAGCCATGTAGGATTAGGTGATGTAGTTGCATGATATGGGAGCTGATGGGCCCTGTTGTGGTTCCTGACAACTAAATCTGCAGCAAGTATATGTTGCTTGAAAAATTCAAGCTCAAAATTGATGACCTGAAATCTGAACTTTAAACACTGCGACACATAAGGGAGGGGGAGAGATACCTGGACTCTATTTCAGGAAGCAGTCACACCCATTAGAATAGATACCTCAAATTCAGCCTGTCGTCAGGGCAAGAGGGTTTGACTGTAAGTGAGGCAGGTAGTGGGATTGAAGAGGCAGTGTTGGAGGAGCCTCAGCCCTTGATATCGCTTCACAAGTCTGAAATTCTTACTTCATAAGCGTCGAGGCTGTCGGAAGGACGAGCATCTAATTGTGGCACCATGGTCCATGTGTGTACCAATGACGTAGGTATAACTAGGAAAGATGTTCTGCTCAGAAAGTTTGAGGAGCTAGGGACTAAATTAAAAGGCGGAACCAAAAAGGTGATAATCTCTGAATTACTGCCTGAGCCAGGGTCCAGAAGATTAGAGAGTTAAATGGGTGGCTCAAGGATTGGTGTGGGAGAATCGGGTTCCAATTCATGGGAAATTGGTCCAGTGTTGGGGAAGAAAGGAATTATTCAAAAGGGACAGTCTGAATCGTGAAGGGACCTGGATCCTGGTGAATTACGTAACAAAGACTATGGATAGGGCAGAACCAAAGTAGTCAATGATGTAATGGAGGAAGAGTTGAAGGGCCTAGCCTGTGTGGACTTGTAGTATGGACTGCTCCACGTAGCTAACAAATAAGCAGGTATGGCTAAGATGCTTTTGATATGTTTTTTCTACAAGGCTTTGAGAACATCCTTGAATTATTTCCTCTGCTTTCCTGATAATCAATTATTCAGAGTAGAGCTTATTTTAGAAGCCAAGTTCAGCAAGAGAATAATGTAGTCTATATATCAAAGCCACTAGAGTATAATTAGAGGCTCAATGTTGGCTTGGGAAAAGACATTGATCAAAGTTCAAGTGTGCTGTCAGAGTACATGACATCACACAACCTTGCAATTCATTTTTTGTATGTGCCATGCAAAATTTCTAATTATTGGTAACTATAAACTGTACTCAAGAAGAAAGAAATGTTTGAAAAAAGAAATGTAAACAAACTGACTGCAAATGCAAAACAATAAATATTCATTCATAAATATGAGCAAATTAAGAGACCTTGCTTGAGTCTCTAGTCTGTTGTTTAGGAGTGTGATGGTTTGAAGGTAGCAACTAACTATTCCTGATGCTGGATGTACCTGTGGCACCTGTATCTCTTTCCTGTTAGCAGCAGCAAGAACTGAGCATGTCCTGGATGGTGTGGATCCTTGATGATTGCTGCTGCTCTCTGATGGCAGCGTTCCATTTAGATGTTCTTGATAATGGAAGAGATTTTCCTGTGATGCACTGGAATGTGTCTACTACCTTTTGCAGGGCTTTCCACTTTGAGGTATTGGTGCCCCCATACTAGGCCATGCTGCAGCTGGTCAGCAGACTTTCATTGCACATCTATAGAAGTTCACTAAGGTTTCTGATGTCATATCGAACCTGTCCAAACTCCTGAGAAAGTAGAGGTGCTGACATGCTTTCTTCATGATGACATGATGGCATTAGTTTGATGGGTCCATGACAGGTCCTCTCAGATAGTGTCTCCTCGGAACTTAAATTTGCTCACCCTCACCACCTCTGATCCCCCGATACTTACCAAAGGTCTACAATCAGCTGTATAGTTTTGGTGATATTGTGAGGTTGTGGTTAATACACCATTCAGCTAAGTTTACAATCTCCCTCATGGATGCTGACTCATCGTGCCTTTTTTTTTACACCCCACTACAGTGGTATCATCAATAAATTTGTACATGGTGTTGTCGTACTGAGCCACATATTGATGTTGCTTTGTTTATTCTTGCAGTAGATTTGGAGGATTTTTTTCCACTTCTTTCTTGTTTCTGCATTTGTTTTCTGTGTCTCTGCAGTGAACAGGAAAACAGGAATTAATTACTTCCTTGCAGACCACGAGCTTTATCAAATCAAGTTTATTGTCATCTGATGAAACTGGGTTCTCTGGTTCTCGACATGCAGACACACAGCCAGACATAACGCACATAGAGACAACTATTACATTTGCAGGACAAGTATTTCAGCTATAAAAAATGTTTTGTACAAATGAGAATCTAGGATAGTTAGTGTGAGCAGTTCCTTTGGTCGTTCAGCATTCTCACTGCTTGTGGGAAGAACCTGTTCCTCAGCCTGGTGGTACTGGCTCTGATTCTCCTGAATCGCTTCCCCAATGGGAGCAGCTGAAAGATGCTGTGTGCAGAGTGGAAGGGGTCCTCAATGATTTTGTGTGCCTGCTTCAGACAACCATCCCAGTAGATCACATCAATGGCGGGTGGAGGGGGGGGGGGGGAAGGGAGACTCCAGTGATCCTCTCTGCCTCTCATGGTCCTGTGGATTGACCTCTGATCCAATGCTCTACATCAAGCATACCACACTGTGATACAGGTGGCTAGGATGCTCTCGATAGAGCTCCCATAAAAGGTTGACATAATGGTGATTGGTAGCCTTACCCACTTCAGTCTTCTCAGGAAGTTCCCTTCTGTCATGTGAGGAGATGTTGAGTGTCTACAATAGGTCACTAGTTAAGTGAACTCCAAAGAAGTTGGTACTCTCCACCAATGTTCCCTCTAATTTTTATTAGTCAGTAGGCACAAAAACTTATGTTGTGCGAATTTTTGTTTTGACAAAAGTATGTGCTCACTCAATGCTTGTGCAAATGTAAACTTGAAATCCTTTCAAGTTCATTTTGGCACAGCCTATCTCATGGCTAATAAAATTGTATTGGCACATTTTAATATAAGTATGATTGCATTTTACAAAGTAACATATTTCATTAAGATTTTATGCTATAATTTGAACTACTTTGTTCAGTTTGTTGTTCTATCAAATAAAACATCAATGAGTTTTTCTTATTTTTGTCATGATATGCAAATGTGGTATTTGAAAAACTGACTAACTAGTTAACAGAAATAGTTACCGAAGAGATTATTTTCAATAAGTATGATAATTAATTACTACCTTATTTTAGGTAACTATCCTTTTGTGCGCACATTAATTTTCCTGGAGTGCTAGTTGCAAAATGTGTGTGCACGAGCACAGCTTTGAGGGAACATTGCTCTCCACTCCCTCTGCTACAGAGTTGATGTGTAGTGGAGGCTGGTTGTTCCTAGTCCTCCTGAAGTCTGCGATTATCTCCTCCATCTTGTCTGTGTTGAGACTCAGGCTGTTCTTGCACCATTTCATGAGATTTTCCACCTTTTCTTGGTAGAGTGACTCATCGTTATTACTGATGAGGCCAACTACTGTTGTGTCATCTGCCAACTTGATGACACTGTTGGAGCTGGATCTAGCGACATAGTTGTAGGTCAGTAGCGGGTTGAGCACACATCCCTGAGGTATGCCAATGCCCGGCATGATGGTGCTTGACAGTCTGTTACCAACTGGACAGACTGTGATCTTTCCATTAGGAAGTCCAAGACCCAATTATCTAGAGGCGTGTTGAGTCCCAGTGAAATCAGCTCCTCCACCAGTCTCTGAGGAATGATCGTATTAAACACCGAGCTGAAGTCAATGAACAGCAGCTCAATATATGAGGTGGCATTCTCCAGGTGGGCCAGGACAGAGTGAAGTGACAATGCTATAGTTTCTTCAATAGGTGAATTGAAATGGATCAAGCATTTCTGGGAAGTATGCTTTGATGCGTTCCATTACCAGGCGCTCAAAGCATTTCATAATGGTGGAGCCTGCTATTATTTCCCTCTTGGTTACTGGGTTAATGATTTCTGTCTTGAACCCTATGGGAATGATGGACTGCTGTAGTGAGGTGTTGAAGATGTCTGTGAAGACCTCCATTAATTGGTCTGTACAGATTGGTATACTTGTTTTGAGAGCTTGATCTGGAACAGTATTCTTGTCAGATTGTCAAAGGCTTTGCTGAGGCAGTGGTGAATTTAATCATCAATGCGTTCTTTTTCTGAAACTGGCATCTTCGATATGGAGAGTGATCAATGGTTTCTTGGATCTTGTCATGGATCTTTTTATTGGTGGGGACGAAATTGGTGTGCAGCTGCAGCAGATTGATAATGTACATTGGTTTTGTAGATGTTTAATGTAAGTCCTCTTCTTTCATACATAAGTGAAGGGTTAAGCAATGAAGATCAGCTTGGTGAATACACAAGCATGTTGTAGCTTGACCAAAGATGCATTGATCTTAGTTCTGGAGTTAAGGTGACAAAGATTGAACTGTTTTTGTGTAGATTAGCTCCATTCTAATGGGGAACTTGTTGAAAATTAGATCCAATATTGAGTGGGAAAACTGAGAAAAGTTGTTGCTTGTTGGCAAAGACTTGCTTAATTTTTTTGATGTTCTATTGTTCATCTATTATTGTTACCTTTATTCCTTTGTTTCTCATTTTATCTCAGTTCATTATTAAGCTATGTTTAATTCCTCTTCCTAACCCATTGTCTTATTTTAAATGAGGCCTAACAATATTTGTAGGTACAATGGTTTCGCGCCCTCCCCCTCCCCCATCCGCAATTTTGGTGACCTCTGGTCACCCATGATCCAAAACTGATCCGACTACTCTGCGCTCTCCCCAGAGCCCTGTATCAATCCCCACACTGATCCCACTGCCCTGTTCTCTCCCCACAACCCTATGGCAGTCCGCACACTGAGATCCTATTGTTCCGCTCTCTCCCCATAGCCCAATGTCGGTCCACACACTGATCCCTAATTACAAATAAAATGTTTACAGCGACATGACAGTATCCCATATAGCTTTGCTAAGTATGTGTTCGCACAACGTCCACATTGCACAGCGCCTTATTTTACAGAACATATTGTGGATGTTAAGTGGTGCAAATCCTATATAGGGTTCAGAACTATCTGTGATTTCAAGCATCCACTGGGGGTTGGGAACCTATCCCCTGTGGATTCGGTGTGGGGGGGGGGGGGGGGTGGGAAATGAAGATGAAATTACTGTATATAGAAATTCTCTCCTCACTCCTCTATTGATTCTGTCTTGATGCAGTCAATTAATGCATGCAGTAATTACAATACTATTATTTTGTTACTTCTACTCATTTATACACTTAATTTAAAATTTTCAACGTCCAATTTCTAAATGATTTCTAATGGTGAGCCCCAACAATCAGCCTTTCTATAATGCAACCAGATCACAAAACAATTTTTCTCGTTGACTTTGTAACCATTACTGTGCTCAAACTTGTGAGAGACTTTGATCATATATTTTGAGTGAAGCTATTTCCATTCCAAGGAAGATTGGTAAATGATCATTTAAAAATGGGCAAAATAATTAGATTGTTTTTTTAAAGAAATGAGTTATTATGATCTGGTTTGTACTATCTGAAAGATTAAAAGAAAATGATTAAATTGTAACTGTCAAAGGTTAATTGAATGCATACTTGAAATATAGAATATTGCAGGTGGTGGAAAGTAATTGGGAAGTTTGACTAATTGAATAGGTCTTTCATGCTGCCAGCACAGACATATGGACTTGCTGGAACTTTTCAGTATTCCAAAGCACTATGAGTGTCAATTTGATTCAAAAATGGCTTCCAAGAGATGGATCCATTTTGATGAGAGAGTTAACAAGTACAGCTGACAGCTGTCAAAAGCATGCAGAGCTGATCATCAGATAAGACAATGTGCAAAGCTGGTTTGGCTTGGTGCCCTATCTAAAGTCCCCTTCTTAACCTTACACAGCTGAAAATGCATTCAGAACTAGGTATGATCTGCACCTTCAGTCCCACTCCATCCATTCCCCTTGCATTTATGAAATCACATTCCCACTCATCCGGGGTTATTTTAAAGGGATTATGTGCAATTTCGTACTTCAATGCTGTTTGATTTTTGCTGTTCTATTCCTAATTCCTAAAACACTTTTGAGTTCTTTTAAAGTTGTGGACTACGTTAGAATCAGAATGTATTGTCATTAACATGTCACAAAATGTGTTGATTTGCAGCAGCATCGCAGGTGCAAATATTGCTATAAATTACATTTTAAAAATAAATTAATTAATTAAAAAGAAGAAAAGGTATGTTAGTAGTTCATTGTCCATTCAGAAATCTGACAGTAGAGGGGAAGAAGCTGTTTTTGTATAGTTGGGCGTTTGTCTTCAGGCTTCTGTAACTCCATTCTGATGTTAGCAGTGTGAAGAGGACATGCCCTGGGTGGTGAGGGTCCTTGAGGATAGAGGTTGCTTTCATGAGACACTGCCTCATCTATGTGCCTTGAATCCAGTAAAGACCAATGGCCATGATGGTGCTAGCTGAATTTACAACTCTCTGTAGTCCTGTGCATTGACAGCTCTATACCAAATAGTGATGTACCAGTCAGAATGTTCTCCACAGAACACCTGTAGAAATTTGCAAGAGTACCGAGTGTAGATCTTCAGAGACGTTGACAATTTGAATTTCTTAACCCTTTCTACTGCTGGCCCTTTCTACAATTTTCTTTAGCTTTGCTAACATTGAGTGCAAATTTGTTGTTGTAACACTACTCAGCCAGCTGATCTATCTAACTTCTGGAAGTGCTGAAGGACCAACTTTCAGGCTTCTGTGTAAAACTTGTAATCCCTGGATTACAGAAAGTGTGTGGACAACATAAAGAATAGGAAAATCTTCTGGAAGGGAGGAAGAGAAGTTTATTTGTTAAGAGTTTATATCTGCTTAAGGTTCTTGGAGAGCAATTCTCATGACTAAAATGAAGCACATGTGAGATATCTGCTCTTTAATACAGTTGTTTTTTCCAAAAATCTGCCAACTGTTACAGGTACAACTGCACTTTCAAAGTAGGGTGTGCATTCCTGTTTCTGTCAAAATAACTGTTGCTTTTAAATTTTATGCATCAATCTCTTTTCAGATGGATCAAGAGATATCTTCTGATAGCCCATGACATAATGCAATAAATGCATGTGTTCAACAGTGAAAGCTATGAAATGTACAATTCCAATCTATCTATCCATTGATCTTGAAACAATGCTCTTTCTATTTGGGCTCTTACTCATGTTACAAGCCCAAAGGACCCCAAAACCCAGCAGCAATAGACATTCACCAAGACGAGTAGTTATTTAAACAAAAGTTCTTTTAATCAACTTTAAACACGAAAACAGAATCAAACTTTAACTTAACTCTATACTTAACAACCCAAATTAACCCCCTTCTAATTCTAAAAGCAAGTGTATGTAATGTGTGTGTAAATTTAAGGAAAATTCTTTGATTCACAGTTCAATCTCACTTCTCCTTCTTCCAAGTTGCAGGTAATTCTTATACTGTGTACAGAATTTAACATGAATAAAGTTCACCAGGCTTTAGTGCTCGAAAGGTAAGTGTTTACCACTCAGGAAGGTTCTTGTAGGGTTTGCAAAGAGAGATTTGTTGTTCCAGGATTTCCACAACTGAGGTACCACCATTAGTCACCTCAATGTCTCGCTGATGAAACTTGCCCCATCAGGGTCCTCCAGATGCCAACCTCATTCTTTCAGGCTATCTCAGAGGTCCGTTCTGTTCCTGTTATTCCAAGAGAAACCCACTCTAATCTTACCAAATTCTCCCAAATATTTATCCTCCATTACACTCAGCTGAAAAGATACCATACTTCCATATGGTCTGCTGGACAATGGATCATGTCATTCACCATCATGAGGCACATCCTTTTGCCCCAGATTTGCAGCAAACAACTGAGGCAGGAGATGGGAGGAAGAGGGAGGCAATTGGCAAGCTGTATTCCTGTTTGTTCAACAGACTGTCAAGCCCTTTTCACACTTGCATCTCAGTAAATCAGTGTTTCAGTGTTCTGGGATAGGAATGGGGATTTGACCTTTCACACTAGACCACTCCTAATGGGGCACTGAATGCTTTCACACTTGCAAGGCATTTGGTCTGTTCTACCTTTAATAGGAAGTGCCTGCAATGCAATTGCCAGTGTCACACTTGCCTGATCTCAATGCTGACATCTGCAGACACTGGGGATTGTACTAGGGGTCAATCCCAGCAATCCCCGGTGTGAGGTGGCATCATCTGGCGCCAGCGTTGAGTAGATTTTGCTTTCACACTTGCCATTTTAAAGGCCTATTGGCGTTTGATTCCTGGGATCGGTAGCAAGTGTGAAAGGGGCTTCAGAAACAAGTTAGCTAACTGAAATGCCAATAAATACAACCCCTATCACCATTTACCAATAACAGCAATTGTTACACTGTATTTGCTCTGTTGCTAACCCATCATTGTGTCTGCTTAGAACATAAGAACATAACAAATAGGAACAGGAATAGGCCATCTAGTCTTACAAGCCTGCTCTGCCATTCACTATGATTGTGGCTGATCTGATGATAGGCTCATGTTCACCTACCTGGCTTTTCCCCATATCCCTTAATTTACTTACTTTGTAGAAATCTATCCAACCTTGACTTAAATATATTTACAGAGGATGCCTGCACTGCTGCAGTGAGCAGTGAAATCCACAGATTCACCACACTCTGGGAAAAACAGTTCCTCCTCATCTCCATCCTAAATCTACTACTCTGAATCTTGAGGCTATGTTCCCTTCTTCTGGTCTCACCTACTAATGAAAATAACAACTTCCTAAATCTTATCTATTCCTTTCATAATTTTATGTTTCTATAGGATCCCCTCTTATTCTTCTAAATTCCAGTGAGCACAGTCCCAGATGATTCAATATCTCCTCATAGACTAACCCCTTCATCCCTGGAATCAACCTGATGAACCTCCTCTGCTCCACTTCCAAAACAGTACATTTTTCAAGTAAGGAGACTAGAACTGCAGGCTGCATTCCAGATGCAGTCTCACCAATACAGTTGCAGCATAACCTCCCTGCTATTAAATCCAATTGCTTTAGCATTGAAGGCCAACATTCCATTTGCCTTCTTGATAGCCTGCTACACCTGCAAACCAACCTTTTGCAATTCATGCACAAGCACTCACAAGTCCTTCTGAACATCAGCATGCTGCAATCGCTTGCCATTTTGATCCTTCATTCTTCCTTTCAAAGTGGATAATCTCACATTTGCCAACATGGTACTCCATCTGCCAGATCCTTGCCCATTAACTTAGCCTATCTCTATATCTCTACAGACTTTACCAATCTTCTACACAATTTGCTTTTCTACTTAATTTAGTGTCATCAGATCATTCCCTCTTCCAAATCATTTATGTATACCATGAACAGTTGTGGGCCCACCACCAATTGCCAACCAGAAAAATACCCCATACTCAACCTCTGCTTTCTTTTGGTTAACCAATCCTCTATCTGTGCTAATACATCACCCCCAATTCCATGCATCCTTATCTTCTGCATGCCTTTTATGCGGCACCTTATTGAATGCCTTCTCAAAATCCAGCCTGTGACGAGCAGCGTGCCTCAAGGACCAGTGCTAGGTCCCCTGTTGTTCATAATTTATATTAATGATTTGGATGATGGGGTAGTTAACTGGGTAAGTAAATACACAGACGAAACCAAAATAGGGGGAGTGGTGGATTGCAAGGAAGGTTTTCAGGGATTACAGAGGGATTTGGTTTGTCTGGAGAGTAGGGCTGAAAGATGGCAGATGAAATTTAATGTAGAGAAGTGTGAGGTGCTTCATTTCAGGAAAAAAATAATCAAAATAGGACATATGTAGTAAAGGGGAGGACATTGGGGAATGCACAAGAACAAAGTGGAGTTATGGTGCAGCGTTCCTTGAAGGTGGATTCCCATGTTGACAGGGTGGTTAAGAAGGCATTTGGTACGTTAGCCTTCATAAATCATAGTATAGAGTATTGGAGCTGGGAAGTGATGCTGCGACTGTTTAAGGCGTTGGTGAGGCCAGGTTTGGAGTATTGTGTTCAGTTCTGGTCTCCAAATTATAGGAAGGATATAGATAAGGTGGAGAGGGTACAGAGAAGATTTACAAGGATGATGCCTGGCTTAAAATACCTAGAGTACAGAGAAAGATTGAAGAGGTTAGGACTTTATTCATTGGAACGTAGACGGTTGAGAGGGGATGTGTTTAAAATTATGAAGGGAATAGATAGACTTGATGCAAGTAGACTCTTTCCCCTGAGAGCAGGGGAGGTTGAAACAAGAGGACACAAGTTGAGGGTAAGGGGGCAAAATTTTAGGAGAAACATTAGAGCACACATGTCAAACTCAGGCCCGCGGGCCAAATTTGGCCCATGATATAATTACATTTGGCCCGCAAGATCATATCAAATATGTATTAAAGCTGGCCTGCTGGCCGCCGTGCCAGTATAGCGCATGCACAGCTAATACTACAAATCCCAGAATGCTTTGCAAATGCGTTGGCATCAGCCCGCTAATCGCCCCCACCTCCTCTGTTTCCTTTCATTAACTTCTGCGACCTGTCACCTTACGAAAAATGGCCAAACGAAAGACAGAAAACAGGACCTTTCAAGACAGGTGGGAGGCAGACTATATGTTCATCATTTTAAAAGACAAACCTGTTTGTCATTGAAGCAAGTTGTTATTTTTTGGACTTGTTAGCTTGTGAAAAATAATACATTTAAAAGGAGCTTAAAGGCTATAGAGAAATATTATTTATTGAATATTTTATTTCTCATTTGTTAATGCTTCTTCTGGAAAGAGTTTAACCAAAACTATTATTAAACATTTATTTTAATAAGAAAAAGTTTAACATTACATATGTTGAAAGAAGAGAAAACATGCAGATGTTGTTGAAAATTTTCAATATTTAGTTTGGCCCACGACTTAGTCCAAGTTTTTAATTTTGGCCCTCTGTGAATTTGAATTTGACACCCCTGCATTAGAGGATGCTTCTTCACTCAGAGAGTGGTGGCTGAATGGAATAATCTTCCGGATGAAATAGTTGAGGCAGAGTCAATTAAGAGGAGGCTGGATATATACATGGATAAGAGAGAGTTGGAGGGTTATGGGCGGAGAATAGGCGGGGGGGGGGGGAATCTAGTGGAGTTATTTGAGTGAACCAGCGTGGACTTGAAGGGCCGAGATGGCCTGTTTCCATGCCATAAACTGTTATGTATGGTTACGGTTAAACAACATCCATCTGCTCCCCTTTATCTACTGCACTCATTATATCCTCAAAATTTCCTCAGGTTTAAATGTCAATACAAAAATGCAACTTAAAGCCAATTTCTTTTGTAAAATCTGCCATTCTGCATAGACAGGTAAACAAGTTAGCCTTGAGTATTATTTGTGCTTTGCTCTCAAATAGTTGAACACCGTCTAGTTGCAGTGTCTGCATCATGGTCTGGAAAGTGGTTGCCTTTTGGCATGGAAATTGGGTTGTTTTTGAGTGAAACAAAGGGATTTGGTCGAGAAGACTAGCTTTGGACCACATCATCTCTATATGGGCAACAACATCTGGACTTTGCAACTGGCAAGAAACAGTAATTGAACTGGTGGAATAATGTATTATAGAGTAGTCAGATAATGAATTGTATACAATAATTGAATATGTGAAGCAGAATAGCCGATTTAATATTCAAATGAAAGAAAGTTATGAGGTAATTACATTGCATATGAACTGTGACTTGGGAGGAACACAATGTATAGTTCTAGTATTGAGCCACAATGGATTACTGTCCAAAATTTAATACGGAAGACCCTTGAGTACAGCGTTACTTCAAATCATAGAGAGAACATTTATAAAGAAAGCTCTTTAGTCTTGTGAGATATGATCTCCATGGTCATCTCCTTCATCTGGACAGATTGGAATGGGGAAGTATGCTGAAAATAGCAGTGGATCCTTTAAAATGCCATTCAAATTGCCAAAATGCACCTAATGGAAATGGTTATCATTTGTGGAGAGTGTAATAGAGATAAAATTTCAATTGCATTATCTTTCATCAATTAGAATGTTAATTCTGTTTCTGTATATTCTTGGAGACTTTCTGACCTGCTGAGTATTTCCCTTTTTCACTTGCACCTTGTCCCAGGAATTGGTGGCCAATTTACTGGTTAAGGGTCCAATGGGAAAGTGAATCAATTGGCACACCAGCATTAAATCACGCAAAATCATGCCAGGGATTGACGGCCTTGACCCCTACTCACATCCCCAGCATCAGCTGACACCGGCATGCTATTTAATCAGTGTGAAACGGACAAGTCACGTGGGACGTTACCAGTTGAAGGTGGACTCTCCTATTCCCAGGGATGACTTGTAGTCAATGTGAAAGCAGGTAGTGTCCCAGTTAAAAGTGAGGGCTAATGGTGTAGAAATTAACTCTCATAGTTCCTAGATTATTGCAGTGCTTACACTTCAAATAAAATTTAATTGGCTACAAAATATTTTTCGACACCCTGAGCCATGAAAAGTGCAATGCAAGCCTTATTTTATTTGATCTCGATTCCAGTTTTATTTTATTCTGTCAATTTGCTGTATTCTCAACATATCATGTGAGAGGATATTGAGATGAGGTGTCTTTTCTATCGACAGAGTGCTCAGTCGAATTCTGAAAAACTATATGCTTGAGATAGTGACCCATTAATTTATTTTAGTTCCAAATACTGGAGACACTCTTGGGAGGAAATTGATTTTAAATACTTTGATCAACAGATTTTGATAGTTAGTGTTCATCTCATTTTCAACCGTGCAAGAAAGGTATAAGCACCTTATCATATTTTATTCTCTGTGATAAAATGTTGCTGATGAGTGAAGGCCAACAACAGGCAAACTGCATGTTTCTATTTTTCAATCTACTAATTACCTCCTTGCTCTTGTCTTCTTGAAGATCCAAGCTCATTGCTGTAGCTGTTAGTTCAGATCTTCAAATACCCATGTTGCAAACATAACATGTACAGTAATTTCTGCCAAGCAATTTGATTGTCACAGTTGAATCACAGCAAGCCCTAACTCATGTTTTCATAGTTTCTAGTTGAAATGGATGGATGGGAAAACTGAGGGAATCGAGGTTGATTTATCCCCTTGCTTCAAGGTTACTGAAATAGGTTAACACAGTAAGAATTAAATTTGTCAAGTTCAATTTTCCTTCCTTTTATTCAACATACTATTGATCAGACTTTATACAGTTTGCGCATGCCCGGCCTCATTGCTCTTGAATCAGATGTTGTCACATTTTTTTCAGATATTTTAAAAAATGCAATTGCTGGAAATCTAAATAGAAATGTAGAATAGACTTGGAAAGCTGGACAGTACCTGTGGAAAAAGATGCAGTTAATGTTTCAAGCCTGAGACTCTTCGTTAGAACTAGGAAAGAGAGAAACAAAGTTAATTTTCAATTGCAGAGAAGGTGGGGACGGGATGGAAAAGTCAAAGGAATATATCTGATAGGGTAAAAAAGATATGTGTTAATATAGCTGCTAGAGACAGAATATGCTTTCTGCTAACAGTAAAACTATGTAATACACTCAGGCTTTACAAATAGGAAAAAACTGGGCCAAAAGCACTGACGGATTATGGGCAGGAATGACCGTTCTAATAACAGAAAACAAGAGTTGCCTAGAGTTGGAAAATTAAATCTAAAAGATTGCTTTGTGCCCAGATGGAAGATGAGGTGTTGTTCTGAAAACTTAAATTGAGCAATGTAGAAGACCACAGACAAATTGGTTAGAGATAGAGATAAGTTCAATGCATTAGAAGCTCATGAATACTGAAAGCAGGTGTTCTGCAAAGCAACTGCACAGTTAGTGTTTTGTGTCTCCAGTATAGGAGAGACCACTTTGTAAATAGCAAATGTTTTACTCTCGATTGGAAGAAGAGCAAATAAATTTTCTGTTTCATCTGGAAGACTGGATCCATGAAGTGAAAGGGTAATTGTCGCAAATCCTGTGGCTGCAAGGAACAGAGCCATTAAATGATCAATGGTTTGGGAGAAAGAGTTGAGCAGGAAGTAGTGATGTCAGTGATCCTTCCAAAATGTTGGAAGGGAAAGGGAGAGGATTACATATTGGTGAAACGTTGTTGATCTGGCAAAGGATTAGCTGTTGAATGTGGAGAGTGGTGAGGTGGGTTTAGAACCATCTTGATCTTATTTATCTGATCTATTTTTGTGCCATCATGTCAGTCAGCTCAGAATTCATAAACAATTTGAGAATGTATGATGTCATGTATGTACTCTGACAATAAATCTGAACTTTGAATCTTATACGTAAACCTGTATAATTCGTGTTTTGAGTTTTCCAGTGTTACTTATTATTCATTCACTTTTCCTGGTTATTACAGACTTTTTTTTTACTGTTTTTCCCAAATTTCACTTGAACCTAATGGCTTGCTCTATTATTTCTGGGACCAGTGAAGAATCAGCCAAGGATGGCAGATTTTCTTCTCTAAAGAAATAGGTAAATGTGTTTTCATGATTTCGGAAAGATGCTGGATTTAACCTTTAGAATATCCTCTGACCTGGAGGATGGTCTTGATGATGGAGCAAATGGAGGGAATATTCTCCAGATACAAATTGTTTGAAAAGGGGGAATGTGATTAGAGATCTCTATTCAGCAAAATGAAGAAAGTTGATGGGTGAGAGAAAAAATGAGGATTAGTGTTGAATTAATATGAGTGAGTGTTTAATAGTTGGCATGGATGGTTGTGGGCTGAAAGACCTGTTTCTATGATTGTGACTTCGTACTCAAATCATCTTACAAAAGGCAAAGCATATAATTTACCTTCTTAACAGCTTGCTGCATTTGCTTGTGAACGTTAAGTGATGTATATACAAGGAAATTCGGGTTTTTTTTGGATATTAAGATCTCCAAGTGTCTTGGCACATAAAATATCAACATTTGTTTTTTTCATATATTGAAGTGGATAATGTCATTTTTCTACATTTTAATCCATCTGTATTTCCAATGTCTGTATCCACTTCACGCTTCATTGCATTGCCATCACTACTCATCATTTTTTTTGTCACTAGGAGAATTGCAAACATTTTATTTAGTCAATTTGTTGATATTGATTGTAAATAGTGAGCACTAATCCCTGCTGTACCCCACTAGTCATAGGCAGACAACTTCAGAAGAACCAATATATTCCTTTTTCTTTGGTTTCTGTGCCTTAATCAACTCTCCATTCACTTAATTCAATATATTCTTATCTTTTTCACAAATCTTTTGTAAGGAAGCTAAATCAAAGCCTTTTAAAAATATAAATGTACGATATCCACTGATGTCCCTTCATTCATCTATCCTGCTCAATACATCAAAGAACTCCATTAGAATAGTCAAGAATGATTTTCCTTTCATAAATTCAAATTGACATTATTACATTATAAATTTCTTGATGTAACGTCCTTTTTCTTTGTAGATTCCGGCAGTTTCCCTGCTTCTGATATCAGTCGTTTTCTATGTGCTCTTTACCCTCAGATTTCAGATTTATTGTCAGAGTACATACATGACATCACGTACAACCCTGAGGTAGTTTATCCTGTGGGCGAGGCAGAATTGCCACTTATTGCTCGTGCCAAAAAAAGCTGTACCCAACGTACACATGTAAACAAAGAAATGAAAACCAACTGTGCAATACAGAGAGAAAAAAATATCAATATCTTGAAGAAGTAAAAGTCTGTAAATTAGTCCCTGATTGAGTTTATTGTTGAGGGGTCTGATGGTGGAAGGATAGCAAGTGTTCCTGAACCTGATGGTGAGAGTCTTGTGGCACCTACACCTCTTTCCTGATGGTAGCAGCAAGAACAGACTGTGTGCTGGGTGGTGTGGATCCTTGATTGCTGCTGCTCTCTGACTGCAGAGTTCCCTATAGATGTTCTCAACGGAGGGGAAGGTTTTGCCTGTGATGTCTCCTTTTGCAGGGCTTTGTCCCCATACCAATCATCATGCAGCCAGTCAGCACACTTTCCACCACACATCTGTAGAAATTTGCCAGGGCTCCCAATGTCAAACTGAGGAAGTAGAGGCCCTTATGTGCTTTATTCACGATGCCATCAATATATTGGGTGCCGGAAAGATCCAAGAACTTAAATTTACTCACCCTTTCTACATCTGATCACCCAATGTTCCTCTGGTTTCCCCTTCCTGAAGTCAACAATCAGCTCCTTGATTTTGGTGACATTGAGTGCGAGGTTATTGTTGGTACACCATTCAACCAAGATTTCAATCTTCCTCTGGTCTGTTGACTCATTCCCCCTTTTTTATACAACCCACTAACGTCATATCATCAGATGGCAATGTTGTCGTACTGAGCCACACAGTGATAGGTGTAAAGTGAGTAAAGCAGAGGGCTAAGAATGTAGCCCTGTGATACTCCAGTACTGATGGAGATTGTGGAGGAGATGTTCTTACCAATCTTCATTGATTGTGGTCTTGAGGTGAGGAAATGAAGGATGCAATGGCAGAGTGGGGTGTTGGCTCCCATGTCTTGGGAGTTTGCTGATCAATTCTGAGGGGATGATGATGTTAAATGCCAAACTGTAGTCAATAAATAGCATCCTGATGTATGCATAGTTGCTGTCCAGGTGTTCCAGGGCCTTGTGTAGACCCAGTGAGATGGCATCTGTCGTAGACCTGTTGCTAAAATAGGTGAATTGGAATGGATCCATGTAGCCATTCAGACATGAGCCGATGTGCTTCAACACCAGCCTTTCAAAACACTTGAACACTGTTGATGTTAGTGCCACTGGCTAATAATCATTCAGGCAGGTGACCGTACTCTTCTGGGGCACTGTTATGATTTACGCCTGTTTGAAATAGGT
Organism: Narcine bancroftii; assembly: GCF_036971445.1. Taxonomy (NCBI): domain Eukaryota; kingdom Metazoa; phylum Chordata; class Chondrichthyes; order Torpediniformes; family Narcinidae; genus Narcine; species Narcine bancroftii. The sequence goes on from NC_091472.1 coordinate 129,909,935, forward strand.
GGGTACCACGCCTCTTTCTCCCCCCCCCCTCAATAAAATTGCGCCATCATTTCAGCTACTCTGCAGTTCACATGAACTATTCCCAGAATTTTAAATTTGGAACTAGAATCAGAATTTGTTGACATGAACATGTGTCACAAAATTTGTTGTTTTGCAGCACATTACAGGTGCAAGGTTTGCTTTAACTTGCATTTTGAAAAAAATAAATAAATTAGTGCAAAATAAGAGAAAAGGTGAGGTAGTGGCTGTGGTTCATTGTCGTTCAAAAATCTGATGGCAGAGGGGAAGAAACTGCTTTTGTAACATTAAGTGTTCGTCTTCAGGCTCCTTTACCTCCTTTCTGATGGGAGCAGTGAGAAGAGGACATGACCTGAGTGATAAAGGTCCTTGATGATAGAAGCTGCTTTCTTGAGACACTGCCTCTTGTAGGTGTTGTTAATGGAGTGAAGATTTATGCCCATGATGGTGCTGGCCTAAGTTCACAACTCTGTGTAGCCTATTTCTATCCTGTGGATTGGCACCTCCATACCAGACAGTGATGCAACTAGTCAGAATGCTCTGCATAGTACACCTGTGGTAATCTGCAAGAGTCTTTGGCAACATACCAAATTTCCTCAAGCTCCCAATGAAGTAGAGCCGCTGGCGAGCCATCTTCTTCATGATTTCATGGACGTGAAGGCCCAGGATAGATTTTCAGAGAAGGCTCAGGCGCGAAACATCGGTTATGTGTGTCTTTACTTTTGCTATATAAAGGACACTGTTTGAACTGTTGAGTTTCTCCAGCATTTTGTGTTTTTACTTCAACCACGGTGTCTACAGATTTTTGTGATTTACTTTCCTTAGATCTTCAGAGATGTTGACATCTGCCATCTCTAAAGCTACTTTTAAAGCTGGACATGGGCTTCAGATCATTGGGATTTATCATTTTTTGGGAACTTTAGTTTTCAGGCTTATTACATTCACTAGTAATATTTTATTTCACTCACAATAATTTATTTCATCATTTGCACTGGGCCATTGCTTCTGCATTATTTCTGGGAGTGTTTTTGTGTTGCTCTTCCTCTTCTCCCTTCTGAGTCACAGGCTTAAGCTCAGTGCCAGAGACCCAAATGCTACAGCGTTCTTGCCAACAGTTTACAAGGCAGTTTACTTAATATTGAGGGGAATGGCCATAGGGTTGCACTGCAGTACCTGAGTTAAACACAAAAGTTTGGAGACTCTGTGATTGCAATGAAAATACATAGAAATGCTGGAGGAAGTCAGCCGATCTTGCAGCGTTCGTAGGAGGTAAAGATATATTACCGACATTTTGGGCCTGAGCTCTCAATCAGTAGATTGGGCACAGACTGGGAGATTGCTTTGTTGAGCACTTTACTATGTCCGCTGTAATAGCGTGGATCTCCCAGTGGCTACCAATTTCAACTCCCCAACCCACTCCCTTGCTGACATGTCTGTGCATGGTCTAGTGCACTGCCAGACTGAGACCACCTGCAAATTGGAGGAATAGCACCTTGTCTTCCATCTGGGCACCCTTCAACCAGATGACATTAACTTCAACTTTTCCAGCTTTCGTTAAACTTCCCCCCGCTTTCTTCCCATTGCCTTTCCCCCAGCTCTGTCTCTTTTCCCTTTTTCCTCTGTCTACTTTCACAGAGCCAAAATCAATTCTCACCTCTCCTCTTATCATATCCAGTTAACACTTTTTTTTGGCCTGGTCCTCCCAGCCAGCCTTGTCTTTATTCTGACACCTTCCTGTTCTTTGCTTATTCCTTGAAGAAGAGCACAAACCCAAAATGTTGTTAATATATCTTTACCTCCTATAGACGTTGAGTTTCTCCAGGATTTCTGTGTTTTTGCTAAACGTACCTGCCCACTCGCAGCAAGAAAGATTAACTCTTGTTCATTTCTAAATCTAAAATGTTTGTTTTCTTGTCATATCCTCTACAAAGTGATCTAGAAATCCATCTTGTATGCATTCCAAGAATACATCCTTTATATTATTAGTACGAATTAGTCTAAATTCCTTGCTTTCTTTATTATTCCTGTTACATGCATCTCCAAGTGGCTTATATAACCATGCTGCACATCACAACAACTATTCTAAGGTCTGTCAACAACGCCCACTGATTTTTTTTACTGCTTCTTCGCTCCACCTCAACTGATTCTAGATCCGTACTATGATTTCCCAAGCCAATATCCATGCACATTACATTGCTTATGTCATCTCTTACTAACATTGCGACTCTAGCTTTTTAATCTGTCCCTCTTAAATGTTGAATATCGTCAAATATTTAGTTATCAGATTTATTCCTCAATATGTTTCCACAGCTACTTTTCTGTAATGACAATCAAATCATAGCACCATAATTTTTTATGCCATTAATTTAAACATCTTTTTGCAGATGCAGTGTGAGTGAGGTAAAATGCCTTGAAGTTTGGCATTCCAATATTTTTTCATTCTCAATAATCTGATTGCCAATGTTTCCTCTACCTATTTAGTTTTCTATTTTTCTAATCTGCAACTCAGTCTTTGTTTCTGTCCCTTTGAATTTCCTTAGTTATTCCTGTCCTGCTGTCATGTCAGTTTAAACCCTCTCCAATCAGTTTCTATTATCAACAGGGAAGTATGAATTTATAATTTTTAAAGGTTGACTTAAAAAGGTCTGAAATGTGACTTGTGGAAGTGAACTATAACACGAGGCATTTCGCATAGATTTGAGATTAACATTTATAACGTATTTAGTTAGATTTAGATACCTTGAGATTTTACCTAATTACATTTCTGACTGTGAATAGCTTCATTTGGTACCAACAATAAATCATAGTGAATGTGTAGAAATAATGTACTGTGTTTCTACTAAACATTAAAAGTTAATTACTTGAACTAATAGGGAGCAGGGGGAAAAGAATAGGTTTATTAGTATGCAGTAATCCCATGTGGATTGTGAACTGTTTGCAATGCAGCTGGAGTGGCATATCATAATACCTTTGATCAAAATTATAAATGGCTCCAACGTCGATGAAATATGGAAACTGACAAATGTAAAATTGTAAAAATGAAATCCTAACGGTTGTAAGGAATTAAATATTATATTGAAAAAGCAACATTGTAGAAAAATGTTTTCATCTATAAAAACATTCCTTTAAATGTAAGGAAAAGTACAACATCAGATGGATTGGCCAGTATTGATCAGAACAGTAAATTTGAAGATGACAAAATTGTTAAGACTACTCCATGACCCATTAGCCTCCTATTACACAGCCACTTCAAGGCAGGAATATTGTGCCTTTGTTGCGCCACACCTTCTGTGTAAAAGGTATGTAACACAACTGAATGGACTCAGAGACAAGTGAGGAGTACAAACATGCTTTTAATAGCTTACAATCAATGGCTGGTCGACACAATAGTTCTCAGATGAATCTGAGGTAAGGTGGGAAAAATCACGGTTTATATTGGGGTAGGTGAGGGTGGAGCCAGCCATTTGAACAATACATAGGCAGTGAATTCCAGTTCACTGCATTCACCCTTTCCTTCAGAATTGAACGTGTGGGTGAAAAACAGAGATCATTCATTCAAAACAAAACTAATACTTTACAAATATTTACAAGTCTGTCAGGGGGGTAAAGGTAATTCTGGTCAAGTGCCGCAGTACTGGAGGACTTTGGGCTTCCTGAACTTTCTGGATCCACTGTGGTAAAAGGGTCAGTGGGTCTCGAGGACTCTAGTTCAGGTTGTGGGGTGGATTGGTCCACTTCCCGAGCAGTGTCCTCTGGGACCCTGAGTGAGGTACTCGGTAGTTCTTGGCACACCTGAGGCATCGGATCCTCAGTTCCGGTGGGTACCAGGTCTCTGATCGAGATGGTGTCCTCTCTGCCATCAGGCTATGCCACATAGGCATAAGTTCAGTTGGGATGCAACAGGTGCACCCTATCGATCAGGGGGGCCTGTCTTGCTCTTCCTCACATGCTTTCTCAGCAAGACTGGCCCTGGTGCCATTAACCAAGCTGGGAGAGTAGTCCCAGATGTGGATTTCGTCTGGAATGAAAGCATAAGCTCGTGAGGGGTTGCGTTGGTCGCCGTGCAGTGGAACAACCTTATGGAATGGAGCATGACTTCTTGCCAGCGTAAGCCAATTTCACGACTTCCATACAGTCGCATTCTCTTTTCAACTTGTCCATTCCCCCAGGATTGTAGCTAGTCATCCTATTTGAGGCAATGCCGCTTATGAGCAGGTACTGGTGTAGCTCTTTGCTCATAAATGATTAGCCCCAGTTGCTATGGATATAGCTGGGATACCCAAACAGGATGAAAATAGAGCGCAAGACCCTGATGACCGTCGTAGTGGTCATGCCTGGCTAGTGCACTTTTCCGTTGGTGGAAGGGAGGGGGGCCCTTGAAATCGAGACTGAGTTGCTCGAAGGGGCGGGATGTCTTTAACAGGTACGCTTTGTCGGGACGGTAGAAGTGCGGCTTGCATTCCGTGCAGACCTGACAGGACCTGGTCTTTTCCCTGATGTCCTCAATGGTGTAGGGCAAGTTGCATGCCTTGATGAAATGAGCCATGTGGGTGATGGCAAAGGTGTAGCTTCCTCTTGACAGGGCATCTAGAGGTTCATTGAGAGAACTTGGCCTGTATGATATGTTGTAATTATAGGTGGAAAGTTCGATCCTCCACCAAACAATCTTATCATTCTTTATTTTGCCCCTTTTTGCATTATTGAACATAAATGCTGGTCGGTGAGCAGTGTAAATTCTCTGCCAGCCAGGTAATGCCTCCAATGCCTAATGGCCTTCACAATGGCTTGTATCTTTCTCCACAGATGGGCTCCGACACTCCTTGCCTTGTAGGGTATGGGAGAAAAAGGTAAACGGCCTGCCCGCCTAATTAAGGGTGACGGCCAGAGCCATGTCAGAGGCATCGCTTTCCACCTGGAAGGGTGCATTCTTGTACACCGCATGCGTGGTGCCATTGTGATAATAGCTCCAAACATAGTCGAAAGCCACCTGGGCTTGGGCTGACAATGGGAAAGAGGTGGACTTTAAGAGGGGACGGACCTTATCCACGTAGTGATGAACCCACTGGGCCTAGTTGGCGAAGAAGCCCAGGCACCTCCTTAAGGCTTTCATGGTCCTCATGATCGAGAGATCTAACAGGGGGTGCATTCGATTGGGGTCAGGGCCAATGATGCCATTCTCCACCACATAGCCCAGGATCACCAGATGTTTCGTCTGGAATATGCACTTACTGGAGTTGTAAGTGAGGTTCAGGACCTTGGCTGAGTGGAGAAACCTCTGGAGGTTGGTCTCATGGTCTTCCAGAGTGTATCCACAAATGGTGACATTGATGAGAAAAGGGAAGGTGGCCTTCAACGTGTACTCGTTGACCATTTTGTCCATCTGTCTCTGGAACTGATAGTCATCTGTCTGCCTCAAGTGCTGTGTAGTGGCGATCCTTGGAACAGATCGGTAACTGAAGGTATGCAGCTTTCAGGTTCATGGTCGAATGGACGTGGTGCTGCACAATTTTGTTTACCATGTCCGAAATTCGAGGGAGGGGGTAAGTGTCCAGGAGTGTGAAATGATTAATTGTTTGTCTATCGTCAGTCACTAGCCTAGACTTTTCTTCCCTTTTCACGACTACCACCTGGGCTCTCCATGGGCTGTTGCTAGGCTCAATGATGTTTTCTTTGAGCAGCCGCTGTGTCTCAGCTGTGATTAAGTTCCTGATCTTCTACACTGTATCACTTGCTCCTCATAGCTATTGGTTTGCAATCGGGAGTCAGGTTTGGAAACAGTGTCGGGGGGGTGGGGGGGCCGAATCAATATTTAGGGTGGAGAGACCATGTGGAGTCCGGCTTTGTGACCTTCTGTTCTGCACTGTGATTGGGGGGGAGTGAGCCAGAGTACTCAGTGGTCACACTTTTAAGGTGAGACAGGAAGTCCAGGCCCAGCAACACAGGAGCACACAAATCCTTCAGTACATACAATTGGAATTTACAAAATTCCCCCCCTTTGACAGTTAAATATACAATACCCCTGGATCTTTGCAGAGTGCAAATGTGAAGCTTGGAAAATATGATGGTATGTCAGGTACACTCTTAAGTTGTACCGCAGAGCCATCGCAGAGTTTATAAAGCTCTCCGTGGAGCTAGTGTCTACTAAGCAATCAGTCAAATGTTCATTTACACTCACACCTATCGTCGATTTATTCAATTGGTGAGGTATTGCCTGATCCAGGGTGACCAATGCCAGTGCTCTGGAAACCCTGTTGCTCCCCTGCTGATGTCAACTCTCTCCGCTTGGTCCATGGGTGGACAAGATCACGTCAATCACGAGGTATGGCAAGATGGCCAACCTGCATCTTGATCCGAAGAAGGACTAGGTGGCGCCCACCTCGAAGTGAGGCAAGGTGGCCTCTGTGGCTTCCCACAATGCTTCACTTCCGGTGGCAGGTCCCACCATGATCATGGCAAGACGTTGGCGGCGAACAGCACGGAGAGGTGGAGGCCAGCCTTTTGGGAATCGGGCATGGGTCAAGCGATGATTTGGGGGTTGCACACGCGATTGCCCTCTTTGGGTTCCCTTTAGCCCAGCAGACCTTCACTCAGTTTCCTCTGTTGCTGCATCCTGCGCACACAGAATCCTTTGCAGGGCTTTAGGCATGGGGGTGTTGTGCCTGTCTATAGAAGTAGCATCCTCGGTCGTGCATGGCTGCAGCATTGGCCACTGTGGGTGTAGGGATCACAGGCACCCCTACTGACCTGGTCCTCTGAAAAGGTGCTGCTTTCACCCATGGACCTGGGCCTGGACTTCCTGTGTCACCTTAAAAGTGTGACCACGGAGTAACTCTGGCTCACTCCCCCCAATCACAGTGCAGAACGGAAGGTCACAAAGCCGTACTCCACATGGTCTCTCCACCCTAAATATTGATTCGGTTCCCCCCCCCCCCCCACCCCCCCGACTCTGTTTCCGAACCTGACTCCCGATTGCAAACCAATATCTATGAGGAGCTGACAACCTCAACAGCTCGAGTGCTTTCACCAGATCCAGGGTGTTGGCCAAGTCTTTCTTCCCCAACTCTAGCAGTTGCTGCCTCATCTACCTCACCCTCACTCCTGCCACGAGGGTTTCCCAGATTTGTTACTCCTCTCTCACCCGGGCTGTGGTCGCTTTGCAGTGGCATTTTCTGGTCGAGAACATAATCATCCAGCGACGCACCTGGATGCTGCTGATGTTGTGAGAGTCGGTGCCTTGCCAACACATCATTCTGGGGCCTCATGTAGTGGGCCTTCAAGCCTTCTATGGCCAACTTGTAGGTAGCATAGTCTCTGGTGACAGTGTACCCTTTGGGGCTGACTCGAGAGAGAAGAACCGATCTCTGGAGACTATCTGAGTTGAAGACGTCTTGTGCAGCCGTCAGGTAGGACTGGAAGTACTCCAGCCAGTAGGCAGAGGGTGGATCTGGAGCACGCCTGGTTTTAGCAGGGCTTCCATCTTGTTTCAAAGGTAAGCTATTATAATTGTAACGCGACTGAATGCACTCAGAGACAAGTGAGGAGTACAACCATGCTTTTAATAGCCTCCAATCAATAGCCGGTAGACACAATAGTCCTCAGGCGAATCTGAGGTAAGGCGGAAAACCAGGGTTTATATTGGAGAAGGTGAGGGTGGAGCCAGGGGAGGAGCCAACCATCTGAACAGTATATAAGACAGTGAATTTCAGTTCACTGCAAGGTACGCACACAGAATGATTGGTGGGGGGGGGGGGTGGCGGTGGGGGCGCGCAGCAGACTTAGTCACAGGATCAAATCTACATCTGTGTAAAAAGGCTGAGCCAGCAGGCCATGACCAGGTTGTGAAAGGATGTATATGTGTACCATATTTAATGGCATACAAGACCCATGGGTATATATGTTCCTCCCCCCCTCCATTTCAGTGGGGAATATTAAGAAATTTTTTAGTATATTTACAGGTAAGCATTTAAAACTTGGACAAACCATGCAATAGGGCAACAGGAAAAACTTTTTTAATAATAATATTGCTGTAATTTACAAGAGAAAACAAAAGCAGCTTAGCTATAGCAGAAAACTTTTTATAAAAACAAACTGCTGCTGTCGGTCCTGCTATCCTGCTCTCTCCTGGCAGCCTGCTGTCGGTCCCCGCACTGGTCCTGCTACCTGCTCTCTCCTGATGGATCGCTGCCAGTCCCCGTGCTGGTCCTGCTGCCCTTCTCTCTCCTGGGATGGGGTGGGGGGCGGGGGGAAGCAGGGCAGCGGGACTGTGCGGGGACCAACAACAGGCTGCCAGCAGAGTCACCTGACAGCCTGCCATCAGTCCCCACATTGACCCCACTGCCCTGGTCACCCTCGACAGCCCGCCATCAACTCCCAACGATAGATAGCTATGAGCCACAGAGAGACGACGATCAGTGTCAGTGTTACTCACCATTATCACCCTAATTTCAACTTCACATATAAGATCTGGGGAATATTTTTGAGCCTTTTTGGGGGGTGGGGGGGGAATTGGGTCTCATATTGCTGTCAAATTTGGTATGTTATACGTCACACTTGATGCCGATGCTGTTGTGTTACACGTCTCGCTACTTTTGCTCCTAAAATTCCAGCTTGCTGTGTGAAATGTCACACTGGCCCGGCATTGTTTGGTTTACACAAAGCTGGCTTAATGACTGGTCTTCTTTATGGCAATTTTGCGGGATCTCTGTGTCAAAAGGCCCATTGAGATCATATGAATTGTTGCAGTGAACTATGAAGAATTGTCGGTGAAGCAAAATGCAGACCAGGTGCCGTGATACAAATTTAACACGGTGTTGGTTTCAATTTATTATGCTGGGCTCACTTTCAGAAACTTGTTTAGAAATCTGATGACATTTTTAAAACGAGAGGGAGCCAGGACTCTTTGAATGTAAACAAAAATGCAGAAGTTTGAGTGTCTTGAGTAAGAATAGCAGAAAAGCCATAAGAACAAAAGGAAATAGGTCACCAGGCCCTTCAAGACTGCCACATACTTAATATCATGGCTAATCTATTCTGGCTTCCTTTTACAAAGTTATTTCTCTTTGACACCCCTCATTCCTTGTTTTATTAAATATTTATTTGCCTCCATTGTGAATACTTCTAATAATTAATCTTTGGGAACTCTCCAGAGCAGAGAATTCCAAAGATTAATTGCCTTCTGCAAGAAGATATTTCTGTGCTCTTCAATTTTAAATGACAGGTCCCTTAGCATGCAGTTATATCCCCTTGACACTCCCACAAGCACAAACATTCCAAAATCTGCTCTGCAATGCCACCTTAGGATCTGTGTGTCTGAATAAGATTATTTGTCATTGTTATAAACTCCAAGGTATATTGACCCAAACTATTTAGTCTTGGTAGGACTACCTGTCACCCCAGGAATTAGCCCAGGGAATCTCCTTTACATTGGCTTCAATGTTGCTACATCATTTTTTAGTAGGGAGAACAAAACTATACTCAGTATTCAGTTGAATCCTCACTAACATCCTGTACAATTCAAACAACATGATAATGAGCTTTTTATCATAAACATTCTCCAATGTACATATGCACAAAATTCTTGCTTTCTGCAGCTGAAAAAGTACTTTGTTCAAAAAAAAACAATAAGCCACTACAATAGCATACTGAATTACATTAAAAATAAACATGAAAAAAGAACAATAAGTATTCAATTATCCAAGTAGAAAAAAAAACAGCAGTTCTTTTGTGGGGTTGGAGGACTTCATGATCAGAGCAACAAGGGGAAGTTTAAAATCCTGATGGCTGTTGGAAAGAAACTGTTCTTGAACCTTAAAGGTGCTAGTTTTAAGGTTTCTGTACCTTCTGCCCCAACGTAACATGAGAAGAAGTTGTGACCAGGGTGGTAGAGGTCCTTTCTGATGTTGGCTGCCTTTTAATTAATGTTTTAAATTTATAGATACAGCATGGTAATAAGCCCTTGTAGGCCATGATACCAAATACAACCATGTGACCAATTAACTTTCAAACCCCATACGTCTTTTGAATGTGGAGGAAATCAGAACATCTGGAGAAACCTTGAGTAGATACTGGGAGAACAAACTCCTTACATACAGGGCCAGATTCAAACCCGGTTTGGTGGTGCTGTAATAGTGTTGCATGAACTGCTACACTCAACTATGGCACTCTTTTTGAAGCAACACCTCACACAGATGCATTAAATGGATGAGAGGACGGACCTGGATATGTTTGTTACATTCTGGTGCCTTTTGTATTACTGGGCAGTTGAATTCTCAAGCTTAGCTGTGATGTAACCTGTCAGTATACATTGCAGAAGATGTCAAAAAAAAGTCCAGCCAGTTAGTTCACAATAGTTTTAAGGACATGGCAAGTATGCAGCCTGGACCAGACACCTCCTGAAGGTTTTGCTCATATCAACCTCATAAACTGGGAATTCAAAGTCACCAGGGGCTGTGGAAACTCATGAAGATTCTTTATTGCTTTTCCTTTCAAAGTGGGCATGGAAGGCGTTGTGCTTGTCTGGAGGAGATGTATCACTGTTAATGATCCTGCCTTGTTTTGCCATTTAGGATGTAAAGGCATGCAAGCCTCTCCGCAGCTGTCAAGTATCTGTCTGAGACTCCAGCTTGGTCCAAAATTGTCTCATTCTGTTGATTCAGGTCATCATACCTGGCATTTTTGTATATCTCTGAATATTCTGACCTAAATGCCACAGACCCGGTCTTCAACAGATTACAAATGCCCCTTCCATATGTTTGATTCAACCCCTTTGCAAGGAAGGCTAAGATACAATTTGCCACCTTAATTACTTTTTGTGATTTGTGTACGAATTCCTCTGTACCATTCAGTTGTAGTCTCTCATCATATAGATAATGATCTGCGGCTTAATTTCTCTTATTCAAGTGCACGACCAAGTGCTGCATTTGCAGATCCAGGAGGAGTGTGGCCATGGCTTTTCAGTGCTTCATTGCATAGTCCTACTTTTCCACCTAATCTGGCTTTTCCACCTAATAGTCCCCAGTGCAAGTTTAATTGCCTTGCACAATGGGACCAATGACATTGCATTTCCTCAGACGTTTGTATTCAAGTTGGTGGCAACCACAATTGGCAGTCAGACGCTGGTAGTTGTGGGTAAAGAGGAAATAACAGATTGGAGCTGGGTACCTCAGCAGGAGAACATAAACCCACACTACCCCTTCCTTGTCTAGAAGGAGAAGCTCTGTATAGAACCCCACAGAGGCAATGAAAACCACAACAACGGTCTAGGTCACCTAAGTGGCGTATAGGAATACATCCAGGGAGGCTTCTTTTGGTCTCATGGGCTACTCTATGGAGTGCACACAGCTAAAGATGTCTCCACTGGAAAACTGCAGCATGGGACTTGGCATCCAAGGACATGTGCCAGGCAGCAGGCTGCTGACAACTAGCGCCTGAAACTAGGAATCTGGTCTAGGATTCCCAAGGGTGCGATGGTGCGCAAGCCTCCCATAAGGCCTTGTCCCCACTGGCTTCCTAATGTTTTGAGGATTCAAAATGAGGGGATAAGGAAATGCAATTGGATATCTCATACTCGGGCTCACTGCTGAATAAAATGGCATGAGGTGATGAGGGCACCAAGGTGCCTTGGAAGAGTTAGTGAGATCTACAGTCACTCGATGTCTCTGAAGGGGCTCTCTCTTTTGTTTTTTTTTTAGTTTTCGTCATGTCACTGGATTAGTTGGGGCTATTTTGCATTTGCAGGGCAAACAAACAATTTTTAAAATGTATTTTATGCATTGATCATAAATCATATCTTGAAATTCCATGTCCTTATCTTTTGCCCACTCACACAATGTATCTAAACCCATTGCAGCATCACAGTATCCTTCTGACAACATGCCTATCTAACTATATGTATTTCATATGCAAATTTTGTAAACTTGCAAATTGTTACTTCCTACATCCAGGTTAATAATGTATATAAAGAACAGTTGTGGGTGAAGTATTGATCCCTGTGGTACTCCAATAGTTACCTTCTTCCAGTATGAAAAGAATTATTCTTCTCCACCATGCTTTTCCCCATTTGGTTTGTAGTTCCCTTCAAACATGCCCTTAATATTTCTCCATGAATGCTCCATGAGAGGTCACATTTTGGGTGTCTATAGTCAGCTCTCTCCAAAAGGAAAGCATCAATGTAAAAGCTCATGGATACAAAGTCACCAAGAGTGTTGGGAAACTGGATGATTGGCAAAAATTTAAAAAGAAACAGAACCACAAAGCAAGCAATAAGAAGGGGAAGATAGGTTGTGAAAAGTAAACCAGAACAAAATATGAAAACTTACTGTAATTGTATAAAGAGGAAAAGGGTGCTATCCCTTGGAAGAATAAGAAGGGTTAATTAATTTTGAAATGGCAGAGGCCTCAAATGACTATTTTGTAATGGTTTTCATGGTAGAGAACATGTCTAACATGCCAAAGAGGGATATTATGGATGTGATAGAGAAGAAAACCTCAATGCAATTACAGGTGCTTCCATAGTTACGATGGTCCGACTTTCGATTTTTCGAAGTTACAATGATAGAATAGCCTGACTGTCATTATTTACTTTCATGTAATATGTTAAATCGCAAGTGTTGTAGATATTTCCAATAAACATTGATAATTCCTTGAAGGTGAATTCTTTGTAGTCTCCTTGGTCAATCACTTACTTTTAGTTCAGTTGGAGAGCTTGCATGGACTGATACAGTACAGACGGGAGAGAGTGGGATTAGTGTGGGGACTGATACAGTGCTCTCGGTGAAGAGAGGGGCAGTGGGATCAATGTTGGGAATGATACAGGATATACCTGTATACAAGATATACCTGTATTCTTTATCGATGATTTTTTTCAACTTATGATGGGTTTGCCAGAATGTAACTGCATCATAAATTGTGGAGCACTTACTAACATTAAAGAAGTACTGCTGGGCAAATTAGTGGGTCTAAAGGTAGCTAAGTCTGCTGATCCTGACGGAATGCCTCTCAGGGTATTGAAAGAAATGGCAGAAGTTTTAGTCAGTGTTTGTGTTAATTTAACAAAATCTCAGGACTCTGGGCAGATTCTGGTGGATTGGAAGAGGTCAAAAGTTACATTACTCTTTAATAAAGATGCGGGCAAAAGGCAAGCCACAACTGCCAATTATTTTACATTTTTAATCAGGAAAATGCTTGAAGCAATCATTAAGGAAGAAATAGCGAGACATTTGGGTTGAAATTCTTCAGTCAGGCAGACCCAGCATGGATTCAGGAAGAGAAAGTCAAGTTTGGCAAATCTGTGTAGTTCTTTGAGGCTATAATGAGTATAGTGGATAGAGAAGAACAGGTGGATGTTATTTACAGTAAAACCACTTTTATCTGGTATGCAAGCAACCAACACAATAAAATACAAATAGGTAAAAAATACAGAAGTTTAAAATTGGCCCTCCTCACTGTTTGTGGCCGATCTACGCAACACACAATCTCAAACAACCAGAATATTAATTTACCCGCATCTACCAATCTCCATAGGTGCTGGATACCAGGTGTTTTACTGTATTTGGAGTTCTAGAAAGCATTCAGTGACGTACCACATAAAATTCTTCACTTTAAGACAAGGATGCATAGAGTTGAAGATAAAGTCTAGAAGGCAGAGAGTTGGCAATCCGTGATGGGCAGAGTGCCATACGAGTCGGTGCTGGTCAGCAACTGTTCACTTTATACATTAATGATTTGGAAGAAGGGACCAGGTGTTGCATATCTAAATTTGGAACTGACACTAAATTGAATGGAAAAGAAAATGATGCAGAGGAGACAGAGAGCCTGCAAAGAGATACAGATTAAGTGAAAGGGCAAGGATCTGCAGATGGAGTAGAGCATTGGCAAATATGAGATCATTCATTTTGGAAGGAATAAGAGAAGATCAGATACTTATTTAAATAGTGAAAGATTGCAGCATGCTGTTATGATGAGGGACCTGGGAATGCTTGTACATGAATGACAAAGAATTGGTTTTCAGGTGCAATGGGTAATCAAGAAAGCAACTAGAATGTTGACCTTCATTGCTAGAGAGGTTCTGCTGTAACTGTACAGGATTCCAGTGAGGCCATACTTGGAATATTTTGTGTAATTCTGGTCTGCTTACTTGAGAAAAGATGTACTGGCTTTAAAGGTGGTGCAGGTAGTTCACCAGTTGATTCCAAATGTAGGGGGTTAGCCAATGAAGTTGATTGCTGCTTGGGACTATACGCACTAGAATTCAGAAAAATGAGAGGAAATGTATAAACGTATGAAATGGGGTGGAGAAGATAGAGGTAGAAAAGTTGTTTCCAATGATAACTGAGATTGAAACTTGAGGATATAGTCTCAAGATTGATTTTTTTTTTTAAATGGCTATGTTGCTAGAGCTTCTGTAATGGTGTAGTGCTGGGAGAGAATGGAGCAGAGACACATCACTGCTCTGAAGGGTTCAACTGCCTGGTCCTAATACTGGCGGCTTTGTATAGGCTTGAATCGAACACTTAAAGGAGCCACAACGTTTTATTTTAAAAACCTGCAACTACATGGTCTGCGCACAAAATGACAGCGCCTGACAGCGGCCACAGACTCTGGGGGAGAAGCAAACTGGTGCAGGGCACAAGAGATGGGAAGAAACACCTCTCATTGAGAAGAAGTAGAGGAGTCAACCCTACAGGATGATGACCATGGCAATAGTTCACTGAGGTCCTCAGTGGCTGAGGAATCCACACGAGCTGCAGCTGCTGGAGACTGGTTCGTGGGAAACAGGTATTGGAGGTTGGATTCAAGACATGGGTGAAGGCAAGAAGAGTTTCTGAAGGGCCTCGAACGCTAAAGGCTTCCTGATCGTGTCATTGGTTTGGATCTTGAGATGAAGCTCCCGATGAATTGAACAGAAGTTTGTGCAGCTGCAGAGGCTGCAGAAGAACTGGAGGCGAATCCATGGACACCTAATGACTCTCAAGGGTCTCTCTTTTTCTCTCTTTTGATAGTAGGTGTAGCCTGACAAGAGAGGCCAAAGCCAAAGGAAAACCAAAAGAAAGGGCATACAAGGAAGCAAAAATTAGTGAGAAGTTAGAAGGCGAGGAAACTTTCAAAGGTGTATAGAAAACAACCAAGTTTATTAAGAAGATAAACTTTGAAAGGAAGCTCGTAAATTATTTCAAAAAAGAAACTAAAAGCATTTTTAAGTACCATATATTTCAGTGTATAAGTCGATCAGCTGATAGGTTGCCCCCCCCCCCCCCCCCAATTTTTGGCCTCATTTTAATGATTTTATGGTATATCCAGCATATGTCAACCCCCATTTTTCAGGCTGTCTGGGCCTCCCAGGAACAATTAAAAAAAAATTTAAACCACCCTAATCACAAGGAACAAAGTTATAAATTAAATAAATAAAAAAATACCCTTTGTCTACTGGGCAGAAGCAGCGATGGCCCATGGAGCTAGAGAGGCGAGCAGGAACCTCAGCCTACCAGGCAGGAGCAGCGATGGCAACATCAGGGTCCCAGGTAGGAGCAGTTATGGTAGCGCTCAGTGGTGGGGAGGTGTTGGGAAGCAGTGGCTCCGGCAGTGGGAGGTGCTTCCAACATCGACTTGTATGCCAAATTTACGTCAATCTGGTTTTTCGGTGAATTTAATGTCCTAAAAGTATATCTGGCATATGTCAACCCCCATTTTTGAGGGTTTTACGACTCGACTTTTACGTCGAAATGTACTGTATATTAAGATTTTTTAAAAAGAGGCAAGACTAGATATAGGGCAAATAGAAAATGACACTGGAGAAATTCTAATAGTAAACAAGGAGGTGGCAGGGGAATGGAATGAGAATTTTGTATTCGTCTTCACAATACATTAGCAGTATAGCGAACTTTCAAAGGTGTCAGGGAAGAGAGGAGAGTGCAATCATGATCATCAGAGAAAAGATGCTTGGGAAGCTGAATGATCTAAGGATAGATAAAGTGCATTCCATAATGTTTTGGACAAAGCCACTTTTTTGTTTATTTGCCCCTGTGCTCCAAAGTTTTAAATTTGTAATCAAACAATTCACATATAATTAAAGTGCACATTCCAGATTTTATTGAAGGTTATTTGTATACATTTTCGTTTGACCATGTAGAAAATAGAGGACTTTTTATACTCCCTTCATTTCAAGGCACCATAATGTTTAGGGCATTTGGCTTCACAGGTGTTTGTGTGTACTCTGGTATGTTTAATTGTTTCATTGGAGCAGGTATGAGAGAACTAGGCTTGCTTCTAAGCTTTTTATCAACTTTAGAATCTAGAGTTGCCATTTTTCAACATGGGGAACAGAGTTGTGCTAATGAGAGTCAAATAAGCCATTTGGAGGCTGAAACACAAAAATATAACAATAAGAGACATTGTCCAAACGTTAGGATGACCAAAATCAATAGTATGGAGCATTATTAAGAATAAAGAGCATACTGATGAGCTCAGTAATTGCAAAGGGACTGGTATTCCAAGAAGACCTCCACTGCTCTCCTTATAATAAAGAAAAATCCTCAAATGTCTGACGGACAGATCAAAAACACTTTTCAGTAGGCAGGGTGTGGATGTGTCAATGACTGGCGTCTGTAAAAGACGTCATGAAAAGAAATACAGATGCTACATTGCAAGATGCAAACCACAAGTTAGCCACAGTTTGCCAAAAAGTATTTAACATAGCCTGCAGAATTCTGGAAAAAGGTCTTGTGGACAGATAAGATTAACCTGTATCCGAATGATGGCAAGAGTAAAGTGTGGAGGCATGAAGGTACTGCCCAAGATTGAAAGCATACTACCCTTGCCATGGTTTAAACCTTGCAGTGTTGCCTCTGCACTATTTCTGTTCATGACATCTTCTGTGGACAGAAGTCATTGAAATATCCACACCTGCCTCCTGAAGAGTGTTTCTGATCTGTGGGACATGGGCTTAGTGATTTTATTTTTATTATGATGAGAATTCATCTGTCATCAGTAGTGGAAGTCTTCCTTTGAATACCAGTCCCTTTGTGATTACTTAGCTCACCAGTATGCTCTGTCTTTTTAATGATGTTCCAAGTTGTTGATTTTGGTAATCCTAAGGCTTGGGGGATGTCCCTGACTGTTTTATTCTTGTATTTCATCCTCATAATGGCTTCTTTGACTTTCATTGGCATTACTCTGGTAAAATGGCAATTGCAGACTCCAAAAGTGATTAAAATCTTAAAAGCAAGCCTAGGTCTTTTATACCTGCAGCAAACATACTTGAGTACTCACAAAGACCTGTGAAGCCAAATGTCCCAAACATTATGGTGCCCTGAAATGGTGTAATTTCTACATGGTCAAACCAAAATATCTACAAATAACCTTGAATAAACTCTAAAATGTGCACTTTAATTATATATGAATTGTTGGATTACAAATTTAAAATGTGGAGCACAGGAGCAAATAAAGGAAAAAAATTGTCTTTGTCCCAAACGTGGAAGGCACTGTAAGTCTCCTGGACCAGATGGAATTGACCAGATGGAATGCACCCTCTGGTTCTGAAATAAGTAGCAAAAGAGATCGTGGGGGGCATTGGTAATGATCTTCAAAGAATCACTACATTACTGGAAAGGTTCTGAAGGACTGTAAAACTGCAAAGGTCGCTCCACTATTTAAAAAGGGAAGGAGTCAGCAAAAAGGAAATGTTCTCCTAAGATTTTGCTGATTGGCAGAAATCAGAGAGTATGAATAAAGGGATCCTATTCTGGTGGGTTAATGATTAACAGGGGTTTTCTATTAGGGTCAGTGTAGGACCTACTTCTTTTTACATTGTTTGTTAATGATTTGGATTGCAGAATAAATGGCTTTGTGGCTAAGTTTGCAAATGATACAAAGATAGGTGGAGGGGCAGGTAGTGAGGAGGAAACGTCGAGGTTGCAGAGAGACTTAGATAAGTGAGGAGAATGTGCAAAGTGGCAAATGAAGTACAACGCTGGAAAGATTATGGGCGAGCACTTTGGGAGGAGTAAAAGGCCAGACTATTATTTGGATGGGGAGAACATTCAAAATTCAGAAGTGCAAAGGGACTTGGGAGTCCTTGTGCAGGATACCTGAAAGATCAACCAGTTTGAGTTGGTAATGAAGAATGTCAATGCAATGTTGACATTCATTTCTTGAGGAATAGGATATGAGAGCAGGGATGTGATGTTGAGCTTTTGTAAGGCACTGATGAGGTCTCACATAGGGGACAGGGTACAGTTTTGGGATCCTTATTTAAAAAAGGATGTGCTGGCATTGGAGGGGGTTCAGAGAGGATTCACAAGAATGATTCCCAGAATGAGGGGATTAACATATGAAGAATATTTGATGACCTTTGGAATGTACTCCTTGGGAGTTCAGAAGAATTGAGGGGGGGGGGGGGAATCTCATAGAAGGATTTCAAATGTTGATAGGCTTGGACAGAGATGTGGCAAAATTATTTCCCATAGTAGGGGAGTCTGGAACAAGAGGCCACATGTTCAGGACTGAAGGGTGCCCATTTAAAACAGAGATGTGGAGGAATTTCTTTTGCCAGAGTGGTGAACCTCTGGAATTTGCAACAACGGGAAGTTGTAGAGGTGAAGTCATTGGATGAATTTAAGGCAGAGATTGATAGATATCTGTATAATCAGGGTATCAAAGGTTATGGGAAGAAGACAGGAGAGTGAGTCTGAGTGGGAATATCAGCTCTTAATGGAATAGTAACATGGACTCTGGGCTACTTCTGCTTCAGTATATTGTGGTCTGATGGTATTATCTCCAGCCCAGAAAAGTTACCCTGAACCCTTCTGCTGGGCAGGCAACCCAGCCTTGCAGACAGTCTTTGTTTCAGAGAATAGTAGCTTTTCTCTTGACTATGCTATCCCCATTTCCATATCCAAATTCATTTAAGTTCAACATAGGTGACTTAATTATTGTTTTTAAAAAAAAAACAAATGGAAGGTTCCATAAATGCATTTTAATGCAGTCATGATTTTTAAGTAGTGCAAGCTTTTTATCGGGTCTTTTGATCACAAAGCTACTATATTGCATGCCAATATCTAGCAGATTTGTGGATGTTTTTAGATATTATAGATTTGTTATGTAATCTACATAAATGAGACAGAATTGGTTGTTGTACCAACTCCCCTCAGGGACAAAGCGGAGGAAATAAAAAAAAACCTTCTGAATTTTATTTTGCCTGAAATTTCAGGTAACAGGAGTATTTTGTTGAAAATGACAATGACTCCTCATTAAATGATTTTTGTTATTAAACTTAAATATATTTTTCACCCATTTGTTTTTATGTCCTGTTATGTTTATTCATGTTATTTATCCTTCCCTGACATAAAGGGCAGATCTTGTCAATTTGACATATTTTGGATGGAAATGAGGAGGATCTGCCTTTCCTAGAGTTGCAAATGTATGGAATTCTCTGCCCAGAAAGCAGTAGAGCCTGTCTCACTAAGTATCCTTCTTCTTTGGCTTGGCTTCGCGGACGAAGATTTATGGAGGGGGTAAAAAGTCCACGTCAGCTGCAGGCTCGTTGTGGCTGACAAGTCCGATGAGGGACAGGCAGACACGATTGCAGCGGTTGCAGGGGAAAATTGGTTGCTTGGGGTTGGGTGTTGGGTTTTTCCTCCTTTGCCTTTTGTCAGTGAGGTGGGCTCTGCGGTCTTCTTCAAAGGAGGTTGCTGCCCGCCAAACTGTGAGGCCCCAAGATGCACGGTTTGAGGCGTTATCAGCCCACTGGCGGTGGTCAATGTGGCAGGCACCAAGAGATTTCTTTAGGCAGTCCTTGTACCTTTTCTTTGGTGCACCTCTGTCACGGTGGCCAGTGGAGAGCTCGCCATATAATACGATCTTGGGAAGGCGATGGTCCTCCATTCTGGAGACGTGACCCATCCAGCGCAGCTGGATCTTCAGCAGCGTGGACTCGATGCTGTCGACCTCTGCCATCTCGAGTACTTCGACGTTAGGGATGTAAGCGCTCCAATGGATGTTGAGGATGGAGCGGAGACAACGCTGGTGGAAGCGTTCTAGGAGCCGTAGGTGGTGCCGGTAGAGGACCCATGATTCGGAGCCGAACAGGAGTGTGGGTATGACAACGGCTCTGTATACGCTTATCTTTGTAAGGTTTTTCAGTTGGTTGTTTTTCCAGACTCTTTTGTGTAGTCTTCCAAAGGCGCTATTTGCCTTGGCGAGTCTGTTGTCTATCTCATTGTCGATCCTTGCATCTGATGAAATGGTGCAGCCGAGATAGACAGTTTACCAAGTATCCTTAAGACAAAGACAAATGTTTGTATGGTAGGAGCATTGAGAGTCATAAGGAAAAGGCAGGAAGGTGGAGTTGAATCCAAGGCCAGATGAGCCATAATCTTATTGAATGATGGAGCAGGCTCGATAGGCTGCATAGTCTACTCTTTCTCCTATTTCTTATATTTTTATGTTGTTACTGCATTTCCACCTGTAATTCTTCAAGTAATGTGTTATTAAGCAGTCTTGTTTTGGTATATTTTTAATATCCCTCTAAGGTCTCAACCTTTGCAATCTCAATTTGTTTCAGCTTTGTAACCTTCCAAGAAATTTGAACCAATGTTGACTGTTCCTTCAGTTGCGAAGACGTGCAATATTGGTCTTCCAAAATGTTGCGCTTTAGTTGATTTCAAATATAGTTCTGCAAAGGATCTTGGGACATTTTCTGGTGTCAAGTGAATTGTATAAGTACAACTTCTTTTTCTTCAACAACCATTCTTCACTTTTCAAAACCTTAATGTCTTCTTTCCACCTTTTCTCAATGACCTTCATCACTATCTGCTCTTCTGTTTTTTTTTATTGCTTTCCCTTTTTTTGCCCGACCCCTTCACTTTCATTGGCACAAGCTGTTACCTTTGTGCTGATAAATGTGCTCTTTGGAGCTTCGTGCCTCTTCTAACTTCAAATGCTCCATCTCCTTGCCATGTTCCTCCTTGTTTTTAAAAGGTTTCTGTTTCTTCCATAGTATATTTCCTTTTTCCCACATTCTCTATTATTCCTCTGTTATTCTTGATCAAATGCTATTCTTTATTCATACCTTCTATAGAATTAACTTTCTGAATGTAGGTATGCTGAAAATATTTAAGATTTTACCTTTGATGAACAAATAAACAGCTTTGAAAGAACAATCTTGACGATAATTTGAGGAATTTCAGAAATATATAAAAAAACAAATCTCTGCTGGAATAATGACAATTGGCTTCTAGTCTTTGTTCTACCTCCACTTAACTCAATTAAATCAGAAACTGCATTGACATCACCCAAAATTTGTTGCCAAGGTAACAGTTTAGGATATTTTAAATATCTACCTAGATAAACAACTATGAGCAATTGCATTGAATGAACTCTTTTTGCCAAATATCTCTTGCTGTGCGTGTGTGTGTGCGTGCGTGTGTGTGTGTGTGCGCGCGTGTGCGTGCATTTTGTTTTAAAAATCTTCTCTCCCATTATGCCAAAGGACCAGTACTGGAAGTCTACTTTATAGAACAGAGAACACTACAGCACACTATAGGCCCTCCAGCCTTTGAAGTTGAGTGGACCTATAAATTTGTACCAAAAGAAAAGAAACCTACCCCGTAACCCTCTATTTTTCTTTCACCCTTGAGCCTGACTAAGAGTCTCTTAAATGTCCCTAATGTTTCAGCCCCCACCACTACCCTTTCCAAAGCATTCCAGGCACTCATAACTCTATATATTAAACAAAAAAAAGCTTACCCCTGATGTCTCCCTTAAATGTTCCTGCCTTCACTTTGTACAGATGTCCTATGGTGTTTGATACTCCCGCCCTGGGGATAAAATGTGCTGGCTGTCTACCTTATGTATATCTCTCAGAATCTTGTAGACTTCTATTAAGTCATCTCTTATCCTTCTGTGCTCCAAAGAGGAAAGCTCTGCTAACTTTGCCTCATCAAACTTCTTTTCCTATCCAGCTAACATCCTGGTAAATCTCCTATACACCCGCTCCTAGCTTCCACAACCTTCGTATAATGAGGTGACCAGAACCAAACACATTATTCCAAGTCTGGTCTCACCAAAGAGGTTGCAACATATCCTCTTGACTCCTGAACTCAGTCCCCCAAACTTATAAAGCTCATCATCCCTCGTTGGCCTTAACAATCCTATCAACCTACACAGCAACCTTGAGAGATGTATGGATTTGGATCCCAAAGTGTCTCTGTTCTTACACACTGTTAAGGATTTGACCATTAACCCTGTACTCAGCGTTCAGATTTGATCTTCCTAAATGTATCACCTCACACTTATCCGGGTTGAACTTCATCTGCCACATTTCCACCCAAATTTATCTATATAAATTCTGTCTATACCCTTTTTGTAACCCCTGACAATCCTCAATACTATCCACAACTCCTTCCACCTTTGTATTATTACTGACCCATCCTTCCACTTTGCTATCTAGTTCATTTATAAAAATCACAAAGAGCAGGGGGTCCAGAGCAAATCCCTGCTGAACTCTATTAGTCACTGACCTCCACGCAGAATACTTTCCATCCACTAGTACTCTCTGCTTTCTACAGGCAAGCCAATTCTGAATCCAATGTTCCATGGATCCCATGCCTCATGATTTTCTGAATGTGTCTCTCATGGGGGACCTTCTAAAATGTTCTGCTAAAATCCATATACACCAAATCTACCACTCCACCTTCATCAATTTATTTTCATAGCTCCTGAAAGAACTCATTTAGGCTTGTGAGGCATAACCTTCCTCTCACAAACCCATGATGATTATCCCTGAGAGGAGTATACTTCTCCAAAAGCTTATGAATCCTGCCATGACAATCCTTTCCAATTGTTTGCACACTACTGATGTAAGACTCACTCGTCTATGATTTCCAACGGCCCCCTTTTACCTTGTTTTGAATAAGGGGGCCACATTTGCCATTCTCCAATCCGCTAGTGCCTCTCCTTTGGCCAAGGAGGATTAAAAGATTATAGCCAATGCCCCAGCCATCTCTTCTTTCCCTTCCCACAGCAACCTGAGGTATTTCTCATCTGGCCCTTGGAAATTAACAGTCTTAATGTTTTTAAGAAGATCTATCACTTCGTCTTTTTCTCATCTCATCATGGTCAAGCACAAGCTTGTTCTATTCTGACTTCAGCTTGACCAAGACCGTTTTCTAAAGCAAAGTATTTATTTTGGACCTCCCCAACCTACTCTACCTCCAGGCATGTTTTTTGTTTTTTTAAATTATTTTTGACACTATGAACCATATCAACCAAAATATGTACAAATTTACACAGTGGTTTTTTCTCCCCTTTTTTCCCCCCTTTCCCTCCCTCCCCTCTACCCACCCACCTCCAAAATCCATAAATATTCAACATACAATACAATAAAACCATAAAACAATATCTTCACACAAAGGAAAATAAACAAGAAAAATGCATCATCTATTTATTACACACTGAATCTAGTTGTTTTGTTTTCTTATCATTTTCATTCTCATTTTAAGGGATGGAGGTCGTAGGCAAACTCTCTCTGATATGTTCCATGTATGGTTCCTAAATTTGTTCAAACATTGTGACTTTATTTTTTAAATTATGTTATTTTTTCCAATGGAATACATTTATTAATTTCCATGTACCATTGCTGTATACTCATGCTCTCTTCCACTTTCCAAGTTGACATTATACATTTTTTTGCTATCGCTAAGGCTATCATAATGAATTTTTTTCCGCTTTATCCAATTTGAGGCCAAATTCTCTACTTCTTGTGTTACTTAAAAGAAATGTCTCTGGTTTTTTGGTATGTTATTTTTTGTGATTTTATTTAATATCTGATTTAATTCTTCCCAAAACGTATTTACTTTCGTTCATGCCCAAGTTGCAATGTAGTGTTGTTCCCATTTCCTTCTTACAGTGAAAACATCTATCTGATAATGTTGAATCCCATTTTTTAAATTTTATAGGAGTGATATATACCCTGTGTAACCAATTATACTGTATCATGCATAACCTTGTGTTTATTGTATTCTTCATAGTTCCAGAACATAACTTTTCCCATACTTCATTTTTTATCTTTATGTTTAGATCCTTTTCCCACTTCTGCTTAGGTTTATAGTTTATTTCATTTTCCTTACCTTGCATCTTAATGTACATGTTGGTTATAAATCTTTTGAATATCATTGTTTCAGTCATCATGTTTTCAAAGCTGCTTCTTTCAGGTAATCTCAAGCTGTTTCCCAATTGATCCTTTAAATTAGCTTTCAATTGATGATATGCAAACATTGTACCATGAGTTATTCCATATTTGTACTTCAACTGTTCAAATGTTAATAAATTATTTCCCAAAAAACAATTTTCTATTCTTTTAATTCCTTTTCTCTCCCATTCTCTAAAGGAAAGTTTGTCTATTGTAAAAGGGATTAGCGGACTTTGCGTCAATAGTAATTTTGGTATTTGATAATACATTTTTTTCCTTTCTAAGTGGATCTTTTTCCATGTATTAAGTAAATGATGCAGTACTGGTGAGTTTTTATATTGCACCAGCTTTTCATCCCACTTATAAAGTATATGTTCCAGTACCTTTTCCCCTATTTTATCTAGTTCTATCTTAGTCCATTCTGGTTTTTCCCTTGTCTGGCAAAAATCTGATAACTACCTTAATTGTGCGGCTCTATAATAATTTCTAAAATTTGGTAACTGCAAACCACCTTGATTATACCTCTCTGCTAATTTATCTAATGCTACCCTTGAATTCCTCCCTTTCCACAAGAATTTCGTTATTATTCTCTTTAGTTCCTTAAAGAATTTTTCTGTTAAGGGAAATGGTAATGTTTGAAATAAGTATTGTATCCTTGGGAAAACGTTCATTTTAATGCAGTTTACCCTCCCTGTCAATGTTAGCGGTAATTCTTTCCAATGTTCTAAGTCTTCCTGCAATTTCTTTATTAGTGTCTGATAATTTAGTTTGTGCAAGTGGCTTAACTTATTATCTAACCTGATCCCTAGGTATCGGATTGCTTGTGCTTGCCATTTAAATGGTGATTCTTTTTAAATTCTGTATAGTCTGCATTACTCATTGGCTTCACTTCACTTTTATTTGCGTTGATCTTGTACCCCGATACTTCTCCATATTCTTTCAATGTCTTATGTAATTCTTTTACTGATACCTCTGGTTCTGTTAGGTATACTATGATGTCATCTGCAAATAAGCTGATTTTATACTCTTTCTCCTTTATTTTTATCCCTTTTATTTTATTTTCTATTCTTATCAGTTCTGCCACCTCCAGGCATGTTGCCTCCTTTATCTTTAAGCAGCTCTATGTTTAATCTTGTCACCTTTCTGTTCTTCACGTACCTATAGAATGCCTTGGGGTTCTCCTTTACCTTACTTGCCAAGGCTTTTTCAGGCCCATTTGACCTCTCCTAAATCCTTTCCTGGCTATGATATAATCTTCATGACCCCTTCCTATTTTTTGCTTCCTAAATCCGATGCTTCTTTTTCGCTTTTAACTCGCTGCCTCACCTGCTTTGTCAACCATGGCTCCCTTTTTCTGGTACTTATGAAATTGAAAAAATAGAGTGATTGGATAAGATCAGCACAGCCTGGAAACAACTCTTTGGCCCATGCCAACCTGGTTATCCTTCAGAGTTAGTCACATTTGCCTGTGTTTGGCCCAAATCCCTCCAACCATTTGTATCCATCCATCAGTCTAAATGTCTTTTAAATGTCACAATTATTCTACCTCACAACTTCTTTGGCTTGGCTTCGCGGACGAAGATTTATGGAGGGGGTAAAAAGTCCACGTCAGCTGCAGGCTCGTTTGTGGCTTACTTTGTTAATAAATCCTACTACCCTTGGGTCCCTTAAAATTTTGTATGCTTTACCTTGGAAAAGACTATGATCATTTAGACTCATCCAGAAAGTCATGAGGCATGGGATCAGCGGAACCTTGGCTGTGTGTAGAAAAAAATTGGCTTGCAGGAAGAAAACAGAATAGTAGTGAAAACAAAGTATTCTGCCTGGAGGTCGTGACTAGTGAAATGCTGCAAGGGTCTTTTCTGGGATCCCTGCTCTTTGTGATTTTTATAAATGACCTGGTGAAGAGGTGGAAAGATGGGTCAGTAAGTTTGCGGATGACTTGAAGGATGGAGGAGTTGTAGATGGAGGTGAAGATTGCTGAAGGTTACAAGAGAATATAGACAGGATACAGAGTTGGGCAGAAAAGTGGCCGATGGAGTTAAATCCAGTTAAGTGTGAGATGATACATTTTGAAAGGACAAAGCAGAAGGCTGAGTACAGGGTTAATGGTCAGTTATTTAAGAGAGTGGTTGAATAGAGGGACCTTGGGGTCCAAATCCATACATCTCTGAAGGTTGCCGCACAGGTTGATATGATAGTTAAGAAAGCCCATGGGATGCTTGGCTTCATTATTTGGAGGATTGAATTAAGGAGTAGAGAGGTCGTGTTGAAATTCTATGAATCTCTGGGAGATCACACTGAGAGATTTGTGTTCAGTTCTGGTCTCCTCATTTCAGGAAGGATGTGGAAGGTCTGGAGAGGGTGCAGAGGAGATTTAACAGGATGTTGGCTAGATTGAAAAACAAGTCTTATGAGGCAAGGTTAGTAGAACTGGTACTTTTCTCTTAAGAGTGTAGAAGGTTGAGAGGAGACTTGACAGAGATCTCTAAGATTATGAGAGGCATAGATATGGTGGACAGCCAGTATCTGTTTCCCAGGGCAAGAATAGCAAACACCAAAGGACATAAGTACAAAGTGAAGGGAGGTAAGTTTAGGGGAGACATCAGGAGTATGTTTTTAGGCAGAGAGTTGTGAGTGCCTGGAATTCCTTGCCAGGGATGGTGGTGGAGTCTGAAACATTTCATACTCTTTGACAGGCATATGGATGAAATAGAAATAGACGGTTAAGGGGTATGGTCGATTTAGTACTTTTTTAAAAGGAATATATGGGTCGGCTCAACATTGAAGGCTGAAGGGCCTGTGCTGTAGTGTTCTATTCTATGTTATTCATCTTATCTATGCCCCTCATGATTTTGTATTCTTCTGAAGTTTCTCCTCAGCCACCTACACCAGGGAAATAGTGCCAGCTTGTCCATCTGACTTAAGTCCTCCGGTTATGGTAATATCCTTTGGAAGAAGGCTACGGGTCTTCTGTGGTGATTGGGCCTCTATTGTGGGGAAGAGCCCTTCAGACTTTGACGTCATTTGCTACCAGTAGCTGAGGAGGGGATGCTATGGCGGGTTTTGCAGAGGTGTGTCTGAGCGAGCTATGTCGTGTGCCTGGTTGGAAAGATCTGGAGGTCTCTGTGTTCTGTGGTGGAAGTGTCAGGAAGCCCAGAGTGGCCGTATCGAGTGCCTAGCCCAGAGAGGTTCGAGAGGCTGTGCCGTCTTGCAAAATGGGGCCCTGTGGCGGATGGTGAGGTTGGCAAGGTCACTGGGTCTCTATCTCCATTGTACCTAAGCTTGCGGGCCCATATAGACATGTGAACTGTGTGGCAGTTCTTTACTTCAAGTTATGAGACTTTTAAAAATCTAATTATATGAAAATGTAATTG
The DNA here is from genome assembly GCF_036971445.1 of Narcine bancroftii. Classification (NCBI taxonomy): domain Eukaryota; kingdom Metazoa; phylum Chordata; class Chondrichthyes; order Torpediniformes; family Narcinidae; genus Narcine; species Narcine bancroftii. The sequence goes on from NC_091472.1 coordinate 129,937,514, forward strand.
TCTTTGCTGTGACTACTGTCTAATTTTTCATATTTTACTGTATTTTTTGCACTTTTTTATTCACTATGTAGCTCTGTTTAGGTTATGTTTCAGTCTTGTGTATTTTTTTCTTTTGTTTTGTCTGCTGTGGGAATGGTATATGTGTTGTCTACGTTGTTTTTGTATAATCTCATGATGTGTAGGTAGCATTATGGTTTAGTGGAAAGTTATCTCGTTTTTTTTACTGTGTACTGTTTTACAGACTGGTTTTAAAAGACAATAAAGGTATCGTGTCATATCCTCATGAATCTTTTCTGCATCTTTTCATTTTAATGGCATTTTTAAAGAGGTGGGCTACCAGAGCTGCCCACAATACTTCAAAGCCTCACTGATGTCTTGCTCAACTGTAAGATGACGACCCGACACCTGCACACAGGACACTGTTCGATGAAGGCAAGCACGCCCAACACCTTCTTCAGCATTTGGTCTACCTGTGTTGTTACTTTTATTGAAAAATGTTCTGGTGTCAGTTCCAAAATAACTCTTGGGGTCCTGCCATTTATGGGAAAGTCATGCTCTGGTTTACCTTCCAAAATTGCGACAACTCATCTTTGTCCAAATTAAATTTAACATGCTATTGCTGGCCTCATTTCCCAGTTGATCCATATCCTGCTATAATCCTGAATAGACTTCCTCATTGTCCACTATATCAGCAATTTTGATGTCATATACAAGCATAGTGTTAGTGGTAACTATATTTTCATCGAAATTATTCATATAGATGATGAACCACAGTGGACCCAGCACCTATTCCTGCATCATACATTTGGTCATTGACCTCCAATCTCAAAAAAAAACAACCTCTACCATCCTCTGACTCTTTCCACTCAGCAAACTTGAATCTAATTTTGTATTTCTTCAGAAAAACTCATTCAAATGTGTGAGATCTGATACCCCACATACACAAAGCCACACTGACTTCCTCCAATTCGTCCTTGCCTCTTCAAGTGTTTGTAGCCCCTGTCCCTCAGCTATGGAGGGTCAGAATAGTACATTACAACTTCACTATAAAATTAAATTTAAATCCAGCATAATCCATGGCAGTAGCTCAATTTTGAGCTCCAGAAAAATTTCTTCAAACTAACTTCTTTTCCTGAAACTTTTGATTCCTTGCATTAGTCTGGTTCCACAAGTATAATTGTTATTTGATGTTGTAGCATCTGTTGACATCAAGGACAGGCGATGTGTGCTCCAAGCTATTCATATTGGTGTCATCCCAGGCAAGTCCAATACCTGTGATTGTATCACATGATAGAAAAGATGAGAATCATCATATAGCCCCATCCTTCCATGTTTTATGCTGCCCTCATGAGTATCCATCAAGATTTATTTGATAGTACTGTAATTATGAGTCAAAATACTTTGCACATTTTCTCTCGTTAAAAGGGATGCCCTGAGAGCACTCTAAAGTTTATTATATTGCCTCTGTTGCTACTGTAATTGTGATCAGTAAGTAAGTATTTGTTAAATGCTGCAACAAAATTAACTTTTTATTTTACGGTGCTCCACATTTATAATTTGGAGAGGTCAAGTAACCCCTTTAAATAAAGTGTTAGGATTCATATTTTTGCAGGCAGAAAAACCATTTGTTTTGAACAAGATAAAATACCTTTATCTCTCTCCACTGGGCCACATTTTCAGATTTTGTGGGGATTTTTTTAAAAAAAAGAAATTCCAATGAATTTTAAAAGCTTTACTACCAGGTTGAAATTGGCATAAAAGAAAAACAATGATTAAAATTGTTGTGCTTTTTGATATATGCTTGGTGCTTTTCTTTTGTTGTATCTTTTCTCTGTGGCCCTACTAATGACTACTAAGTTAGTTAAAGAATGTCCTCTGCAGTATATTTTCTAAGATGGAGAAGTAGCAAGATTCTCAAGTTCAAATTAAAACCTTGCAATTTAATTGCTCTATTTGTATCATTTCAAGATGATGATGTTTTACTGACTCCAACTCAAAACCAAATTTTATCTTTTACTTCATTGATAGCCAGACGTGCAATTTTGGTGAAGTGGAAAGACAATACTCCACCTGCACACAAACAATGGTTAAGTGATATTATGTCTTGTTTAAGTTTAGAAAAAATTAGATATGCCATTAAAGATTAAAATATTGACTTCCATAGAACACTGGGCCCATTTATGGACTGTTATCATAATCTAAAGAATTTGGGTTGTTCTGAAGCTTTGGTTCTGTGCTCTCTCCATCTCCAAGTTGTTGTCCCTTGATTCCTATGTGTCAGCTTTCAACCTTACTTAGGGGTAGGGATTCTGAATTATAAGGTTTTTGTTTTTTTTTCTCTTGAATTTTACGATACAATATATAACTGGACTGTTCAAATATACATAACATAAACATCCATAAAAATATTTTAAAGTTGCAGAAACCATTCTTTTCCATCTCTGTCTGTCTGTCTGTCTGTCTCTCTGTCTCTCTCTCTCTCTCTCTTTCTCTCTCTCTCTCTCTCTCTCAACTGCGCTGCTGTAAAAAGTTGTCAATATGGGTTCTGATAGCATTACTCTCCTCAACCTCCATTGGAAGTGTAGGTGCTGCTGTACCTTCCTAACTAATGAGGCTGTGTGGGTCCAGGATAGGTTGTCCGTTATCAAGGAACGTGCTCTCCACCCTCTCCACAATAAAATCTTCATCCTGCTGAAGTCCACCATCATCTCCTTTGTGTTGTCCACGTTGAAACTCTGGTTGTTTTTACACCATTCACCAGCTTCCCCTCTGTAAATTGACTCATTATTTTTGCCAATGTGAATAACTGCTGTTGCGTCATCAGCAAAACTTAGTGATTCTGTTAGAACTGAATCTGGGAGTTGCATTTGTGAGTAAGGACTGTGAACAGTAGCAGGCTGAGCAGACAACTTTCAAGTGCGCCAGTGCTCAGCATGAGGCATTTGAGGTTTTGCTGCCGACCTGGCTGAATGTGGTCTTTTGGTCAAGAAGTCTGAAATCCAGTTGCAGAGAAATGTGTTGAATCTCAATGAATACAGTTTATCCACCAGTCTCTAAGATATGATGGTGTTCAACACCAAGGTGAAGTTAATGAACAAAGAATGGGGCATGAGGGAACATTTTCTCAGTAGGTCAGGACGGAGTGGAGGGTCAAAGCTCTAGCATCATCTGGCAAACTGCAAAAGTCCAATGTAACTATGAAGGGTGATTGGATGCATTCCATTATATCTTATACAACTTTACCATAACATTAAAAAAGAAGTATAAGACATTGGTGAGGCCAAATTTGGAGTGTTGTGTGCAGTTTTGAACACCTAACTACAGGAAAGATATCAATAAGATAGAGTGCAGAGAAGATTTACTAGGATGTTGCCCAGACTTCAGGAACTGAGATACAGGGAAAGGTTAAACAGGTTAGAACTTTATTCCCTGGAGCATAGAAGATTGAGGGGAGATTTGGTAGAAGCTTTTAAAATTATGAGGGGGATAGACAGAATACATTTAGATAGGCTTTTTCCATTGAGGGTAGGAGATACAAACCAGAGGACATGGATTAAGAGTGAAAGGGGAAAAGTTTAAGGGGAACTTCTTCACACAGAGAGTAATGCGAGTGTGGAATGAGCTGCCAGCTGAGGTGGTGAATGCGGGCTCAATTTTAACATTTTAGAAGTATTGGATGGGTACATGGATGGGAGAGGAATGGAGGTCTATGGAGTGGGTGCAGGTCGGTGGGACTAAACAAAAAAAATGATTCAGCACAGACCAAGAAGGGCTGAAGAGGCCTGTTTCTGTGCTGTGGTGTTCTATGATTCTTTCTCACTCAAAGCACTTCATGATCATTGCAGTTATTTACTGCACCTACAGTGAATACCGATAAAAGCAATGCTTTTTAAGTAACTAAAAATCAAAAGTGATGAATAAAAATTACTGATAATTCAGTAAAACAATGTAAATGACTGCAATTCTGTGCTTTTGGCAAGAACCATTGCTGCATTAGTAGAGCATGTTGGATACGTAGCTGCATTATAATGTTCATTATTTTTAAAGTTTGGAAAGATGGATTCCATTCATGATCTCCTAGCAATTAAATCTGATAGAAAGTCACTAAGCCTGAAGCATTTAAGACTAGTGGAAGAAGTTGGTCCACATTCTTTCCATTTATGTGATTAGCAGAGGAGGCTCCCACTGGCAGCACTAGTCTATAATGCTCCTCCCATGATTTCCTTTCTGGTTTGCACTTACTGGTCTGAATTTCTGCCAGGAATCTATCTGCTCTGCACTTATAATGTCCACAAGTTGAACAGTGCCTCATGTGAAAGTACAATGAATTTAAAATATGATCTGAATGCAAATTCATTGACTTTGGATCAGCTTCTGTTCAATTTACTATATGGTTTTTTTTGTTATCAGTACAGAAGAATTAGATGAGGTATTTTTGACACTTAAAGAAAATGTATAACCTAAGTGCTAGCTCTGAAGGCTGTATAGAGAGAATAATCCAAGTGGTTCTGATAACAACAATTCCTTCAGCCTTCATCACAACCTCTGCAACATTACAGCAAGAATTCAGTGTTGAAAATATCTTTTAAAGCAACATTATACCCAAGAGGAGCCTGCTAAACTCAGGAATTTGAAGTTGCATATTACTCCTGTGCTTGCAATTTGGGGTAAGCGTTCCATTTTGCCTGAAAGTTTTTTTCATGCTCGAGCTATTTCACAATCTTTCCATATTAAAGTGATATCTGTAAATTTTTATGGACCCTAGACAATTTTATTTTCAGACCAGGGACAGGACTGAACCTATGGCAAGAGAGAGGATTGTGCACTGCTGTGAAGTGCTGAAGTAGTGCTGGGAAATCTGACAGCTGTCAGAAATATGAGAGCCACGCTGGTTGCGGGTGGGCTCGTGGAGAGCACACCCACTGTAGTCAACCTCTCTCCACCAGTCAGGAGAGCTGATGGCACATGCTGGGGCAGTTGAAGAGCCTAGCACGCTGAGTTTTGAACAGGTTGGTCGGTTAGTCGGTTGGTTGGAGGACCGTCAGTCAGACGGTTGGTCTGTTTGTGTGCGCTCACCTGGCAGCCTCAGCAAACAAGAGGCTGAGTTGCTTTGTTCACGGTTGCTAGAATTGCTGTTTGTAACTGTCTGTCAGTGTGCTCACCCATTCGTTTCAGTGGGAGAAAGAAGACTGAGCTACTTAGTCCGTGGATGCCAGCACTGCTGTCTTGACAGCAGTTTACGCCACTTTAATATCCAGAGTATGTGAACTGGGCTTCCCTGTCCCCTTCCAAAAAGAGGACTTCGTGTGACAGGAGTCACTTGTTAACCCTAAAGTGGGCTTCGGTGGCATGAACCTTGTGTAGTGACTAAGAGGGCCCTGGATGAAAATTCCCACGTGAAGAAATCAAAAGTAGTTGCCATTTTCGAAATGGAGGAAAGTCATAAGTATACAGTGATCACGGCCATCTGTTTCCATGCCCAACAAAAAGAGCAGCGTGAAACCAAACTAAGAATTCCAAGCCTGGAGATCAGACTCTGCGAGCTCTTCCTTTTTGACTAATGGACTTGACGTGATTGACTTGAGTTTTTGTTTTGGGAGTTTTCTTTTGGGGCATTTTGGCTTGAACTGGAATGGTCTGGGTTTTGTTTTAACCACATACACCTTCTTCTTCTTTGGCTTGGCTTCGCGGACGAAGATTTATGGAGGGGGTAAAAAGTCAACGTCAGCTGCAGGCTCGTTTGTGGCTGACAAGTCCGACAGGCAGACACGATTGCAGCGGTTGCAAGGGAAAATTGGTTGGTTGGGGTTGGGTGTTGGGTTTTTCCTCCTTTGCCTTTTGTCAGTGAGGTGGGCTCTGCGGTCTTCTTCAAAGGAGGTTGCTGCCCGCCAAACTGTGAGGCGCCAAGATGCACGGTTTGAGGCGTTATCAGCCCACTGGCGGTGGTCAATGTGGCAGGCACCAAGAGATTTCTTTAGGCAGTCCTTGTACCTTTTCTTTGGTGCACCTCTGTCACGGTGGCCAGTGGAGAGCTCGCCATATAACACGATCTTGGGAAGGCGATGGTCCTCCATTCTGGAGACGTGACCCATCCAGCGCAGCTGGATCTTCAGCAGCGTGGACTCGATGCTGTCGACCTCTGCCATCTCGAGTACTTCGACGTTAGGGGTGTAAGCGCTCCAATGGATGTTGAGGATGGAGCGGAGACAACGCTGGTGGAAGCGTTCTAGGAGCCGTAGGTGATGCCGGTAGAGGACCCATGATTCGGAGCCGAACAGGAGTGTGGGTATGACAACAGCTCTGTATACACTTATCTTTGTGAGGTTTTTCAGTTGGTTGTTTTTCCAGACTCTTTTGTGTAGTCTTCCAAAGGCGCTATTTGCCTTGGCGAGTCTGTTGTCTATCTCATTGTCGATCCTTGCATCTGATGAAATGGTGCAGCCGAGATAGGTAAACTGGTTGACCGTTTTGAGTTTTGTGTGCCCGATGGAGATGTGGGGGGGCTGGTAGTCATGGTGGGGAGCTGGCTGATGGAGGACCTCAGTTTTCTTCAGGCTGACTTCCAGGCCAAACATTTTGGCAGTTTCCGCAAAGCAGGACGTCAAGCGCTGAAGAGCTGGCTCTGAATGGGCAACTAAAGCGGCATCATCTGCAAAGAGTAGTTCACGGACAAGTTTCTCTTGTGTCTTGGTGTGAGCTTGCAGGCGCCTCAGATTGAAGAGACTGCCATCCGTGCGGTACCGGATGTAAACAGCGTCTTCATTGTTGGGGTCTTTCATGGCTTGGTTCAGCATCATGCTGAAGAAGATTGAAAAGAGGGTTGGTGCGAGAACACAGCCTTGCTTCACGCCATTGTTAATGGAGAAGGGTTCAGAGAGCTCATTGCTGTATCTGACCCGACCTTGTTGGTTTTCGTGCAGTTGGATAGTCATGTTGAGGAACTTTGGGGGACATCCGATGCGCTCTAGTATTTGCCAAAGCCCTTTCCTGCTTATACACCTTATTAATGTTGTTAATGTAGAGTTGCCATAAAGGCTCATGTTTGGGTGTTTATTGAGGTAATTTTATTATTGTTAATAAATTTTGTGTTTAACTTAACCTATCTGTTTATACTGCTTGTGAGGTGTAACAAAATTCAGTTGTGTGTTCTTCTAAATTAAGGCTGGATTAATATTTATTAAGAAATGAGACAAAGATAATCAAACCCAGTTGGTGTCATGCCGCACAATTGCTCAGCAAAAGGAGATGTAAAAGGCTCTCCATTCATCCAGTAGCTTACAGGTCATCCTTGGGCAAGGTGTAGTACCTGTTTACCCTCCCAATCAGGGTCATGTGAAGCCATGGATTGCAGATAGTGGATGGTTTTTACAAGCAGATTCTGCAAATTGGAATTTATAGTTGTAAAACTAAAAATACTAAGCTGATCAATGGCCAGGGTTACCCATCCAGTATGGATATGACAACTTAAGGAAGGCAACAGGAAATCACTTCGGCATTTTTTTCCCTTGTATAATCAAGAATTCAATATCAACTGTGGTCTCAGCTCAAAGATGAAGCCTTCACTGAAGAAGAACAGGGGATGCAACTCGGAGGGTCAGAAATTGTGACGGATGGAGAAACATGATTGCCTACGCCGAATGGCAAAGCACCTGAATAAATAAATTTAAAGACTACCGGTATATTTTTTTCAGGGAAAATCAAGAATTGAAGTCTGTAGTACCCTCAAGAAAGGGTTAACCATGTGGTTAGGATGTTACAGAATACCAAATAGAGCAGGATTGAGTCATTCTCTTTTCCCCTTTTATTTTTTTTATAGACTAACTACACTTTGTCAGCTAATGTAGAGGGATATTATGACAAATTGGGTCTATAGTGGTAAATTCTTACCAAGCTAATCTAATGTTGTTAGTATTATACCAGATCCTATTACATTATAGTTGAGTAGTCACATGAGAGTTGGATGCCATTGGCTTAGAATTATGAATGGCTGAGATCAGAACAATGTTATTCTCTTTCCCCATAACATTGAAGCTGTGCTTAATGACCACTGTGTCTCACTGTTTATATTATTACAAGTTGTTAGATGTCCTTTTAGAGTGTTGTGGATGCGAAGCATCAGTCTGCACCAGGAGCAAACATTTTCTAAATATAGAATTGTTGATGTCACTTCTGTTCTGCTTTAAAGTTGTATCCTTGTTGAGTGAAGCTATCCCATGGTTTATTTGAAGCATTCATCAAGGAATGTTCTTTGAAAAGATTAGAAAAGGTGCTTGATCATAAAATTCAGAGTCACGATGTTGTAAGATCTTCACAACGTACAGAAACTGATTGCTAAGAAGAAGAACATTTTCAAACCCAGTGGGAAGCATGACATTGGAGAATTTATTCCCACTTATTTTGCAATGTCAGCTGTGGCTTAGTTCATAGCAGCTTGTTCCCAACATCACAACCATAACGAGATCACTCCAAACATTTTTGCACAAAATCCAGACTGATACTCCTGTTTGGAGTGTTGCATGATCAGAGACTTTGTTGCATCATTTGAGATTGGAAACGTGGTTTCCTTCCTTTACAATACGAATGACATTAGAACTTGTTAATTTAGAACATTTGCTTCTCCCAGTTAGTAAATAGTGGAGAAGCTAGGAGGACTCAGAATGCTAGTTCAGGTCAATGAGTTGCATTTGTCCTGCTGTCACCCTCAGAAAGAATATGTAACTATGAAACTGCAGATTGAACAAGTGATCATCTTGAGTTGCAAGTAAATTGCATCAAATTGAGATATGATTAGTGTTGTGGGCAGCACAGTTAGCATAGTGGTTAGCTCAAGGTTGTTACAGTGCTAGCAACCCAAGTTCGAATCTGGTGTAGACTGTAAGAAGTTTTTACATTCTCCCCTTGTTTGCGTGAGTTTCCTTTGGGAGTTCTGGTTTCCTCCTACATTCCAAAGATGTACAAGGTTAGTACATTAATTGGTCACATGGGGGTATTTGGGTGGTGCGGGCTTGTTGGCTGGATGAGCCTCTTACCATACTATATCTCTAAATGAATAAATTAAATTTAAATTGAATTGAATTTTTATTGACGTGTACTTGGATACAGTAAAAAGTGTGGTTTTGTGTGCTGGTCAAGCAAATCAACTCATGCAGCACAATAATTGCAAAGAAATATATAAACAGTAGAGACTGATTGGAGATTGTCAGCATGGATTCGTGAATGGGATAAAGTTTTCTGAAGTGGTGACAAAGAGAATTGTTGGATTCAAAACTGGCTTAGTGGAAGGAGGCTGCATATGATAGTGGAAGGATCATTTTATGATTGGAGGGCTGTGTCTAATGGTCTGCCTGGAGTCAGTACTTGGTGCATTGCTGTTTGACATCTGTATTAACATTTTGAATGCTAATGTCATTAACTTGATTAATGAATTTGCAGATGACACCAAAATGGGTGGTGTAGTATACAACGGTTGAATTTTACAACAGGATCTGGATCAGTTGGGTAGGTGGGCCAGTAAGTGACAAATGGAATTTAACTTTGACAAGCGGGATGTGTTGCACTTTGGTCAGACATACCAGGTCAGGACTTAAACACAGTGAGTAACAGGGCCCTGTGTTGCAGAACAGAAATGAAAGGGTATCAAAATGGCACCTTACAGCAGCAACTCTTTGCAAGCAGCTCTGAATAATCAAATTTTCCCATTCAGAACTTCTAAAAATCAAACAAAAAATTAGAAACACAAAATCAAATTTATCTGACAACATGGATATCCTAAGATCACTGGCAGGCCTTTGAATAGGTAGTCTCCGTCGGGCCGCCGGACCTTTAAACAGCTCCTGCAAGTACAAGGACAACACCACAGGAGTTTTAAACAGCCAGTGATTGTGCCATTTAAATTTCAGAAGAGTCGTAGGCAGCAGACTTTCAGCACAAGATTTAAAGGGACAGCGCATGAACTATTTAAACACCACGGGAACTACCATCAGTGTACCCACAGACCAGGTAAAGAAGACGTGGATTAAAACTGAGATGCCGGGAACTGAGGCTTCTGCTCCTTACCATCGTCCTGGCCAACGTAGAGTCCTTGGACAGCAAACTTGATGAACTCTAATACAGACTTTAACATCAGGGAGTGCTGTGTGATGTGCTTTATAGAAATGTGTCTAAACTTGGAGATACCAGACACAGCACTGCAGCCCAAGGGCTACACCGTCCATCGCACTGACCGAACACCAAGGGAAAAATCAGGCGAGGCAGCTTTTGTGTCATTATCAATTTATCATGGTGCACAGACATGGTGGTCATGTTCCAGTCTTGCTCCCCCAACCTGGAACATCTTGCGATCAAGTGTAGCTCATTCTACCTGCCAAGGATGTTCAATGCTATCATCCAAGTCACAGTGTACATTCTAACCCAGGTTAATGTCAGGCTGGTTCTGGAGGGACTGAGCACTGATAAAGAGCCATGACACAGCACATCATGATGCCTTCTCGATCATTGTGGGAGACTTCAATCGGGCCAACTGAAGAAGTCTCTGACAAACTACTACCAACAAACACGTCACATGTGAGCCAGGGGAACCGACACACTTGACTACTACTACACCACCTTGAAGAACGAATACTGAGCCATGCCACAATCGCAATTCAGAAAGTCTGATCATCTGGATGTACTTCTACTCCTGGCGTACAAGCAGAGACTGAAGACCTCAGCACCAGTGGTGAAGACGGCGACAGTATGGTTGAGGGAGGCAGAGGAGTGGAGAAGAGTCTGTAGGACTGCTTTGAATCAGTGGACTGGAACATAGTCAAGAACTCATCCGAAGACTTGAATGAATATGCAAGTCACTGACTTCATCAAGACCAGCATGGATAAGTGTTTGCCCACATGCTGGGTAACTGAGAACTGGGAACTAGGTGTTCCTCAACCAGAAGCCTTGGATGAATCAGAGAATTCGCAACCTGCTGAGGGCAAGAACAAGGTTGTTTAAGGCTGGGGATTGGGATCTTTACAAGAAGTCCAGTTAAGACCTGCAGTAGGCTATCTCTGAAGCAAAATTACAACTCAGGGGGAAGCTGAATAAAGAGACAGATACATGCCAGGTATGGCAGAGAGTGCAAGCCATTATAGCCTACAAAAAGAGGACAAACATTATAGATGGCTGTGATGCTTCACTACCCGATCAGCTGAATACCTTCTATGCCTGCTTTGAGAAGAACCAAACAGAATCCCTGAAAAGGCTGAGCATCCTATGATATCTGTCTCTGAGGGCGACGTCAGAGCATCATTCAAGAAGGTGAACCCTTGCAAACCATCAGGCTCTGATGACATACTTGGCATGGTACTTAAAATCTGCGCCACCCTACTAACCAGAGTGTTCATGGATATTTTCAACCTCTCATTGCAGCAGTCAGAGGTTCCCACCTGCTTCAAAAGGGCATCAATCATCCCAGTACCAAAGAAAGCAGTGTGAGCTGCCTCAATAACTACTGCCCAGTAGCAGTAACTTCTACTCTGATAAAATGCTTTGAGAGGCTGGTCGTGGCCAGAATTAACACATGCCTAAGCAAAGATCTAGACCCACTGCAATTCGTCTATTGTCACATTCGCTCCACAGCAGATGCAATGGCAGCTCTGGATCACCTTGAAAACAGCGATACATACGGCAGCTCTTCATCGACTACAGCTCAGCCTTCAATACCATTATTCCCTCAGTGCTAGTCAAGAAGCTACAAACTCTAGTCCTCTGTAACCCCCCCTCTGCAATTGGATCCTTGACTTTCTCATTGGAAGACCACAGTCAGTACGAATTGGAAACAATGTCTCCTCCTCACTGATTATCAACACAGGCGTACCCCAGGGATGGTGCTTAGCCCGCTGCTCTTCTCATTTTACACCCATGACTGTGTGGCCAGGCACAATTCCAATGCTATCTACAAATTTGTTGATGACACGGGTTGTGTCATAAACAGATAATTGTGAACTTCAGGAGGAAGTCAGGGGAACATAACCAGTCCTCATCAAATGCTCAGTAGTGGAGAGGGTCAAGAACTTCAAATTTCTGGGAGCTAACATCTCCAAGGATCAGTCCTGGAGCCTCCATGTTGATACAATCAAAAAGAAGGCTTACCAGCGGCTATACTTTGTGAGGTGTTTGAGGAGATTCGATATGTCACCGAAGACTCTTGTAAACTTATGCAGGTGTAGCATGATGAATATTCTGACTGGTTGCATTACTCCCTGGTATGTAAGCGCAATCTCTCTGGACAAGAATAAACTTCAGAGGGTTGTTAACTTGGTCTATGACATCACAGGCACCAGACCACTCCATTGAGGATATTTGCATGAGCGGTATCTTAAAAAAGCAAACAGCCTCTATCCTCAAAGATGCCCACCACCCAGGCCATGCCCTCTTCACTCTGCTACCATTGGGGAAAAAGATACAGGAACCTAAAGACGAGCACTCAATGGCACAAGGACAGCTTCCTCCCTGCTGCCATCAGATTCCTGAATAATCATTGAATCAAAGACACTGCCTTACTTTTTGTGCACTATTATTTTTACTTTTTCTATATTAATGTTGTAAGATGGCTAAAATATGAATGTTTGCACTCTGATGCTACCGCAAAACCCGGATTTTATGATCTGTTGTTACGAGCCCAGAGGACCCAAAACCCAGCAGCAATAGATATTCATCAAGACAAATGATTACTTAAACAAAAGTTGCTGTTAATTATCTTTAAACATGAAAATAGAATCACACTTTAACTTATCACTATTGACTTAATGAACCTAACTTAACCCCCTTCTAATTCTAAGCACACGTGTATGGAATGTGTGTGTAAGTTCAAAAAAGTTCTTTGATTCACAGTCCAATCTCACTTCTCATTCCTCGAAGTTCACTGGTTGCAGGCAATTCTTATACTGTGTACAGAATTGAACATTTATAAAGTTTACCAAGCTTTGGTGCTTGAAAGATTAATGGTTACCGCTCAGGAAGGTTCCTGTCAGTTTTCAGAGAGAGATTTGTTGTACGATGGACACCCAGCCACTTCAGTGTCTTGCCAAAGAAACTTGCCTCCTCAGGGTTCTCCAGATGATAACCTCTTTCATTCAGGTCACCACAAAGTTCCTTCTTATTTCTCTTATTCCAAGTGAAACATTAGACAGCCAGTCGTCTCCTCTTGCATGAACCACAAGGGCTTTGACCAGGCTGAACTAAGCATTTACAACCTGTCTTTCAAATGAGGTTTTCCACAAGCTTGCCAGCTTGTCCTGTTCTAGTCCCAGCTGCTGTTACTGACTGTAACACTGGAGAACCGATCTGTGTGTGTGTGTGTGTGTGTGTGTGTGTGTGTGTGTGTGTGTGTGTGTGTGTGTGTGTGTGTGTGTGTGTGTGTGTGTGTGTGTGTGAGAGAGAGAGAGTGAGAGACATGCACACACACACACACACACACACACACACACACACACACACACACACACACACACACACACACACACAGAAAGAAAAGCCTGTTCAACTCTCTCTGCTTGCAAAACTACATGACCATCTTAGAACAGCAAGTTCTGCTCCAGACAGAATGTGGCTTCGACAAGCTCTTTTATCTGTTGCCTTTTTGTAAACAACAATCCATTAGTGAAGTCTCTTGGGCATTCTCCAAAGCTTTTGCAAAGGCTCTGAGGCCCCAACATGTCTAGCATTAGCAGAGCTCCAGTATTTTAAATAAGATCTGTTTTAAAGTGTTTGTATGTGACCTACACTAGCAAATCTGTCCCAATTTATCTCCCAAAAACATATCTATATTCTGTCACACTGTTCAGGACAATGAATTCAAATTCTGATAGTTCCTCGAAAATGACAACTCAGGTGGATAATGTTGTGAATAAGGTGTTTGGAATTCTGGCCTTGGGAGGAGTATGACAAAAGTTGGACCCTCATCATTCAGCTGAACATGGTGTTGGCAAGACCACAGAGACAGTACTGTGTGGAGTTCTGGTCACTCAACTATAGGAAGGACATCAATAAATTGGAGGGGAATCAGAGGAGAGTCACCAGGATTTTTCCAGGCATGAGGAGTTCAGTTACAGTGAGAAGTTAGATAGGCTGGGTCTTTCTTTCCTTTGCGCATAGTGAACGTAGATTCAATTTTGAGTGGTCTGGAGAGTTATGGAATGAGAGTAGGTCAGTGGGACTAGCTAGTTTTATTGGTGGGCACAGACCAGAGAGTCAAATGGCCTGTTTTTTCTGTGCTGTAACATTCTATGGTTCTATAAAGTTGTAAGTTTTCACTAGTTTATTATACGTAACTAGCAAAAAAATCGGTTTGCATTGGCAAATATCGGAAACATGGATGAAACCCCTATGAATTTTGACATGATGGGCAATAGAACAGTGGAATGGAAAAGTATTAAAACTGTGCAACTCAAAAGTAGAGGCCACAAAAGGACAAAGTTAAGACCCATGGTAATCTTCAAATACAAAATTAAACCAAAAATGAAATTCCCTGCAGGTATTTTTGTACATTTTCATTGAAAAAGGATGGATGGTTGAAAATGGTGTAAAACTATGGATAGACAATGTGTGGTTTATGCAAAGAACTGAGTTTGCTAGTCTAAGATAAGTTTTGTTGCCTATTAACTGAGAACACTAAAAGTAGATTAGCATTACATGGCGGTTATCTTGGGCGATTTGATTTCTATATTGTAACTTCTCAATATTTGCTTGAACAATCCATTCAAAGACCATGTGTGAGATCAATTGAATACATGGATGTCGAGTGCAGAAAAGTTGTTTACAAAAGGTGGGCCAATGGGTGCTACATCACTTGACATGCTGTGTAACTTCATGCTCAAGGCATGGGACAAAGATAAAGTAGAGACAGTGATAAAGTCTTTTTTAAATGCAGTATCTCTTGTGCAATTGATGGCACGGATGCTGATGACGAAGCTGAAACTGCCTCATCAGATACAGACTGGGACCCATATGATGACTGTTTAAATAGTGAGAGTATGGAAATGCTTGCCACCATCATTGCTTCAGGTGATAATAGCGAGAACGATTTTGAAGGGTACTAATTATGTTGTGGTTTTCAATAAAAATCTCAATGAAAATCTGTCGCAGTGGGGTTTTTTTTGGTTATTCAAGGGTCGACTTATATACGCTGGATCAGCGCGGATTGAATTTTGAGCTGAATTTAAGATCTCAAAAGTATATCTGGCTTATAAGTTGACCCCATCCCCCGTTTTTGTGAGAGTTTTTTTGGGTTTCATGACTTGACTTGTATGCTGATATATACGGCACTTATTCATGGTAGTGGATTGTGTAAAAAGGAGAGATGAGTCAGCAGACAGGAGGAAAACTTGGCCAAATGGTGCACCAACAACAACCTCAAACTCAATGTTACCAAAATCATGGAGCTAATGGTTGACTTCAGAAAGGGAAAATCAGAGGTGTGCGATCCAATGATCATTGAGGATTCATTTAAGGACACTTACTTTTGCACTTCATTGATTTTTCTTTCTTTCTTTGTATTGCACAATTTGTTTACATTTCTTTATTTGTTCACATGTGTCTGTTGAGTCACTTTATTTTTGCACAACCAGTAAGTAGTAATTCTGCATCGCCCAAAGGATTAAGAATCTCAGAGTTGTATGTGATGTCATGTATGTACTCTGACAATAAATCTGAAATCTGAACATATATACTGAATATGTATCGTTTGTGTTATGTGAGTTATGTCTCATTGTATGTTTGCATGTTTTTGCACCAAGGACCCGCTCTCTCCCCACACTCCCGTGTCGGCCCCCTCACTGATCCCACAGCCTTTTATTAGTTTCCAAACTAATTCCACTGCCACGCTATCTCCCCACAGCCCCGTGTCAGTCCCCACAATGATCCCACTGCTGTGCTCTCTCCCCACAGCCCCGTGTCGGTCTCCACACTAATCCCACTGCCCCGCTCTCTTTCCACAGCCCCGTGTTGGTCCTCGCACTGATCCCTATTTATAAATAAAAAGTTTACACGTACACTACAGTATCCCATAGAGCTTTGCTACATAATATAGTGTTCACACAACATCCAAATCACCTAATGTCCTATTTCACAGAACGTATTGTGACATTAAGCGATGCATGAATATATTTAAGGCAAAGTTGGATAGATTTCTACATACATTAATAAGGGAATTAAGAATATGGGGAAAAGTCAGGTAAGTGAAGATGAGCCTATCATTAGATCAGCCATAATCACATTGAAAGGTTTGACAGGCTGAATGGCCTCCTCGTGCTCCTATTTCCAATGTTCTTATTCAGCTCTTTGACAAGAAACCAGCTGAAATTAGATAATGCATTATTTCTCAGGGGTGGGGGAATAGAATTCCTAGATTTTGTAAGACGGGTGCCAATCAACTTACAGATTGTTTGATTTATTATGGAATTATAATATTTTCATTCACTTTGGTGAATTTCAATGACATTTTCTCAACCATAAAGCAAGTAGTTAAATGATTATCATTTTCTTGATTACTAAGTCATTTTTTTTGCACAAGAAAAATAAAGGCAAATATCTTTTTACTTTTGTATGATCTCTTTAACTCAAGTCAGTATAATAATGTAGTTGGCTTTCAGTTCTTTTTGTAGTTTCTTTGTTTTTACCAAGTATCTGCTCAGCTGCAGCAAGTAAAGATTTCAATGCATATGTACATTGTACAATGTACATGACAATAAACTTATTATTATTTATTATTATTTTAGAGGACCTAGAGAAAAGAATTTAAATATATGTTTACTGTTTGGGACTTAAGATTAACAAGTATAGTTAAAGAAACAAAAACATACTGGATATGCTGAAGGTATGAATAAAAAAAACAAAAAGCAAATACAGTACTCTGCAACCGAGACCATGTCTCTGAAGAGTTAATGTTCCTGTTCAAAATCTCTTTCATCAATGCTGGGAAAAGTTAAAGGAAAATGTTTTTTGAAGAAAGAAAGCTTTATATGCATGCATGTATTTCTTACCTTTTAATGCAGACCCAGAAAAGCCTGCTCCAATGTCCCCTTTCAGCCTGGAGGCAATTGGAGCATTGATGCGGCATTCAGGAGGCATGGCTACTGTCACCATGACACCATACTTACATGCTGAGCAATGGCAGCCTTCGTTACCCATTATCCCCTATGCAGCTGGAACTACTCTGTGTTTCCCAGAATGGTTCCAGCTGCATGGGGAATTATGGGTAGGGTAGACAGCCATTGCTCTGCTCTGTATTGAGCTGTTGGCACCGACAAGTGGCCTGGTGAGGTGCTGGAGCCTGGATCGGCCGGCGGGGCTATCACACCCCACCCCGGCCGTCCCCTGACACTCCCCACCGGCCACCCCTGCCCTGAGGCAGTCATGGAGGGAGAGGGGTGAGTGAGTGGGAGAGAGAGGTGACATCATCAGCCTGCCCCTTTCCAGTGGCTTGCAGCGGCATTACATTCATGCTAGGTGGTGGAGTGCAGCGCTCTGCTGCTGACGCCGCCACTAACTGAAAAATGAGGTGGAGAATCTCCATCTATTCGCTTGGGTTTTTGACTTTATGAAAGGCCCTACAGTTAAAAACATTGACCATCTCACTGATTAAGGAATTTGATCTATTGCAGGATATGCAAATTGTATGGTAAGTAGCTTTTATGAAATAATAGACATTAATATCTGACTGAAAAAAATTAGCACTTCATTTGCAAATTTGATGCAAGTTTCAAATAATTTGTTATGGTTGTTCTAATCTCTTATTGATATGTTTTAAATGTAACACCATTCATTAATAGCACAACGAGGTAGGTGGGTTGAATGATTTCTTGCATTTAATTTTAACCCTTGGAAATAAAAGAGCTTTTATTATCTATTGCCATAAAGCAATGCAAATCACTTCTTCGTTTTTTGTAAACAACAAAATTGGGTCAAAAATCATTGCTGCCCTCATTTTTGTTAGATTGGTTGTTACTTTTGCATTGTATTAAATAAAAGCTTTTTCTCATTTTCTCACAGAACTAAGTATTACAGAGATCAGTTAAATGTTCTTGTTTACAGTCTAAAATTCTGGAATATAATTTTTTTAATTTTCCACACAAGTTATTCTATGTCCATTGAGAACTTGTTCATTCAGATTCTCTCTTGTCCAGCAGAAAATGACTTCATGCCCGTGACATGTGCACTTGGAGTATCTTAGTCAAAGCTCTTGAAGTTTTGTTGTAAACTTTTAGCTTGAAAGAACAGTTCTCGCCTTTTATTCTTAATAAAAGACATTTCCTTCACATTTGCTTTGAGTGCATAGAGCTTTAAGGAAAACAGCTAAGCTTGGGGTCTAAGGGCAGGACCTACTTTTAAGGGTTGGGAATTGGCCCAGTAATTAGAGAAATTGGACTAAAGGTCAGCAACTGGAGATTTGTTTGGGAGGGGTGGGGACAAGTGCCATCATTTGTCTGGATGCGAGGATAATAGAGTTGACTGCTGGAGTGGAATAATCAAGTCAACAATGTGATCACTATCGGAGTATGTAGGGTGTTGAAACCTGTCAGAACAGCAGATTGATTCTTGAGTCAGAATCTTTGTGGAGGAGAGGAGTGAGATGTGTTGCAAATTGTACCATGGATAGGGCTTTTGTGTTTCTCAGGGAGAACTTGATAAGTACATTAGTTAAGCTGATCTTGCTGGTCATGATTCTGGTAAAGTTCTGGTAGCTCCCAAGGGCAATTCCTTTAAATTGCTTCATAGGCACATACACCATGGGCAATGCTTATAAAAATGAAAATGGGTGGAAGTGGTGTTCAGATGTGTACTGTACATCATTGGACACCGTTGTACATTTCTGTGGTTCTCCAAGGATTAACATGTCCGAGGATTTTGAATAAAAGTAGTGGGCTTGCTTCATCGGTACTTTTTCTTTTTTTTAAATCTCTGAAAGTTGGATTGGGTGGTCGATGCACAAAGCCAGACTGCTATGGAATTCAGCTTCTAGGCTCTTACTAACTTTTTATTCTGCCACCTCCAAAAGTACATGTTCTCCCAAGTACCATTTAAAAATGTTTTTATGTATACATTTATTTGGACATCATTAGAAATATAACTGAAATATGAGTCTGGTAGCAGTGTTGAAAATAAGTATTTCAAATGAAGCAAATAAGGTGTTTGGGTTGACCAGAGGTACTTCAATCCTGTGTGGATGACTTTCAGTTGAACACACCTAGCATCAAGATCTTGCACCTTAATTTAAGTATTTCTGAACAGTTTTCATTGGTAGTTTAATGAGAAAGATCTTCAGCAAAAAAAATATTTCTTCAGCAAATTGATCAGATGCTTTCTCTAGATAATATAGTTAGCAGGAAGACTCATTTTGAAAAGTAGAAGTTAATTAGCAGAGTCAATTGGAGCATCAACAGAAGGATTTGGTGCTGCCTGAGATATTTTCAGTTGTCATTGTTCTTTCCCACTGATCTCCAGGTTGAATGGCTGTCACAGAGAGCAGCATTGTTGGTTTTACTAAAAGCAAAAATAATTAAACTTTCCTCTTGTAAAGCAAGTGAGACAGCAAAATAGTGCTGCATTTTGGATTATTCTGCCTATGTGGGATGCTCAATAGAATGCGCTTTAAAAAAAAATGTTTAATGAAATACACATTGAACTGAGGGATGCAAGCATTAGCTTTGGATGTGGTAATTTGTATCAAGAATATAATCTTTGTTTTGACTTGGAGATTAAGTTTTGATGTGAGGAAATGGTGGATGGTCTCTTGCACCTCCCAGTGGCAATTTGCCACTTGGATCAAGACAAAACAAAACATGCTGTGATGAGATGACAGTCAGAAAAGAACAAAATATTCTTTTAAACATTGACAAATAAATCTGTGTGATAGGTTTGTACACTAAAATGCTGTGTGAATCAGTGACAAAAGTCTTACTGACTTTACTGCTTCTGTTTTTGGCCTTTGATGTTAAAAATAGGAAGGCTGTTTCAGATTTATCAGCAATAGCACTGAAAGCCTTTGCTCAATAAATCTTTCATTAGGCCATTTCATGTCAGGCCGGCTACATGAATGTTTAGGAAACTAAGAACTTGCCTTTCAAATGGCAGCCCTAAAAGGCTGCTCCAGCATCACATTCATATTGTGAGGTGCCTCGTAGTGCACTCCAGATCCAACAGAGGCGGGGCGACTTGTGCCGTAGCGCCACCTGTCATAAAAACGTGGCAGAGCAATGGCCGTCTTCCCTACCCATAATCTCTCAGGCAGCTGGAACCACTCTGGTTCCCAGAACAGTTCCAGCTGCCTGGGGAATTATGGGAAGGGAAGATGGCCATAGCTCTGCTGTGTTTTGAGCCGCAAAGAGCAGCCCTGAAGGCCAAATTGGCCCGGTGTGGCTGTCCCAGCTTGCTTCGGCCACCCCCCTGCCGGCTCCCACTGCCCCGACAGTCCCCGCCAGCCCCTCCTGCCCCGCCAGCCCTCGTTGCCCCGCCATCTCCCGCTGCCCTGAGGGCTCCTGCTGCCCCTGACTTTGAGGGAGAGGGATGAGTGGGGAGATGGGTCACGGGCTGACGGCATCATCAGCTTGCTCCTAAACAGCCGTGCTACTTTCAGATCAATCGGCAGAGCGCTGTGCTCGGCCGATTATCCCTCACTGAGAGGGGTTGGATTATGGGGCTCAGAGATGGCCTCCGCACATTCAGAGAGGTATGTAGTTATGCATTTTGCCGGAGGTTCTCCGCCTTTACATTTGGACTTTTGCCCTATCTGAAAGGGACACTGGTCTATTTGGCTGGAACTTCTACGTTGGGTCTATTCAACAGTTGCTTTTCAGTTGTATTCAGATTAATTCATCATTTTTGTGTTGGTAAATGCTTTTATGTAAATGTGTACTTGTTACTTTTGTGGTATCTTGGTGTTAAACTGCAGAGTCACATCACAAACACCATAGATTTAGATTCAATTGATGCAGTTGGTCCTTTAAAATTACAGTAATAGCAAAATGCAAATGAAGAAGGTCATTGAATTTCTTGCTCATAATGTGACCAAAGTATAGGTTGGAAAATGATCGTATATCCTTGTTGGTCATGGTTGCTACATTTCTTTTGGGACAACAAGAATGTTACCAATGGAATTCAGTTCATTGTATGGGAGTTCTATCAGATTGTATTTCTTTTGGGAGGTGATGAAGAGGGTGGTTCAGTGACAAATTTAGAGTTTTATTTGATTATACACTTCTCTCAGGGGTTTAAATGACTTAAAAATATTCTATTAGTCAGAAATTTGTTCCCCCAACATCAACCCCACCCCAGCTTCCTGCAGATAAAAACTGGTTTATCATATAATATGGCAAAACTGCAATTACTACGTTTTATTTAGCTTCCTGCAGGACATTTGACTCTGACTTTGTATCTGAATCTTCATTAGTATTCAAAATGTCATTCTGGCATAAAACCCTTTCAAATGACTGACAACTGCACAATGCCCAATTTTCATCTTCTGAATTATTTTTAACTTGGTTTGGTCTGCAAGATGACAGTTTTTTTTTCTCATTGTTCAGCCAGCTTTATGATTAGTGTTTGGCTTTAAAATCTGCATATGAAGGCTTGCAATCAAACTGAATTTGATCAGGAAGGTTTACAAGAGGTGACTTTGGACTTGCCTCCAAAGATTTTATTTTTACAAGGGCTTGTAGTTTGAGGACAATTGACTAAGTTGGCTATGCCTCACTAAGACAGTCCATTCAGATCTGTGAGATCTGAATAACGTTCACAGACAATTGTCTTAATCAATTATTTTTGATTAAGAATAATTGTCTGTGAACATTTATTGCTCTTTCCTTCCTAACCCAAAAATGCTGAATTCTTCTAGTTTCTGTCAGGATAAGCATTCAGCAGTCTCTGGAACTAAAAGCCATTGTACTTGTTTGCACTCAGATATGTTGGATCATGAAAAACTTTGCACAATCATCCATGCAAGAGTAAATTTCATCATAAAGTAGTGATGAGGTTGAAACCCTAAGACATTTTTTCCTTTCTAATTCCAAGCCCAGTGAAAACCAGTTGCATCTCTTCTGACTAAGATTGACTGAAGGCAAATAATGATGATGATGATGAGAGCTTATGGTAAACAGATGCACCCAAATCTTTACTTCCTGCAGGAAAACTGGTACATCAAGATTCACCAACAACCGTCATATAAATTAAATCACCAAAATATGCCAAGATAGAGAAAGGGAGTAAATATAAAAGTCTATGAAAGGTTCATGGTTGCAGTTGGTCCATGGGGGGGAAAAAGCCATGTTTCAATAGTGCAGACAGTTTATTTTGGTGGTCCTGGAGTAGTTTATGATTAGAATCCAAAAGGTTCAAGAGCCTGATAGGTGTTGGGAAAAATTCTGTTCTTAAACCTGGAGGTGCTGGACTTCAGGCCTCTGTGGATTCTGTCTGAAGGTAGGAACAAGTAGAGATTGTGACTGGGGTGATTTGTGAGAAGACTATGTATAAAAAGTTCTGTAATTTTTACATGGTCAAATCAAGAAGTATACAAATAACCTTGAATAAATTGTAGAATGTGCACTTTGATCATGTGAATTGTTTGATTACAAGTTTAAAACTGTGCACATGGGGCAAATGAAGGAAAAAATAAGCATCTTTGTCCCAAACATTATGGAGGGCACTGCAGATGACTCTGCAAATCTTAGTCTATTATGTGTCCTAATTGGGAGCACACTTTAATATTTGGAAACCTAAAATAATAACAAATAATCAGATGCTGCCAGTGTTCCCCTTGAGTAGATCGAGCAGACAGGGAAGTCCCCTGTCCCCAGTGCTTTTTATTTTAGTGATTGAACAGCTGGTGGAGATAATAAGAAGGGATCCTGATATAAAGGGCTTCAAATTCAGTCAAAAATCAGTCTATTCACTGATGATGTGCTATTATACCTCTCAGAACCAGCTAAATCTTTGAAAAAATTACAAGGAACACTACAAAATTATGGAAGATTATCAGGCTACAAAATAAATATGGATAAAAGGGAGATAATGCCATTAACAAATTTTGAATATGAAAGATACCATTAACAAAATAAATTTAAATGGAAGATGGATGGAATAAAATATCTTGGAATAACAACTGACAATAACTTGTAAAATCTGTACAAACTAAATTATGTTCCTCTTCTTGGGACGATAGAAAGAGACCTACAGAAATGGAAAGACTTACTGATTGCTTTGGTGGGAAGGGTTAACTGTGTCAAAATTAAAGTGATGCCAAGACTGCAATATCTTTTTAAATCACTGCCTATTCTCTTACCTAAAAACTTATTTAAACTACTAAACTACCATATTAGACAGTTCCTATGGAAATAATAAGGTATCAAGAATTGCATTGGAAAAACTGACATGGAACTATGGGATGGGAGGACTTAGACTTCCAGATTTCAAAAATGATTACCTAGCTGCACAGGCTAGATTTCTCACACCCTTCTTCACTGAAGACAACCCCCCACTATCTTGTACTTAATGGAGAAGGGGAAGCAAAGGACTTTATCTATAAATGGAGTGTCAAATAACATAAGAAAAAGATGGATAACCCCATTCTAAAATATATGATTAGAACGTGGCAAGAAATTAACGAATGTACAGAGAAAAAAGTAGGAATATCAATAAAATCACCATTGTGTAAAAATCTGTTATTGCCTATGAATGTGGGCAATAGAATATTAAATTTGTGGTACAACAAAGGTATAAGATATATTAAGGACTGTTACATGGAAGGAACTCTTGTCCTTTGAACAATTAAAACAGAAATACAGAGTGGCCAATGGGACCACCGTCTGTTTTCTCCAGCTTAGATCTTTCTTAAGAGAAAGATGGGGACCAATGTTGACCGGACCTGAAATTAGTGAAATTGAACGAACAGTTTGGATGGGGAATACATCCAAATTTATAACAAAAATGTACTATGCTCTCCAGAGCGAAAGTGCAAAACTAGGGTTGCAGAGGTCGAGCGAAAGATGGGAGTTGGACTTGTGTGAGGTGATTTCAGAAAGAAGCTGTTCAGATTGGTGTTAGGACAGCATGACATCAGTTATAAATGCAAGATATGGACTGGTTCAGTATAATTTTTTTAACACCAATTATATCTTACTCCACAAAAGTTACACAGATCAAAAGCTGAAATTTCAAAGATATGTTTTAGATGTGGGACTGAGACAGGAACTTTTCTACATGCCATATGGTTGTGCATGAAAGTGAGGCCATTTTGGCAAGAAATTGCTGAAAAATTAACCAGGATAACAGGAGTACCCTTCATGGGTAACCCAGAGCTATAGCTATTGGGTAATTTCATGGAAATGAGCAAAAAAAATTGACCAAATATCAAATCTCATTTATAAAAATAGCATTGGTGGTAGCAAAAAAATATATCGCGATCACTTGGAAGTCTGACTCTCCTCTACCTATAGGACGATGTACTGCGGAATTGAACAGCTGTATATATGTGGATAAAATCACATGTAACTTAAAGAATAAATATGAAACTTTTGTAAAGGTTTGGCAGCCATACCTGGACCACATATCTCGTTTCCCCAACTGTACTCTATATACTTAAAATATATGTAAGCTCTGATGGTGAACTGATCTGTAGGTATGGAAGGGGAGGAGGGAGGGACTGTTCTGTTTTTGTTGTGTTTGTGAGAAAAAGTTTAGTATATTATATATTTAAAAGTTACTATGTCTAATTTTTGGAAAAAAATTTCAAAAAAAGAATGGTAATTTAATACTGGTCACTGAAATGTAAGAAATTGATCAGATATGTTTTTACATTGCATAAGAAAGCCGGTAGAACAGAAATGCTATGTGCAGTATAATGTCAACAGCAGTTGACCCTGAATAGTCAGGCAGGTTGTCAAATAGTTTTAGCCCTATGTCACTGTGCATGTCTGTGCCTGTGTTCTTATTTTCAAAATTAATGTTTATCATTCTGTGCTTGCATGTGTACTTAGTCCATTCTTTTCTTTGGCAGTCCTCCATGAAGATCCTTGTGGATGAATTTTTTTTTAATATAGGGTGACTTTTGCACATCAGTCACTACATTGACTTGGCTTTCATTAGTGGTAAGAAAGTTCTGAATGGTTAGAGACCAGCCTGTGCTATACACACACATGCATAGTTGTAGACATGCAGATGCCTGCACACAATATAAACACATGCACATATATGCAGAGACACATTTAGGGAGACACACACAAAAAAAACACAGAGAGGCAGAGAAAGATACACAATCCTCTCCCTCATCCACTTTTTTCTTATGGCTTCCACTTCCTCAGATTTAGTGCCTCTGTCACTCTCAATGCCTCCTCCAATCCCTCTTCTCCCTTTCTTTCTTCACACACCCAATACTGATTGCTACTGTTTTTATATCTAGTGTTCACTTCATAATTGCCAAACCATCCTCTAAATCCAGATCATAGTAATTCTCTCATGTGAGATCTATAGGTTTATTCAGAACCCTAAAGTTATCACAGGGAACATTGAGAGAATCTTCATCCACCTACCCTGCCTGATGTCAGCAAACTGTGGTTACTTGGTTCTCTGCAAATAGCTTGGTGGTCTTGATGAATTTGCTTTCCAATAAAGGTAGATTTAGCATCCCACTTCCATCACAGTTTCTCACTGCTGTTTTTTAAGTTTGCACTCCCAATATAACAGAAACCAACCTCAGTTGCTCCTTCTAATTTACAGAATACATTGACAGAAGTTCCTTTCATCAAATGACCAGAAAACTCCTGAAAATAGCAGTGAGCAGGCAGATCTCTCTCCATCCCACCACCGTGTTACAGTGGAAGGTTGATGCAATGGCTAAAGAATTTGACTCTAATTCCTGTATGAATGATATGTCCTGTAACATATTGCTATCAACATCTTAGACAATACTGTATGACTAAAATTAATAACTACATCATTATATTTCCATTTATTTTTCATTTGTTTTGAATTCACAAACAATAGACTAAGGGATCTTATGGTGAGGTTGTATAAGACATTGGTGAGGCCAAATTTGGAGTATTGGGTGCAGTTCTGGTCAACAAACTACAGGAAGGATATCAGTAAGAATGAGAAGATTTACTAGAATGTTGCCAGGTCTTCAGGAGTTGATTTACAGGGAAAGATTAAACAGGTTTGGACTTTACTCCTTGGACCGTAGAAGAATGAGAGGAGATTTGATAGAGGTTTACAAAATTATGAGAGGTTTAGACAGAGTAAATGCAAGTTAGCTCTTTCCACTTAAATTGGGAGAGATAAATAGAAGAGGACATGGCTTTAGGATGAAAGAAGAAAGATTTCGTGGGAGCATTGGGGGAACTTTTTCACTCAGAGTAGTGGGAGTGTGGAGTGAGCTGCCGTCTGACATGGAAAATGTCAATTGAAGAATAAATTGGATCGATACATGGATAGGAGGGTGCAGGTCATTTGGACTTGTGGAATGATGTTTTGTCACAGACTAGAAGAGCCGAATGGCTTGTTTTCTGTGATTCTGTGGATCCTTGAGAAGCACTTTGACACACTGGTGACTTGAAAACTATTTTAATACTAACATTTATTTATTTTCCTTTTATTTCTGGTTACCCATTTAAATGCTTATCTCCACCATGTCCAGCTGTCATAAGCATATCTGCACCTTAACAGTTTTGCGAAGTTGCAGTTTATGAGGTCCATTTTTAAACTTCTCCATTTTCAAAAGGGCTGGTCAAACCACCTAATTTGTTTGTGCTAAGTTCAACCATCCTCACGTCAAAATATGGAACTAACATTGCAATTGCTTGGATATAGTGATGCAAGGTGTCTACACCACTATATTCCAGTTAACTCAATTTCCACACTTGTCTTTGGTGTTTCCTCTTTATTAAACTTGCATTTTATCCCATTATGTAATGTGTAATCTGTACCTTGAGCTTTGCCTTTATGTTTTATGCACTTGAACAGAATGTAAATAAGTATTTGTTGGATTAGGGCAGGGGTCTCCAAAGTGATCAATGGGACAATCCAAGGGGTCAATAAACGGCAGGGGGTTGATTGAACTTTTGTGGTTGAATGCAGAAGTGTGTCTACAAAAAATAGCCAGGGTGATCAACCTCTCGTGAGAGCGGGCCTTGGTGGACACCATATTGTATTTGGCCATGGCCTCTTAATTAGAGAGTGAATGTCTGATGGAGCAGAGAAGAAGGTGGCATGTGTCCAATGCCACTGCTACCCCCCCCCCCTTGTCTGGTTCCATCACCACCCCCCTATTCAGTGCTGCCACCACTACCACCCCTCTTCCCCTGTCCAGCGCCACCATCACCCTAAAGATTCCATGCCTGTGGGTCAATGAGGTATCAAGGATTCCATGAAGTGGTCGATGGACTAAAATGTTTGGGGAATCCCTGGATTAGGGGAAAGGCATTATGCAGCATGAGTGGTTAAAGATGGCTGGTTTACTCATTTCCTTCCCTCTGTATCTGAGAAGAGTTTGAAGGAACCATTGGGCTTGAGAAGAACATCAGATGATGCAGCAAATAGATGTGAGAGAAAATGAAACTGGGTGAGGGGAGGAATTGTTGACGTTTCAGGTTATCACCCTGCATTAGGACTGAGAGTAGAGAGGGAAGAGTAAGCAATATCATATATGGACATTGTACATGTCAGAAAGGCTGTGTGCCCCAGAGAACAATCCAGGTTCCTAAATATAGATATAGGTTCAGGGAATATGGAAATGATATTTATAACTACAGAGGAGAAGGCAATGTGAAACGTAGTTAAAGATTTCAGGTGCACATTGATACATTTCTGAAATTGATATACTGATAATGGATGTAATCTAATGATTATTATCCTATTAACTGGTTTTTAGTGATAAATCAGTTAAGAAAAGAGAGTTCAAAGAAAAAGCACTGGTGAATGAGAATTCAGCGATTCAAATGTAAAATATCATGGTGTGTAGCTTGACAAAATTATAAAAAAACATTTTATTTATTCACCCAACATCTCTATTCTGCATAAACTTTGGAAATTGTTTGAATTACTTAATTAAGAAGTGAGGCACCAAATTAGCAACTTGATGATTGGCCTTGTATCTGTCTCATTCATGGCAAACTTCCACTGGGAAAAAAAACCCAATTGATCTTTGAATAAGGCACAGATGTGCAAAGTATTTTTAAAGATGTAGATATACAAGT
The DNA here is from genome assembly GCF_036971445.1 of Narcine bancroftii. Classification (NCBI taxonomy): domain Eukaryota; kingdom Metazoa; phylum Chordata; class Chondrichthyes; order Torpediniformes; family Narcinidae; genus Narcine; species Narcine bancroftii. The sequence continues at coordinate 129,965,729 of NC_091472.1, forward strand.
GTAGAAATTACTTTCAGTGAGACTACTGGGCAAGTGCTGGATGCAAATGCATATTTTCCCTCCTGCTTTAACATAAATTGCACTTTTATTTCCCCATCTAATGGCAATATATTGTTAGAGATTTGCAGGGGTGTTAATCAGACAAAATTTGGCTTTGTTATCTTGCAGATTTAAGATAGGTGTGCTAAATAAAGGGTAGACTTTAAGGAGGAGTGAGATACCAAGGAGTTTGGGGACCATGGTCACTAGTGGGAAAGTATACTAGGTTAGGGATGCATGGTGGCAACAAAAATAAATAATATAAATTTCAGCATTTTGTGTAGGAAGAGCAAAAAGGCATGGTGTCACTAGCAAGAGTAATTTGTACCTTATAACTATTTATAGAGTTATGAGGTTGCCAAGATTCTGTAGAAACACATCATCCATAAAAAGTAAAAGACGGTCAATGTTTTGAGGTGCTGTGTAACCTGCTGAGTTTCTCTAACACTTTTGTGCACTGCAGTAGACCCCAGCATTAGAAGTGTTCCTTGTTTTTTCTCAGCATTAACCATATTTCTTGTCTTTTGTCTTTCAGGATTTTTGCTGTTTAAAGATTTTTGTCTGAATGAAATTGATGAAGCTGTCCCCCAGCTAAAGTTTTATGAAGAGGTAAGAAATATGGTTAAATAGTTTGGAATTAGGCAGCAGAGTCTCAGCATTAAGGGTCAGCCACTTAGGCCTGAATTCATAGCCCCTGTCACACTTGTATCCCACAAAATTGGTCATGTAGTGTCCCAGAATAGGATTGGGGGTTTGGCTTTTCACACTTGACCACTTCTAACAGGAACAGTGAACGCCTTCACACTTGCAAGGAGCCATCCCCGGTGTTAGGACTGTTGTACCTTCTACTGGTGACATCATGATGCATCAAGTGATGTTGGACCTGCCCTAAATCCTGATCAATGCATTATGATCTTACATTTGAACAAACTTAATTATGCTAAATTATAACATAATTAAGCTTTATGTTCAGCACTGTATGAGCCTTTCAGCCCCTGCTTTTGTTGTGCTAACCTATCTAAACCTTTATAAGGGACCATGGGAAAGTGCCAGCAATAAATAGCAATAGTGGACACATCTTAAAAAGAGTGGGAAAGTTTGTAATGGTATTGCACACAATTTATATAGCATGGGAAAGTTGGTAGCACTATCGTGAACAATTTATAAATCCAGTGAGAAAAAGCGATGGCAGACTTGCCCTCCCAGAATTCCATGTGACAGAGAAAGGGGTGTATTCCTAGCCACAGAGCATTTATGGAGGGGTTTCTCTGTTGCACAGCATTCTGGGAAGTGAGATCCGCCATTGCTTTCTCCCCACAGTGTTTATAAATTGTGCGCAATAGCGCTACCAACTTTACCACACTGTTTAAAGATTGTCCACTATTGCTATTTATTTCCTCTCTCTCTCTCTCTTCCCCCCCCCCACCTCTGCTGCAACTTTCCTATGGCAAAATTTATACCATCATTTTAATATTTTCTTCCTCTGGCTGGGGTTGAGCTGATTTTACTTTCACACTAGACACATTAAAGGCCATTTGGTAGTTAATTCCTGGGATTACTTGCAAGTGTTAAAGGGGCTGAAGAGACATTTCTTCACTCAAATGTTTGAAATTCTGTAGCCTTGAAGAACTTTGGATAGTCAGTTAATAATTATTTTTGATAATGTAGATGAAATTTATATATGCTCAGAAAAACAAAAAAGATATGGGGATGCAGTGAGAAAGTGTTAATCTAACAGAACAGCAAAGAGTAATTAATGGTAAGCAGGATTGAGAGAGTTTCTTGTGCCCTTGGTAGTCTTTTTCATAAAATATCTGAGAGTAATTAATGGTAAGCAGGATTGAGAGAGTTTCTTGTGCCCTTGGTAGTCTTTTTCATAAAATATCTGAGGACAATTAAAGTCAACAAAAAGCAGGCTGGCCTGTGCTTCCAACAAGATTTGTGCTTGGATTCTGTGCATGGCACCTGCAAGATCATTTGAGCAGTAACATAGAAGACATTTTGCAATAAGTTTTATAATCTTTAGACTATTATTTCATCAGGTCTTGAACTTCTGTCTGAGGTGTACTTTTATTTTTGGGTTTTTGTTTTGAAAAGGAGTACACTAGTTGGAAAACTGTGCAATCCTTTTTTGATTCCCCAATGAAATGGTGGGAAGCAACCAATGAGAACATCAAGAGATTCTTTATCCACAAAGGTGTTTGGAGATTAAGAGAGTGGCAGAGAAAATTAAGCAAACTCCAGAATTACCTGCAGCAACATCTCCTTCTGCAATTGAGAGGGTGGATGTGAGTGACGAACTCCAAGAGGTGAAGAGCTGGCAAGCTGCACTATTTGACTCTTGAGTTCTTCAAGATTTCAAGAGTCTGCACAATGGAGCAGGACAAGACATGCCATGCTTCTTCCATAAGGTTCACAGAGGGAGCTCTGTGATCCACAGCCTTAAGGAAGAGGACAGTGTAAACAGCCTGGTGAAAAGGAGGCGGCTCTTGGCACACTTAAAAAAATCAAAGGCAGTTGTAGTCTTTCTACAAGAAATGTATTTTAACAAATTGGAACATGCTAAATTAAAAAGAGGATGGTGGGACAAATAATATTGTCTTCATTTGGCTCAAAAGCAAGAGGAGTAGCGATTCTAATTAACAAAAATATACCAATAATAATAGAGGAGACACTTTCTAACAAAGCTGGAAGATTTGTAATGACACATTGTAAAATTTATGCAGAATTATGGACATTTATGAACATATATGCACCAAATTATGACGATGAAGCCTTAATGAAAGATATCTTTTTAAAAATAGCAGAGAGAAGACAAAATGTACTGGTCGGAGGAGACTACAGTTTCTGTCTAGATCCAATACTGGATAAATCAGCCAGAACAGTGACAAGGACAAAAGCTGCAAAAATGACACTATCATTTATGAATGATTTAAATTTGATTAATATATAGAGGCAGCTTAATCCCGTAGAAAAGAGATTATTCATTCTCCACAAGGGTACATGATTCACATATAAGGATTAATTTGTTTATAATGTCTGTCCAGTTAAAAAGTAGAGTGGTAAAAACAGAATATTTGGCGAGACTTCTAGCAGATCATTCACCATTAACTTTAACTATTGCAATAATGGAAAAATGGTTTAAAAGAAAGGACTTTTATGAGCTTATTAAGAGACAGATATAACTATTCTGTGAAACTAACTTTTCTTCTACTGATAATAGCTTTTTAATATGGGATATGTTTAAAGCATATCGAAAAGGACAAATTATTATACAAAAAATCTTAAGAGAAAATATGCTACAGAGCTAGATGGTCTCGAGAAAGATTTAATGAAATTGGAAAAAGAATATCAGATAACAGGGTCACAAGAAAAATATAGACTGTTAGAGAATAAAAAATTGAAACATAACACATTACAGTACAAATGTATAGAATGGAAAAAAAAATAAAAACCAAAAAATAATTATGAATTAGGAGAACACATATTTAACCTTTATCTTAGCAGTTAAAGGCAGAGGAATGATAAATGCAATAAAAACAGAGGCCAATGTTATAACATAAAAATAAAAAAATAATATTTTTAGACAATATTCTATGAAACTATACAGATCAGAATTATCAGGAGATGAAAATGAGATGGATGAATTTTTAACAAATGTTGAACTTACAAAATTAGAAGATAGAGAACAAATTGATTTAGATGCCTTTCTTAAGAGAAGCAATCAAGAAAACCTTGGGTATTTTATAAGCTAACAAATCTCCAGGGGAAGATGGGTTTTCTCCCAAGTTCTACAGACATCTAAAGATATATTGATATCTCTTATGATAAATGTAATAGACTGGGTGGTGGAAATCCAGACCCTCCTGGAAACTTTCTCTTTTCCTATAATTGTAGTGCTACTGAAGAAAGATAGAGACCCATTAAAAACTTCATCATATAGACTTTTTCACTCCTCAACACTGATTAGCATTAGCTAACAGACTGGGACAATATCTACTGAAATTAATGCATACAGATCAGGTGTGATTTGTTAAAGGAAGACATTCCTCAAATGGCCTAAATAGACTAATATAATAAATATGGTAAAAATCAAAGTGGAATCCAATTATAACCATCTCTCTTGATGCAGAAAAGCATTCGATTGATTAGAATGGTCTTTCTTATTTAAAACATTGGAAAAATTTGGTATAGACAGAAAATTTATAAACTGGTTAAGAATTCTTTATCATAAACCACAGTTAAAATTATAACTAATAATCAGATGTCAGCAGTTTTTCCCTTGAGTAGATTGAGTAGACAGGGTTGTCCTCTGTCTCAGGCACTTTTTATCCTTGCTATTGAACCACTGGTGAAGATTATAAGGAAAAATCTGGATATTAAGGGCTTCAAAGTTTGACAGGAAGAACATAGAATTAGTTCATTTGCTGATGATGTGTTATATATGTCTGACCCAACTGAATCCTTGATAAAATTACAAACAACATTAGAAAAATATGAGGTTATAAAATAAATATGAACAAGAGCAAGATAATGCCATTGAAAATTTTTGATTTTGAAAAATTTCAAAAAGTTAGTAGTGTGGCGCCTGTTAGGTCTGCATTTCTCCTTCTATGGCTCGGTCTCTTTCTACTTTCTCATTCACTACCTGGTCCCATGCTTCAATATTCAGTCTGACAAATTTTCCTCCCTCCGAGGTGGAATATCCCGGGATTTCTGTCTGCCTGTATTCACACCCTATCGCTTCCTTTACCATCGGACCCAGCTGTCGAGCGTGATGATCTTTGTCAATACCCAAGGTCACATGAGGCACACTTTCTACTCCTAAGCAGAACCACTCCATTTGTTCTTCTGTCATGACAACCATAGCAGCTATTCCCTCCTTACCTACAAAGATAAATGGACAATGTATCGTTTCTGTCTTCCCTTCTTTTAGAGAGTCCCACCTCTCCTCATATTCCTGGTCCGGGTGGATGGTGTAGTTTAATGTAACATGCATAGGATCTAGTGGATAATGGTAATCCCCATACCGAGGAATACTGGCCCTCCACTCAAAAAACTGTTTAATCAGCCCTGGGCCTGGTTCATCATACAGTAGCCGACTCCAGAAAATACTTCTGAAGCGTTAGATGGGGTCATTACTATAAACTGTCCTCCCCTTCTTATTGTATCCCCTGGGTATGTTAACCGAAGGCCCTTCTCAGAACATTGTATGGTTATTCCTAGTTTGGTAAGAATGTCCCTTGCTAATAAATTAATGGGGCAACTTGGCACAACCAGGACAGGCGTTTTAACCCTTTGTCGTCCAAATGTCATGTCGATGTTATCTGTATAGGGCTGTGTTTCCCTTATCCCGGAGAATCCTATTGTAGATAATGTTTTGCCCGAAAATGTGCTCCCTGGGGGTTTTTTAATCACTGTCGTAACTGCTGCCCCTGTGTCAACCATAAATTCAATTTTTTCTCCATTTACCGTCCCCCAAATTTTTGGTGGCTCCCAGGGAGGCGTGATTTTTGATTCTCCAGGGCACCTTCAATAATCAAATTCAGCACCTTCCTCAATATAGTCATTACACTGAGGTGCCTGGACTTGTTGATCACTCTGCCACCCCCCGATTCTCTGGGGCCCATCAATGTGTCCACCCCTACCCCTTGCTTGTCCTCTTAAGTTTCCTCCTCTTCCCCGATAGCCTCTCATAAAGGGTAATCTTTTTCCCCTTGCTCTCCCAGCCTCCGGACAGTTCCGCTGGTAGTGTCCAGGATTTTGGCAGTACCAGCATACTGCATGTTCCCCTCTATACATTGTACCTAGCTGTCTTTCCCAACCATTTCTTACTTGGGGTCCCGGATTTATCACTGGCCCCATGACCTGTGGGACTATCTGTTGGGCCGCTAATTTAACCCCTATATGTTCTATGGCTCTCACCAATTTATCGGTTGTTTTGTCCACCTCCTTCTGGGACGCACTTTCTGACTTAGCATGCTCTGATTGACGATGTCGTTTGATTGCATGTGTCAGGTGTCTTTTCCACAAATCCTCTGACATTGTCTCTACTCCCACAATGTCCCTTAATTTTGCTTGAACCGTAGCAGGTAGTCCGTTTATTATCCCATTACGAAAGTGAGCCCTTCCTAAGGGGCTGTGGTCGGGTCTTTCTCCAGTCCCTGTTTCCCATAAGTCCCATGCTCGAGTGAAATACTCGTGTGCAGTCTCTCCTTCCTTTAGTTGAAGGGTTACCAAGGCATCCAAACTATAGGGTGTAGGAAATGTTTCTCTAAGTGCTTCCCAAAATTTATTCCAAAGTGGGTTAAATTCTATTTCATCCCCCAATTTACTGCTTCTTACAATTTTCTCTATTTGCTTCAGGGCCCCTTCTGCCTTTAATTTTATCATGATAGTTCTGACATCTGCGAGTGCTAATTGTTCTTGGCAGGTTTCTCGCTCAAAACAAGAAATCCATGGACTAGCCCCATTACTCAACGGAGGTAGTTTTTTCATTAAACTCTCTAAGTCCATTCGTGACCAGGGTACATATTTTTGAGTTCCCCGTCCCGTGATCAGTAATGGGCATTGATATCTCAATTTTGGGGATTTCTGCTCCTTCTTTACTCTTGGCATGCATTTATTTATCCCACCTTGTTCTGACTCTTCTTCGTCACTGTCACTGTCCCTATCAGCTTCCAATGTCTCAGGGTCAAAGGTATATTGGTCACGTTCATCTCTAAGATAATCTTTTCGGCCATAGTTTAGTTGTTTCACATCTTTCTCTTTTGTTCTAACTATGTCCAGGTAGGCATGTCTATTTTTCTCCCTCCCGAGTCTTTTCCTTTTACTTTCCTCCCATGGTGGATCGTATCTCGTTTCCTCATCTGTACTACACTTTTCGTCCTTTACTCCTATTACCATTCCTTCAGCTTTAATTTCTCCTGACAGTGTTGTAGTTATCTTTTCCACTTCCTTCAATACACCTACCATTAATTCTTTTTGATCCTCACTGATCTGCCCCAGCACATTAATATCTCTGTTTAAGTTTTTAATGTTATCCTGAACCTTTTTCATGTTCCATTTCTGTATCTCTAACTCCTTTTCTATTTTCTTGGACTCCAGAGGGGTCTCTACATCTATTACTCCCCCTTCTATTTTTATTAAAGGGGCCTGTACCTCGTCTGATGTGTCCCTATTCCCGTGGTTCTTGTCACACCCCAGTGTCTCAATATCTGAATATAAGGGACGTGACTCCAGTGTCCCATCTGGGGTGCCAGAGAGAGAGAGAGAGAGAGAGAGAGAGAGAGAGAGAGAGAGCATAGCGAGAGAAAGAGATAGAGAGGCAGATACACAGAGCACAAGAGATAGAGAGAGAAAATGCCTTGCACTGGCCCCACTGGGAGAAAAGTCTTCAGATTAACACTTTCGTTTCAAAGGTTTTAAAAGGTTCTCATCCTGTGATCACTGGTCTGGATCAGATTGGGTCTCCCACCACTGGGAACTATCACTCCTTCCTTCCCTCCCACCTCGAGTGAGCTACACGTCAGCCCACAATGTCTGCCCTGATCCCGCAATGGTGGGGGTGCGGGAAAAAGGGAGGGAGAGAGGATAAAACAGGATCCCATTTGATGCGGAGCTGGAATTGTGGGCACAATATTAAAACCAAATTGTATTTCTCTGCCCTGCCCAACCTGGGGATTTCAGGGCAGCACCACCACAGATTGGGATTGGGAGGGGGAGTGGGTGAGAGAGGAGGGGGGGGAGAAGAGAGAGAGGGGGAGAGAAGAGAGAGGGGGGAGGGTGAAAGGAGGGAGGGAGAGAGCAAACCCGGACACTTCGTGGCTGGAAACTGGAAACAGGCACTTTTCCTTTCCCTTCTGTGTTTTGTTTCTTCCAGCTTATCTAAGCCTCTACGTTTTAAAATTTTTTTTTCCTCACCTGTCAGGAACATCTCAGTGCCCCCGGGTAACCAACCCCTCTTCCTCCAGCGGTCTACACATTTTCGGAGCATTTTTTGTTTTTCCAATGCCGCATTACTGGTATTTCGCTCCTCTAATTCCTGATTAATTTCCTTAATAACTTGGTCAAAAGTCTTAGCAGGCAACTGTACAGCCATAGCTGCGGGACCGCTTTCTAATGCCTGTTTTAATTTAGGTTTTTGTCCGTTTAGGGGATCTATGTCAACGAAAATTGCTTTTAAAAATGTCTCCTTGCAAGCTGGATGACTAATATCTTTTAAAAGAACAGTCTCTAAGTCTTGTCCTCCAATTGACTTCAGACTGTCCTGTATACTCTGATTGCTCGTTTTCCACTCTCTGTTTTCCCAAAGGGGTCTGAAAGTTAAATTACAACTAGAAAACCAAATATTTGGGCTATACTTTTGTCCTGTTTCCCTGTACCAATCTATGAATTTACGTAACTTTATCTCCTTGGTGATGTTGGGAATACCCTCATTTAACTTATCAAAAGTATTTCGAATAAACTGGGTGTCTCTTAGGAGTTTGTCAACTTTTTCATTAATATCTCCTACCTGATCCGGACACAGCTGTCGCAGCCTTCTGTCGTCGTTCTTGTTCACCAGGCAGGCGTCCCTGAGTACTTTTTTTGTTGTCTCAAGGTCTCTAGTGTCTGCTGTGGTATTCCACCACGGCGAATTGGGGAAATAAATTCTTAACTTCTCAAGTGTACAGACATTATCATACCTACCGGACATTTATAAGTCAGTCTCTCAGATACAATTGAGGCCAATAAGCCTGAACCTTTGTTTTCTTTCAAAGCCCAACCTTCACGTGGGAGATTTCTCCTCTTAATAACCAGTTTAGGGCAGAAAACTCAGGTCCTCAATTGTTTATAGACCACCTTCTCACTCTATTGGACTTTGCAACGACACAATAAAGACTTTTAAACTCTAGTAGTTTCTTGCGAAGCACTTAATAAATGTCATTCAAACACCTTAAGGACTTTTATCTTGTCTGTAATCACTTACGTGTTACAATCCTGGCATGCGACCTTCAATTGTGGTCGTCTAATTTGTCCGATCTCCAGTTCTTACTGACAATCATAAAGATTTTTAAAAAAAAAAAGAGTATTTTGTTAAAACAGGCTTCTCTGGACCTTTTTATCAGCCGGCTGAGATGATTGTCAGAAAAAACAGAAACCGTCGTCCAGTGTTCACTCACCCATCACGTCGGGGTCACCAAATTGTTAGGTCTGCATTGTTCATGAATGAGTGAGACAAACACCAGACTGAGTCGAAATCAGGGTTCTTTGTTCTTTATTACCGGATTGTAACACTTGCGACTAACAAAGTTAGTCGGAGAATGCATTCTGCCGTTATCAGCAAAATGGTGATTTTTTTATACCCTTGGATACATGTTTAGAACATCATCATATCATTACTTGTCCAATGACTAAAACTGTTGCTATCCTTTCCCTGCTAGCTTCCTGCCTCTCAATCCATCAATGTCTCTCTTATCTTGTAAGTACAAGGATGCATTCTGTTACTCCTTAGTACTGGGTGACTCCTTCTCCGGTCCCATCTCATGATGTTTTACCTAACAGGAGTACAAGGACACCTCCCCTTCTTGTTACTGCCCTGTACAGGGTAACTCCCTACACATTCCCATCTCATGATGTTTTACCTTACACGCCCCACAACCATGCAGATCGTGCCAGCACAATGCGCGGTAATAAACAGCGGCATAACTCACTAAAGCAACTCTTAGCCTAGTGAACTAGTGCTGTTGGAAGCTCGGGCGTATAAGACCAGCAGCCATAAAATAGCACTGGCCAGGCTAACGGAGCAACACCAGGCTGGGGAAAAAGGGTATCCATGTACAAAAATGTTCCCTCAGGTGGGAATACCGTTTTTGCTATTCATGCGGCTGATGTTAGCCAATCAACCAAACAACGGGAACTCTAACTGTATAAAAGGCTCATTTCCAGCTTCAATAAAGTCAGAGCTAAACCTCCCACACTGCGAGTGTGTGTGTTTCTTCGTAGCAGTCGGCTACAATTGGTGATCCCGACAGTTTAGATGGAATCTAAACCCAGCAATAGATAATAAAGCAGTGATCAGTGCAGTTGGCCTCAAGCTCCTGACCTTCTGGACAGTTCAGCTCGGCATGTGGTTCAACCAGGCTGAGGCTCAGTTCCTGATTTGGGGCATCATATCTAAGACCACACAGTACTACCACGTGTTCAGTGCCCTGGATCCAGAGACTACAGACAGAGTGGTCAACTTCATCCACAGGCCATCATGGGAAGGCACTTACACTGCCTTCAAAGAGCTATTTACCGAAACCTTCGGACTCCCGTGGTGAGAAAGGGGCACAGCTGCTCCACCTGCATGGCTGCGGACAGATCTCCGTCAGCACTCATGAACGAGAACCTGGCCCTCATGGGAGATGAAGAATCTGGCATCATGTTCAAGCAGGCATTCTTGGAGCAGTTGTCCAAGGGCATCCAACTGCTCCTGGCTGACACAGATTTCAGCGATCCCTGGAAAGTCACAGCACAGGCAGACATTCTGTGGAAGCAGAAACAAAAATGCTCAGCTCCTGTGGGGCTGGTCAAGAAGGCTCACAACCAGACCAAGGCAGGCCGAGGAAAGGAGCAGCAGGAAAGAGACAGGGATGAGTCCAAGGAAATATCATGTTTCTACCACCAAAAATGGGGCATCAAGGCCCACCAATGCCAGTTGCCCTGTGAGTTTCAGGGAAACTACAGGACCAGCCATCGTTGATGGCCACGGCAGCTGGCCATCTAGGGAGCCTCCTGTACACATGGGACTGCCTGTCCAAAAGACATTTCTTGGTGGATACAGGAGCGGAGGTCAGTGTGAATCCCCCAATGAGGTTGGACACTAGATGCATGCAAGCAGGCCCCGCATTGAGGGCTGCCAACAACAGTAGCATATGGACCTATGACACTCATAGGCCAAGCTGCAGTTCGGAGGCAGTCACTTCTTGTGGGAGTTCACACTGGCTGCAGTGGAACAACAACACCTCGAAGTGGACTTCCTGCAGGCCCACAACCTCCTAGTGGACTTTAAGGGCAAGAGACTCGTACACACGGAGACCTTCCAAACCTTCACACTGAGGGGCACTGGGCTCCCAGCATTGCACCTTAACTCCGTCCACATGTCAGACGACGAGTTCTCTTAGGTGCTAGCCGAGTTCCCAGCAATCCTTACCCCATCACATCCTTACCAAGGGTCCACCGCTCCATGCAAGGGTGAGGCAACTTCCCCTGGAGAATTTCTGACTGGCCAAGGAGGAGTTCCTCAACTTGAGGAGTTGGGCATCATTCAGCAGTCGGACAGTCCATGGGCTTCACCCCTGCAAATGGTGCCTAAAGCATCTGGGGGCTGGAGACTGTGCGGCAACTACGACCAGCTCAACGAGGCCACCACTCTGGATTGTTATCCCCGCGCCTCGAATCCAGGACTTTGCAGCAAACCTGCATGGAGTGACAATCTTCTCCAAAGTGGACTTGGTTGAGGGTATCACCAAATCACAGTGCACTCTGATGACTTCCCCAAGATGGCCATCATTACTCCACTCAGGCTGCTCGAGTTCCAGAGGATGCTATTTGAGCTCATAATGCGGCACAGACCTTCCAGCGACTGATGGGCATGGTGGGCCGAGACCTGGGCTGCACTTTTGTCTATTTGATGACATCCTGGCAGGAACACCTATAACACATCCCAAACCTCTACAATTGCCTAAGTGAATTTGGCCTTACTTCAACCTGGCCAAATGTCAATTTGGACTAAGCACAATTGACTTCCTGAGCTACAGGATTACCGAAGATGGAGCCACATCACTACCCAGCAAGATGGAGGCCATCAGCATCTTCCTGAGGCCCAGTATGGCCAAAGGACTACAGGAGTTCATGGGGATGGTCATCTTTTATCACAGGTTCATCCCTGCAGCTGCTTGAGTGATACGCCCACTTTTCACCATGATGATTGGCAAGATGAAGGACTTGACCTGGGACAACAACTCCGCATGAGAGTTCGTGGAAGCAAAGGAAGCCCTGGCTAACGCTGTGCTCCTGGCCCACCTCAGGCCAAATGCACCCTGTGGAATTATAAAATGCCTAGAATTTCATTGGAAAAGTTAATATTGGATTATAAATTAGGAGGAATTTAAGAAACACTATATATCAGCACAAGCCCACGGTCGATGTCTTAGGAACAACGATTGGTGGGGTTCTGGAGCAGCAGAAAGAAAGAAGTTGGTGTCTGCTAGCTTTCTTTAGCAAGTATCTGCGGCTCCCAGAACTAAAGTACAGTGCTTTCGACAGAGAGCTACTGGCGCTGCATGTAGCCATCTGCCACTTCCGGTACTTCCTCGAGGGAAGGGTTTTCTCGGAGCACACCACTGACATGAGGCTCATCTCAGGAAAAGATAACGTGGTCGCGGATGCCTTGTCAAGACAGAGCATCCACTTTCTGGCCAATGGACTGGACTTCGTGGCACTGGTGGAGGCACATCAGCAGGATGACGAGATACCTAAGTAGAGGACCGCCGTCATGGGGCTGCAGCTTCAGGACACCCCAGTCGGCACAGGTAACCCTACCCAACTGAGTGACGTGGCCACTGGACAGGTTCGACCTATTGTCCTAACCGTATGGAGGCGATGAGTTTTCTTCTCCATTCATGTGTTAGCACATCCATCGATCAGGACTATGGTCTGGTTGGTGGCCAGCAAGTATGTGTGACATGGATTGTAGAAACAAGTCAGCGGGTGGGCCAAGACATGCATGCAGTGCCAAGCAGCCAAGGTACAACAGCACACCAAGGTCCCCCCACAGCCTTTCAAGCCAACGGAACAAAGGTTTGACCACATTCACGTGGACATAGTGGGGCCCTTACCAGTCTCATAGGGTTTCCACTACCTAATCATGTTGGTTGGCCGCTTCATCCGGTGGCCAGAAGCAATCCCCCCCCCCCAGCTGACACATCACCAGGTCCTGCGCCAAGGTACTCCTCTCGTCTTGGGTAGCAAGGTTCGGACTACCACACCACATAACCTCCGACAGAGGCACACAATTCACTTCCAGCCTGTGGACCAACGTTGCCAACCTGTGGGGCACTCAGCTACACCACACGACAGTATACAGCACAACCTGCAGTCCAACGGGATGGTGCAGCTCATCCACAGCCACCTCAAGGCTGCCCTTATGACCAGACTCAAGGGCCCCAACTGGGTGGACGAACTGCTGTGGGCACTGCTGGGCATTTGTACCTCACCAAAAGAAGACCTCCGCACATCCTCCACCAAGCTCATCTACGGAACTCCACTCGTGGTCCCCAGGGATTTTGTCTCACCGGCCAGAAGTCAGCAGGAGGATGCAACCACCTTCCTGGACAGGCTGCGTGAAAAGGTCGAATACCTGGCTCCGACCCCACCCTCCAGACATGGGCAAGCTAAGTTCAACATCTCCAAAGACCTCAAAAACTGTGAGTATTTGTTTGTGCGCAGAGGGCCACACTGTCCACCGCTACAGAAGCCCTACGAAGGCCCCTTCCGCGTTGTCCGGAACAATGGGGCCACCTTCAAACTGGACATTGGTGGCAAACCAGTGGTTTTCACTGCAGACCGGCTCAAGCTGACACACACAGGCCTGACACAACCTGTGGAGACACCAGCACCTTGAAGCAGAGGCAGACTGCCAAAGACATTGTGGACTGCATCCATGGGCACTATGAACTGTGGCACTGGTTCTGGGGGATGGGGGTTATGTGGCGGCCTGCAACCACAGAAATCGGGCCTGCACAACGCGCAGTAATAAACAGCGGCATAACTCACAAACGCGACCCCAGCATAGCGAACTGGTTCGGTTGGAAGCTAGGGCAGTACAAGACCAGCAGCCCTAAATTGACGCTGGCCAGGCTGCCCAGCTAACAGAGCCACAGCAGGCTGGGAAGAAGGGTATTCATATGCAAGAATGTTCCCGCAGGTAGGAATCCTGTTTTTGTTATTCACGCAACTGATGTCAGCCAATCAACTAAACGGTGGGAACTCCAACTATATAAAAAGCACATTTCCAGCCTCAATAAAGTCAGGGTTTAACCTCCCACACCGCGAGTGTGTGTGTTTCTTTGTAGCAGATGGCTACAGTAGATTTGAATGGAAGCTTGATGAAATCAAATATTTAGGAATAATGACAGAAAAATTTGCAGAACTTACATAAATTTAATTACACTAATTGTTTTTTTTTAAAAAGAGAAAGATTTACAGAAATGGAAAGATCTGCCAATTACTCTGGTGGGAAGAGTAAATTGTAGTAAAATGAATGTGATGCCAAAATTACAGTATCTTTTTTAATTGATGCCTATTGCACTACCTAAAAATTTCTTTAAATTTTTGAATAATTACAGGAGACCATTCCTGTGGAATTATAAAATGCCTAGAATTTCATTGGAAAAGTTGACATTGGATTATAAATTAGGAGGACTTTAAGAAACACTATATATCAGCACAAGCAAGATTTTTATTATTCTTTTTTGAAGAAGACAATCCCCCTTCTTGGATCCAAATGGGATTAAATTCAATAGAAGAAGCACTGAAGAATTTTATTTAGAAATCGAATACTAAGTTAATAACAAAAAAGATGGATAACCCTATATTAATACATATGATGAGAATATGGCAAGAATAAAAGAGTGTGTTGGGGAAAAAAAAGCAGGTATATCATTATGTAAAATGTATTGCTACCTATGAATCTGAGTAACAAAATATTAACTTCATGGTATGACAAAGGAATAAGATATATTGATAATTGTTACATGGAGGGATCTATTGTGACTTTTGAACAATTAAGAAATAAATATGGAGTAGCTAATGGGACTTTCTTTTGTTTTCTCCAGTTAAGATCATTCCTAAGAGAAAGATGGTGGCTAAATTTGGCCACACCTGAAATTAGAGAAATGGAACAAATGACTTAGCTGGGGAATACACCAAAATTCATAACCAAGATGTATTATGCTCTCCAGAATGGAAGTGCAAAAGCAGGTTTTCAGAGATCGAAAGAGAGATTGGTGTCGGATTTAGGTGTTGCAATAATGGAAAAATGTTGGTCTGATTGGTGTTTGGATAGCATGACATAAATTATAAATGCAAGATACAGATGTGCAATATAATTTTTTTTACATTGTAGCGGCCTGCTAACTGGGATGCGACCCTGTACACAAAATGGCCGGCAAACATGCCGACCCCACAGCAGTAAACACCCCACACGAGGGGAAACAGCAAGCAATGGCAGGAACGCCGCCCATCGAGATTGGCGCTGCCATGGCATTGCTCCCAATGTCAGCAGCGAGGAGTGAATATAAGCAGAGCTGCCAGTGCAATAGATCAGTCTTAGACTTCAACTCTTTATGTGTGTGTCTTCTTTGCACACTTCTCAGTAGTGTGGACGTTACATTGGTGACCTTAAGACAAATGACGGAACAAGCAGCTCTTCGCACAGATTAGTTGAAGCTGCCAACTTTCTGGGCGTTGCAGCCACAACGTGTGGTTCAGACAGGCCAAGACCCAGATCAACACCGACAATACATGTTACTATTACGTGGTGAGCTCGCTCGATCAGGAGAGAGCAGCAAGGGTCATCGATTTCCTACAGCAGCTTCCAGAGCAAGGCAAATACAATGCCCTCAAGGAGCTATTAACCCACACCTTTGGGCTTTCATGGCGCGAGCCCGCCGCCCAATTCCTGCTTATGGACAGTTTGGGGGACAGGGCCCTATCTGTCCTCATGAGCGAAATGCTCGCCCTTGCCGAGTGACACAGGCCTTGCATGCTCTGCGAGCAGATTTTCCTGGAGCAGCTGCCTGAAGATATCTGACTCTTGCTCGCCAACGAAGACTTCAGCAACCCCAGAAAAGTTGCAGCCCAGGCAGACATGCTATGAAGAGTGAAGAAGGAAAACAGCTCCTCGGTAGAGTAGGTCACAAGGTCCTGCACACAGCCGGCAACCCAACAGTATTGCTATTATTATCAGCGATGGGATGCGGGGACCCGTCGATACCACCCACCCTGCACATTTCAGGGAAACACCATGTCCAACTATCATTCATGGCTGCGGCAGTTGGCCAACATGATGGCTTCCTCCACATGTGGGACTCTATCAGGAAGGCAGTTCCTCGTGTATGACACCTGGAACAGCAAACCAGGCCCGGCACTAAGGACAGCAAACAGCACCACCATACGAATGTTTGACACCCGCTCCATCCTCCTCTGCTTCAGCAGCAACTGGTTTATGTGGACATTGCAACTGCTCATGGGAGAAGACTTCCTGTGGGCCTACTGCCTGCTAGTTGATCTTAAAAAGCAGCGATTGGTTCATGCCTGGACTTTTCAAATCATGCCCCGGGGGAAGCCAAGTTACCTGCCTCCCCCCTCAACTCCATTATGCTATCCAACAGCACATTCACAGGGATCCTAGCGGAGTTCCCTTTGTTTGTGACATCACAGTTTTCTGCCGCTGAGCCAAAGCATGAAGTAAGGCACCATATCCTCACTGAGGGCCCCTGCTCCACACCAGGGCGCACTGCCTCCTTCTGAGAAGCTCACCCTCGTCAAGGGGGAGTTTTTAAAAAATGGAAGAGCTAGGAATAGTGCGACGTTCCGACAGCCTGTGGGCCTCCTCCCTGCACATGGTTCCAAAGGCAGCAAGAGGGTAGAGGCCATGTCGTGACACTTCAAAAGTGTCGTAACTTCAACGAGGTCACCACACCCAACAGGTACCCTGTGCCCCTCAGCCAAGACTTTACTGCTAACTGACAAGAGGCATGGGTGTTTTCAAAAGATGATCTCATCAGGGGCTATCATCAGATCTCAGTCCATCCTTATGTCATCCCCAAAACCACCATTATTATTACCCCTTTCAGATTCTTTGAATTCATGAGAATGCTCTTTGGACTTAAGAATGCAGCTCAGAGCTTCCAGAGGCTGATGGATGCAGTGGGTCAGAATTTCCCATTCGTGTTCATCTATTTGGACAATATTTTCATTGCCAGATGCAACAACACAGAGCATGCAGCCCACCTGAAGCAATTATGCACCCGGCTACAGGAATTCGGGCAAACTATAAACCCCGCTAAGTGCCAGTTCGGGTTGAAAACGATCGACTTCCTGGGGCAACGGATCAATGGGCACGGATCGAAACCCCTGCCCGAAAAGGCAGAGGCTGCTCGACATTTCGCCAAGCCCCACACAGTGAAGGGGCTGCAAGAATTCACCCAATATGATTAACTTTTATCACCAATTCATACCAGCAGCAGCTCGCATCATACGGCCCTATTTCATACTCATGGTAGGGAAGGGTAAGGACATTACCTGGAAAAATGAGACCTTGGAGACATTCCAGAAAACCAAAGTCATTCTGGCCAATGCCACTCTAGTGGTACACCCAAGGCCAAAGATGCCAACCGCTCTCAGAGTAGACGCCTCCAGCACAGTGGTAGGGGGCGTACTGGAACAATTCATCAAAGGTCAATGGCAACCCCTGGGCTTTGGCCAGGAGCTGTTGGCATTGTACCTGGCAGTCAGGCACTTCCAGTCTTTTCTGGAAAGCAGGCAATTCGAGGTCTTCACGGACCATAAACCATGGCCTTCCTCAAAGTATCTGACCCTTGGTCGGCCAGGCAACAGAAACACCTCTCATACATGTCAGAACTAACTATGGACATCCAACACAATGCAGGTAAGACCAAAGAGGTGGCTGATGCTCTATTCTGCACCGCAATTGAGTCCATCCAGGCCATGTCCCAGGGAATAGACTATCCTGCCCTATCCCAGGCACAGCAGGAAGACCCTGAGATCCCGGCATACAGAACTGCAGTTTCCAGACTCAGGCTGGAGGATGTCGCCATCAGTTCTGGCAACCAGATGCTCCTTTGTGACATCTCCACTGGCAAACCCCCCCCATCGTGCCGGCAATGTGGAGGCAGCAGGTCTTCAATGTATTGCGCAGCTTTGCACACCCAGTCATCAGGACTTCTGTTAAAATGGTGGCTAGTATGTTCGTCTGGCATAGCCTCTAGAAACAGGTTAGTCAGTGGGCCAAGACCTGCATGCTCTGCCAGACGTCCAAAGTGCAGACACACTTCAATGCACCCCCGACTTTCGAGCCAGCGTGATGTCAGTTCAACCATATCCATATTGACATTGTAGGGGCACTCCATGAGGTGGCCTAAAGCAGTCCCACTGGACAGTATAACCACCGAGACCTGGGCCAAGGCGCTGATTAACACTTGGGTGTCGAGGTTCAGAGTCCCGGAGCATACATCCTCTGATAGAGGTTTACAGTACACTTCGGGGCTCTGGGCGGCGTTGGCCAAGTTGTTTGGAACTCAGCTCCACCAAACTACTGTTTACCACCCTCAGGCCAATGGGGTGGCGGAGTGGTTCCACAGGCACCTGAAGGCAGCCTTGATGGCTTGACTCAAGGGTCCAAACCAGGCGGACGAGTTACCCTGGGGATCCGCACTGTGCTGAAAGAGGACTTCAACGCCTCTGTAGCCAAGATGGTATATGGGCACCATTGGTAATACCGTCCAGAGAACCCCATGGTCTCATTGACTAAGCTGAGGGAAAAACTGAGCACACTAGCACCTCCGCAGCCTCCACTGCACGGCCAGGCCAAAACCTACGTTCCCAAAGATTTAGGGACCTGTGAGTATGTTTTTGTGTGGAGGAGGGCACACCCAACACCTCTGTAACGGATAGGCATAATGGATCAACATGTGTCCTGGATATCGACAGAAAGGAAGAGACTTTCACGATTGACTGTCTCAAACCAACACACCTGGAATTAGCCAACTGGTCTCTCAGCAGACCCTGCGTCGCAGAGGTAGGCCACCGAAAGCAGTGAACAGTGGTCTGATCACCAGATATGTGGGGGGTCATGTAGGGGCCCACTAACTGGGACATGATCCAGTACACAAAATGGCAGACAAATGTGGTGTCAGGGCAGACCCTGTGGAGGACAATGACCTTCATCCCAGGTGACCACCCGCACAATGGGAAACAGCGAGCAATGGTGGGAATGCCGTCCAGTTGGAGATTGACACTGCCATGATGTCACTCCTGAATATAAGCAGCTCTGCCAATGCAATAGATCCGTCTTCAACTTTGTCTCGTTGTGTGTGTGGCTTCTTTCCACACTTCACAGTAGTGCACACGCTACAACACCAATTGTACCTCATACCACTGAAGTTGCATAAATCAAAACCTGAAATATTGGATAGAAATACAAGGTCGTGTGTGAAGATGAGACCTTTCTGGAAGGATATTACCGAAATATTAACAAGGATAATGGGTGGCCTTCTCGGACGGCCTGGAGCTTTATCTTTTGGGCAACTTCATTGAAATAATAAACTAACTAAATTCCAAATTTAATTTGTTAAAATAACCTTAGCAGTGACTAAGAAATGTATTGCAATTATATTTGTGTATAATGCGGGAAAAAAATTCCCCCTTTTCCCTTCAAAAATAGGAGGGGTCACATTATACACAAGAGTAAAAAATTTTTTTAAAATTTCTGCAGGCGGGCGGGTGAGTGGTAGTCGGCAGCGTGACTCGGGTGGCCGGCTGGGTGAGCGGTAGTCGGCAGCGTGACTCAGGAGGCCGGGCGGGCGAGCGGTAGTCGGCAACGCGACTCAGGAGGCCGGGCAGGCAGGCAGAGAGACACAAGTGTGACTCAGGAGGGCGGACGAGCGGAGAGATGCCATCGCGATTCAGGCGGGCGGGTGAGTGGAGAGACGCCAGGCGACTCAGGTGGATGAGGTGGGGGGAGGATCGCATTATATACGGAATGCATTATACATGAATATTTACGGTACTTAGAAATCCAACTTTCCTCTACATATAGCATGATGGACTGCTGAGATTAATAGTTGGATACCTATTGGAAAATATTACATACAATTAAAGAACAAATATTAAGATATGGCAGCCATATTGGGATCATATAGGGGCCCAATTGTAATTATAAATACAATAATAAAAAGTATAGTGTGCGCACTACCACCGAATATGGAAAGAATGACACACACCCAAGAAGTCGAAGTCGAAGACTGACTTATTGCACTAACAGCTCTGCTTATATTCTCTCCCCACTGCTGATGACGGGAATGGCATTACAGCAGTACTGGTCTCAGATTTGGTGTCATTCCTGATATTGCTCATTGTTTCCTGCCATGTAGGTGGTCACCTGGGACAGGTCCATGTGGTCACCACGTTCATTGGCCATCTTGTGTACCAGATCATGTCCTGGTTAGCAGGCCACTACAAAAGGATAATAATAAATGTTGCTATAGTATAAATGCAAGTGACTTCCCCATATAATTTTTTTAAAAATATTTTATTTAAAATTTCAAAACCACAGGACCTTCAATTAATAATGAATGATATATGTAAGAAAATACATGTGGTATATAACTTAATCCCGCCCGCCCTCCCTCCCCACCACCCCCCTCCCTCCTAAGTACCCCTAAGAAAGAAAATGAGATTATCAAATATTCAAATCGACTGCCATGAAACCGAGAACCATCACCAAGACAAGCAATTGAGAACTTGCATTTTCAAACCAATGTGTTGTAGATATGTGCTCCATATTTTCAAAAAAGTGGTATTTATCACATAAACTATGTTATTTTTTTCAAGAGGAATACAAGATCTCATTTCAATATGTCATCTTTGCATCCCCAAATCCATCTCAGACTTACAAATAATAGCTAAAGCTAATTGTAAAAATTCAATTTGATACATAGTTAACCTTAATTTTAAACTAAACGTCTTAATATTTCCCCAAAAAAATTGAATCCAACGGATGTTTAACCTTTAATATTTTCTCCAAAAGTACTTTAATTTGTATCCTAGATACACTGCCAAATCAAATGAAAAAAAAGAACCTATCTCTTTATCACATGTAAAACATAATTCTAAAGAAATTAAATTAAATCTCTTTGAATTTTGAAGTGTTAAATATAATTGATGCAAAAATTTATATTGTAATAATCTATATCTTACATTAAGAATTTTAGTCATATTATCTTTACATAACATTCTCCAATTATTTTGATCTATTGTTCTACCTAAATCAATTTCCCACTTTAATCTTGATTTATGAATATCCAGTTTAGGAATTTTTCTTTGAAGTAATTTATACATTTCTGAAATAAATTTATTAATATCTCCTTTAGTAAGAAAAATTTCTACTTCAAACTGTCTAGGTAATCTTAAACTGTGACCTAATTTATCAATTTTAAAAAGCCTTAACTTGATTATAACAAAAAAATATATTATTTGGAACATTATATTTTTCTTTCATTATTTGAAAAGAAATAAAGTAACCAGCTTCAAAACAATCTTCTATTGTTTTAATCTCCATTTGATTCCATATTTTTTAAAAATCGAATATTCACGGTAAAAGGAAAGAGTTTATTTTGATATAAAGTTTTTTAATGCAAAATCATACCTTTCCCACTTATCACATTGTCTATTTTATTCCATAATTCAATTATATGTTTCAATATAGGTGGCTCTTTATTACCAATTAATAATTTAGTATTCCATTTATAAATAATTTCTCATACATTTTTCATCTATTTTAGTTAATTCTATCTTAGGCCATGTTAAATATTTGTCTAAGTCAAACATTTCATTAATAAATTTCAATTGGGAAGTTTATAATAATTTTGAGAATATGGAAGTTTTAAATCTTCTAATTCACATTTCCAAGTTAATTTCTCCAAACATACTCTTACCATTGCCCCTTTCCACAAAAATCTCCTAATTATTGAATTTAAATCTTTAAAAGTTTTTTTGAGGTATATAATGCAAAGAATAGATTGAAAAAGATATTAAGTCCTTGAAAAAAATAGCCATTTTAATACAATTCACTACCTATTAAAATTAGATGTAAATCTTTCCATCTATTCAAATCCTCTTTAATTTTATTAAATGATGGTAAATAATTCAACTTGTATAAATTATCCTAATTTTTATCAATTTTAATACCTAAATATTTAATTCCATATCTGACCACCTAAATTGAACAATCTTTTTACATTGAGTATAATCACCCTCAATCAAAGGCATAATTTCACTTTTATCCCAATTAATTTTATAACCTGAAAGAAGTCCTGATTTTTCTTGCTGATTATAGTATGATGTGATAGTGAGGAGTACCACATTGAACCAAAGTATCCATGGTTTAGATACTTTGGGAAAATGTTGTGGTTATTTGTCAGATGAATTAATGAATTTCAAGGCATAGATAGCTGCAAATCGAGTGCTGATAAGAAGTTAGTAGAAATAGATATTTAATTATTGTATTCTATGCTGTATGAAGGCAAAATCAGATTAATATCTTATACTCTGATAGAATCATCTCCCATCTGTTGTGGGATTTTTTTCATTCATCTAAAGTTAGTGTTGCAGGAAAAGTGGAGAGAAAGACACAGTACTGCCTAAAATGTAAAATGAAGTTCTGTCAATGGAGCTGCTTGCATTTATTTAAATAGCAATTGAAGTTCAGTAACTTTTGCAAAGAACAGTCTTCTGGGTATAGGGTGAAAGGGTGAATATAATCTGTAGGGTGAATAGGTTTGTTGATTGGTTCCATTTCTGCAGGGTCTTATTATCTACTTGGCAGGGATAAAATACCTTTAAAGAGTGCCACTCTCCTTTTTATGAAGAACAAGAAAATGTGATAGAACATTTACAAAGATTACACATGCATTTCATTAGAGGTGTGCATTCAATCCAATAAAGAAATAACAATACAGCCTCCAATATAATATGTGTGTCCCCATCATCTTCCCCTCTAAGGATTCCCCATCTTTCTTTTATCCTTGTAGTTATCTCTCCTTCCTTTTACCACTATTTCCATTACCATTTTCTTTTCCCATCCTACAGCTGTCCCAATCCCTCTTCCTCCTCCAACTTCTTCACTTGATTGAATCCCTTTCCCCTCACCTCTTCTTGATGCAATCTAGACACACATCTTCCTCACGCATTTTCTAACCCTGTTTAGTCTGAATGATATATTTCTTCCTGGATTCCTGTAAAAAATCCCAGTAAAGGTTGAATTGTTCTTTAAAAGACTCCCTGAATCATCTTTTGCATCATACTTTGGTGAGATGAGTCCACAGTTGATCTGCTTCAAGACCTTGTGTTATATATTGCAAGGTCTCATAGAACATAGAAATCTTCAGCACAGTACATGCTCTTTGGTCCATTATTATCCGAATAACTTCTTTAACCACTGCCTAGCACTTCCATACTGAATACCCTCCACTTTACTCAGTCTTAGCCACTGCTTTCTAACAAAAGCTATGCAGTGTCACTGGTCTCCTCAAGATTCTGCCCATTTGCTGGGGAGGATCTTTGCCAATATCAGTGGCCAATTCCCTCATAGAGCTCTCAAATGACAGAGCACTTTAAGATGAACCCATTCGTGGAGCAACAGTATTTTTACATGTTGTTATTCCATGCAGCTCGACTGTCTATTTCTACAATAGAATGCTGATAGCTGGAAGGCAGATAAAACTGAAGAAGTTTGCTAAAACAAACGAACACATTCATTTTCAGTAAAAACTAAAGATGGAGTAATGTTGTATGAACACTGAGAAATTGGATGAACGTGGAAGATCAGGCAGCATCCATGAGTAGAAATAGCTAGTCAATGCTTCGGGTTGGGACATTTTCTAAAGTTAAAGATCATTGGGCAATGTGGAGGGAAATTCATAATCAAGAAATCATTTCTGGACTCTGATCATTTTGATCCCATTGATCTGAAATTTTATCCTTTTATTTCTTACTTCAATCATTAATGCTCTATTTTGACACTTCTATATACACAACTGCACCATGAGATTTCCTTCACATTTTTACAATTTGATTTGAAGGTCAATTTTTTTTCTAAAAATTTCTCCACATGATTTTTCAATGGGAAATGGTTGCCTGCTGAGTCTCTCTTCTCTAATCCTGCATTATCAGTATTTTCCAACTTCCTACCACATATCCCAATTCCCTTGAATTTCCAAATGGATCTTACTTCTCTAACTCTTCCTTCTTCCCTTCCAAACCTGCCAAAGTGTCAATCTTTATTATTGTCTTTGGTCTTTCCTTCCACTCCTACGCCAAATCCCTATTCCTGGACTTTCTCTGCTTTGTAAAATATTCTGAGATGCACTTTCTACTTTTGATGTTGTCGCTGCACAAAATGGCATAACATTGTGATCAACTGAGAATTTTTATCAATGAGCTTCTTGTAAGTGATTGATTTTATTTTTAAAATGACGTGCAATGAAAATCCATTTACAATACAAAGAGGATAAACCCTTTCCAAAAACACTGCTCTTATGACTTAAAAATCAAGGCTCATTTGTTCACATTTGTTTTGCTTTTAATTCTGTTCGGGTTCAAAAACTGTTCAAGTAACAAACAAAAAGTAGAAAGATTAACGTATATGAACCATGAGTTTGGGAAAAGCTTACAGTTGCCAAGCAACACAGTGTTCCAGGGGACTGTGCAGTATCCTGGAGATTGGTTGGCACCTGTGTAATCTTGACAATTTCGGATCACCACAGATTGCCTCTTGTGAACATTATTTCTCAAAGCCATGCATTTTTTAATACAGTTTCCATGGCAGAGAATGATTGCTGCGGTCACACAGTAAAACAATGGTATCAACCTTTAAAATATCCTTTTGTTGAATCAGAAATTATTTACTCACCAGCATTTCAGTATTAGTATTACATAACAACATATGAAATAGGAGATGGGGTAGGTCATCTGGTCCATCGAGCCTGCTCTGCCATTCAATAAGATCATGTTTTATCCGGCGTTGGACTCAGCTTCACCTTTCTGCCTTTTCCCCATAATCCTCATTCCCTTACAATGCAAAGATCTAACCAACTATGTCTTAAATATACTTAATGAGGTAAACTCTACTACTTCTTTGGGCAGAGAATTCTTGAGATATAGTACTCTCAGGAAAAATAAATTCCTCATCATCTCCATCCATATAACTATATAACCATTTACGGAGCGGAAACAGGCCATGTCGGCCTTTCGAGTCCGCACTGGTTCACGAGAACAACTCCACTAGCTCACGATGACCTTTTCCATCCAGCACGGAGCATATCTGGCCCAGTACCATTGGGAAGAAGGTACAGAAGCATCAAAATCAGGACTTCCAGGCTGGGAAATAGCTCCTTCTCACATGCTGTGAGATTGATGAACAGCATCTGTCCAATGCAGAAATCTATCCTAAATGTACTCCCCTGAATTTTAAAACTTTGTACCCAAGTTCTGGTACTACAAGTGGAAACAACATTTCTGCCTCCATCTTATCTATTTATTTCATAATTTTATGTGTTTCTATAAGATTCCCCAAATTCTAGCAAGTATAGTTCTGAGCGACTCAACCTCTCCTCAAAGGCTAACCCCTTATCTCTGAAATCAACCGGTAAATCTACTCTGCCTCCATTGCCAGTATATCCTTTCTCAAGTTACGAGATCAAAACTGCATATAGTACTCCAGGTGTGGACTCACCTGTTCCCTGTATGGTTGCCTCAGAATCTCCCTGCTCTTAAATTCAAACACTCTAGCAATGAAGGCCATCATTACATTTGCCTTCTTGATTGCATGTTGCACCCGAAAACCAATCATTGTGATTCATGCACAAGCACTTCCAAGTCCCTCTGCACATAGTGTGCTGCAATCTTTCACCAAATAACTAATACTGATCCTCTATCTCTTTCCAAACTGGACGACTTCACATTGTACTCCATCTGCCAGACCCTCTCCCACTCACTTAACCATATAACCATTTACGGAGCAGAAACAGGCCATGTTGGCCTTTCGAGTCCGCACCGGTTCACTGATTTTGTGCGCTCTCTTCAGGCATTGGTCCCGGTAGATCTTCATTCAATAACGATGGGCGAATTCAATGCAGGTGGAATCATTAACCTATCTCAACACTCTGCAGATTCTTTGCATCCTCTGCATTATTTGCTTTTCAACTCATTTTAGTATCGTCAACAAAATTAGATATGTTACACTCGATCACTTCTTCCAAATCATTAAAGTACATTGTTAATAATTGTAGACCCGACACTGGTGCCTTTAGCATTCTGCTCACCACTGATTACCTATAATAATTTTGCTGTGTGCAGGATTCAATTTTGAACTCTGTGTTCATGGTTTGATCATTAACTCTGTGAAAAATAGGGAAGTAGTTTAAAAAAAGGAAGTATAACCCATCCAGTATGTCCTATAACTTTAGCTATTTTGCCCTTGCAATGCAATAATACAAGATCGACTTCTGTATTATGTATTTGAAGACCTGCCTACCAGACCTTTATTTCATAGATTACAACTTCCAGAATTTAGATCTTAGCTTTCAGTCCTATTCTCTTAGCTCTTGGGTCTCAGTGTCACAGACAACAAACAGAAATTAACCTTCACCCTCCCTACCTACTTCTCCCTCAAACAAAGACATCATCTGAAATAAAAAGAAATTCAGAAAAGCTATGCATGGCACGGAAGATAATAATAATAATGTAAAAATCAATGGCCGCTTAATTCATGGTGACAACAGCATTCTTAGTCCTAAATGCATACTCAGTTTCCATCTTCCTTTGTTTCCTTTTTACTTAACTTTTGGTCTTGTCCAATAAATAGTAAAATTGCTTTTGCTTCAGTCACCAACATCCTGAAAGAGAAGTGAAGTGATGGGGGATTTATCTAAAGTGGGAGATTGCAACAAAACCTTATTATCTGAATTGTGAAAGATTGTTGAGCTTTGGGATACAGAGGGATCTGGTACAAGATTTATAACAAGCGAGTGTATGAGGATAACAAGCCATAAGAAAAACTAACAATGTAATAATTTATTGCAAGAGGAATTAAATACAAAAATAAGGTTATGTTGGAATTGTATACAGCACTGGTGAAATTACAGCCACTTTCTCCCTCTTGCTCTGTGATATACTTCATTATTAAGACTGCCACCATACCTCAGTCCTCATTTTTCTTTTCTCTGTTTTCTTTCTTGAACATGTAGTATCCCATAATATTTAATTTCCTGTCATGCTTTCTAATATGACCAGAAGATCATAATTACGTTTTACCTGCACTTCACCAATATGCAAATCAGGAATAGGTAACTTGGCTTCAAGCCTGCTCCATTATTTGATAAAATCATGGCTGATTTTTATTGTACTTTCAACTGCATTTCCTACTGCATTTTATTCAATTTTACTTATCAAATATCTATTCAGTTTTATGAGTAAAATATTCAAAGGTTCTGCTTGAACTTCTCTTGTGGAAACTGCTCCAACAATTTGTGATTCTTTGAGAGAAACAGTAAAATGGGTGGTTAGATGTAAGATTGAAGTGATTGGAGCACAAAATAGAGACCCATTCATGAATGTGGTATGTGGTTGAGTAAGTAAATGAGTAATTGGTGTTTGTCTTGCCATACTCAGAGTAAAGAGGGGGTAGTTGCGGTGGATAAAAATGAATAAAGTAGAGGGGTTAGTGCACCCTGGATTGATGAGGGAATTAAGGGTGAAAATTGCAGAAATGCCTGTCACACTTCTGTCATCCTTCACTATAGTGTGCAGCAGATGACAAAATAATTGCAAATGATCATCCTTTTTCCAAAGATGGAGGAAGGATTAAACCCTCTAATCACAGACTAACTTCAGTGGTAGGAAGTCATATTGAACATTTTTTGTTTGATATTCTGCAATGCACAGAACACTGCTTTGCTTGATGTTTATTTAATCATTTGGTTTTGGAATGTAGGAGTTAACATAACATATAACATAACAATTACAGCACGGAAACAGGCCATTAGGCCCTTCTAGTCCGCACCGAACCAAACACCCCTTTCTAATCCCACCTCCCTGCACAATGCCCATAACCCTCCATCTTCTTCTCATCCATAGACCTGTCCAACCTTTTCTTAAATAATACAATTGACTCCGCCGCCACTATTTCTCCCGGAAGATCATTCCACACAGCTACCACTCTCTGAGTAAAGAAGTTCCCCCTCATGTTACCTCTAAACCTCTGCCCCTTAATTCTTAACTCATGTCCTCTTGTTTTAAACTTTCCTCCTCTTAACGGAAATAGTCTATCCACATCCATTCTGTCTATCCCTTTCATAATCTTAAATACTTCTATCAAATCCCCTCTCAACCTTCTACACTCCAAAGAATAAAGACCCAATCTGTCCAATCTCTCCCCATACTCCAGATGCTTAAACCCAGGCAACATTCTGGTAAACCTTCTCTGCACTCTCTCCACTCTGTTTATATCCTTCCTATAATTAGGCGACCAGAACTGCACACAGAACTCCAAATTAGGCCGCACCAACGTCTTATACAATCTCAACATCACCTCCCAACTCCTATATTCCATGCAATGATTGATAAAGGCCAGCATACTAAAAGCCTTCTTCACCACCCTATTCACGTGAGTTTCTACCTTCAGGGAACGATGTACCGTCACTCCTAAATCTTTCTGCTCTTCTGTATTCCTCAATGCTCTCCCATTTACCACATATGTCCTATTCTGATTCTTCTTACCAAAATGAAGCACCTCACACTTAACAGCATTAAATTCCATCTGCCATTTTTCAGCCCACTTTTCTAAGCAGCCCAAATCCCTCTGCAATCCTTGAAAACCTTCTTCATTATCCACTATTCCACCTATCTTAATATCTTAGTATCGTCTGCATATTTACTAATCCAATTCACCACCCCATCATCTAGATCATTAATGTATATAACGAACAACAATGGGCCCAATACGTTCAAAAAAAATTTCAAATGACACAAAACAACTGAAAAGTGGAGGGAATAGTGATGGACCTTAAGAAAACTTACCTTGGCGAAATACACACAGAATATTAAATTTAATTCAGACAAATGCAAGGAAGTGCAAAATGCTTCCTCTGGACCATTCATTGCATCTCATAAAGACATAATATTAGGAGTAGAAGAGTGGTTTTATAAAATTCTACCATATTGTTAAAATTGAGCACCTATCCAAAGTCCATGACAAGAGATACTAGAGACTGCAGATGCTGGAATCTGAAGCAAACAAAACAAAGTACTGGGTGGGGGGTTACTCAAGTAGCATCAATGGTGAGGAGGAGGAGCAAAAGGGATTGTTGATGTCAGCAAAGTACATGACAAATTGATAGCTTTTAACCTGCTTTGTATTGTTGCAGTGCTCTACTTTCATTTACTCACAGCCTTTCAATATGTAGTGAATATGTGTGCTTTCAATAATATATCATAACTTTCTACTTTCCTGGTATTTTCAAGTTCAAATTTATTATCATCTGAATGTACTTATACAACCAGCACTTCTCTGAACCACATCTCACATACATAAACACACGTTAAACAACACATAATAATTACATACTGTATATACGTGAAGATATAATTTAAAATAAATGTACATAAATATCTTGGGATGATTTACTCCATTACAGGATACGGTTCATCAATCTCACAGCCTGTGGGATACAACCAATTTCCCAGCTTGGGAGTCCTGATTTTAAAGCTCCTGTACTTCCTTGATGGTAGGGGGTCAAAGATACTGAATGCTGGATGGAAAGAGTCCTCAATAATTCTTTGTACCCTGTCTAAGCACTATCTCAATTACATGCCAAATTGTTAGGCGTGTAAAATGGGGTTACTGGGCAGTTTGCCCAGTTATGCAGCAGTTAGAAAGGGTCCAACCCAGTCAACCCCGTCAGAATCCAACTGGGTCCCTGATCTACCTCAGAGGTAGTCAGGGAACCCAGTTAAACTTACCTAGGTCGCATTCACAGAAGATTTGAACAGGAAAGTGGCCGACCCCTTTATTCTGGTGACATCAGCCCTTGCGTGCATGCGTCACGGGGCAGTCAGCATCTGAACGTCTGGCAATACTTCTGGTAGTGCGTGACGTGTCATTGTGGGGGCGGGATCCCCCTTAAATCACCAGGTTGGTGATTTAATGGGTTGATTACCCCTACAATTTGAAAGAGCTACCCAGGTGCTGCAGTTTAAAAGGGGCTATTGGTTCACTTAGATGAGGCATTTCACAGAAGTAGTATATAAATGCAGATACAAGGCAGCTGTCTTATGTTTTGCAATAGAATGAAATAAAAGTATTGGTTACTTGGCAATGGATCAGGCAACTGTGAGCAGTGCATTACTTGTAACAGTAACAATGTTCTTAAGAAAATACTTACACCCACTAACAACTAAATCTTATGCAAGCTGACAGCTTCTGGATTGCAACTTCAGATAGTATTCAATTTATAAGACATGATTGTAAAAAAAAAAATCAAATTTTTCCATTGCAGATAAAAGACTATGAAAAGTTGGACTCTGAAGAAGACCGTTTATGTCGAAGCCGACAGATCTATGATAAATACATAATGAAAGAACTGCTCTCCTGTTCACATGTGAGTTTACTTCTTTATAAAAATATCCATTTGATAAGCTTCATTTCACATCTGTTTGAGGATCTGAATTGTATAATTGCATTGCATACAAGTCCTATAGTTCTGCCTTTATTTATACTAACCGAGCGAGAGGTGACTTTTAGACCCAATTACTGCTGCCATGATATCCAACATACCATTCCACAATCATCTATATCCAAATATGAAAAATAGAAGTTAAGAGTAGGCACCTTTCACCAGTTCACTCTTTCTTAAGATTACTGCTGATCTTTTACTTTCTGGTAACAGCCCCATATCCCTTGAATTCTTTAATATCTTGAATATACTCAAGAGTTTTGGCCTCCACAGGCTTCTTGGGTAAAGAATTCTAATGATACACAACATTCTGGGTAAATGCATGCTTTCTCATCTATGGCTTGATGACTGTTAACTTCATTTTGAAACTGTGACCCCTGATTGCATACAACCCATTTAGGGGAAATATCATCACTGTACCATCTGATAAAGAACCTTGGAAAGAGGGCATCTTAAGTGTTATGGTCAGATTTGGCCTTCTTACCTGAAGAAAAAGTACTGTTATGAGCCCAGAAGACCCCAAAACCTAGCAGCAATAGAAATTCACCAAGACAAGTGGTTACTTAAACAAAAATTACTTTTAGTTATCTTTAAACATGAAAACAGGATCAAACTTCAACTTATTACTATTAAATTAACTTAACCTAACTTAACCCCCCTTCGAATTCTAAGTGCATGTGTATGTAGTGTGTATACAAGTTCAGAAAAGTTCTTCAATTCACAGTCCAATATAACTTCTCACTCCTTCAAGTTCACTGGTTGAAGGCAATTCTTAAACTGTGCACAGATTTTAACATTTATAAATTTCACCAGGCTTTGGTGCTTGAAAGGTAAATGGTTACCACTAAGGAAGGTTCTTCTTGCATGGACCACAATGGCATTTACCGGGCTGAACTAAGAACACACAACCCGTCTTCAAAATGGGGTTTTTCCACAAGCATGCCAGCTTGTCATTTTCCAGTCCCAGCTATTGCTTCTGAACTGTAGAACTGAATTTTCTCTTTCTTTCTCTCTCTCTCTCTCCCTCCCTCCCTCAGAGAAAAAAAAACAGATGACCCTCTTAGAACAGCCAACAGCACTCAGACAGACTGCATCTATAGACCTAATCTTCAGAGTTCGTTCATCTGTTGCTTTCCAAAACAATAATCCATTACTCCACAGCATGTCCGATTAACACCTACTTGTGAAGTCCTTGTAGGCATCCTTCAAAGTCTTTCCAAAGGCACCCAGATTCTGCACTGTTTGGCTTGAGCAGAGCTCTGGCATTTTAAATGAGATCTGTTTTGAAGTGTTTGTATGTGATCTACACAGCCACCATTTATCTCCTTTTAAAACCTATCTATATACAATATAAAATATAATATAATCTGTCACAGTACATACTTGCCATAAAGGAAGTGCAGCAAGGAATGAATTGATTTGCTCGAAGAATGGCAAATTTACTGTGTGAGAAGAGGTATTGAAGACTCGCTCTGCATTCTCTGGGTTTCAAAGAAGAGAGGAGATTTCAATGACAAAATGGTAAAGTGTTTAATTAGGAAAGGCCTAATTATGATAGGATAAGGGAGAGTAATTTGGAAAGAGATGTTCTCTGTAGAAAGCACTGAAATAATGTGGAAGATAGTTGGAGACGACTTGTGCAGGGTTTTTGATAGGTTTGTCCCACTGAGACAGGGAATAAATAGATGGTAGGAAAAATGAACCATAATTTTCAAAACAAGTGAGGCAAGAAGGAAGCATACATTAGATTTAGGGAGCTCATGGGAATTGTATGATAGCCAGAAGGAACTTAAGAAAGGACTCAAGAGAGCAAGAAGAAGGCATGAGAATTACCTGTAATTGGGTCTGTTAATTACGAAAAGATTGTTGGAAAGTTGGTTTTCCTGCTGGAAGCATGGATATTGAAAATACTTGTCTCATAGAAATTGTTTAGTGTGGGACAGATGAAAATATGAACTCACTATTTGTTCTGTTGCAGCCTTTCTCGAAGCAAGCAGTGGATCATGTCCAAACTCAGTTGGCCAAGAAGCAAGTGCCACCCAATCTCTTCCAGGTATGTTTACACGGCAAAGCATGTTTGCTTAAAAAACAATAGACATCTTATGGAAATACTCACTCAACTGTATTTCCCATGGAGAAGGACATGGAAACTAGGGAATTCAAGGAAGAGAATAAAGATTTTTTTGAAACATTTCCACATTATAGAACAAGCAGTGCTGGCAGTCTTCATGTATTATGGTGGATAAATTCCCAGGACGTGATTAAGTGTATCCTAGAACAGCCATTCTCAACGCAGGCCCTATGCCACCACCACCAACCCCCTCCTCTCTCTGGGTGGTGGGGGGGGGGGGGTGAAGGTCCACAGCACAATCAATTTCAAGTCTTGTTTTCTTTTCACCTCACATAACGTAAATAGAACCATAGAACATTACAGCACAGAAAAACAGGCCGTTCTACTCTTCCGATCTGTGCCCACCAATAAAGCTAGTTAGTCCCACTGACCTACTCTCATTCCAGACCACTCCTTTCCATGTATATATCCAATATATGTTTAAAACTCAAGATTGAATCTGCATTCACTACATCAGATGGCACTCATTCCATACTCCTACCACTCTGAGTGAAAAACTTTCCCCTAATGTTCTCCTTATACCTCTCTCTTTTCAGCCTAAAGCTATGACCTTTTCTATTTATCTCCCCCAAGTTAACCAGAATCATCCTATTCACATCTACTCTATCTATACTCCTCATAATCTTATAAACCTCTATCGTCTCTCCTCATTCTTCTTCGTTCCAAGGAGTATAATCCTAACCTGTTTAATCTTTCCCAGTATCTCAACTCCTGAAGACCCAACAACATCTTAGTAAATCTTCTCTGCACTCTTTCAATCTTATTGATATCTTTCCTGCTGCTGGGTGACCAGAACAGCACACAATATTCTAAGAGTGGCCTCACCAATGTCTTGAATAACTTCAGCATAAAATCCCAACTTCTATACTCAATACTTTGATTTATAAAGGCTAAGATGCCAAAAACTTTCTTCACAACCTTGTCCACATGCAACACCACCTTCAGGGAACAATGTATATACATTTCCAGATCTCTTAGCTCTTCTGCACACCTCAGTGGCTTACCATTTACTGTGTACATCCTACCCTGATTCACCCTTCCAAAGTCTAACACCTCATACTTATCTGCATTAAATTCCATCAGCCATTTACTGGTCCAATTTCACAGCTGGTCCAGATCCCTCTGCAAGCTTTCAAAATCTTCCTCACAGTCCACAATGCCTCCAAACTTTGTGTCATCTGCATACTTGCTTATCAAATTCACCATCTTACCATCTAGGTCATTTATATAGATAACAAACAATAATGGTTCCAACACAGATCCCTGAGGCACACCACTTGATACAGACCTCCGGTCTGAGAAGCAACCATCCACCATCACTCTCTGTTTTCTTCCACCAAGCCAATTTTGAATCCTGTTTGCAACTTCTCTATGTATACCTAGTGTCCTAACCTTTTGAACCAACTTCTCAAGGAACTTTGTCAAAAGTCTTACTAAAGACCATATAAACAAAATCCACAGCCTTTCCCTCAAAAACTTCCTCAAAAAAACTCTACAAGATTTGTTAAACACAACCTACCACACGTAAATCCATGCTGACTGTCTCTAATCAGCTGATGACGGTCGAAATATCTATATATCCTATCTCTCAGAAATCCTTCAATTAATTTACCCACTACTGACGTCAGGCTCACTGGCCTATAATTGCCTGTTTTACTTTTGGAGCCTTTCTTAAACAGCAGGACAACATGAGCTACTCTCCAATCCTTTGGCACCTCCCCCGGGACTAAGGACATTTTGAATATATCCACTAGGGCAATTTCAGCACTTGTCTCCCTCAAGGTGCTGGGGAATATCATATCTGGTCCAGTGGATTTGTCTACCTTTATTCGTTGCAAGGCAGCAAGCACCTCCTTCTCCTTTTTATGTAGTCAGGAAGAAAGAAGTATGGAAGAAACCAAAACTTGACTGCTTAACAGGAAAGGGGACCCATAAACTTTGAGCGGAGTACAAGGGGGCCATAGCTAATAAAAGGGTGAGAATGGCTGTCCTAAAACATTAACATAAGCTAGGGAAGAAATTGTGGAGCCTGAGTAGTAATATTTGTATATTTGTAGCCATTGGTGAGGTACAGGAAGATTGTGCGATGACTAATGTTGAACATTTATTGAAGAAGTCTGCAAAAATAAGCCAGGGAACTACAGGCCAGTGAGTTTTAAATCAAAGGTGGGAAAATTACTGGAGGGAATTCTGAAAAACAAGATATAGCTGCATTTGAAAAGGCAAGGACAGATTTGGGAAATCATTGCTTTGTACTTGGGAAATCACGTGTCACAATTTTAATTGAGGTTTTGAAAGATGCAACCAAGAGGATTGATGAGGTCAAAACAATAGATGCTAATTTTATTTTAAACTTTTACAGGTGTAAGTAATGTATTTTAGAAAGTTAAATCAGGGTATAACTTGCACTGTAAATGGCAGAGCCCTGGAGAATACTGTAGAACAGAGAGACCTAGGGGTACAAATACAGTACCACTCCTATTATTCAAAATGGTTGGGACTGAGTCTATGTAAATGTTTTTTTCAGATAACTGGTCATATTTAAAAAAAAACAGCCCAGTAGCATTAGAAAAATCATTTGTACCAATGTTTAAACAAGGGAAGGCTTTTTAAGTATTAAAATAATGTTTAATTCTTACCCCTTGTAACATTGTTTAAACAACAACAAACAACTAGGGAAGACTTTTAAAGCGTTAAAATATTAGCCCCTTTTCCACTGGCATCCCAGTTAATTGACTGTGCAGTGTCCTGGGATAGGAAGCACTTTGTGCTGTTTCCACTGGGCCCACCCTTAAGTTGGACACAACTCATCACCGGGGATTGAAGTGTTTTACCTTCAACTGGAAATGGATGACTTTATGCTTTTCCTTTTCCACTGGTTTTATTGGCACGCCAGCATCAACTGATCCCAGGGATATGAGTAGGGGTCGGGGTGGTTAATCCCTGGCGTGAAATGATATAATTTCATGCTGGCATGCTGACAGTTTTCTTTTTCCACTGGACCCTGTCCTGGGACAAGGTGCCAGTGGAAAAAGGGCTAATGTTTATTTCTTACCAAAAAAATGCTGGCTGCCACCAATCACCGACACCTCCCCATTGAGGCCCTGCTGCTGCCGGGAGCCAGACATCCCTGTTCCTGCTGGGAGGCCACTCTCCTTGATGACACCGGGACTAGGGATTCTTCCCATCGCTTGCTGCTGGGAGACAGTGGCACGTAGTTTGAGAAGGAGAGTTGGAGGGA
Organism: Narcine bancroftii; assembly: GCF_036971445.1. Classification (NCBI taxonomy): domain Eukaryota; kingdom Metazoa; phylum Chordata; class Chondrichthyes; order Torpediniformes; family Narcinidae; genus Narcine; species Narcine bancroftii. Next base: position 130,001,703 of record NC_091472.1, read on the forward strand.
AAAGTCAATAGGGGTAGGTTAAGAAGAAATGGAAAGAGAGAGGGGAGGGAGTTACCTGAAGCGAGGACAATCGTTCTAATTTCATGTCGGGTGAATTTCTTTTCAAAGTGTGAGGTCAGTTCAACTCCAAAAAAAATTTTTTCAGAAAAATTAGGATTTTGGAGAATCCAATTTTGGATAATCGGAGTTGTACTGTACTTAGTTCTCTTAAAGTAGTGTGATAGGTAAATTTAAATTTTAAATTTAGACATACAGCACAGTAACAAGCCCTTTTGTCCCACAAACTTGTGCCACCAGATACACCCACTTGGCCTACAGCCTCCAATAAGTTGAAGGGTGGAAGGACACCAGAGCACCCAGAGGAAACCCATAGAGACATGGGGAGAATGTACAAACTTATTGCAGACAGTGCAGAATTCAAGTCCCGATCACTGGCACTGTGACAACATTGTATTAATTACTACACTAACCATGCTGCCAGGTTAGCAAGATGGCAAAGAAAAGTAAAACTTGATAGTCTGCAGACACCAAGGTTGAAGTAAAAACACAATGCTGGAGAAACTCAGCAGGTCAAACAGTGTATGTAGCAAAATCCTTTATGTAACAAAGATAAAAATACATAACCAATGTTTTCCTTCATCAAGGTATGAAAAAATGTCAGCAGGCATCCGAACAAAAGAATAGGCAGAGGCATGGTCACAAAGACAGGGGGTAATAGGTGGAGAAGGGAGGGAGGAGGACAGCAGCGATCAAGGGAAGGAGGGATGGCTGGGTGAATAGAGAGGGAAAGGGGTAGAGAGTTGTCAGGAGAAGGGAAGGGAGAGCAGATTAGCAGAAACCAGAAAAATCATTGTTAATGCCATCTGGCTGGAGAGTGCCCAGATGGAAAATTAGGTATTGTTCCTCCAATTTATGGGTGGTCTTGGAGGGATAGTACATGAGGCTATGGACAGACATGGGAGTGTGATGCAAAGCTCAAATTGTTGGCTGCTGGAGGTCTCTGTCACTGGTGTGGACAGAGGAAAGGTGGTCAGCGAAGTGATAGCCCAGTCTGCCCCCAGTCTCTATGATATAGAGAAGGCAACAAATGGAGCACCGGATGCAGTAAATCAATCCTGCGGATACACAATTGAAGTGTTGCTTCACTTGAAAGGCCTGTTTTGGGCCCCGGACTGTGGTGAGGGAGGAGGTGTGGGTACATATGGCACCTCTTGCAGCCATGGGGGAAGGTTGGGGGAGGGATGAGTGCATAAGGGAGTCATGGAGGGAGCAGTCTCAATGGAAGGCAGAGAGGGGAAGATGTGACTGGTAGTGGGATCCTGTTGTCAGTGCCTGAAATTCCAGAGAATAATATGATGGATGCAGAGGCTGGTGGGGTAAGGACAAGAGGAATCCTGTGTTTGTTACGTCTTGAGGCAGAGGGGACCAAGGCAGATGAGCGGGAAATGGAGGAGATGTGGGTGAGGGCTGAGTTGATGGTGGTGGAGGGGAAGCCATGTTTGGGGCAGACATTTCAGAGATCAGGACTGGAAGACCTCATCTTGGGAACAGATGTGGCAGAGACAAAGAAATTGAGAGAAGGGAATAGAATCCTTGCAGAGGACAGGGTGTGAGGAAGTGTAGTCAAGGAAGTTGTGGAAGTTCGTGGGTTTTTAATCAATATATATGATGAGTGAAGAATGTATTTGGCATGTTTGCTTTTTTGGTCAGAACATTTATGACATGAATGTCCAAGACATTGGTGAGACCATATTTGGAATATTGTGTGCAGACTGGTCTCCAAGCTGTAGAAACAGTTTTATTAAGCTTGAAAGGGTGCAGAATATATTCATGAGGGTATTACCAGGAATGCAGAGCTTGAATTATGAAGAGAGACTGGAAAGGATTAGGCTTTTTTGGGCTTGAGATGTGAACTTATAGATGTTTATAAAATCAGTGGGACAGAGATTACATGAATGGTTACAGTCTTTTTCTCAGGATAGGGAAGTCTATAACAAGGTACAGATTTAAGGTGAAGTGAAAGACTTGAAAGGTTATGTTTTCACACAGAAGGTTGTGGATATGTGGAATGAGCTGCCAAAGGAAGCTCTGGAGGTGGGTACAATTCCAACGTTCAAAAGATATTTACACAGGGAGGTGGATGGGAAATATCTGGAGAGACAGAGGCCAAAGACATGCAAATAAGACTAATACAGGTTGACAGATTGACAGTAGACAGTATGAACAAACAAGTTGTGACTATTAATATTGAATTGTCATTTCCTTTTACCAGCCATATATTGAGGAGATCTGTGACAGTCTACGGGGAAAAATTTTTCAGAAATTTATAGAGAGGTATGTACAAAGCTAACTTCTGGATGCACAGTGTTTGTATATGTGTTGCAGCTGTTGTTTATAGAATAATGTGCAATGCAAATATTATTTTGAGAACAATGCATGCTGTTAGAATGCTATTTAAAAAGAGTTGTGTGTTATGCCAATCTTATTGACAAAATGGTTCTTGTACATGAATGCCTTGATTAAAATGAATATGAATATTCATTTTATTGCAAATCCTACTAAGAAGAGTTTGAGCAACTGACTTTTATGACTGGAAATGTATCATGCTAATGTTGGTTCCACATGAGTGCATACTCTGCAATGCCAATCTTTAAGTATGTACTCTGTCTGTGATTTTTAATATAAATGGGTACTTTGTGTGAATGTCATTCACAAGATACCTTGCAATACATGTCGTGGAATATCGTTAATACTACATTTTGTGGTATGTTAATTCTGATATTATAGGTTACACCCTCTATGAATGTTGTTTGTCACAGAATATGTCTGTATGTATGTTGTTTAATACAATGCATGTATTGCATTGGAAGCTAAGGTAACAGCCAACAGAGGCTACAACATGGGTTCTTCCTTGGGTGTTGATATGGAGTTGGCTACCGATTCCATTCTGGAAATAAAGACCTCGAGGATAATGTATAACATCATAAATGGATTCTCCAAAGCTTTTTGCTTTGTCATGCAGGCTTTTTGGTAGGTCTGATTATGTCCCAAACATCTTGGTATGTATGCAATATCCTTTGTCTATAGTCTGTCCCAGTAAAGCCCTCATCTAAAATTCTTAGGAGCTGCCACAATAACTCTTTTCCCTATAACATACAAATTCGTCCATACATGATGACCTACAATGTGTGTGCAGATGTATGCTGTGAAATGCCAGTTTTTGAGCTAAGTGACATATAAAATGACAGGTGTACTCTTCATTTTCTGGTGATTCATTGCTTGGGACCTCTGCTGGTAAGATTTCTTGGACATCTGAAATAAGCAAATGCCAACAAATAATTCACACTGTAGCTGCAATTGCTGGTTTCTCACTATTTACTTCTGTAAAAGGGACCAGGGAATATCATTACTATGTAGCCACCATGTCTGTCTGATATAAGAATTTGGTGTCCCATTTATAAATAAAGTCTTCTACTACCTGAATATATAAAACGTGTGGAATTAGATTGGTGGTAAGTATATGAATGAATGTTGGGACAATTGAATGTAAATTAAGAATGATAGTTGAGAAATGTTGTTTGTTGAATAATGGAAGTGTGATTTATGAAACAATGTTATTGGTTGATCAAATTTGTAGAATGTGAGCAGCTGAATTTATCTTTGTGTTTACCTGCTCTATTTGTTACTTCACCTCAAATCTGGAGACTTTCCTTGTTTCTTCTCATGGTGCCAGCATCTTCTTCAAATATTTCAGGAACAAAGGCGGGAGCCTGCTCTCATCCCTAAGTTTCTCCAAGTGTTTCCAAAGTTGTGCATTGACCTCCAGGAGTAGCTATAGACATGAATTGAAGGGACTTGGGAGTCTTTGTGCAGCATTCCCTGCATGTTAACTTGCAGGTTAAATTAATAGTAAGGAAGATAAAGGCTGAAGATCTGAAACATTGATGAGGAATTCTGTCCATGAATGCTCTCTGACCTGCTGAATTCCTCCAGCAATTCCTTATCTGCTGAAGCCAACTTTATAATTCACCCCTTATCAAATATAATACATTACATTCTGTAACCCCTTTGTTGCATTTCCATAGTGCCAGTATTGTGATGTCTTTTCCATGTAATTCTATGCAGTGATTGCATTGTGGCTGGTTGAAAGCAACTGAGGATGGTCTAAGAAAACTATATTTTAAAAAAATATTTTATTTATGATTTTCCAAACTTAAACTCAAACAGTTATCAATATTATCAATGTTAATGTTGACAAATCATTTGATTACAATTTACAACTATCAATTCTATACAAGATTTTCTGTAGAGTTCAAGCTTTTTCTGTCCCCTTCCCTCCCTGCCTCTTACACCCTCCACATTTAACACTTAACACTTAACCAATCACAGTTACATACAACATTCAGAATGTTCACAACAAACATATATAAGGGGTTTATGGATTTGTCATGTCACGGCGGCCAGTGCTCATGCTATTTTCTTTTTCTTGACTTTTCCTGGTTGGGATGGGATGGCTCCCCCCCCCCCCCCCAGCCAATTGAAGGGTAGATGGGGAAGGTACGCGAAGAGTCGCAAAGGTCCACGCTATAATTGTGCTCCTATAGAATTTAGGTATGGTTGCAAAATTTTCAAGAAAGTGTTATACTTTTTCCTTAAGTTGTAAGTAATTTTCTCCAGGGAAACACAACTTTACATTTCTGCGTTCCAGCGCGCGTTGCTCAGGCAGGAGTCGGACTTCCAGGTAACTGCTGTGAACTTCCTGGCCACTGATGATTACAAAATGGATTTGAAATTTGGACAGGTTCATCATAAGTCTTAAGTCCATTATGTTTCCCAACAAGAACAGCTCTGGGTCCTGTGGAAATTTTTTTACCTATGATTTTTTTTCCCAAGGCTTGGCCTAGTTACACCCCGAAGGGTCTCACATGTCCAGGTTGCATGCAAAAAGGTTCCTGTCGCAATACTTAATTGTTCTGATAATTCTGATTTAGATCTGTTCAATTTTTGTGGTGTCAGGTACAGCGGTGTAGAAAATTGTTTTGTACCAGCCTGGACCACACATTAATGAGTGCAGTCATGCTAGTCCGACACACATCGGACCAGCACCGCTCTTCAATCATTATTCCTAACTCTGACTCCCACCTCTGCCTTGATTTGTGAAGATCCTTCCGCTTGAAGCAAGAAACACATTGCCAAGATGAACTTCCATGTGTTCTCCTTTCGAATCATGTTCTCTATGTCATTGCACACTGGTAGGGCCATATTTGACCTAATTTGTCCTGTAGAAAAGAAAGATTTTTTATAATTTCTAACTGAGAGGGGTGGGCAAGGTGGAAGATGTGGACAGAATTTTATTCATAATTGCCAAAGTTTATAAAAGTTTTCAGTTCAGTTCCTTAAACTATATGTAATTTTTTCTAAAGGTATACAATTTTGCATTTCAATATGCCATCTGTCTATTTGTACCAACTCTGTTTTCCATGTTACCGCTATACATTTCTTTGCCATCGCTACTGCTATATATTTTTTTTTTTGATATTTATCTAATTTCAGTTTTATATCTTCATATATATTCCCTAATAAAATATTCTTGGATCTTTTTGTATCTTTATCTTCATAATTCGTCCTAACAATGCACTCAAATCTTTCCAAAATTGTTCCACTTTCTCACAGGACCATACTGAATGTAAAAAGGTCCCTATTTCCTTGTTACGTCAAAAACACTTATCTGGATAATTGGAATCAAGTCCATTCAATTTATGTGGAGTATAATATAACTGATTAAGAAAATTATGTTGAACCGTTTGATATCTAGCATTAAATGTATTTGTAACATTCTCTTGACACAATTTTGACCATATTTCCTCCTGAATTTGTATATTTAAATCTTTTCCCCATTGTAATTTTGATTTTTATATATTTTTTTTTCTTTTAGTTTCTTGTAATTTTATATACATATTAGTAATAAATGTCTTCATAATAAATGTATCTGTTATTATACCTTCAAATTGACTTTGTTCCGGGAGTCTCAAGTCTGCTCCTAATTTCTTTTTTAAATGATTTTAATGGATAATATGCAAAAATTGTAATATTTTGTATATTATATTTATCTTTTAATTGCTCAAAAGTTTTTTTTTTAAATCCCCAAAGCAATCTTTTATCCTCTGTATACCTGCAGTGGAACGTCTTATTTGATAAATCATACTTATTCCACAGTTTTTAAAATGACATTAGCCGCCTCCGCTCGTAACAGTCTTCTACGCATATGACACCATTCCAGCGCCAGGTGTTCAACCCCCATTTGATTCCTAGATATTGGTTTATTTTATTCCAAATGGAGATTATTTGTTTTAGTATAGGGCTGCCTGTTTTCCCAGATAACAATTTGGTGTCCCATTTATAAATAAAGTCTTCTGCTACCTTCTCATCTACCATGTGCAGGTCAATTTGTGCCCAGGATTATACACCTTCCTCCTTGAAGACTGAGGTGATGTTTCTTGTCTGGGCTGCCCAATAATATTTCTTGAAGTCTGCCCAGTCTGTAATCCCAGGTCATTTTTTCCATTAAGACCCTGGCTACTTTTCCGATCCATAGAAATGTCCTTATTTGCGAAAGCAAATTTTGGAAGAATTCCCAGGACAACACCACGGGCAGTATCTGGAAGAGGTACTGAAGTCTCAGCAACACATTCATTTTAACACAGTTGACCCTGCCCACTAACATTATGGGCAGGAACATCCACCTATTTAGATCCTCCTCAATTCTCCCAAACAAGGGTGTATAATTTAGTTTATAGAAGTTATTCAAGTTATTGTCTATTCTGACTCCATGATATTTGTACCCATTTTGTGGCCACTTTAAATAATTATCTTCTTGATATTGACTGTAATCCCCCTTAGTAAATGACATGATTTTGCTCTTGTCCCAATTGACCATATACCTAGAGATCTTCCCATAGTCCTCCAGAGTAGAGCACTGTCACATTTGTGGCCCGAAATGTGAAGTTAATAAAACATTAAACACAAGTCTTATCAGGTAAACTTCTCTGGGTCTTTATTCTCCCGTTTCCTTTGTTCTCCTGCTTGTGTTCTTATCTCTCTCTCATACCACGTGACTTCCGGTATATCTCATACATATTCATTATCATGACACCCCTCCTTTAATCAGAAATAAACTTTACCTTCACTTTCCAATATCCCTCGGAAACATACAAACATCGTAACTAATGGTAATACTATAACTCAACTACATAAAATTTACTTCCTACAGCACTCATACATGCACTTTATGATATAAGATTAAAATACTGTCCCAAAGTTCTTATCAAAACTATGGCACAAAGTCTTCGTATCGTTTGGGCGCTTTCCGGTTTCGTTTCGGCCTGCCTGCGATATTGTCGTCGCTTCTTGGTTGTTCACTCTCAGCGTTGGAAATACTGCTCACCACGGCTTCGAGTGTTTCTGGCACTCTAGTCACTTCATCAGGAGTGCTGGTAACTGCCTCTGGAACATCATCAGGTCTCTCAGTTTCAGCATCTCATATTGGCCTTTCAACCTCTTCGCTCGATGTATCTCTGGACTGGTACCTTTTTACACCTGAGACATTTCTCTTATACAGGACTCCAGTCGGAGACTTGACTGTCACCATACTGCCACTTCTGGATACGACAGTATAGGGTTGATGGTAATAAGGTGTGTCTAGCTTACCACCAGTTTCATGCCTCACTAGAACATTATCTCCTGGCATGATGTCTGAGTACTTGGCTCCACGTTTCGAATCTGTGTACAGCTTTGCTGCACCTTTCTTTTCAGCATCGTGGTCCCTCATCTCCTGGTCGTCTCGGATTTCCTTTATTTCTGGCATTTTTGTGCAGATTTTTCTCCCAAAAAATCCTTCTGCAGGACTTTTTCCAGTGGTTGCATGAGGCGTTGCTCGATAGACAGCCACATAAGATAGCAATGCTTCTCACCAATTTTGTCCTTCTGCGTGTGCAATCCTCAATCGTTTTTCAATGGACTGATTTTGTCTCTCTACTTCTCCGTTGGCTTGCGGCCATTTCGGAGTTACTTTATGATGGTGGATACCTGTGGTCCTCATGTATTCCGCAAATGTCTCTGAAATGAATTGTGGACCATTGTCAGAGTATAATGTAACAGGTAATCCATATCTTGCGAATATCTCTGCTAACGATGGTATTGTTTTTTCAGTGGTTGTGGACTTCAACACCACGTACTCATAGTATCTGCTGTAGTAATCTATCACTACCATAATTGATTCACCCGTCGGTAAAGGTCCAAGAACATCAACAGCTACGTCGATCCATGGTCCTGTCAGGAGTTGCGTACTCCGGATCGGTTCTGGCGGATTACTCCTACTTGTGATTTGACATCCGTGACAAGTTTTAACAAATTTCTCTGCGTCTTTATCACAACTTGGCCACCATACCTTGGTCCTGAGGTTTTGCTTGGTACCAACAATACCTAGGTGTCCTTCATGAGCTAAGGATACGATCTTCGGTCTCAATCTTTGTGGTATCACCAATCTGCAACCTCTTAATACACATTGTCCAATGCAACAAAGTTCGTCTCTAATGGGAATGTAAGCCTTGTGAATACACTTGTCCCATTGTCCACTCTGTATGCATTCTCTTACTTCCATGAGTTCTGGATCACGTTCGGATTCTCTCTCGACTTCCTTCGTAGTCACAGCTTTCGGTGTCGACTGAATAGCTACGAAGCGTACAAAGCTCTCTGTTTCTGTTCCCAATTCTGACTTGGATTGTGGACCTCCATCCTTCACCAATCTGGACAGCGGATCAGCAATGTTTGCTTTCCCTGCTATGTGGATTACTTTATATTTGTAGGGTTGTAGTCTAAGTACCCATCTCTCTATTCTGGCACATGGTTTGGATCTAGGTGCATAGATCACCTCTAATGGCTTATGATCTGTGATGAGTTCAAATTCAATGCCGTATAAATATGCATGGAACCTCTCACAGGCCCATACAAGTCCGAGTGCTTCTTTCTCTGTCTGAGAGTATCTTCTTTCCACATCTGATAACGATCTGCTGGCATAGGCAATGATTCTTGGTCCTCCATCATGCATCTGGACCAACACGGCTCCTAAACCATCTGGGCTGGCATCCGCTGTGACTTTGGTTGATGCCGCCGGATCGTAATATCCAAGGGTTTTTGCATCTGTCAGGCTTTGCTTCAGCGCTGTGAACGCTTTCTTCTGCTCAGATCCAAAATGAAATGGTACACCTTTCCTGGTTAGTTTCCTTAGTGGTTCTGCCACTGTAGCGAAATTAGGAATGAACTTTGTACAAAAATTGACCAATCCCAGGAAACTCCTCACCTCTGTTGCGTTCTGAGGTGCACGTGCCTCTGCAATAGCTTTCACCTTGGCCTCTGCAGGGTTTAGTCCTTCCTGTGTAAGTCTGTGTCCCATGAAGTCCATTTCTGACACACCGAACTGGCACTTGTTTCCATTCACGGTAAGGCCTGCCTCCTGTAGTCTAGATAGTACACGCCTCAACCATTTGTCATGTTCTTCCTTGTTGGTGCATGGACTATGATGTCGTCAGAAATGTTGGCAACTCCAGGAATGCCTTGAATCACTCGATGGATTTCATACTGGTAGATCTCCGAAGCTGCATTAATTCCAAATGATAGTCTCTTGTAACGATACAATCCACAGTGAGTCACAAATGTAGTTACATCTCGGGAACCTGGATCCAGCTCTAATTGATAATAGCCCCATTTTAGATCAATTTTTGAGAATACCTTGCTGGTAGTTAGTTCTTGAAGTATTTCTTCCACTGTTGGTATAGGGTGTCGTTCTCTAATTATAGCTTCATTGGCCATTCTCATGTCAACACATAGTCTTATGTCTCCCTTTGGTTTGGGCACAATCACTACGGGACTGACCCATTGTGTCGAATGTTCCACCGGTTCGATAATGTCTTGTTCGATCAATTCTTTAATTTTGGCCATGACTTTCCCACGAAGTCCAAACGGAGTTCTGCGCATTGGTTGTGCCTTGGGTTTGACCGTTTCATCTACCGCTAGCTTCAATTGTCGACCTTTCAACTTTCCTACTCCTTGGAAGACTGCGGGGAATTCTTGCTTCATATCCTCGTATGACTGAATTGAATTGACACAAGCTCCAATATGAAGTATTGCCAGGTCTTGCGCTGTGCTTCTACTCAGCAATGGTTCTCCCCTCTCTTCTATGACCATAAACTCTGCTTCGGTGTACCTATCTCCAGCTTCAACAGTTGCAGTAAAACATCCAATGGTCTGCAATGGCTTGGTTGCTGTGTATGGATACAGTTTCTTGGAACACTTCTTTGAGGTACAGATGATCTTTTTCCTTTTCAACTTCTCCCATAAATGTCGATCAATCACATTACTGTCACTGCCTGAGTCTACAAAGACCTGCACTGTCACTCCACCAATGATCACTGGGACCTTCTCATGACGTACTTCATTCAACGTAAATTGGTAACAACTCTGTTCCTCCTGGGTATCATCATCGTCACCGTCTATCTGGCGAATGGTATCTTTCTTTCCAGGATACTTTCCTTTCCCCCAGGCTTTGCCTTTGGAAGTTGTACTCTTCCTCTTCTGGTCTGCATTAGACTTGCTTTTGCACTTCTTTGCAAAGTGGTCCTTACCTCCACACTTTCTGCAAACTTTGCCTTTGGCCAGGCAATATGGGTCTTTTCCAAAGTGACCTCGGTTTCCACATCGATAACACTCCACGTCATGTGTCGACGTATATCTTGGCTGATTATGGCGATGTGAGAGCCTCTTAATTTGCTGGCTTGAGTTGTCTTTCAGGGTCATGGTATGAAATTGCCCTTCAACAGCCTCTAATGCAGCAGCAATGGTTAAAGCATCAGTGAGTTCCAACTCACTCCCTCTTTCCAGTAGACGTCTTCTGAGTTTATCTGATCTGCAGTGCTGTACAACTTGATCCAATAATTGGTTGTCCAAATCAGCTGGCATGTAATTGCATCCAACAGCTAGCTGGCGTAGTCTCGTCACGTACTGAGCAATTGTCTGGCCATCTTCTTGTCTCGTTCTCCGAAACAAATGGCGTTGAAATGTAGCATTCGGTGTCACTACATAGTGTGCATTTAATGCATCTACCGCTTTCCGGTACTCATCCTTTCTTCCAGTATTTAAAAGTGTCTTAAATGTTTCCCGAACTGAGGGTCCTGCAGTGAAAAGAAGTAACGCCCTCCTCTGCACTTTTTGTTCAACTGTACCGGTATCTAGAAATAGGCCACGACTGTCGGCGTAGGATTCAAATTCTTCCAGCCATGCCTTCCACTTCACACTTACAGTACTTGCATCACCAGTCGGGTCAAAATGAGCAATTCCACTATGTGTCACCGTCTGCCCCAGCCATGAGGAAATATTCCAGCCCCAAAAGTACTGAGTCACAGAGAAAATTCTTATCACCTTGAAGTTGTCTGTAATCCTCTGTAATCTTGTTTAGTCTTTAATTTTCTTCAAGCTTCTTTCATCCTCGTCGCCAATGTCACATTTGTGGCCCGAAATGTGAAGTTAATAAAACATTAAACACAAGTCTTATCAGGTAAACTTCTCTGTGGTTTTTTATTCTCCCGTTTCCTTTGTTCTCCTGCTTGTGTTCTTATCTCTCTCTCATACCACGTGACTTCCGGTATATCTCATACATATTCATTATCATGACAAGCACAGCTTTGACAACGAGGTTGTTGGGTCTACCCTGGTGGTCTCAACCTTTTTCTTTCAACTCACATTTCTTTGGCTTGGCTTCGCGGACGAAGATTTATGGAGGGGGTAAAAGTCCACGTCAGCTGCAGGCTCGTTTGTGGCTGACAAGTCCGATGCGGGACAGGCAGACACGGTTGCAGCGGCTGCAGGGGAAAATTGGTTGGTTGGGGTTGGGTGTTGGGTTTTTCCTCCTTTGCCTTTTGTCAGTGAGGTGGGCTCTGCGGTCTTCTTCAAAGGAGGTTGCTGCCCGCCAAACTGTGAGGCGCCAAGATGCACGGTTTGAGGCGTTATCAGCCCACTGGCGGTGGTCAATGTGGCAGGCACCAAGAGATTTCTTTAGGCAGTCCTTGTACCTTTTCTTTGGTGCACCTCTGTCACGGTGGCCAGTGGAGAGCTCGCCATATAACACGATTTTGGGAAGGCGATGGTCCTCCATTCTGGAGACGTGACCCACCCAGCGCAGCTGGATCTTCAGCAGCGTGGACTCGATGCTGTCGACCTCTGCCATCTCGAGTACTTCGACGTTAGGGATGAAAGCGCTCCAATGGATGTTGAGGATGGAGCGGAGACAACGCTGGTGGAAGCGTTCTAGGAGCCGTAGGTGATGCCGGTAGAGGACCCATGATTTGGAGCCGAACAGGAGTGTGGGTATGACAACGGCTCTGTATACGCTTATCTTTGTGAGGTTTTTCAGTTGGTTGTTTTTCCAGACTCTTTTGTGTAGTCTTCCAAAGGCGCTATTTGCCTTGGCGAGTCTGTTGTCTATCTCATTGTCGATCCTTGCATCTGATGAAATGGTGCAGCCGAGATAGGTAAACTGGTTGACCGTTTTGAGTTTTGTGTGCCCGATGGAGATGTGGGGGAGCTGGTAGTCATGGTGGGGAGCTGGCTGATGGAGGACCTCAGTTTTCTTCAGGCTGACTTCCAGGCCAAACATACCACTTTAAATAATCCCTATGCCATCAATGCTCTGTGATTAGTAAGAGATTGCTTAAGGTAGTATGTGAGTGGGAAGGGAAGGTTGAGAATCACTGCTCTAGACTCAATTGTTACTGAAATATTTTGCTTCAGTAAAATTGTCATTGGCCCATTTCCTTTGGAGTTATGAAACAGTGCACATAAGGAGTCAATTAAGTATGATTAAAACAGTGATTTTCAAACTTTTTCCTTCCACCCTCATATCACCTTAAGCAATCCCTTACTAATCACAGAGCACCTATGGCATATGGAATACTTAAAGTGGTATGTAAGTGGAATGAAAATGGTTGAGAACCACTGGTCTACCAGATATATCAGTACAATGTCATAAAATAAATTTATTTTATGTTCTTTCTGGCCTGGTCTAAAACCCTTGAAGTCTGAATCCTTGTGAATGGCTTTGGCCAGTGGCTCCATTGCTAATACAAACAGAGCTGGACATAACGGGCACCTTTGTGTACTTGATCTTGTCAGTAAGAGAGTTGGAAAACTGTCCATTGGTCACAACTTTAGCCTTAGGCGTGTGGTACCCCACCCTTATTAGATTTATAAAAGTTGGCCCAAGCCCCAATTTATCGAGTACTTTGAAAAGAAAATCCCTCTCCAATCTGTCAAATGCCTTTTCCACATCCAGGCCCCAGCTAAACCCCTCTCATATCTGGTTTGCGCCAGATGCATTATACTCAATAGTCTGCCAATGTTATCCGCTGTTTGTCTTTTTTTCACAAAGCCTGCTTGATCTTTATTTATTAGTTTCACCAAATATTTTGCCAATCTATTTGCCAGGGCTTTGGCAATTATCTTATAATCTGTGTTTAACTGTGAAAAGGACCTATAAGAAGTTGGCTTTAGCGGATCTTTGTCTTTTTCAAGGATCATCATAATGATTGCTGTCGAAAAAGATTCCAGGAAGGTATGGGTTTCCATTGCCTGGTCTACCACCTCCATATAGAGAGTCATCAATAAATCCTTAAATTCCTTATAAAACATAGGTGGAAACCCATCCTTCCCCTGAGATTCGTTAGTCTGAAGTGAATTCATGGTTTCTCCCTCTCTTCTTCCATGAAGGGAAGATCGAGCCCTTCTTGTCTTCTGAGTCTAAATTTGGTAACTCTAATTTTGACAGGAAGTCACTGGCTTAATCGGACCCCCTGTCAAATCTGATTTACATAAACCCTTATAGAATTCACTGAAGGTCTCATTAATATCGTTTGGCTTATGCAAGATCCTGCTATTCCCAGTTTGTATAGTCTTGATTGTCCTTGAGGCCTGTTCTGTCCTCAGCTGCCAAGAGAAGACTTTGTGGGATCTCTCTCCCAATTAATAATATTTTTGTTTTGACCACATTATGGCCTTTTCCATACTATACATTTGAAGCGTATTGTACTTAAATCTTTTATTTGGTAGAGCCCTGTAATGATTCTCTGAACTCGACTTTTGGAAGTCTTTTTCTAGTCGAGTAATTTTCTGTTCTAATTCGTCCACCTCCCTCATATATTCTTTGTTGACTGTTTTGGTGTATTCAATTATATGACCTCTCAAATAAACTTTGAGTGTATCTTATAAGGGCAATTTGTCTGTAGTAGAGTACAGTTGGTCTCTCAGAACATATGTATCTAAGGTCTTACAAAACTACAAACTCCGGCATCTCTCACAGCAACATATTAAGACACCAGCTATATACTATATCCTGGTTATTTGGCATTTCTAATGTTAATATCAGGGGTGAGTGGTCTGAGAGAAGTCTTGCTGTGTACTCAGCCTCCATAGTCCTACCCTCTACATGACCTGAAGTCAGGAAAAAAATCTATTCTAAAGTAGGAGTCGTATTGTTTTGAGTAGAAGGCATAGTCCCTCTCCCTTGGATGTTTCTGGCTCCATACATCTATGAAATTCAGCTCCTTCATACAGTCAATGATAGCCCTCACCGCCTTTGTTTTAGTTGTTTTCTTTTTGACTTATCTAAGTTCGAATTCCAGGCAAAAATTAAAATATCCCTCGATCAAGATGTTCTCTTTTCTTTCTGCCAATCTCAGGAAAGTGTCCTGTATAAACTTTTTGTCATCAAAGTTGGGGGCATACAAGTTTACTAAGGTATACCTCAGTATCCTAAGTTTAGTTTCTCTTAATCCACAGATTTCTCACTTTTCAATTTTTTTTTAGTGACAGATTCACTCGGTTTTGCCAGTGGAAGAATGTGGAACTAAACATCCATGTAAGTTCACAATTTATTACTAAGATATTTATAGTGCATGAGTTATCTTTTACACTGGTGTTCAGAACTTGCAGACATGAAGTTTGTCAGGTGAATTAGTGTTAGTCTTACTTTGCTGTCTGATAATGGATGTTAAATACTGCTTTTGAGTTATCTATCCTGTGAGTAAGATATTGACCTGAAGCTTCACCTACTCGTTCATTGGAAAACCTCCATGGGAGGGAAAGCAAGAAATTACAACCAAACTCTGCACAACATAGCTGAGGCATTTGCCTCATTTGCACAAGTGGCTACACTTCAAAACAATGTAATAAAAAATAATGCTTTATAGATGAAATTATTTTTTGGGAAGCCATCTGTGCCAATTATTTTTTCATTTGATTCCAAAAATAAGTTGAATTCCAGATGTATTGGCCATAAATAGTTAAAGGCACTTTCAATCACCTTTTTGGAATTACTGAGAATGCCTTAAAATGGGTGCAAGTTGTTCACTTTCCCCTTTAAAGCTGGAACTGTTAGTACATATTTTCACTGCATTTGTTACTGTTGATATTTTGTGGCACCAAGCTGTCACAGTACAATACAGTTTCTTCTTGTGATCAGTGGAGTCTGCAATTATCAGCAAAAATTGTTGGCCAAATTGGGTATTATAATATTGAGATTGCTACAAAAGCTCACTTCTTTCCCAACTCCCATAATAATTTGAAGCCATTTCAGCTTACAATCCGTACCATCAAAGAGAGGTACCTGCTAGTCACAAGTGAGTGTAGGTATAGTTTCATGCAGCCTGTTGAGCAGAACAACTCACCAAAATGTGCAAGAGATTGCAAAAGCTGCCTAAAAGATAATGTGGAATCCATACTCTCTGGAAATGTGATTCATAATTTAACTCTAAATTTTCTAATCATCATACAGCTGGGCTTTGCTCCACTAAGAGTTACATGTTGTGCACATTTCAAGTTCGAAGAGCATTTTCGCAGGTTTTTCAAAAGTACTAGATATATATTACTGTTTATTTCAAATCTATTCTTTAAATTGTATAAAATATGAATTTATTCAATAGAAAATAAATCGTAGCAGTTTCTATGCTTACCTTTGTTGTGAAATGAAATTCATAAATTCTTTTTAGCTTCCCTATTGATTCTCTTTTTCAAAGAAAGCACTGAATTATAATCTCATTTCACAATGGCCTTGATTGCTGCAAGGAGACTTCAATATATTTGGATGCTGTTTCATTCATCTAAAAATTCCTGTTCCTTTACCAAACCCACAGCAGAAGCCTATTTGAGAGATGAATAACTCATTAGTTGCAGTTAGTTTGTTCATGACTTTCGAAGTGGAGATGAGACAGTTAATTGGTGTATGATTTGTTCATGCCACTAGTAGTTGCACACAAATACATCTCCAGCTTTATGGTACGACAATGAAATTTTGTGCAATATCCCAACCAGGATGATCATTACCTTCTCTTTGCTTCATTTACCCTCATGTGCATACTTCGGAGGGTCTTGTCAATGGCCTATTTAACCCATTTTTCTTCAGAGCATTTGTCCTGTCTGCAAAAAGATTTTGCAACAGGTGTATCTTGCACAGAGAATATTTTTGAGTGCACTCATCTGGAAATATTCTGTTGCTTCAGAGTTAATGCATTCATCCATAACTCTATAAATACTGTCTTTTTTTCTTCAGGAAAGATTTATTGTTGATCAATTTAATCCTAGAATGCGACTTAACTATTTCATGAATATTTTGATATAAATCTCTGCAGCAGAATTAGATTGTTCAAGACGTACCTGAATAGAAATGCATTGCCCAAGTCTGAGTAAACAGAGACATCTTAAGTCGACATACATGCCCAAGACATGTCCTGATCAGCTCATTAATATGCTGTGAACCTCTTATATCATATGAAGGTGGTTGAACTGCAGTGGTTGGGTGTAACAGAGGTGTTATGAAAGGATTGCAGTAATTATTTCGTCTTTCAGAGATGTTCGAAAGCAGATTATGATCAATTAATAATTGTTATCCAGATGAACAAACTGGCAGATATTGAATAGCAAGAAACATGAATGAGCTGAATAATGATTTCATATTTTTGTAAGTTAGTGGATAAATCTTGGCTTAGGCATAGTAATCTTTATTCTTTGTGATCTGGGTGGTCCCAGCAAGCCCAGTAGTTATTGCATATCCTAAATTGAGTTCAGTGATTGCTCGACCATTGAAGAGCCAACCACATTGGTGGCACTGGAGTTGCACATTGAACCAACTAATTAAGGGTACATACTTACAGCTGTCTGATTACTTTGTAGTCACTGTTAGTCGTGATCATTGTTTTAAATCATAGATTATTTATTCAATTTAAATTTTGTGGTGGGATTTGATCTGTGGATTATCAGTCTATGCATCTGAATTAGTAATCCATAGATTTAACGCAAACAGATTTCGCGCAAACAGAGGAACCACTGACATGGTCTTTGCCCTCAGACAGCTCCAAGAAAAGTGCAGAGAACAAAACAAAGGACTCTACATCACCTTTGTTGACCTCACCAAAGCCTTCGACACCGTGAGCAGGAAAGGGCTTTGGCAAATACTAGAGCGCATCGGATGTCCCCCAAAGTTCCTCAACATGATTATCCAACTGCACGAAAACCAACAAGGTCGGGTCAGATACAGCAATGAGCTCTCTGAACCCTTCTCCATTAACAATGGCGTGAAGCAAGGCTGTGTTCTCGCACCAACCCTCTTTTCAATCTTCTTCAGCATGATGCTGAACCAAGCCATGAAAGACCCCAACAATGAAGACGCTGTTTACATCCGGTACCGCACGGATGGCAGTCTCTTCAATCTGAGGCGCCTGCAAGCTCACACCAAGACACAAGAGAAACTTGTCCGTGAACTACTCTTTGCAGATGATGCCGCTTTAGTTGCCCATTCAGAGCCAGCTCTTCAGCGCTTGACGTCCTGCTTTGCGGAAACTGCCAAAATGTTTGGCCTGGAAGTCAGCCTGAAGAAAACTGAGGTCCTCCATCAGCCAGCTCCCCACCATGACTACCAGCCCCCCCACATCTCCATCGGGCACACAAAACTCAAAACGGTCAACCAGTTTACCTATCTCGGCTGCACCATTTCATCAGATGCAAGGATCGACAATGAGATAGACAACAGACTCGCCAAGTCAAATAGCGCCTTTGGAAGACTACACAAAAGAGTCTGGAAAAACAACCAACTGAAAAACCTCACAAAGATAAGCGTATACAGAGCCGTTGTCATACCCACACTCCTGTTCGGCTCCGAATCATGGGTCCTCTACCGGCACCACCTACGGCTCCTAGAACGCTTCCACCAGCGTTGTCTCCGCTCCATCCTCAACATCCATTGGAGCGCTCACACCCCTAACGTCGAGGTACTCGAGATGGCAGAGGTCGACAGCATCGAGTCCACGCTGCTGAAGATCCAGCTGCGCTGGATGGGTCACGTCTCCAGAATGGAGGACCATCGCCTTCCCAAGATCGTATTATATGGCGAGCTCTCCACTGGCCACCGTGACAGAGGTGCACCAAAGAAAAGGTACAAGGACTGCCTAAAGAAATCTCTTGGTGCCTGCCACATTGACCACCGCCAGTGGGCTGATAACGCCTCAAACCGTGCATCTTGGTGCCTCACAGTTTGGCGGGCAGCAGCCTCCTTTGAAGAAGACCGCAGAGCCCACCTCACTGACAAAAGGCAAAGGAGGAAAAACCCAACACCCAACCCCAACCAACCAATTTTCCCTTGCAACCGCTGCAATCGTGTCTGTCTGTCCCGCATCGGACTGGTCAGCCACAAACGAGCCTGCAGCTGACGTGTACTTTTTACCCCCTCCATAAATCTTCGTCCGCGAAGCCAAGCCAAAGAAAAAAGACAACCATTGGAGGAGGCCAAAGAAGTCTTGGCCAAAAGAATGACACAGTTTGAAGTGTACCACTTCCTCAGGTTCATGTGATTGCTTGATTCAAAAATGATCACCACCATAGATTTGCTTGTGAATCCAGAGATGGTTCAAGTGTATGATGTTGGAACCACATGCCTACTTGTGGAAGGTACTGAAAAGTTCTTGGTGGTTAGCTGCCTGGAGGTTATTTATTGGTAGATTACCCCAAATTTAGAGGTGTAGGAATAATAATTGGAACTTAATTCAACAGAGTACCATCAGTGAAAGTACACAGGAGCATTATCCTAAAGAAATTACTTGTTCATCAAATATTTTGCTGATTCTCAGTGCTGATGTCAGCATTTCAAAATAAAGATTTGCTGAAGAAACATAAATTCTGACTTACTCCATTATCTATTTCTCCAGAGTGATTTTTGTCAGGTCAGGTACAATACCTAAGATTGTCTAGTGGAGAATCTTAGTTATCTTGACATTAAGTGAACATTTTATGTTAGGTTTGTGTACAAAGATCCAGTGCAGATGGAGGTCTTTCTCATTATGTGCAAGGATGCCACAGGCATTGGCAAGCACACCCGACATGTAATTGATTTAATGTATCCTTAGGGTAGAGGTAGCAAACACCAGACGATGTGTACAAAGTGAAGGGAGGAATTTTTAGGGGTACAGTTTTTTACACAGAGAATTGTCAGGGTGGAATGCATTGCCAGGGTTGGTGCAGGCTGGAGCATTAGGAGCACATAAGAGACTTGTAAACAGGGATATGGATGAAAGAAAAGTAGAGTGTTATGAGGTAGGGAGGGTTTAGTTTTTTTTGGTAGTTATTTATGGGTTGACATAACATTGAGGCCCAAAGGTCCTGAACTTGGCTGTAGTGGTCTCTGTTCTATGTTCTATTCACGAGGTTTGTAGTTGGAAAGTGGTGATCCTACCATGCTGCAATAAGTATGCAAGAATGGCAAATTTTTCAAAAGCTTTTTTCTCCAAGTAAACAATTAATGCCCTACACATTAAATAGACTTATTTCATGCAGATATCAAATGTAAGTATTAAAATGTACAATGTCTCTTCCTTGGTAATTATTCTTGTTCTGTAAGAAGTCCTGCTCTGCATCAGTTCCTATTTTAATAATTCCCTTTTTATATCAGCTCCTGCAACAAGTGTTTTTTGATTATTTATTGCCATAATGTCTTTATGAAACAAGAAGGCATTCACATAAAAACATTGGAACAATGTTCAATTTTACATGAAATGTTCTAAATATTTTACTAAACACAAATTTTTACTGAAACCCAGTTGAATGGTAAAGCAGTACATATATACAGTGCACAATTATAATTATGATGTTTCATTTGCTTTGCAGTTAACTATGAATGATTTCAGTGTACATCGAATAATCGGAAGGGGAGGATTCGGAGAGGTATATGGATGCAGGAAAGCTGATACTGGAAAAATGTAATTTATTTCCTATTTTTAACATTTAATTCCATGTCCCTCAATTTTTTTTATTCAAAATCTTTCTACATCTAAAATAACATTGAGTGGAGACTAGAGTATGTAGTTGAATAACACAAACTAAAGTTAATGCAAACAAGTTTTAAATGCAAAGTAAAACACAGACTGATGTACATTTAGCAAGGGCCTAGAATCCATTATATTCAGGATGACAAGTAGATTGAATTATTCGAGTTTGAAGAACATATTGCATGCAGTACTCCTCAAAGCCTTTTGGCTGCTTCACAGTTGAGAAACCAAAATATAATCTGCTCGCGAACCTGATATACCCCTGAGAATACTGCAGTCATTTCAATGTGAACAAAACAAAAATTGTGCCATAGCTATTACTAACAAATTACGTTCCTCTCTCCCAGTGCAACTTCTTTCTATTTAATATCAGTCAGGATTAAGAGCCAGCATTGTTTGGATCATGAGTACCGAA
The DNA here is from genome assembly GCF_036971445.1 of Narcine bancroftii. Lineage (NCBI taxonomy): Eukaryota > Metazoa > Chordata > Chondrichthyes > Torpediniformes > Narcinidae > Narcine > Narcine bancroftii. Next base: position 130,022,532 of record NC_091472.1, read on the forward strand.
CAGAGTGCTGGTTTGCCTTTCTGTAGATTATAAGTGGACAATATTTCATTCACATTTTCTTAATCTAAATGCTTTAAAGAAAATATAATTTTATTCAGCAAATGATAAAGTTTAACAACATGCTTTAGCCAAGAAAGAAGTAAATCTGTTTATGATCCATTGAGAAACTTCAGTCAGACTTGACCAAAGAAATTTTGTGTGAGAATTCTATCTCTTTTGTGTCATCACATATTGGTATTCATTACGATTTCAAACAGAAACTGATTTTGCTTCCAATTGCGTGAGTTTTAACATGAAGGAGGGAAGGAAAATTAAAATTGGGATGTGATTAAATTAAAAGAATATTTATCCTTTGGATATTCATTCAATTAACATTAAAATATTACAAAATCACAATATTTTGTAGGAGCAGAAGTAGGCCCATCGGCCCATCCAGTCTGCTCTGCCATTCTAATAATGAACTGATCCATCCAGCCCCATTTTCTCCCCATAACCCTTGATGCTCTGACTAATCAAATACCTGTCAATTTTTGCCTTAAATACACCTATTGACCTCACTTCCATCGCTGTCTTTGACAAAAAGTACCACAGACTCATGACCCTCTGACTAAAGAAATTTTCCCACATCTTTGTTTTAAATTTACGTCCTTTTATCCTGAAGTTATGCTATCTTGTCCTAGAATTCCCTACCATTGGAAACATCCTTGCCACATCAACCTGTCCAAACCTTTCAGCATTCAAAATGATTCTATGAGGTTCCCCACCTCAACCTTCTGTACTCCAACCAATAGAGTCCAAGAGCTAACCATCTTTCCTCATATGCTAACCCTTTCACTCCTGGTATCATTTAGTAAATCTTTTCAGAAGGATATTTGTATAGGTATTTCTTCTTTGTATGTACCTGTCCTGCACTTTTCCTATTTCTTGCAGCAACTCCAACCATCTGATCTCTTTCCTCTTTAGTGTGATTTTCCAATCGACTTTGGCCATTCCTCTCTCATGTGACTGTAATTTTCTTTTCTACACTGAAATAGCAACACATTGAACTTTAGCCTCTCTTTTTCGTATTTCAAAGTGAACACTGCCTCCTGAGGGTTCCTTTACTTTAAGCTTTTAAATCACATCTTCATTGCACAGCACCCCAAGAAGAGATGCTCATAAATTTATGAAAATTATTTCAAGACTTTTCTCCTCATCTCAGTGTTACATTGTTTATCCTTTATTCTAAGACAGATCAAGGCTCCTCAGGAAGCTAATCAATAATTAATAATAATGCAAGTCTGGAATATTGTAAGACAAGGAGAGGAAATGTGTTTGGAGTTTAGTTGGTGGTAAATAGCCCCCAAAATATTGCTTGGGAAATGGTAAAAATGTGAAAAAAGATTGACTTTTTTATTACTTTCTTTTTAATTTAATGGTTTCACTGTAATTTAATTGACTACTTTCAGTTGTACGAAGGAGGTGGGAGGGGATACAAATGTTTTTAAAAAATTATATGGTTTGTTTGAATTTTACGAGTCTATGAAAATTAAAATTAAATATTCAAAAAAAATGATGAAGAGAAACATAGCGCCAGAACATGTAATATAAGGTTTTTAGACTGAGTGAGCCTATGAGAAGCTGGACCAGTTAAGCTTCTGGTTATTTGTCACATGAGATGTTGATGGTAATGATTTAATTAGAGATTTTCAGATGCTTTCTTGGAGATGATTCTTACTTGGAAGTATCACGCAGAGGACATTTTGTCATGTTTTCCATGTTTTATAAGCGGACGCATACTGATTCGTTAGCTGAAATGCTCTATTTTGAACTAAGCACTGTATGGTGATAGTTAAATATCCTAATATTTGTCTGATGATAGAATAAAATTGATAAAGCAGCTGAAGGTAGTTGTGTCTATCACGCTGAGGATATCCTGCAACAATGATGGGCCTAGAAATACCTTCCTTTGTTTTGGGTATGACTGCAGCTAATGGAGTTTCCCACATGAAAACTCGATTCCAGTAACACAGTCAATATCATTTTGAAAGCAAATTCAATTTAAAATAGAATTCATTTCCTTCTTTGCTCCTTCTCCCCAAGGATTCCAATTTAATCAGATTTTATTTTGTTTCCAGGAGAGTCGTGTTTAGTTTATAATCAAATGCTGGTTGTTCTGTGTAGGTGTGAATAATGAAAGAATTGATTGTGATTGCATTCTCATTCATATTGTTTTCATTCTGTATCTAGATCAGAAATATATTTCATAACCTTTGATTATTTTTATTGGTAAATAATACTGTATTGTAGCATAATAGATTATCGAATTATCCTCATATTTTACCATCAGGTATGCCATGAAGTGCTTGGATAAAAAGAGAATCAAGATGAAACAGGGAGAAACTCTAGCCCTTAATGAACGAATTATGTTGTCGCTTGTCAGCACTGGGGTGAGTCTAAACCTAGCTTAATTTTCATATGCATGTTGTTTGCAGGTGATACATAGAACATGGGACATTACCACTTGTTCGAGGCCTTTCAGCCCATGTTATGCCGACCTACATAAATCTACTCCACAACAGTCTCATCCTTCCAATTCTTCCCTACCTCACATCCATGATCCTCTATTTTTCTTTTATCCATGTACCTGTCTAAGAGCCTTTTGAATGATCCTATTGTACCATTACCTCTTGGAATACATTTGGTTCCTTGGATCCCATGCCTCATGACTTTCTGAATAAGCCTATCATGAGGACCTTGTCAAATGTGGTACATTTATATTAAATGTAAACCATATGAGGGCAGAACGAACAATCCAGGAATATTTAAAAGTATGTGCGTTGGATACCATCATGTGTAAAAATGAAGTCCTCCATTTGGCTCTGGTGTAGATAAATTCAAGAAGCTTGCCTGTCTCTGCATTGGATATATTGGTGAGGTTTCTGGCTTTCATGTTATTATAGAGCAAGTAAAAGATGGTGCTAAATTTTTGAGAACAGCTTATTTGAGGGGAACTCTTCATAATTGCTCTTTATTAAACAGAGTCAAAAATATTTGTGATGTTAAAGAACGCCGTACACCGTGTTTGATGCTGCTCCCTCTTGTAGAGCATGGTCATGCCTACCATGCCTCTTGATGGACAAAATCCACATTGTGGATCTGGGACAAGATATTTAACTCCTTGAAGAAGAGAGTTGTAATGATACCCATTGGATGTCAGCAGGGAACCGACTTGTAATTACTGAAACTGGACATCTTCTTTCTTGACGTTGGGTCTGAATTGCAGCGTCTCTGATCTCCCCTGGCATGTCCTTCTCTTCCCAGATGAGTGAAATGAAATTGTGGATTTGTGCCTGATGTATGCCCTTCATATTGATTTTCTTGTGACAATGTTTCTGTTGCCTTACCACCAAGTTGCCAGCAAGACCAAGTGAATTAGGTGAAGGGTGATCTAACTCTTATCAGAACCAAAAATCTGTAAGCTAATGGTCTCCATTTTCCCACTGCTGTTGTTTTTTCTCAATCTCAGCATTAAAAATTCACCCATGCTTTATTTTTCAGCATGCAATACAATCTAGAATGGCAGCTGAGATGAGTTTTGTTGAACTTATGGCTGCATCAGATATTCAGCCAGTTTTTTATATTCTTGCTTCAACCTCAGCATTATTTTGCATACACCATATTTCTTGCAGCATTGGGGAATGTAATCTTGTTATTCTGTAAGCTATTACTGGAAGAATCATATTTTATTAACGCTATGCTGCAAGAGATTTTCTGTAGAAGATAAATCCCACTGTGTACTTTGTAACCTGGTTCATCCTTACGCAGAACCAATCTTTCCTTTCCACTGACTTGTCATCGTACACTCAGCCGCTGATCCACACCAACCAACCCATCACTGCCCCCCAGTCAATCCCCTCAAATCTTCACTCATCTCACTCCCAGCCCTTAAGCACACTTCACCCTCCACTTCCTTTCACATTTGTCATTCCTTATCAGGAACCCCCAGTCCTTGGATTAATCATTGATCCTACTGCTGAGGCTTGATTAACTCTCCCTCTATCATCACAAATCCCTGAGTTCATTTTGTCTTTGGCTCAGCATTCAGCCTCACCCTCCAAGCGTCCTCACCTTGCCATTGACAATTAGCTTCATGCTGACAAAGATGCTCTTGTCCCAAATTGGCTCTCAGAATTTTGACATTCCCAGATAAATTTAGCAGGTGGCACATATTCAACTTTAAAAGTGTGCAACACTTGATCACACTAAACTGAATGGAACAATTTCTATACGAAATTGCATCGATAATGTTGAGGCATTTTCTGCATCAGATGTGAACCTCATGACATCATTGTGCAATGTTTCTTTGGGAAATTTGATTACATGTTTAGTGGTGCACCTATAGTTGGGCACTCCCAGTTCCATCAGCTTTAGTGTGGTTTTTCTCATTGTAGCAATGAGTGCAGACCTTTTTGAGCAAGCCATGATTGGGCAGAATGGGAACTCAGCTCACCTGTCTACCCTTCAATTTAGTGACTTAAATCTACATCCTTCAGCAACACATGAAGCTTACCATCAATTTCTTGACCCTTCTCACCCATGTACGACTCTGCTTGTTCACAAATCATAGTAGCTATCAGCACCAAAGCATAGTGCCATTGGTCCAGATTATGATAAATTATAAATGCATAATTTGATACCAACCCTCTCTTTGCCCATCCTAAACATCAAGCCTGTCTACCCTGTGATGCTATGGGGCAAAAGAATACCATGGTCAACGTTTTCAAGTTACTGACCTCAAAGTGTTAGCAAGCCAGCTTGATGTTTAATTTGTGCAGTTAGTGGTTGCTTTGGCAAATGAGTGTCTCACTGCTGCTGAGTTTAATGAATCGTGCTTTATTGCCTGTTGAAAAATGCAGTGCTCAATGGTAACAAAGTGGCTTTCTCATGCTCTCAATAGCTAGCAGCAGGTCTAATCAAGCTGCCTCCAACAGTGATCCAAAGGATAGTGTATATCCATGAAAATAGCTAAATTAAGGTGGTTCTTTCAGAATCACTGACCAAAAGGTGAGCCTTGAAAGCAAATCACAGAATATTATATTAGTTCATGTTTAATATTTTATGCTTCATCAGTTCTTTGTTCTGTGGGAAACCATTGGATGTGCAATACTTTGATTTTACAAGAGCATTTTATTAGGTTATTGCAGAAAATAAAATGGTGTAGGAGGTAATGTATTGGCATGAATCAAAGATCGGTTGACTACATTGGAAACAGAGAATAGACATGAATGCGTATTTTTCTGGTTGGTAACTTGCAGTCAGACGTAGTGAGAGGAAACTTCCAGGCAAACCTCTAAGCAAAGCTTGAGGTTGCAAACTGCCTCACGGACACGTCTCCTGAAACCCTCTGGAATCAGCTGAAAACGGCCATACTACAATCCACTGAAGAGGTACTGGGCTTCTCTTCCTGGAAAAACAAGGACTGGTTTGACGAAAACAACCAGGAAATCCAGGAGCTGCTGGCAAAGAAGCGATCTGCCCACCAGGCTCATCTTGCAAAGCCTTCCTGGCCAGAGAAAAAACGAGCCTTCCGTCTCGCATGCAGCCACCTTCAGCGCAAACTCCGGGAGATCCAAAATGAGTGGTGGACTAGCCTCGCCAAATGAATCCAGATTAGCGCCGACATTGGCGACTTCAGGGGTTTTTATGAGACACTAAAGGCGGTGTACAGCCCCTCACCCCAAGTCCAAAGCCCTCTGCACAGCTCAGATGGCGAAGCCCTCCTCAGCGACAAGATCTCCATCCTCAATCGATGGTCAGAACACTTCCAATCCCTTTTCAGTGCCAACCGCTCAGTCCAAGAATCCGCCCTGCTCCAGCTCCCTCAACAACCCTTAAGGCTAGAGCTGGATGAGGTCCTTACCCGGGAAGAGACATATAAGGCAATTGAACAACTAAAAAGTGGCAAAGCAGCAGGTATGGATGGAATCCCCCCCAGAGGCCTGGAAGGATGGCGGCAAAGCTCTGCATACCAAACTGCAAAGTTTTTCATGCTCTACTGGGACAAAGGAAAGCTACCTCAGGACCTTCGTGATGCCATCATCATCACCCTGTACAAAAACAAAGGTGAGAAATCAGACTGCTCAAACTACAGGGGAATCACGCTGCTCTCCATTGCAGGCAAAATCTTCGCTAGGATTCTCCTTAATAGACTAATACCTAGTGTCGCCGAAAATGTCCTCCCAGAATCACAGTTTGGCATTCGCACAAACAGAGGAACTACTGACATAGTCTTTGCCCTCAGACAGCTCCAAGAAAAGTGCAGAGAACAAAACAAAGGACACTACATCACCTTTGTTGATCTCACCAAAGCCTTTGACACCGTGAGCAGGAAAGGGCTTTGGCAAATACTAGAGCGCCTCAGATGCTCCCTCAAGTTCCTCAACATGGTTATCCAACTGCACGAAAACCAACAAGGTCGGTTCAGATACAACAATGAGCTCTCCGGAACCCTTCTCCATTGACAACGGCGTGAAGCAAGGCTGCGTCCTCACACCAACCCTCTTTACTATCTTCTTCAGCATGATGCTGAAACAAGCCATGAAAGACCTCAACAATGAAGACACTGTTTACATCCGGTACCACACGGATGGCAGTCTCTTCAATCTGAGGCGCCTGCAAGCTCACACCAAGACACAAGAGCAACTTGTCCGTGAACTACTCTTTGCAGACAATGCCGCTTTAGTTGCCCATTCAGAGCCAGCTCTCCAGCGCATGACGTCCTGTTTTGCGGAAACTGCCAAAATGTTTGGCCTGGAAGTCAGCCTGAAGAAAACTGAGGTCCTCCATCAGCCAGCTCCCCACCATGACCACCAGCACACCCACATCTCCATCGGGCACACTGAACTCAAAACGGTCAACCAGTTTACCTACCTCGGCTGCACCATTTCATCTGATGCAAGGATCGACAAAGAGATAGACAACAGACTCACCAAGGCAAATAGCGCCTTTGGAAGACTACACAAAAGAATCTGGAAAAACAACCATCTGAAGAAACACACAAAGATCAGCGTGTACAGAGCCGTCGTCATACCCACGCTCCTGTTCGGCTCCAAATCATGCGTCCTCTACCGGCATCACCTACAGCTCCTAGAATGCTTCCATCCGCTCCATCCTCAACATTCATTGGAGTGACTTCATCACCAACATCGAAGTACTCGAGCTGGCAGAGTCCGCAAGCATTGAATCCATGCTGCTGAAGACCCAACTGCGCTGGGTGGGTCATGTCTCCAGAATGGAGGACCATCGCCTTCCCAAGATCGTGTTATATGGCGAGCTCTCCACTGGCCACCGAGACAGAGGTGCACCAAAGAAGAGGTACAAGGACTGCTTAAAGAAATCTCTTGGTGCTTGCCACATTGACCACCGCCAGTGGGCTGATATCGCCTCCAACCGTGCATCTTGGCGCCTCACAGTTCGGCGGGCAGCAACCTCCTTTGAAGAAGACTGCAGAGCCCACCTCACTGACAAAAGACAAAGGAGGAAAAACCTAACACCCAACCCCAACCAACCAATTTTCCATTGCAACTGCCGCAACCGTGCCTGCCTGTCCCGCTTCGGACTTGTCAGTCACCAACAAGCCTGCAGCAGACGTGGACATACCCTCCATAAATCTTCATCCGAGTAGCCAAGCCAAAGAAAAGAAAAAACATACAATGAGTAGAATAATACATGTATCATATCAATCATGAGGTCCTGACTTTTTACAATGTATAAAAAATTATTTGGATGAAGAGAAAGAGGGACCATTGCTAAATTGTTGAAGATAAAAGTATACATAGGAAAATATATGCACTGGAGGCGAAACCACGGATTCCAATCAAGAGGTCTTAGGAGGATGCAAAGGGATGCTAATAGGTTAAGTAAGTGGGCAAAAATCTGGGAAATTAAGTACAATGTTGGAAGGAAAAAAATAAAATGTTTATTTTCTAAATAGTGAGAGATTTTGCTGAAGGATCTTGTTGTTCAAATGAAAGAGCGTAAAAAGCCAGTTTGCAAGTACAGCAAAATAATTAGGAAAGCTGACAGAATGTTTGTAGATGGTAGTTAAATACAAAAGGATGGCTTGGAGCTTGTGGATGGCTTGGAGCTTGTCAAATGTGTTCAAGAAAGTTTTCTAAATCAATATATAGAGATACGAATGAGAAAGTGCAATACTGGATCTCATATTAGGGAATGAGACAGGGCAGGTGACAGAAGTATGTGTAGGGGAACATTTTGGGTCCACTGATCATAATGCCATTAGTTTCAAGTTAATTACGGAAAAAGATAGGTCTGGGCCTCAGGTTGAGATTCTAAATTTTAGAAAGGCTAATTTTGAGGAAATAAGAAAGGATCTAGAATGCATGGATTAGAATATCTTGTTTTACAGCAAGGATGTGTGAGGTAAGTGGAGGACCTTCAACGGTGAAATTATGAGAGTACGTAGTTTATATGTTCCTGTTAGGATTAAAGGCAAGGTTTGAAGGTCTAGGGAACCTTGGTTTTCAAGGGATATTGGGGACTTCGTTCAGGAGAGAGGTATACAACATTGAGCAAATGAGGTACTTGAAGAGTATAAACAAATTCAAGAAAACCTCAATAAAGAAATCAGGAAGGCTAAGGAAGACATGAAGTTGCTTTGGCAAACAATGTGAAGGAAAATCCTTTCGCTTTCTACAGGTATATTAGAGGAAAAGAGAATAAGGGACAAAATTGGTCCCCTTGAAGATCAGAGTGGTTGGCTTTGTATGGAGCCCAAAGGGATGGGGGAGATCTAATTTTTTTTTCATCAGTATTCACTCAGGAAATGGGCACAGAGTAATGGGAAATAAGGAAAACAAACAGTGAGGTCATGGAACCTATACAGATTAAAGAGGGGGAAGTGCTTGCTGCCTTAAAGCAAATAAGAGTGGATAAATCCCTAAGGCCTGACAAGATATTCCCTTGGACCTTGAGGGAATCTAGAACAGAAATTTCACGGGCTCTGTCAGAAATATTTAAAATGTCCTTAGCCATGGGTGTGGTGCCAGAGGATTGGAAGGTAGCTCACATTGTTATATTGGTTATTAAAAAAAAGGCCTCTAAAAGTAACCCTGGAAATTATAGGCCAGTGAGCTTGACATCAGTAGTAGGTAAATTTTTGGAAGGTATTCTGAGAGATCGGATATATAATTATTTAGATAGCCAGGGACTGATTAGGAATAATCACCATGGTATTATACATGGAAGGTCATGTTTAACCAACCTTATAGTGTTTTTCAAGCTTAGTTACCAGGAAAGTTGATGAAAAAAAGGATGTGAATGTTGTCTACGTGGACTTCAATAAGGCCTTTGACAAGATCCCGCATAGGAGCTTAGTCAGGAAGGTTTGAAATGCTAGGTATTCATGGCGAAGTAGTGAACTGGATTCAATAATTGCTGGATGAGGGAAACCAGAGAGTAGTGGTGGAAGATTGCCTCTCAAATTGGAGGCCTGAGATTAGTTGTGTGTCTCAGGGATCAGTACTGGAACCATTGTTGTTTGTCATTTATTTTAATGATCTAGATGATAATGTGGTAAATTGAATCAGCAGGTTTTCAGTTGACTCTAAGTTTGGAGATGTTGTGGACAGTGAAGAAGGTTTTTCAAAGCTTTCAGATGGATCTGGACCAGCTGGCAAAATGGGCTGAAAAATGGCAGATGGAGTTTAATGCACACAAGTGTGAGCTGTTGCAACAAACTAAGAAAGGACATATATGGTAAATTATTAGGGGACAGAGGAGTGCTGTAGAACAGAGGGACCTGGGAATGCAGACACATAATTCCCTGAAAGTTTTATCAAAGTTTTATGGTGTTGTAAAGAGAGCTTATGGCATATTGTCCTTCATAAATCAAAAATTTGAGTAAAGGTGTTGGGATGTTATGGTAAACTTGTACAAGACATTGATGGGGCTAAATTTGGAGAATTGTGTGCAGTTTTGGTCATCTAACTAAAGGAAAGATACAAGATTGAAAGAGAACAAAGAAGATTTACTAGGATGTTGCTGAGACTTCAGGAACTAGGTTAGAGGGAAAGATTAGAAAGATAAGGACTTTAGGGAATGAGGGGAAATTTGATAGAGGTATTTAAATTATGAGGGAGATAGAGTAAATGTAGATAGGCTTTTTCCACTGAGGGTAGGTGAGATGCAAACCAAAGGATGTAGGTTAAGGGAGAAAGGGGAAAAGTTTAGGGGGAATAAGAGGGGTATCTTCTTCACTCAGAGAGTGGTGGGAGTGTGGAATGAGCTTACAGTTGAAGTGGTGAATGCAGGCTCAATTTTAATATTTAAAAACAATTTGGACAGGTCCATGAATGGGAGAGGTATGGAGGGCTTATGGGCTGGGTGCAGGTCAGTGGGACTAGGCAAAAAAATGGTTTAGCACAGACTAGAGGGGCCAAGGTGGCCAGTTTCTGTGCTGTAATTGTTCTATGGTTCTAAGGAGGTTATAGTTCAATTATATTGAGCATTGATGAGTCCACATGTGGAGTTAGAGAATAGCAAACCATAATCAGGGTTATATAGTTAATATGGGAACCATTGATACAAGAAAGACAAGTCTTCAAATCTTGACAACAAAATGTAACTTGCCCGCAGTCAAGATTCAAGATTATTTTGTAATGTAATAAAGCAGATGTAATATTATACTAAGATGTATTTTATCTGCTCTAAGGCAGACTAAGGTTTGCCATGAGCAGAAATTGCCCAAGAGCCCTTAAGGTCAAAGAGAAGCTTAAGAGAGTTCCTTCAGAGTCATTGAGTATCTGTGGATTTGCCTCCAGTGCTCCTGTACCCTCTGCACCCACACAAACTTAAGCCCAAACCATGGGCAACCCAAGATCCAGGTCCAAACCTCCAAAATGATCAAGAAGCCTTTAGTGCCCAAGGCCCCTCGGTAGTCCCTCCTGCCCTTGACACTCTGTCACATCTCATTTTTGATACCTGGAATCCTTTTAGCCAATCTCTAGCAGTCTGCAGCCTCGTGTAAGTCTTTGACTACAAGTGGCCAGCAGCCCATAACCTGCATGGGTTCCCTGTCTCAAATTGCCAACAGCCTGTATATTCTTCAGCCGCAGACCCCCTCATTGGTCCATTGCCATCATAACTGTCCTATTGGGTCGTCTCCTCTACTCCTCCTCAAACAGGGAGGGGAAGGTTGGTAAGAGGGGTGATCTCCCCATTTTTCTGGTGCTCTGCTTCAGTCCTCTGTTTCCCCAGCGTCTGTAACCCCTTGGGGCCGCTGCCAGCACAGGTGCGGCCATCTTGGTCCTAGACCCTGTGGTCGCAAGATTTTAAAATAAAACACCATCAGCTCCTTTAATAGGCAGTTTAAAGCCTGTATGGAGCTGTCACTATTTTCACTGGGCGGTAAAACCTGCAGTGGAGCACTGTGTCTCCACTCCCCGCTCTTCCCAGGTCTGCACCAGTGTTGCTGTTGCAGCAGGTCCTGCAGAGCTGTCATTTTCTTTTTAAGTCATTAGTTTTGAACTTCTGACATGTCTTCTTTCTTTCTTTGGCTTGGCTTCGTGGACGAAGATTTATGGAGGGGGTAAAAAGTCCACGTCAGCTGCAGGCTCGTTTGTGGCTGACAAGTCCGATGCGGGACAGGCAGACACGATTGCAGCGGTTGCAAGGGAAAATTGGTTGGTTGGGGTTGGGTGTTGGGTTTTTCCTCCTTTGCCTTTTGTCAGTGAGGTGGGCTCTGCGGTCTTCTTCAAAGGAGGTTGCTGCCCGCCAAACTGTGAGGCGCCAAGATGCACGGTTTGAGGCGTTATCAGCCCTCTGGCGGTGGTCAATGTGGCAGGCACCAAGAGATTTCTTTAGGCAGTCCTTGTACCTTTTCTTTGGTGCACCTCTGTCACGGTGGCCAGTGGAGAGCTCGCCATATAACACGATCTTGGGAAGGCAATGGTCCTCCATTCTGGAGACGTGACCCATCCAGCGCAGCTGGATCTTCAGCAGCGTGGACTCGATGCTGTCAACCTCTGCCATCTCGAGTACTTCGACTTTAGGGGTGTAAGCGCTCCAATGGATGTTGAGGATGGAGCGGAGACAACGCTGGTGGAAGCGTTCTAGGAGCCGTAGGTGATGCCGGTAGAGGACGCATGATTTGGAGCCGAACAGGAGCGTGGGTATGACGACGGCTCTGTACACGCTGATCTTTGTGTGTTTCTTCAGATGGTTGTTTTTCCAGATTCTTTTGTGTAGTCTTCCAAAGGCGCTATTTGCCTTGGTGAGTCTGTTGTCTATCTCTTTGTCGATCCTTGCATCAGATGAAATGGTGCAGCCGAGGTAGGTAAACTGGTTGACCGTTTTGAGTTCAGTGTGCCCGATGGAGATGTGGGGGTGCTGGTGGTCATGGTGGGGAGCTGGCTGATGGAGGACCTCAGTTTTCTTCAGGCTGACTTCCAGGCCAAACATTTTGGCAGTTTCCGCAAAACAGGACGTCATGCGCTGGAGAGCTGGCTCTGAATGGGCAACTAAAGGACTCTACATCACCTTTGTTGACCTCACCAAAGCCTTCGACACCGTGAGCAGGAAATGGCTTTGGCAAATACTAGAGCGCATCGGATGTCCCCCAAAGTTCCTCAACATGATTATCCAACTGCACGAAAACCAACAAGGTCGGGTCAGATACAGCAATGAGCTCTCTGAACCCTTCTCCATTAACAATGGCGTGAAGCAAGGCTGTGTTCTCGCACCAACCCTCTTTTCAATCTTCTTCAGCATGATGCTGAACCAAGCCATGAAAGACCCCAACAATGAAGACGCTGTTTACATCCGGTACCGCACGGATGGCAGTCTCTTCAATCTGAGGCGCCTGCAAGCTCACACCATTCTGACATGTCACTGAGTAAATAAAGACATCTCTAAACAGCAGCTATATTGTCTCTATAGGGAGCCACTCAACATCAATGTTATACGAGAAAGTGATTAGTTCCTCATTGTACACGTCTGTTTAGGTGTATTTGTCAATATTGGCTCAGTCTAAATATTTCTGTGCATGAAACTTGTATCCCTTGAATTACTTAATATTCAAAAATTGTAAATTTCTGCCTTGAATGCATGATTAAGCCTCCACAGATATTTTGGGTAAGGAACTGTTTTCTGGGGAAGGGAATTTGATCTCGTCTTTGTTCAAAATGACTGAACTTTTATTTTGAGGCTGTGACGCTTGGTCCTAGACATCCCAGCTAGAAGAAGCATAATTCCCACATCTCCCTTTTTACAATTTTGTGCTTCAATGAATTGACTTCTCATTCTTTTCAACTCAAGAGAGTACAGACCTGGACTGCTTAATATTGATGCATACGGCAAACCTACTATTCTAAAATACAAACTGGTGAACTTTGTTGGGCTCCCTTTATCACATTTATTCTTTACCTTAAGAATGAAGTCCAGACTCATACACAGTATTTCAAAGGCAGTCAAATGGAACAATAAATTCCAACAAATAATTTGTCTTCCTGATTGCTGGCTATAATTCCAAATTAACTTCAAATGAATTATGTATCACTTGGGTTATTTTCTCTAGACAGACAGAAGTTCAAGAGAGGCTTATATAATTTTAAGAAGAATAGATAGGGTAAACCAGTGGTTCTCAACCTTTTTTGCCCTGTGATTGAATATAGATATGTTTTTGGGAGATAAATTGGTGCAGGGTTTGTTAGTGTAGGTCACATAGAAACACTTTAAAACAGATCTTATTTAAAATACTGGAGCTCTGCTAATGCTAGGCAAGTCAGGGCCTCAGAGCCTTTGCAAAAGCTTTGGAGAGTGCCCAAGAGACTTCACTAAAGCAACAGATGAAAGAGCTTGTCGGAACTGCATATTGTTGGGAAGGGAACTTGCTGTTCTAAGAAGGTCATGTGGTTTTGCAGAGAGAGTCAAACAGGCTTTCTCTCTGTGTCAGACACAGAGATCAGTTCTACAGTGTTACAGTCAGTCAGCAACTGGGACCGGAACAGGACAAGCTGGCAAGTTTGTGGAAAACCCCACTTGGAAGACAGGTTATGAGTTCTTAGTTCAGCCTAGTCAAAGCCCTTGTGGTTCATGCAAGAGGAGAGGACTGGCTATCTAATGTTCCACTTGGAATAAGAGAAACAAAAAGGCACTCTGTGGTGACCTGAAAGAAAGAGGTTATCATGTGGAGAACCCTGAGAGGGCAGGTTTCTTCGACAAGACACTGAAGTGGCTGGGTGTCCATCATATAAAAAATCTCTCTCTGAAAACTGACAGGAACCTTCCTGAGCGATAACCATTTACCTTTCAAGCACCAAAGCCTGGTAAACTTTATAAATGTTAAATTCTGTGCACAGTATAAGAATTGTCTGCCACCAGTGAACATGGAAGAATGAGAAGTTATATTGGACTGTGAATCAAAGAACTTTTCTGAACTTACACACACATTATATACCCGTGCGCTTAGAATTCAAAGGGGTTTAAGTTAGGTTAGCTAAGTCAATAATGATAAGTTAAAGTGTGATTCTGTTTTCATGTTTAAAGATTATTAAAAACAACTTTTGTTTAAGTAACCATTTGTCTTGGTGAATATCTATTGCTGCTGGGCTTTGGGTTCCTCTGGGCTCAAAACAGCCCTAGGCTCCACTTTAATTTTTCAAGAAAACGTACACCCCACCATTAGTGGGAAAAAGTTGTATATTCAAAAGAAGTTTTAATTAAATCATTTACTGCAAGTGTGTTTCATTGCAATTAAGGTCAGGAAATGCACTGGAACACATTTCATATTCAACTACTACTTCACTATATCAACCATCTCAAACACACATTCAACAATTGTCGAACCTTGCCCCAATGCAATTTTTTTTTTGATTTGTGGGACCAATTTTGTTAGTTTCAACTTTAAATCTCACATTTTGTAATTTCTAGTTGGTTTCTCTTAGCTTGTAGCAAATCACTCACAGCACTGAAGCCACATTCTACAAAATAAGTCGATGGAAAATGTATCAATAATTCCCTTGCTAAAGTAGTCGAGTTTGGGTATTTCTTCAACCTTGTTGGTTCCTTTCACTTTGAACAGAGGTGTCACAGATTCGTCATGTTGTAACTCCGATAACTCCTCTTGGTATTGCACTGGAACTTCACCAGCAATGTCTGAGTCAACCAAGAGGGAAAATCCATTGCCTTTCAAATCATTGAAGTCAATAGCCAACATTTTCAAATGGTCAACAATGATGTTTGCAGCAGCATTAATTACCTCACACTTATCCAACCAATAGAATTGACTGAAATTTCTTGTAGAAATGTTCCTTTGCCATAATTCTAGAAGTGTCATGAATCCAAATATCTTTGTTTTTGCATCAGCGAAGGTCATTCATATTTGTTACTTGGATTTGCTTGTTCAATGTACTTAGTTTTTCAAAAATGTCCATCTGTTGTTAGCAAGAGCTATATTTCAGGTTTGTCCTTCAAAAATTTGCTGAGATCAAACAGTTCCATAAACCTTTCGAAGCAGTTTCCCTTTGTGAACCACCTTACTTCAGGGTGAAGCAATAATCTCACATGTTCTGCAATTTTTTCAACACAAAATTGCTTAAACAAATGTTCACATTTGACATTAGCTTTGATGGCATTGATACATTTGATCACAGAATGCAGCATCTTGTGTAGAACAGGGTAAACTTTCTTGACAACTAAGTTTTCTCGGTTGATAACATAATGCACAACCAACATATTTCGATTTTCATCCTTCATTAATTTTAAACATCCTGTGCTTTTTTTAACCCATCATAGCAGGTTCACCATCTGCAGCACAAGATACAATGTTTCCTTTTGGTATTTCATTTTATCCAAATAATTTTTGAGCTTTTTGTAGTGTTTGTTTCCAATGATTCACAAAACAACACCTCTTCTTGAAACTCGTCCTGATCAATATATCTCACATATGCCAATAACAGAACCTCACTGTTCCGTACGGTAGATTCATCCAGTTGTATAGAGAACTTTAGAGATTGCAACTTCTTATTAAGCTGTTTTTCAACATCCTGACCATGTCATCTATTCTTTTGCAGACAGTATTATTACTCAATGACATTGCTCAGACACCTTTGTCATCTTTTTGCAGAAATGTTTTGAAAAACAATGATATTGTGGGTTTAATCAGTTCCTCCCCAATCCTACGATTCTTCCCATGTTTTGCTATCACCAGAGAAATTTCATAGCTAACTTCAAGGGTACAATTCAGGGCTGTAGTTTGTGCAGTGATTTTAAAATATTCCAATTTCAAATTGACATGGTTAGGATGTTTTACCCTCAAATGAGCTTAAAGATGGCCTGCTTTCATTGATTCATTTGTCAAAGTCTGTTGGCATAATAGGCAAAAAGGAGCACGTTCATCATGTACAACAGGTATAAACCCAAACTTCAGGAACTCCATTGAATATTGACAAACCTTTTTCTTGTTTGGTCTGCTCATTTTGAATATACAACAGCATGAGCTCCCAGAAACAGATATGTCTTAGAATTGAAAAATGTAATAAAACTAATGATCGAATGAAAGGAAGAATGCTGACCCTAAAAAAAATGGGAAAAAAAACTAGTACATTTTCTGACATTTTTTTTCTCGCAGAGCGTGTATCAAAACTGCACAAGCCTCGTACTTTACTTTCTGGGGTACCCCTCTCCGCCCCCCCCCCCATCAATACACTAGTGCACAAAGAAACATACAGTCTCACTCACTACTGAAATGAAAAAAATAAAAGGGTATGGACGGAGACATGATTTTGGAGATAATTTGGAATCCTCATCGCCAATGAGATAATTTGAAATGGATGATAATAAGATCAGTCACAAAAAATATTATTATAATGTTAACCAAGGATAACAACAGTTAAAATAAGGGAAACATTAGAAGACTGAAAATGCATGTTATGAAATCAAAAAGAACGAAGTGATTTTACTTGGAAGTTACCACAATTGTGTTGTCCTAACAGTGTTGCCAAGTCACATCTTTTACACCAACATAACAAGTTTATTTTTTCAAACCAACTTTTTAAATTATTTCCCAAAATATCCTTACACCCACTAAAATATTCTTAAGCCCCACCAAAATATTCCCACTCTCCACCGGTGGGGCGTATGCCTCACTTTGAGAATCTGCGGGGTAAGACTGTCAAATTCTATATCATGCATTCACAGTGAGTGGAGAAAAGTTCAAAGAAATTGTTTGAGGCAAGGTTCACGCAGAGGGTGGGAGATGCCTGGAATGCATTAACAGGAGTAGTGGTGGAAGCAGATTTGATTGTGTTTTGGAGGCTGTTTGACATGTGTTAATGTAGGGAAATGAATTATGTGCAGACAGAAGTTGTGTGTTGTTTGCTTTGGACATTGTTGGCCGACAACCTATTCCTGTGCTGTATTGTTCTATGTTTCGTGATACCTTGTCCTTCTAAACAGCAATGTTTTTCAATCTCTCTTTCTCATTTAAAAATACCCCAAATTCTTTTTATTCTTACAAATTGTTGATCTCACATTTTCCACATTATATTTAATCTTCCATATGTTGTTCAATCATTTAATCTGTATCTCCTGAAACTGCTCTGCACTCTCCTCTCAACTCAGCTAACTTTATCAACGTTATTTTCCAGCTGGGTTCTCGGCTCTTTTAAATAAATTAATGATGTATAATCATATAAGATCTCAAATATTAGATGTTCTTTACAGATAAAATATGCATCGGAGCTCCATTCTTAGGGAGGCATCGTGTTTTACATGTGTGGGGAAAGCTATCCACAGGATAGATAACTCTAACGCTCTCAGAAAGATGGAATATAATAGGATATTATCCAAAAGCAGATCTCAAGATTCAAGATTCATTTCTTGTCATGTAATAAAACAGGTATAATATTACACAAAATTTACTTTAGTCTGCTGTAAATCAGACATCAGCAGAAATTGCCGGACGCCTCTGATAGTCAGAGAAAGAGAAACAAAAAAGTGAACCCCAAGAGTCACTAAATGTTTGTGGATTTGCTTCCAGCATTCCCACAGCCTCTGCAGCCAAGACCCCAGTTCAAATAATCGGCAACCCGAATTCCAGATCCAAACCTCTGATAAGATCAGGAAACCTTCACTACCCTCTCACATCCTGGTTCCTATACCTGGTACCCTTTCAGCCAGTTTTCAGCACTCCACAGCCTGCTATGAGTCTTTTGACTGCATTTGCCAGTAGCCTGCAGCCTGTGTGGGTTCCTTGCCTTAAATTACTGACAGCTCACCGCCTGTGTGTTCTTCAGCCACAAAGCCCCTCATTGGTTCACTGCTGTGATCTGCTTCTCCTTCTCAAATGGGGGCTGGTCTCCCTCTTTTCTGGTACCCTGCACTCGTCCTCTGCTTCTCCGGAATTTGCAACCCCCCAAGGTTGCTGCTGAACACAGGCGTCGCTATCGTGGGCCAAGACCTGTAGTCGCAGATTTTAAAATAAACCACCATCAGCACCTTTAACAGGCCATTTAAACCTGTTCCATTGCAGTGGAGGGGGAACCAAGTTTATACTGTGTGAAGTTTTATCTTAATATACACACACATACTTATGTGATGTTGGATTTTTAGTTTCATTCCTTTTTCTTCATTGTATTGTATTTCTTACAAAAACCATTAAAAAATATTAAAAAGAGAAAGAAAACTTGTACAGACCCTTCAGCAGTTGGACTGGACAGTTAGACCCCGTGGAGGAGCGCTGTGTCTGCGCTCCCAATTCTCTGCATGTCTGCACCAGTGGCAGCGTTGCTGTGACAGCAGCTCTGGCATCACCACATTCTGATGGTTATCCCTTTGCTTTTGAACTGTCATCATTTTCACCACATTTATGTACTTTCTCTTATTAAATCAGTATACTACTAAAATGTTTTTCTGTTAACATTAAGTAAATGATACTTCTGCAAAGTTTAAACAATCATACTTGTCAACATTTATACAGTAAAAGGAATATAGAATTTCATTATGCAACAGTTAAACAATAAAATCTGCAAACTCTGTGATTATAGTTTGGACAAAAATGCTGGAGAAACTCAGCAAAAAGTAGGAAAGTGTCGAAAGAAAATGGTGAGGGAGGAGCATTGGCCCATAGGTAAGGGGTCATTGATGGGCATGATTAGGAAGGCACAAGAGAAAAAAGCTGAGGTGTTAGGGGGAAGGGGATAAATCTCTGAATGTAGAGGGAATGGGATGGAGCATTAGAGTAAAGAAGACAGAAGGATAGGGAAGTGAGGGAGACTAAGGTGTGGCCTAACAGAAACTGGATAAGTCACTGTTAATGCCATCTGATTGGAGAGTGCCCAGAAGGAATATTGGGTGTTGCTCCTCCAATTTATGGGTAACCTTGGTTCAGCAATGCACAAGGCCATTAACTGACATGCTAGGGTAGGAAAGGGGCATCGAAATGAAATGGTTGGCACAGGGAGATCCCTGCCATTGTTGCAGCAGAGCGAAGATGCTCAACAAAGCCATCTCCGAGTCTGCGTCCAGTTTCTCCATTGTAGAGAAGGCCACAATGGGAGCATTGGCTGCAGTTGATGACACTGAAAATTCACAAGTGCTTCACTTAAAAGGTCTGTTTGGGGCCCCGAATTGTAGTTACCTACAACATGATCTCATCTTCCCTTCTCCTCCCCTTCTGCCTTTTGTAGGGACCACTCCCTCCTTGTCTCCTCGTCCACTCATCCCTTCCCACAAACAATCTGTGTGCACATGCACAAAGGAAATCGATGAGCGCACATTTGCACGCACGTGCACACCCTCTGTTTAGAGGGAACCATGATGAGCAGTCAGAAGTCGTGGTGCATATTGGTACCAATGACAGAAAAAGAAGTGTAGTGGAGGTCCTGCAAAATCAATTTAGGGAATTAGGAAATAAACTGTTGAGCAGGACCTCCAAGGTGGTAATCTCTGGATTAGTCCTGGTGACATGAGCTTGGGAAGGTCAGAACAGGAAGATAGTGCAGATAAACATCATTGATTGCCAACCATTTGTCCGAACTCTTTGTCTTCCATTGGTTAACCAATCCTCCATCCTTGTTAATATATCATCCCTAATTTATCTTGCAGATAAGTCTTTTATGTGGCACGTTATCAATCGCCTTCTTAAAATCAAACATCCACCTGTTCCCCTCTATCCATTGTGCTTGTTATATCCTCAAAGAACTCAATTAAATTTATCAAACAGGATCTGCGCTTTCTCAATCCGTGCTGATTTGGCCTTTTAGAACAATTTCAAACTAAATGTCTTATTATTTCTTCCTTAATGATGGCTTCAAGCGTTTTCCCAACTACAGTCGTGAAGTGAACTGGAGTATTATAACCTACTTTTTGCCTACATTCTTTTTCATATAATGCCATAACATGTACTGTCTTTCAACCCACTGGAGTCCAGAGAATTTGGTAAATGATCACAAACATCTCTGCTATAACCTATGCAATTTCAGCAATGAATGAAAAATAGGGTCATCAGTTTTGGTTAAAGGAGAAATATTGTGCTGGAATGATGGAAAACCTGCCATTCTTCATATACAGTACGTTTCTGATTAACCGAAAACTGATCAACCAAAATTCTGAATATCTCAAAGCTTTTTCGGGTGAGACATGATTTCACCATTTGAAAAAAAATTGGAAAAGATTTACCCACCTTGCTCAAGTGGGGCTACAGCAAATCAATTTTACAAAGGAGACATTCGTCCAAAGGTTACACATTGAAGGAAAGGATGGCACTGATTATTTATATATAAATAATCTTTTTTTTGCCATGAGTTACTGCAACTTTGTGACATTCTCAGAATTTGAATTGAATACCGCGCTTTCTCCCCACTCGCCCTCCCGAGCCACACTCTCTTCCCGCTCGCTCGCCCGAGCCGCTCCCTCTGTCATATACCCTTTCAGCATGATTGCTGAAATTCTTCTGGAGTACAGGTGAGGTGAGGCCTCAGCTCCTGGGCAGGAGTGGGAACTTGAGTTTCCAGGCAGGATTGATGCCACTGGGCTGCTTTAGAGAAAATTCCCGAATATCCGAAAAATCTAATTAACTGAGATGGGTCTGGTCCCAAGCATTTTGGATAATCGGAAACGTACTGTAATAGTTTAATCCCTTATACAAGTAGTTGAGTCCTTGATTCTTTCAGAATTTGTACCATCCGATTATGTGGCTCATGTCATCAATGTAACAAAATATTAGCCAATAGTCCATGTTTGAATGCAAGCCATTTTGTATTTGTGGCAAGAATGCTTTCTTATTTTTGGACAGATTTCCAGATCTTCTTTAAAATTCTTGTTTCATCCGCATTGAGTGCTTGAATGGTGAAAAGGCACAGAAAGGGCAGTGGAAAGATTATTGTCACAAAGCCAGCTTCCCCTCTGAAAAGATGAGAGAGAAAAGAGGCAAAATATTGCATAGCCATATTCATCAGTTGAAATTTGAAGAATCCTGAGAAAACCTTCCTCGGGTATAAGGGCATCTTGTCCCATGTGAATTTATAAATATTTCACTGTATATTGCATAAATCAGAGGATTTATTTTCTGTTATTTCATCCAATTGTGTGTGGCTGCAATGTTCATCAATGAATATATTTGACCACCTCTTTGTGCTTCCCTTTCCACAGGATTGCCCTTTTATAGTCTGTATGACCTATGCTTTCCACACACCAGACAAGCTGTGCTTCATTCTCGATCTGATGAATGGTAAGGCAAAAAAAAAATGGAGATGTGCACATTTTGATGGTCCCCAAATTAGTTTCACTGACTAATTGCTCAGCTGGGAGTATGTTGAGACAGGAAAGATTAATTTAAAACACTTCATAAGCCCGTCTTTTTTTATTCCTCGTATGGAAAGCTTTCTGAAAATTGTGTATAAATCTTTTATTAGTACAGTATCTGAATCTGAGAAATTTGCATATTTTATGCAAACAGGTTTGTGGTGCTGCAGGTTACAGATCTCAGATAACATATCCAAGTCTGAAGAATGTGTTTGCTTCTCTATCCTTTCAGACACTGAGTTCCAATATCCTCTTCTGGGTGAAAATCACATCCTTATCTACCCCTTGTCCTTCTGGTTTAACTCATTGTCCCTGATTTTTGATCCAGCTGCTTACAGAATTTGGCTTTTCCTGTTTTATTGTATTTGGACTCTTCATAATGTTATATACTTCAATTAAATCTCTCCTCCATTCCAGATCTTCTCCATGTTTTCTTCATAGCTTGAATTTTTCAATTTTTGAGAAGCAAACACACTCTTCAGACTTGGATATGATCATTTTTCACTCATCACTGGCCATTATTTTTGTATCAGTGGCAAAGTTCTGTATCATGCTTATTATTTTTAGATCTAAATCATTAATATATTCAACAGAAAGTAGGGGATGAAATGCTGAGTTCTGTGGAGCCCTAAACCAGCATCAATTGAAATTCATCAAGACAATGGTATTTTCAAAAACATGTTTTATTAATAACATAACACTTGTTACTTAACTCTAAACTCTAGGGCAGGGGTGTCAAACTCAAATTCACAGAGGGCCAAAATTAAAAACTTGGACTAAGTCGTGGGCCAAACTAAATATTTATTGAAAATTTTCAACAACATCTGCATGTTTTCTCTTCTTTCAACATATGTAATGTTAAACTTTTTCTTATTAAAATAAATGTTTAATAATAGTTTTGGTTAAACTCTTTCCAGGAGAAGCATTAACAAATGAGAAATAAAATATTCAATAAATAATATTTCTCTATAGCCTTTAAGCTCCTTTTAAATGTATTTTTTTTCACAAGCCAACAAGTCCAAAAAATAACAACTTGCTTCAATGACAAACAGGTTTGTCTTTTAAAATGATGAACATAGAGTCTGCCTCCCACCTGTCTTGAAAGGTCCTGTTTGTTTTCTGTCTTTCGTTTGGCCATTTTTCGTAAAGGGTTTATTACATGTGAGTTGGGCGACAGGTCGCAGATGCTAATGAAAGTAAAGAGAGGAGGTGGGGGCGATTAGCGGGCTGATGGGCCGGCGCCAACGCATTTGCAAAGCATTCTGGGATTTGTAGTATTAGCTGTGCATGCGCTGTACTGGTGCGGCGGGCAGCGAGTCAGCTCTAATACATATTTGATATGATCTTGCGGGCCAAATATAATTATATCACGGGCCAAATTTGGCCCGTGGGCCTGAGTTTGACATGTGTGCTCTCGACTCATGTAAATTCAACAAACAATACATTACATTCTTTTCCCAAACCAACAGAGTCAATTCCCCCCCCCCATTCCTTCCTCCCTCCCCTCCCCATTCCTTAAATTATACAAATATAAAAGTATAAGAAATATGAAAATACAAAAACCACATAAATACCAATAAAATCAATGATCCCCCTCAAGGCTCGAGAACCCCAGGTGTTAAATAAAGATGGGTAGAGGCAAAAACACATTGTCTGCACCACATTCCCCAATTCACTCTCTTAGTCATTTATTTACTGGGACGGATTGTTTCTTTTCACTTAACTCTAACTTAGCCCCACTATGCGCAAGTGTGTGTGTGTGTGTGTGTGTGTGTGTGTGTGTGTGTGTGTGTGTGTGTGTGTGTGTGTGTGTGTGTGTGTGTGTGTGTGAGAGAGAGAGAAAGAGAAAACCAAAACCATTACAGTTTAAGCTAAATTCTGAAGAGATTATTTTAAAGTTCAGTCTCAGAAAGCTTTTGTGTTGAAACCCAAAGTTTTTACTGCTGTTTAAAAGCAATTATTGGAGTAAGTGTGAAGCATCAGACTTATCAAAACTCACAAATTTCTTGTAAAGTTGTTTTCAAATAATTGTTTCTTCATATGAATGATTTTCCACAAATCCCCCTCTTTCACTTGGAGGTTTTGGAATCTATATTTCACATGATGATTTGAAAAACCCAGGCAAGGGATACACAATGTGCCATGTTGAACTGGACATAGTAGAACTGCCCTCTTTTGGCAAAGAGACAGTGAAGAGGATCTTCTTCATTGCCACTGATTTTGTGGATCTCCCATGATAATGAGAGGCCCACAACACGACCTTCTCTTGAGAAGGTCTCTGTAATCTGACTTCAGATGTTCCTTGAAGCAATATTAAAATGTAGCTTCTTGAAGTGTCTTTAATCACATGATATGATCTCGCCACTGATTTTGTTTCATTTCTCCAAAAGCACGAATCATGGCAGATGGCCTCTTGCATGTTTATACATTTTATCAAACAAAGACCTGCTTGTTTGACTCAAATGTTGCCCTGAGTGTTTTAGGTTTATCTCTTCCAAAAGTTTATGAGCTAATGTGGTTCTGAGTTGTCTGCACAGCTTAACCAGCAGAATAACTGTGTATACATGTGCTCCTCCTTCACAAACACCATTGTTCCAACAATTTCACTGAACAATCACTTCTGGTTTTACCAGACTTTGCATCTCTGAAAATGGCTTCTCTCTGAGTGTAATTGTGGGTGTCTGTAAATGTATCTCCATTTTCCAAACGCACAAAAATAACTTTACTAAAAAATATATAATATCTAAAAATTAAAAACACAACTCTGTCACACTATTAGGAAGTCTTCTCGATACAAGAACATCTATCAAGTTGCCTATTACATCCTGCCACTGAGCTTATTTTTTCAGTCTAATTTGCCTCTCTTCCTTGGATCATGAAAGGCTGTAATTTTTGACTAGACTCCCAAGTGGGACCTGGTTGAAAGTCTCGCAACATCAAATGTAATGCTGCCATTGTCTCCCTTTGTTACCCCTTAAAAATATTGCCTAACCATTCTACACTGTCTAATTTTGAAACAAATGTTTATACTGCCTCCTGGAATGGCTTCCAGTAATTTGTCATCCACCTGAAACTGTTTAGTTTACCCCTTTCTTTTATCTGAAATTAGCAATTTACTCACCTTAAGAGAGGGTAAATCCTTTAATATGTTTATTTTGTTCATCCTTTTTTATTATTGGAGGGGAATGGTGTGATGGTGTGAACAAGGGATGTGGAAATATGTCTCCCCTGGGAAAATTAATTAATAAATGACCTTAAAGTTTTTTTCTTAATTTAAATAACTAATACCACTTTTGAAACCTGTAAAATTTTACCATGGCTTCAAAGTAGAAAAACAGCTATAAAAGAAGTTAAAAAATCGGAGAAAGTTGGGCTTAACTTGACATCGAAGCCTCAGGCTGAAGTTCCTCTTCCTTATCAAGCGACTTGAATGGAACACGTCCAGTTGATACCCGCGCACCACCTCTCCGGGGAACCGAAGAAGATGGAGCTGGAGTCCAGTAGAGGATTATCAAACTACAAAGTTACTAGAACAAGCATACATGCACAAAAGTTAGCAAATGCGCAGAATGGAACAAACAGCAACACTATAGAAGATTAATTAAGCTGCTGTCAGCAGCACGACCTCACAAGTTCTGCCTCCTGTAGAGTCGTAGGCAGACTCAGAATTTCCTTTTTCAACAGTAAATGACAAAGAAGGACAAGAGGAAAAAGATCAAGATAAAGAAGAGGAGGAGGGGGAAGAAGAAAATGGATATCAAGATGCCCAACTAATACCAGGAATGTCGACTGCCGGTAAAGGTTCCTGAAGCTGGGGAAAAGGTATGGGCAAACAATTGATGAATCAATTACTGGCAATGAGTGAGAAGATTGATTTGCAGCTTGTGTTTGTAAGGCATGATGTTAATACTCAATTTGAATATGTTAAACGAGAGGTGAAAAATATTCATGAAGATATAAAAAGATATATTAAAGTGATTGATAAAGTTAAAGTACAAGTTCAGAAAGTTGAAGAAAACTTGCAAGAATATCATGAAGAAATGGAACAATGCAAGAATGTGGTTAATAAAATGGAAGATTCAGTTACGGCATGGGATGTCAAGAAGAAAGAGCTCTTACAAAAAATTGATATACTGGAAAATCACAGTCGAAGAAATAATGTGAGGATTGTTGGGCTGATAGAAGATTTTGAATGTTCCAATCCTGTACAGTTTTTTCAAAAATGGATTCCAGAAGTTCAGAGGTCTGATAGTTTTCCAAGTGAATTGAATTGGATAGAGCACATAGGGCCAATAGAAAGAAACCATTATCTGGACAGACACCATGCTCTGTTTTGATTAGATGTTTATATTATCAAGATAAAGAGAGAATATTAAGAGTGGCTGTCCAGAATGCTCACCAACATCAAGGCCCATTGATAGTGGCTGATAGGAAAATATTTTTCAATGCAGATTTAAGTACGGCAATTGTGAAAAGAAGAAAGGAGTTTAATCCAGTTAAATCAGTTCTGTGGAAGAAAGTTTTCCTTTTGTTATCCTGCAACACTTAAGTTGTTTCTAGGAGATAATCAAGCAAAATTCTTTGTAAATGATATGGAAGCCTTGGAATTTGCTAACTCTCTTCCAAGTAAGAAGGTGGTTCAACAAGTTGATATCAGTTGGGTATTCAACAATTCGAGAAGATACAAGCCACAGAGAAAGAGTTGATACGACAAGAAATTGAAGTCCTTGAAGATGAAGAAGTGAATAGAGATCTTGAAATGGTGCCTCTGCTAATAATGAACTGTTTTAAAATTTATATAATGATTATTCTTTCTGGGGTGGAGGATTTTTTTCCTTTTCCTTCATTAACTATTATGTGCCACTTAGTGGCGAGAGCCACTGCCTGCATAATAGAAGTGGGTATTACTATCCTTTTTTTGATAGTACTTTTTTGGTGAGAGGCTTTTTTAAGTTTTGTTTACTTTCTTCCTTTGGATGGAGATGTCAAATGTGGTTAACAGTTTTAAGATGGGGGAGGCCCAAGAGGAGAGGCAAAAGGGGAGTTTTTAATTGTTGGGAAGTAGATCAATGGCTACTAGTAGGGGACTAAATTTTGTAAGTTTTAATATAAATGAGCCTATTTAATATAAATAAATCAGTAACCTGATTAAGAGAAAAAGGGTTTTAGCTTATTTGAAGAAAATTAAAGTTGATATTGCTTTCTTTCAAGAGACTCACTTAACAGAGAAGGAACATATGAAGTTAAAAATAGACTGGGTAGGTCAAGTGGCAGCTTCAACATTTAATTCTAAAGCAAGAGGTGTGGCGATAATGATTAAGAAGACGTTACCTGTTAAAATTCAAAGGGTGGTTACTGTAGATGATACTTCCCAATCTCTCGTATTTCACAATTTCAAATGTTATCTTCTAGGAAAGATAAACGATGATATTCTGAATTACTATCTTATCACTCCAATAAACCAAACCTCATATTTTCAGCTGTAAGTAGCTTTAATTCATTGATTTTGCATAACTTCGCATTGAGATTTTCATAATGATGAGTAACAAAGCATTTGGCTATATTTAAAGACATAACGATATAAGAAATGATTAAAACTAATAAGATGATAAGACAATGAATTCAAAGAAAACTATTTTGAGAGCTTACACTCCTCCATGGTTCTCCAAAGACTGAATGGTAGCCTCAAGTCTGCATGGATATTACAACATATGATGTCATAGTAACTATGGTAACTCTACAAAAACAATTTATCCTTAAAGGGATAGTTACAAAATTAACAAAAATCAAAAAACACCAGGTTTTAACCTTTACTGATCCCATCGGGAAATGTCAAATTTATTCTGAAATGTGCATACTTTAGGGTATTTATGCTTCAAATGATGACAATGAAGGATTTATTCATGATACATTTATGTCTTTAGCTGAAGCACATGAAAAATTATTGATAGGTGATTTTAATTGTTGTCTTCATCTGGTTTTGGATAAAATGACAAGATCAGTTACTCGAGATAAATCAGCAAAGGTAATGAAAGAGTTGAACTTGATAGATATTTGGTGAAGGTCAAATCCTAAAAAAAAGGGATTATTCTTTTTATTCACATAGGCACAACTCTTATTGTAGTTTAGATTTATTTTTGATATCGCAACTGCAAGGAAAAGTTATGCATGTGGTGTATAAGGCCCGAATTTTGTCTGATCAATCACTGCTTTTAATGACATGTTTGGCTGCTGAGAAGGAGCAACCGGTTTATAGGTGGAGATTTAATTCTATAATGTTGAAGAGGGTGGATTTTTGTGACTTTATAAGAAATCAAATCCAAGAATTTAGAAATAAATTCTAATTCAGTTGTTGCAAAATTTATTGCTTGTGATGCATTGGAGGCATATTTGAGAGGTCAGATAATAAATTTTACAGTGAAAATTAAGAAAGATTAAGTGAAAGAGGTTGATCAATTGGAAATGGAAATAGAAGATTCAGAGAAGGATTTACAAAGAAAAGTTTCAGATGAGAGAAGAAATAAATCAATAATAAAAAACTTAATTGTAATATGATTCAGACATAGAACGGAAAAGTTAATTGAGGGAATCAAGCAGAGGTATTATGAATTAGGAGAAAAGGCTCATAAGGTTCTTGCTTAGCAGTTAAAAACAGAACAAACTTCTAGAATAATTAATGCTATTAGAAAAAGCTTGAAGATTATTACATAAACCTCAAGAAATTAATGATTTATTTCAAGATTTTTATTTTAATTTATATAAACCTGAGTCTATTAGAGATGAAGTTAAAATTATTTTTTTATATCTCAGATAAGTTTACCTAGTCTGAAATATCAAGATCAAAGAGATTTAGATGCTCCTTTTATGGCAAGAGAAGTCAGTGAAGGACTTAGTTAATTGTAAAATGGTAAGTCACTAGGGGAGGATGGTTTGCCACCTGAGTTTTTAAAGAAATTTTTAAGGACCTTTTAATACTTCCTTTTATGGAGATGTTAAATCAAGTGGTGGAGTCTTATTCCTTACTGGAATCTTTCTCAAGCACAATAATTATATTTATACCAAGGAAAGATAGGGATCTGTTAAATCCAGCATCTTATTGACCAATATCATAACTAAATGCGGATTATAAAACTGTTGCTAAAATTTTTGCAAATAGACTAGCTAAATATTTTCCAAATTTAATTCTTATGGACCAAACAGGATTTGTCAAAAAGCAACATTCTGCTGATAATGTTGCTAGATTGATTAGCCTAATTAATTTAGCTCAGAAAAGAGGTGATTTAAGTGTGGTAGTAGCCTTGGACAAAGAGAAGGCTTTCGAATTATTAGAATGGGACTTCTTTGTTTAAAGTATAAGAATAGTTTGGCATTGAATTGACATTTATAAATTGGGTTAAAGCCTTATATAAAAATCCTTGTGCACGGTTGGTGACTAATGGACAAGTTTCTTCTTCTTTTCAGTGAACTAGATAGAGTCAGCAGGTTTGTCCTTTATCACCAGCCTTGTTTATTTTGGCAAAAGAACCCTTAGCAGAGCTTATAAAATAAAATCTCAAGATTAAGGGTATAATGGTTAATTAAAAGGAATATAAAATTAATTTATTTGCTGATGATGTTTTGGTTTATTTGACTGATCCTATAAATTCTTTGTCTCAATTACATGCAAGATTGGAAGAATATGGAGAAATATCTAGGTATAAAATTAATTAGGATAAAAGTGAAATTATCCCTTTAGTTAAGGGTGATTACACTCAATGTAAAATGACTATTAAATTTAGGTGGCCAGTTGCTGGAATTAAATATTTAAGTATTCGGGTTGATAATTATTTAAAATAATTAAATAAATTGAATTATTTACCTTTACTTAATAAAATTGTTGAGGATTTGAATAAGTGGAATATGCTACCTATTACTTTAATAGGTAGGGTAAAATGTGTTAAGATTAATATTTTTCCGAGAGTTTAATACCTTTTTCAGTCGATCCCCATCTCAATTCCTCAAAAATATTGTAAGGATTTAAATGTGATTGTGAGGAAGTTTTTATGGAAAGGGAAAATGGCGAGGGTTTCTTTGGAAAAATTGAAGTTTGAATGGAGGGGGGTTACAACTTTCCCATTTATAGAATTATTATAAAGCTGCTCCATTGAGATTTATTAATGTTTAGTTTTGATAAAATTCTTGCTTGGGTACAACTTAGTAAAATAAGGTATTATCTGTGAATGGAATTCTAAATTGTTGGTAGGAAGTAGGGAAACATTTATTTTGAAACACTTGATTGAATTATGGAATAAGATTGAAAATGAAATGGGTATGAAAGATTTTGTTTCACGAAAAATGCCCCTTTGTCAAAACACACTACTTCCATTTTCTTTAGATAATCAATTTTTGAGGACTTGGATGTGGATGGGTATTGAGAGAATAGAGGATTGTTTTGAAGCCTGAAGGTTTATAACAATTTGAAAGAATGAAGAATACATTTAATGTGCCTCATAATACTTTCCTTTGCTATTATCAAGTTAATGCATTTTTGGTTGACAAAATAGGTCCAAGTTTTATGATACCTAGTTGCAATAAATTGGAATTATTGATTTGTAATAGTAATGTAAGTATATTTAATTTCTTTAATGTATAAAAGAAATACATTCAAAGGAAATGTACTTGAAAGGAAAGCCCCCAAAATAGGGGTGCATAAATCGAGATTAAGATGGGACATGGATTTAAACAGACAAATAAATGAGAAAGTTTGGATAGAATTATGTAAGAATAACATGACAAAAATTATAAACTTTAGGTATAGGCTAGTTGAATTAATTTTTGCATCAGTTATATTTGACTCTGCAAAAACTAAATTGATTGAATCCTGCATTATCAGATTTATGTTTTAGGTGTGGATGTGAGATTGGATCTTTTTTTGCATTCTACTTGGCAGTGTCCTAAAGTTAAATATTTCTGGTTGGAAGTTGGTAACTTTTTGGAACAAATTAAGGGGGTTAAGTTCTCACAGCATTCGAAGGTATTTTTATTGAGTAATATTAAGGTTATAAGACCTAAATTAAAATTAACTATGTATCAAATTGAATTTGTACAAATTGGCTTAGCAGTTTCTAGGAGATGTATATCAATATCATGGAAGTTAGATACAGATGTAGGTGTGGAAAGATGGCATGCAGAACTTTGTAGCTGTATACCACTTGAGAAGATTACTTACAGTTTACAAAATAAATATCATGTATTTTGGAAAATATGGCACCCATAATTACAAAATATGGATTAGTATATTTAATAGACTTTCTGAAGACCACATTTCTTGGTAACCTCCAATATTAGACTTTGATATAAATGCCCTTGGTATTCTCCGGTCCTTCATTTTCTATTTTCTTCTTTTGTTTTTTCTTTTCTAAGAGTTTTGGGGGAGGGGAGGTGGGAGGGTGGGGGGGGGGAGGCGGGTAGTTTATATACCACATGTATAACTTTTTTAAATGACTTTTGAATTGAATGTAATGTGATTATTAATGTGGTTTAAAATTTGTAAATAAAATATTATATTTTAAAGACTTTATTATTTCACTCACATTCTCCTTTACTATATTCCACTTTATTTGTGAAGATAGTTCCAAAGTATGAATTTTTTAAAAATACCTGTATCCTTTGGTCTACAAGGTTGCCTTTTCGGTCCACAAGGTTGCCTTTTTGGTTTCTTCTCTTTGATTTTAGATTTTAGTTATGTGTGCTTTCTCATTTTATGCATTTAAAATTTTAAATTTAGACATTCAGTATGGTAACAGGCCCTTTTAGCCAATGAGCCTGTTTTGCCCAATTACATCCAATTGACCTACACCTGCAGTACGTTTTTGAAGGGTGGAAGGAAATAAGAGGAAACCCATGAAAACACAGGGAAAACATACAAAAGCCTTACAAATAATACCCTGGTGCTGTACAGCACTATGCTAACCAGGCTCCCATGGTTCTCTTTGGATTTTCTTATCACAAAATTTACCAATTACTTCAGTTTTTTCCCTCCTAATTTCTGTTTTAATTTGAGTCAGAGAGTTTTACAGGATGGTGTCAGGCCCTTTAGCCTGACTTATCACTGCTGACCAAATTGTCTACCCTAGCTGGTCCCATTTGCCTGGTTTTGGCCTAATTCCCTCCAAACTTTCTCTGTGTATATACTGATCTTAATGTATTTTAAGCATGACAGTGGTACTGGTTTCTACAAAATTCAAAAGTTCAAATTTATTGTCAGAGTATATATACAACCTATATATACAACCTATATATATCAAAAAAAGGTTCCCCTTAGGTCTCTTTTAAATCTTTTCCCTCTTACCTGTAATCTGTGCACTTAGACTCCCCTGCTTGGAGAAAATATTATGACCTTTTCTATGCCTTCAGGATTTTATATACCTCTTTCAGCCTCTTACACTCCAGAGAGAAAATCTCAGCCTTTCCAGCCTCTAATTATTTAAGGTTATAAATCTTTAAGGTAAATCTGTTTTACATCCTTTCCAGTTTAGTGACATCTGTTACTAGGTGTCCAAAACTGTGCATAATATTTTCAAGTATGGACTCACCAATTTCTTATAATGTTGTAATCTTACCCTTTAAAGTTGTTAAGAACCAATTTACTTATTTTGGTATTAAAATTACGAGAAATTTTAGGGATCTCTATAAGTATAATTATATGAAACAAACTGGTCTTAATGGCGATATCATTAGTTGGTCATATTAGCACAATTAAAATGATAATTTTACCAAAGTTTTTATATACTTTTCAAGCAGTACCTTCCTTTGTCCCT
The DNA here is from genome assembly GCF_036971445.1 of Narcine bancroftii. NCBI lineage: Eukaryota > Metazoa > Chordata > Chondrichthyes > Torpediniformes > Narcinidae > Narcine > Narcine bancroftii. The sequence goes on from NC_091472.1 coordinate 130,055,135, forward strand.
AAAATATTTATTGACAAGATCGACTCTAAGATTTTTTTTAACATTTGGAATAATAAAAATCCTAGATTGAGAAAACCTTTATTGTAGAAACAAAAGAAAAGACGGTGATATTTACTCTCCCTAATGTTAGATTTTATTATTGGGCTATTACCTTTTGGAATTATTATTCAGACATATATGAATGTCCTTTATGGATAGATTTGGAGAGGAATTCAATTAGGAAGTACTTGGCCTCATTGCTGGGAGCTCCTCTACCCTTCACACTATCCAAAATTAATAAACGAGATCTTAGCCCAGTTCTTAAGCATACAATAAGGATTTGGTTCCAATTTCATAAATTTTGTTTTATCTCATAAAATACATCTTAATTTCTTTTTTAAAGCATCATTGATTGATCAAGTGTTTTCAATATGGAAAACTAAAGGAGTAATAACCTTTTCAGTGTCTTTTGCAGGAGGCTAATTAATGTCTTTCAATCAGTTAGCTGATGAGTGTATTAATACCTGACCAGTAAACTAATGTGAGTAAAGAATTGTGCTTTAAAAAAAAATCTGTTTGTAGACAAAGATGATTTGAGCAAGGCACAATTTTTTAGGTATTTGCAAATTAGTTTCTTTCTGAATACTTTGCTTCCAACCTATCCTTCTGCTTACCTATCTAATATGATAGACAACCTTTTTAAGTGTATCCACTTCAAAAAGGGTTAATAGCTACAATATACAGTTGGTTACTTGCAACTGATATCCAACAATAAAATTAAAGGAGCTTGGGAATTGGAATTCCAATAATTGCTTCTGGACGATCAATGAGATCATATTTTTCGACTAGTAAATACTTCATCAATTTTAGCCTGTTATTCCTTGATTCATTTCAAGGTGGGATGTCGGGTATATATGTCTAAAGATAATTTGGTTCATATTTTTTCCAATATAAACTCTACTTGTGATAGAAGCAAAGTTGAGGTCACCCCTTTAACTCATACATTCTGGTCATGTTCAAAACTAGATCATTTCTGGAAAAATGTCTTTGAAACCCTAACAAAAGTTTTAAGATGAGAATTACAACCAAATCTATTAATACCAGTGGAGATTGAGAATGTGCCTGTTTCCGCACAGTGAATAATTGCCTTTTCAACATAATTGGCAAGAAAAGCTATATTACTTAAATGGAAGGATCCTAACCCACCCACTTTAAGTTTGGAGAAAATTAGTAGTTGGACATTTAATGCATCTTTTAAATTTGAAAAAGTTTGGCATCTGTTTATTCAGTATTTCCAATAGTATAAGTATCATAATTTTTTTTACTGGATTCTCTCTTAGTTCCTTATGGTAAATTTGGCTTTAACCAGGAAACCCTTTGTTTTCCTACTTTATTCTTGGAATGGACTGCCCAGTCCCTCTTTCTTTTTGTTTGGATTAATTAGAGGGGATTTTGTAATAAAAAAAATTCTCTCCTTTTTCTTCTGGTTTTACGAGAAGAAATTTATGATTAATATATATTTGTTAATACCAATAGGTTCTTTTTCTTATATACTTGTAAATATATGAATGTAATGTAATGCTCCCCTTGTATATATGTTCGATATAACTCAATAAACAGATTGAAAAAGAAAGATAATGTTGTCATCTCACTCCTGGCTCCTTTACTCTGTGCCCGACCAATGAAGATAAATGCTATCTACTTACGATATCACTTTTCTGGAATGATGTACCTGTACCTGAGGTCTTTCTGTTCTAAAATGCTCTTCAGAGTCCTATCATTTATTGTACAACCTGCCCTAATTTAATGTACCAAAGTGCAAAATCTTAAACATGTTTGAGTTAAATTCTGTCTGCCATTACTTGGAGAATTTTCCAGTCCATCTATATACTGTTTAATTTACTTCTGCCCGAAATATCAGATTTACATTTGTCCACTGGGATCAATAGATGCACCAAACCATTTGTGTCATTTAGTTACTCTTTATTCTTTGTTCTATCACAAACATTCTCTTTATTCTCTGCAACTTAAAACCTATTTTCCTTATATGTTTGAAATCTAACATTTCTTAATATAGTCCTTGACCAGAAATGCTGATGGTTTCTTCCTTCAAGATGCTGTCTGACATTTTTTATTTTAGAACTGTTATTCTCATTTTATTTTTATCCTTCCCAACTGAATTGTGATCATTTTTAATAAAAATAATTTCCCAATGATTCTCTTTACAACTGGCTTCATTCCTTAAAACTAAATCCAGAATTATTTCTCCTATTCTCCACACCTCGTCCCTATCTTGTGCTTACTATGTACTACTTAAAACAGTGGTTCTCAACCTTTTTCTTTCCACTCACCTACCACTTTAAGTAATCCCTGTGCTATCGGTGCTCTGTGATCAGTAATTTGCTTAAGGTGGTATGTGAACGGGGGAAAAAGGTTGAGAACCATTGCTCTAGACCCAATTATTACTGAAAAATTTTGCTTAAGACACTGGCTTAAAATGTTTTCTGAATGCTATTCCCTCTTTACCTTTTGTACTGTCTTTGTCCCAGTTAAAATAAGATGGGTTGAATTACCTCTGCCCTGGTGCATTTGGCTTTAAAAAAAATACCACTAGAATTGCATAACTTGGATTGTTTAAAGATCTATAGTACATTCTTAACAGACTGAATTTTTTGTGGTCTAATTATATGGTCCCATTTATTGTTCATTAATTTTTTTAATTTAAATTTAGACATACAGCACGGTTACTAGCCATTTCAACCAATGAGTCCATGCCGCCAAATTTAAACCCAATTAACCTACACCACCAGTACATTTTGAATGGTGGGAGGAAACTGGAGCCCCCGGGGAAAACCTACGCAAACACAGAGAGAATGTACAAACTCCTTAAAGACAGCGAGGGATTTGAACCCAGGTCCCAATCGCTGGCACTGTAAAAGTGTTGCGCTCTCTGCTATGCCAACTGTGCTGTTCCATCCTTGCAGCTTTTCATATAACTCTGAGACTTCTTTTCCTGTGGGAGTGGCAGAATTACCACTTATTGGCAGTGCAAAAAAAAACTGATTCAGGCAAACAAATAAAGAAATGTAATCAAACTGATTGAAATACAGAAATAATTTTTTTAAATCAATTAAGTCAGAGTCCTTAAATAAGTCCCTAATTCAGCTTGTTGTTGAAGAGTCTGATGGTACAGGAGAGGCAGCTTTTCCTGCGTCTGGTGGTGCAAATCTTGTGGCACCTCTACTTCTTTCCTGATGGTAGCCGTGAGAACAGAGGTTGTGCTGGGTTGTGTGGATCCTTGATAATTGCTTCTACTCTCCGATGGCAGTGTTCCCTGTAGACATTCTTGATGGTGGAGAGGATTTCACCCATGATGTCCTGAGATGTGTCCATTACCTTATGCAGGGCTTTTTAATTGAGGGCATTGGTGTCCCCATAGCAAACCATTATGCAGCCAGTCATCCCATTTTCCACCACACATCTCTAGAAAGTTGTCAGAGTTTCATGCCAAACTTCTGCAAAATCCTGAGGAAGTAGAGGTGCTGTCTTGCTTTCTTCATGTTCTCCTTTATGTGTTGAGTCCAGGAAAGATCTTCTGAAATAGTGACTTCCACAAACTTAAATTTGTCATCTCCCTCCACCTCTGATCTCCCAATAATCACTTGACCTCTGGTCTTCCCTTTTTGAAGTCAACATTTAGCTCCTTAGTTTTGGTGACATTGAGTGCAAGGTTGTTGTTGATGCACCATTCAGCCAAGTTTTCATTCTCCATCCTATATGCTGACTCATCACCCCTTTTTATGTAGCCCACTACCATGATATTGTCAGCGAAATTTTAGATAATGTTGCTGTTGTACCAAGGTATAAAGTGAGTAGAGAAGGGGTTGGGGGGGGGGGGGGGGGGCTAAGAACACTGTCCTGTCCTAGATCTTGGGACTCAACCTTGTCTTTGGTGGTCAATTCCACAGCCACGCAAAGTTCTGTATATGAAAAAATAGGTTCTCCATCTGTCCCTAAAATCTCTTGTCTCTATCTGTTTTATGTAATTGTATTGGCAATTGAAAATGATCTGTTTCCATGTTCTTTGTCATTTCATGTTTCTTTTAAAACCATAAAATTAAAGGGAGCTATCTCTTATCATTTGGTCATCATGTTTGGAGCAGCCAAATAAGCCAAAGAGCCTGTTTCTGAGCTGTACTTTTCTATGCACTATGCATTTTCTACACAAAAAAAAATTCCAAATTATTTTTTCTTATTCATTAAAATGGTGATGATGCCTGCAGGTAACAGTGTGTATCGGGTCATAAGTGAATGCTATAGTCCCAAAGGTTGTGAGTCATTGTATACAGGCATTAAATGATCTTAAAGGAGATTCTGAAGTACAATTTGAAGAAAACAAAACATTTTTAAATAAATTACCCACTATCTCTCTGTTTTAATCAACAAAACACTGTTCATTCATCTTTATCATGTTTGCCTGGAAAACAATAATCACTGCACTAGGCATGAAAAAATAAATTGATTGCATGCCAACCAAATTATTAAGTGACACGTTACTAAGTAAATGCAAATATTTCTCTTTCCTTAGTGTCCGAAAACCAACAGAACCAAGTTATTTATTTAATGAGATAGTTCTGAAGGTAGTGATTATGGAACAAACGTTTGTAGACGTGGTTTATAGGCACGATGTATTTATTTTGCCAAGTGTTTTTATTGATCCATAAATGTGCAGCTCATTGCTTTTTATGCTTGTAGGTGGAGATTTGCATTATCATCTTTCACAGCATGGAGTGTTCTCAGAGAAGGAGATGAGATTCTATGCTGCTGAGATTATGCTGGGCCTTGAACATATGCACAATAGATTTGTGGTTTACAGAGACTTGAAGGTAGGATAAGATTGATTAAAAACACAAACATTTTTATTTTTAATAGAAAAAAACTAATATGAAACAGGTTAATTCACCGACTATATTTTTGTTTGAAATGAAATAGCTGTTTTTAATCAGAAGCGTTATGAGTAAGATGAACTAGTAATTTCATTATCAATGTACAGGAGGTGCAAGTGTTGTCTTCAATGTCAAGGGTAGGATGTTTGCCCAGCTCCATCTACTTTTGAGAAAGTGATGAAATAATGCCATCTTAATTGTGGAGCTACTATCCACAGCGTGATTACTTTTCACAGCACGGAGTGTTCTTGGAGTAGGAGATCATTGTATCCTGCTGAGATTATGCAGCTATTCCTTTGACCCAGTGATGATCAAGAGGCACAAACCTATTTTCAGTATTTTGTAGAATGCCCTGTAAATCGTTCATAAGATGCTTTTAGGGAAATATATTAACAAAGTGATGGTGAAATATAATGAACAGTGCACAAATAGAAAATGAAAAAAAAATGGATTGGTCCACAAGCAAGAGAATAAGGAAAAAAAGGCATTAAAAAAAAAGACGACAAGTACAGAAGTGATGGAATTAAAACCCAAGTGGTCCTCAGCACAATGGGCTCACCAAACCTGAAAACAAGCTGATCAGCACCAAGGGCCCAAAGAATCACAAGGATTTTATTCAGATGAAGAATATGCCCATCATATCAAATATAAAGTGTAATCAACAGATTACACTAATCTTCTGCTGTTAAAGGAAACAGAATAAAGCAAAAGTCTTGCAATCCAACAATAAAGACCCAAGTTCTTAAGCAACCAAATGTCTGTTTCAAATGGGTAGGTTGTTTGATTATTTACAAGTTGGTCAGAATCTGGTATGCAATTAAAAAAATTATGTAAGTATTCAGCAAGTTGCTTCTGTGAAGGGAGAACAACAGAATTAGCATCAACAGTCCTGCAGCTATTCTGATAATATGAGAAAACCAGGGACTTTTAAGTCACAGTCAAGTCAAATCAAGTTTAATTGTCATTTGATTGCACAAGTCAACCCATAAAGCAGCATTCTCTGTTCCTCAGTGTAAAACATGTAGACACACAACCAGACATAACACACATATGGACCAACAATACATATGCAGGACAAGTATTCATATATTCAAATAAATAAATAAATAAATTTTGTTTTGTGAATATGAGAGTCTTGGATGGTTAATGTGAGTAGTACCTTTGGTCGTTCACATTCTCATTGGCCATGGGAAGAAGCTGTTCTCAACCTGGTGATGCTGGCTCTGATACTCCTACATCTCTTTCCTGATGAGAGTAGCTGAAAGATGCTGTGTGCAGGGTGGAAGGGATCCTCAATAATTTTGAAAATGACTATTCTCTTCAGACAACAGTCCTGGTAGATCACATGGATGGTGGGGAGGGAGGCTCCAGTGCTCCTCTCTGTCACTCTTATGGTCCTGTGGATTGACCTCTGATCCATTTCTCTGCAGCAACCATACCACACTGTGTTGCAGCCAGCTAGGATATTCTCAATAGAACTGCTGTAGAAGGTTGACATAATGGTGGCCGGTAGCCTTGTCCGCTTCAGTCTTCTCAGAAGTGCAGTCACTGTTGCACCTTCCTGATAAGTGAGGGGATGTGTGTCCACGATCGGTCACTAGTTAAGTGAAATCCAAGGAAGTTCACTTAACTAGTAAGCTCGGTCACTAGTTAGCTAGTTAAGTGAACTCCAAGGAACTCCACTCTCTCCACTACAGAGTTGTTGATGTGTAGTGAAGTGTGGTTATTCCTAATCGTCCTGAAGTCCACGATCATTTCCTTTGTCTTCTCCATGTTGAGACTCAGGTTGTTACTCCACAGCATATCACAGATAGGGAGAAGGCAAGTCTGATAGGGTGAAGCATTTGCTTTCTATACCATTTAATTAATCATTGTAATTAGTCTGCTGGAGTGTAAATAGAGTGAGGTGAATGAAGGTAGAAAGAGAAAAAAACATTGGATCAATGAAATCTAGAATGTAACAGTGCTGGAAATCTTAAATGGAAGGATTCTAGAAATACTCTGGAAATCAGGTAGGATTTATGGAGAGAGAAAACTTTCATTTTGTGACAAGTGGATGACCTTTTGAATCAATGTGCAGTGTGTCTTATTGAAAAAGAGGTGCTGTAATACAAGCCACCATTGGTTTTTGTTGGAACAGCACTAGAGCACTACAGCACAGAGAGGTCACTGGGAATTTGTGATTCTCTGATGTGGTGAAGATGAAAATTTTTTGTGCAAGGGTTGTGTCTCAGGGTCATGTAGCATTGACGCTGGCCTTCGGCCCACCATATCTGCGCTGACCATAAATGACTTATCAATTCCATTTCTTTTTCTTACAGTCCCATCAACTCCCTAGTGTGCTCCCAAATCAGAGGGTTATCAGAGGTTCAATTGTTGCCTGGTTGTTAATTGATTTCAAAATGATGGTTAAGAGTTTATTTTCCTTGAAACTATAGAACATTACAGCACAGAAACAGGCCCTTCAGCCCTTCTAGTCTGTGCTGATTAAATTTTCTGCCAAGTCCCACTGACCTGCACCCAATCCATAGTTCTCCATACTTCTCCCATCCAAATTCTTCTTAAATGGTAAAATTGAGCCCACGTTCACCACTGCAGCTGGCAGCTTGTTCCATGCTCTCACCTCATTCTGTGAAGAAATCCCCCCCTTATCTTTTCTGTAAACTTTTCCCCGTTCACCTTTAACCCATGTCCTCTGAAAAAAGCCTACCTACATTCAGAGTGATCTGAATTATATGAGTGATGTGGTCAGAGTGAGCTGTGTCACAGTGGTAAAGCTTTAGCTCAACAGGCTTTGGGGAGAACTGGTAAGAGGTGAGGAGTTAAAGTAAGAAAGGGCCACCCTTTTCAAGGAACAAAAAGGATTCAGCAGGTAGGCACAGTTAGGACAGGTTTTAGATATCTAGATATCATATATTTTGTTCCTATCATCATAAAACAGTGGACATGCAGCCAAGGCAGGGGAATGCTCCTCTTGCAGAATGTGGGTCATCAGGGAAGTCTGCAGTATCCCTGACGACTTCATCGGCGAGAAGTGCATCCAGCTGAAGCTCCTGAAAAGCCGTAGTACATTTCTTGGGAAAAATGTCATCCCAATTCACACCTGCAAATTGTAGCCTTATAGCCTCATAATTTGCCCTTCCCCAATTAAATATTTTCCAGTCCTCTCTGACTCTATCCTTGTCCATGACAATGTTAAAGGCCAGGGACCGGTTGTCACTGTCCCCCAAATGTTCACCCACTGAGAGATCTGTGACCTGACCTGGTTCATTACCAAATACTACATCTAATATGGCATTCCCCCTAGTCAGCCTGTTAACATACTGTGACAGGAATCCTTCCTCGACATACTAAACAAACTCTGCCCCGTCTAAACTTTTGGTACTAAGCAGGTGCCATTCAATATGAGGGAAGTTGAAGTCACCCATGTTAACAACCCTGTTATTTTTTCACCTTTTGTTAGGTCTGCTTTGTTCATGAATGAGTGAGTCAGACACCAGACTGAGTCGAAAACAAGGTTCTTTGTTCTTTATTACCGGATTGTAACACTTGCAACTAACAGTGTTATTTGGAGAAGGCGCATTCTGCCGTTATCAGCAAGTGGTGTTTTTTTATACCTTAGGATACGTACTTAGTAAATTATCATACCATTACATTGTCCAATGAATAAACTGTTGCTATCCTTCTCTGCTAGCTTTCTGCACATCAATTTGTCATCACCACTCTTATCTTGAGAGTACAAGGTCACAACTGCATCTTGTTACGGCCCAGCACTGGGTGACTCCTTCTTCATTCCCAGCTCATGATGTTTTTACCTAACACTTTCCAAAATCTGCCTCCATATCTGCTCCTTGCTGCTACCAGGGGCCTAAAGAATATTCCCCAGAGGTAACTGGTCCCTTCCTTTTCCTAACTTCCACCCATAGAGGATCCTGTATGTTACCCACCCTTTCAGCAGCTGTAATAGTATCCCTGATCAGTCATACTACTCCTCCTCCCCTTCTCCCCCGTCTCTATCCCGTTTAAAACTCTAAAATCCAAGAACATTCACAATCCATTCCTGCCCTGGTGCCAGCCAAGTCTCTGTAATGGCCACCACATCATAGCTCCATAAATGTATCCAAGCTCTCAGTTCATCACCCTTACATTCTTATATTCAAGTCTATGCACTTTAGTCCTTCCACCTTACCACTTGTATATCCTATATTCTGCTTCGCCTTCCACAAAGTCTCTAAATGATAGATCAGGCTTTACTCCATTCACCTCTTCCACTGGCCTTTCGCTCAAGGTCCCTTCCTCTTTCTTTTTTCTTTTTCTTTGGCTTGGCTTCGCGGACGAAGATTTATGGAGAGGGTAAAAAGTCCACGTCAGCTGCAGGCTCGTTTGTGGCTGACAAGTCCGATGCGGGACAGGCAGACACGATTGCAGCGGTTGCAGGGGAAAATTGGTTGGTTGGGGTTGGGTGTTGGGTTTTTCCTCCTTTGCCTTTTGTCAGTGAGGTGGGCTGAAAACTAGTTTAAATCCGCCCCCCCCCCCCCCACCCCCGGACCACGCTAGCAAGGCTGCCGCAAGGATATTGCTCCTCCTCAAATTCATGTGTAAGCCATCCAGTCTGTACAGGTCCCATCTTCCCCAGACCCAATGATCCAAAAATCTAAAACCCTGACTCTTAGATCAATTTCTCAGCCCTGCATTCATCTGCCATCTCCTCCAATTTATCAACATTATCAGCGTCAATGTTAACCATATCAGCATTAACTACAATTTACAATTGTTAATTTTATCCAGTTTTCTGCAGAGTTCAAGTTCTTTTCATCTCCCTCCCTCCCCACCCCCTACATTTAACACTTAGCACTTAACTAACCACAGTTACACACATTATTCAAGACACAACAAAGGTATAAAGACGTTATCAGGGTTTTATGGGTTTGTCACAACAACAGCCAGTGCTTAGGCTGTTTTCTTCTCTTAACTTTTTCTGTTTGGGATGGGATGGAACCCGCCCCCATCGATTGTGGGATAGATGGGGAAGGTCGGGCAGTGAGGCACGATAGTCCATACTATAATCGTGTTCTTATGGAATTTAGGTATGGATGCCAAATTTTCAAAAGGTTTGGGATTAGATAAGTTTCATCTTGCTTTTGTATATTTAGCAAAAAATGTATTGCTTGTATGTATATAAATATGATTAATATTAATAGATGGCATAATGAGATGAAATATTGTTTAATCATAGAAAAAATTACATATGTCTTGCATGATAATTATAGTTTTTTTATTAATAAGTGGTTGTTATACTCAGAATATTTACATTTCAATTTATATTGATTAGATCTATATATAAAAAATAACGTTCATGTTTATGGTTAATTGTATATGTTATGTACTATTTGTTTTTTGAACGAATAAATAAAGTTTTTAAAAAAAAAAACATCTGTCTGTTCCCCCTTCGAATTATGGCCTCTATGTCACTGCATATTGTTAGGGCCATAGTTGGACCTAATTTGCCCTGCAGAAAAGATCTTATCTGAAGGTAGCAGTGGAGCATCTTATTTGATAAATCATACTTATGCCTGAGTTGTTCAAATAACATCAGCTGCCCCCACTCATAACAGTCCTCCACACCTGATGCCTTTACCACATCAGGTGTCCAAGATCTTGTTACCCACCATCAATGGTATTAATCTATTTGGAGTCAGGGGTGTTTTTGAGAACTGCCCCTATTTGATTCCTTGATATTGGATAATTAATTCCAAATAAAGATGATTTGTTTTAGTAAAGGGTGCCTGCTTTCCCAGATAACAATTTAGTGTTCCATTTATAAATAAAGTCCTCTGCTATCTCTCACATACCCTGTGCAGATCAATTTGTGCCCAGGATGATACACCTCCCCTTCAAAGAGTGAGCCGATGTATCTCGACTGTACTGCCAAATAGTATTTCTTGAAGTCTGGCATTTGTAATCCATCCAGACTGTAATCTCAGGTCAATTTTTCCATAGAAAGTTTGGCTACCTTTACATTCCATAAAAATGTTGTTATTCGTGAGAGCAAATTTTGGAAGAATCACCAGGGCAATGCCACGGGCACTGTCTGGAAAAGGTACTGAAGTCTTAGCAACACATTCATTTTAACACAATTGACCCTGCCTATCAAAGTTATGGGGAAGGACATCCATCTATTGAAGTCCTCCTCAATTCTTCCAAGCAAGGGAGTATAATTTAGTTTATATAAATTATTCAAGTTATTGTCTATTCTGACTCCTAGATATTTAATCCCATTTTGTGACCACTTTAAATAACGGCTTTCTTGGTATTGATGGTAATCCCCCCCCTAATAAGTGACAAAGTTTCGCTCTTGTAGCCGGAAATCTCCCAATAGACTTCCAGAGTAGAGTGCAGCTTGGACAACTAGTTTTCTGGGTCTGTCGGATATATCAGAACATCATCGGCAAATAAATTGATTTTATGTTCTTCCTGGCCTGCTTTAAAACCTTTCATGTCTGGATCCCAGTGAATACCTTTGGCTAGTGGCTCCATGGCTAGTACGGATGGGGTTGGAGATAACAGGAATCCTTGTTGACTTGATCTTGTCAGTGGGAAAGCTGAAAAAGTTTGTCCATTGGTCACAACTTTAGCCTTGGGTGCATGGTACAGCCCCTTATCTAATTTATAAAAGTTGGTCCTAACCCCAGCATTTCCAGCACTTTGAATAAGAAATCCCACTCCAATCTGTCAAATGCCATTTCTGCATCCAGGGCCACAGCTAAACTTCTCTCGTTCCTGGTTTGCACCAGATACATTATACTCAACAGTGTCAATGTTATCTGCTGACTGTCTTTTTGGCACAAAGTCCACTTGGTCTTTATTTATTAGTTTCGTCAAATGTTTTTCCAATCTATTTGCCAGGTCTTTGGCAAGTATGTTATAGTCTGTGTTTAACAGTGAAATGGGTCCATAAGAAATGGTGTTAGCGGATCTTTGTCTTTTTAAAGGATTGTTTTCTATTGCATGGTCTACCACCTCCATATAGAGAGGCATCAATAAATCCTTAAATTCCTTATAAAACTCAGGTGGAAACACATCCTTCCCTGGAGCTTGTTCTGTAAAGGGAAGATCTAGGCCTTCCTGTTCTTCTGGTTTATCGGACCTCCCTATCAATTCTGATTTATATAAACCCTCATAGAATTCCCTGAAGGTCTCTTTTGCTTTATGAGTAATACTGCCATTCTCAGTTTGTACCGCATTGATCATCTTTGAGGCTTATTTTGTCCTCAATTGCCAAGAAAGGACTTTGTAGTCTCTCTCTCTCAATTCATAGTATTTTTGTTTTGACCACATTATAGCCTTTTCCAGATTATACTTTTGGAGTGTATTGTATTTCAGTTTTTTATTTGTTAGAGTCCTGTAATAATCCTTTGAACTTGATTTTTGAAAATCCTTTTCTAGATGAGTATTTTCCTGTTCTAATTCATCCACCTCCCTTATATATTCCTTTTTTATTGTTTTGGTGTATCCAATTATTTGACTTCTTAAATATGCTTTGAGGGTATCCCATAAGAGGAATTTATCTGGAGTAAAAGTACTGTTGGCCTCGCAGAACATAATTATCGGCGCTCTTATGAAATTACAAAAGTCCGGCTTCTTTAACAGCCACATATTAAGAGTAGTAGTTGTGTTGTTTTGAATTGAAGGAATAATCCCTCTCCCTTGGATGCTTCAGCTTCAACACGTCTATCAAATTCCGTTCCCTCATACCATCAATGGTAGCGTCCGCTGCCTTTGTTTTAGTTATTTTGTTTATTATCTTATCTAAGACAGGATTCAGACAAAAATTACAATTTCCCCCAACCATAATGTTTTCCTTTCCCTCTGCCAATCCCAGGAAAATATCCTGTATGAACTTTTTGTCATCAAAGTTTGGAGCATACGCTTTTACGAAGGTCCAGGATTCTGAATATATCTGACAAGGCAACACTACAAATCTTCCTGGTTTGTCTGTGTGATCACATTCTGTGGTCTCACTGGAACACTTTTCCCTATCAGAATTGCCACCCTCCTTGAATTTGAGCTGAACTCGGAAGTTATTACCTGGCCCACCCATCCTATTTTTTGGTCTTCCCATTCCTTTAAATGTGTTTCTTGGAGAAAGGTCATATCCATTTCAATTTTTTTAATGTGTGCCAAGACTCATCAAGGCGGCTGACTCTGTCTCAGCCCCTCCGCCGGCCTGACACCTCCTGGTGACTGGTCCTGACTGCACTGCCGGTTTTCTTCCAGTTGCTGACTTCTCACCCGCCACTCTGCTGGGCAAGCATTGGGGACTCCCCCTACATTAGGCCGATGTTGTTGGGGCTCCGAGCTCACTACCTCCAGTGCTTCCCGTGCCTCTTGATGCCGTCAAGGCAGGCTGTTTTTACTTTGCAGTTCAACACTGTTCGAGATGCCATTTTCTGTTGATTGGAGTTCTTTCTTACCATCTTCTTTTGATAGGGGCTTTATTCTTTCGTTTTATTCTTTTAATATTCTAATTTCAAATTTTAAGTGTTTTTCCTTTGTCTTGGTCCAGGAGCTCTCGGGGGAACATCCTACTCCTCCCTTTGCATCACGGGACCTTGCCATCTCCTCCAATTCTTACTGTTATCATGTATCACTGGCAGCAATCCTGAGAATGCTAGCCTTGAGGTCCTGTTCAGCTTCTGCCTTGCTTCCGAAACTCACTCTTCTGGACCTTGCAATCTGTTATTGTTTTGGTACTTTGCCACATGCACCTCGTGACATCAGCTGACTATGGATCTGTGTGTACGCATGCTTTGCCTACCAGATTGCAGAGGAGATCTTAATGCCATTTTGTCTCCAGTCTTAAAGGATGCATTCTGAACTCTGAAAAGTTCCTGGACCTCTGCGTCCAACCATGGCTTATGGTTACCCTGGTTATGTGACATTTGGTCTACATGACAATCTCAATGCACTTGCTAATGTGGCCTATTACTGAGCTTGTGTACTCATTGATGTTGATATAGCTGTTGTAGGTGACCATCTTCTTGAAACAGCTCCAGTCTGTGGTCCCAAAGCAGTTCTGTAGTGCTGCTCTGTTCCCTCACCCCCACCTCACCCCAGCCACGCCCTGATCTCCCTGTAAACTGGCTTCATTCATTTTACCTGTGGTCTCTATGACAAGGTTAGCAGGATGGATATGTGGTCTGAGTATCCAAGATGGCAGCCTTATACACACCAGAGACATTGGTATACACTCAATCTAGGGTGTTCTCTCCTCTCGTGGCAAAATTGACTTGCTGTTGGAACTGTGGTAGAACAGTTTTCAGGTTGGCAGGTTGAAGTCACCAGCTACAATCATACAGTTGCCAGGCTTCACAGATTGCACCATTAAGCTCCTTCATTCTATCACTCCTTTTTCCGAAGGCAGAACATAAACTATGTCAATCAGCATGGCTATGAATTCCCTGGGCAGGTGAAGGGTCTGCATTTCACCATCAGATTCTCTATCTCTGCTGAGCAGGTCTTTACTGCAGAGATATTTGTGTACCAGTTCTTAATGATGGAAATGCACAAACCCCCTTCTTGAGTCTTGCCAGAAGCAGCAGCATCTCTGTCTGTCCTGAAGGGGATAGGCCATCTCAATGGATAGCTGAATCAGGCATGGAGTACTGGAACCACATTTCTTTTAACACCAGAGCAGTCCCTGAATAGGGAAACAAGTTATCCAATTTGGGTGATTACTGATGGAAAATCAAATAATCTTTTGCCCCTTTGCTAATATTATTATAGGTTATGAACAAAAATATAGTTTTTTTTTCTTTTAACTCCTTATTTTAATAGTTACAAATGTTTCCCAAGGTTGCTTGCAACATTCCCTGGAGATTAAGCATTAATTTGCAGAGAATCCAGGACATCCTGGAGAGCTAGCAATCGTAATTGAAAAGGGATGGTTTGTAAACATATTTTCTCTGCAGGGATCAGACAGATTAACAAGGTGTCCTGCTTTCATTTGTCACACACCAGTGGCTCTCATTGACAGTAAATAATCTGACATAGTGGCACCTAATGAGAATCACATGGAAAAGATGGAGAGGACTTGCAATCGAGAAGTCAGACATTTCATTACTTGTTCGTGAATTAATTACATTACATTTTATTCCTGGATTAGGTATAGAGGACCAACCTCAACATGAAAGCTTCTTTCAGAAAGAAACATCTTTTTGAAATTGCTTCTTATTATTCATAACTTAGTGCTTCGAGCTGTGATTAACTATCACAGAAAAAGGGTAATTTGACATTTACCAATTTAAACTTGCTATTGATTTTAATGCAATGTTTATTTAAACTGTATCAAACCTTTTGTCTTGAGGGGGAACTGATCTTGATAACGGGATTGCACTGAATAAATTTGAGATGATGCAATGAGGAAGCTGTGAGGTGTTAAGCAGGTTAAAATTTGACAGAAAACTCCAGAACATCAGCCTTTCCCCTCCAGCTAGTGCTTTTCAGCAATTAAACTTTGAGAAAAATTTCTTGGATGATAGAAGCATAGAACACTATATCACTGTTTTGCCCCTCTAGTCTGTAATGATCATTTCCCTAGACCCTCCAGGCCTCTCCCATCCAAGTACTGATCCAATTTATTCTTAAAAGACACGAGCGAGTCCGCATTCACCACATCAGGATGCAGCTCATTCCACACTCACACCACTTTCTGAGTGAAGAACTTTCCCCTAATGTTCCCCCTAAACCTTTCTCTCTTCAGTTTAAAACTATGACCTCTCGTATTTATCTCCTCTAATCAGAGTGGAAAAAGCCTATTCACATTCACTCTGTCTATACTTTTCAAAATCTTGTAAATGTCAATCAAATCTCACCTCATTCTTCTTCGCTCCAAGCATTAAAGTCCTAATCTGTTAAATCTTTCACTGTAATTCAACTCCTGCAGACTTGGCAACATCCTCGTAAATCTTCTCTATACTCTTTCAATCTTATTGATATCCTTCCTGTCGTTAGGTGCCCATAACTGCACACAATATTCTAAAATTAGCCCCACCAATAGCGTATTCAACTTCAACATATCATCCCAACTCCTGTACTCAATACTTTGATTTATAAAGGCTGAAATACCAAAAGCTTTCTTTGCAACCCTGTCCACTTGCCACACCACCTTCAGGGTTTAATGTATTTGTATTCCCAGATCTCTCTGCTCCTCCGCACTCCTCAGTTCCCTATCATTAACTGTATATCTCCTACCTTGGTTTGCCCTTCCAAAATGCATCACCTCACACTTGCCTGCCGTTTTTTTGGCCCATTCTCCTACCTGGTCCAGAACCCTCTGCAAGTTTTGAAAATCTTCCTCGCTGTCCATAATGACTCCTATCTTTTTGTCATCAGCAAACTTGTTGATCCAATTCACCACATGATCATCCAGATCCTGATGCAAAAATGACAGTCTAATGAGCATTTACACAATTCCTTTGCAAATATTTACATTAATCTTTGAATGTCTCTCTGTCCTTATGAAACTTACCTCTACTTCTCAGCACTGCATCCTTACACAGCATCACAAGCGATCAAAGCAATATAGGCCAATGTGGTCCTGGTAGGAATGCAGCATGCGTGTCTTTTGAAACAACCAGAAAGGATTCAATTTGATAAATATTTAAATTATCCATTAAACGCGTCACAAGATTGAGCAGGCGAAGCAAAAACTCTGCAGATGACTAGCATTATGCCTACATTGTACAACATTTTGGACTTCATGATTATAATGATGAAGGAGGATATTCTCTTCAAGACAAAATATACCAGATACAGCTGTGGCCATTATGACTTCAACGAAGCAACTAAAAACATGAGGCAGAAGATAGGTGCAGCTTCAACTGTTTTGATATTATGGATACAACTCTCTTACTGCCCAGTGAGATCCAATGGCAGCCTACCTTACAAAACCTCGTTTTAAGTCTGGTTTTGACATTGCTGCTGCATCTGAACTCTTAACTGTTCAGAAGGGATTCAACCACTGATTAACTACAGTGGTGCACTACCCTATCTCTGTCTTCCTCAAAATCACTCATCACGAACTGCTTGTGAATCTCTGTGTCTGTACCAGTTGATTTTTTTCTAATATCTTTTGTATCCATTAATAATAAAGCATCAAATAAACAATACAGTAATGAAATACATTTTCAAGTTGGCACAAAGTAACTATAGCGACTTAAATTTTGATTCTCTTTTGTAATTGAACATCACTTCCCTTTCCTCATCCTTTGATATTTCTATATTTCATCAGAGGGCAAGGCTGACAGGAGGTAAGTAGTTCCGCAGAAGGGTCACAGAATTGATGTGACACTCAATTCAAGGCTTCTGACAGGAAGGAGTTATTGGAGATTCATAGACACCACCCTTTCGGTGCCAAGGCTGAACCTGCAGGATGCTATGTGGCCTACAACACTCAAGTGTTATTCACTCCTGTTTCATATTTTTTTCAAGATCATTTTCAAGTCTTTCGGTGGAATATTCAAAGCTCCTAGACAAAATGAGCTGATTAGATTGAACTCTGGTTCTAAGAAGAACCCATTTTGCTTTACTGATTGTAAATGGCCTAATGAAGACGAATTCTCACAGAGGCTTGGCCACTTATTCACTAAAGGTTAGCTGGTTGCTTAGATTAGTTACTGTGCTTTCCAAATGGAAGTACATGGTTAGCATAATGGCTAGTGCAATGCTATTACAGTGCTCGTGACATAGGTTCAAATCCGATGCTGTCTATAAGGAGTTTCTACATATTTTCCATGTCTGCGTGGATTTCCTCTGGTGCTCTGGTTTCCTCCCACCCTTCAAAATATATGGGGGTTGTAAGTTAATTGGTGTATTTAGGTGGCACAGGTTTGTGGGCCGGAAGGGCCTGTTATCATGCTGTATGTCTAAATTTAATTTAACTTCTTAAAAATATTGTTGAGAATCTGGCCATTGGCAAGGCCAGTATTTATTGCCCATTCCTAATTGTCCTTGTACCAGTGGCCTTCTCAGCCATTTAGAAGGCAGTTAAGAGTCAACCAGTCATTGTGGGCCTGAAATAAGATGCAGGAGAGGTGCATTTCCTTCCCAGATGGATGATGGTGAACCTCGTAGATTTTTGTGATGATCCCATAGTTTTATGGTCATCATTACTTCACTTATTGGTGGTTTTTCCAAATTCTGCAATCTGTGGAGGTTTGAATGAAAGCTTTTGCAAAGTCTCCATGTGTCATTTGCATGCTATCTTAATTTGACCTAACTTCCTGTAATATATTCAAATTATAATGAGCATTAAAATTGTGCAATTTATGAATAAAATTATGATTCTTATCACTGCATTGTGTTACTTGGTGTTATTTTTGCAGCCAGCAAATATTCTACTGGATGAACATGGTCACGTGAGAATATCAGATCTTGGGCTTGCCTGTGATTTCTCAAAAAAGAAGCCCCACGCCAGTGTGTATGTACATGTTAACCTATTAAATATGAGCAAATTTACATGAACATGATCAGTCTTATGCTGTCAGTTTAAGAGCACTTTTTTGTTCCTCTCTTTATACCTGGTGCTGCTATTTCTCCAAAATTCACCCCTCAGTTGTGGTAATCTGTGATCTTGCCACAGTATCATGAAAAAAATTAGTGGAAAGTCCCACAGGGGTTGTTCCTTGTGATATGTTGAGATTGGCATCAACATTTGAATTTTAAATATTACTTTAAAGGAACCCAGTGGAACAATTCTCTTTGAATTGTGGTCCTCTATTGGGCAGGACATTTGTTGTAGCAGTTAACACAATGCCTTTACGGCGCAAGCGATCGGGACTGGACCTGGGTTTGAATTCCATGCTGTCTGTAATGAGTTTGTATGTTCTCCCTGGGTTTGTGTGGGTTTTCTCTGGGGGCTCCGGTTTCCTCCCATCCTTCAAAAAAATAGTATATATATATATATATATATATATATATATATAATGGGATGTAATTTGGGTGGCATGGATTGTTGGGCCGGATTGGCTTGTTACAATGCTGTATGTCTAATTTTAAAAATCTAATTTAATTCTCAATTCTTAGAAGTTCCATGAGAGATATATGATATACCTTGACATGTTTGCAGCTTTCTTACTTATTTGTAACCTGATTTATTTCTACAAATAATTTATATTTTAACTAAAGATGTTTCCCTTTTAATCCTATCCTTTGGGCACTGATTTTTGCTATTGTACAAAACTATGTTTCTCCAGCTCATAAGCCAAGTATATCATAGAAACAAACATGCATTTGCTTCATGCCTTCTGTATAACAATCAAAAACTAGCATTCTCAAGCTTAAATATGTCAAGACTTTTGTTGGTATCATAATGATCTGTCACTTTGAGATCAGCTGATATCCAAGGTGAATAACAAAATTTAAAGCCCAAGTGTTATATATGAAATGCCACGACTGATCTGTCAGCAGAGTCGCCATTTCTTTTCTGCTATTTTTGTGGCAGGAATTAAAAAGGAATATGATGTGTAACTGTAATGACTTGGGTTTATTATTAAGTTGAAGCTTAGTTTGTTTCTATTGATGCAGTGGTACGCATGGATACATGGCTCCAGAAGTGTTACAGAAAGGTACAGCATATGACAGCAGTGCAGATTGGTTCTCTTTGGGCTGCATGCTCTTCAAGTTACTTCGAGGGTAAGTCACTAATCAGAAAATGTGATTAAAAATAATTTTGTTTGTCTTCCTTGGGATTGTTCAAAAAGTTTTGCATTAAATTGAACTTTAAGTCCTGTTTAAAAGCAAAGGTGTGGGGGAGCGGGGGGAAGGGCTAGTGCTGAAGTGTCCATATGGAATATTTAACCAAAAAATGAGTCTCCACAATATTGAGTAGAGTTGCACGTTCTGATTTGCAGTTTCATTCCTTGATATCCATCTTTTAAAATGGGGTTGGAAATTCAGTGTTCTGTCATCAAATAATGAATCTACTGTGTATTGATTTTTATATAAATGGATCTTTATTAATTTAAGTAATAATTTCAGGGGTCAAATGTGAGCTTTCATTACATATTTGTGCATGGTTACATGCTTCAGTCAGGCAAAGTTCAGTTCCTGTTCCTGAGACATGTGAAACATTCAAACATTTGAAGAGGAACAAAAGTGTGATTACTAATGTCAGAAATATGAGTCGTATTGAAAATTTAAGTTTTATAGGAACACGGAATATTGAAGTAATCTTGAGAAATGAAATGATTTTTATTCATTTTCAGGATCAGTCCCCTGTGCATCAAATGGTAAAGGGAATAAATGCTTAGGGTGATTCATGAGATGCCATTCAATGGGCTTTTGTTTTGGCTGGTGTTAAGTTATTGGTTCTGCACTCATCCAGGCAAGTGGAGAGTATTCTATCGCACTCCTGATTCATGTAAATTGTGGAAAACCCTTGGATATCAGGAAGTGAGGTGCACAAGGGATGATTTGCTCTTTAAGTCATGCTATTCATCTGGCTGGTCCTGTTGAATCTCTGGTCAATGATAACAACCCCAGAATATTTATAATAGGGACTAAGCGATAGTAATGCCTTTGATTGTCATTCACTTGTCATGTTGGCAGTGCTCTATGACTGAATAACTCAATGTTCTGCTCTAGCTGTGCACAGATATAAGCTATCTTATTTACTGAGGAACTGTGATTGGAATTGAATATTCCATGTCTAATCTAAAGATGAAAGGAATATCATTGAGGCGCCAGCTGAAGATAGTTGGGCCAAGGACATGGCCCTGAGGAACTTGCTCAGTGATGCCCTTGATCTGGGAAGATCAACTTATGGCAACCGCAATAATATTTCTTTGTGAGAAATGTGATCCCAAATAGTGTCTTGATGCCAATGTCAAGGAGAATCATTTTCATCTCATCTCTGGAATTCATCTCTGATCCATGTTTGGATAAGGCTGGCATCAAATGATCCTGGTTCACTAATTGCCATGGCAACAATAACATTGGTTGAATTATTTTCACAATCGTGCTTCGTACCAGAGAACCATTCATTTTTGAATAAAAACCATTTAGCTCAATTCAGTAGCAAACTAAGTTTTGCTCAAAGATGTCCACATGAAACGTGATTTTACAACCACTCGAGGTAAACATAGGAACATAGGAAGTAGGAACAGGAGTAGGCCAAAAATGGCCCATTGAACCTGCTCCACCATTCAGTAAGATCGTGGCTGATCTAATTAATGACCTAACTCCACCTACCTGCCTTCTCCCCATATTCCCTAATTCCTGAAGCATCACAGCAGTGCCAGTAGCTGTGTAACATATCCCTACACATTGCAGAATGTTATTTATTTTAAATGACAAATAGAATTGAAAATTGCTAGTCTTTTGAGAGTTTTTTTTATAAAAATGCAAAATCAAACAAATAGAAAATAAATAGAAAATAACATTGTGACATTTGTTAAGCACCCAAATGCTGTTCACATTCCCAATTTTGCAGAGGATTTTGATATCCACGTGTTCCTTTTGGCTGCAGCACTATTACTGATAACTTGTTCCAAATCTTATTTTCCATCAGCTTTGTTAAGGTTCTAGGTTCATTCATAATTATTATGCAAATGCACATAATTTGTTGGCTTTTGTTTGCCTTGCAGTCAAGCAAAGAAGCGCCACCAGCCCAGTGCCTTTACTAAGAGAACCAAGAAACAAAAGAGATTATTCAGAGACACTGAGTGTCTCTGAATTTTCTTTCAATGCTCCCATAACCTCTGAATACATCTTCATTGTAAACCTCATCCGAATTCTCTGAGGCAATGTAGATGCATGGACGAGCCTCTCTCATGAACCCTTTTTCCAGATACTGTGACACCTGTTTTTCTCACCTAAAATGCTCCATTTGCTGTGCCATTCTCTGCATGCGATGCTCCATGGCATCAGTGTTCTCTGCCTTATCCACTCTCTTCAATCACATGAGCACTGGCACACTTCGGAGTTGTGTGCTCACCCTGCTCCTGTTCATGCTACTGATGCACAACTGCATCGCCAGATCCAGCCTCAATAGTATCATCAAATTTGCAGATGACACCACAGCAGTTTGTCTCATCAGCAACAACAATGAGTCACACTACTGTTATGAGCCCAAAGGACCCCAAAACCCAGCAGCAATAGACATTCACCAAGACGAGTGGTTTTTAAAACAAAAGTTATTTTTAATCAACTTTAAACATGAAAAATAGAATCAAACTTTAACTTAACTCTATGCTTAACTAACCCAAATTAACCCCCTTCTAATTCTAAGTGCACATGTATGTAATGTGTGTGTAAATTTAAGAAAAGTTATTTGATTCACTGTTAAATATCACTTCTCCTTCTTCCAAGTTCTCTGGATGCAGGTAATTCTTATATTGTGCACAGAATTTAACATGTATAAAGTTCACCAGGCTTTGGTGCTTGAAAAGTAAATGTTTATTGCTCATGAAGGTTCTTGTAAGATTTGCAGAGAGAGATTTATTGTTCCAGGATTTCCATAACTGAGGTACCACCATTAGTCACCTCAGTGTCTCGCTGATGAAACTTGTCCCATCAGGGTTTTCCAGATGATAACTTCTTTCTTCAAGCTACCACAGAGTTCCATTCCTCTTATTCCAAGAGAAACATCAGACAGATAGCACTTCCAGCCATTCACTGCTTTTGGACCTTTTCATCAGTTTCAACCAGCTCTTCCTGGCTTGCACTGTTCAACTGCTTTTCAGTGTCACCCACACACAAGCTGACTGACAGAGCTTCTCTTCTCTCTCTCTCTCCAACTGAAACTTCCAGCCAAAAATACCTTCTTCACCAAACAACAGGAGTTCTTTCTTCTATTGTTAGATAAACAAAACCCAGGAGTGACCTTCCTGTAAGCACCCTGCAGAAAGGTACTTGTAGCTATCCTGGCACCAGTTCATAACAATGGTCATTCATTTTATGACGTCAGTTCAATTAACACCTACTTGTGAATGTGCATAACATTCTCCAGAGATCTTCAATATTTATTCAGTCTTTCAAATAAGATCTGTTTTTAAAATGTGTGTATATATGTAACCTACTCTAAATCTTACCAAATTTTCCCAAAATATTTATCCATTACACAACAGAGAAGAGGTGGAAAATCTCATGAAATGGTGTGAGAATAACAAACTGAACAAGATGAAGGAAATGATCGTGGAATTCAGGAGGACCAGGAACAATCACCCTCCACTACACATCAAAAACTCTGTCGTAGAAAGTGTGGGAAGCACCAAGTTCCTTGGAGTTCACTTAACTAGTGACCTATTGTGGACACTCAGCATCTCCTCACTGTCAGGAAAGTGCAACAGCAACTGCACTTAGAACAATTACAACATGGAAATAAGTCACTTTCGGCCACTCTAGTCTGTGCCAAACCATTTTTTTGCCTAGTCCCACTGACCTGCACACACCCCATAGGCCTCCATATTTCTCCCATCCATGTACCTGTCCAAATTCTTCTTAAATGTTAAAATTGAGCCCACATTTACCACTTCACCTGGAAGCTCGTTCCACTCTCCCACCATTCTCTGTGTGATGAAGTTCCCCCTAAACTTTTCCCCTTTCACCCTTAACCCATGTCTTCTGATTTGTATCTCACCTATCCTCAGTGGAAAAAGCCTATCTACATTTACTCTATCTATCCCCCTCATAATTTTAAATACCTCTACCAAATCACCCTTCCTTCTTCTAAGCTCCAGGGAATAAAGTCCTAACTTGTTTAACCTTTCCCTGTAACTCAAATCCTGAATTCCGGGCAACATCTTAGTAAATTTTCTTTGCACTCTTTCCATCTTATTGATATCTTTCTTGATGTGAAGGGAAACAAGGGCCTCTCCTCATTACACTGCAAAGATAAAGATATTTGCACTTGTCGGCTACTTCAATAAACTTTCATGTTGATGCAGCAGAACACAGGGATGTGGATGTACACTACAGATACTTTCAAGGTGATGTATTTCATTGAAAAACTCTTCATGAGCATACCTAGCAGATTTCTTGTTATCTCTACCTGAGAGTTGGTTTACAATCTCTGCTTCATTCAATCCACTGACATGCAACTTTAATTTTATACTCCAATTTAGGCTAAAAGTATACCTCTAACCTCTAAGGCTTGTCTCAGTTTCAAAAGCCCAGAAAACTCAACAAAATATCAATAAAAATATAGGAGAAGGTAAGAAGGGGAAGGAGGAGGAGCACAGACCCAACAGGCAAGAGGACAAAGGTGGATATGTGTGGGAGGGCATAGGAGAAAAAAAAAGTGATAGAGGGGATAAAAAAAGAGGGCGGGGATAGCTCTCTGAATGGAGAGGGGAGGGGGTGAGAGCTGGTGGAAAGGAGACAGAGGGTCAAGGAGAGAAAAGTCAGGGAATGCCAAACAGAAACTGGAGGTCGATATTAATGCCATCAGATTGAAAAGTGCCCAGATGGAATCGTAGGTATTGTTCTCCAATTTGCTTCCAGCCTTGGTTTGGCAGTGCATAAGGCCATGGGCAGACATATCACCATGGGAATGGGGTGTGAAATTTGGGAGGTCCCTAATATTGCTGTGGACCGAGCGAAGGTGCTCAATGAAACAATCTTCTAGTCTGCGTCCACTAACTCCAATTTAGAGGACACCATAACAGTAGCACTGGATGCAGTTGATGACCCCTGCGGATTCACAAGTGAAGTGTTACTTCATTTGGAAGGAGTGTTTGGGGCTCCATATGGTGGTGAGGGAGGAGGTGTGGGTGCAAGTATCACATTTCCTGTGGTCACAGATGAGACAATTTGTGGTGAGGGCCTGCGGCCACAGGTGTGGATACCAAGGGGGGGAGGGGGGTAATTTGTGGTGAGGGATGAGTGAATGAGGAGTCACAGAGGGAGTGATCCCTGCGGAAAGTGGAGAGGGGAGGAGAGGGGAACATGTGTCTGGTGGGGGGAAGACACATGTTCCCCTTTTTTTTGAAAAAAGAAAGGAAATGGAGTTCATTCCAGTTTAGTGTGAAATGATCCTCTTTGGAAGGTTGAACTTGAAGATGGAGTGCATTGTTACTGGCAGAGTTCTTAACAGTATGGAGGAACAGAGGGATGGGCCCATGTTAATAGATCCCTCAAGGTTCCTGCATAAGGTGGTTATGAAAGCGTATGGTGTGCAGGCTTTCATTAGTCAGGGTATTGAGTTCAAGAACCGTGAGGTAATATTGCAGCTCTCTAAAACTGGAATGCATTGCCAGGGATGATGGTGAAGGCTGGTACAATAGGAACATTTTAAAAATTCTTAGACAAATAGATAGATAAGAAAAAATAGAGGTTATGGGTGTGAGGTAGGGAAGGATTAGATTTTACAGGTCAGCACAACATTGTGAGATGAAAAGTCTGTTCTGTGTTGTAATGTTCTCTGTTCCAAGAAAGAGGAACACAATAATGAAGAAATGAAAAAGGAAAGGCAGAAATATTTGGAATCTTCATTCTGAGTTCAGTACAGCAGTTATGATCCCTTCAAAAATATGCCTGTCATTGAAACAGGATCCCATTCTTCATAAATGAGATGTGGAAGGTCAGGCTCCAGCAGGTCATGTGCATCAGAAGTAAAACACTGTTTGATGTTGCCCTTTAAAAGAGCTGTGCAGAGTAATCCAATAAAGAAAAAGAGATGACAGTGACAATAGCTGAGATTTCCCGTGTGATGGTTCAATTCAATCGATGTGAATAAAGCCTTGAAGTGTAATGGAATAAAGTCAGAGAAGCCAGAGGGGTTAGAGAGGTGGAAAACAAGGAAGGAGATCTCTTGCTATGAAGACAGCTGGTCAACAGACCTGTTTATTAGTAGTTACCTTAAAGAAGGGCTCAGGCCCGAAATGTTGGTTGTGTCATCTTTATATGGAAGTACCTCGGCCTGCTAAGTTTTTTCAGCATTTTTGTGATTTTAACACTGAACCTTTATGCTCACAACTGCTGCCTGGTGGTTGAAAAGGCAAAGTACAAATCTTAACAAATATTAACCTTTAACCGTCTGCATTTAGAGTGGTGTGCACACCAAGTTTATTGAAGAAAATGTCTTTTAGGAAGACAAAATATGACAAGAAGGCTTTTCCTAGATCAAACATGGTTACTGTAAGAGTAGTGCATTCTGAGAAATAAAGTGGAGAAAAGTTCAAATTCCATGTTGATGAGGTAAATTTAAATTTAGACATACCGCAAGATAACAGGCCCTTCTGGCCCATAAGCGCCCGTTACCTAAATACTCCAATTAACTACATCCTCTGTATGTTTTGAAATGTGTGAGGAAACCAGAGTGACTGGAAGAAACCCATGCAGAGTCTGGGAGAATGCTTAAACTCCTTTCAAACAGCACTGGATTGGAATCCAGGTCGCTACCACTGTAATAGTGTTGCAGTAAGTGCTACACTAATTGTGCTGTCCAATTAACAATTGAAGTGTATCTCAATTGTTAATGCTGCAAAATCCTTGTGAGGTCCACAATGGGTATGATGTCTTTGTAACTCAATACCACATTCAGTCTTCAGTAAAATACCTCCCCAACACCTGTGACAGCAAGTTTGCATGCGTTTATAATTATTGTTTATTGACCCTTGCTGCAAAATTTATACGTGTAGCTATAAGGTAGGAAAATTATTGTTCAGTTTTGATGTCATGATGTTGTTGTAAAATAGATTATCTTTGATTCAGCTCCTGTTTGAAATGGGATGCAAAGTGCCTGATGGTATCTGGACACCCATAATCAACAAAAGTCATGATGCATTTAGGAGGCTCTGGGGGTCAATTTGTAATTTATAAAACAATTGCTGGAGAAGGTTACAGTGGGACATTTTGCTCAGATGTTCTGCATTCTTCTACCTAGGGCATTATTTGTACAGTATAAACATCTACAAGAACTCATATTCTTGATCTAAGAGCCTCTGTATTTATTAATTGAATTAATTCACCTGTAAACATATCACTAATTCATTGATCAAACCTGGGCTCCAACTAAATAGGTTTAATCCTGTTCTATCTTCCAGTGCTATCTGAAGAGTTTGTTCTTCCTATGGCTGCTGGAGTTTCTTTCTTCCCTGCTCTTATCAGACTATTGGATGTGCCGCTCATTAGTAAAATGATGTTTTCCTTGCACTGTTTCAACAGAACTTTATCTCTGTAAGGCTGGACTCTGCACTTTTGTTTTATTTTGCACCACCTGTCAGCGATAGATTGACATGCCTTGAAAGCACGCAGAACAATAATTTTTCATTGTATATCCATGTACATGGCAATAACTGTATAACTGGATCCTGGATTTCCTCACCTCCAGACCACAATCAGTGAGGATTGGGAAGAACACCTCCTCCACAATCCCCCTCAGCACTGGAGCACCATAGGGCTACATTCTTAACCTCTTACTCTACTTGCTCTACACCTATGTGTGTGTAGCTCCAAACAACAACATCGCCATCTACAGATTTGCTGATGATACCACAGTAGTGGGTTGTATAAAGGGATGATGAGTCAACATACAGGAGGGAAATTGAAAACCTGGCTGAATGGTGCACCAACAACAACCTCTCACTCAATGTCACCAAAACCATCAAGAAGGGAAAATTAAAGGTGTACAATCCAGTGATCATTGGGATTGAGAGAGTGAACCAATTTAAGTTCTTGGGAATCATTATCTCAGGAGATCTTTTTTGGACCCAACACACTAAATAGCATCATGAAGAAAGTGCCTCTACTTCCTCAGGAGTGTGTGGAGGTTTGGTATGACATTGCAAACTCTGACAAATTTCTACAGATGTGTGGTTGAAAGTGTGCTGACCAGCTGCATCACAGTCTGATATGGGGTCACCAATACCCCCAAGCATAGAGCCCTGCAAAAGGTAGTGGGCACAGCCCAGGACATCACTGGCAAAACTCTCCACACCATCGAGAACATCTCCAGGGAACACTGCTATCAGAGAGCAGCAGCAATTAGCAAAGATCCACGCCACCTGCTGCCATCAGGAAAGAGAAAAATGTGCCACAAGATTCACTCCACCAGGTCAGGAACAGCTGCTACCCATCTACCATTAGACTCCTCAGAATAAACTCAATGAGGGACTCATTTAAGGACTCTTACCTGTGAACTTTATTGATTTTCTTTCTCTGTATTGCACAGTTTATTTATATTTCTTTATTTCTTTACATGTATACATTAAGTACAGTTTTTTTCACCATCATAAGTGATAATTCTGCTTCACCCATAGGAAAAAGAATCTCAGGGTTGTATGTGACATCATGTATGTACTCTGACAATAAATCTAAAATCTAAGCCTTTCAATTTTCCTACTGCTCCAATTTCCACCCGTGCTCCGAAGGCAGAATGGTTGATGTTAATGGACTATTGTTTTTTTTTAACCAGTTGTGGCATCTGCCACAGCAGCACTATCAAATAAATGCTCACTACTCAAAGTTCTCGGTAGAATGCCTTTTATCATGCGATCTGCCCTCTTTTACGTCATTTCCGGTTCGGAAATCTGAAATCAGAAGTGACATTACGTCGTGTCGGCAAAGCATCCCGACAGTGCGTGTTTCTGCCTCATAGGAACATACGAAGTAGGAACAGGAGTAGGCCAAAAATGGCCCATCGAGCCTGCTCCGCCATTCAATACGATCGTGGCTGATCTAATTTATGAAAGCCTCAAGACTTTGGAGGCCCCACACCATCTTCTCTGGTGAATCTTCTTTGGCTTGGCTTCGCGGACGAAGATTTATGGAGGGGGTAAAAAGTCCACGTCAGCTGCAGGCTCGTTTGTGGCTGACAAGTCCGATGCGGGACAGGCAGACACGATTGCAGCGGTTGCAAGGGAAAATTGGTTGGTTGGGGTTGGGTGTTGGGTTTTTCCTCCTTTGCCTTTTGTCAGTGAGGTGGGCTCTGCGGTCTTCTTCAAAGGAGGTTGCTGCTCGCCAAACTGTGAGGCGCCAAGATGCACGGTTTGAGGCGTTATCAGCCCACTGGCGGTGGTCAATGTGGCAGGCACCAAGAGATTTCTTTAGGCAGTCCTTGTACCTTTTCTTTGGTGCACCTCTGTCACGGTGGCCAATGGAGAGCTCGCCATATAACACGATCTTGGGAAGGCGATGGTCCTCCATTCTGGAGACGTGACCCATCCAGCGCAGCTGGATCTTCAGCAGCGTGGACTCGATGCTGTCGACCTCTGCCATCTCGAGTACTTCGACGTTAGGGGTGTAAGCGCTCCAATGGATGTTGAGGATGGAGCGGAGACAACGCTGGTGGAAGCGTTCTAGGAGCCGTAGGTGGTGCCGGTAGAGGACCCATGATTCGGAGCCGAACAGGAGTGTGGGTATTACAACGGCTCTGTATACGCTTATCTTTGTGAGGTTTTTCAGTTGGTTGTTTTTCCAGACTCTTTTGTGTAGTCTTCCAAAGGCGCTATTTGCCTTGGCGAGTCTGTTGTCTATCTCATTGTCGATCCTTGCATCTGATGAAATGGTGCAGCCGAGATAGGTAAACTGGTTGACCGTTTTGAGTTTTGTGTGCCCGATGGAGATGTGGGGGGGCTGGTAGACATGGTGGGGAGCTGGCTGATGGAGGACCTCAGTTTTCTTCAGGCTGACTTCCAGGCCAAACATTTTGGCAGTTTCCGCAAAGCAAGACGTCAAGCGCTGAAGAGCTGGCTCTGAATGGGCAACTAAAGCGGCATCATCTGCAAAGAGTAGTTCACGGACAAGTTTCTCTTGTGTCTTGGTGTGAGCTTGCAGGCGCCTCAGATTGAAGAGACTGCCATCCGTGCGGTACCGGATGTAAACAGCGTCTTCATTGTTGGGGTCTTTCATGGCTTGGTTCAGCATCATGCTGAAGAAGATTGAAAAGAGGGTTGGTGTGAGAACACAGCCTTGCTTCACGCCATTGTTAATGGAGAAGGGTTCAGAGAGCTCATTGCTGTATCTATTTATCTATACTAAATAGAATAATACCTAGTGTCGCCGAGAATATTCTCCCAGAATCACAGTGCGACTTTCGCGCAGAGGAACCACTGACATGGTCTTTGCCCTCAGACAGCTCCAAGAAAAGTGCAGAGAACAAAACAAAGGACTCTACATCACCTTTGTTGACCTCACCAAAGCCTTCGACACCGTGAGCAGGAAAGGGCTTTGGCAAATACTAGAGCGCATCGGATGTCCCCCAAAGTTCCTCAACATGATTATCCAACTGCACGAAAACCAACAAGGTCGGGTCAGATACAGCAATGAGCTCTCTGAACCCTTCTCCATTAACAATGGCGTGAAGCAAGGCTGTGTTCTCGCACCAACCCTCTTTTCAATCTTCTTCAGCATGATGCTGAACCAAGCCATGAAAGACCCCAACAATGAAGACGCTGTTTACATCCGGTACCGCACGGATGGCAGTCTCTTCAATCTGAGGCGCCTGCAAGCTCACACCAAGACACAAGAGAAACTTGTGCTGTATTGCGGTGAATACACCGCAGCAATTCGGCCCATCCTGGGCCACAACCACCCCCCCCCCCCCCGAATCGCCTTTAAAACATGCACATGCAGTAGACTTGGGAGGACAACCTCTACACCTTAGGGAAGGATACAGCACAGGTAATGATAAGTCCCAAGTGTGCAGGCTTTAACGCTCCACCATGAATAAGTCCATTCTCCCGCCAATGTCCAATGTGAACACCACATTATAACATTACAAAACCTTGAAAGATCCTTCATATGGCCTTCGTAGTGGAGTGCCTTGTCCCTGCCGATGGACAAATACATGCTCTGCCGAATGTAGGACCTCAGGAACATGGGAAGGTGGATCACCATGGCATCTCGCTGGAGGAGGGTTTCATGCAGCCACGCAGTCTTGAAGTCTCTGCAGAATATTAAACTTATCTAAATCCACGTCTGGTCAGTCAAAGTGCAGGTCACCTGGAACAGTTGGAGGGGCACCATAAACCATTTCTGCTGATGAAGCGGGTAAATCTTCCTTCAGCTTAGTCCTTATCCCCAGTAGTACCCAATTGGGGCATATGAGTCTGGCTTTCAAGGCAGACTTACAGTGTCTGTGGAAGTGTTTAACCAACATGTTCGACTGTGGTTGATTGGCAGTGGTATGATGTAATTGACTTCCACAGAAATCCGCCAAGTCAGCCCATAAGGATGACATAAACTGGGCCCCACGTGATGTGGATGAGAACACCAAATTTCGCCACCCAGTGGTTGATGGGCACGGGTTTCGGCATCACTGGCGGGGAGAGGAATGGCTTCCGGCCATCGCATAAGACGGTCGACCACAGTGAGACCTACCTCATGTCCCTGCTTACTGGTAGACGACCAATCAGATTGACGTGCATGTGATCAAACCGGCGGTGCACGGGAGAAAAGTTTTGCACTGGGGGCTTTGAACATCTATGAATCTTGAACTGCTGATAGGCCATACAGGACCTGGCCTACAGCATGACGTATCTTCTCAGCCCATGCCAGACAAATTTGAGGCACACCATGGCTGTAACAGAGGGATGGGAAAGGCATGGATGGTCAAATAGGCGCCATCACCAGGATAGTGGGAGAATGGGCCAGGGTAGACTGGTGGAAGTGTCACACAATAACGTGAGGCCCTGTGGGTGTGGTTGAAAATCTGTCACTTTCAACCCTGTGGTTGCTGTCTGGTAAGTCTGCACATCCTGATCTACCAACTGGTCTTGGGCCAATTTCTCCACATTAAAGCCACCACAAAGTGTACAGATGGAAGGTCGGGACAATGCGTCAGCCACAAAGTTTTGTCTTCCCCACCAAATGCTGGATGTCCATGGTGAATTTTTCTGAGATGAAAGGTCTTAAACTGTTGTCTGGTGGTTCACGGATCAGAAATCTTTTTAAAGGCAAATGTCAGATGCCTATGGTCTGTATATGCTGTAAACAGTTTGCCCTCCAGCATATTATTGGAAATGTCTCAATGCTAAATGAAGGGCCAACAGTTCCCGATCAAATACACTATATTTGAGTTCCGGTGGTCTGAGGTGCATGATAAAAAAAAGGCTAGAGGGTGCCAATGAACTGTTCCAACACAGCACCGACTGCCCTATCAGAGGCATCCACTGTGAATGGCAATGAGGCCATAGTATCAGGATGCAACAGCAATGTAGTATCCATGAGTGCAGCCTTGGCCTCCTTAAATACAGAGTCAGCTTCTGGGGTCCATTGAATGTCCTTAGGCCTGCCCTGGAGCAATGCAGAGGGCTCAACATGTAAGAAGCAGCCAGAACGAAACAGTGATAAAACATCACCATACCCAGAAATTCCTGAAGCCCTTTAGCCATGGCCGGTCTGGGGAAGTGCTGGATGGGGTCCACCTTCTGCAAAAGGGGCTTTGCCCCCTCAGGTGTTATATGATGTTCCAAGAAATCATTGGTGGTGAGGT
Source organism: Narcine bancroftii (assembly GCF_036971445.1). Lineage (NCBI taxonomy): Eukaryota > Metazoa > Chordata > Chondrichthyes > Torpediniformes > Narcinidae > Narcine > Narcine bancroftii. The sequence goes on from NC_091472.1 coordinate 130,087,496, forward strand.
TGAATTGACACTTAGCGGGGTTCACCGTGAGGCCATATTCCTCCAAATGCCAAAATATGACAAATGGAGTTTGTGCGACTGAACGTCTGGGCTGGCAATAAGAATGTCGTCAAGGTAGATAAACACAAAGTCCAAGTCTTTGCCCATGACATTCATCAGCTGTAGAACAGTTTGCGCTGCGTATTTGAGGCCAAAGGGCCAGCGCAAAAAATCAAATAGGCCACTTTTCGAACGTCCACTGGGTGCACTTAAATCTGGTGATATCCTTTTACCAGATCCACCTTGGAGAAGACCTGCCACCATGAAGGTGAGCAGCAAAGTCCTGAATGTGTGGGACAGGTTATCTATCCGGAACTGTAATATTATTCAAATTGTGGTAATCACTGCATGGATACCAACAGCCCCATTGCTTCAGGACCATATGCAAGGACTATTTGAACATTGGATGAGTCCCATTTCTTCCATAGCTTTAAACTCCATTTTAGCCTGAAGATATTTGTCAGGTGGAAGTCTCCTTGCCCTGGAATGAACAGGTGGCCCCGTAGTTTTGATGGGCTGTCGAGGTGCCATGAGAACTGGAGGCCAAAAGTGATGGGAAATCAGCCAATGGTGCAGTGTATTTATTCAAGACTAGAGTGTGAACTCCAAGAGAGGCAAAGGAACAATTCCGGAACATAAGAGATATTTCTGGAATGTGGTGACATGGACTAGCTGACCACATTTCACATCCACCAACAGTTCATGTGCTCTGAGGAAGTCCACTCCAAGGATGTCCTGACCCACTTTAGCGATCACACAGTTCCAACGGAAAGTCACATTGACCTAGTAACCTGGTGCATGCCAAAAGTGTTGATGGACGTTCCATTTGCCACTTGCAATGGGGTCCCCTTGGGCCTGTGCGTTTTCTCAAAGAATGAGGGTGGCACCAGGCTGAGCTCTGCACCTGTGTCAATCAGAAATTCTATCTGGTCACGGCAGTCGAGCAAGTACAGAAAGCCAGTTCAAGAACCAGCCTCCAAGGCCACTATCGTCAGCAGGCCATGTCATTTCCTGTCAGGTCTTCCAGCCAGTTGGCCAGGTAAGTACATGGAGGCACACACCTTCAGGCATTCCTTCCCCAGCAGCGGTGATAGAAAGACCACTCTCTTCTTTTATCAGGAAAGTCAGTCCTCTTTGGTTGCGCTGCCACCACAGGAGGTGCACAAGCTTCTGGAGGCACACAGGTACTATATCAGCTGCATGTGCACCGTGCTCTGCTGGGGCATGCCATTACAGCCTATCAGCTTCTTGGGCAACTGTATATGGGTCACTGAATTCCATTCCAGCGATGGCAGTGGAGACATGTACTGGGAGTTGGACAGAAACAGTGTCTCAAATAGAAAACAGTTAGTGTGGCCATTATCGAGCGCAACCATTTCCATCATAAGGTCCAAGGAGCTCAGTCACCCAATCCCTGCACATTCAGGACCCGAATACCACACTCGTGCTTGCTGAGCTCCAACCTGTCCAGTAAAAATTGACGGAACCGCATATATTTTTGGTCCGTTGTTAAGTTCTCAAGATACCGGCTCACCTTCGCAGCCATAGCGGAATCCAGAGCACTAACCACATGCCAGAATTTGGAATTTAGAGACAATGCCTCTCAGGTTAAAATGAGCTTCAGCTAGCTGAAGTGAAGCCTTTGGCTGGTGAGCCCAAAAGAGTGGGAGATGAACATCCACAGCATTAATAACAGCTGCAGCTGAAGCTGATCCAGCATCCTGCATGGCTAATAAGATGTTGAAAAGGTTCCACTGTTGTTGGAACCTGTCAGGATCACCAATATAGTGTCTGCCACAGCAACACAATCAAATAAATGCTCATTACTCACAGTTTTCAGTAGAATGCCTTTTATCATGCAATCTGCCCTCTTTTACTTCACTTCTGGTTCAGAAGCCCGAAACTGGAAGTGAAGTCACTACGTATCCGCAAAGCATCCCTCCAAGACTTTGGAGGGTCCATGCCATCTTCTCAGGTGAATACACTGTGGTGATTCGGCCAATCCTAGGCTGCAACCACTCGGCCCGCTACACGATATTGTTTGGGTGTGGAGAGGGGCAAGGGTTGATGAACATGTCACAGAGATTAGGTTACGGGAAGTGAGATAGATCATGTTGCTCTGAGAACAGGCATCAGCCTGATCGGAAAAATTCCCTCCTATGTGATAATTAAATTTGGATTTTCCATAAAACTTATTCATGGAGGGATTGGAGGGTTGCACATGTGGTTCCGCTGTTTAAGAAAGGGTCCAAATGTAAACCTGGGAATTATAGGCCCGTGAGTCTGACGTCTGTGGTGGGCAAGTTGACGGAACGTGTTCTGAGGGATGGTATTTACAAATATTTGGAGGTACAGGGAGTAATCAGCATGGTTTTGTCAGGGGTAGATCATGCTTGACAAACCTGATTGAGTTTTTCGAGGGGGTTACAAAAAAGGTTGATGAAGGGAAAGCTGTGGATGTTGTCTATTTAGATTTTAGTAAAGCTTTTGACAAAGTTCCCCACAGGAGGTTAGGAAAAAAGGTGGAGCCATTAGGTATAAATAAGGAGGTAGTGAAATAGATTCAGCAATGGTTGGATGGGAGGTGTCAGAGAGTAGTGGTAGAAAATTGTTTGTCCAATTGGAGGCCGGTGACTAGTGGAGTTCCTCAGGGATCGGTCCTGGGTCCACAATTTTTTGTTATATATATTAACGATCTGGAAGTAGGGGTGGAGAATTGGATAAGCAAGTTTGCGGATGATACAAAGATTGGTGGTGTTGTGGACAGTGAGGAAGATTACCATAGATTAAAAGGTGATTTAGGAAGGCTGGAGGTGTGGGCTGAGAAATGGCTGATGGAATTTAATACAGATAAGTGTGAGGTTACATTTTGGAAAGGCAAATCTAAGTAGGTCATATGCATTAAATGGTAGGCTATTGAGATGTGCAAAGCAACAAAGGGATTTAGGAGTGATGATAAATAGTACCCTCAAGGCTGATACTCAGGTAGATGGTGTGGTGAAGAAGGAATTTGGAATGTTGGCCTTCATAAATCGGAGTATTGAATTCAAGAGTAGGGAGGTTATGATGAAATTGTACAAGGCATTGGTGAGGCCAAATTTGGAGTACTGTGTACAGTTTTGGTCACCAAATTATAGGAAAGATATAAACAAAATAGAGAGAGTGCAGAGAAGGTTCACGAGAATGTTGACAGGATTTCAAGGTTTGAGTTACAGGGAAAGGTTGTGCAGACTAGGGCTTTTTTCTCTGGAGCGTAGAAGATTGAGGGGGGACTTGATAGAGGTGTTTAAGATTTTAAAAGGGACAGACAGAGTAAATGTGGATAGTCTTTTTCAGTTAAGAGTGGGGGAAATTCAAACTAGAGGGCATGGTTTAAGATTGAAGGGGGAAAATTATAAGGGGAACATGAGGGGAAATTTCTTTACGCAAAGGGTGGTAGGAATGTGGAATGAGCTTCCAGCAGACGTGGTTGAGGCGGGATCATTGGTTACATTTAAGGATAGACTGGATAGTTACATGGAGAGGAGAGGACTGGAGGGGTATGGACCGGGTGCTGGTCAGTGGGACTAGGAGGGTGGGAATTTGTTACGACATGGATTTGTAGGGCCGAACTGGCCTGTTGTGTGCTGTAAGTGGTTATATGGTTATATGTTATGATAATGGGTTTGTTGTCATATCCGTTGTACAATGCATACATACACCAAAATTCTTTAAGATAAAATAGTACAATTGTGTACATTAAATTTAAAATAGATGATAAGTACAAAAGATAGGCCATTAATAAATATTCACAGTTCCATAGTGCAAGAGGAAAAATAATGTGACAGGCCTTTTGTGGTGTCAGAGCAGCCTATAATTAGGTTCAAAAGCATGATAGCCATTGGAAAGAAACTCTTCTTGAACCTAGAATTACTGGTCTTCATTCTTCTGTACCTTCTACTTGAAGGTAGCAGTGAGAAGAAGTTGTGACCTGGGTGATAGGGATCCTTTATTAATGGGAAGTTGGAGTTTGTAATAGGCCTGACTGTGTTTGCTCCCTTCTGCAGCATTCTGCATTCCTACACACTCGAATTACCAGACTGTAAAACAGTATTCTGTACTTTCAAAAGTGCACCTGCAGAAGTTTGATCAAATATTTGAAAACATACCAAATCTCCTCAGACTTCTTAGAAAGAATAGGCATTGATGTCCCTTCTTCACAGTTGCCTCGATATGCTCGCTTTAGGAGAAGAGTTGTGAAATATAGACTTCCAGGAACTGAAGGAATTAACTCTCTCCATCTCTGTCCTTCAATTTAGACAGGTCTTTCTGCCTCTCCTTTCTAAAATCAACAATAAACTTCTTGGTGACGTTGAAAGCAAGATTGTTGTTTTGGCACTACCCATCTGACTCTCGATTGCATTCCTGTATTCTGATTCATAATTTCCAGTGATTCGACCAATAACAGTGGTGTCATCAGCGAATTTATAGATTGCGGTAGAGTGGATCTTGGGTAAGCAGTCATGAGTGCACAGGAATTAAAGCGGGGACTGCACAGGAATTAGAGCAGGAGTCTAAGCACTCAACCTTGGGGTGCCCCTGTATTGGTGGCTAATGAGGAGGAGGTGATGTTGCCAATCCACACTGTTTGGGGTCTACTGTTGAAGGTCCAGTTACAAAGGGATAAACAGGGTACAAAATCCCTCAGTTTGATCATAGGTTTTGCTGGTATGATATTGTTGAACGTCAAACTGCCGTCAATGAAAACAGCCTGCTGTAGATGTTTCTGTGGTCTAGGTGAATGCAGATAGCTTTTTCTATTGACACCATCTCGTTTGCTGTGAATTGAAACATTCTAGGAAAATGTCAGTAATCAGCAGCAAAAGCTTGATTGTCCTTCCTTTAAACATTGCCATTTGCCTCTCCCCTGCTCTCCAAAATTTTCTCCTACATTACCCTCCCTTCCACAACCTAACCATTTAGTGGGAGCTGTAGGGCACTGGCTCTTTCATACCATTGTTATGAGCCCAGAGAACCCCAAAACCCAGCAGCAATAGATATTCACCGACAAATGGTTACCTAAATAAAAAATTGCTTTTAATTATCATTAAACATGAAAACAGAATCAAACTTTAACTTATTACTATTAACTTAACTAATCTAATTTAACCCCCTTCTAATTCTAAGCGCACACGTATGTAATGTGTATGTAAGTTCAGAAAAGTTCTTTGATTCACAGTCCAATCTCACTTCTCATTCCTCCAAGTTCATTGGTTGCAGGCAATTCTTATGCTGTGCACAGAATTGAATATTTATGAAATTTACCAGGCTTTGGTGTTAGAAAGGTAAATGGTTACTGCTCAAGAAGGTTCTTGTTGGTTTTCAGAGAGAGATTTGCTGTTTGCTGGACACCCACAACTGATTTCTTGTAACCAGCCACTTCCATGTCTTGCCGAAGAAACTTGCCCCATCAAGGTTCTCCAGATGATAACCTCTTTCATTCAGGTCACCACAGAGTTCCTTTTTGTTTCTCTTATTTCAACTGAAACATTAGGCAGCCAGTTCTCTCCTCTTGCATGAACCACAAGGGCTTTGACCAGTCTGAACTAAGCTGTCACAATGCATCTTCCAAATGGGGTTTGCAACAAGCTTTCCAGCTTATCCTGTTCCAGTCCCAGCTGCTGCTGCTGACTGTGGAACTGCAGAACTCAATTCTCTCTCCCTCTCTCTCAAAGATAAATCCTGTTTTACTCTCTCTGCTTGCAAAACTACATGACCCTTTTAGAACAGTAAGTTTCACTCTAGACAGCCTGCAGTTCCGATGAGTTCTTTCATCTGTTGCCTTTTTGTAAACAATCTATTAGTGAAGTATCTTGGGCACTCTCCAAAGCTTTTGCAAAGGCTCTTGGCGCCGGACTGTCTAGCACGAGCAGAGCTCCAGCATTTTAAATAAGATCTGTTTTAAAGTGTTTTTATGTGACCTACACTAAAAATCCTGCACCAGTTTATCTCCCAAAAAAATATCTATATATAATACAAACACAACATAATCTGTCACATTGTAATATAGCTAAACCAGGATGGACCAAGAATTGCCATCTGTGTGCCTCATTTACACTCTCAGCAAATGGGAGTCTGTTAAAAAAAAAATCACATTTGCTTGCACCTTTTGCCTCCACATGCCGAGTTCTTCCAACATTCTTTTTATTCATGTTTGCATCATCTTTGTGCCCTTGGTTCCTATGCAGAACTCTCTGAAGCCTTAAACTGTGTTTACAAAATTTCTGAATTATTATGACTATAATTAAAAGAAAACAAATGAAAATTTTGATGTATCATTGGTGACTTGACAAGAGCTTTATCATGCCCATAAGTAATTAATAGGGAAGTCTGAGGCAAAGATGACTTACTGGTTTGGTTGGGGGCGGGGGGAGGATCACACATATTTGTAAGACAAAAATAGGAAAATAATATTAAAATAAAGCATACAAAAATAAAAGAAAGATTAATAATTTTCTTAAAACAGCATAAAATATATGTGTATAACTATCTTTCCATCTATATATACATGTGTGTGTGCGCGCATGCAGTATATATATATATATATATAGCTATCTATACAGTATATAAAATATATATATACACACATATGTGCACACAGTGTGAATATGTACAAACATAGAGATACACATTTTGTTATTTTTATTTTTATACACACACCCACATATATTTTTGTATGTGGGTGTGTGTGTATTCACACACATGCAGTATAACTCTGATATTCCGATTATCCAAAATGGTCAGATCTGGGTTCAGATAACCGGGCTTTCTTTAAAAAAAGATCAATAGCAACAGCTAATCACTTGTAACAGTGCTTAAGGGAAGACTTTTTAAACATGAAATAATGTTTAAATCTCACCAAAAAAAACCTGAACAAAATTAGATAAATCCAACACCAAAAATTTGAAATTCTTGTCAGAGATTTTTCCAAAGTTCAAAAAAAAATTTCAACCTATGATGTCATTTCAGCTCTGAAATATTTTGGATAGCTGAGGATTTCTGATTGTTTCAGATATTGTCATTTATACAAAATTTTTTTGGAAGTGAAATGAAGTCATTTTTGCTTCTAAATTTTTTGGTTAAATAAGGATTTCTGATTTTTCTGAAATCCTCAATTATCCGAAGAAATTTTCAGAGCTAAATATACATCTGGCCCAAAAATAATTTGGATAACTCAGTGTGTCTTGTTGTTGTGTGTGTGTGTATTATTATACACACAGACACACACTATATATATAGATAGATAAATCTATTCATTTATTTATTTATATAATGTATAGTAGATCACAAACATAATCATGAACATACTCTTATTGTTTCAGCCTTCTTTACCTGAGGAATTTGTACATTAATATTTTAATAGACAAATTACTGAAGCTATAAATTTCTTTTTGATTTCAGAGCCCACCCCCCCCCCCCTCAATATTCTCACACATCTGATCATCTGGCCAGTGATTTGTTAGCAGTGTTCCAATCACTTGCTTTGGTGTTTGATAATAAACTGTATTTTCTCCCATTAGACACAGCCCTTTCCGGCAGCATAAGACGAAAGACAAGCATGAGATTGACCGCATGACGCTCACAATGGTAAGGAAATTGATTTTTCAACAAAAACACCATTCACAAATGAGACAGTTCAACAAGAAGTTTATCGTATTGGATCATTCATACCTCAGACTTTATCAAAGCTCCCCTCTGCTAATGTTTGCCTCTGCCTGGCAGAACTTGTTCTCACCTTAAACAAGATTCCTCTCACTTTCTACAAATCAATGACGTGGGCTTGGGCAATTGCATGGGCCCGAACCACAGCTGCCTTTATGTTTGCCTCTTGGAAGTTTTCTTGTTATTCTGAAACTGCTCCACAACTTGCCTCCACTACAGTGACAACTGCATTGGTGCTGCTTCCCGCATCATGTAGACCTCATCACTTATCAGCTCTGCGGCTGCTCACCCAGTCTCAAATTCACTTCTACTATTTCTCTCTCCTTTCTGTATCTCTGTCTTCATCTCAGGAGGAAAACTATCCTCTGTCCTTCACTATAAAACCACTATCTCCCACAGCTACATAGTCTACACTTCATCCCGCCCTGTCTCTTGTCGACACCATCCTTTCTCAGCATTTTTGTCAGTGCTGCATATGCTCAGAAGATGAGTATTTCTACTCCTGGACAACTGAGATATCTTCCTCTTTCAGGAAATTTGGGTTCCCCTCCACTATAGTTGATGCACCTCATCCATTCTGCCCACTCCCCACATGTTTTCTTGTTATTCTTGTTTTCTTGCAGGGCAGAGGAAAAGATCACTTGGTCCTAAACTTCCACCATACCTGCCTGCTCATCCAACACACGTCTACTATCTAATCCCACCACCAATCAAATCTTCCCCTCCCCATCTCTTTCTTTTTTCAACAGGGACCACTCTCTCCATTTCTCCGTGGTTCTCTTGTCCTTCCCTACTAATTCCTCCTTGTCCACATGCATGTATCCCTTATGCAGTGCATGTGCCTACACGTACTCCATCCAAGGACATTAATAGCCTTTCCAAGTGAGACAGAGGTTCACATGCATCCTCCAACCTCTCAGAGTTCTTGATATGTCCACTTTGGCAAGACCAAGAGCATTCTAGGTGACTGCTTTACCAAACACTGACACTCTGTCCACAATGGCCATTTCCAAATCATTTAAACTCCCTCCCTGTACCCAACCTTCTCCTCAGTGTTTTTGCTTGTACACTACTTTTAAGTAAAATTAGATTCAGAGATATATAGTGCTGGAAAATGGAGGTTTGCATTGCCGGTTTTCCTCAATGGCAATTTTATGACGCTTGCAAAATATTAATAGTCAAGGTGATAAACAGAAATTACTCACTATCCTCATTTCACAGTTTTGTTTCTATTTGAAACTGACCATTACCAAACAAATGATCCTTTATCTATCATGTGAGTGAGAGAATGATGGATTACAGCAAAACTTTGGCCTGAATCTGATATAGAATTGGAAGTATGGTGTGTTATATTCTTCAAGGGAGAAGAATATAAAGAAAAATATTGATGTGTAAAATGTAATAAACACCCCTGCTTCTCAGTTACAAGTTTTCAAGTTACATTTATTCATATATATGCGTAATTTATATTAAGCTACAAATGATTCAACTCACACAAGGTTCCACCACACATTTATAG